>NC_000069.6:125300227-126717727 GCF_000001635.26 Mus musculus | reverse complement strand
TATAGTATAGGTAACAAGGACTTAGGGCCAGGAAGCAATCTTCTGATTATCTGGCCCTTTACCTAAGTGTGTTGGTCCCTGAAGAGAGGACGAGAGTTATTGAAAGAGAAAGAAAACTTATGAGAGGTCACAATAAGGCATGCTTATCTGTATGGCTAATGAGGATGGAGAGACAGAAGAGAGTGAGGTTCCATCCAGCAATGGTTAGAACACTGTCTGAGAGATAAGAGAAGGCAAGCCAGCTACTATGCAATGAAACAAAGAAGGGGGCTTCCAGGAGAATGGTGGGAAACTGTCAGAGTGAGAAATGTAGTGTGATGATAAAGGAGCAAATGTGCCTCAAAGCTGAAAAGGTGCAAGGATGACAATGAAGGAGTGAGGGAGGAGGTGCTAACAGTTATTTCACAAAAGCAGTGACATGTAAGACAACATTCACTCAGCTCCAGTAGAATGGAGAGGACAGTCAAGACAGCGTCCACTGGTTAAGCAGTGCAGATACAGCAGACCAGTTAAGGCAAAGGCAGACCCTGTTGCCACAATCAGAAGACATGGGCACTGAGAACTCTATAACTGTGTCGCCTTGATGGATTGAAACTTAGTCTCAAAGCAACAGTACTGGGAACGGGGCCTAATGAGAGATGAGAAGGCCAGAAGGGTGGAGAGAGTGGATCCATGCGATTATTACAGGGTAATAATCATTCTTTAAAAATGGAATTAAATGTCCCTATTCTCTTACACTGTCCCTTTGTTTTTCTGTGATGTGATATGTGGACTCCCCAACAGCTATCCATATGAACTAGAAACTTTCTGATCCGTAGAAATCTCCCAGACTCCTATATTTTATCATAGCAGCCCCAAATGGACTAAGTCTAAGACCATTAGTATATTTTGAATGTGAAGCACACCCTAAAGTCTCGTGTGTCTGAACACTTGGCTCCCAGCTGGAGCCACTGTTTGGGGAGACCATGGAACCCTCAGGTAGGGGGCTGCCTGATCCAGTTCAGGACAGGCTGGCCTTGCAAGTTATAACCGGCCTCTTCTGGATCCAGGCGTTCTGCTTCACCTTCGCCACTGGGATGTGACAGGTGTCACAATAGAGAACAAGTCTGCACCAGCCTCTGTGACTTCTTCCTCCACAAAGGACGAGATCCCCTAACCCAGCAGTTCTCAACCTTCCTAATGCTACAGCTCCTCACATTGTGGTGACTCCCTTACCATAAAATCAATTTTGCTGCTACTTCATTTCTACAATGTTGCTACTGTCATGAATCAAAATGTATAAATATCTGTGTTTTCCGATGGTCTTAGGTGACCTCTGTGAAAAGGTCATTCAAACCCCTAAGAGGTCACAACCCACAGGTTAAGAACCTCTGCCCTAAACTGTGGGCCAAAATAAGCCTCCTCCGGAAAGGTGCTTCTGTTAAGATTTCTGCCGTAAGACAGGTAACCGCTATGGTCATAAAGTCAGGCTCAGTATTTGAAAATTAAAGAGAGGTTGGGGGCTGGAGAGATGGCTCAGTGGTGAAGAGCACCGACTGCTCTTCCAGCGGTCCTGAGTTCAATTCCCAGCAACCACATGGTGGTTCACAACCATCTGTAATGGGGTCTGATGCCTTCTTCTGGTGTGTCTGAAGAAAGCTACAGTGTACTCATATAAATAAAATAAATGATGAAAAAAAAAAAAGAGAGAGAGGTGAGTCACTAAATCTTGGCAAATTTCTCAGTGGCTAAAAAAAAGTTGCTAAAGATTCCTTCATGGCTGGTAAATTTTAAAAAATTAGTTCCTCCTTGTAGAAGATACACATTTTAAGTCAGTATATTCACTTTTAAACATCAAATCAGAGGACCATGATTTTTCTGTGACTTGATTACTGTAACACCCTTGGGGGAATCCTAAGTCTCACGAATGTAATATGAATTTTAAACCTTTGTGCACATGTCCAGTATCCACAGATTCAAACTACTCACCTAATGATATCTACTCTGCTTTTCCATTCACATCATAAAGATGCTATGTCTTGTTACTTCCTCCATGTTCTTTCTAATCAGTTGTTGTTCTGTCTGGTTCCTATTTGCCAGAAAAGAATACCTCTTTATTTATTCTCAATAAAACACTCATATGACCTTATGACCTTAATTTTTTTAAAGAAGATTTGCTTTGCTTCTGGGCATGACGGCACATGCCTTTACTACCAGGACTCAAAGGGAAGGGGGTACCTGAACTCAATAGAGAAACTGTCCCAAGACAACAGCAACGAAAAGGACATTTACAGATTTATTTTTAAGGATATACTTTGTCAATGATGCTAATGAAACAACATTAGTGAAAATATTAAATATTGTAGGTCAATACTTTGGCTTTGTAGTCTTGAGAAGACTCTTCACTCAGCATCCGTAAGGCAGTGAGCTCAGTTGTTTAAGGAGCTGGACAAATGGCTGTAGCTTAGATTTTTAAAGAGAAGATGAAGTACAGCATCCATTAGAAATCAAATTCTTGAGTGACGCATTCTCTCAGTCATTCAGAAAATTTACTTGAGAATTATGTTGTGGTTTGTGTGAGGATCTCCCTCGGTCCCTAGTAGAAAAGTCTTGATAATGTTGATTCTGTGTTCTAGAGTATTAGATTTGCAGCTAATTGTGTGAGATTTTCTTGTTGTTGTTATTGTTGTTTTGTCTTCTAGAGCACCAATATTGCCTAGAAAATAGTCTAAAAATGTAACAGGCTATAACTAAATGAACTAGAAACGTCTCTTTACATGTACCTACCCAATCAAGTGCTTTGTAGCTTTTCAATGTTGTTGTAGTTGCTCCCAAATTAACCTGCCATTTAGAAAAGTTAGTAAATTGTTTAATTTGAAGGATAACAGTAAGCAGCCACTTAGTGTCCTCAGGGATCTGCCTCAGATTCACGGCACGTAAAGTCACTGTCATTCTCTCGAAGTGCAAACTGTATTCTTCACTCGCAGGCCTCACAGTTCTTCCTTGTTTCCTATTGACTTAAGGCAGGGAATTAACTCCTTAGCATGGCCCAATTATGCTACAATTCATCACCCAAACTGGGACAGTGTGAGAGGGAAAGAGAATGACTAATTTTACATCAGTAAAGCAGGACGGTCCCTGGGAGAATGGCTAAAGTGTCACCCAGCCTTGCCTTTTTCCCTTTTGTCTTAACTCACCCATTCAAGTTCCCTCCAATATCAGGAGCCCTCTCCAGACAGGTTCTCTGTATCCTTTTGGCCTGAAGCCACACTCTACTGCTAGGTCTCTGGCCTGGCCTTCTGCCTTCTACCTCAGGTTAACCTATCTGTCCTTTAGAAATTATTTTCCACAAACTGCTGCTTCAGGAAGTCTGCCATGACATCTGTCTTTTATAGAACTGGATACCTTGAAATACTTCTGATTCTGTGGTCATTTAACTAATACTGTCTTCCTCTCATAACCAAATGCCTTGACAAGACTCAGACAACCCCAGTGAATATTGTCAGACAGTTTTATTAATAAAAAATAAAATATAAATATATGATAATATATTTTCAAAAATCTGGAGCAGAAGAAACATGATCTTAGACTGTCGTAGAAGAATGAAGAATGGCTAGCTCATTCAAGAACTATTTCATTCTCTAGAGCAGTGCTTCTCAACCTTCCTAATGCTGTGACCCTTTAATACCATTCCTTATGTTGAGGTGACTCCCAACCATAAAATTATTTTCATTATTCATAATTATTTTAAAATTATATTCATAACTTTAATATTTTTACTGTTATAGACCATAATGTTAATTTATGATATGCAGGATATCTGATATGTGACCTTTGTCAATTATGCTCTAGAATAAGAATTTGGTTTTAGCTATAGTTTCATAACTTATCATTAATTAAGCTTTAATCAGGAGTCTATATCTAAGACCTATAGCCTTAGCAGTCTACTTTTGTACAACTCATGAGGATGATATTTTTTTCATATTTAGGGAATTGTAAAAATCAGGGAAAAAAAAGCAAAATGTAAAGGATGTAGAAGATGTCCCATGGCCTAAAAGCCTAAAATATCTACCACGTTTTAAAAGCCTGTATTATGGTATTTTACAATAGAAATATCAGTGATAAAGCAAACAATTCCTCAGGATTATAGCTCTATGGTGCACATGCCATGGTCAGTGTAATTTTAGCAGTTCTGCTCTACCCTTCTTTCTGGTAGAGACTACAAGGATTTCTGATACTACTATACTTTTAAAAATATAATTAAATCCTGCTGCTTTCCTAAAATAGTAGTTAAGTAAGTCTTATGTTATATATAGGTAGTATAACTGTACCTCTCATACATCTCTAACTAGACCTGCAGGTTCAATTGTTCTAATTGGAAACTGTCTTACATTATAGGGATGTACTATGGTCCACTTAGCCAGTCTCCCATGGACAGAGATAAGAATTGTTTAATGCTAAGAATTAAACATAGTGCTCATGTTAATGGCACATGCTAATTGCACATACTATCTATGGGCTACACCCTCACTGATTTAGCTCCAGAAGGTCACCAACTCTAGAAACCTACTGTTCCAATTTGCTTTCTGTTGAGTTTATTTTGCTTGTATATCTTGATCACAGTCCATCATGAAAGAAATCAGAGTAGACACTGAAGGCAGGATCCTGGAGACAGAATTTGAAGCTGAGGCCTGGGAAGAGCACTACTCCCTGTCTTGTTCTCCATGGTTTGCCTTAGGAACTCCTGCCCAGGGCTGGCCCCATGCACAGTGAATTTGGCCTACCAACAACAATCATTGAAAATGCCCCAGACTTGTCTATAGGGAATCTGGTGGAGGCATTTTCTCAGTTGAGGGTCTTTCTTCTCAGATGACTGTACAAACTACTCAGCTACCTTCTTGAAACTCAATAGCTAGTCATTCAAGAATCCACAGGGAAGAAGTCTTAGTCCCTTGTTCCTAGGTCTACTGCCCATGTGGCCTCAATTCAGGCAAAATGAAGGAAGGAGAGTAGATAAACTTATTAAATGAACTAAAATCATTTATCTTTAGCAAGTAAACTATTTTGTAGGGAAAAAAATCCTGCTGGCCTAATACATAATCAGTTTTTAAAATTCAAAATATGGTTCCTTGTGGTGGCACAAGCCTTTAATCTCAGAACTCAGGAGGCAGAATCTGGTAAATCTCTGTGAGTTTGAGACCAGCCTGATTTAGAAAGAGTTCTTGGTCAGTCAAGGCTATAGAATGAAAGCTTATCTAAGAAAGAAAGAAAGAAAGAAAGAAAGAAAGAAAGAAAGAAAGAAAGAAAGAAAGAAAGAAAGAAAGAGAGAAAGGAAAAGGATGGGAAGGAAAGAAGAAAAATAGAAATTATATCAAATCCCAGCTAATTGGTGGGTTTGTTCTGAGTTAGTATCCATTTCCTAATTTTATATTGGTATACAATAAGTTCAAACTTCTATAGTTGTAAAGTAAATGAAAATAAATAGAAACTCAACCATGGGCTGACCTACAATTATCACATTGGCAAGCTAAGAATCTCCGAGAAAACTTCTAAGTTCTTATAAACATTATTAACATCCTACTATCTACAAAAACATTGCATCAAACCTTGCCTTATCTAGGAATCTTTTGTGTGTCCTTGACAGAAGCAAAGTCCTCTCTCCTGGCCAAGCAGGTGGAATAACAAGGAAGGGGCCAGCTGCCTGGACTGCCAGATGTCTGGTGATCAATGGAGCAGACACAGGAGACTGCAGCAAAGTCAGCCTTATCTTCCAATTCTTTGAACTTATCTTCTTTAATATGAAATCAGTAGACTAAATAATGAAGACAGGGGGCAGAAACTCAGTAAAGAGCTGTTGGTGATTGTTGTGGGGGTCTGCTTAAATCCAACATAAACCCAACATAACTCAAACACCAGGTCAATGCAGATGGCAAAAGATCATTGCAATCAAGCCTCCTCTTGATTGATCAGGGCTGCAGAACAGACTTGGGAGCTGAACTACGACCCAGAAGAAATGCTGCACAGCATAGTTAAAGGATGAAACCACAAAGCGAGAGGGAGTGAGGTGTAACAATTTCCAATCATATTTTGACGTAAGGAGTTGAGCAAGGGAGTTTTCACCAAGAAGGTTAGATGAAGGCTCTTGGGCTTGGGAACTTAGACTTACTTAGTTTGACCCTGAGAGCAAGATGAAGAAGGTGTCCTTGAGATGTCTGGACTCACACAACTGATCCATTATAAGTTGTTTCTTATGTGTCTGGATTCAAAAAACCATTTTGTCACAATAGAAGAAGTTCAGCTATTGGGAAGTCCCCAGCTCTCCTAGGGTCTGGGACCTTGAATTTAGTTTCTCCATATGATTAAATGGAGTCTGAAATGAAATGGTACTACTTTGAATAAGTTTCTTTCTTTCTCTTGTTCCCAACAGCGATGGACTCATTAATTCTTGCAAAATAGAATATATATATATATATATATATATACATATATACTGAGTCCACACATTGTGCAAAATACTATACATTGTGGGAAGCACAGTAATGATTGAAGCTGATGTTCAAATGGGGGAAGACTGACGAAAGCAAATTTAGAGATAAGAGTGGTAATTGCTCTGGTCATCAATATAACAAATGAAAAGAGAGTATTCGGAGGAGGCAGAGAGGAGTATTTAGAAAATACATCATTGGAAAGGTGAATTCAAAGAGGGAGACCAGGAGGAAATGCAGAGAACAAGCTGGGGTGGGGAGGGGAGGTTGTCTCTGAGAAAACAAGACATGAATTAGATGGAGGTGTGAGCCAAAACTGAGTGTGACCAGCCTAAGCAGAAAGCAAGCGCTCTCCAGCAGAGTCCACAGCAGATGAGCTCGGAGGCATGCTTTTGTGGAAGGATACCCATAGTGCTTTTGTGGGGGCCATCACTAAGGGCTTTGGTTTTTTTCCTGGAGTTAATGGGAATTGACAATAGGGTTATGGGGAGGAGATGATGTATTTTACCTCTTTAAGAAACAAACATGGTAGGAAGATACACGGTGAAGAAGCCAAGACACCTGTAAATTTCGGGATGACAGTACGTTTCAAGAAAGGTAGAAACACCGAGTGTGGTGTCCATGCATGTTGGACCTGACAAGGGGTGTGAAGTGAGGGAATTAAGAAAGACAACCACAAACAGAAGCTGCTGGGATCAGATAGTTTGGGCTCGCAGCTGGTGAAAACCCAGCATCCAAGCATCCCAGTATTTTTACTCTATAGAACAGACAGTTGAGTTACTATACAAAGCTAACAAAGCAGCCGAAAAATATGGAGGCATGGCTTGGGGCCCAGAGCTGGCTCAGGGAGATACACCACACTTTGTAGAATCAGAAATCCTCAGGCTGTAAACATCCATAGGGAAAGAAGGCTGTGGAGGACATGTTATGCACATACCAGCAATACTAGCACTTGGTCCCTGAGGAAGGCTTTACTATGTCTCTGAGGCACCCTAGGGAAATGGCTTTGCCATTCTTCCTTGGGTCTGAGGCTCCAAGTCTTCAACATGGCTGTGCCTATGTCAACAGTACACATTCAGGTCTCTCGCTGTCCTCTCCCTACAAGTAAGGGTGCAGGTAAGATCAGCTGATGGGACCTTCTGACAGACTAGAGGTAGGGAATGAAGTAACAGGGCTTTAGGAGTTTTAGCCCGTGTTACACGGAAAGTGGTGAAGCCGTAGATACAGAATCAGAAAGCATTCATTTGAAGGTCCTGACTTGGTCTCTAACCTCGGGACAATATAGATGGATCTCTCCATTCTTCACATAAGAACTAGGAGGTCAAAGTCAGACTGGGCTCAGTTCTAAGCAGAAATAACCCACTAGTATCTAACTTCAACAACATAGTCAGTGTGGACACTGAATTAGCATCACTAAACTACTGTTTTCTTAAACACACACACAACACACACACACACACACACACACACACACACACACACACACACGGTTAGTATCCTACATGCCTAGAATCATAATTTTTTAAACTGATCAATATATAGACTTGCTTTATCTGTGTATATAAAGACAGCTCATTTCATACAAATTATTGACATACTGACATTGTGCCTGGCCAAGAGCACCATAAATCATCCATGAATGAAGCATAGCTGCCATATCTATTTTCTCCATAAGGCACATAACGGCCTTCTTGAACTTTGAAACAGCATGCATGGAGACCCCTCAAACAGAAGGATATCAGCAAAAGCACAGCATCCCACAGCTAGTGAAGAGAATATGTATTTATAAGTTAACACGAACATGAATGCTTAAGCACTTGAATGGCTCCTGCCTGCGACTGTCCATGAGTGCCCAACACAGTCCTCTCACGCACCAGCACAGCATCCGTAAGTCCCAGGTGGGAGCCGCTGCAGATATTGGGATTCCCTAACAACAAGGACTAACTGTATTTTCCGTTCAACCAAAAGTGATCATTGTTTTTAACTCTTTATATTTATTTGCTTTTGAACACAATGATCAACATACTGCTAATTAATAAACATACTTAGTTGTGGACAAGGAAATTAAACATAGGTCATTAACTACTCATTAAATTTTTACAAACCAATTACTACATAACCTATGTGCTTTGTAAACTTTTATTTTTAGGTTCAAATGTCTAAATAGTTACTATTTCATGCCTAATTATAAATACGATGAAAAGATTCTAATTTATTAGCAAATTGAGCTATAAGTTAAAACCTACTGTAAGATTAGTTTCTATTCAGGAAAGGGCATATAAAAATAGAATCAGATATATCCTTGATAATATTAGAAGGACATATTGAATATTAATATGAACTAACTTTCACATTAACATGAAAATTATGATTAAAAATGAACAGAAAAACTCTAAGGTCCAGGCGACCTTCCTTTTGGATTGTTGCCCCACGTCAGTGGGGTCCGACATAAGTTTGGTATCTGTCACCCCCTCTGATTCTCTCAGAGGACTTATCTTCCCTGCTACAAAGAGTCTACATGTTTGAATCATTCATCAAGTTGTGACAGATTTGGGGCTCCCTGGAAAAAGCACCTCTCCAAAGATGATGTATGGAGACTGGGCTGAAGAAAAAGATAAATCTCAGAAGGAGAATGAAGGCCACGCCCTTTCTGGCAAAGGTGAATCTCTCTTTTCTCTTTCCTTTTTCTTTTTAAAGGATAATGCAATCTTAGAAAATGAAATGTTAGTCCAGAGTCATTTTGGAAAAATATTCCATTAGAACTGTCTCCTGAGCAGCAAAGCTTCTGAACTTGTATCTGGCAGTCTGAGTCCCAGTTACTCTTGGTGACAGTTGGAATGGCTTTCCACTAACCTAAGTGTCTTCATTTCTACAACTGAATAAAACATGTAAACACTGGAAGAATATTTATAGTCATTAGAGACTAGGTTTTTTTTTTAATTTGGAGCATATTATTTCCCAATAAACACAGACATATACATTTTTAAAATGATTTTCAGCACAACCTATATTATACATAATTACTCAAAGTTAGGGCCCTCGGTACTAGCATTGCTGAACTGAATCAATATGAAAAGCATATGACAACCCTTAAGTGCATTAGATGATAATCACGTCGAACATGTTCTCTGTTGTCAAATAGATTCTGTTCTTTGGGAAAATAAAACAGATTCAAGGGGAGAGAGAGAGAGTGAGAGAGAGAGAGAGAGAGAGAGAGAGAGAGAGAGAGAGAGAGAGAGAGAGAGAACCAAATTCTCTAGGCTATTTTATTTTGATAGTGTTCAAATTTGGCTTTGCTTGGGAAGACTTTCATGCAGGAAATGATGAACACCTCGCAACATCTCTAAAGCGCCTCAGTTAACATTACACTGTTGACTAATGGCGGAGACTTAATTTAGCATCATGATGAGTCAATTCTAAATTATCCAAAAGCCAGGCAATGAAGACATATCATCCACACTACCTAGGTTAATCATCTTCTTTCCTTATCGCATGATTTAATCACTACACAAAGTACTCATTTTGTAGTCAGCAAAACATGAATGTTTAGTTATTTTCCATGGAAAGTTCTATCTATTTTTTGTCTGGGAGAAGACTGAAGACAAAGTATAAGGTTTGTAAACAATCTTGAGAAACAAAAATTTTATGATTCTATCAATAAGAAGCTCCACACATTCATTATCCATTGTGAATTTCTAATTTGTCATTAATTTATTCTATTTAGAATTAACAATATATAGTGATAGAGAAAATAGCTTAGACATTAGCTTAACTGGGTCTCCATGTGACTGTATTAAAGGTAAAGTTTTGATATAACTCTTAACAAGTCTAATAAATTTCCTAAATTAGCATAAAATATCTTTTTGCATTATAGGGCCAGCTCAGCATTACAGGTCCAGGAAAACCCTTGAGAAGAGAGCTGTCATGGGGCAGCCACCATTCAAACTGGTGATGACCCCTTTATCAGCTTCAACAAAACAAAAGCCATCAGTAAATATAGATGGAGAGCTTAGAGCTCTGATGTCTCAAACCATCTCTGCACCGTCACTCATTGAAAGGAAGGACAATCTATGCAAAACCTTTTTCCAGCAGGAACTAAGCCTCAGATTGTGGAGGGCAACTGTTAGTCCGATTAGACAGGACTTCAGCCTGAAGATGCGCCCAATACAGAGAAACTGATTTCTGCTATCTAAGATAATAGATGGGGAGGTGAAATGCTTTACTTTGATAAATTTAGAAAGCCTTCTCAGAATATAATAGACGTGGTAATTGCTACCACATTTGTACTTTGTACACATATCATAAACACAACACATTTCCCTTTTATAAATCATGTCTTATCAAATAAAAGTTGAGCCAGGCAGTGGTGGCGCACGCCTTTAATCCTAGCACTTGGGAGGCAGAGGCAGGTGGATTTCTGAGTTCGAGGCCAGCCTGGACTACAGAGTGAGTTCCAGGACAGCCAGGACTGCACAGAGAAACCCTGTCTCAAAAAAACAAAAACAAAAAAAACAAATAAAAGTTGACATGAACCTTACTAAATAATTATAACCCAGCTTGTCTAGAAGAATTACTAATTTAAAGCAAAGTGTGAGTTGATGTATTCTATTTTTCTTTTCTTTTTTTCTTTAATTTTAGAACTGGGATTTTATTTAGTGGGGGTGTGTGTGAGCATGAGAGTGTTTCCATGACTCGGTGGGTATATGTGTGCACAGCTCTGTGTCTTGCACAATGAGCAAAGTGAGCTCTGGAAGCAGAGCTCAGCCTCAGTGGCCATTCTTCATGAACCATTTTCCTTGTTTACTGGTTCTCTCCTTGGGACAAAGGCCTCATTGGCTGGCTACTGGTCAGTGACTCCAAGGGACTCTTCTGGCTTAGCTTCTCCAGGACTGAGATCAGAAGCGAATGCCACCATACCGAACCTTTTCAATGGGTCCTAGGGATTAAATTTGGATCCTCATACTTGTTAAGCAAGCACTTGAGTAACACAGCTATCTCTCCAGTTTAAATTGATATTTTAAAGAATATAGTATTTTCACTGGGTTAGTAAAACATGAAGTTTCCCATCGCCTATCACAAATATTATTTATCAACAAAGTAAATGGCTCCACTAAAAAAGTATGGAACTATATCAATGATTGTACATCTGGGGTATGAGCGCACGCGCGCACACACACACACACACACACACACACACACACACACACACACACGCTCTCTACCTCTGCTACAGTGCTGGCCATTTGATGATTTTAAGCAGTCTCCAGATCCAGTGCAGCCAATATATCCATCAGTGGCTAATATTCTCTCACCTCTGAGAATGTGCTAACTTGTGATTTTGTAGGCCGTCTATAACATAACAACCTTCTGAAATGTGTCTACTCATTTCTAGCAACCTGAATACACAAGAATAAGCTTAATGTCCTAAAAGTATGCCCAGGCCAGAATGGAGAATCCTCTGAGTACCTGCTGCTTTGATTTTCCTTGGAGCTACAGCATCTGAGAGCTGAGCTGAGCACAGAGGGTTGTGTGAAAGTGTGGCTCATGGACTTGCTGGCATTTATCAAGAGAATCCTGAAACAGAGTTGGCAAGCCAGATACTCACCACTGAGTGAGGAGAGAAACATCCAGGATGACAGCAGGCTACTCTACAACAACGCTGACAGCAAGGCTCTTTAGAGTTCAGTTTTATTGGGGTATTTTGAAGAAAAATATAAAAGAAATGGGTTTACAAATGCAGGTCTACTTAGATAATTGAGACAGTACTATCTAGAGTTAAGGGTGTAGTTGGTAGGCCTGTTTCTGGCCTTCTGGCTGGAGCTTTGTGTCACAGAAGGAGGACATTTGCAGAATCATAGTGATCATCTTTTTATTGTCTCCAATCAGAGTCTAAATAATGTTTTTGGCTAGTTACAGTTAAAGGCCTCATCAGCTTGGGTACTACAATTACTTGGCTCTCTTTAGAGGGCTTACTTTTAAAAGTATATGATTCAAACAGTGCAATAGAATAAAAAACAAACAAACAAAAAGAAAAAAAGAAAAAAAACACTGTTGATGCTCAGAGGCCAAAATCAGCAACACAGAATACAGCATTGAGCACCAAGTCCAATACAGCAGCCATGGCTCCAAGTAATGTCATTTGTAAATCAGTTAAAACCAGCATCCAGAGATACCACACATTCATTCAGTTAGCCAAATACTATCAAATTAGACTTACAAGGGGAATTAACGTCACAGTATATTTGGCCATTACTGTAATTGTCATTCTAATATGACAAACAAAACAATCCCAGATGTCCTCAGCTGTCACTGAAAGCAAGAGTGTGGAAGTGAGTGTGTCTCTGTCAGCAAAATGCCTGGCCTGTGACCCTAGCTTGAGTGTGTGCAGAGTCCTGGTAGGCAACGTACTTAGTACTTCTGCCCTCTTTGTTGTACTTGGACAGATGAACATAATAGAAATTACCTGCTCAGGCAGTTTTTGAGGTAAGAAAAGCTCAAGACTACCATAAAACACTCAACATGTGCTGGCCATGGTGTGTGTGTGTGTGTGTGATCACTTGTTATTAGGTTCAAGATTCAGTATAACAAAAGTTTGAAAGAATGACTGGGAATATTAAATTTAAAATATTTGAGAGGCTGGAGAGATGACTCAGTGGCTATTTTAGTTTGTTTTCCATCACTGTAGCAAAACACCAGCTAAAACAAACTTGAGAGGAAAAGGCTTATTTCAGAGTACACTTTCTGCACAGGAGGTCACAGAAGGAACTAAAGGCAGGAACCGAGGCAGGAACCACAGTGGGATGCTGCTTGCAGACTAGCTCCAATGGCTTGCTCACCTACTTTCTTACAAAGCCCAGGACCACCTGCCCAGAGGAGTAGGTAGTACTACTCAGAGTGGGTTTGGCCCACCTAGCCCGGTGGTCATTAATCAAGGGAGCGCCCTACCGACTTGCCTATAGGAAATTTGAAGGAAGCTTTTTTGTCAATTGGGGATTCTCTTCCCAAATGACTCTAGCTTCTGTCAAGCTAACATACATACATACATACATACATACATACATACATACATACATACTATACACATAATACATACATACCCAGGATGTTGGGTAAAGGTGCTTATCTCCAAACCTGACTACCTGAACTAGATTCCATGATAGGAGAGAACAAACCCCTGCAGCTGTCCTCTGACCTTTATGCTCAGATACATGCATACACAGGTGCAAGTGCATGCATGCATGCATGCACACGTGCCTGCCCACAAGCGCACAGATACAAATGTAATTTTTAGAATTAAAAAAAATATTTTAGGAGAAAAATCTCCATTCACTTGTAAAATTTTTATTTTATGTGTACGGGTGCTTTGCCTGCATGTATGTCTGTGTACAGCAAGCTTCTCTAGTTCCCTCAGATGCAAGAGGGCATTGGATCCCTTTTAAGTGGAGGCATTAAAGATTGTGAACCATCATAGGGGCTCAGTGATGGAACCCCTCCCTTCTGGAAGAGCAATTTCTCCAGTCCCCTTTCATTCACTTTTAAAGATAAGATGAATGCACAAATAGAAAGAATAGTCCCAACTCTACTAATAAAGTTCGAAAATAAAATTGACCATGGCCATTCTTTAGCTCTCTACAGTTTCATTAAAAGAAAGGTTTTGATTTTTCAAATTTTTTTTCACGTCTTTGATCTTTGTGGTTGTCCGCATTTTATTGTATGCCTTTTAGAACAACGTTTGGCACAGAGCTCTATTCACTTCTACCTCCTGACAATTTCATTCAAGCTCGTCTGGCAGATTAAGGTCAGTGTTCATAAACACTGACGGGGACATCTCCTAGGAAAGAACTCTTTCAAAGAAACGTGAGAGATGCACAATTAGTATTGACTCACTGAACTGAACACTGGAGACCACACAGTTCTTTCTATATCCCTTTGATATGCTGCGACGTTTGTAAGTAAAATCCATAATTTTAACAAGGAGGAAACAAGAAGAGCTATGTTGGATGTAACAGGATCCCAAACCGAATATTGTCGGTCACAGCTTCAAAGGATGTCATTTGTAAATCAATCATGAGCACATTTGCCAGAAATTAGATGCTGGTGTGGAATCTATTTCCTGTAAAAAGCTATAGGCACTGTTGTATAATTAGAACCACAATGTTTCCATGTATCAGTTCAATGAAGGTCCTGACTACTTATTGTGGGCTGGGAAACTTTCTAGTTAAGAGGGAAATAAAGAGGAAAAAGGACAGCCTGGAAAAAAAATCTCCTAGAATTTATAGTCCCACTCATCTGGGAAGCAAGCCCCTGAGGCCTTCTCCATTCTGTCCAGAACAAAAAAGCATAAATTCCTTAGATTACCAGATCTTCAGAAATCTGGGAGGCCAAGGTTCTCCTTGCCCCACAATACACACTTGATTATAATTTTTACTTAGTAATTACTTAAAATTTTTACTTGTAAGTATCCTCACATAACAGCACATAGGCTGTGTTCTAGAAAGTCAGAAGGAAAAGATGGAATCTTTGTTCTGTAGGAGCATGTCAAAGAAGGAAGCAGTGGCAGCCACTTGGAGAAAGTGTCACGAACAAAGGATAAAAGCACATACCTGTAGGTATGCCACATGGCAGGAGAAAACACTTTGTGCTGGATTTCTCAATAGGACTTTGATGAAAGAGTAACCTAAACCATGCTTTTCCTTTATAACGACTTTCTCTCAGTAAATAAAAGTATCCACCGTGTGTGTAAGTTTAAGCCTAAACATTTCTGTTTGGACACAACATCGACTGGAATCTGGATCTAACATAGATGATGTTGGATACTGTGAAACAGGCTTTGCTTTTTTGCTTGCTTGCTTGTTTGTTTGTTTGTTTGTTTTAGTTTTTATACTGCTAGCATGAACTCAGGACCTCATGTACTGCTAAAACATACTCTCAGCTCTGGCATCAAACATCAGCACTGTTAAGATAACCCGCGTAGTTATTGTTAAAATGCAAGCTGAATAACAATTGAAACTCTATCCACAGTTAGAAGGCCCTTTGGTAAATCCTGCCTATATGGTGCTTCAAATCCTCCTAACAAAGTGAGGTAGAGTTGCTACTATTTGCACAGACCTGGTTTTCAGAGACAGGCAAGAAACAAAAAAAAACAAAACTCATTTCCGTAAAACCAAGTAGAAAATGGAAGGCCCAAGACTCAAAGTTATGATGTACTTGAAAGCCAACAATGTCAAAATGGGGCTTGGCCTCAAAATTATGATAATACATTCTATTTGAACTCTTCCTAAAAACAGAAAGTGTATCATCAGAAAGTGGAGAAATGTCAGCACCTTCAGATTTAGTGAGGAACGCACATTTTTGGTTTAGACTGTAAGTTTGTATTCTATCTGTAAACACTGAGAGTGGCCAAGGTAAGAGCAGAATCCTCAGCCACTGCCAGTGTGTGCTGGAGCAGCGCCGTGACTACAGGGAGTCGGCCTGCCATGCCTCTACCATTTGCCCTGACTGAGTCACACTCATAACACACCATTTGTCCGATATTTTAAATGGCATTGCTATTTGCACGTTGTCAACTTCTGCCTTCACATTTCCAGCTCTGCCCTCCACTGAACCTCAGCCTTGTATCCAGTTTCTTTGGCATCTCAGCCTGGAGACCTGACAATGTTTAGAGATTAAAGGAGGAGGAACTAAGCCTCTTCTCTGCCCTTCACAATCTAATCCGTGGCAGGTCCATTCTTCCAGTTTCCCACACCTTCTCCCTGACTTCCCCATCAAAAAGTCCTGTCCAGGATCCCTGTATATCCAGCTCTACCTTCCGAACACACCCTGTATCTGAGGACAGAGCCATCTCCACTGCTGCCACTCCAGCCCGAGGCACTAAGCACAGCAGCTGCCTGCCCAGGCCTTTTCCAGCCTCTATTCTGGCCCTTCTCAGTTAGGGAGAGCTCAACCAAGAAACCAGAGCAGCTTCCTTCTCTCCTCCCTCTATGCAAAGCTTTTCAGGCTGTACAAATCAGTTTCGGCTGCTGGAGAAGAAGAACCAGGGTGGCTGAAACAGGACGCACTTAGTCCTCACAGTGCCTGAAGCTCGGATGTCCAAGTCTTAAGGAAAGGCATCCTTCTTAGCAGGCTCCTGGTGGTTCTTGTAACCTCGGATGGAAGGAAAGGCACCCTAGTCTCTTCTTACTAGGTTCTTTAATCATTTCAGAATAGTTCACCCTACCAACACATCATTCAATCACCTTCCAAAGACCCATAGGTCTCAGCTCTAAATATCTTCATACCGGGAGAAGCACTTCAACATATGAGCAGGGTCAAACAAATATTTACTCTGTACACTATCTCCTAAAGAAGGTGAGATCCTCTCACACAGTGCAGAGCTCTTGTCCCCTTTCTGGTAACATTACTAAGACTTCTGATCACCTTATTCCACACAGTGGTGTCTGGCTGGGGTGTGTCTACCCTCATCCAGGTGTGTCAGACTCCTTGTCACCTGTCCTTCAGTGCTTACAAAGCCTCTCCTACCCCTTTCTTCAGAAGATAGCTCATTCTAGCAATAGAACCAAGGACTGGCTTTGTCATGTGCTAATTTGTCAGCTTGTTCAATATTGTAATGGGGTGTCCGGAAGACAGAGTCTGGAAGACTGAAATGGGTGAATGAAAGAATGAGGTTACTTTTGACTATAGCTTTAAATCCACAATGCTCTGTCTACATTTCTGTAGATAGCTCTATATGCAAAATAGAGCATGCCCCAATATTTTATTTTACAAAGCACCAACACCAACAACAAGATAATATATCAAGTGACAGTGTGTGCACCTTTAATCTCAGCACTTAGGAGGCAGAAGCAGATGGATCTTTGTGATTAAGAGGTTGGCCTGGTCTACATAGAGAGACCCTGCCTTTTTTTTTTTTTTTTTTTTTTTTTTTCGAGACAGGGTTTCTCTGTATAGTCTTGGCTGTCCTGGAACTCACTTTGTAGACCAGGCTGGCCTTGAACTCAGAAATCCGCCTGTCTCTGCCTTCCAAGTGCTGGGATTAAAGGCATGCGCCACCACGCCCGGCCCTACCCTGTCTTTAAAAAATAAATATATATCAAGACCACTCGAGAGAGAGACAGACAGACAGAGAGAAACAGAGAGAGACAGAGACAGAGAGACAGAAAGAGACCAGCTGACCACAGGGGAGTCTAGTTTGATAAGCTCACAGACCCTTATCTCTCTTCCCTTGGTTTCATTTGTGTTTGGTTTCACAGGTCCTCACTAAGGGAAGCTAAATGCATTCTTTCATTTCAGTTCGGGCACAGGATCAACAGCTTCAGCAGGCAGCACACAGCTCAGCTCTTCAGGAGACTGAAATCCATCACCTTGAGGTTTACTGTGGCATGAACTGGGATGCCAACAAAACCCTCACCAAGGAAGAAACCATCTGAATCCCGTTTCACAAGAAAAAAATTATAAAATCGTAAAGTAGAGAGCTTGGTTTTAGTCTCTAAGTTGGTTCCTAGTCCTTTACACAATTGCTATTCCTGGGCAAACCAGAGTCTGATGCCTCTGAAGCAGTAATACATACGCAAATCTTGACACAAGGACTCAAGCCCTCAGAACTGGTTACCTAGGTCTACACTGGTTAGTGTAACAAAAACAAAAGGATTAATAGCACTGTCCTTGTCCACAAACAGAGCCTCTCCGTACTACCCCTATCTAGCACAGATCTTCTCTTCCCCTTCCCTCCCGTCCCCTCCTGTCCCCTTCCCCCCCCCCCACCCCGTTTAAGTCCGAAGAAAAAGAACTGTTCTGTGCATTCACTTCTGCCAAACCTCTAATGTGCAGCTCCAGTGTCTCCCCAATAGATAAAGCCCAAGTTCCAAGTTCTTGGACCATAAGCTATGTGCAGTGGTTATGTACATTTATCTAAGCGCAATATGAAAAAACAAGTTCAGATGAGAAAAGAGATGCCTGATTAGCATACCATGTTGAGAATTATGGATCTTGATGGGAAACAGAGAAAGTTCTGCCTAGATCAAAAATAGTCACAGGCTGCCCTGGGTGGAAGGGTCATGAGAGAATGACAGTGTGTGAGAGAGGAATGAGTTAGGGGTTCAGACAATGGGAACAAGTGACTAATGAGAACCAGGCAGGAGGCTCTGTGTTGTCTTTTCTGAGGTGTGACTCCCACAGAGGGTAATGTCCAAGAGGGAAGGTTGGGTACTTATAAGATACGGAATGTGCTCTTGTTTCTGCCAGCTGCACTTTCAAAAAAATAATAATAAGAAGAAAGAACAAAACAGCTTTGAATCAGAGGTAAGATGCCATGGCTAGTTCATGACAAAGTGAGGATTTGCAAAGTGAGGTTTAGGAAAAAGTAAAAAAATTCCTCCAGCTTGGCAAGAAGCTGTGGCCCTCAGCAAGCACCCCGTAAGGCTTTGTTCTGACTCTTGATTCCTACAGGAAACTCTAAAGAGAGTACTACCCGAATATCCTCCCAATTTGTCCTGTACTAACTTCATTCACTGGAAAAAAAATAACTTAGATAAATACAGAGACATTCCAAGGATGCAAAGCCGTGTTATGGGTGAGACGGTGGGGAGGGCAGATCTTCTGGAGTGACTTAAAAAAGGAGACACTTTAATCTACTTTCTTCCCTGTCCCCAGACATCTTAATGACACTGAGAAAAAAAAATGCAAGCATAACATGATTAGTGAATATTGAAGCTATGCGTAGGGATTCAAATGATTGGTATAACATAGCTTGTGCCACAGTTTTAAGAACAGCTTGTGTGATAGTCTGTGTCTAAAGAGAAAGCTTGAATAAAGTCCTTCAGGTCAAGGACAATCCCACGTGTGAACAGAAGATAACATGGTTCCTTAGCCATCCCCAACCTATGCAAGACCTCTGGACAAACAAGAAAAGGAGGCTCCCTCACATCTCTGAACCACCCACCAAATTAGGAATGCCAAGAAAGGCTGGGGGTGACACCCAGAGATGAGGCTGAAAGAAAAGGGGGGCCATAGGCTGGGTATCCCAGGGTATCCCAGGGGTATAGCATGCCTCAAAGGCTCTAAAACCGGTGTCAAATGCCTAGATTGAGAGGGAAAGAGAAAAGAGAGTAATAACTACCCTAAAAGTAAAGGTAGGGAAAACACTGAGAAAGGTTGAGAAAATATGAAATTGCATGATCTGAATTTGCATGTATGTGTTTTGAGAACATATATAGAACCATTTTAGAATGTTATCATTTCCAATGTTAGGATTTTAGAATTTAGCTTGAGGAACTAAGGGCCTCTCTAAGAAAAGGTATTACCAAGGGAAATGATGCTGAGTTTGCAGTAGAAGATTCTTCACTCAGTAGCCAAGGGGAGTTCTAAAAAAAGGCTTAGCAGAGCAGGACTATGGAGTGTGTACCAAGGAGAAGAGACCAATTTATAAGCTATTGAGGAAGTTAGAGGGAGAGGAATTTGATTATATAAATCCTCAAGGAAAAAGAGGTGAACAGGCTGGACAGTGGTGGGGCACACCTTTAATCCCAGCACTTGGGAAGCAGAGGCAGGAGGATTTCTGAGTTCGAGGCCAGCCTGGTCTACAGAGTGAGTTCCAGGACAGCCAGGGCTATATAGAGAAACCCTGTCTCAAAACAAACAAACAAACAAACAAAAAACAAACAAAAAAAAGAAAGAAAAAGAAAAAAAAAGAAAAAGAAAAGGTGAACAGGAGAACACTGGGGAGTCTTCAGTCTAGGTACATCTCTAAGGCAAGGCAGAAGCCTCACAGGCTAACACAACCCCAGGAGCAGGTTTGGGTAGGGGTTCAAATCCATACAGTTTTCAGTATAGTATAATGAAGAAGGTATTGATACAATTCCATATGAATATTCTAGTAGGCAACAAGGAATACGTCTAGAGGTAAATGTCAAAGAGAAGAGTGGAGCAAGGAAAGCCAGAATGTTCATAAGATGCCCTTGGACACAGAGGAAGGAGACTAGAAACAAGAAAGTTGAGACAGAGGTGCAAGCTTGAAAACCCAAGTATTGTACAAAAGCCCCAAGAGGTAACTCACTTTTCAAGTCTAGAGGGACTGAGGAAGACTAGAACCAAGAAGGCCCCAGTGGACTTGGTACTACCCAGGAGGGGATGGAGTCACTCAGAGTACTTTCACTCAACAACAATGGGGGCCTGAGCTGAAGACAGACATTCGAGACAGGAAAGGCCTTGATACCCTATGGAATCAGAGAGTCCTGTCCAACACTCAGCTAGCAGTCTGTCTACTGTAGCCATGATCATCACCTGGTAGCAGCTACCGACATAGTTTTGACTTAGGGGCGATACTGTTGCTTCTTCTGGTCCTTGGAGATAGTCAAGACTCTAGAAAATATTTCACAGCTGACGCACATACCTAGTGCGGGCACTTCTTTTACAGGTTCCTGTGAACAGTCCAAGCTTCCCTCACAGGGCTGATGCTCCTGACACAGCTGGCACCCAACTTCAGTATTTTATGCAAATGAAAAGTAATGCTGTTACACAGAGCCCTGGGGGCCTTGTGCAGATGAGGAAGTCAGATCAAAATGTGAACTTCGGAGTCAAACAAACGTATTTGAATCTTGGTTCCACCCTCTGTAAACTAAGCAAGCTCAACCAAATTTAATTAACATCTCTGAGACTCACAGAGTCCCGATTTATATAGGCACAGGATCAGTTACTGACAGTGAACTGAGTTTTAAAAAATGGAGATTTGGTTTCCTGAGACATAGAGTAGTCTGGAAAGTAATAAGATAATTATATGAAATATAAGATAATTATATGAAATGTTCAGAATCAATACGTTTCAGGTTATTACTATCTAAAAAAAATCTACCTATTTTTCTTAAAGCTTTCTTCTTCCAAACAGAATAAAGAACTGGAAGTTTGGTACTCTGTGTAATTATGAAACAGATATTTATAAAAATAAAATACTATCAAAATATCTAATAATTAGAATACTGCTATAAAATAAATACAATAAAGTTATTGCCACTTATTAAAATTATTACACCATCTGCCCTGTGATAAACCATGAGGCTTTCACAGTGATTGTTAAATTTTTTGGTTTGCAAAATAAATACTAGACTTGGGCTACAATATACCCATGAAATAAAAGTGATATGCTACACTTTAAAATTAAGGACAAGGAAATGAAAACACCTCAACAAAACTATAAATTACTTTAGACAGGTTTCTCATGAAGAAATGGAGGGGGGGGTCTCTCTATGCTGCACAACTCAAGGATGAGGAGTGAAGCAATCAAAGAACTATGAACATCCAGAAAAAGAGAAAACATTACAGAAAGATCAGTTATACCGTGGTTCCTCAGTTTATAATCGTCCCAATTAGTAGTAAAATATGTGACATTTCAACAGGAAGGGATTCCTGTGTCCTGGAGCATACGCGGCAAACAAGGCATTAAAGTCCAATAAGGGCAGAGGACAAAAGAACAGGGTCAGAGGAGCTGTCACGGATCCAGGTCATCCACAGAGCTGTTTGTGAAGCCATGCGTGGATGCCCAGGAGTCCAGCCTGCCAGCGTACAGAATGAATTGCCCAGAGCCTCAGCAGTCCATTTCCAGCCTGAGCTGAGACAGCAGTATCAATCACTAGCAGTAGGAAAGGGACTGGAGCGGTGACAGGCTCTTAGGCCAGGGAACTCTGCAGCACAAAGCAAGAACTGTTCCTTTTCTGGCAGCTCACTGTTGCGATCGATGCCTAAGCCAGCGAATGCGTGTGAGTCAGAGACTCTCATGCTCTGCAGTGACCCCAGCAGCCTCTCTTCCACTGACCATCATCTGGTTCTGGGCCTTGATGTGATTGGCTTATTTCTTTTATTAGGGTAATCTTTATGCCTGGTAAGAGTGGACATATTCAGAGCTGTCTGCCTCTCTGTCTCTCTGTCTCTCTCTCTGTGTCTCTCTCCCTGTCTCTCTCTCTCCTTCTCTATCTCTTTATTCTCACTCCCTCTCTCTGCAACTATACTGAACATCCTGGTAAACTGCAATGAGTTTTTAAACTGATTAAAGTCAGCTTCATAATTTAAAAAAAAAAAAGGTTCAAAGGATAATAGGAATTGCCTTATAAGAAATTTGCAGATGAAGATGGATATATTTTCTTCTCTACTCTACAAGCAAAAGCTTTTATTATGCCAGGGTATTTCACTCTGGCTCATGTCCACTGCTGTCATAATGGGTTTCTGTTATATAAAGAGGCAATCACTCAATGAGGGCTATTCTAAATCAGTTCCATTAGAGGGACAACTGGGGAACTCCAGGGATTTGGGGAAAGGTGGGAAAGGAGAGAGCCAAAAAGAAAACAAGACATCAACAACACAATCAAAAGAAACAGGAAGATACATAAATAAGTAAATGCGTCTTCTTGGTTTCTAGGCCGAGATGGAAGTGAGTCTTTCAAAGGATGACGAAGTTGGCCTTAGTGATGCACAGGCCAGAAACTTAAAATATGAGAAAAAGGTAGAGTCAAAATTATTTTAGTGATATTGTATATATATATAAATTCCACAATCCTCTGAAACAAATAGCCAACTTATACAAAAAAAGAATTATGCTGGGCATGGTGGCATAAACATTTAATCCCCACACATGGAGACGTAACCGATCCCTTTAAGTTCCAAATCAGCCTGAACCACAGAGCGAGTTTCAGGCCAGTTAGGGCCACAGAGTGAGAAGTGAGACCCTGTCTTACAAACTACAACGAAAACAAGAATAGAGGAAAGCCTGGAGTGGTTTAGCTAAGGTTACACACAAAATTCCAAAGCCACAGGTGACCAGGAGGTGGTAACTGAGACATAAAGAGACTGGAAACAGACATCTACGGTAAACCTGGGACAGAAAATCTAGTGCCCGGGCAACTGGGAGCACAGCTGAGAGCAAAGCCACTAGAAGACAAATAAACCTGAGCAACTAAGGAAAAGCCTTTCAGGCCACAATAGACCTAGTAGAAACGGGAGCAGAACTAATGTACAAACTGGACTCGTCTTGCAGCATAGGGAGAATTTCAAATTACCCATGGAGTCAACAGCTTAGCTTCTCAGAATACATGAGGTGGCCAGGAGATACAAAGCTGTTTTCCTGAGTCAAGAGAGACTCAAGAATTCAATCCATAGCCCAGAACCCAGTAACCCACGCAGGAAAGTCTTCTAGACAATGAAGCTCAGATTAACCAAACTCACTCTACCATCTATGTTTGTAGAGCCATAGCCTGGCAATGGTTTCTCTCTCTCTTTTTTTTTTTAATTGCATGAAATTAATAAAAAATAATATTTCTAAAGATTTATTTCTTTTTATAAATATGTGTATATGGTTTCAAAAGTTTATATGTTCCACATGCATGTAAGTGCCCAAGGAGCCAGGAGAAGGTGTTAGATCTCCTGGAACTGGAGTTACAGGTCATTGTGTGCCCAGTTCTCTGCAAGAACAGTAAGGGCTCTTCACGGCTGAGCCATCTCTCCATCCCCTGAAGGATAATGTTTTATGACATATAAAAAATTAAATTTGGCTTTCAGTGTCTATCAATAATTCTGCTAGAATGCCATCGCTCTCGCCTTCCTCCAGGAAATGGTATGCCTGCTTTTGAGCAATGATCATTAAGAAAGTGAAACTAGAAAGAAAGCCCAGCCACCAAAGCTTTTGACTATTGTTAAGTGTGCTTCCTGGGAAAACCGAACAACCCTCACTTCCCAGCAGACTCCCAAAGTCCTTTAAAGGAATCACATGCAGCAGGGCAAGCCAGTCATAACAACAGTGAGAGGCAGCCAACTCTCTTTCGTCAGTGACTGGTTTTGTGATTTCATCTGGAGAGCAGGTTTTTGCTTTGAATAACACGACAGTCTATTAAGTGCTAAGTGTTTAAGAAATGTTCATCCGAGCAGAGCGGCATGGTCTATAATCCTAACAATCTGGAGACCTAAGTTCAAGGGCAGTCTGGGGAGGGGAAAAAAAAACAAACTATAACTTTAATTTATGGTTATGTTTTCTGAGATATCATTTAATCACTCCCCTGGAGGATGAGGAAGCAGCTAGCAGCTTTAGCTGTCCATCAGATAAAAGAGACTTTTCACTCTCCTGACAGGAGGACTCAAGCCCTCTATGGATTGTGGGAAGCAGCAAGAAGCACAAAATGGGCCCAGCCCAGAAAGCCAGCACCTTGGAAAATACCAGTAAAGGTTGAGGGACCGCTTATGAAGGGTGGGTACAAGGAGGTATGCTAACCCTGCTCCGCGCTCCTCGCTCCTCTTCATGAGCCAAAGCAGAGAGAGTCCAAAGCATTGCTCACGGGCTGCAATCTTCCCTTAGGTGTGGCTCCGCCTTAGGCCCCCGAGACATTCCGTATAGGCAGAAGAGAACCAGAAGGCTTTCTTGTGATTGCACAAAACAAGCATGTCACAAATCAAAGTTTATGTGGCTCTCTCAATTGTATTAGTAGGACTTTTTGTGACCTTTCTGAGTATCTAAATTTGAGCTTATAAAAATAAACAGGCCTGTGTGGTGACTCTACACCAGGGGCTATTTCAGAGATCAGTACAGAGGCAAATTCCTTCCTCCTGGGGTTTATATGCCACTGGGAGGAAAGCAACAGAGAAATAACTATATAATAACATGGTACATATAACACAGAAAAAGAATGGAAGCAAGGGATTTAGTTAGGGATGCTCGGCTAGGCTAGGAGGCAAGCTACCCCTTCATGATGAGCTAGGAGGTACAGCCTTCATTCTTCCCCATCAGGGTGGGTTTACGCACAGGCCTGCAGGGCAAGGCAGTGATATGAGGGGCGGGGAGTGAGCAATATGCTCAGGACGAGTGTGGGTACTGCCCTGCTGTGGCACTCAGTTCCAGCTAACGAAACCCAAGCTCTCCAGAGCGTGGAGAAGAATACCAGAGGAGGATCAGAAGATGGGAGGGCATGAGTGGTAAGGGGAAAGGGCAGCAATTCACTGGGTTGGCCTCACTGGTCTCTGAGGACTCTGACTGTCTCGAGTGCTGTTGAAAGCCACAGGTACATTTCTGAGCAAACGGGGACAGCAGTTACACTTTCAACAGTCATGGTCATCTTTTAAAATTAAACTGGACATTGTCACATCACTCTTAAGAAAATCTCCCCAAAGGAAAAGCAAATAACTGCATTTGCTTTCTCAGAAAAGTGATATTTTTGATATATATAATATATAGATATAGGTATATATAAAATATATATAGTATAAAATTATTTATATAATTTTATATATTACAATATAACATTAAAATATAATATAATATTAAAATTATATTATATATACATATATACTATATATACATATATATGTAAATGTATATGACAGTAGAGGAGGCTGGCATCATCTTCTTGGTTTTCTTCTTTCCTGTGGTAGCTGCTTTGCTTGGTTCTATCACAGCAACATGCCACTAATTCAGATGCATGAGTAAGGGTGAGTAAGACTGGCTATGTGCTGCTCTGCTCTTACGGTTGCAGGCCTTTTGAAGTTTAGGTTTCACAGCCTTGGACCTAGTAACTAATGGCCGTGATACACTGCTCAGTGCAGTGAAGAATGCCCCACAGCATGCTCCAAAGATGCCAGCAGAGTAATCCCAGTTGTTATACTAAAAAATTACTTCCACAATTTGTCCAATGTTCCAGAAAAAAAAAGGAGAGAGTGGAGGGACCAAAGTCCCTGAAGGCTGAAAAACAAATATAATTAGCTAAAAAAAATTGGACTAGCTGTTTCATATATAAAGTTTACTTTAATCTCATCCAGAATGAAAATAATCGAAGAAACGTATGGTTACTGGTCTTTATAAAACTTTTGTTAATTAGTTCTCCCATCTGTCTACAGTCCTTACTATAACCTAATTATCTTATAATGGCAGTGGGCTCGCCCACATTCACTGTCTGCTGTAAATGATGGACTCAGAACATAAAGATTCATACTCTCTATATTTCCATGCACTTTTACGTCCTAGACGTAAAACACAAATAGGCACACAAATTTAAACAACCGAGCCGATTTGAGATGGCCAATTAGCAAAGGCATGGAATAGAGGATGAATCTACTAAGCCACACTGTAAGGGTCTGTTTGTGGGTTCCTTATCTCTATGGAGAATCTAGCTTTCAGTCTTGGCCCAGGAGGGACACTCATACCCTTCTCCACCCACTTCCAGTCTGAAGAGGAAAGTACAAAAGGTGAAAGCTCACAGATTCTGCCAAGAGGTCAGAGATGAGAAGTTTAAACAGGTGTGTGTATGTGTGTGTGTGTGTGTGTGTGTTTCTATGGTCCACTAAGAAGGGTATTTTTCCAGTCCTTAGTAATAAAAATTCAATCATATTGCTCACTCATCTAAATGTCTACTGTCTCACAATGTTGTTTCTCTCCTTTGAGCTCTATTAGACAGATGAACTAACTTCCGCAATTGGAAACCACAGGGAAATCACCCCTCCCAGTTGTCACAGTGTAACCACTGCCCAGGCCCTCCGAAGGTTCCACCTGTAAGACACAGCAGCATCTATAGTACTTTTGCCCTTGGCATCCCAGCTGCCACGCTGGGAGTCAGGACCCAGCACGCCTCCACATCTACAATAAGCCCCCAAGACATTTCAAACGCTCGCTCTACACCACTTTCCCCGATCCCAAACACCTGCACCTTTTACTACCAATGCATTTTTCTGAGAAATTGATCCTCTCTAAAACTTTATTAAATTCGTTAGTTTCTACAAATTCAAGATCAAATCCCTACCCTTGGGAGGTTGAAATTTTCCACTATTACTTCCAGTCCATCTCCATGGCCTAGAAGACAGTCATTCCAGTTGGCTATCTCCGGGAAGGATAGGAGCTTTCACAACTCCTAAGTTTAAGACTCTCAGCCTGTCTTTCCTGCTTCAGTGGCACCTGGTTACCAGCTTCATTATACAATGTATCTATATTGCAGTGTGGTTGCATACTTAACTATTGGCTCTCTGCTTGGATAAGGAACATGCCTTGGTCATCTTCATGGTCTTTTAGTACTTTAGCTGTAAGATAGTGACTTGGCTAACTAATGGACTCAGCCGAACCTACCCTATTCACCGAAACAGTTGACAACTTCTAAAGCTATTTATACAGTTTCATTCATTCATCTTTTGCTGCATTTGTACTGTGACTCACACAAACATAATTTTCTCTAATTCCAAAATCAAATGTGTACATAAAACTCATCTAATGGTATCCGATAAACTATAAACAAAATAACGAGCAGGGTAAATTGTATTTTTTAGAAGTATTTAAAAAACATCTTCAGAGCTAATCAAAACACAATGTTGTTTCACAAAGTTAAAGGCATATAAAAATAAGTAAGATAAAAGTTGGGTTGTAGGTTTTTTTTTTTTAATAAATGTCCAACACAAATGCATGTAAATAAGCAAAACACTGATGCTGCAAAGATAATAATTATGAATATGCTTACGAAGCAATATTTATAGAATGTAAGATTCTTTTAGATAACTCTGAAAACAACAAACGGACCATTGGTTCCTCAGAATCATAAATGAAAGACAAACACTTCAAAATAATACGCTCCCAAACCTTCCATCTTCCCGGATTTTCCAGCTATATTCAGTTCTTATTATTTTTAAAATATTTAGTGGATAAACTCATTTCTAAAAATCTAAAGTGGGAAAATGAATTATAAAAGCTCTTAAATGTTATTTATATAAGCAAACTCTTTCCAAACACTTTTTTTTGTCTACTCATTAGGAATAATTTAAATTACTGCTTAAGTGAAACACAAGAAAGAATACTTCAAGAGAGGAACTGAAGTCATTCCTCTGAATATTTCTATTTCCTTCAGTACAGGCCTTTAGTCTTTAAGCTAAGTGCTAAATGTAACTATATAAATTATTGAGAGTCATAAGTTCATGGTAAGTTAATTCAACCTGAATTTGATTTTGTTACACAATGCACTATGAATAAAATTCAAAGGCAAAACAGTTTACCTATAGAGCATTTCTAAGAAAATAAAACCCCATACTTAAACTTATTAGCAATAAATGTATACAGCTACTTTTCCCAGTACAGCAACTTTTCTACCATAATAAAGGACAACTAGCAAAATGTACAAAACCAAATGGTATAGTCATATGCTAGAATACATTTTCAGAAATTATCTCAACACTCTAGGATCAGCTGGCCACGGTGGCACACATCAGGCTGAGAGACTACCACAGGTTTCTGGCACTTTGTGAGGGGATTCCAGCTTGCCATGTAGTAAAAACATGGCAGGGCAGAAGCACATCAGAGTGAGGAGAACAAGGAGAAACAGCTCAGTAAATGCTGAGTGTTGATGGAAGTCGCTACCCATTGAGTCTAAACCACACTGCTTCTGTGTAATCTAGGAGATTTTTTTCTCTATAACTTCACAAACAAGTCAACCATCTCTGTTTTTGCTTTTTGGTTTTTGTGTTTTTTTTTTTTTTTTTTTTTTTTGTAGGAGGAGAGGGGGGGGTAGTGGTGATATGTCTTGTTTTGTAGCCTAGGCTGCCCTCAAATGCACAATCATCCTTTGTCAGCCTCCTGAGTGCTGGGGTTAAGGCTACGTGCTATCATGCCTGGCTAACTCCAACCACTTCTATGTAACTCAGTGAGCCTGGCTTTTTACAAAAATACAAAAGAAAAAAATCTTCATCTATGAAAAAACAAGTAACTTCCCATTCAGATGAATAGATTACCAATTTAAAAGATCTTAGACTGCTATTGAATATATAACATTTAAATTCAGATTGCCTTTGTCACTAAATGGGCTGCATGAAAATAACGATGAATTTCACTTTCAGTCAAGTACTATAAAAAGGCATAACGTTGGTGTGATGCTGTGTAGACAAGGAAGAAAGGAAGGGAGGGACAGAGGGAGGGAGGGAGCAGAGAAGAAAGGAGGATAGAAGAAACTAATGGAGAGAGAAATGAAGGAAGGAGCAAGGGGAGGAGGAGAAGGAGGGAGGGAAGGAGATGGGAAGGTTGGGGCTGGGCAAAGCAAGGGAGCACATACAAAGAAGTTTGGAAAACATTTCTTTGTGAGGAGGAAAAGGTCTGTTTTTCACATTTGTTGGAATAAGATGATCAATTATTTAGACAGTAATATATTATAGGAAACAATTTAGCCTTCACACCAAATAATCAAGATAAAAAGGTGGGATTTAATCAAATAAAAGTTAAGCATAGAACAAGAATGCTTTGCTTTTTATACTAAATAATATGTGACTTTTTTCCCTGTCTGAAGGTGCTAGAGAAAGTAGCTAAGAAGTAAAAATTATTTCCTCTGTGTAAATGAAATGTTGTGACTAATTAGAATAATCAAAAGTAAAGAAAGAAGTCATGTGGAAAAACTGTGAAGTTTTACATTTTGGGATGTTGAACTTTTATCATCTGAGGGGGAAAAAAAGAAGGCTCTTTGGGGTTTTATCATTTTTATTCGTTTTCTTACAGACCAATCAGGATTTACTCAACTCTGCCTGCCTTCTCTGTGTCACTTTCATTCAAAGAGCTCAAGGTTAGAAATACTACAGTGATGGTTATTTATTCGTTGGTTGAGTAATGACAGTAACCCTTCGGTGTGACAGTTACTGTGTCTCAATGCACCGCTCCCCTGCAGAACCTGAGAATTCTGGAAGACCAGAACTGGCAGAGAAGAACGGAAAATGGGATTTACAAGTTGGATGAAGTGATCTGCTACAATAGCAAAAAGATAAAGAAAAAACAAAAACTGTAATATTGTCTTGTGAGAATTTGAGGAAAGGTACTTTTCAAAGACCAGGAAGATGGAGGACATAGCCTCCACAGCTCTCTTCCTGGGTGTGCTCATGAATAGTCCACGTTTGTTTGCACGACAATTTAAGCATGACTTCCAAGGTCATATTATACAAATCAGGCCATTTTAACACAGTCACAAGCACATTCTCTTGATCTAACCCTAGAAAGTTGTTTTTAAAAAGGCCCTGCCCTGGACCCCTGCACATGGCCTTCGTAGGACAGTCTGTGGCTACAGGAGCCTGTCAGTCATGCTACGTGTTAGAATGTGAGAGCTAGGCATCTCACTTCTTTCCCATAATGCACTAGTTCTGAGTAGAATCTGTCTTCCTCTCTAACTAGCATCTAACTTTTTTTTGTTTTGTTTGTTTTAACAGGACATGATCGATCTCCACATACCCAATTACCCTACATCAATTACAAGCAGAGAAGCAATCGTTCTGACATTATTGTTTACACACTCAAATGCATCATCTCTCCTGACTACTGCTTCATCTTTGTGACAGCCTAGGTCACTGCTAGCACAAGCTCACTAGCCTCCAGTCACTGTCCTGAATGGGACAATTCTCACAAAATAGATAAAGTGATTAAAAAATGCACACAGGGGAATGGTCAAATTTAGCCATGCCTAAGATTCTTTATAAAAAGTCTGAAACATAAAACAAAAATTACAGACTATTTCCACTGGTTTCTTAATTAACCATCATATTTTTTTCCAAAATCATTCTTAAGTACACATATTATTTTACAGTAAAAAAAAAACATGATTTTTAAAAAGCACTGAAATAATTTGTTGTTTCATAAAGTATCAGTGTGGGTCCATTTAAAATGTTTCCCTTTAGGGAAAAATAAAATAAAACAAGACACTTTTAACTGCTGTAAGTTCTCAAGACTTGAATCTTTGGTGGTAGTGCCTTTAAGCCTACAACTGAGGGGCAAGAGGAGATGGATTCCAGCCCAGCCGGCCTACAGAGTGAATTCCAGATCATGCAGTGATATCCTATCTAAACAGAAAAAGAAAGAAAGAAAGAAAGAAAGAAAGAAAGAAAGAAAGAAAGAAAGAAAGAAAGAAAGAAAGAAAGGAAGGAAGGAAGGAAGAGGGGGGAAACAACTGTTAAAAATAGTGTCTGTGTTCTTGAAGTTTTAAAATATAACAGGTTTTAAATGATAAAATAAATAAGGCAGTAGAAAAGAGCAAGTAATAAATAGAGGTTAAGGATCTTGTAAGACATTAGGAGCTGCAGAGCCATCCAGGGCCCTCTAGACTTCCCTGTTCAGCCTAGGGTCCCAGTGGATTCAGAAAGCTCTGCTCCCAGCACCCCCTGGCTACTCTCTCCTTCATAGTCATTCATTCATTCATTCATTCATTCATTCATTTGCTGTTGTTTTTGAGACAAGGTCTTACTATGTAGCTTTGCTGGCCTGGAATGCAGAAAAATTTGCCTCTGAGTGTTGGGATTAAAGGCCTGTGCCACCATGAGCTTTCTTGTTTGAGGCATCCCTTGTTTACTGGCTGCTGATTACTGCCTGTGCTAGCTGCTAGTGCCCTTTGTAAGTCACTGTTCTTCACAGATGTTAATACAATAGAGTCAGAAAAGGTAATTTTGGGACCTTAAATTGAGTAGAGCAAAAACTCAATCACTCCAATTTCCTCCACTTAGAAAACGAGTGTTCGTGGACTTCAGTGGGCAAGGTTCAGCCTTGGAGTCCTCCCCTTAGCTGTTCTTTCCCTGTGTCTGCCTCTTTCTACCCTCCCTCCTCCCTCCTCCCTCCTCCCTCCTCCCTCCTCCCTCCCTCACCCCTTGTTTATTATAACTATCGGCTAGCTCCAGCAGGCCACATGACCAGCTTCTTCTCACCTCCATTCAGAACGATGTGGCCCTGCCCATCTGTGTGCATCGCAATCCCTCAGTGGCACAGGGTAAGAAGTGCTAGCAACTGAGTTGATAAAAGCATAGTTCTTTCCAACCTGGACCACCAGCCGCTGACAACTCCGAATTACACACACACAAACTGCGGCTCCACACACTGCCAAACATTGGCCATGGTTTTTTTTTTTTTCTTTTTTTTCCAATTTCCATTCAAGTTTCACATGAATATACATATATTTCTTACATTGTTTGTCTGTATAGAATTGCTACTCCTTGAAAAACTCTAGCTACAAATTTTTAAACCGTGTGCTTGGTTTTTTTGTTGTTGTTTTCTTTTGTTGTTTTTTGGTTTTTTTTTTTGTTTGTTTGTTTTACTTTTACAACTTCTCTTCTAACTAGGTTATCCTTTCTATTTCAGAGGCATCCAGAGGAAAACTGATAGCTAATATGTCAGATTCCAAAACATTTAGTTACAATAAAGTGAATAACAGATAACCAGAAATTACCTAATTTCAATTTTTAAATTATACTCAACATGATAACTCACTAGCTAACGTGCAATCTTCAGCACCACAGGAAACATGAAATGTTTATTTCATTACTATACTCATTCTACACACAAAAAAGGTTAAGCTAGTTAGTTGAAATTATTAAAAAAATTCACTCTTGCTTCACAAATTGTATCAAAAATGGATGACTTAATAACTATATATACATGAAAACTTCTGGATAAAATACAACCATGATCAAGAGACTAGGATCTATTTGTTATCAATTGTAAATATACTAGTTACCGAAATGAGCATTTTTACTGTAGTTCCATACAGAACACATAAGATATATTATTTAAGATATCTGAAAATATTTCCTCACCAATATTGGGGTGCTTCAAGAGACGGCAGATTCTAGCTTCCCTTTCCAGTTTCTGATGGTCTGTTGAAAAGACAATAATAAAAATATATTACAAGAAAGCCAAAAGTAATCAGTAAGCCGTAATAGGCAGAATACATACGACATCAAACTTCTGTTCTTACTTATGCTTTCATTCCTTTTAAAAATGGTGATCATGTCAAGTTGCATTTGGGTGAAAACTGCCTAATGTGGCCTTCTGTAGTTTGGATTGGCTTGGTGTTTGACTGAGCTTCACAGAACGTAGCAGAATTCACAGGTGGAATGTTGAGCATGGTAGGGTTGGCGTAGAGCAGCAACGTCAAGTGAAAAGCATTGCATTTCGTTTAGTATTTGATTTTATTTGGGGGTTTTGAGTCTGCTAATTTTGTGAGGCAGATTCTCACTCTGTACTCCAGGCTGATCCCCCTGCCTCACTCAGCTTCTCTGTGCTGAGATTTTGGATATTCATTACACCTGAATCACTCAATGTGAGTGTGATTTACAGGATGAACATCTGGAGACAGAAATCCAAACGTTACCAGGGCTCATAGATCAGTATAGTTTACCCCTAGGAACAAAGAGATTCTGGTGTGGTCAGCTGTTCTCCATACAGTTGCTAGTCCACATTCCTGTTAGTGTTGTTCCTCCAACAGTAGGAACTTCCAGAAATCTGCATCTCCTGCTCAGCTCTGCCTGCTTGCCATATTTTTCAAATGCATAAAATGTGTAAGTACACTACATTTTCTTAGGAAAATAAAATAATGTTAAAAAGAGAGAATCCATTTTACATCTGACCTTACAAGTATGTAAAGAACATAGCTTGATTGGCTCTTCAAGTAAATGTAAATATGGGCTTTAATAGCACATCCAAACTTCACATATGTTTTGTTGTTGTTTTAAGCTTAGGTGCAAAGTGAAATTTGAAAGCTTACAAATCAAATTTATGATCCCTATCAAACAAGGTATAAAAAAACAAAAACAGGTTCTACAGTTGAGCACCACTGCCTTGAGACATTCAAACTTCATCAACGCTCCTTGTCTATTTCTTCTGCATTCATGATACAACACATGTCAAAACATGTTACCAGCTGGTTTCCAAAAGGCATATAGGATCTTAGTTTTGTTGAAAAATACATTTGACCTTACACATCTGCTGAGATGTCCACAGGAGGTCCACAGATCCATATTTTGAGAACTGTGAGCTCATAACTGTCAACCTCTGTTGTGCTCTCCTGGAGTTTTGGAAAAAATAATTTGTGTACACACATATGTGTGTCTTCGTGTGTGCATGCACAGTGGGAGAAAAGAAGTGTGTTCACGAAGTGGACACATTGCATAGAGAGACGATCAGTGCCTCTGGATTTCCAAAGAGCAGTCTACACCACCTACAACCGTATATCTAGAAACTCTTCAAGCCTTGAACAAGTTCTACTTCTTAGCTATTTAACAATATACAAGTAAACACAAAGATTACACCAAATTTTGGAAATGCACTTATTACCATTCTCTTAAACAAGTAGTGTTTCAAGCGAAGCATATGGAAGACATATGCTTACAAGGATATGCAAAGAGATGCTAACCATGTGGCATTCAGAAATATAAAGTATACAATATGTGTAATTATATACTTATAAAGGAAGGAAAATGGGTAAGGACAAGAACTTTATAGACAATAACTTTTATATAGTTTTAGCCATAGAGATAAAAATAATTACAGATTTACCTTTACTTATATTTTAAATTTTTGTTTCTATGGCTAGCCTGAAGTTGCTATGTAGAACAGGGTGACCATGAATTTCTGGCTAACCATAAACTTACAGTCACCCTCCTGCCTTGGCCTCTTAAACACTAGAATGAGAGGCACGTACCTCTACATTTATCTTACTAATTTTTATGCCAACAATAATTGGCAGAGCTGCTGCCTTGCAAATTCCATATCCTGAAGTCCTCATTCCCAGATCTTCAAAAGTGACTACAGTTGTAGAAAGAATGATTTAAAAGGTAATTAGAAGGTCAGCAGTGTGTGCTCTAACCCACTATAGCTTGTGTCCATGCAAAAAGAAAAACAAAACCAAACAACACAGGACATCGGCACACATGCAAGAAAAAGAGTGTGGAGAGAGAAGGACAGGATTGCTATCTACATGCCAAGGAGAGAAGTCACAGGCAAAACATGCCTCTCTAGGGGGAGGTGTTGTTTCCCTAGTTGGTTCTTGGTTTGTCAATAAAAAGGGCAGTAGCCAATTGCTGGGTAAAGGGTGAAGATAGGAATTCAGGGTACCAGGAGGAAGAAGAGACTGGAGGAAGGAGAAAGGGGTTTTTTGTTGTTGTTGTTGTTGTTGTTTGTTTTTTTTTTGTTTTTTGTTTTTTTCAGGCCAGGCTTTGGAACAAGGAGAAAGCAGCAGTCATGTTAGATCTTGGGGAAATTAGAACCGGCAGCCTCCACCACCAGTGGTTAACCAAGGAGGTCTGCAGAGGCTGTCTGACATAGACTAGCTGATATAGGTTAGCTGATAAGGTTAGAGCAGGAGATTCTGCACCCAGCAACTGTGCTATCTGACAAGTTCGAAGTTAATAAAGATGTCTAGTGTTTTTCTTCCACAGAGCTAAGGTGGGCAGAGAAAGAGAGGAGTCGGTAGAACTGCTGCGGACAGCAGTTCCTGGCTTTCCCTGAGTGGGGGTTGGTTGCAATCAATCCTGAGGTAAGCCAGGAGGAACAGGCAAGTCTAGAGAGGGAGCCAGTGGCAGCTCGGAGCTAGGCTGGGAACACTGGCCGAGGTCCTAGGAAAAGAGGGAGCATGTTTTTTTGTTTGTTTTTTGTTTTTTGTTTTATTACATGCAATGCCTCTGACAACTTTGTTGAAGACATCAAAGTTACAGAACTGGATAAAGCAGTAAATTTAGTCTGTGTACTTTATTATAGTGGCCCAAGCAAAATACTATAACCGTGTACTAGCGTTCTATTGTTATGTCAAATATCACAAGAGTAGAAGCAGAACACCATATAAACTTGTTTTTGACGCTGGAATTAAGGTACCAGTCGTGGCTGGGAACTCATAGGCTTCCAAGTTTGCATCTTGATTGGCACCATTCAGTTGTTGAAAGGCTGCTAAACTGTGGGTCTCAATCCTTAGCTTGGCTGGAGCCACGCCTCGGTTCCCATCAGGTAACATTAGGTCAAAGCTACCATAGGCTAGAGTCAGAGAAGTAAAGGGGAAGGTCATTCTCTTATTTAGCCTAAGCATGGAAGCTATGGTCCATGTCTGTCATCTTCGATTGGAGGGAAATCAGAAACTGGACTGGCTCTATTCTGATTCGGAAGGTCACAGAGAGCAAGAGGTGACTGTTGAGGGCTCCCCTGTGGTCTGTCCCCCACAGCTCACTTTCTGGCACTGCAGTTCTGCAGCTTTCACTCTGTGAGTGGCTTCACTGACATGTTTGCTCACAGCCAGGCATGAATCTCTGGATCTCCCGTGAATCATCAGGCGCTCTGAACTCGCCTGGGTGCATGTTTTGACATTTCAAAAAAAAAAAAATGATGACATAACTAAATACTAGCTTTCACAAAAATGAGATTTTTATAATAATAGATATGCATATCACCTGGTGTGATTCAAATTCAACATCAAGTTCACAATTTTACTTTTAGACAGAGTATGTGAATGAGGAGGAGGGCTTCTTTCAAAAGCACGTGTCTGTGTGTAGCCTGCTGAAGAGGTAAATTCATTATCCATTTAGTTTCCTTTACTTTTAATCTGGCCAGCAACAAAACTCCTACGTTCTACCTCACTATTCCCAACACTCACTACTGCAACAACAAAAGACAAGGGTACTTACAAAAGGCAGGAGACTCGTGATACTATTTGAAAATGTTTGTTTATTGAGATACTGCCTCAATGGAGCCCTGCTGACCTTATTTCACTATTGAGCTGAAGTTGATCTTGAACTTCTGATCCTCATACCACTTCCCAATTGCTGGAATTTCAAGCATGTATCACTGTATACAGTTCATGTAGTTCTAGAGATGGAACTCAAGGCTGTGCAAAGAAAGGCAAGTACTGTATCAACTGAGCTATGTCCCCCAAGCTGAAGATGCTGCTAGCCACAAGCCTCGAAATGAACATAAAACTATATTTTCTTGTCATTGAATATTTATTAATGCATTCTAGCTATAACAGGTAGGCTTCATTCTTCCTGTGAAGCTAAAACTCATATTTTTATGAACAAAAATACAAGATTTGAGGCTGTACTTTTTCCAGATTTGATGAAATGCATGACGTTAGCAATGAATGGTTGCTCTTAAAAAAAACAAAACAAAACAAAACAAAACAAAAAAAACAGTATTTTTATCTAATTGGGACATGGAGTCAGTGAGGGATAGTGTTACTAAGAACACAGGCCAGGTGGTGGCACACATCTTTAATCCCAGCACTTGAGAGACAGAGGCAGAAGGATCTCTGTGAGTTCAAGGACAGGCTGAACTACAGAGTGAGTTGCAGGACAGCTAAGGCTACACAGAGAAATCCTGTCTCAGGGCTTGGCAATGGGAGTAAAACTCTGGATTGTAAAACAATTTCTGAGAATCTGAGGGAAAAAATATTCACTTTTCAGCTGTAAGATACTATAAACAAAAATGAAAACTTGAAATTCAGACCTATTGAAGAAGTGGCTCCTTCACATGTTCAAAAATAAAAATTTAATATTATGCAAAATATCGGACCATACATGTGAGTGCTAGCCCTCAACCACTTTGTCACTGTAGCAGGGGCAGCATGAAAATTATACAGTACTACAGCTTGCCTATCTGGCTCTGTCAATAAATTAACTTTCACTAATAACAGGATTCTGAATTAAGTATTTGGTCCCCTTTGCACAAATACCAAAATATTGAACTGTGTGGGTAAGAGTTGTCATTGACTCTTTTCTTTACTTTGTGTCATCATTGTTACTAATGCCATCAATTGGTTATCATCCAGTGCAGCCCCTGTGGGTCTTGGATGGGACAATCCACAGCCCATACAGCAGAGCATCTTAGCAGAGTGCTGAGGGACAGCTGGGCAGAGGAAGAGTTTGGCCTTCTGTCATGATCAATTACCATCTGTCTTACCAACACATGCACATACTTATATACACGGCATAAACTGTATTCTTCAGTGAATGTATAGCTTGAAAGAGGCTGGGGTTTGCCACAGCCAAACGGGTTTCATGATCCCAGCTTTGCCTCCACACAAAGAGAAGCTCACTTTTAAATAATTTTATACCAAATCTATAAAACTGTGGATGTCTCAAGAATCCGGTCCATGAAAACAAAGGTCTGAATATCTGCCTCCATCACCACTTTCTGTCCACCAGCTTTAGGCTGGGGAGCATTAGCGCCTGCATTCCCCTCGCTTGCTGCCCAGGTCCTCACCTTCTGAGACCCCGTGCTCTAGTCTGCGTTCCATCTCTTGGGTCTGTTTGAGCTCAGGTTATCACTGCTCCTCTGGCTTCTGCATTTCAATGAGCCCAAGTCCAATTCCAGTTCTGTCGCATTTGTTCAGTTGCCAAGCAATCACAGGCTCAAGTGAGAGAAGACACCCCTAAGTCCTAGGGACTAAATGTGGCAAGTGAACCCTTCCCAGAAGAGCAGGAGGCCTTCAACTACTTTAAATGTTGTACTGTTGCTAGTGGTCACTGCATGTCTTCCTACTTTTAAAGTTTTGCTGTCTGACAGCGACCATTACAGTCAACCAGAGTGAACCAAAATAGAGTCGTACAGTCCAGTCTCAACAGATACATCTGCTAAACACTTCTATACCGAAAGCTGGAGTACTATGTAGGAAGAGAAATCAGAAAGAAGAACCAGAGGATCAGACGTTTGCTAGGAAACTGTGTCTCTTACTACTGTCAAAAGCTGCACCATAAAGCCTCACCAACATGACACTGTGGCTGAGCAAGGACAGTAACAGACATGCAAACACGAGATGGAAGAGCCCATGAAGCCTCATCAAATGGTCAGCCCTGAAAACATACACACGAGGAACATTATACAGACTGATCGGGTTGCATTTGGGGATATGTGTCTATATGCATGTATATGTGTATGTGTATTTGTAGGTATGGAAGTTGACTAATTAAGAAATTGGAGAAAAGAGCATAAATTTGAAAAAGAGAGAGGTGGGGTCTATTGGACAGTTTAGAGGGAGGAAAGAGAAGAGGGGAAATAATATAATTATGATCTCAAAAAAAAAAAACAACCCAAGAATGAAAAAGTTTTGCTGTCCACGTGAACTGCTGTAACTATCTTAACCATATATGGCAGTTTCAGGTACACAAACTATACATTAAATAAATAGTTGGTGAATTTCAAATAAAAAGGGAAAAAAGATAGATGTTCTACTGGAATCCGTGAATCAACCGGGTTATAAAAATATAAACCTGTTAGTAGGGAAATCTGGAGAGATGCTATCTTAGAAACGGGACCATTGCACATGGCCTTACTCCTGGAAACTCCAGAATTACATTCTGAACATACTTTCCTTATGAAAAAAGTACACCTCAGTAATTAAGGCACCACTCTGGAAAGAATGTAAATGTTGTCTGTTTAAATGGGTCACATGAAAAAACACACCACTGAATAGGAATTTAAAGACATCATATTCACCCAAGTAAAGTTTTTTTTTTTAAAAATCTATTAATGTTTTTCATTTTATCCTTCAATTGTGAATGTGTTACAACACAAATTTGAACTTTTAACCATCTGATCTAGATTCTTTATGCTGCTAGGTATCAGCAAAACCTTATTATTTCTACTATCCAGTGACCGTGTCAGTGGCACCTTACAACGATACGGATGGTATTCTTCTTGCACTGAACATTCGTTTCTCATGATTTAGAAGTGAAATCTTAATGTTTGCTCCATGCGGGAAGATTATAGTAAACTAAAAATGGGGTCTATCCAACATCAATTCCATGTAGATTAAATAAAAGCCATGTGTCCCTTGTGGAGATGTCTCCCCTCCCCCATATTTAGTTCATAAGATTACTTTCATTTCTTTTAAAAAGAAAGGGCAGGGTAACAAACTGGCATTCTGCTTGATTTCACCTTACTTCTGCATGAAGGAAAGTGGCCTAACTCTAGATAACTGAAGGCCTATAAGGTCCCTGATGCTGTAGAAGAACCTTGAAAATGTTGTGAAAAGCAACCCAGAGAGCTGGGAAGATTCCTGGCTTCTTGGTAAACAAGAGTTGCTACCCTGGTTCAAGCTCTGAAGAACAACTGGATGTCCAAATGACTTGTGTTCAGTGTCCAGAACCTGACTTAGACTACCCTTTCTTCTATGTGTAGTTTTACTTGTGAGATTGGAAGCCTCTGCAGATAATTTCCCTTTTGCCTCAATCACCATAGGCTTCAGTCACGTGACACACAGTGTGACCTAGGAATTGTAGAATATCTCATTTACATAGGAGGATTAACTTTCAATCCTTGAAGGCACAGCACAACTGTAGTTGACTACAGTTGAGAGAATATTCAATATCTTTAGTAAAGCAAGCTTTTAATGTTTCCAATGTAGAGAAATTATACATCTCTGAGATGACAAATACACAAATTTGATCTTGATGATTACACATTGGATATATTATCAAAACATCACACTGAAGCCTATAAACATGTGTTAACTAAAAATAAAAGTATATTTAAAAACTATTCACCTAGAAAAGCTACGTGACATATGTAGCATCAGGTACTGCACATAGGTTAAAGTAGGTTCTCTATGAACTACAGAGTCACCATCAACATGAATAGAAATGGGTGTGGTTGAATGATTTCAAGATAGACTATTAGAACTTGCACTAAAATCATACTCTTTGCACCAGAGATAATGAAGATCATTCATTTTACAGGTAATCCTAATACATTATGAAAATATAATTTCACATAAATTATAAGATTATGCTATCTAGAAAAAAGCCTTGAGAAATAGTAGGAGGACTACTGTTATCCATCAAACAAAGATCAAATCTCAGACCATCATTTAGTAGAGTGGAGTCAAAGCAATAATGGGTCAGTGATGGGCAGGACAACCACCCTGACTTTGGCAGCTTAGATATGTGTAACCTTGTATCAAGGCAAGGAGGAGGGACTTGGGTACTCCTGGATTTCTTTGTCCCTCTTTCCAATGTAGTCACACTGAATTTTCCCCTGTTTTTTAATATTAAAACATGAGATAGAAAAATCAAAACATTTTAAAAAGGTATTCATGTTTACTAAATATTTTGCCTCCCAAACCAACCCCAAACCCAGGAAATATTTAGTCAAAATGTAATGTTTTTTTTTTGAAATTTTTTATTTTATTTTATTTTAATTAGGTATTTTCTTCATTTACATTTCCAATGCTATCCCTAAAGTCCCCCATACCCTCCCCCTCCCACTCCCCTACCTACCCACTCCCACTTCTTGGACCTGGCATTCCCCTGTACTGAGGCATATAGTTTGCAAGACCAATGGGCCTCTCTTTCCACTGATGGCCGACTAGGCCATCTTCTGATACATATGGAGCTAGAGACACAAGCTCCGGGGGGGGTACTGGTTAGTTCATATTGTTGTTCCACCTATAGGGTTGCAGATCCCTTTAGCTCCTTGGGTACTCTCTCTAGCTCCTCCATTGGTGCCCTGTAATCCATCCAACAGCTGACTATGAGCATCTACTTCTGTGTTTGCTAGGTCCTGGCATAGCCTCACAAGAGACAGCTATATCAGGGTTCTTTCAGCAAAATCTTGCTAATGTGTGCAATGGTGTCAGCATTTGGAGGCTGATTATGGGATAGATCACTGGGTATGGCAGTCTCGAGATGGTCCATCCTTTCGTCCCAGCTCCAAAGTTTGTCCCTGTAACTCCTTCCATGGGTGTTTTGTTCCCAATTCTAAGATGGGGCAAAGTGTCCACACTTTGGTCTTCCTTCTTCTTGAGTTTCATGTGTTTTGCAAATTGTATCTTATATCTTGGGTATTCTAAGTTTCTGGGCTAGTATCCACTTATCAGTGAGTACATATCATGTGAGTTCTTTTGTAATTGGGTTACCTCACTCAGGATGATGCCCTCCAGGTCCATCCATTTGCCTAGGAATTTCATAAATTCATTCTTTTTAATAGCTGAGTAATACTCCATTGTGTAAATGTACCACATTTTCTGTATCCATTCCTCTGTTGAGGGGCATCTGGGTTCTTTCCAGCTTCTGGCTATTATAAATAAGGCTGCTGTGAACATAGTGGAGCATGTGTCCTTCTTACTGGTTGGAATATCTTCTGGATATATGCCCAGGAGAGGTATTTCGGGATCCTCCGGTAGTACTATGTCCAATTTTCTGAGGAAACACCAGACTGATTTCCAGAGTGGTTGTACAAGCTTGCAATCCCACTCTCTCCCTACCTATTCAACATTGTACTTGAAGTCCTAGCCAGAGCAATTTGACAACAAAAGGAGATCAAGGGGATACAAATTGGAAAAGAAGAAGTCAAAATATCACTTTTTGCAGATGATATGATAGTATATATGTGACCCTTAAAATTCCACCAGAGAACTCCTAAACCTGATAAACAGCTTCAATGAAGTAGCTGGATATAAAATTAACTCAAACAAGTCAATGGCTTTTCTGTACACAAAGGATAAACAGGCTGAGAAAGAAATTAGGGAAACAACACCCTTCTCAATAGTCACAAATAATATAAAATACCTTGGCGTGACTCTAACTAAGAAAGTGAAAGATCTGTATAATAAGAACTTCAAGTCTCTGAAGAAAGAAATTAAAGATCTCAGAAGATGGAAAGATCTCCCATGCTCATGGATGGGCAGGATCAATATAATAAAAATGGCTATCTTGCCAAAAGCAATCTACAGATTCAATGCAATCCCCATCAAAATTCCAACTCAATTCTTCAACGAATTAGAAAGGGCAATCTGCAAATTCATCTGGAATAACAAAAAACCTAGGATAGCAAAAACTCTTCTCAAGGATAAAAGAACCTCTGGTGGAATCACCATGCCTGACCTAAAGCTGTACTACAGAGCAATTGTGATAAAAACTGCATAGTACTGGTATAGTGAAGTAGACCAATGGAATAGAATTGAAGACCCAGAGGATGAACCCACACACCTATGGTCACTTGATCTTTGACAAGGGAGCTAAAACCATCCAGTGGAAAAAAGAGAGCATTTTCAACAAATGGTGCTGGCACAACTGGTGGTTATCATGTAGAAGAATTCGAATTGATCCATTCCTATCTCCTTGTACTAAGGTCAAATCTAAGTGGATCAATGAACCACATAAAACCAGAGACATTGAAACTTATAGAGGAGAAAGTGGGGATAAGCCTTGAAGATATGGGCACAGGGGAAACATTCCTGAATAGAACAGCAATGGCTTGTGCTGTAAGATCGAAAATCGACAAATGGGACCTCATAAAATTGCAAAGCTTCTGTAAGGCAAAAGACACAGTCAATAAGACAAAAAGGCCATCAACAGATTGGGAAAGTATCTTTACCTATCCTAAAAATGGGGCTCAGAGATAAACAAAGAATTCTCACCCGAGGAATACCAAATGGCTGAGAAGTACCTGAAAAAAATGTTCAGCATCCTTAATCATCAGGGAAATGCAAAGCAAAACAACCCTGAGATTCCACCTCACACCAGTCAGAATGGCTAAGATCAAAAATTCAGGTGACAGCAGATGCTGGCGAGGATGTGGAGAAAGAGCAACACTCCTCCATTGTTGGTGTAATGCTTTTTAAACAAATTAAATCAACCAATGCTGTATATAAGCCATTTATGTAATTTTGCTAGTTTTATTTAGCTAGGAGGGAAGGTAAATAGAATCTTACTACGTTGCCTAAGCTGGCTTTGAACTCACGATGATCATCCTGCCTCAGCCTCCTCACTGTGTATGCCATTGTGCCTGACTCAATATGATTTTGATCATCTACTTCACAGATTCCAACTGAACACCCTTCTGATAATCCGTTATGTAAGGTTGATAATTACTGGATACTGTCATACTTTGTTTCTTAGGACAGTAAAGGAATAAATAAATCTGATAGCACTATCTTTCATGGTCTTCTAAGAGAACAATTTCCTTCTTCAAGTTTTGTGTCAACTTGACACAGGCTGGAGTTATCACAGAAAAAGGAGCATCAGTTGGGGAAATGCCTCCATGAGATCCAGCTGTAAGGCATTTCCTCAACTAGTGATCAAGGGGGGAAAGGCTCCTGTGGGTGGTACCATCTCTGGGCTGGTAGTCTTGGTTCTATAAGAGAGCAGGCTGAGCAAGCCAGGGGAAGCAAGCCAGTAAAGAACATCCCTCCATGGCTTCTGCATCAGCTCCTGCTCCCTGGCCTGCTTGAGTTCCAGTCCTCACTTCCTTTAGTGATGAACAGCAGCATGAAAATGTAAGCTGAATAAACCCTTTCTTCCCCAATTTGCTTCTTGGTCATGATGTTTGTACAGGAATAGAAACCCTGACTAAGACAAATGGCATCCACTCTGACAATGCTAAATGACATGAAATAATGCTCTGCACAACATTATACAAACATAAAGCAGAACCTATATCTTGTAATCTTGTATCTTGTATCTTGTATCTTGTATCTATCCGTATCTGTATCTGTATCTGTATCTGTATCTGTATCTGTATCTGTGTCATTGTAATCCAAGTGATACAGTGTGTCTTAGGCCTTGTAATGTTCTGAATACAGTATACATCAATGTATATACCATTTTTCTGTGGCCATTTACTTAATGTCTGACTACACAGAATATAGCATATCTATATATAAAGACGGAGATTCCTGCCAGGACCTAGCAAGCTTTAGGAGAGCCTCCGAGGAAGGATGTCACTATTTCTAAGTGATGAACCCTGGGTCTGAAGGAGCTTTCATCCACTAGGAGCAAAGGGGAAACACTGATAAACAGTTAAATGCAGACACATGGAGACAAAGGACACTGGTACTGGACTGGATTGCTCTATAAAATCAAGAGACTCTATGGGTGGTCAGTCCTGCTCACAGCTCACAGCCCTGCCTGAGGTTAGGCAGTTCTCATTCTGGTCCCTTGAATAATTTTGCTACTATCCCTCAGTGGGCTTCTCTGCCCTCTGCTAACATGGCTGAACCTGTGGCAGATCCACCACAGGGTTCTTGACATGTGTGGGTTGCCACAGACTTGGACAGGAAGAGAAAGGTGTCCTAGACAGGCCCCCAGCAGGGCATGGCCCTACAGGGTAAAGAAAACAGTGGAGGAAGGTCCAATCAAGACCAGTACAAGGTCGGGGAGGGTAAGGGGTAGGGTGAATTCACCAGGACTGCATTCATAGGACAAGGTATTTCTCAGAACATTTACCCCGAAGCCTGCATACAGTATGAACTATCATGTCAAGTGATTGTTAATATCATTTAAAAACAGGCCCTTATGAACGAGGACAGGAGCAAATGAGTGGGGTACATACGGAGTTTAAAGTGGTTTATATTTGTGTATATATTTTAACTATGTCAACAATGTAATTCTGTAAATAGTTATGAGATTAAACTCTGTGTAATAGTCTACCTTGTTTCCACATTTGCTATCTCCCAGATTCCCCAACCCCCCACCCACCGTGTAGTGTTACTGGGAAGGGTGGAGGAATTTTAATATACAACTCCATTTCCATGTTAGGAACAATGGAGCTGAGTCATTTGACACACTTTGCATGAAAATCCTTTACACTTTGGCTGCCTGGAGATTAAAGAGGCTCAGAATGGACACAATGCCTACTAAATATAAATATAATCCACATTTCTCCATTCCTTACAACAGTCCTGGCAATTTTTATAAGCAATCGACTAATAACACAAGAGTGCATTTGCTGCTGGGACTTTTATTGTTATTGCTTTAAAATAAAGGTATTTTGCTTTTATTAACAATTAAATAACACAACCTATTCAAAGAGTGAAAAGCATGGCTGTCTTTTACAGCTTTCTGAGGGACAATTTTAATGTAGTTTAATATTAACACCTTAGAATAGAGAGGAAAGAATGACTTTGAACGATAAAGAAGAATAAAGGAAAAGAGTCACAAGAGTCACAAGTAATGTGACTTTTTACGGTGCTTGAAATGCCTGAAGTTAATCATTCCAGCAGCCAATTTCTCTCCGAATAAGCAGGAGTGGAGGGGGCTGCAGTTGCAGGGTCTCTCTCCCCTGTGCAGGGGCTCCCTAGGAGCCTGTGCACCGAGTTCACAGACTGGCGTGTTTCATCAAAGCGTCAGCACAAGGTATTCTAACAGCAGTCAATCTTCCTCCTTACTCCTCTTCCCTTCCCAACACATTAGTGTCTGGTGGCCCTGGGGTGGCTGTAAAGGTCTCTGAGAGCCAGGCAAGGAATAGCTGAGCTGAATCTAGTATTGTGAAGGTAAGTTTCGAAATAAATGTACCTGACTTGCAGTGATATCTGTGCAGAGTTGTGTTACTGCTAATCATCCCTGTGTAAGACGTTTCCAGCAACATCTGGCATCTAGACTTCAGCAGGAGGATGTGACGCGCCATCCATGGCGTCATGATCATGGACCCGTATTACAGGTTGCTCCACACATGTGGAGACAGAGCTACAGACATGATTTCACTGTTTTTTCTAGATTTTATATAGTCCTTAATATTTGTTGGTTCATTAAAACTCAGCAGGAGGCACAGTGTTGCATAAGGACCAGGAGCTCCGGGTCATACTTGGATACACAGTGAGTTTGAGGCCTGCCTAGGCTACAGAGACCTTGTCTCAAACAACAAAAGTGTAAAAATGACAAAATAAAAACGATAAAATAGCATTGCTTTTTTTTATAATATATTTTTGCATTTACTTTTATAAGCAAAAAGGTGTCTACATTTCTGTGCTCAGGATTTGCTATGTTTATGGAAAGTAGAAAATGACTTACTGTTCAAATACTAAATGTAAAAAAAATGATATTTGCATAATAAGGTGGCTCACAAAAGCTATGACATTTGCTTTCCTTTTAAGAGAATAGTTATTTATTTTGCTCGAGCAACTCACCAGAAACCTGTTCCTACAGTAAAGCAGCCACGAGTGCTCGCCCACACAGAAAGGACACCAACTGAAACTTGGAGGAAAAATTAATCCTCACAAGGCTCTCCCAGAAATAATGGAGAAAAAAAGAAAGCTTATGAACTTAAAAAACTGAGACTAAAACCTTGTTTATATTCCCCTCCATCTCACTAAGATACTACAAATTTGAGATAGCCTAACTGCATCATCAACAAAAAAATAATTCCTATGCCATGCATGGTATTTAAACATATCCACAACCAGCGTTTTTAGTAACCAACTGCCAAACAGACCAAGGATACTTCAGTGGTTAATCTTGATTGACAACGTGAAGAACTTGAGAATTGCCATGGAAACAAAGTTCTGGACCTGTTTGTGAGGGACTCTCTAGAGTACGATGAATAGGGCAGGAAGACATTGTCCCCAAATGTGAGTATTTTGTCACAATAATGAGACAAGTAACTGATAGAGTCTGACAGTTGTTTTGGGAAATGTCTACATATTTACCAATCAGTAATAAAATCAGAAAGCAATGGCTTAAATAAGGAGGATGTATAAGTCCTGAGATCACAACAGGGAGCTGAACTGAACGAGGAAGATGGCTAAGTGGTAGGAGAGCTTGGGCTATGCTAGTAGTGACACTTTGTCCTTGCCACCTCATCCATTCCCCCTTCTCTGTCCACCTCTCTGTCTCTCTGTCTCTCTCTTTGTTTCTCTGTCACACACACACACACACACACACACACACACACACATACACACACAGAGAGAGAGAGAGAGAGAGAGAGAGAGAGAATGCCCTTTAAAGGAAAATGAAATCACCATTTTCTCAGACTGCACTTATTTCCCATGTTAATGCAAGGAAATTGAAGTCTCTACTATTTCATTAGATACATATCTAATCAACTCTTAAATGGGTCAAAATTGTGACCAAATCCCTAAAAATTCGATGATGAGAGAAGGGAACCGAGGCGAAACCCTGTAAGGTCCAGGCTTGGTCATAATCCCAGAAAATGAAAGAAAGCCACAGCAGAACACAAAATGACATTTGGCATTCTCTAGATCACACCCTATGAGTTGTTTGGAAATTGTAAGGTAAAATCCTTTTTCATGCATGCATGAAAAAAATAGATTTTAAGGAAAGATACAGGCTCATGTAATAGATGGAGAGGCAGGGGGAATGGGGAAGGAGATGAGGCACGAGGATAAATCAAAGCAGAGAAAGAAGACATACGCTTATGCAAATGGCGTACTGACCTATTACTTCCTATGGCTACTTAAGACCATACTTCCAAAAAAAAAATGTGTCTATCTTTATTATATATTCTTAGCACTCGATGAGTGCTTCTATTTCCTACTTGTACAATAAAGAAAGGCTAATGCAATCACTTAAACATCAAAATTCCTACTGAGACGAGATATTCAAGTGCAACCACCTCCGTTTTAGCAAAAAACCCTGGCGGGTAAAAATTAAGTGCTTATCTGGTACAGGGCAGCAAAATCATGCATTCGGAGGCAACCAACCAACGGGTGTTTGTATTATTTTGCAATCAGGGACCCACTGCTCACTTCCAGTTATATAAGCGTGGGGAATGAACTCCTCAGAGGGCACCGCCCTGGACAGAATGGTCCTGGAGTTCCTCCCTTCTCCCGGCAGGGCAGGCGTTTATTTAAAGTACAAGACTGTGGGAAGCTGTGCTGCAGAGAAGAGGGACGCTGAGAAGATGCACCCGTGCAACGCCTGCTGTGAGAAAAGCCTGATGACTCCTTTACAGTAACAGGCGTGAACCTAAGGTAGGCTTCCGTCTGGAGGCGAACAGGCCAGGAGCCTCTGTTGTGATGGAGCCTTGCTTCCAGCAATTGCAAGGACAAAAGGCATGTTTCTTAGCAAAGGGCTGTGGTACACCCTATATAAGCCTCCTGAGGAACAGCCCTTACCTGCAGCCTAGGTCCTGCAGCCTGCCCGTCTCCCCCAAGGCAAGCCCTTTTCCTCCTCCAAGGCAAGCCCCTTTTCCTCTCTTCAAAGCTCAGTTCTTGACTTTTGTCCCCACCCTGATTTAAACCTCCCCTGTTATTACTTTGAGATGTTCACCTCTTAAATGGGCATTTTCATAGAACATATCACTGCACTTCAACTAAATGAAAAGGAAAATTCTCCTAAAACTTGACTATCTAAATAGACCACGGCTGACAGCTTCGTGGCAGGTCCTGCCAGAGTTTCTCTATGCACACACATGGCACACTGCCTGGGCCTTTCGCTTGTGTTTATAAACTGTCTCAATCCCTCTTGACCATTTCTTGGTACTGAGAGACTGCAGGCTGGCAGTGAACAATTAAAAGGCAGATGAACTTGTACTGGGCTTGGAGTCAGACAGCTCCTTTCTGTGCACAAAGGGCAGCTTCATCTACAGAACCTAATTGGCTCTGTGAAATGTCTGCATCACTGGGGGAGGGGGGAATGGAGTGGAATCAAAATTAATTATTCTGACTAAAGGGATGGTTTTAGAAAGAAATCTCAAGAAATTCCTATGTTAATAAAGCATGGGGGAAGAGCCCTGCAGTGGCAGAAATTAAATTCCAGGAAAGTTTACGAAATTTTGTTTACTTGAGTAAAAATAAAAACAGTGTCATATTCTCTTAAAAAATAACCACCGCACTGCCTAGTTCCTTCATAATTTATCACTTCGCCATCAGTGTCTACTGCTTAGGCAGGCAGCAAAACATGCCCTAGTAAAGAAGATGAAAAAGATACGATTCCTGTCATCTTGGAATATCCAACTAAGATTGGGCGGCCCCTGCCTTTCAGAGTTTGATCGATCAAGATAATGGTCGAAGGATGCTGAGAAATGGAGGAATCACCAAGAATCCAGGGGTTGTGCTGTGCAGGCCATCTGGGGCTTGTAGGCTGCTTATTTGGCACACAGAGTGTCTCCATCCCCCACTGCTCACTGCTCAGTCTACTTTATTTGTTACAGGCCTGGCATGCAACCAGCATTGCACTCCCTGAGAGCCTTCCAACGCCGTGCTACTTCCACAAGAACACAGAACTGGCCCACGCTCTCTCGCTCTCTCAGCCTCTCAGCCTCTTGACCTCCCTGTCTCCAGTGATCTATATTCCTGCTCTAATCTCAGTCATCACTCCTGTTTCCCCTCCAGAACCAGGAAGTTAAAATCCCCAGGCTCTGACCACCAACTGCTCACTTTCCAAATTGCTGGCCAACCCCATGTACCCCAAGGGTAGGGGCAAATTTGTAAATTCAGCTCAATGTTAAACCATAAACGATTAAACCATTAAACCAATTACATAAAACATTGTGGTTGTTTTGCTCTGTGTGCGCGCGCGCGTGTGTGTGTGTGTGTGTGTGTGTGTGTGTGCGCGCGAGTGAGTGTTATCTACATATGGTGTGTGTGCATGTGGTGCCCATGTGTCTGCTGTGGGTACGGTGTGGGTGGTGTGTGTTTTTTGTAGTATATACATGGTGTGGTGTGTATGTGTGTATACATGGTGTGTGTGCATGTGTTTGTGTGTGTGTGTATGTGTGTGCACATGCATGTGCGAATGTGCATATGCAATTTCAGGGTCCTGGGGTATGAGCTTTGCAGATAGATGGCAACACTGTGTTGCAATGTAAAAAGGTTAGAAAACCTGGCAAAAGAAGTCTACTCCTCCACTGTCCCCTTCCCTACATCCTTCTCCATGCTTAATTTCAAGTTTAAATTATTTAATAAACGTAATTATGTACATATACAAATACACGAAATGCAATATTATTGTATACAATAAGTATTGATTAAGTATTGATTAAATGGATTCAAAAATAAGGAAAGGGGTGTAAAAACAAGAAAATTTAAGTGAAAAGTATAGGTCGCTCGAGAGAGAGCTTGAACAACCTCCTTCTTGAGGAGCCACAGACACCAGAACATAGTCTGGCCTGTTGGTCTAAAAGCTGCCATGAGTGTCTCACAATACAAGGCCATCTGATAAGAATCTCAAGCCATGAAAAAGAACACACGAACATTTACCTGAGAAAGAACTAAATGGTTTCTAGAAAATTCAGTGCTCACTGACAAAGATAAAATACACATTCTTAGACACACACCTTCTAACCAAGATCTGAACAATAACTATCAGCTGACATGCCAATGTAAATGGAGGAAATCTTCCAATGTCCCACCTCTACATAAAGGAGGCTCGGAGGAAGCTTAGTGCTCTCCAGGGACCTAGCTTATAGCTGGTTATTCAATACCAGTATATCACATATACATGTAACAATGGTAATTAAAGAATAAAGAGGTCATGAATTTGAGAGGGAATGGGGAAGAGAAAGAGACAGATCAGAAAGAGAAGAACTGGTGGGTACAACAGACAAATATGAAATTCTTTTAAAAAACAATTTAAAAATACAACAATCTCAATTATATCCTTTGGATTAAAAAGACAAATCAGTCAAAATAAAAATAGCCTCACATACATGGGAAAATGGCTCCCCGTGGCAGCAGAGCATGTGTAACCCAGAGGACATGTCACAGCAGTGTCACCTGGCACTTGGGAGGTGGAGGCAGGAAGATGGTGAGTTTGAGGCCAGCCTGAGTTGCATACTAAGATCTTATCTCAAACAACAGCAAAAGCCATTTTTTTTTCTTTGAAATTTAGCTGTACCATAATAGCTACTCTCAAGGATAACTGTCATGACAAGATTGGCTTTAAAGGCTACAGTCACAAGCCAAATAAGAACCATCTACAGTTTTCTAGTTCTGGCCAACTGAAAAATCAGGCTATCCCATGTATCTGAGTTGCCATTATAAATCCCCAGGAACTATGCTCAAGCAAAGCCTTCAGTGAGGAGAGGTTCTATGCAGGAGCAGATCAGGAGGCTAGCCGAGCCACACAGCAGGACTGCATGAGATGGAGGTAGGGGGATCCGGGTGTTCTTCAGCCGTCATGGAAGCATGGTCCATCTACTAAAAGCTCTGTAATCATCTGCTTCCTCGGGTGCACAACATGAAATCACAGTACTATAGGATACCAACTGAACTCCAAAGTCTATATCTGTTCCTCTTAAAGACACCAGAGAACTCAAGACCCTTTCCGATTGTGGGATCCAACACTCGGTTTTGTGATTCTTAAAGTACATTTACTCCAAGGGCATTTCCTAAGCCAGGTGTACTTTTAAATTGTTTATTTAGCACATGCATCTAATTCCAGCATGAAGAAAGCTGAGGCAAGAGAATCATGAGTTTATGGCTGGACTGAGCTGCATAGCAAGTCAGTCTCCAAAAATACAAGGGTGGAAGCTCAAGGCTAAGGGCTTGAGAGACATTTCACACACACACACACACACAAACACACACACACACACACACACACACTCACACACACACACACACTCACACACACTCACACACACACACACACAGAGAGAGAGAGAGAGAGAGAGAACGGTTGTGTGGTATGCATTTGTGTGTGTGTGGAGAGAGAGAAAGGGGGGAGGAGAGAAGAAACAGAAAATATGCCCTAAGTATAGTGCACAATGATCTTTTACAAAACAAACATTCATTCAACCAGTACCCAGATCAAGAAACACTATGAGCCCCCCAAGCTCCCAGCCCTGTCTTCTACCCCACAATGCCCAGTATTTTGACTAATAATAGCAGAAATTCAGCTTATTTTTAGAATTTATGCAAAAATACCTACACACTCTGCATTGAACCTTAGAGGTGTGCATTTTCTCCTTTTATCTGGAAGGCATTTCACTGACATGATACTACTCTGGACGTCTGTCCATTAGTGGAAAGAACTACAGACTCCATGGATGGATGAACATTGATGCTAAAGAGATAATTAAGCTTTCTAAAACATGGTATCAGAAACATGATTTACTCTCTGATCATGGAGTAGATGAATGGAGGGTGAGGTCAAAAGAAGCTGAAGTTTACTACACACACCAGTCAGAACTCAGTTTCTTCTAACATGACTCGTCAAGAATAGATAAATGCACAAATCAAATCACGTAAAAGGGAAATAGAAAAACAGTTCCGTCGTATCACTCAAGCAACGGATAGAGGGGAATCAAAAATCTTCAAGTTATATAACTTTGTGCAATAAAGTGCAATAAATCTCATTTCAAAACGAAACCAAACTGGAAAATCCTTAATATGGGAAAAGCACCAGCAAGGAACTACCAAACTTCCCTTCCAGTATAAAACTGAATGTCTTGCACTCATACAATTTTTGTTATAAGTTCGACTTTACAGCGTCTGTCAAACAGCAACTTCTTTTTTTAGAAGAAAACCAAGTCGGAGCCATTTAAATCAAAAGACATGGACAGAGGAGAAGGAGACAGAAAGCACTGCCTACACTTCTGATCTGAAAAAGACACAGTCTCTAATAGAAACCAAACATATCTGGTATGATGTTTCTCTCCAAAATTCTCTGAAACAAAAAGGGATGGATTTAGAGATTAAGCAGGCGAGTAGAGGCTTAGCTATAACCAACACTAACAGGACAAACAACCTGGACTGCCAGAGGTGTCCTCTCCTGCCTATCACACACCCCATGGTAACCGGACTCTTCCTGGTTAAGCCTCTCTTGCTTTTGGTTCGAAATGCAGTTTTCCAATGAATAAGGCATAGACTGAGAAAAAAATCCTTTATGCTTCAGATCTCCCTTCAGCTTGTGTGTTTTGTCTTTTTTTATACATTCTGCTTGAGGTCTTTTCACCAGGTCAGATTCTTCAGAAACAGATGCTGAAATGTCATGTGTGGTGCAAATTATTTTCAGGTTACGACCTCCAAGATTGTATTGCTAGATCTCGAGAAAGAGAGAGTATAAGCCAAGCCATATAAGAAGCAAACTGAAAGCAAAACCGTTAAAGTTTCTGTCTGGCCAGGAGCTTCAGAGTAAATCAGTGTGGTCCACAGCTGGGACCTCAGTTCCCATTGTGGTCATGAGATGCGAGAAGCCACAGGAGGGTTATGATCACTTTAGGACCAGCTGATTGTTCCTGAAGCTGACCCTGACCTAGAGTCTGTGCTGGCTATGATGCGGTCTTCATCAGAAAGGGAGACAAAGATCTGCCACAGCACTTGAGTGGGGCATGTGAAATATATCTTAGCAGTAGTTTAATAGGTGGGAAATGGGAGTTGAAAGGACATTGATGATGGCACGTTTGGAGTAAGTTCCTCTTAGTGACTACCCAGTCATAGACTGTTGATTTGACAGATGAGGACACTAAGGAACACAGTGGGAAAATGAGCCTTGTCAAATGGAACTAGAACAAATATCCCTGGTGTCACTGCCTGAAGATGAGTGGCTCCCTTATGAGCACTGACTGAAGGCTCCATCTCATGAGGTCTGGAGAGTCAACTTTTAATGAAAGCTCTGACCTGCAGAACACCTTTCTTGGGGCTGTGCATTGGTCTATTAATTACTCACTAATTAATCTTCTTTTTTTTTTCTTCATGAGAGAGGTAGGTCACAAACAGCATTACCTCCTACAGCCATTCTTCGATTAAAGAATACTGGAAGACTCAGGAGTTTTCAGGTTCCTGTTAACTAAGTGCTCGTTTTACTGATAGTGACACATCGGCTTAAGCTATTTCTCTTTCTTTTGCAATCGTCTTATCATATATGATACTGCAGTATACAAGATTTTAAAAAATCTAAAAATCTTTATATTCTTCATTTTCAATCCAAATACAATAAATGGCACAGGCATCCTAAGTCCCGCTAAGCACAGGACAATTCAGGCTCTTGACAAGGTACACCTCTCATCTCAAATTGTTTCTAGAGTTTACTCCATTTAATAGATGATAATAAATTGAGTAGCAAAACAACCAAACAAATAAAAACAAATAAACAAACAGAGCCACACATACCATGGCTAAAAACCTGGTTAAACTACCATTTAACTAAGTGGTCTGCTGAAATGTAAATAATTGACATTAGTTAATATTTTACTTAATTTAAAAATAAAAAAACAAAAACAGACTTCTTGAGTTCTACTTCATAATTGGTTAGTTTTATAATGTCAGTATATATGTTTTCCTAATTTAAGAAATAGTCATACTTAAAACTTCAGCTCTGAGTATTGTGACACACACATTTAATCCCAGCACTCTGAGGCAGAGGCAGGAGGATCTCTGTGAGGTCAAGATGAGCCTAATAATATCTATATCTACATATTAAGTCTCAGGCCAGTCAGGGCTATATACTAAGACCCTGTCTCTCAAAAGACAAAACAAAACAAAGCAAATCAAAGCATGGGTTACAGGACCACATGAATTAGGTCAGCCCTTTCTTTTCCTTGTTTACACTATAAAAGAAGATGTTTTACAGGATGCTATGGGTTGGACGTGGTTCATATCCCCAAAGGTTCCTATGCTTGGACTACAACAGCAACACTGAACAGTACTAGAACCTCTTAAAAGATGAGACCCAGTGGGAGGTGTTCAGTCACCAGAGACACCACATCTCATGAGAGTGATTGAAACCTCAGAGGAATAAATGGGTTACCACAAGACCAAAAGCATGATGGGCTATCTCTATTGGTCTTCTTGCTTCCTCCTGTGTAAATGACTCTACCCATTGACGGTAAGCGGTACCATGTTCTCAGGCCCCTAGAGATCAAAACAGATATGGAACAGGAACTAAGTAGACCTCTTTACAGGGTGCAAGGCTTTGGTGTTTCACTAACAGAAAACTGACAACATAAAACAGAATACATGGGGTAAGAAGAAGAATTAAGTTATATGTTTCACACATGCACACACACACACACACACACACACGGAGGGCAAGCTAGAACTTTGTACCACAGAGAAACAAGCCAAAGGTTTCAGATGTTTGGGGTTATTAGGACAAACAATATTTTATATCAGTGTATTGACTTTTTAAACGAATTTTCAAATACTAGCAATGGTATACGAGCAAAACAGGTATTCAAAACTTTTTGAATTGATGTAGAAAGTCACTTCGGCTTCTTTTTTTTTTTTTTAGCTGCAAAATGTTAGTTACCATTTACCGTTCCTGCACATATTCTCAATCTGTAAGCCTTTCAGTTGGGTTCCCTGCTGCCTTTCTGTGCCCTGCAGACATACCCTTGTAGTCAGGAAAACCTCGGTGCCGTGCAGAACAGGCCAAGCTCGTCAGTTTTCCTGTTTCTCTGGTCCAACCCAACGTCCAGCTCTCTCAGACAACCTCTTTCTCTCAGGCTCTGCTTTGGAGAAACCAGGCAGAGACCTTTACTTTGGCCTTTTTAAATTTCATTTGAAAGTAGGAATTTGACCATCCCGCATCAGTTCAGTCTACATAGCATTCTTAACTATCACTGTGCATGAAGTTTTCATTCAAGTGTTCTGCAAACCGAGCTGAAGTGAGTCACCAGGGCTGCCGCATCAAAGAGGCCCTAAGAACACAGGGTAACAAACAGGTCTGGATCCCATGTTTTCCTCGTAGCTGCATGAGTCCAGTCATCAGCTAGTTCCCTTAAATACACATGAGTCAGATGCTCGACAGTGAAGGAGGTACAGGGAATTAGTCAGCGTTCCTCCAACATGAGAAAACTGCCTTCTTTCTGAATTCAAGGTAAGAAAGGTCAGAGAAAATATTCTAAGTGCAACCAATACATTTTTTTCCCCATTCAAGACATTTAATCCGTGATCTCAGCTCCAAGTAATAGGCTCTGTGAACTTATTTTTGCCACCCACCTCTTATCACACAGATGAGAGAAACTATTTCAAGTGGGTGTGATGGCTTCGTTTCAAGCATTTCAAAATCCTCCGCCACCTGCACAGGAAACTCTGACTGAAAACCAGACAGGTTCCTGCTGAGCAGCTAGGATGTGGCAGGTGAGGCCAGGGTTACATCTAGTTATCAGACTGAAATCAACAAGTGGGACAGGCTAGTCCTGGAGGGCACAGGACATGGTGGGCAGGACCCTGGCCATCTAAGACCCAGCCTAACTCACTGCTGACTGTGTTACATGCACTGGATAGGCCATGCTGAGGCAACAATGATACCAAGTAGACACCTATCCCAGAAAAGCCCAGTAGGCAAAGAGTGGAAGTCACCAAGAGCAAGCAACAGCACATGACGGAAGGAACACCCGACACAGGGATATGCTTACCACTGTGGGGACAAGACAGAAAAAACAAAAGCAAGGACGAGGTGAGGGAGTAGAGCATGGCCTTGTGAGTGTGTAGAGGTTTTTCCACTTTGAAGGGGACGAAGTGAGATTGTGACAAAGAGCAAGCACAGCATGACTCATAATCAGGAAGAAACCTACTCAGAGGGCTTGGAGAACAGTGAAGAGTACGAAATGTTTGTCTGTGGACCACAACCTCGAAGGTGAGCCAAAAAGAGTTGAGGTAACTCTGTGATAAACAGCCAGGACGTTCTATTGCAGAAAGGGGACACATGAAACTGCCAGTGGACATGAGATTGGAGGGCTGAGGCAGCTAGATTTTACACACAGTGTAAACTGTGGAACTGACCCAGCAGCTCCAAGCTCTGATGTCAGTGCTAAGTTGCTTGTGTTCCTGGGTCACCTCTAGCACTTAGGAGAGAGGTGGCTAGGGGAAGACTGACTTCTCGGGCTCAGTGAGAATATGATTAGCATCTACTTACAGGATTGGTAAATGATTTCCATGTTAAAAGCCTAGAAGATCAAAGACAGCAAAGGTCTCCCATGTGAGCTCTAGAGGCCTACCACACAAGCCCATAGACTTGAGTTAAAGCCATGCAAGTGGAGAGAACCAAAATGAGGTTGGGCTTAGACCCTGTGTCTGCACAAATCCTACCCCCTCACACACACACACACACACACACACACACACACACACACACACACACACATTAGTAGTAAAGAAATAAGTAAATAAAAAATGCAAAGGAAAAGCCCTGCTCTTATTTTATTTTAGAAAAAGAGTTGATTGTGGAGTACCAGCAGAGGAAAAAAAAAAGACTACAGGGAAAGACTCCAACTACGATGCTAATAAAAATTACAGATGAGAAAATTAAGTGGGACTTGAGGACATTTTGCTGTAAAGCTATCCATCTCATACAATGAGCACACATCATACTGTGTGTCAAACAAGCTACACAGAATCTAAAGCACGCATACATGTTACTATTGCTGCATTCCACCTTTGAGCATTTGTGAAGTCCTATGTGCAAGCAGCCAGGTCAGCTTACAAGTCAAACAGAAACCTACTTTCTAGACACGACCGAGGAAGTGCCACACATGTGTGTATGATTTGGAATGTCGGAAGTTATAAGGAAATGGTTTAAAATAATGATTTTTTTTCTTCTTTGTCTATCAGGAGACTCTCGGAATAAGGGACAGGACGGGGACAATGTGCCCACCTAGGGACACTGCGAGCCACAGAGGCGGTCAGGAGGGACAGGGGGCTTCTGCTTTTCTCCCTCTCCTTTCTGCTCACAAAGTCTCAATTACTGGAAAAACTTCAGAAATCTTTACCCAAAAGCCCACTTAAAAGCCTGAAATTCTACTTCTTAAAAATAAAATAACATTACTCTCCAGTCTAGAAATAACGCCCGAGGCCCAAAGTGCTACGCTGTCATTACGTCTAAAAATAACCTCAACCAGTCATTCTTGAGGTCAGCTTCGAGTGACAACGTGCCATGCAGCCACAGGAGCAGGGGCCCCACTGTGTCCCACTGTGGGCAGAGGACTCCCTAGGACAAGTCTGCTTTCCCCCACTTCAGACACCATCTGCCAAGGGCCGGCTGCCGATCGCCACACAGGCCTCTGGATAGTGGCTAAAATTCCTCAGTATTCCGCCAGGATCTCTTTAAGGGAGATTCTTACAAAATCAGCCCAACTTCTCTCCTAATACCCACCATCTGCATAAATCTCAAACTACCACCACATGCAAGAATTCCACCTCATAGGAACACTAAAGAGACCCCCCACGCCCCCCCCACACCCCACACCCCCGCACTCCAGCTTTTCAAGTTGGAAAATCGAAAGTCAATGAAGGCTACTAAAGTCATTTCTGGAGCTACAGAAACTCAAAGCATTCAAAAATACAATACTGCAGGGGAAGAAAACCCAGAGATGCTTTAACTTTATGTAAAAGTAGTCATAATAATTGTCTGCTTTCCAGAATACGTAATGGACAGCTTTGAAAATGACTGTCCTTTCCATGGAAATGACAATTAGAAAACAAATCTAGTGAAGACAGTGACCAGCAAGTCACTAAAATGTGTTCAATTTTAAGCAACAGTTTTGCTATTAAAATATTTTCAAACCAAATAATAAGGCCCAAATGAATGACAACTAATATAACAGAAAGGTGTCGCTTGGAAATTCTTGTACAAATACATAATCAATGACATGAGACAGACCTTTTTAACTGTCTGTTGCAAATAGTAAAACTGCCAAAATTCTAACTCAGCTCTTTCTCACATCCACGGTGGTCTCTGAAAGAGCTAATCTTCTTAGAAGGCCCCTTGGGAACCAGGTGTGGTGGCAGCACACCTGCAGTCACTGAGGGAGGAGGATCCCCTAAGTTCAAGGCCAGCTTGGGCTACACAGCATGATGCTACCTTAAAACAGGCAGCTGGCCAGCATTATCTTAACCACATCCCCCTCATGCTTTCCTGTAAGAAACACAGAGCTTACTTCAGAATCGTTCTCTTTCCTGAATAATTAAGAATTTTTGAAATTGAGTCTGCACACACACAAACGATTTCGGGCCATACACCACATATCTAAAGTCATGTTATGTCCTGGATACATTTTAAATATAATCACTGGGGAAAGAAAGAACAAAAACCCTTCAGCCATTATTTCTCAGCAATGGCAATGGAAACAGCTGCTCTCTTCCTTCCCTTTCCTTTCCTTCCCTTCCCTTCCCTTCCCTTTTCCCTTTTCTCTTTTCCCTTTTCCCTTCCCTTTTCCCTTTCCCCTTCCCTTTTCCCTTTTCCCTTCCCTTTTCCCTTCCCTTCCCTTCCCTTTCCCCTTCCCCTTCCCCTTCCTTCACCTTTCCCCTTCCCCTTCCCCTTCTTCCCCTTCTTCCCCTTCTTCCCCTTCTTCCCCTTCTTCCCCTTCTTCCCCTCCCCTCCCTCCCTCCTTCCCTTCCTTCCTTTCCTCCTTTCTTTTTTTTTTCTTTCCTTTTTTTTTTTTTGTTGTTGTTGAGATGGGATCTTGCTTTATGGCCCAAGCTTGGCCTGAACCCCTCAGTTTGACTGACATCTGACATTTGCACCTCAAGCTTCCCAAGTATCTGGATCTAGAGGCAGAAATCACTACATTCTTATGAAGAAATCCTCTTAATGTTGTTGCTCAGTAAGCTAGTGTTTGCCAAGCTCCCACATGTATTAATGTGAGCTCATTATTTCATGTATTGAAATATACCAAATTGCTTAAATAATGCTTTCTTTTCTTACTTAAAAGGATTTTGTAAAAACAGAAAAATAGGATAGTCTCAAAATATATAACTGCAAGAAAGGATACAAATTTCCCAGAAACGCAAACACTGTACGTGTACATGCATATGCATATGTGCATACACACACACACACACACACACACACACACACACACACACAATGTTCATTAGAAAGTTAGCCAAGAGCACACTCATTTTCTTCATTTGTACCAGTTTTGCTCATTCCAAATGAAAGCCCATGGAACTCATCCTTCCTGTCTCCCTGAATCCAACGGGAGGGAAATAATTTCACCAGCCCTCACGTTAGGTTTCTCAGCCGTGTATCACTGAAGTGGAAGAAGATATACATAGAAGCATTGGATCACCATGTTTTAAGCCCCACGACATTCTGTTACAAATCACTCCTAAGTTACAATCAGGAGCAGTTATCTAAGTAGTACAATGTCCATGTAACATGGTTGGCTGGAAGTTTTCTACCTGACAAATACTGACTGGCAGGACACTGTATTCTGTGTGTCCTATAATCACAAAACATCTTAAAGGCAAGTCAGGTCATCAATCAAATCCAATTCAAGGTCTAACCTATTGGGGTGCAAAGGGAAATAGCCCTTTATAGAGCAATAATGACTGGACTGGACCAAGGGTCATGTCCACACTTTTGGAATTAACACGGAATCCAAATGGAGGCAGTGACAAACAGTAGGCTTCAGTAAGTGCTGAGTTTCTATTAGAGCTGAACAAGGAAACCTTTCAGCCTCAGAAACCTTTTAACTGGCATTTGCTTTATGAGAATCGAAAGCTCAAGAATTCTTTGGCTGCCCTGTTGCCAGAGGGCAGGGGCAGCCTCTGCCTGCTCCCATCAGAACAGCCAAAGGACAACAGGAAGCGTCCATTCTTCCACTCCCCCAAGATGGAATGGTAGATCACCAGGTTCTGTTTCCTTTATCTGTTCCCATGTCACTCACCACAGAGACTGACAAGCCATTATTATCAAAGGCTTCTGTTACAGGATCATGTCTGACAGATTTGACTAAATAATGCTGACCTTTATAAAATGAAAACCTGAACTGGGGCGGGGGGGGGGGAGGGGAGGGGGGGAGAGGTTTCTTGCAACTAAATAAGACATGCACATCTAATCAAATAAAACAACCACAGAGTGCATCAGACTCACAACAGAAAGAACAATGTATCGCTTAATGACCAAATAATGACTTAACAGGGTTTTAATCTCAAGTCTTCTAGAAGATTTCACATTTTTTTCATTTTTATTGGCTATTTTATTTATTTACATTTTAAATGTTATCCCCCTTCTCAGTTTCCCCTCCACAAACACCCTATCCTCTCCTCCCTCTCCCTACCTCTATGAGGGTGCTCTACCACCCACCCACCCACTCCTGCCTCACTGCCCTAGCATTCTCCTATCCTGGGTCATAGAGCCTCCCCAGGACCAAGGGGCTCCCCTCCCTATGATGCCAGATAAGGCAATCCTCTGCTACATAAGCAACTGGAGCCATGAGCCCCCCTTGTGTACTCTTTGGTTGGTGGTTTAGTCCCTGGGAGCTCTGGGTGGGAGGGTGGGTCTGGTTGGTTGATATTGTTATTCTTCCTATGGGGTCGCAAACCTCTTCAGCTCTCCTTCCCCTTACTCCTCCATTGGGGTCCCAGCGCTCAGTCAAGATTTTCCATTTTAAGGTGACCCAAACTGTTCATGTTACAAAGCTGTCAAAACCTCTTGTGTCAGAAAAGCAGCATGAGGCAAAATGAATGACTCTCCCTATAATAACTTGTGTGTCCCTCACCAACAGGTCTGAAAGTCTGCAGAATTTCAATTGGGAAACAAGCTCTTTTATAAACGCAAGGCTACAGGGTTAGGAGGAAGCCTTCTTCCTTCTAACTACGCTGACACTCGAGTAACATAGCTCTCTACTGCTTTCCAATTAAAGCGATTTCTGTTAGAGGAACTTGACATCACACGCAACATTGTAAATTTCAAGCAGTTACACAATTATTATTGTTACATATTTCTAAATTCTGTCCATACCCCGACTTCTGCTCTAATTTTAGTAAATTCCATTTCCCATGGTCCCACCTTTAAATAGCAGGCTTCAGGAATATCCTTCAATGGACAAGATTAACCTCTTCTGATTTCTGAGACCAATAAGCTTTCTCCCCACCCCTTTAACCCTCTGCTTCCTTCATTCACATCACTGAACTACCATCCTCCTGACCCTTCATCTTCTAACTTCTGTCCTACGCCTTCAGCCTTTCCCAACAAAGGGAGGTAACAGTTCACACTGCACACCAACATTCTTCCTTCAAAGACATACAGGTATAACACGAGAAAACTTTATGCACGCATGTAATACTGTGTGTGTACATAACATGATCTATTTGTCATTTCAATTATTTACCAAGTATTTACAGATAACATTCAGATAAACAAGCCGAGTCCTCATGGTTGACTTCCTTCAACCATCTTCAGGGCCATGAAACTCATCCCCCAGCTGCTGCAGGTAAGGGACCAGCTGGCTCTCAGCTGAGCCAGAAAGACCTGCCCCAGAAAGATCTGCTGTTGATCTAGAGAAAATCTCCCCAATAACATTTCTTCTCACACTTCTACCTCTGGCCCTGTCGCTTGGGGAACCATACCTAAGATGGATCCCTACATACGTGGGCCCTTTTTAATTTCTGACCTAATATGGTCTTCTCTTTATTACATGACTATTTAAGCTAGATGGGGCAATACCCTTTCTTTCACCCCATCCTACTCTCCTTGTTCTCTTCTCTGGTCTCCACATATCTTTCTTTCTCTCTGGCTTACATGTGTCTCCTTGGCTTTTCCCATGTGCTGGCTAAACATGGACAACTAACTGAAGTGCTAGCAACTGTCCATCAATGCTTGTTCTCAGGTAGCTCCACGCTCATCCTGTTAATTTGGATGGCATCATCTTGGATATTTCCTTCAGTGCACTTCTCACGGTCTGAAACGATCACACTGATTTGGCTAGTTGGGTAAAGGGAACCTGCTGCCACCTCCAGCATTCTCAGCCTCCCACTAGAGTATTAACTACTCCATGATAGGGAACGCCATGTGTGTCTTGTTTGCCAGTCTGTCTCCAAGGCTAAAACAATGCTAGGCACATAATGGATGCCCAATAAGCACTCTTCTGAGAGTGAAAAACGTATTATATAGGCATTAACTTTAAATCTCACTGATATCAGTATCACATTGGAGGAGGAGGTCACATGGAGGAACACTGACATATGACAAAGTGAGGCCAAACCTAGAATCATAACCTGAATAACTTTAAAAATAGAGAAAAACTGGACTTTGCAAGCTTCAAATTATGATGACCAAAGGAAGTACCAGATTATTATGCAACTTGCATGATATATAGGATTCATTTTCTATGCAGCTTTCCCCAGACTCCTAGGTTCATGCTGGAGACAGTGTTGAGAAGACTATGGCAGGAGAGCAAAAGACTGACGTCTATAACCCTGCTGTCTGGTCAGTGATACAGCTCACCTGCTGCCCTATGACTTATAGCAAGGAGTCTGTGGGGAAATGTCCTGAGTGCCTAGGTGGGCAACCTGTGACATGAAGAAAAGGTGTCCCTGACTGTAGCAACAGAGGGCATCCTGGACAGATCTGCTGCATTGTCATCTTAACTAACTGTCGCCTCAGAAAAACTGCATTGAATTGAAAATGCTATTCTTTTATACCCAAAGATGTATTGTTCAAAGAATTTATTCCATCACCTTCATATTGTTAGGAATTTCCCATCAGAAAAGCTATTTTTTTCCATGTATGATCATGCAATTTCCTCCCTCTATTTAAAACAGTAAATATTTCCTTACTAACAATGAACAATTACTATTTTAGTCCTAGACAGCCTTTAATTTACATGATTTACCCAGTGTGACTTCACTTATTCCACAGTGACATACGAGTTGCTTGGAAACTAAAATTTAAGTACTGCCATTCTATATATGGATATTAATTCCCTTGTAGTCTTACAACTGTTGTCTCCATTTTCTGAACATTTCTCTACTGGTAATGATAATAGAAGGCACAGGAAACATGAAAGGAATGTCTGCAAGTGCCAAGAGACCCAAGGCCAAGATTAGATTAATTTAATGCACTAAAGAAATCATTACATCAGATAGTAAGAATCACAACAGCGTGATATTTTCAATCGGGAAGATTACCAGCCAGAGTAGTCGATATTCATTAATAACCCAGATGTTTTTAAGGAAATTCACACACACACACACACACACACACACGGAAAGAGAGAGAGAGAAATGAATATGTATGTGTGAACAAAAAAGAAGAGGGAGGGAATGGGTAGAAGGCCATGCGGTGGGAGCTCATGACATTAATCCCAGTACTTTGGAGGCAGAGGTGTCTCTGAGTTCCAGGCCAGTCTATTCTACAGAGAAAGTTCCAAGATAACCAAGGCTATGAAGAGCAATCCTGTCTCAAAAAAACAAAAGCAAACAAAAATCATAACAACAGCAAAAGAGGCTAAAGATGAAAAACTGTTTAGAAAGCCACACACAGCCCAATGAAAGAGATAGGCAGTGCTTTCAGGCTAAGCAGAGTTTTACAAGCTGTGTCGACATTACAAAAGTTGAGTAAATCTTCCAGAGTGGCTGGGGGAATTCCCAACTATAGTAGCCACACTGTTTAAGTGGGTGACAAGGCAGATGCCAAATTACTCGATCCATCTTCCACAAAGCAGAGCCAATAACTTAGCTCTGTGCTGTGCCTTAATAAAATGTTCTTCATATTCTTGAGGAAAGACAAAGAAAAACAGCAATGAATGAGATAAATAAAGTCAACTGTGAAACAACCATATAGGCGAGAATTAAAATGTCCCTAAGGAGACCCAAAGTAAGGGTTTTCACACAGGGTTTCAATCTTCAATCTCTTGTTCTCTAAGAAATGATTGTCTCACACTTGGGGGCCTTTCATCCAGATGTCCCAGTTTAGAAACTTCGCTTGATCACACTTATCCCATCCAGACATTAAAATACCAATTCAACTTCATCCATGAAGGAGAAAAAAAATCTTTAAAAAGACACTTCAAATATGTAACATTAACATGATAACACTCACTACCCAAAAATGTCTATAATCTTCAATGTTTATGAACATTTGAAAAATACAGCATTCTAATGACTTATATTTATAGAGAGTTAACTTCTGTTACACTAGATATTCAGCAGAAACATAGACACAAAAATTCGGAACTGTATATAAACATACTGAATACAAGTCTATAAAGTTTATGTTGATATTTTTAATATTTTCTGCTTTGTGAGACAGGATCTTATGTTCAGGTTTTTTCTTTTGTGAGCTCTTCCTGCCTCAGCGGTGAATGCTAGGATTGGATTTTTTTTCCCCAAAATTAAATCTTTTCCAGTTCCTTTGCTATCATTTGCAGAGCTTCTCGCCAGTGTTTTCACAGAGCCGCTGGTTCTTGGCAGCTTTACTTCCTTCCTTAGGCGGGATCCTTGCACTTGCAGAGGTGCCCCATCCGTGGAGCAGAACCATGAGGAGGGAGTTCTGAGGGCTTAGACTAACCAAGTCAGCCATATACAAGGCCGAGCATCAGAAGCACTGTGGCTGCCCAGTATCGGTGCAGGACCTTGGCAAAAACAAATGAGGAGCCCAAGGAGATGACTCTGTGGGTTTGTATGCTTGTTGTGCAACCACGAGGACCTGAGTTCAAATCCGCAACCATAGCATGTGTCCATAATCACAGTGCTCCCACAAAGTGACAGGAGGCGGGGACAGCACAGATGCTCAAAGCTCTCAAGTCTACTGAGCCTGGCTTATGCATCTTTGAACAACTAAGAAACCCTATGAAGGCAGATTGTGAGGCTGTCCTTTGACATGCACACTATGCCACAGCACAAGTGTACACCCCCCATACACACACACACACACACACACACACACACACACACACACAAGGTAAACACAAACGAGTTTGCAAGTACTCTCGCTTGCTTTTCTGGGTTCCTCACTTACTGAAACTGGAGGAGCATTATCAAGTAAGAGCCAAAAGTCTTTCTTCTATGTGTTCATCTCTGCTACTTGTTGGCCTTTAAAAACCTTGTACGAAAGTAAAATGTTCATTCCTGATCGACCCCTGCTGACTAGTGTCTGTGAGAGACGGTGGATACATCAAGAGTACAAGAATCAGCCCCAGTATCCAGAGAATGAAAGTGCTATATGATGATACCATCTGACCTCAAACTGGGAGTTTCCTGACTTCTCAACCAATGAGAGTGGAGACACAGTAAACAGCTTCACAAAGAAAGATCTAATTTCCAGCCCGTGCTGGGTTATTCATGAAGCATTAATACTGAGTTCCATTAATGCTTTCAGCCCTCACAATGACGGTGTCCTCCAACTGCCACTGGCATGCTTGATTTGACAGTCAATAGTTAAGAAAAGAGCGCTTCAGATCACTCAAATAGATTTAACTTCAAGAAAAGGTGGCCATTTTTTATGAATGAAACAGCCATCATCAGGGATCCCAGAGGCTTGAACTCCAAGAATGTAGGTCACTCACTCATTAACTTTAGAGAGAAAGAGGAAGCAGGTTTGACTCCAAGGCTTCCCTGTGGTATCACACAGACCTGTGGGTAGGGACAAACAGGAAGGGCAGGTCTCCTCCGCTGTGTGCTCTACCTCTAATCTACAGACTGAAAGTTCATCACAGGATTCTCAAGAACACCATAAGGTTTCCCCTATGCACTGGGAGACCTGATGCACACTTCTACAGCATCTAACATTGTGCTCTGGTTGGTTTAGATGTACACGGCTAGGCTCGGAATTAATGCAGCGCTGTACAGCACTATTCTTTCTGTACAGGTTTATAGACAAATTGATGGAGTGATGTAATTGATGCAAAAAGAAACCATGCCCACAGTAGGAACAGAGAAGGAAGTTTGTACCTTCCAATTCAGAACATGATCTGATCACAACCTTTCATGTGCCAAAAAGATTCTTCATGAAAAGAAGCAGCTCGGGGTGAGAAATCAGCTAATTACATCTCAAGGTGGGGAAAGTAGACTGTTCTTCTACATCCCCAGGCTAGAGGGTAATGCCATTGCAACTTGACATTAGGAATCACGGGAATGTGAAGGTGGATAAGAAACTAAAGAAGAAAATACAGGAACCAAGAAGAGCATAGTGTCAGAAGACTGAGAGCTTCCAAACTACTCTTTGTAATCTTGGGAGTTTGAGATGCTGTATATAAAATGTTTGCAAACATAAATTTTACCTCTAGCCTTTACTAACTCCTATATTCCAGGATTCTCTCGACTTGAGAACCTTGCATCTTCTGAACCCTGGTATGGAAAGCTCTTCTCCCAGACAAACCTGGGGCTTCTCCTTTACCTCTTGCAGGACTTTTCAGGTAACGCACATTAAGTGAAGTGCTTCCTAGCCATCTCTGTGTTTAAGACTGTAATCTACAATCCATTAGATACACACACACACACACACACACACACACACACACACACACACACACACACACACACACATATACACACACACCTGAGTCCCATTTCCTTGCTTCATTCTTCAATTCTTCAGATGCCTACCTATTTCACATGATTACATGTTTCCTGTTGGAAACTGGTTCTATTGCTTTGATTTAATCAGGAATCTGTGTTTCCAAATGCTGAAGGTTCATGTCCTTAATTGGTTTCAGCCAATGGCTAATCAAAGGGAGACAGAGAAGGACCTGTAGATTTGTGTGGGCTAGGAACTGCAAGAAGGAGACAGAGAATCACTATGACTCTAGGTAGAGGAATGGAACATAGGAGCTGTGGGCAGTAAAGCCATCCAGCTATGTGAGAATTCAGGTGGGTAGCCACCGGACACTTTCCTAATTGGGTCTGGGGTAGCAAGGGAAGGTTTAGGAGTGCCCAGCCTTTGAGGTAGGCATGGCAGTTTAAAATTAACTGGCTCTGTGTGTGTGTGTGTGTGTGTGTGTGTCTTCCATTGATGAATCCAGATAGCTCCCGGGTGAGTGCAAATGTGCGACCCAGGAGCCAAAGCCGTGTAACTAAACTTACAGCTACATAAACTCACTACTTCAGTTTCCTATGACTTAAATCTAAACACAATGAAGAAACACATCATCTTTTTCAGCCTCTGAACTATCACTATGTCCTAGAAATGTCATGCAACATATATCAAACAATAATTAACAGTTTCATCAATTCATGGACCCACTAAGAAGCAGGAGGGACTTGAAGTGTACAGGCTGGAATTACTCGGTGATGGAGCGCTTACATAGATGTGGAAGGTCCTGACCCTGAGTCCCAGGACCAAATAAGTGACTTCGTGAATAAAACACATCACCCATATTATTCATAAATAAATAATACAGCCGTCATAAGCACTGCTGATGAGTCTCAGTCTCCCCCCCCCCATCCTTGTGGAGACTGGGGTTCACTTTAGACTCTGTTTAAAATAGCTATTAAGTGACTGCAGCTGTAGAGGTAGAAAGCGCCCCTAATCTTCCCATAAAGATTCTCCAAATGGAAAAACAATGATCTGAGGGTGGGAGGGTCCAGGAAGATGATATGTTTGTGTTAGGGGTAATATCAGAAGTAACAAACACCACATTAAGAAACCAAACAAGATATTATAGTCATAATGTCCTTTTGATGTCAAAGCCGGGTGGATCAGGTACAGGAAGCAGCAATGTCTTAAAATATAGGAGGCTGGTGAACCTGACGGGCAATTTTTCTTTAAATGTGGAAAAAGTTGAGGAATTGAAAGGTGAAAGCTACAAATGGAAATGTCTTCCTTCATAGAGCTCCTCAGCAACCCATCTAAGTATAATTAAGTACTGGGGAATAGAATAAGAAATAGAGGAGAGTTAAGGAATTCATGTGCAGACACCGGTGTGCGCATGGCAAAGATTGAGATGTCAGAGCATGTAGATCACCTAATACATAGAGAGTTTGTTGGAAAAGAGCACACAAAGAGGTTAGCACATAAAAGGGAAGAGAGTATGCAGGACTTTAAGTGTTATGAGATTGAATATATTTAAAAGAACATATTAACTAATATTATAATTAATGACACGTATTGTTGGAATGAAAAGTAATCTAAAATGCATTCAAAGCCCTGGCATAGAAATCTATTTTTTTTCTTTCTGCAGTTAGGTAACCATTTTAACAGACGAAATCATTTATTAGCTTTTTTTGCAATCAAACAATAATCCTGGAAGATATGAAAATTCTTTCTTGTTATACCAAGTCAGTTCTTATGAGAAATTGCTCAGATATTTTTGTTTCGAGACACATCCAAAAAAAATAAAAACCAAAAAACAACAACAAATAAGGAGCCCTCAAAGTGCAGATCCTTTATCATCTAAAATTCCATTCATTAAACAAGAGTCCTTGGAATACATCAAATACCCACATTCTCTTTGAATTAAAATCCTAAGAACCCCTGGAAACATCAGCAGATAAGGAACACATCTTCACTTTCCCCTTCTTTATACAACTAGCCAGCCACAATCTCTGTAGTCCTCCTGGTCATGCCAAAGATATCATCTACAAGTCACTAATCGTCCCTAGTAATGCCCAGAGTCCACATTTTTATTTGAATTCTTATCTCAAACATTGGCGTACACATCTAACCAAAAATCCCCTTATGCTTCAGGCTTCAGGCTCGTCATGCGCAGAGTTCTCGGTAGATACATACGTCTTATAGTCTTCCTGTTGTAATCTAATGAGCTTATGACACATGTATGGTGCCTTGTCCACTATAACTATAAGCACTGAATGAAACCTGGATAGTATCGTTTGCTTTCATATTTTCCGTAGTGGTTGGCATTAACTTAGGGTGTTTCACAAGCACATTCATGTTGAAACAATTCAAACAATACATAAGATAAACGTCAGATGTAAAAAGCTCCTTTTGTCCCTATTCTTGATCTCCAAAGGCATTCCCATGCATGCTCTTTAGGTATATTTTTGTGTGTCGTGTAATAAATATAATTCCAGATCTAGTTTCTATGTACATTGAAGCATGCTATATAAACTAGCCTCTAGTGTCCTTTTCTCCATTTAATATGCTTAGAATAAATACTTTCCTTTTCAGGTGTAGTCTCTGATAGTCATCAGTGTTTACTACTACTAAATAACAATGAAACAATTATAGTAACACACATACTTTTGAATTGTATCCTGATAATAAAGTCCTACTTCATCCACAGCTACATTTATATTTAAGTTAGAATAATATTGTGGAATTTCCTACAAGAAGTGACATGCCTCGATGGTATATTTTTAGTCTTAAAAAAATGTTCATCTAAAATGCCCTACAATGGGGAGAGGGAACTTGTAGAACCCACCTCCAGCAGAAAGACAGGCCATCAAGTGAGGGATGGGGTTGCCATCCTACAATCAAAATTCTGACCCATAATTGTTCCTGTTTGAAAGAATTACAGGGATGGAGATGGAGAGGAGCCTGAGGAAAAGAAGGCCCAGCGACAGGCCCAAAGTGGGATCCAGCTCAAGGGTAGGTCCCAAGGCCTGATACTATTACTGAGGCTATGGAGTACTCACAAAAAGGGACCTATCATGACTGCCCTCCGAAAGACCCAACAAGCAGCTGAAAGAATCAGATGCAGATATTTATACCCAACCAATGGAGAGAAGCTGCTGACCCCTGTGGTCGACTTAGGGAAAAGCTGAAAGAAGCTGAGGAGGAGGAGGGTGACCCTGTAGGAGGAGCAACAGTCTCAATTAACCTGGAACCCCGAGATCTCTCAAACACTGGACCACCAACCAGGCATCATACACAGCTGATATGAGGTCCCCAACACATATATAGCAGAGGACTGGCAGGTCTGGGTTCAATCTGAGAAGATGCACCTAACCCTCGAGAGACTGGAGGCCCCAGGGAGTTTAGAGGTCTGGTGGTGTAGGAGGGGGGACATCCGCATGGAGACAGGGGGCAGGGAAGAGGTATGGGATGTGCAACAGTCAGAGGGTGCAGAAAATCTGGAGTGTAAAAGTAAATAAATAAAAGGTTTTTTTTTTTAAAGAAAAGAAAAAGGCTATCCAGATGTAAACAAAAAAGTGATGAATTCAAATAAATGTTATCATATTTAATTGAAAAAAATTTAATTTAATTTGTAAAGATATCAGTCAGTCAATCACTTGATTAAAAACACATACACATCAGAACAAACAAACAAACAAATGACACTATTAAAAGGGAGAGCCTTGAGAGATGGTCCTGTGGTTAGAAGTTCTGACTAAAAAAAAATAATAATAACAATGTTTGTCTAAATCAGAAAATAATAAGAGCATAAATATACAGATCTCACTAATTAAAGATACATATGATGTGAACTTTGGCTTTATCTACTAGCAGAAATACCTTCAGAGAATTCATTAAGGAAGAAGGCTTACAGCTCAAAGGGGCAGGTATATTTCAGCAAGTAGCCGAAAGACATATCAGTAGCCCCACCTCCCATTCAGGAATTCTACTAAAACACAACCATGCACATACTGCTTTTAGTTCTGCTGATCTCAAGCCCTCTTCTCTTTGAATGCAGCATTTAACTCTAGTACTTGGGAGGGAGAGGAAGCAAAATTTCTTTGAGTTCCAGGACAGCCTGGTCAACACAGGGTGTTCCAGGATAGCCAGAGCTACACAGTGAGATCCAGTCTCAAACAAAGAGACTGCATGACAAACTTCTTATTGAAACATATTACTATATTTCATTTATTAAGACATTCCCTCACCAAAAGAAATGTATTTGAATATCCACTATAGTTTATTTACAATGATTAAAAAAAAAAAAACTGCAGAGAAATCAAATGTCTGCTGTCTAGTGAACAGACAAACGGAGGCACAGCCATGCAAGGGATAAAAAGGGACAAATTCCTGACACATGCAGCGACGTGAAATTTTTACAATGCATATTAGCCAAGAGAAACCATAAAAAGATACACGCCATAGGACAGCATTTATATGAAATCTCAGGCACAGCAAAGCAGTTGTGACATCGTTAGCTTGCTGCAGACAAGGAAGGAGAGGAAAGGAGTGGATTATAAACAGGAGCAAAGGAAAAATGGAGGCTATTAGAAATGTGGAGGTTATTTTGAGCCATGGCGAGGGTTACACAGCTGTATATATTCCAAAACCTACCAAAACCCAGAATATGCTTAAAATGGAATTTTATTGTATAAAATTTCTATCATGAAAAGTCAATTTTAAAAGTTAAAAAAACTCACTCCTATATATCCTCACTCATCATATATAGTTCACATATATGAAATTTCACTCATCATATATTTCATATCACATATATGTGACATAAAGTTTATATCTGATTAGACAAAAGCACCAGCTTTTAGAAACAGATTTCTTTTTTTTTGTTTGTTTGTTTTGTTTTGTTTTGTTTTTTTGAGACAGGGTTTCTCTGTGTAGTCCTGGCTGTCTAGAAACAGATTTCTAAACAAGCAACAGCCATTGTATTTAGAAACTGATTGAGCACATTTACAATGTAAATATTCCTCAGGAATTATGATTCATATTATGAAATCAGTTAATCAGTATTTCATTTTAACTAAGTATACACTCAAACCTTCTGCATTCCTGCTTGCCTCTAATATCACCATCTTCCTGAATATTAATTTTTATTTTTTATTTTGATGTGGAGATGGAACATGTACCATCCAATGGTCAACAGAGACCATTCACTCCAGGGTTATTGGCCAAAGCCAGACAAGGCAAGGAGAATTTCCAAAGTTCTGCCTGTTACAAACAAGAAATCATTCCATTGCCATATAAGGTTGATTTTTAATAAGTTTAAAGTTGCACAATGCCTATCTTTACTTTTGTCAATGAAATTTATATAAACTATATTCTATCAATTTGTAATAAATGTCAAAGGAGAAAAAGTCCTTCTAGTTGAGAACATTGGCATAAGCACACACAGACCAAAAAAAAAAAAAAGTCGTACTTCTTTGTCTCCTAGGTTCTGGGGCCTGATACCCCGGTAAGGGAGGAGGTTGTGTAAATTCTGTTTGCTTCTAAATCCCCAGCTTAAACCACTTATCCTAGAGATTCTTCTTAGCTCTAAACAGCAATTTTAAACAACCATTTCCTTCCGATCAAACCTTCAAAAAAAAAAATTTAAAAGAAAGACAGACAGACAGACGGAGGGAGGGAGGGAGAGAGACAGAGAGAGACCATGTTCCAAAATATAAACATGTTGCCCCTAAGCCAGCCTTGAGGGAAGATTCCCAAGTCCATTCTCAGATTCTCAGATACTCCCCGAAAATCCCTGCTCGCAGCTTCTAGATAAGCACTCTACTCAACCACTGCCAGCTGATGGCGCAGATTTAATGATGCAAGTTTAAGAAAATGGCAGAGAAACTGGCATATTCCTTAATGATTTGTTTTCTAAACCCATACTACAGTGTTCTGCCCAGGAGCCTCTCCTCTCTTCCCAGGACAGAGCTTTTTGGCAGTCTTATCGCCTATGGGTTCAAATGAAAACACTGTGTCCCATCCAGGTAATTAATCTCACTAATCCCCAACAGAGCTATTCTTTATGCCTGCCCGCCCTTGTTTGCTTAACTCTCCAGGAGTGAGATACTATTCACCATTCACCAGCTGCAGGTTGCAGTCCCCAGGTAGCAGCCTGGATGTGAAAAGCCACTCTTGAGAAAGCAGATGCAAGGGTCAGAACGGGATCACTCTTCTGCATAAAACGAACATTTCTGTCCGTGTAGTTTCATACCATGTCTGAACAGACTCAAAAGACTATTATCACTTAATTACATTAGTCTTAGATGTTCCTTTCCTTCAATTGTAAGCTGCTGGGAGGTAAGGACTGTGACTTCTGCCCTCAACTTCTTCAGAACAGGAGAGAGCAAAGGTCACATACTAAGGACCAGCTAGCAACCATGGAAACCCTGCATGGCACAAGAGGTCACTTTTGCTCACACTTCTCACCCTTAAAAACCGGCCAGATACAGCCTATGCATCATTTGTCAAGGTTTGTTAAGGACAGCACTGCCCAAAGGAAGTTTAGTACAAACCACAGAGGCAAACCAGAGATTTAATTTTAAATTGCTTGTTGGCCATATGGAAAAAAAAAAAAAGAAAGAAATACAAGGAATCAATTTAATGACATATTTAATAGATATATTGTAAATCTCTTATTTCAACATGGACTCCGTATGAAAATATAAAAGCACTATAGTACACCCTAAATCTTCAAAACCGGAGCATGTATTTTATATTTAAATCAAATCTCAGTTCAAAATAGATACATTTTAAATAATCCTTGGCTACGTGGCTACATGGTCCAGTTGTTGCCAGGCTGGACAGGAAGGACACAGATGGTATTTTCTACCTATACTAGCTTCCAAGGAATCACGCAGATCTAAGCCAAATAAGAGCATATAGATCTATAGGATCCAATCTCCTTTCTGTAGCCAGCCATATTTAGTAGTGGCTAGAGGTAGGCATGTAATAACACTAGGTATTAGTGACTCAGAGAAAGTGTTACACAATGTTAAAGGGGTAAGAGGTCTTTTTTTTGTTCACATGTCATTACCATTTTTTTTACACTCCAGATTTTACTCCCCTTCTGATCTACCCTCCAACTGTTCCACATCCCATACCTCCTCCCCAACCCCTGTCTCCACGAGGATGTCCCCACCCCATTATCCACCTCACCAGGCCTCTAAACTCCCTGGGGCCTCCAGTCTCTTGAGGGTTAGGTGCATCTTCTCTGACTGAATACAGACCCGGCAGTCCTCTGCTCTGTATGTGTTGGGGGCCTAGTATCAGCTGATGTATGCTGCCTGGTTGGTGATCCAGTGTCTGAAAGATCTTCGGGGTCCAAGTTAATTGAGACTGCTGATCCTCCTACAGGATCGCCATTAACATTTTAAAATCCCCCCCCCCTCACACTCTCACTCAGATTTATATCACATCCTATAAATGCTGATGTTCAGTTGTGGAAATAAGTATTTTGATAGTATTTCTATTAAGATTGCAGCAATCCCATAAATATTTACCATAATTCACGTGTAGTCCCAGCTACTTGGGAAGCTGAGACAGAAGGATAACTTGAGTCCAGGAGTTCTAAGCTGTAGTGTGCTATGCCAACTGGGTATCCGCACTAAGTTCGGCATCAATATAGTGACCTCCCAGGAGCAGGGGACCACCAGGTTGCCTAAGAAGGGGTGAACTGGCCCAGGTCGGGGTAAAAGGTCTTTAGGGCCACTGTACTGCTCATTGTCAGGGCCAATGCACTTTTACAATGCACAAGGTGGTGATCGATCTTCCAAGTGTGCCTGTGTGGATGGGATCTCACCGTTAGCTGGAGCAGAGACCAAATGAAAGAGGAAGGTGGGGCGGGACCAGATATCCCATCATGGCCCACTTTCTGCTTCCTGATCCACCCAGATGTGATCAACCAACTGCCTCCGGCTCTCACCTCCACCAAGCCTTGCCTGCCACAGTGGACTGGATTTCCTCAAACCAGGAGCCAAAATAAACATCTCCTCCCTCAAGCTGTGTCTTATCAGGCACTTTACTACACTGAAGGAAAAAGTAAGCAATACAATCACCAACCCTGCTGGAACTTCAGTGAGGTAAGGGTAGGTTAAGAGGGTTTAGGAGTTCTTTTCTAAAGGTACTGAGTTTCCAGTTATTTATGATACAAACGACTGACTTCAGTGACATCCCCAGTAAACAATTTACTTAAATGCTGATGTAGGCCAATGAAATCACCCCATGGCTAAGGGTGCTTGCTGCCAAGCCTTAGAACCAAGTTCAATGTCCAGAATCATCACGGTAGGAGAGAATAAGCTCCTATAAGTTGTCTCTGCCCTTTGACTTCCACATGCACACAGAAACACACACACACACACATAAGGGAGTTAATTTATTTAAAAAAAACATTTAGAAGATTTAAATAATCCTACCTACCTATGACTGAATATCCAAAATGGTAAATAGTTAGCAAGAAACAGAGAAAGTAACATGGAAGAAGGCTCTAAGGCTCAATGTGATTTTCACTCTACAAAGGTTTTGAAGTGGGAAGAGGAGGCCACCCAGTAAGGGGTGAGTTTTAGGGTGTGGATGATGTGTGGCTGAACCTTGTCCCCATGCTTAGTACCATGTGACATTTCCTCGGGAAGACACATAATGCAACAGATGCAAAGCTGCTTGCTTTCTCATTAGCATATAAGAGAATGGAAAGGCATGACTGTCTGGATTACAATCATTTCCAACCTGAGGTTAGCCTGTTAGTAAGCCTTCATGGAAGTAACAAGACAGAAGACGGCTGCACTACCAAGCGTCTAGGCAGAAACGAAGTCTTTGAAGTTCCAGTGTACACAGACAATAAAGCATTTGTAACATGACTACTTTAGCGGATTAAAATATGACAATGGGTTTTATTCATCGCTATACTTATTCAGGTGTTTGCTGTTCACTCAAAATTGTTTCACCATCCAACACAGAGCAAGCACAGGTGAGAGCTGGCTCTGGGTAATGAGTGTAACACAGTAGGAAAACTATCTCGGACCAAAACAAATGTGGGTGAAATATGATAGCAAGCCCCTGTTCTTGGAATGGAAAGCGCAGAGTCCCTTGTGCTAACACACTCAGCCTGTGACACAGTTGGCTTGTGATAGTCAAAATAAGGATGTTGCTTGTGCGCACCAGAGGGCAAACAGGCGATGGGCAGGACAGGCAAAGGAGGGCACATTACTGGGATGCTGAATAGAAAATTCACTTAGAAACTCGGAGCTAAGCTGCTTATTTTATTCTTCGCTCCTAGGTGTGTGCTAGAGAGCCAGGCCTGGTTAAGTCTTGACATCTGAGGGCAGTGCAGAGAACTGAAAACAGAAGCTCACGTGGAGAATGACAGGGTTGGAAAAGAAAGGTAGGTGAAAGCGCTAGGTGTGTTCGGGATGTGAGGGGAGAGCTGAGAGGGGGTCTTTTCATGTTCCAGAATTTTGTACTACTTATTGTTCTGGGAATGCTAACGGCTACCCTCATGTCTACTGAGGACAAACCAGAAAGTAATGGCTTCAACCAAAGTAATGTCAAATTTAGGTGTTAAGGGAAACTGGGAGAATCTTTTCAAAAGTTACTTAAATTTGGAGAGACATTTAATGCACCTATATTGGTTAAGGTATAAAAGTGGCAATGACAATCACAGGGTCCTCTTAAATTCTAATATCTCTCTCTGTTTTTTTTAATCAAGATGAGCATTAAAATGCACCAAGAGGCATTGGGTGTCACTGAACAGAACTGAGAAGAGAATCACCTTAGAGCAAAGCAAGTGAGACGGTCATACTGGGAGAGCACTTCAACCTCTGAGTTCTATTTAAAACAAAACAGAAGTTCCCTTGCATTCCTTGATGGATCTAATACAGAAGGACGGAATGTTCCCTAAGCAATAGATTTGCACCAAACTCCTTCCCTGTCTCTTTGCTAACAGCATTCACACAACTGAAAAATACCAAGGTGTACACATCTCAACCCCTCCAAAAAGACCTCTCTCCAGTTTGATTTCACTTCCATTCCTTCCCTCTCCCCTTCCCCTCTCCTAGTTCCTGTCTGATCTTCACAGACAACAGCTTTAACAACAGCCTTACTTTGATTATCACAAGGTTACTATACTAGACAGAGTGTAGTACAGTATAGGTAGAGGCCAGGGGCCTCTGCATTTTCCTTTCCTGAGGGTAGCAGCTCACATTTTAGGTGGTCCACATAATGCTATATAATAACCTGAAGGCTTCCAAAGTACTCTAGCGGTCAGCAAGCAAACTGTGGGAATGAATTCCTCCAGAATCATGTAATGCTATAAATAGCTCCCCGGCCATGGACTGAATTTCTGGAGTGTCTCTACTCAAAGGAAAAGATGAAAGTGCTGGCAAACTTTGGTCCGGTTCCAGACTTTTCTTCTATTTGTTGCCTAGTTACTGAGCTTTCCTCTGCCCCCCTGACAACCTTAGAGAGCTACAGCACTATTCTAGCAGACAGGGAGTGGGTAAGATGAATGTGTATCCGTAATTCGTCTGTTTGAATGGATTGATTCTAATGGAAGAACTAAGCTATGGAAAGAAATTAGCATATCTGGGAGGAAACCATTCCAAGAGCCAGTCTTTGTAACCCACCAAGTCTTAGAGAGAAGGGTTGATAACGCCCGTATTTCGGTACATTTATAAATTAGAATACTTTGGAAAGACTTATTCATGTTTTTTATTAAATTGTGTCATTAAAAACAAGCAAAAAAGATGACCATGACGTGATTAAAGTGGGTGACATTTAGTTACTGGAAAGCAACATGAAAGCCAGTAAGTCTTCATTGACTGGGACAGGTGTGCAGCTCAAGGCACGCACCCACGTCACATCTGGCAGAAGCTGAGGTATGGGAAGTGTTCTTTAAGGCTGAAGGAATGAAAACCAAGGAACTGAAGTTATAAATACAAAGTCTATGATCCTAAGGTTACTCAATGCTCTATATCAGTCAATGTCCCTTACAAACAACAAACTTTGCTTTTTTTAGTCATGCAACTGAACTTACACACACACACACACACACACACACACACACACACAGAGAGAGAGAGAGTCAGTAACAATGAGAATTATTCCTTATCCCCACTTAGTCAAGAAAGAGTAAAGTGCTAAGCAATAAGGAAGTACAGCCAAGTGGATTCAGTAGCTTGTCTATATTAAACCTTGAACTGTTCCATTCTAGGAGCTGTGTCTACTGACAGGCTGCTGCTGTCTCGGTGTTACAGCCACTACACTTTCAGCAGTGAGGCAAAAGCAATCAGAGGTAGAAGGTAAGAGTGTGCTGTGTTCAGAGGAACTACAGAATCAGGCTGCTGACTTCAGATAATAGCAGGCTCATACTGAAAATTTGTAAAATTCCTCAATCGATCAAGTGCTCCACTCCTGCAGTAAGAGTTGGATCATCTGTCTAGAACATGACATCTTTGCACTGGTTCTGGAATGTGCTGTACATGGTAAGTGCTTCTAGCTCACGCTCTAAAATTCAAATCTTACAGAATTACAAAGGTTTGTTATGGTAGTTTTAAGATCTAGAACCTACTTGAAATTTTACATGTCAACAAATTCACAGGAAATATTTTAAGTATAGAAATCACTTTTCTTTTCCCATATTTTTTTATTGGGTATTTATTTCAATTACATTTCCAATGCTATCCCAAAAGTCCCCCCACACGCTCCCACATTCACTCCCCTACCCACCCACTCCCACTTCTTGGCCCTGGCATTCCCCTGTACTGAGACATATAAAGTTTGCACGACTAATGGGCCTCTCTTTCCACTGATGGCCGACTAGGCCATCTTCTGATTCATATGCAGCTAGAGACACGAGCTCCAGGGGGGGGGGGTATTGGTTAGTTCATATTGTTGTTCCACCTATAGGATTGCAGATCCCTTCAGCTCCTTGAGTACTTTCTCTATCTCCTCCATTGGGGGCCCTGTGATCCATCCAATAGCTGACTGTGAGCATCCACTTCTGTGTTTGCCAGGCCCCAGCATAGTCTCACAAGAGACAGCCATATCTGGGTCCTTTTAGCAAAATCTTGCTAGTGTGTGCAGTGGTGTCAGTGTTTGGAAGCTGATTATGGGATGGATTCCTGGATATGGCAGTTTCTAGATGGTCCATCTTTTCGTCACAGCTCCAAACTTTGTCTTTGTAACTCCTTCCATGGGTGTTTTGTTCCCAATTCTAAGAAGGGGCAAAGTGTCCACACTTTGGTCTTCGTTCTTCTTGAGTTTCATGCATTTAGCAAATTGTATCTTTTATCTAAATTTATTCTAAATTTCTGGGCTAATATCCACTTATCAGTGAGTACATATTGTGTTAGTTCCTTTGTGAATGTGTTACCTCACTCAGGATGATGCCCTCCAGGTCCATCCATTTGCCTAGGAATTTCATAAATTCATTCTTTTTAATAGCTGAGTAGTACTCCATTGTGTAAATGTACCACATTTTCTGTATCCATTCCTCTGTTGAGGGGCATCTGGGTTCTTTCCAGCTTCTGGCTATCATAAATAAGGCTGCTATGAACATAGTGGAGCATGTGTCCTTCTTACCAGTTGGGACATCTTCTGGATATATGCCCAGGAGAGGTATTGCGGGATCCTCCGGTAGTACTATGTCCAGTTTTCTGAGGAACCGCCAGACTGATTTCCAGAGTGGTTGTACAAGCTTGCAATCCCACCAACAATGGAGGAGTGTTCCTCCTTCTCCACATCCTCACCAGCATCTGCTGTCACCTGAATTTTTGATCTTAGTCATTCTGACTGGTGTGATGTGGAAGGTCAGGGTTGTTTTGATTTGCATTTCCCTTACTCAGAGGTAAGTCTTATGCATTTTCTCCCACCTGAACTAGACATGTAGAAGAAGGACACAGAAGTAAAGGGAGGTGAGTATGGAAGGGAAAAAAGAAGTGAAAGTTATAAGAAAGGGAAACAGAGGGGTGAATATGATCAAAGTACATTATATGCAGGTATAGAACTGTCATAATGAAACTCGTTACTTTATATACCAACATATAAACATGGAAAGGACGGTCATCCCACTAACTTCAGAACAGTTATATTATCTAGATGCACTTACTGATGGCTAATAAAAGTTTAGATGTGGATGTAAATGTATTATCTTTTGACATTCCTGGAGGCAGTGCTTTGAAGTAGGGCAGGAAGCAACTTAACTGGTGACTGACTAGTTAAATCCATGGCTCACAGAGTTTAACACATTAACTGAACATTTAAGAGCCCCTTGGGGTAAGATGAGAGAAAGAATTCTAGATAGCAGGTCTTAGAAACTACTATCAGTTTAACCACTGTCTGGAAAAGATTCATTTAGCTTCCCATGGAGTAACAGTTGCATACAAAAGCAGAGAATAATAATTTGGCAATAGAAAAAAATATTATTTATCAATAACATTCCACTCTCTTTTCAAGCACTTACAAGTAATTTCATTAATTATGCTGACTTCAAAATGAGCCATACTTTCAATATATACTTCCATAAAAGAGAAATGTTCACATTTACCTGGCTCTATTTCTTCCAATCAGATATGGTGCCTGATTTTATTACAGGTCTACATCCTATCGAATAAAATTTATTGCAGCGTATTAAATATAAATGAATATTTTCAGCCCATGGCAAGCTAGTGCAAAGCAAACATTAAGATGTATGTGGGCTGTTTGGATGAAGACAAATGCCCACTGAGAAGTACACATTTAAGGAGCTGTGAAAGTAGCTCAGTTGGTAGAGCCCTTGTCAAGCATACACCAAGCCCTGGGTTCGGTCATCAGAACCTCATGAAGCCTAGAATGTGCTATGATGTGACAGGTCTATAATCCTGGGAATTGAAGCAAGAGGGTCAGAAATTCAAAGCTATCCTTGGCTACATAACAACTTCTAGTCCAGCTCAAGCTACATAAAACATATATATATATATATATATATATATATATATATATATATATATATATATAAGGTCTACACTTACTTTAGTGACTCTTCTATAAATATCAATTCTGAGCAAGCAAGAAGCATTAAATCTAAGCTATGCAACTAAGTAGCTTATTGGAGATAATTATCTACTGTGGGTTCTAACCGTGATATGGGCAGCTTTTAAATTTAATTACTAATGGGACAGTAGCAATGGGACCTACTAATAAAAATCCTACCTACCAAGCCGAGATGGCCACAAATCCAATATTCAAAGACCAGAAAATGGCACTGTTCACAAGAACATCAAGTTTAGGTTTCTAATGTGGCTTGTGAGAATCCCACAAGGATGGGCACCGCAGGATGCTCCAGTCCTGTGGCTGAACAAGGTTAAAGCACTCGAAAAATCCAACTTCTGTCTGATGTCTCTTTTCTTTATGAAGCAAGGCACTGAATTGCCTTTTCTACAGCCAACTTTAGCAGAATGAAGGGGATATGTATTAAATTCCCACTACTGAATCAGGTTTGCAGTCCTTGGATTAACCCAATTCATGTGTCCATTTATTTACAGTGGTGTATATTTTTATATGGATAATTCATATTTCAGGAGACTTCATATATATATACATATATATACGTGTGTGTGTGTGTGTGTGTGTGTGTGTGTGTGTGTGTGTGTGTGTGTATGTATGTATATTTGGTTTTTCACGACAAGGTTTCCTTTTATAGCCCTGGCTCTCCTGGAACTCACTCTGTAGAACAGGCTGGCCTCAAACTCAGAAATCTGCCTGCCTCTGCTTCCCAAGTGCTGGGATTAAAGGCAGGAGACACCACTGCCCGGCAAACTTTAAAAATTAATAGCGGAAAAAATAAACAGCCACCACAGTTCTGGAAGGATATGTAAGTCAATGTTCACAGAAACAGTGGCGTTCTTTGCTGAGTCAGACAGTTTGCCAAAGAGTACTTCAAACTAGTGATCCTCACAGGAGTCTGTAAGCCCTGAGTATATACATTAAATATGTGCACCTATTACATATCACGTACATTTCAATAAAGCCATGTTCTAAAAAAATAACTTTAACACTGTGGAGTCTTGTACACGGGAGGTAAAGCAGTCACAACAACAAAAATAAAATTTAAAATGTGGGTGAGAGTTCTCTAGATCAAAGTTATTTTGTTTTAAAAGAATGCTCTCTCTCTCTCTCTCTCTCTCTCTCTCTCTCTCTCTCTCTCTCCTTCTCCCCCACTTCTCTCTAAACTGACAAGATGAAACAAAGACCTTCCGTAAATAGTTCACAAGTCGCTTCTAATAGCGATGAATGCGCTGAACGGTGTTAATCTGCTTAGAACAAACCGCTCTTAGCTGTAGCACAAGTACAGCTTCTTGAATGCCTATGGGTGCTGGGTGTACCTTTTGTCACTTGCATTGCTGACAATTTAATTTTTATACAGCATTTATACATCAATGTCTTCTATTAGGGAAGACACTTTAAAAGTAATGTTTCACTAAAGTCTGTGTGGTTGTACCATCAATTCTTGCCTTAATTCAGGAAAGAATCCCATGGGTTCTGTTTTCACAATGTATCAAAATCTAACACTTCTCTCTCCTACCTCATAACAAATCACTATGATCGCTTCTCTGGGTTATTTTAGTTCCTTCCCTAGTCTGTGTATACATTGTATAGTCTCAGAAGTCACTATATTTTCTCGCTTATATGAACAAAGTGAATCTATCGCTCTGTAAAAAATACTAAAGTGGAAATTCAGTGCTCTGAGCTGTTTTTATAGACACTGTTGATAGGAACAGTGTGCCCTTAAATCTCCCAGGCCATCCCCCATTACATTTACCAAATAAAAATTAAGCAAGAAATGGACAGAACAGTAAAAACTCAATGTTCCTTAAGCGCTAAAGAAATAAATTCATAAAACTTACTTTTATTCAAAGGAATGCCAACAAAGAATTCACAGGTATCCAGTGTGTATACAATGTATACACAGGTATACTGCCCCTCCCCCGCCCATGCAAATACAGCATCCTTTTTCTCTTTACTTCCCAGTATAGCTTTACTTGACCACTAAGCTTAATATTCAGTTTTATTTGGTAAAATGTTGATAATCAACCCCTTGAGTAGCCACCCCCTTGGGTGTCGAAGGACCCTTTCATGGGGTCGTATATCAGATATCCTCCACCTCTGATATTTACATTCTATTTATAACAGTAACAAAATTACAGTTTTGAAGTAGCAATGAAATAATTTTATGGTTGAGGTGGCCACAACACAAGGAACTGTGTTAAAGGGCTTCGGCTTTGAGTGGACTGAGAACCACCAGTCTAAGAAGGACTCTTTATAATCTAAGTGTGAAAAGTGAAAAACTATCACTGTTCATTGTTGCAAGGGAGCACATCTGAGGCTGGGTCTTCACACTGAGGACCAAGAACAGCTGGTCCTTTTGAACACCTATACCAGATGCAGTGACATCACACCTGCCCTTCACGTGCATCCCACCCCCCCACCCCCCCGCCCCAGCCTATGAGTCTCACTTCATATAGTGTAATGAATATACCTGGACTGATTTTTCCTAAAAACTCTTTATACTTAAAAATAGTATAAAAAATTTGAGATTAGACTGTAAGCAGATAACACAAAGTTCAAGAATTAGAGACAAAGAACTCACAAAACCTAAGTGGCTAAACTTAAGGGCTAAGTGAGCTCCTTAAGCCTGGAGCGATGTCTTGAATTCCTCAATGGGCCATTATGAAGATCTGATGAAAATCTTTGTTTAAAAGGTGGGTCACGCTTCTGGAATTCTGTCTTCCACTCCCCACCCCTACCCCATACCCAGGAAAGCTTGGAACTGATCGACACTTCCCCTATTACTGGCTCCCTGACCTAGATTGGATGCACCATGCCATCTGGCGCACTGAAACCTCCTTGGGAAGGACTGTGTGGCCTCTGCCTCTGCGAGGCACGCTAGAGACACTCTAACCATGAAAATAAAATGCTGAACCAATCAGGTTCAATTTAGAAATTGTGGCACGAATACCATCAGAATTTTTAGAAAAACATGAGTTTCTGTGTCCTGTGGCATAAGCTTAATCTCAATATTATCAAAATGTGCACAAACATTTTAAGACTATGGCTAAATGCACATATATTCATTTGCTAGGCATAGGGGAGAAAGCTTAATTCCATTAATAATGCATAATTTCATCAAAGAACTTGAAATTAATATTTAAGGAAACCTTTCATTCCAGCAAGCACTTCTTGCTTAAACCAAAACCCGAAGCCCACACATTCCTCCCTTCTTTGCTACAGTTCTGTTCCCATTTCTGACTTATACCAATAGGTGATACCTGGATTGAAAGTCACTTACATTATGTATGAGGAATAATTCTTATCAATTAGCCACATATTGCAAACAACGCACAGATGTGACAGATTACTTCATAGGTAGAGATGCTAAAACCTAGCTCTAGTGTAGGAATTTAAAATCAAAACAATACATATTTTAATATTAAAGTAATATCAAATGCCATGGGCCCCAAAACATTAATCTCTGCTACAGATCTTTAAAAAAATAATTGTGGAGCTCCATTCTGCTAAGTTAATGGTAGTTTTAATCCTAGCAGGAGGAAAAGTGAACCATTTATGGGAAATAGACATTGATTTCATGAGATACACACAGGAGTCCGCACGCACGCATGGAGTACTTTTTATTTGGGAAGAAGGTAGTCATCAAAGTCAGACTAGTATTTGAGGAACGGGGCACCTTTGGAGAGCCACTGAACAGGGAGGTGGGAAGGAAGCAAGAGCACAGATGGACTGGGAGGAGCGTTTGCGGCAGAACTCACCCTGGCTCGGGATAGACAGAGACCGCTTATTGAGCACGCACCTCAAGCCAAACCCTGTGCTCAGCACCTGACAGGGCTCCTGATGGCACCCTGCAGGGCACACCTGTCACATCTCCAAAAGACAAGTGTCACACCACTCAAAGACAAGTGCTCTGGATGATTATCGCCACCGAAAAGCTCACCCTGGAAGTGGTCCTTCTCATTAGCTCTGCTGGGCCCTTTACTGATATTCAAAGAATGTAGCTTTGCTCACCATTTAACCCCAGGGCCTTTCTGAGTGCTTTCATCTGCATAGGATTGTTTTATACGTGGTGACTTATAATACTAATAATTGCAACATGATTTACCAGGTAGCCAAACTATACTATGAGAAGTCAGATGCTATTATAAAAGATATATATAATATTAGTCAAAGAACTGTACAGTTTTTGAAAGCTGAATTTCCGTAGACCCGAAGGCAATGCTGAAAGTCTAACTGGTCCTGTTGATGTCTGGAGGCAAACTTCGCCCACTTCTCACTGGCAACAGCCTCTCGAGCATCAAGTAATGTTTTCAGAGAATCACTGTTTCAATAGCTTTGAAAAGGGACCCATTCCCTCTCGTGAGGGAGGTAACTGCTAATACAGTCCAGACTATTGGACAATACAGATATAGCTACATCTGTAGATCAGTAGGTTCAGTAAAGACCACAAAAAAATTAACCTTTGTTATTGTAACCAAAACAGTAACAGGTTGCATTCTAAAGAAATGTATAAACTGTTGTTAAAACTTCAGTGAAAATGAAAGAAGCCAAGATAGATCTTATTAGCTCTAAAAAAGGGTGTGGGGATGTAAAATTAGACAAAAGATTGCCTGACTAAGGCACAGTGGACAGGACAGGGAGGAGGTCACATAAGTGTGGACAAAACAACTGGATAAACACAGAAGAAAACTAGCCTTGACTTTCACCTCCACTCACAGGCAGAAATGAATTCCAAATGAATCAAAGGGGGAAATACGGAGCTCAAGTGAGTCTTCAAGGAAAACCCAAAGGAAAGTCTCTGAGACTCTGAGGCAGACCCAGGGCCCCAAAACCCTCTCATAGCCGTAGCTGTGAAGGCAGAGCTGACAAGCTAGACTTAACATTCATCTGAAACATCTCTGCTCATCAAAGCCGCACTGCTAGGGCAAAGAAAAGGCAAAGCAAGCTGAGGACACAGTGCATCTAACAGGAAACAGCGTTGATATCGAATGGGGAAGTCTTAGAAATAGCTAACGAAAATCAAAGAACTTATAAACACCATAGACGATTTTAAATACACACACACACACACACACACACACACACACACACGATATACTAAGGACCAACAAACACATCGAAAGCTATCCAACATCATGTGTCTTTGTGGAAAACAGTATTAAAGTCATCAACGAGAATGGCTAAAATAAAGTGCCAATACCCAGTGTGGGTGTAGGTGCGAGCAGCTGTGGAGCACACAGGCCGCTGATAGGAAAGCTGGATGGGACGGCTCTCCGGAGAGTCACTGGACAGCTTCCAGAAAAGGGGAAACACGCAGCTGGCCCCGTGCTCTGGCAGTTCTCCTCCCAAGTATTGCCCCAATAGAAAAGAAACATAGCCGTGAACTGAAATGCGCCTAACACCTCCATTCAGAAACTATCTTGGGTCAGGACATAGCTAAATGTCTCAACATATGAACGTCTTTGTTAACAGAACTATGTGTGAGCAACAAAAAGTAAAATAAAGTAACAGACTAAAGTAACAGACTAGTTTCCAATTTTCTTTTGTTTCTATGCCCGTCACAGGAAATCCATGAGAGACAAACCAACAAATACTGACAGAAATTAAAAGCTGTTGTCTATAGGGTAGAAGGATTTGGGGGAGAACTCATAGGAAATGACTCCCAGGAACATTCTCTTGAAGCAGAGATGGTCTATACTTAGTTTGGGGAGGTAGCTAACAAGGATGTACAAATGCCAGAATTCATCAGATTATATTTAACATCTGTGCATTTTTATATTTAAATTATATCTCAATAAAGATACGCTATGCGGTTCTTTTTTAGCATTCTGGGATAGCAGAAAGAACTAAGTACAACGTCTTCGGGTTACATAATTTCTTTTTGTGACCTTGGAAAGTTCCCCCAACTTCTCTGCTACTGGATTCAAGTGACAGCATTGTGGTGGCTAAGAACAGAAAACACGACAATGCACGGAATAGACTGCTAAGATATTTTCTCTATTATTATTAATTCATTACTAATCAAAGCTTTCTAAATAACTTGCCTAACACAATCACAGCTAAGAACACATAGGATTCTTCATCTAAAACTAATTTCCTGCCACAGTAAGTTACAACAAAAAGCCTCTTCTGACACTATACTTGTGATCATTAAAACAGTAATTATTGTAAAATTGCTTTTCAATGGACAATGGAACAATAAAGAATTTCATTTTGAAGCCACAATAACTTTAGATTATTTTTAAAAAGCAGAACTCTCAGCTAAGTCAGCATTGTCTCATCTTGTAGCAAGCACTTCAGATTCTTGGAATTTTTAACACTCAACTGAGCTGGCTCTAGGGCTTTTTCCTGATCTACTGCCCTGGAGAGCCAGTGATTGTTGTATAAACATGAGTTAAGCATATTGTGCCCTGCTTAAATGACTTCAATGCAGGATGCTCTTTTTTGGCTTTTTTCCGCTGACACAGGGTCTCACTATGTTCCAGGACCAGGCTGTTCTTGAACGCTCACTGTAGATGAAGCTGGCCTTGAACTCACAGGAAGATCTGCCTGCCTCTTCCTCCTTTGTGCTGGAATTAAAGGCATGTGCCATGATGCCTGGCTCTGAATACTGTTCTTTAGCTCCAGACTTCTTACCATGATCCCCTAGGCCCTGCTACTGTGGCACACGCACACACACACATACATATAGGCAACTTCAGTCGGTCTCTTCCAAGCAGACTGGTCGTGCCTGAGCTACACTGGCCCTTTCTTTTCTTTCAGACTGTAAATTCTGTCCTATTTCCCTTGAACTACACACTTCTCATGTTTCATGTGATTTTGCTTCTTCTTCCTCATTCTCATAGACAACTCAAATGTCATCCTCAGAGAGTCTTTTCTGATGATTCTATCTAACAGTAACTTTCCTATGACATTATCTGATAATAGATGCTTTGATGTCTTTTCTAGACTGAATGTTTTATGTTTCCTCAAAGTTCAAACGTTTAGATCCTAGTGCCCAGAGAGATGGGGAGAGCATGTTGATGAGGTCATAAGCACGTGACCTTCAAGAATGAGGTCACTGCTTTTAGAAAAGGGACCACAGAAAGCTCCTGTGCACTTTCTACCAAGGAAGAATATGAGACAGAAAGCTATCTGTAAACTAGAAAGTCGACTCATGAAACACCAAATCTACTGACATCTTGACCTTGAATTTCCTAATCTCCAAGGCTATGAGAGAGAAAGCTTATTGTTTATTAGACATCTTATGTGTGGTATTCAGTTCCAGTGGCCCAAAGGTACATGTTTTTAACAACTCTACACATGTTTGGTTTCTTTCTCCAGAAAGTTACAGCTTCATGGGTCACAACTTTTGTTCATCTATAGCATTCAACATTCCTTGAGGACAGCAAACATTCATATAAATGTTGTGTAATAAGCGCATATACTGTAAAAGAAAGGAAGGAAGGAACGCTAACTTTTTAGAATGTGATTTGGCAACTCTTTTTCTAGAATACTTGTGTAATTGCTCTGTTTATTTTTTGTTCATGGTAGGGAGGAGTTGGTAAGGAGGAGCTGTCTCTCCTGTTCGTGGTCATTTGATTTGGTAGGGACGGGCTGCTTCTAAAAGCTATGAGTAGTTTTCTAAGATGAAAACACCTTGCATGAATGACAGCAAGTCTTTTCTACATTTTAAAAATATTTCGCTGAGAAACTCGCAAATAGTATTAGCTATCTATCTCATATTTCAACTTTTCTGGGTAAAGTACCTTCTGCCAAAATGCAAACACCTATCGCAAGGGGGAACATGTTTCTTCTATAAGTTCATCAATACCCACAACTGTATTGTCATAGAGCCAGGCTTGTGACTTGGGACCTTCCCAATACTTTCTAATAGTCAGGAAATGTGGACGCTTTCTTATGATATCATCACGAGCCACTGTGAGAGGTGATGTTGCTTACATCGTGTTCCACACAAGAAAACCCTCTCCTTGTTCTTTGGTCCATCTCACCTACCTGACCCTTGCTCTACGCAGAGAACACTTGACAAAAATTTTCAACTTCTTTATCTTCATATCACTGGTACAGCCCTGTCTACCTTACTGTGTTTATACATTCCTTTCCTATCTTTCCTGATTCCTGTTAACACTTGATTGATAAAGACTTATAACCACAATAGAAAATCATTTATTAACAGTCATTGTGGTACCATATACTTAAAATACTTGAGTGTTAAAACCCATGCATCTGTCCCTCAGACTTTTTTAGGTCATCAATTTCAATACATTCACCAATTGACTTGATTCTTTTCAAGAAGTATAGACAAAAAGCCAAATAAATGACCAGCAGGTCCCACATCTTTGAATCGGCTCTCACTAAAGGAACACAGCCATGTCACAGAGCTAGAACAGGAAAATGTGACATAAAATAGAACTGAGAGGGTACAGAACCTTGGGAAGGTCTGAGACCACAGGCTACTTGGTCAAATTCTCTACGTATCAGCATTCCTGGGTCTAAATGGGGATTCAATAAATCGTCTCTAGTAATTTATCAGTCATCGTGAGGATATAAAATTAAAATTGTTTCTAGTTGCAAAAGGCTTTGGAATGCAATCTAAATGTCATTGCTGTTGCTGTTATTAATGTTTGTGGAGACTAAAAAAAAAATAACACCAATACATAATGCTCTTTTCCTAAGTGCTATGTAATATTATGTTCATTAATCAAGTTATCCCTAGCTTGCTATTTTCTAAGGATAGAAGCAAGCAGTGCTTCAAATCATGAAAATTATCTGAGTAAGGATTTCTGCTCCATCCTACAAGTTCTACCCCTTGTTTTAAGTCCACAGATTCCTGGGAAAATACTTAATGACTGACATGAGACTTGTGCCCCACTCCTTCCCTCTGACCCCTCTGGATGACAAGAAGTGGGTCATTCTACTTTCTAGTCTATAGTCTAGGCACCTAGGAGTAACAACATCTTTCTCCTTACGGTCAAAGCAATCCACTGCTGGGGGATTACACTGGTGTTTCCTGTGTTAAAGGTTAAATTATTTTGGATTCAATAAGACTTTTTAATGAATCTGCCTTAAATCACAAGTGTATTAATTCACAGAGGTGTCAGTTACAAGTAGTTCACAGAGTTTATTAGTATGAACTGAAGGCTGCCAGGAGTAATTAAATTGCAAAGGCCTTGCACAATTTGAGAGCTTGCTGACCCGAATAACTTTTGACTTTCCTAGTCTGTCCTGGTCGAGCTATCACATGATGTGAACTCACATAATGGGAATCAGGTAAGAGATATGATAACCATACTCACAGCAGAGATTTCAGTTCAAGCCTAATGTTTGTTCCACTAGACTTTCCATTTAAGATTGTAAATTTTTTTTGCATTCTATACTTTCTTAAATTATTTGAAGTTTGACTTTTCACACATTCAAACAAAAGAAGCTGAACTTTGAATTTTTTCTGCCCTTGGAGCTTAAGTTCATTCCATGTATTTGGAACTATAGGTATCTCTTCTGTGCTGTGCATCACGTAAAATACACACATCTACCTAGCATATATACATGGATATTAATAAAAGACAGGACTGGTTACCGCTTACAAGTGAGTTCAGACCAACAGTAAACATTCACACAAACATACAGCCTAAACGAACGAAGCGAAAGACTCCGTGTATGTTGTGACAAGTCACTGTGAGATGCTCCGAAGCAGAGCAGGAACCCTGCATGGGCAGAAAGTACAAAGCTGGGCCCTAATGGCAGATGGTGTGATGGGCGATCCACAGCCAGAACCATTCCATGGAATGGGGCTTCTGAGCGATTTCAAATGAGTCTCAGTATTTCTCCTTGACCTGTGACAGCTGCATGGTGTTTAGGGAAGGACTCCTGAGCCCCTGATGCCTCTGACACATTAAATGTCTGGTCACAAAGACCACAAAGGAAGCATCGAAGAGGAACTAGAGGCTGGTTCAACCTAAAAGCCCATTCTCAGCAAATACAAATCCCCTTCAATGGCTAAACTGAGCCCCTTTCCTGCCTTCTTCAGCTGAGTTTGTTTTCTATATGCTCCAGTTTTTCAAATGAAAAGTCAACGTGCTAGACACGTGCGCGAATTATAACACCAATGCTAAAACTATTGGAAATTGCTACTTCATCTATTGAAATCTTAGTTACAAGTCTAAAAGCAGAACTGTGGGGATGGGAGTCATTGCTTGGTGTGTTCTCACAGAAAGAGAAAAGGCCGAGTCATCTTTTTATGAACGTAGACGCATAAAAGCCCTGCTCAAACCTGTGGCTTCTCCAGTATGGGATTCTATAAATTCCTCTTCATAAACTGATTATTTGACAGATTCACTTTGTTCATGACTCAACAATGGGAAGCCAAGGGCCAGGCCAAACATGTGCAAAGGAGAGCACGTGTTCAACTTGCCTTTACATGAAAGGATGCTATTTTTAAGGAAACAACAACCTTAAGTTTTAAATAGGAGGAATCTCACCTAAGTTCTGTAATACACAGAGAGCATACGATTTCTTAACACTCGCTGTTAACTTTTTAAATAGACATTGAATATTTATTTCAGCACTAGGCTAGGATATAAAATAAAGTCTGTATACACAAACTCCTAGGAAACAATACAGACAACCAAGTATATCTTAAACATCTTATTTGGGATATTGGTAACAAGTGATTATTAATTTAATTCACTTGTTTCTAATTGTTTTTCCTCTTAGCTTTTTGTAAATAAAATTTTAAATGAGCATGGAAAACCCTCTGCTGATTCTTACTTCAGAGTGGACTCCAGAGGAAAAGTTACAGAAGTGTTTAGTGCAGAATGCCTTTAAAACTTGCAGAACCCTGCATCATTCTCTAGTTAGAGAATATCCGAGAATATGCTAGGCTGCCCTTCTACTTGGGTGCAGAGATTTCACAGATTTTATCATTCCATAGTAACTTTTCTGAATATGTAGCATACACGGATATTCATGAGCATGTCGATTGAACAGTGCCAATTGTTCAGGACTCTGGGTTGATGGCAGGAGAGAGGAAACCTGAAATATTAATGCCAAAGTGGCTTCCTGTGCAGGACCAGCTGCAGCCCAGAAGGTTGGGCATTAAAACTGGCACCTTCATGATTGACACCAGAAAACCGACAAGAGAACATACTCTACTAGGGCCACATTTCTTGAAATGCATGGGCTCATTGAGTAAAAAGAAAAATAAGGAAAGGGGAAGAGCTAAGATAACCAGCCCAGCTAACATCTCCCAATGTCTCTAAAGAATGGGTTTCCCCAGTTTTGCTCCTCTAACAGACTTAGAAAAATGTAAAAGGGACATGTTCCTCATCATACATGGCAAGGTTCTAAATTATAATCTCTAAACACCACATTGATAAATTGGATTTCAAAACTGACCTAGAATATATAAGAACTAAACCACACTTATAAAATGAAACACCATCGGGCTATTAGAGAAAACTGCAATCACCCACAATCTGCTGAAGATGATAAAAAGAGGAACGTAACCTGCAAACTCTGCCTTTACAAGAACTTGTGTAATGTGCAAATCTATACAGTTTAAAGACTAAAGAGCACCAGTTTCATAAGAAACAGCCAAGACATATTTATATTTTCTAAATAAAGCTAAGATGAAAGAAAAGATAAAGAAAGAGACAAGACTGGGAAAACCCTAGTCTGGTGGCATCAGAGAAAGGGCATCGTATATGCATTTTGCCATCTTTGAATGGCAGCCCTAAGGCATGGAGGCAGAGGAGCAATCATGAGCACATGAGAACTTAAAAACAAACAAACACAAACTAAAACACAAACACGAAGTTCAATCTAAGGGCTTGTCACTTCTGCTTCCCCACTCAAATTACAATGGGACTCTGAAGCCCTGACACCAACAGGGCTCTTGACGGACAACTGATCACAACCCAGCCTTTAAATGCTGTTCTTCAATGCTTCTTTACCGTAAATACAGTTTTACTGTATTAGTGTTAAGCAGTAAAGGGTTATGGGCGGAGCCATTGGGGATTGTGGGCGGGACCATTGGTGGTTGTGGGCGGAGCCATGGAGGATTATGGGAAACCACGGAGGATTGTAGGAGGAGCCATGAGGGATTATGAGTCGAACCATGGGGGATTATGGGGAGAGCCATGGGAGAGAAAAATGAATGTAGAGTAATAACAGTTGCCCGATAAGGTGAGTGTACTTAATTCTACTGAACCTCACATTTACAAATGGCCAAGTGGTAGATTGATTGATTGATTGATTGATTGATTTTGGTTTTTTGAGACAGGGTTTCTCTGTATAGTCCTGGCTGTCCTGGAAGTCACTTTGTAGACCAGGCTGGCCTCAAACTCAGAAATCCCCCTGCCTCTGCCTCCCAAGTGCTGGGATTAAAGGCGTGCGCCACCACGCCCGGCTCAAGTGGTAGATTTTATAATAACGTATTTATGCGCGCGCACACACCCACCCACACACACACACACACACACACACACACACACACACCTTTATCAATCACAACTATCCTCCACTCTCCTTTACATTTTAGTTACTGATACTGGCATTTTCCCCATGGCGTTAGTAAATATTTCACAACACAGAATTGTGTTTTAAAAGGGTAATATTTATTTTAATAAACTTGAAAAGAGATCTAAAACAAAACATCAAGCCCTCTAATAAATGAGAATATGCATTAGGAGACTCTGCAGGGACAATTCCATACAGGACTGTGAATGTGGGTAAAGTCTAATGTACTGAAAGGAGTGTCCTGGCCCGAGCCAGGCTGCCTCCATGACCCGCTGCAAACTAGCAGCTCAGGAGACCAGGCCTGAGTTTCTACTTCCCAGAACTGGGCAAGTCAGTTACTGGAACAACCACAGGCTTATGTAAAAGGCACCCCTCCCCAGCTTGTCAAAGGACAGTTACCCAAGCTTATAGGTCAAGAGCTACCCCTCCTTGGCATGAAGCCACCCAAACTCCCAGAGAAAGAACCCACCAATCAAGATATAGATCACCTACCCCTCCCTAATGTTCCTCTTTTTAGCTCTAAAACTGGATCTGTGAATTCCATTGGGGCCCTTCCATCCCAATGGAATTGGGCCCCTGCATGCAGGAATTTGTTCAACAAATACTCTTTGCTTTTGTGTACTATTTGAGTCTGGGTTATCATTCTTCAGCCATTCATGGACCCTAACAATACATTTCCAGTAAACCCTCCCCATTTGGGAAGCCAGTCATAAAGTATATACACTGAAGACAATATGCTGTTCCAGTCTCCAAATTATTTTCACAACCATAAATTCAGTCCTTTTATTATTACTTTTTACATTAGCATACAAAGCAACAGATTTCATTACAAAGCTTCCACACATGTGTGCCATTCTACTGTATTCACACCCCCTACCCCAATACTCCATTATACAGTGATGCCCCCCACACACACACACACACGCACATATACAGCCCTCTTCTATGACCCTCCACAGCTCTGATTGGTTTCTTTCCTTCCTCCCAGGTAGTACTAATTTCTGTTTTCATCTCATGTGTATGCCATTAAACTACCCTCCTTCACATTGCAGTAAATTAAGCAGATTACCTAGGATAATTTTGCTGATGTTCGAAATCAAAGTTTCCAATTTTGTAGGCAAGAAATAACAAATTTCAGCTTTTATTCATTGCAAGAATGAGCCAGGTATCAAAGCATTTCCTTTGGAAATCACTCCTGGGAGGAGGAAAATCAAGCTGCAGAAGAGTCAGTTGAGGGACTATCTATAAAATCACTATAGCTCATTGTCTATTGTTTCCCTTTAAGAAGACCAGACAATTATGCAAGATGTCCTATGAATGTTCCCTCCCAGTCCACTGCTGCAAATAATAGTTTCGAGTGGCTCTTTAAAGATCTCCACAGAAAACGCTACAGGGGAAAAAGAATCTGGGAAGTAAGTCAGCCTCAGATTTCTAGTTGCTCTAACAACCTGATTTTTTTAAAATGAAAGCGGGATCTTACACAATGAGCAAACACACACAACATATGTTTAACTGTTGTCATGCTTCTTCATGGATCCTGACATGCAGTAGCTGGTTCAAGTTATGAACTGTTTCCTTCTTAGGAATCTTGGACGTGTGCATGTGGACTGCTGGCTTCACATCAGTCTGACAAATGCTAAGGTCATTTCAGAAAGGGGGAACCTCAATTTTAAAAAAAATGTCCCCAGAGGCCTGTAGGCAAGCCTGTGGTAACTGATGATGGATGTGGGATGTTCCACCTCACGATGGGCAGTGCCAGCCCTGGACTAGTGGTCCTGGATGGTATATAAAAGCAAACTCGGCAAGCCATGGAGTGCAAGCCAGTAAGCAGACATGGCCTCTGTGTGGCAAGGCAGTTCCAACCTTGAGTTCCTGCCCCACTTTCCCTACATGGTGGACTACAGGATGTAAGATGAAATAAACCCTTTCTTCCCCAAGTAACTTTGGTCATGGTGTTTTATCACAGCAATAGAAACTCCAAGACAGAAATTGGCACCAGGTCATGAGATACTGCTGTGACATAGCTGGGAGGGCTGTGGAAACATTTGAACTTTTCTATGGAAAAGCTATGAGAGCGCAGAGCTTGTGGGCCTGTTCTGTAGGAACTTAGAAGAGAATGCTGGAAGCAACACAGACAATGAAGACCTGCCTTGTGAAGTATCCGAGGAAAGTTTAGAAAATCTCTCAAAGAATCTCTCAGGGCAATTCGTGTGATATTTTTAGCGAAGAAGTGCTAAAGCGAAACTTTTGCTGGGCTCAGACAATTGACAATCCACTGGGGCTGAAAAAATCTGCTGTGATTAAAAAGAGTCGGGTATCATTGAGGTGAAATCTTCTGTGAAGTGTTTCCTATGGGTCAGCACACAGAAACTGTGGTCCAGAGGACGTCAAGGCTTTACCTTACACTGGCAGCCAACGTTGGTAAGAAGCGAGCCCTTCCCGGATGGTATTGGTTTCTAAGACATTAAGGTATCATGGAGAATTCCTAAGACTTGGCACTGTTAGGGGCTGGAAAAGACCACTGGTAAATGTTCAACTGCAATTGCAGTATACGTTTCAGAACTACAGAACTGAAGAAAAGTTGAGGCATGGCACCTTGTGGCGGGGCCAGAGTCTCTGAAGAGCAGTCAGGAGAGGCTACTGGTGAAGGTGCAATGGAGACCCCAACATTTTGGAGATGCCAGTATCACTGGATTGCAAACAAAGACAACTGCCGCTGTGGAGTGGAGCCAAGTGAGTCTAGCCAGACTGTGTGTGCTGGGGCAAGCTCTCTGGAGCTTAGAAGACGGCGAGTTTCAGGAGTCTGCCCCTGAGTTTTACATACTTAAACTTAGTTTTGCTTTGATTTGATTGCACCTGTGCTTTCGTTTTTCCATTTTGGTATAAGAACATTTTTAAACTTTTTTTTCTTAAACATGTGCCAGAGTCATGAGACCTCGAATATTTCAGAAAAATTTTGTAATTTTAAAGAGACTTTAAAGTTTTAGAGAAACATTGCAATTTAGAAAGCCTTTCGGGTATTTTAAGGAGAATGAACTTTTTGAATGTTTGGATTTTTAAGAAGCATGGGACTTTTAAAGTTTTATTCTCTAATATTAATATGAGATCTTGGGGATGACTAGGAAAGGAAAGGTTACAGTTGAAGAACAATTTGTTTGTGTGTTAAGTTCATAGGGGTCAATTATGCTGGCTAGTTTTATGTCATAAACTAGTCATTTTAGAAGAAAGATCCTCAATTGGAAAACTGAACACTCCAGATTGGCCTGTGGTGCAATTTCTTATTCAGTGATTGTTCTAAGGTGGCCTAGCTCATTTCGAGTGCTACCACCCTTGGGCTGGTGGTCTTGAATGATAAAGGAGGGCAGGCTGAGCAAGCTGTGGAGAACAAGCCAGTACCAGACTCCTCTATGGCCTCTGCGTCACTTCCTGATTCCAGGATCCTGCTGTGACTTCCGTGAATGATGGAGAAGCTGGAAGATGAAATAAATCCTCTCCTGTACAAGTCACTTCTGGTCAAGCTATTTTGTCAAAGTAAAGACACCTTGGCCAAGAAAAACAGGTATGTTTATCATTATACTAAACATTGCATGTGTGTGCATGCATGCACATGCGCGAACACACACACACACAGAGTGGCAAAAATGTAATAGTAAAGAAAATCTCCTATTTCACATTTCACATTTGCACATATAACACGGTGTTGTGGATGGGAATGTTTGCTACAGGGTCGGATGTTTGAATACCTGTTCACCAGCTGGTGGTGCTGTTTGGGAAGGCTTGGGAGGTGTGGCCTTGCAGGAGAAACAGTCACTGGTTCAGGCTATGATTTCAGAGACATAGGGCATTCCCTGTTCATTGTCTCTGCTTCCTGCTTGCAATTTCAGTTGACCTTTCAGTTGTTCCTGACACCATGCCTACAGCCTGCTTCTATGATTCTCTCCAATGATGGACTCTTAAGCCCCAATAACCTCTTTATTCTATAAATTCTCTTCGTCATTGTGTTTTATCACAACAACAGAAAAGTAACTGGGACAACACACAAACGTGTGTGTGTGTGTGTGTGTGTGTGTGTGTGTGTGTGTGTGTGTGTTCTGACAGAGCTCCTCACACATGCCAGGCAAATGCTGTGCCACAGTCCTCCCTATTTCATAATGGCAAACTTTTCCATGTGAATGTCTCCGTGCCACCAATAAATTATTGAAAAAAAAATCAACTCTGGAAGGTCTATTAAACCTTTCTCCTCTCTAAGATGGCCTGAAAGATATAACAAGGGCAACAATACTTATTGTTCTTCATTGGAAGCATGCATCTAATTGTAAATGTATACAATCCATTACAAAAATATCCTACCAATAGTACCAAGTTTTTAATCTTGTAACATTAGCTCTGAATTAAAATATCTCCTCCTAACTAACTTTGAGCTTTTCTGTCTTTAAACTGCTGGCGGCAATCCTAACCACATTACAGAGAAATGTTTTTCAGATGTGTTAATCTCACTCTGTCAGGCTGGCCATGAAAAATCAATGCTGGGAAGTAGCTGAAATTCGTCAAGAATAAAAGAGCAGCATGCTGCGTTATTAGGTCTTCAAGAAACCCTAGATTCACCCCTCAATTTAAAAGATTAAAATGGAAACTTTTTACAACCAATTTCATACAAACCCAAAGTTTTTGAAAATGAAACTTCAACAAACTTGTCAGTTGCTGTCACATCACAACCCCAAATAGCTTCTTGAGGCAAAGGCAAAAGCCTGGCAAATTTTATGCCACTGTCAACATAGTGTGAGCCTCTTGTTACAGCCAGCAGGCAATGTACAGAGACACAAACTTCTCCAACTCATTGGGAAAAGGAGCAGACTTAATCTGGAATGAGACTCTATGAAACTTCCCATTCTGTTTAAAGAAAACGAGGCATCTGTATGAACAGTACAACAAAAACCCAAGGCACAAAGGTGCTGGGCCAAATTCTTTCTAGTGAGAGCTGTCAGGAAAGGAAAAGTTGCTACAGTAATCGCTTAGACGGAGATATCCTTGACAGGAAATGGTTGTTCTTTGACTTCTGGGCAGAGTTAATTTAAAATAATGGTTAAATAAAGCCATTCCTAAAGATTGTGCTCCCTCCTCCTCACAGGGACATAATGGCAGGCCATCTTCTTACTTGGAAACCCATTTCTCTCTTGCACAGCAAACTATCTAAACTGCAAGGTTCTAGCTGAATATGCATACCGAATCAAAGGTGTGGCCACCAATTCCTACAGTGTCTGGTTAGAAGGTATGTAAGGGATAAATATGACTGATTTGTGTTGCTTCTTGGTTAACTGAGTTAAGAGCTTAGCCTCAGGTGGCCTGAAACTCACTATATTGATTAGACTGATCTCTAATTTGCAGAGACCCTCCTGGTGCTGACTCCTAAGACCTGGGATTACAGGAGTGTGTCATCAAGCCTGGCTTTTGAATGTAAGTATGTAAAGTAGCTCCCCACCCCACCCCACCCCACATTTTTAGTTGTATATACAAGAAAAATAAAAACCTGTGTCTACATGTGCACACAAAATGCTCATGTCAGCATTATACAAATGGGGAGGGGATCTATTTGACTACCAATAAACCAATGGATAAATACATGAATGAATAAACACATGGTAAAGATTAAAACATGGGTTACCAATAAAGCACACGACCTTGGCAAGCCTTGAAGAAGTTATGCTAAGAGAAAGAAGAAAGCCACCCACAAAACTCTAAGCGATACCTAATTCTACTCTATGAAGTCAGAAGGCAGAGGAGCTGTTCCCAGATTTGAGAGTGGAGAGGTAAGAATGTAACTGCCCTGTGGCCCACCTCAACCCATTCTATTCTCTCCATGTCAGTTAAAGATTGTGGTGGTTGTTTGTGAATCCTAGGCTTCCTACCCTTGTGTTCCCTTTACATCAGCAAGCCCTACTTTCTTCCTCCAAAACTCATGCTCTGTTTCCACGTGCACTCTCCTCTCACATCTCCCAGACTACAGAGTGAAGGCTCTGCCCAATCAGTCCCTTGCCCACTACCCAACAAGATCATGCTATCCCTACTTGCTCCTTATGTTCACTTTCTTTCTAAATCTATGTAAAGTTGGTGTCACCGTCATCCTTTTATCTTCCCTCCTATTTTCGTATGGTTTATGTGGTGGTTTGAATATGCTTGGCCCATGGGAAGTGGCACTATTAGGAGGTGTGGCCTTGTTGGAGGAAGTGTGTCACTGTGTAGGTGGGCTTTGAAGCTCCCCAGTGCTCAAGTTCTGCCCAGCGTTCTCACTTAGAGAACTTCCTTCTGGGTGCTTGCAGAAAAGAGTTTCCTTCTGCCTCCTTCAGATCAAGATGTAGAACTCTCAGTTCCTTCTCCAGCACCATGCCTGCCTGGATGCTGCCATGTGTCCCTGCATGATAACAGACTGAACCTCGGAAACTGTAAGCCAAGCCTAATTAAATGTTGTCATTTATAAAAGTTGTCTTGGTCATGGTGTCCCTTCACAGCAAAAACTACTAAGACCATTTATTCCTCTCATCATTAGAGCTTCAGCTTAAATGCCTCTGAAAGGCCAACCTAAATTATTTTCATATGAGTTACCATAGAACTTAATATAGTTGATTTTTTTTCTTGATAGCATCCAATAGCACATGTCTGCCCAAATGACACACTGCATGTCTCCCACACTATTCATGACTGTATCCCTATAATCAAGACCTGTACCTGCATCTGGTGTGCGCTCAGTCGACAGCTACTAAATTATAATGAGTGACAATAAGATAAAGCACAATGTCTCCTGGAAAATGAGAAAACAGATCCAGGTCCTAAATACCATAAGAAATAATCAAATTCTAGGTAGATGAGCTGAGGGTAAAGGATAAAGATGAAGTCTTCATTTCTTGCTAAAATCATGGTGCGGTTTGGTTAATGAAAAATGAACTGTTAAGCAGAACGAATACAGACGTGATTAGATGTTAAACATCAATATAAACAGTGATGGGGTAAAGAATGGGGGTCAGAACAATAATATTTTTAAATACTTTATGTAAGAAGAAAAAAAAATCAAACATTCTAATCATACCTATGTCAAAAAGAATCTTTTATTTTTAACAAATAAAAATCTTTTATTTTTAACAAATAAAAATCTTTTATTTGTTAAAAGTGGACTTGGAAAAACAAACTGAACGTGAGTACAGCCTTTGCGAAGTCACTGAATGTGCTAGATGGTGAGATGGTCTGAACCCAAAGCTGGTATCATCATAACTATGAAACCTGGGAGTTCATTTAGGAAGAGTGGGGAGGGGCATCCAGGAACCAGCTAATGTGAATGAACAGCATACACATAGAATAGCAGTGAGCCTTACGTAACTTAGTACCAGTACAGAATAGAACCAGGATGAACCCAGCTTCCGTCTTTCCAGTACTTAAATATTATTCCTGATGTAAAGTCATTTTCTTCCCTAAACAGTGCCTTCCTACTTATAAAACTCTGCATAATCCTGACCTATCTGAAGCTGCCTGTGGGGTCTTTGCCTATGGAGAGGAAACAGACTGTACAACGGGGACTGTACAACTTAGATCATGAATCACCGACTCCCCGGGCTTCATTTTCAGGTTGAAGCAGCCACTGTGTTTGTTCCTGTTCTAGTTTTGAATCCAAATGGAACCATTCTAGCCGTTACTCCTGGATAATATAATTTATTTTCTTATCCAGTGTTCTGCTTTTGATCACCTCCTTCCCGGAAATAACAGGAGAAAGCATCTGTGTGTGGGCGGCGGGGCTTTTCTAGTACCTGGTTTCCATTTCATTTCCAGCTGTTTTATTCTCACTAGCTCTCCCAAATTAAGGAAAGTAATGTCACACTGAAAAAAATTTTTTTTCAAAGTAAAAAAAAAAAAAAAAGAAGAAGAAAAAGAAAAAGAAAAGAAAAGCCAGATTCCCCGTGGCTGCCTTGCCAGGTCCTAAGTAGCAAGAGTCTCCTGGGAAACTGACGTAAATGTCATCCTCCTAGCGTCACAGCTACCCTTCGGGCTGCTGTCACCCCTGTGCTCTCTTGATAGACTTCTTCCTCCGACAGTACCTGGAAGCCACCCTAAGACTGTCCCTCCTTTCTCAGATGGCATTAAGCTAATGATGCAATCCACATAAACTTCGCCAAAGACCTGCTTCTGATTCTGCTACATGGGAATGGGAAGTCTTTTCTTGGTCTTCCTTCTGTGTGGGCTAGTCCCTTTCCTACCAATTATCAGGCAAGAAAACCCCTCACAGACTTGCCAATTTAATGGAGGCAAGTCCTGATTGAGGCTTCCTCCTCCAACATGTCTCTAGTTTGTATCAAGTTGACAGAAACTAACCAGCACTCTCCACTAGCCTTTGCAAAACCTCCCGCCCTAAGAATTTGAAATTCACATTCTCCATTTTTTTTCTACCTTTCTGACACATCATTTTCTCTCCTCTAAACCGGGCTGGCTTCTCCATTTCATCCACTATCCACAGCATTGTGCCACAGCAGCATGCAGGCATGCACTGATCATAAATGACAGTGGCTCGAGTTCCAGAGAGTAGAAGACCAAGGTTTGGGGAGATTATGAAGTTTTCCCAAGGATGAAGCCGTGTTGAATCCTGGCAGTGCGATTTCAGAAACAATGCACTGCCTCCATAGGTCTTTTCTGAAGGACCACACCCAGTGTCCAATGCTCTTTTAGGTACTTCATCCCCAATCTAGCTTTTGTATCTCCAACACAATTCATCTTCCCTCACCAAGATCAACTGACACCTCTCAGCTTGTTGTAGGAAAATGTCACCCTCCCCAGGGGTCTTAGCCTTGAAACCTTCCTCAAGATTCTGAGCTCACTGCTCACCGTTGTTCCTCACTCAGGACCCTCAGTCTGAGTATGCTGAATCTCGGTGTCTCTCATCCTCTGTGTCAGTCAACCCTACTGACCCACTCCTGCTAAGCAATGTCCTGGATGTCCCCTTCATGTGTCATCCAGACAATTAAAACAGGTGAGGTGGGTGGGATAAGGCATCAACTATCTCCAGGACAGAACATTTGTACCGGGTTACTGATCAGAGGACCACGGAGATTCTAACCCACGTAATCACTTTTGCTCCCATAATCGAGCTGCTGTTGCAGCAGGTAACTGTGTCATCTGTCCCTAGACTCTGGAAGGAATGTGAGGTGTGTGAGGAAACGGCTCTGATGAGGCACTGAAGGGAGGCAGACAAAACAGCACTGGGAACAAGAATCCTGTAGGCTGTCCCTGACCTTTGTTCCAGAAACACCGTGGACCTTTCGATCCTTGAATGGAAGCTGCTACATAAGCACTAGTATGAGCTTTAAGGATTTCTCAGAGACTCGTTTCTCACTTCCTCCTTTCTTCCCCGCTAGGCTTATTATAGACAATCTGAATAAATCATTTACATGCTAAGGAGAAAAGAAATTGTACTTTCAAAGCTACGTGTTATTTTTAAAGCTGACCCTGTGTGTGGTCACTGTTTTTCTAATGCCACTGTTTCTAAATTTCGGGTTGATTTCAATTATTTAAAAACATACTTTAAAACATTCTATCTATAATAGCGTTTTTTTAAAGATTACAAAAAATCAACAAATGTTAGTTTCCATTTTTAGAGTCATTATGATGTAAAACATAATGGTCTCAGTGTCCCGTGGCCATCCCTGATCCTGCTATGATGCTGATGCCATCTCTATTTGCCATTGAAGAATTACAGGCATTTAGGATTATCACAGTGGGGGAACTACGCAGACAGCAGACACTAGTTGTCTGCCAGTGTGAAGCATTACAAATGTTTTTCCTTCAAACAAAATTAAGTAAGATTAAGTCAAATTTCCCTCTCCTTTTTCCTGAGCATATAAGATATACATAGAGAGCAATAGGCAAAGTTAACACTAAGAAAATTATTTCCAAAACTTATTTCCAAAATTAGATGCAAGTGGGTCTTGATTCTACTTATGTTTGGAGGACAGGGTTGGGCATGGGCAATCAAATGCTACTTGCGGAAATAGAATTTCTCTAATCCTTCCAGGAGCTGTGTCAATTTTGACTCACTGTCCTTTAAGTTGACAGATGGCCTTCTGCTCTGTTCCCAAAGCTCTTTCCTCACACTGCATTGCCTCACCCTGACTTGATACAAGGGTTTAAGCCTAGTCTGACCTTCTTATGCCTTATTTGGCTAACAAGGGAGGCCTGCTTTTTATTCTGAAGGAAAAGAGAGAAGTGGAGCTGGGAGAGAAAAGGAGGAGGAAGAGGAAGAGGAAGAGGAGGAGGCTGGGAGAAGTTGGGGTTGGGTGAAGAAAAACTTCGGACAGATGTATTTATTGAAAACCAAAAACGAAAGGAAAAAAAAGTCAAATTACTATGAATTACATATTTGCATTGAATAAAACAGTGATCTTTCTTTCTCCTTTAAGTGCAACCATGAAAACCTTAATATGAATAAAAGTCAAAGCTCTTACATATTTTTTTTTTACGATTTTTAAAAACAGAGGAAAATTTACATGGCTAAGCCAACCTACAGAGATTAAATGTTTAAACTAAAGTTACCTAAGGGAATGAATGATTTTTTTCATTATTTAAGTGATTCAACACTGTGGAATAAACTGTGTAACTCTCAGTTTCTTAAAAAGAGAGAGAGAAGAAGGCAGCAGTTGAGTGCAGTATGCACAGATGTGACATTAAAGGCTCTGGGTCCCTAAACATGTATTAGCAAAACTACAGGAAAACAGACTCTGCAAAACATTTATTCCTCTACGTAACTGTACAGACCAGTGCTAGTCTTTTAGACACAAGAATCTGGTGTTGAGTGGCATCCTATTGGTTAGATGTCCTAGTCACTTTTGGCTTTAAGTAGACCCCTCCAATAATTTTCACAACAGTCACAACATACACTGCAATCTCCAGTAACACTCCATAACACTTGACTTTAAAAAAAATACTCTAATTATTTTTAACACTCCATAACACTTGACTTTAAAAAGAAATACTCTATTTTCAAGTCCTTTGTTTTTTACTTAGTGGCTCTTATGGGGTTTGTATTTTGCCCCAAGGCTACATAAAACAGAATGAGGGGTTGATAAGCAGTTTGCTGTGGCTCTCTTATCAGCTGTTTACCCCTAATGACTCAGGGCTATAAATCTCGGGATCAACCTTCCTTCCTTCCTTCCTTCCTTCGTTCCCACAGAGCCTGCCACTTCATGATTCACTCTCAGAGGGTGAAAAGAATTCCAACTCCCTTCATCGGGCTCTGCAGGCTTTCATGACCACCAAACCATTCACTGGCACTTTCTGATTTGATTGTTCCTCACGAGTAGTTTCTCGTAATGTCCTATCTGTTGGTGTCCTATCTGTCTATTCAACATTGCTTATTTTCAAAACCCAGTGCAAACACCGGCTCCTTGGAGACGTCTCCCTGACCTCTCCATAGAGCTCAGAACCCAGAGCTCAGTACCAGCAGCCCCAGTGCTAATTCAGTTTCCTCTGGGTCCGTTCACCTTGAGAGGAAAGACTTTGCCTCTCCCTCTTTAGTTATCTGTCAGAGGGAGGGGGCTTGGCAAGGACAGTTTTTCTTTTTTCATTAAGATGAAATTGAAAGTTAGAATGTAGTTCTTCAAAATTCAATTTAGGTATCATACTGTAATTAAATGTCCTCAGTGGAAATGGACAAAGCCTCCAGGAAGCAACGTGACAAAGAATTCTGAAAACACTTAACTCTGTGTCTCAGGACTTCTCCTCCTAGGTGAATCCTACCTAAGACCCAGAAGTCTGAAACACTTTACAAAGGTGTGCTTTCAGTTCTATCTATTATCTTCCGCAGTAAAGGGCACAAGTTAACAGAAAGATGCATGCAACCCTATAAAATAACCAGCTGGTGTTCACTTCCTCGGCGAAGCAGGGTGCAGTTCTTCAGAGTTCAAAGGAATTTCCACAACACAGGGATGTGTTGTAATTTTAAGTAAAACTGGAGACCAAAATGTCCAGTTTGAAAGAGAGAAAGAGGGAGTGGGCAGCCAAGGAAGTAGGTAGGTTAGGGGGAAAGGCAGGGGCCAGCTGGGAGGGCTCAGCAGATTAGGGAACTTTCACACAAGCCTGACAACCTGACCTTTATCCAGAATTGCTGCCAGCTGTCCTCTAACCTCCATATACAGGCAAAGTCATTTGCCCACACGTAACACAAAATAAATAAATGAAAATAAAATTTTATAATAAAAAATTACGAACTTTGAAAAGAAATAAAGAAATGAAAAAAAAAGGTTATCAGTGCTTGCTTGGAAAGACATAAATATGTCCCTTTTTAGTTTTTCTGTACTTTTCTAAAGTCTAGATTAGTATAAGTATTGTATGCTATAATTCATTTTACATGCATCTATAAAAATTAAAAATCTCTCCCTGAAGTACTGTCAAAGTTTATAATTACATTTCATAATTTGTAGTTTATAAATTGAAAGTGTATAAATACATTTTAAAGTGAGCATGATGATGATGATGTGAGTTTGGCAGTATTGAACCGGGGCTAAGAGGCACGAAAGTGCTACCACACCCCATTAACAACCGTTGTGTAACAGAACAAGGGGAGACTACCAATGAGAAATTTCAACAAGTTTGCTCAGAAAAAGGACAGGATTAGATAAAACTCCATCCAACAAGGCCGGATGTGTACCGAGAGAACTGAGGAAATAATTCGGGAATCAGCAGTTAACTTGCGACGTGACTGGGTGCAGTCTGACATAAAGCCCCACCAGCCCCACTGTCACTCGCCCCCGCCTCTCTAAGACACAGCCTGTCATAGGTTCGTTTCCCCACTCATTCAACAGTGACAAGAGCTTGTGATGCTATAATCACCGCAGCCGGCAGATTTTAAGATAAATTAAGGATCTCCACAGGGAACCTCAAAACTGCCACATATATAATTGTAGTAGAAAGGGAAATGGAAAATGTGCAGCAAGCCATTCAAATGACAAAAGACTGAAGGAGGGGGGAGGCCCTTCTGGGTAGAGAGAGGTGACATCATAGGAGAGGTACCACCTGAGCTGGGTCTTAAAGGAGGAAGAGTTCGTTCTACACTATTTGGAATGCTCAGACTTCCCATTCCATCCTTGGGTGGTACCGGACTTCGCCCTTTCTCTCAGCACAGTAGCCCTGATGCCAGTACAGCTATCTCTTCCTGATCTTAAAGCACTTCCTCAAAGGCCTTATCTCTTAACAGCCCTCTCACAATTCTGTATTCTCTAGGTCGGCTTCCACCCCAGTAGAGCTGGAAATACTAGATCAGAGTTTGTCAACCTCTGGGTCCTGTCCCTTTTCACAGGGTCACGCAAAACCATCGGAAAATATAAATATTAACATTATGATTAGCAATTAGTAGCAAAATGTCAATTAAGAAGTAGCAATAAAAATAATTTTATGGTTAGGGGGGTGGGGGCGGGGGGGGGTCACCACCACATGAGGAATTGGGTTAGAGGGTCTTAGCCTTAGGGAGGCCGCTGTACTGGAGGATAGAAACTGTCTACTGCGAGGGCAGGAAGTAGTCAAGTTACTCAGAACAAGTCACTGCCATAGGGTCTCAGGAGTGATTGAATAGAGTGTGTGTTTATGTGTTAACAATGTAACAACTGTCAGCCAGCAAGTCTGCTGGGGAAGCTATTGAAAAGGGCTGTAGAGCAAGATGGAAACTGGACTCCTATTGGAATGAATCGTTACAAACACCAAAGTGACAGAGACTACGTGGACCTGAGGTAAGAAAAGGACAAGCACAAGTGCTTGGAATGTTCCAGAGATGCGGACACCACCTGGGGAAGAGAGCAGTAGTGGGTGACATACTTCCTAGGCACAGCCCTCCAAATACCAGAAACTGTCTATTTCCTCCATTAAAGCTTCAACCTTCAACTTTACAAAAATAGCATAACAGGTCATAACTCAGCCATGCACAGAATGACATGTTTGATCAACTTTCTCTTGCTATATTAATTCTTAAAAAAAAATTGAAGTTTAACTTCTGTGTGTGTGTGGTGTGTGTGTGTGTGTGTGTGTGTGTGTGTGTGTGTTGTGTGTATGCGTGTGCATGCAGGTGCCATGAATGTAGAACAGACTCTCAAATCCCCTGAAACAGGCAGGGGAGCCACCCAGTGTGAGCACTGAGCCCCGAATTCCAGTCCTCTGCAAGAGCACCAAGTGCTCTTACCTGTTGACACATCCTTCCAGCCCTAGTTTTTAAAAAGCCCCCTTTATCTAAATTATTCTTAACTTTTCAGGGTGTGTACATCATATTAATAAAATGTCTTGAAAACTATAGGGGAAAAACACTTTACTATTAAAAATTCCAAATACTTATTATCTTCTGAAGGCCTTTATGGAAAAGGTAAAATGGTATTTCTGTTGCCATTGATATTGTTGTTGTTCTTCTCCTTGTTGTTGTTGTTGTTATTGTATTATTGTTGTTGTTGTATGAGGCTGTGTAAGAAGACTGGAAGACAGCTTCATGCAATTGCTTCTCTTCATTCACCTTTACACAGAGTCTAGGAATCAGATCAAACTTAGGTTGCCAGGCTTTTGCGATGAGCACCTTTCCCCACCCAGACATCTTGCCAGGCCAAAATAATTCATTAATACATAGAAAATAATGCCTGTTGGTCTGTGAGTCTATATTGTGCAACACAAAATAAATTACAATTAACCTATATAATGAGTGTGTGAGTTTTCCATTACTGAAGATCTTCCAGTTAAATTCAAAACAAGCTGGATGGCTGATAAGGAGTTTGACTCCAAAAATCTTCAGGGACAGTAACTGACTCTTGGCCTGGGAAGGAATAAGCTTGAGCCAGGAACTCACGGACAGCTTCAGAAGTACAGGAAACAGCCCAGCCACGGAGAGTTTTGATTACTTACAGTCACTTGTTTACTGTTTCAAAATTAAATATACGTAACTGTGTATACCAAAATTCATGAAATAAAAAAAAATGCAAATCCCTACATAATCTAAAAACAGATAAGAGCCTTCTGTAGAAGGATTAACTGTTAACCAATATTATCATCCTGTGTCATCTGGATACCTGTCCAGTTCCTGCTACACACCTATTTTTACAATGTACATTGATTATAACTTTTTATTTCCTTTTAATTGCCCCATTCTTTTGGATGAGTCTGACACACTCAATACTAATGTTGTAAAAGGAACTACAAACAAACAAACAAACAAAAGTCTCCCTTTCCTCACTGGTCTAACAGAATGAACCAGAAAACTAGAACGGTCTCCTGCATACATGTCTCTTATTCTTCATTTGTTTCAATGTCTGCTTTTCTCTGCAGTAAGAAGCGCATCATTCAGGAATCCTAAGAGCTCACTGCCGAGTCTCACACACTCTTGCACGGTCACTTTCCTAACATTTTGATAACATTTCCCACTCTAGGATTTTTCCTTCTAGAAAGTCGCAAAGAGCCGCCTGAAACTTCAACTTGATCTTATGTTACCATGGCAATTAAAATGTTCTTTCCTCACAAGTTGGAATTCTAAATGTATTTTCTGAAATGTACCACTCAAGACCCTGGAGGCCATGGAAATGTAAAAAGGGGTATGGAGCCACGCTCATACAAACAAATACAGCAGAGTTCAGCAGCCCATGGGGAAAAAATGGATTCAGACTTCAGAGTAAGAGAAACTGGTTTGAAATACTCACTCTATCACTTTCTTTTCTTTCTTCCTTTCCTTTCCTTTCCTTTCCTTTCCTTTCCTTTCCTTTCCTTTCCTTCTTTCTTTCTTTCTTTTTTTTTTTTTTTTTTGACAAGGTCTCACTCACGTACCCCAAGCTGATCTCTTAACTCACACAGACAAGGATGGCCTTGAACTTCGGATCTTTCTGCCCTACCTCTCAAATTCTGGGATTACAGGCCTGAACTATCAGGTCTGGTTTATCCTAGGGCTTCCTGCATGAGCTACAGTCTCACCCCACCCACCCCCACCCCCTTCCTCACCTTACTAGAGGTATGCAGCTTAGGAGGAGGCGCAATATGGACACAAATGAAACCTAGCAGGCGGTGACTTGCACTTGTCTCACCTACAAGGCGCTCTTTAAATGATGCTAACAGCGTTTCAGGTTTCTAAATCCTTACTGGAGACTGCATTGTTGATTGGGAGAGTAACAAAGTATCCGAAAAGCGAGGTCTGCAACTCCAGACAAGCGAGGTCTGCTGAGCACTTGTGTACCATCAGAGAACACATCCTAACTGGGATCCCAGCAGTTCTGCTGGCTAAAACCTGCCCTGCTTTACTTAAAGTCCTTTCATATCAAAGGGCTGAACTGCATACAGCCCCGGGTAGAGTTATTCTAGGCTAGTGTGTTCAGGGTCCTGGGTTCAAGGCCCAGCAGCACAATAAAATAAACAAAATAGCTGGGTGTGGCATATGTATTTTCTCCTCCCGGAGGAGATTAAAAGGACAGCCCAAGTTTGAAGCAGCCCTGAGCTTCCAAGTTAGCAGGGGCTATAGAGTGAAATTCTGTCTCAAAATCCCTGAAAATGCAACAAATAAAATAAAATAAAACCAAATAGTATTAAAAAAAAAAGTCAGTGTATATGCATGGATAATTGCAATAACTCTACTGCAGCAACCCAATGTCATTTTCTTTCTAATCAAATATTTTGTCCATTTCCTCAAATTGCAGAGCCAGGTTTAGGGGTGGGGACTTGTGACTTTCAACCTCTTTAAACCTCCACTAAGAGAAACAGTTTTCCTTGATCTCCCCGGGCAGAAATCATCTTGTCGCCTTTTAATGACTTATGACGTCATTCGTATGAACTGTAGTGTACCGTGTCGTCCATGATGTCTATTTATGTCATCTTTAGTTTCCTTGTTCTCTGACGGCTGTAATCACATTCAAAAGTATTGAATACTGACTTAAGTAAACCATATGTGCACATGTTTAATAACTTATAAAAGAAATTGATCTATAAGTTGTCAATAGACAGATAGGTGGTAAGCATTAAAAGCCATCGAATACTCCATTCAGTGTGTCTCAGGACATTTCACTAGATGTGCTACGACAAACTGTTTGACCCAGATCCCTATGTAAACAGCCATGAATTAATTGCCAGTGACATATAAAAACATTGTGAAATATACTATTCCCTAATAAAATGGAGGGGAAGGAACCTGCTGAAAACCTGTATTCCAGCATCAATGGCCATCTGGAATGGCTCCAGGCAAAAAGTTTTAAGGATAAGATGTCAAGAGAGCCTTAGTATATTATTACTAAAATATACACTATGACCAACATAAAAAGATTATTCATAAGAGATTATTTACAAGATGAAGAAATGGTTTGGCAGGGAAAGGCACCAAGCTTCCTGATGACCTGAGTTCAACACTCAGGAACCACATACTGAAAGGAGAGAGGCTGTGCTTCAATGTTTTCTTCTGATTTACACATGCAGCTGCCTGTTCCTGAATGCTCTCTCTCTCTCTCTTTCTCTCTCTCTCTCTCTCTCTCTCTCTCTCTCTCTCTCTCTCACACACACACACACACACACACACACACACAAATATAATTTTAAAGATAACTTTAAAAAGATTTATTATTAAATTTTCATATTGATTTTAGTTAATATCAATGAAAATGAAAAGTGTTCACCTAAATGTATAAACAAAGGTCTTCTTGTGGGTGGGCAGCCTCTCACAGTCAGGGAGAAGAGACAGTGGAGACATTGGTTCATAGACCCAGTGAAATGCCACTGGAGAAAACTAATCTTTCCCTTTCAAGCAAATGACAGTTGCAGGTAGCTTCTTGGTTGGGGGTGGGAGCCCATGTCCTCACCCCCCTCTCCTTGCTGAGACTCCATCTGGCCTGACTCGATGCAGGCCCTGTGCATGCTGCTAATATAAAAATATTTAATATCACGGAGGGGTGCCTGGCATCATACTGTTTATTAAGTCTGTTTTATTGTTGGAAAGCAGAAAACATTCTGATTATCTCCTGGATGCAGATTAAAATATTTTCATCTTTTAAAGTAGTTTGACTATCGGCAATAACCTAATTCATTTGCTGAAGAAAATAAATGTCCACTGTTAAGGCCTACATAAGAATACGTGGATGGCTGTAGAAAGTGGTCTCCAGATAGGACAGGACAGGAGTAACGCACATGTAAAAACTCAGAGATTAGATACATGCACAGGGCCTGCGCCAGTTCAAGCCAGATGGAGTCTCAGCACTGAGAGGGGCGTGGGGACATGGGCTCCCACCCCTAACCAATTGGCATTTGCTTGAAAGGGAAAGATTAGTTTTGTCCAGCGGAGTTTCACTGGGTATATTAACCAGTGTTAAAGGTAGGCCCCATGCCCAGGGTTAGATGGCTAACTCTGAGCAAACCCTATGGTGTTTGAATAGACGTTTTGTTCTCATATTTCTTTATTTAGGCTTTTTGTTGTTGTTGTTGTCTTTCTAGTTTTTGCTTGTATATCATGGCTTCTGATTTGTTGTTTTTACAAGTTTTTGTTTGAGAGGGGTGTCTGTGTGTGTGTGTGTGTGTGTGTGTGTGTGTGTGTGTGTGTGTGTGTGGTGTTTCTTATCTTATTCTGGCTTGTTTATGTTTCTTGATTTTTTGCCTGTTTGTTTTCTGAAAAGGGAAAGGTGGGAATTTTAGGGATGAGGAGGTGGAAAGGATCTGGTAGGAGTTAAGAATAGAAAGTGTGATCAGAACGTATCATATGAAAAAAATTAATAGAAAAGAAAAGAATATGGGGCTGGAGAGAAAGCTCAGCAGTGAAGCTCACCGGCTCCTCTAGCAGAGGACCTGGCTCCGTCCCCAGCACCCACATGGTGGCTAAAAACCATCTCTAATTCCAAGCACACGTGGGGACCTCTTCATCAGATATGTATAATGCAGAAACAAGATACAAAGCGATCTGAATATTACATCCTGTGTTCAGTCTTACATAGAGAACAAAAGCAACTCGCATTTTTTTTCTGAAAATGTTCTTTTTTTTTGCCATTTTGGTGTTACTGATGTTCAATTGGTTGCAAACAGCCAAATCAGCAAAGTAGAATTGGATCTTCATTCCCTCCATCTAATCTCAATTTTAATTCCAAGTCAAGAAAGTAGGCATAAAGTTGAGAGGCTCAGATAATTTCTTAACTGCTTGATGTCAAAAACAAAATTAGCAAGCCTCAGTTTTGACATCTTTCTTAAACAAAAAAAAAATATTACTTGGAGTATACGTACAACATTGAATTTATATGCATGGACAAGTAGTCTCCTAAGGTCCTCCTTCGTGTTCTACTAACATTATGAAATTAGGAATTAATAGAATTAGCATAATAAAATTAAAATGATTTACTACATTACAGAAATATAGCTTGCTAAATTTAGCAATGAAATCAATGTAAACAGAGACTCATGTCGCACGTTTATGTCAAGCTTATAATGAAGTTTTCTTTTGTGAAAACAGTAACTACGGCATGCTTGGCAGTGTAGCAGTAAAGGCTTTCTAAGGATGAGAACGCGCAAATGTAAAATGAATATCAAGAAGTCATCACTCCTACCGAGAAGTTTTAAAATGCACCATCTACCACATGAACTGTTTCTGAAGGCCGTCAGCTTACTGTTGTCTTCACATCACCTAGTAACAGCTAACGGCTCTAACCACGCCCAGAGGATAGACAAAATATAGACTGAGGTTAGAACAAGTAAGCATTTGACGGATACTAACTAACCTAACAGTTTGGATCAAAACAACAGAATATCTAAGACCAAAGATGAGCATATGAGACATGTCCCACCGTCCTCCTCTCTCCTCACTAAGCATGCCTAATTAAAACAGCTTTTCAGAACTCGTAATTACATACACAATATCAAATGTCGGCCACCCTTAGGATATTTAAAAAAAAAATAACAAGAGGCCAAATAAGATATCCTGAGCCTACTGACGTACAGGCTTACACTAATACAGAATGATCTGTGGGCAGATGCAGATGAAGACACAGCGGAATTCTTCAACAGACTCCGAGTCTCCCAAATATGGTGTGTGTGCCTAACAGTGACAGCGAATGCAGCCAACGCTGTCTGCTGAGAGCCCGTTACAGTCGAGGCACAGTAAACAGTCTGGGTGACAGCAGAGAGGATGCTCAGATGTGTGCAGGAATCCCGCCAAATGTTTGGCAGTTCCCACCGTGGCCTTGGATTGATTGACAAATGGCACTTTCTCTTTTTCTCTGTTACAGCTAAAGAGCATTAGTCGAGGGCAGATAACACAGTTAAATGGTAGTGTCTTTGCCTAGCGTGTGTGAGGAGGCCCTAGGTTAAATTCCCAGCACAAAGGGGAGTAGTAGAAATGTCCTTGTCTTTAAAATGCACAGCCTTAAGGATTAGATTTATTAAGGCATGTTATGTCAAATACTATAAACAAAAATATTGCACAAAAATTGTCTATTCCACCAAAGTGTCTGTTGGAGCTCTGACAAATCATTGGGAGGAGGGGGGTTATTAATACTATATTGCAGTGAACTCTATCTTTGTCTTTGAATGTTTCTCACTACAAAAATGTTCCTACATGAGGGCAATCTCAAAAGCTGTTGCCTGGACATGGGATATGTTCTTCTAGCTGGGCTGCCTTGTTTGGCCTCAGTGGGAGAGGAAGCGCCTAGTCCACCGTCTGCACCCCCCCTCCCACTTGAAGTGCTGGGAGGGGGGATACCTAGGGAGGCGCCCATCTGCTTAGAGGAGAAGGGGAGGGAGAAGAGGGAAGGGGAAAGGGTGGTGGAAGGGGTGACAGGTGACCTGGAGGAGGCCAGTGAGCTGGGATGTAAAGTAAATAATTAAAAAATTAAATTAAATTTTTAAAAATACAAAAAATAAAATGTTCCTGCAAAAACCTTTAAACTAGATTACTGTAAAAGAAGTGTTATTAAAAGAAAATTTAGATTATATATTTTTAGTATTTATTCATTTTCATTTCATGTGTGAATATGATTTTTCTGCCTGCAAGTTTTACTGCATGCATGCGGTACTCATCAAGGTCAGAAGAGGGCCTCAGGGCTTCTGGAACGGGAGTTATAAACAGGTCTTAGCCATGTGGGTGCTGTGAACCACACTCTGGGCCCTCTACAAGAGCAGAAAGTGCTCTTCACAGCACCATCTTTCCAGCTCCCAAACTTTGTATTTTAAAATACAGTCTCTAAATAGACTTCATACATTTCAGAATGTGCTTGGTCTCAGCAAGAAACCAAGTGCGTAACTACGTTACAAATACTGTCAGAAGCACATTGCATCCTAGTCCCTCTATCTTGAAGGCCTTCAGTGTTCCCAGTGCTGTCTACTTGAATGTTCTATCAAAGGAGAAAGCACGGGATTTTCCTTCAGGTAATTTGTAACTCAATATGAGTACAATGGAAACAAATACGTTCACTACAAAATAAAACTAATCTATAACCATCTCTAATTGTGTGTCAATACAAAGCAGTGCTACTGAGCATTTGGTAGGGAATATTATATTCTTTACATACAATTGTAATAAGTAAATTTGTAATAAGTGAGACTGGCAAGACACCCCATGAGACTCATAAGTTTTACCATTTTATTGACGAAGAATCTGAGATATTAGGAAAGTACATGATTGGATCAATTTATACACCTAGTGTCTGAGCCACTGTTTGAATTGGGCCACATCAGAACTGTCACTAAAGCCACAATTTGCACATACTTTCATGTGAACTAAGACATTTTATGTAGAGTAATGGAATTTGATTATCACCACATTCCCATCATCTAATATGGAAACTGATATTCACTACGAGAACACTTAGTGGGAGGCACTTCTCTACACTACACACTAAGCCAAACAGATCAATCAAACCCCTACAAGGAAGGATTCTACCTCACCCCATGTTACAGATGAAAAGACTGAGGTTCAGATTAAAATGAGTAGATTGCCTAAGATCACCTAGCTAGCAGGTGCAGGAATCAGGACTGAAAGCGAGAGCATTATCACTCCAGCTCCAGGACAGATGGCATTTTTTCTGGGGAATATAGAGCAAAGAAAGAGGCTGGAGAGATAGCTCAACAAATGAGGGATAGATATCCTTGTTCTTGCAGGCTGGAGGAGTTCAGTTCCCACTACCCAGCCCTGAGGGCCCAGACACACACACACACCTAAAAATAATAAATAAAACATAAATAATCAAAAAATCGCACAGGAAGATAACAAGAGTGTCTTCTGAGACAGGAAGGTGATTTGTAGAGGCTGGGCATGAGCAGCTGAGTGACACTGGAGGAAGCGTTCAGAGAAGAAAGTGCTGGAGGCCGCTCAGGCTGGGGCACTCATCTCCCACGGAGGAGAAAAGGGTGAGCATTGACAGCAATACCACCAGGCTGATATGGGGCATATGAGACAAAATGGATAAAACGTGATGACTCTCACTAAGAAAAAGTGAAGTTCCCAATCCATTTGTTCTGAGAAGAAATCTAAAGCTATTAAAGGACTTGGAAGAGGCGTGGTAATACCTCCCCCCCAAAAAAAAAATGATAGCCCACCATTGCCAAAGGACATATCACACTGGAAGAAATAACATAATCACTAGAAGAAAGAAAAAAAACCCGACTCAATGTTTTCAGTCTTCTTCTTTCCCTTAAACTGGCACTTATACTTCTGCATCCCTCGTGATTCTAAAAAAATAAAAACTTCCAATAGAGTGGAGGCTCGAAAGGGAGAGGTAATTAGCATGGCATGTCCCTCATTAGTTTTCACACCAGGACACCATGGTGTTCCTGGTCAGTTTGCATTCTTTCTCAGAACAAGAGCAAATCAGATGACGGGAAGTATCGTGGAATTCCATCCGAGTGAATACATAGACTGAAACCTAAAGTATATCGTAAAAGGAGAATCCGAAAATCCATTTGTCAGAGCCGAGGACAAAGGCAACGAACGATACCCAGACGTCTTTAAGTGGCATGTCTTAAAAGATGTATTCAGTGAGGAAAACTAAGTCTAATGGAATTTCCTCTCATTACTTAAAATAAACCAGGTCACTGAGATGGGGCTGCATTATGGGATTCTGTTCTTTTTGATTCCAGCTTCATTTCATCACACCATGAATTCCCTTGGAAATCCGTAGGCACCTTAGTCACTGTAACTCCGGCATTTCAGTATATGGACTTTTGTTTGATTCTAATCACCATCATCACCATCACCATCATCACCATCATCACCATCATCATCATGTGGGCACACTGCTCCCAGTTGTTTTTGTTTTTTGTTTATTTTTTTTTAAACTTATGTCAAGAGCTCTCAGGATGAAGTATCTTTGTGGCTATAAGCTAAAGGTGTAAAATATATTGCATGATCTGATGGAAAGTTTCATGCAGAAAACCCAGAAAAGGCCTAGCCTACACATATCAAAGCCAAGCTAACTTCCTAGATTACAGTAAAAATCTCTTCCTACTTCCCCAAACCACTGAAGTTAAATATACCTCGCTGTATTAAGTTCAGCTGTAACTACAACTGTAACATACATTCAACTGAACCATGACCCATTTTTTTTTTTTGTCTCAGAAGTGAAAGGGGAATTATGACAGTTATGAGACTTGCATTTTTTCCATTTCAAGATCCTTCTGAACAGATTTCAGCAAGGCCCCTCATGACATTTATTTGCTTTGCAACATATTTATCTATACCATTGCTTAGGAGACAGCATTTTAATAACTCGCTGATAACAATTATATTTTTCACCTACTTTTCAAAGGAAACAAAGCAAGAGGCTTTTGGCAAGGAAAAATGGTAATATGTAATATGATACCTAAGTCCAAAATTCAATTATAACTACATGCTATAACTACTTAGAAGACACCAACCATTCACACAACAAATACAACATTAACATATATAAATAAATGTGGTTTAAAATACCCACCCCTAGCAGAAAGCTTTTTGGTGTTGATAATTTTGGCAGCATACTCTTGTCCAGTAGGGATTTTCATACATCTTCTCACCACTGAGAACGCCCCCCTGGAAACCAATAATTAGCAAGTCGTCAGTATAATCAGATCTAGTATCCACTTGCAAACTCACAAATCTGAGCGGTTTCATGAACCTTTAGTGGTCTGTCAAATAGCAACATAATAAAAGCATTATCTAGAAAATAAACAATTCTTTCCTGCCAGCCCAGATCTTTTTTAATGTTGTGGAATGAAAGTCGTTTTTAATTGACTGGAAACACGCAGATTATTAATCAACAAAATAGAAGGTAATGCCAATTATGACCACTCTTTTTTGCACATGAAATTTGAAAACAATTTGTAATTCACACTCACAAAACACCAAATGCTCATAGCAAACCCTGCAAAGGACCGAGCTGGGGAACAGAAGAAAAAAAAAAAAAAACTGTTTATTTCGGTAGGAAACATAATTAACGTGGTTCCAACTAAGTAAATATGGCGATTGTTTTCATTAAAACATAAATCTCGAGCTCACTGGTGTGCTTTAACAGGTTCTGGGGTAAGGTGATTTCTCTCTGCCTGGTTTGGGCTTGGGGGGAGGGGAGAGATTTAAATTAAGCTGCTCTTCCGACATACTCCATGTTTCAACAGCAGATCATCTATAAAGATATCATTTTCATTTGATTTAAAAGTGCTCACACTTCCTTTTATGCAACTGTAAGGAAACCTACAGCACACACACACACACACACACAAATGCATCCCTTCCCTGATAGTGGAAATTAGCGATAGGTTTGGGGTTTGATGCTCGGTAAACCAACACTCCCTCCTGACTGAGTCTCTAGTTGCCCCTGTGCAGATCTTCAGTAGGTACCCTGTCCCTCCTTAACATCTCAAGGAAGTCCTGCCACTTCAGTGGAGGAGGTCGTTTTACACAAGCTAGGCTACCCTGGGGAAACGCTCTCTCGGGCTCTAGGGCTTTCCTCTGCCTGGATAAATAAATCCTCTCAGAGACGATGTACACCTAAATCCTAGAATGATGGTGAGCGACTCATCTTAGTGCAAAGAAGGATAGCGGATACATGGCAGGGACGTGGGTTCTGTTGGGTGGCCCTTTTCCTGAACGGAACAACTACTTGGATGCCGAACCAGACTCTCCACCAAGCCAAGTTGAACTTTCGGCATCGATAAATATGGCACCATCTCAGAGAGCGAGTGTTCTCTCGTTAGCTCATCCGAACCTGGGTCAGATCGCAGATACAGCGCGGGCTGAGCAAGAGACATCTATTTACCAAAAATGTGATAAATGTTGCATTTTACATGCATCTCCTTTCCTCTCCGAACACACATACACACACATTCGCACTCGCGTGCGCGCACACTTCTCAGGATGACAGCTACAACTGCAGAGATCATAAATTCACTAAGTCCCCCGTGGAGAGGTGGAGGACCCGAGAAGATGGGCTGGGAATTCGGAGCACCCGCCACAGTAGGGCAAAGGTTTCCTTCCCTGTGTGCCCCACCCGCACCAAGCCAGGGTCCGTCTCCCCGCCTCGGCCCGCAGGCTCTCTATCCCCACGAGGGAGACGAGGGGTCGTGGGGAGGAGGAGATGCCAGGCAGGGACGCTTACTTTCCGAGCTCCTCAAAGAGCTGATACTCGTCGGTGAACCGGGTGCAGGTGGTGGTCGAAGCCATGGCGGGGTCTGGACAGTGCGACGGGCGACACGCGAACAGACCTGGCTTCCCGGGACTGGCGCCGCCGCGCTGTCACCCGGGGCCGCCCTCACTTTCCGTGTCCGAAAGTAGCTCGCCGGCGAGGGAGTGCGCGCAGGGGCGGGGCGCGCGGGGCGAGGTGGCCAGACCAGCCCGCTCCGCGATCCCTTGTCCTCTCCTCCTCCCGCCGCGGTGGCCGGGCCGAGGGCTCCCGAAGGGGCGGGGGAGAGGTGTCAGGAGGGGTTGCCGCGGTCACCGAGGCCGCACGGAGAGCTCAACGCAGCGCCCGGAGTGGCGGGCGGCAGCGGCCGAGTGAACACCCAGCCGGTCGTTCCAGCGGGCAGAGGAGGCGCTGGTGGCCCGCGCTCCCTCCTCTCCACGGGGCCGCAAGGCTGGGAACCCGCGGGGCGACAGAGTGCGCTCGCTCGGCTCGGGCGAAGCTGGCAGCCGCGGCTCCTCCCCGGCGCCTCCTCCCTCCTCTCCCCGCCCAGCGAAGCCCCCTCCTCGGCGGCCCCACACCTCCCTCTAGCGACTCCAGCCGCGTCCCTTCGGGCTGCTCTCCCGCAGCCGTCTAGGGAGACCGAAGGGAGATGCGCGGAGCAGCAGGGAGCGCGCTTAAGGGGACGGGACTGAGATGTCGCAGTGACCCACGAAGGGCGGAAAGATGAGAGACCACTCGAAGCTCCCACAACCCGGATGCCTCTACCCGGGCGGGATGGCCGCGAGGCCGGGGAAGCCGAGAGAGGGAAGCAACCCTTGCATCTGGGCGCGGTTCGCGTTTACTGCTCCCAGACCCGGGTCCAACGTCCCCCGGCTCGCAGCTACTGCCTGGGGCTGCCAGCCTTGGCCACCTCTGCTGCGCCCGGCTGTCCCTTAGCTAGGGGCAAAGATGGTCAGGGCACCACGTTTCGCTTCAGTTTTTACTGTCACGTCTTCGCCCTTCTCTCCCCTTTTCCCGACTAGGGCGATCCCCATAAGCATTTGCTTGATCATAAACTCTAACATAATGAAACCCAAAAGTGCACCACTCTGCCACACCTTCCTTCCTCTCCAGAGTAACTCCCCTGTAACCTCAGCAAGTTCTGATAGTAAGAAGGCTTCTCGCGAGATGTCCCACGCCAGTGGCGAGGGGGTGGGGCGGTAGGAAGGTTGGCTGTGGGTCACGCGACCCAGAGGGGGCTGACGTCATTAGCGTCACGTGAGCGTGCCTAGCCTGTTTCGCGTTGCCGAGGGAGAAGGGAGAGGGAGGGTGGGAGTTCTTTACCTGCATTCTCAAAGAGCAGGCCAAGTAGGGGCACAGGAGTGTACTCCCTCAGTGGCTATCTGGAAAACCATTTAAGAGTTCAAGAACGTGTGTACAGTTAAGCATATCTGACACTGTTGCTTAAAAATTAGCATGGAGAAAAAAAATTAGCATGTAAGATGGGTTAAGGTGTAAGTGGTGGCTAAGATCATTTCTGAGCCTTCTTTTCACTTCTGAGTCTTTAATAAACGAGGCAATTGCAGATTTAGAGGCCTACGGAAAATAGAGACGCATCATGAACTTTTAAAAAATTTTCTTCAGACTGTTGCTTTTTGTTCTACAGCAGGAAACCATAAAATCCTGCATTTCTATTGCTTATGTGCTCGTGCTTAGAATCACATCGTGCACTTAAAATTTCACAGTGGGAAGATGATAGATAACTTTCAGTTAGGGAGCCTGTACATGCTTTTAGGGCGGCTATAAGTTACTACTTTGCAGGTTCTTTTATTCCCTGTTCTAAAGAATGCTGAGTGGCCTTTGAACTGAAGTACTCAGACGGCCATATAATTTTTAAATGCTTTTTTTTGTTATAGATTTTGCAAATATTACTCATACTTCTAATAGCCCTCTCCCACTCAACACAAGAAAATACTTTTTGAATTTAGTCATCATTCAATGTCTGCATTGTTTTGCCCATGAAAATGTCATTTACTGGCCTGTTTTACTATAATTTTCCCTTCAATTTTACTTACATCATTTGATATTCTGCCCACGCACTAGATTCCTAGTGCTGATTTTTGACGTTGCCAAGCACGTGGGATCAGCACACGTCCCGCTTTGTCTTGTATTGTTCCTACCTGGGGGCCTCTGCTGTTCAGTTGTCATTGTGGGACACCCTTGGAAGCTTATTGAAGTTCCTCTGTGGTTTTTATATAGCTTTGATTCCTTTTTGTTTTTAAAAGCAAATTTTGTTTTTTATGTCCTTAAATTTGAACATTTTTATTTGATTGGAATAGTCTCAGTGTGTCTCTCTTAAATGGCATGGAACTCACTATGCAAACCAGGCTGAGCCTCAAACTGAGAGATCCACCTGCCTCTGCCTCCCCAGCCTGTGACTAAAGGTGTGAAATACCATGCCTGGCTAAATTTGAACATTTTTAATAACAAAACTGAAATGAGCTTGGATCTTAAATCCTGGCAATAAAAGATAAGGATTACTTGGTATAAATGTAGTGACAAAGAAAGGAAGATGAAACTAAAAAGTTAAAAGGAGAAATAGTAGTGTTTAAGTATTAATAACCAAGCCAAAAATTGAAAGGAAGATATAATTTGGCCTTAACTAAACATTTTTAATATGTAGCTTAAATATATGGCTCTCGGTTATAATGGCATAACTTAATATTCTTTTCCAAATCCAAAAGTGAAAACAAAAATAAAATTTTAAAAATGAGCATAATAAATTTTTTACAACTAGGAAGAAAATTGTTTCTTAAATACCAATGCAGTGAAGTCTACATAATTACAGTATTTAACTCAGTTGTTTAAAATAATGGTAACTGTAAATGGTTAGAATAATTTTAAGTATAATAAAAAAGTAACTGCTTTTGATGTATCATTATCAAGTTAGTATTTGTAGACAAGAACTTTGTACAAATAATGTTTAATCTACACATGCTCTGTTGTTTGATCTATATTGTATTCTCATTAAAATGTTTCTTTTATTTAAAGAATTCACAATTATTCCTAAAGTTAGGGCTTCCTTAAGATAATAATCAGATTGATTATTTTTGGTTGTGAGACTAGCCTTTAATGGTTGAACCATCTCTCCAGCCTTAATTATAATTCTCTTAGTTCTATTTCATTATTTTAGGAATACCTGCAAAATAGTTAAATTTTTTAAAAGGCATACTTGTAAACAGAGTGACTAGAATTTAGTGTCAAATGTATTTGCCTTTAGTCAAATGTCCTTATCTGACTATTGCAGTGAACCAAGAGGAATGAAAGAGTAATAAAGAAAGGAGACTCTTAATAGTTATTCAGGAAGGGCTGGAGAGATGGCTCAGCAGTTAAGAGCACTGACTGTTCTTCCAGAGGTCATGAGTTCAATTCCCAGCAACCACATGGTAGCTCACAACCATCTGTAATGGGATCTGATGCCTTCTTCTGGTGTGTCTGAGGACAGCTACAGCATACTCACATAAATAACAAATAAATAAATCTTTTGGAAAAAAAAAAGAATTATTCATGGAACTTGCTTAAAATGGTAAGACAGATTTTATTCTAACTGGACCATGGTGACAGGAACAGTTGTAACTTCATCTTCTCAACTCCGACTCAAAAGAGGACAAGCAAAGATTGACAACAAAGGAACGTATGGGGGGACAGGGGGTGTAGCACGGACTGAACAGTTTCTTCCTCTTGTCCCGTTTTGCTACTTGGAACTAAGAGTTTCAGAACTTTAGTATTCTCACTCAGAATGGACACGAGTCTAACATACATGGTATACTAAGCCTTAACCGTGACTTTCCTTCAGACAAACCTTCCAGGAAACACAGCACTGACCTCCAAGGGTAGAAGAGTTCACTCTGGAGCCAAATATGAGTGGCCATTGCCCGGGAACACTGGTTATCTTAATTCCCATGTCCCAATGTAGTTAACAGTTTTGTGAAGTTGTGTGTTAACTGAACAAAGTAAATCGTAAATCGAGGCACTTTCCAAAAACATTGGTGGAAACATCGTGCGGGAAGATAACTGAAGAGCCAAGGAACCTCAGCTCTAGGCCTCGGATGTTATCTGATATCATTCTTAGCCTGTTGATTGACAGAAACTAAGGGTCTGCTTGTACTTTCCCAAAGAGTCATCTAATAGTCACAGAGCTATTAGGTCACACACAGAGGAGGGTGATAAACAGCTATGGAGGGCCAAGATAGAGCAAGATAATTTGTAGTTAGGACCTTGATGTTCACCATTCCAATGTTTTCAAAATCACCAAAGCTCTAATCAGAGCCTTCCAGGCTAGCAAGAGTGTGATAACATACTCGGTCTGTCTTTCTCAATACATTGTATGAATTTAAAGTTCCATCCATTTTTCCTGGGTTTTGTTTTCTTCTTTTTAAGTATTTTTATTTTTAAGAATTTTCCACATTGTATTTTGATCATGTTTACCCTTTAGCAGTTCTTCTCGGATCCATCTCCCATTCCATACCCTGTAACTGTATGTCCTTACTCTTTTAAAGGCCTATCAAGTTCAGTTAGTGTTGCCTGTCTACTATTGAATGTGTGGCCATCCACTGGAGCATGGATCATACATACCCTAATGGAAAATAAACTCTCTCTCTCTCTCTCATAGAAGCTATTAACTAGCAATATTTCCTCAATTAGGGGTGGGACTGCCTGATCAACTCTTCCCTCTGTGCTATGATTTGGTGGTTTGAGCTTGTACAGGTGACTGCATGCTGTCACAATTGCTGTGAATTCATATGTGCAACTGTCCTGTTGTATCCAAAGACCACTGTCCTTAAAGTCATCCACTGCCTCTCACTCTTAGTCTTTCTTCAATGACACTTGGCCCTTGGGAGGAATGAGAGTGATATACATGACATAGGCTCACCTATTTATGGCTGAGGACTCCCTGGTCATTTACTCTCTGTGCTTTGAAGAGTTTTGATTTCAGTGTTCATCACTAACTCTTAAAAAAGAAATTTCTCTAGTGAGGTTTGAGTGCTACACTATAGTTATCACAATAAGTCATTAGAATTCAATGTAATACCACATCTCTTTTTCAGAGGAAATAGCAGTCTATTCTCCACCAGGGCCTATGACTGTCTAGTTTTAGGTTCTTGGTCCCAATAATGGTGCCAAGCACAGGTTCCATATTGTAAAGAGGGCTATAAATTCAAATGAACAGAGGTTGGATACTCTACTGGTTGGTTTGTCAACTTGACACAAAGTACAATCACCTGGGAAGTGGACACCTCAAGGGAGGAACTCTCATCTGATTGGCTCATAGGTATGTCTGTGGACCATCTTCTTGATTAATGATTGATGCTGAGAATATTGTGGGGGTGGTGCTACTCTTGGGTAACCATCCTTGGGCTGTATAAAAAGCAAGCTGAGCAATCCATGTAAACAGTGTTCTTCCATGGTCTCTGTTTCAGTTCCTACCTTCAGGTTCCTGTCTGAGTTCTTGCCCTAACTTCCCTCAATGGTGGACTGCAATATGGATGTATAAGCCTGTTCTCTCAAGTATCCTCTGTATAGCAGGCAGAGTGCCCATGAATCCCTTATCATCATCATGGAATCATTTCTTCTTTATTTATGACAGATACCTGTAGTGGAAACAAAATTCTCTGTTGGCAATTGTCTCTCAGACTTGGAAACCATCATCCCAAGATCTCTTGGCTTCAGGTTTCTTTTGAGAAAACTGCTTCTATTCTGATGGACCCTGCCCCCACCTCTGTCTTTGCTTTCTTCTTTCAGTACATTTAGCAGTTTAATTATAATATGACAAGGGAGGCCCTTTTCTCCCCTGGGATCTTGATGGATATTTATCCCCATAACTTAGAGACATTTTCTACTAAGATTTCACTGAAAATCTTCTCTATGCCTTTAGAACTTATTCCTTCCACTTAAGATTATGTTTAGATTTGGGGTTTTATTTTTTTTTTTTTGTTTCTGTTTTTGGTTTTTTTTTTTTTGAGAGGAACCCTGCAGGTTGTTATGGCCAGGAAGCAAACCTCAAAGAGGTGAGATTGCAAACTTTGTTCAGATTGACTTCCTAAGCCTGGTTCAAGACGTTGGAAAGTCTGATCTCGGGCAGTTTAAACACAATATAATTTGATGGAAAATGTTTCCTGGTATGATACAATCCCCAGTGCACATGGGAATGTAGTCACATTGAAACTCGACAAGGGACCCATGGCATTTCTTCTAAGAATATGGGTCATAGAGATAGGCTACCTGCACTAGCTTATAGGCCTAGGGAACACTCTGGCATGGTCTAGATCATAGGGATAGGGTAGAGGTCATTTGAGTATTAGGTACCTCTGGTCCTGGTTGTGGGAATTCGGGGAACTCCTGGCTGTAAGGGTCATTTAGATTACTAGTCTGGTCCTGTTTGTAGGAGCTTGATGTGGCTTAGCTCAGCAGATAACCAGGTCACCAGGCTATATTCACTTTTAATTCCCAGATTTCTGGGTGGAAGAAGAGTTTGTCTGTTGGGCTTTGTTTTTTGTTTGTTTGTTGTTTTTTGTTTGTTTGTTCTCTCCCCCGCCCCCCATCTTTCTCATTGGAAAGACAATCTGGCATTCTTACCAGTCCTGGTTTCTCTGGAGATGTGTGGGCTCAAGGAGCTCCGTTCTGTGCTCCCAACACTTCGTATAGCACTTGAAACACTCAAATACTGTGCCTTCTTTCTCACACGTTCACCTTTTTCCTTGTCAGGATGCTCCAAGTTTTCCACCCAGTCTTGAAGCTGTCCTCACGCTGACCCATCCTGCTGATGAGGCCTTCTGCTGGGTGTTTTGTTTGACTTCACACGTTCATTTCTTGCCTTTCCGTTTGATTTTTCCTCCCCTTCCCTCAAAACACCCCTGAATGTGTGCTGTCTGTGCACCATGGGTGTGTGCTGTGCTCACCGAGGCCCAAAGACGTCACATCACCTAGAACTGGAGTCATAGATGGTTGTGAGCTGCCACGTGTGTGCTGGGAACCAAAGCAGGATCTTCTGGAGGAGCAGCCAATGCCCTCTCCTGCTAAGTCATCCCTCCATCCAGCACTCAGCTTTTCTCTTTATTGAATTTCTCTTCCTTACCATGTGGCAACTCCTTTATTTCATTTAGTTGTCTTGAGGTTCATTCGGGAGTCTATTTTCTCTTTTCCTTTCCTTTTTTCTTTTTCTTTTTCTTTCTTTTTTTTTTTTTTTTCTTTTTTTGATTTCTTTGAACAAATGCAAAGAAATTCTTGAAATTTGTTTTCTGGAACTTCACCCTCACTGGAGGCCATTCCAATGGGATTTCAGGGTCACTCCCACACCCCCACAGTTCATCACAAGTCTTGTATTTCACACATTCTCACTTAAAGTCAGACATGCATACAGCGTACTCCCAGGAATTTTTACTAAGGAAACCTAATGTGCCCCATCTCATTGTAGGTACCATTATTGGTTTCTATAGGAACATAATCTAATTTCTTTTAAAAAAAAATACACTCACCAGGCATTGAGATGTCTGGGCCCTGCTCACTTTCATATTCATCCCATGTCTCCACCACATCCCGAGTCCTAAAGATTTCTAGATTATGCAGTTGCCTCTCTGCACTTCTCTGTCTACCCAGTTTGATGGAACAGCCTTAGCGTTGCATTAATACTTGTACAGTTTTCCGTTTCCTGCACACAGCTGAGAGTCATGTCTTTTGAAATATTGAAGTTTTTTTTATTCACTTCTTTGATGATCTTACCATGGAAACTAAAATCTTTCATGTTTCAAGAAGCCTTACGCGATCTCGCTCTGAATCTTATACTGTTTAGGAAGTCTTTCTAAATCCCCGGAGCCAAAACTGTTTTCCTTTAACATTGGACTGACTGTGTGTGGTTAGTATTTAAACCTGACTTGAGTTTTTGTGTGTGCATGATAGGAAGTAAGGACCTGCTTTCTTTTTCCATAAAGAATAAGGCTGTACACAGGTTTAGTTGGCTTCTAACATCAGGTCTGTGTACAGCAGCCATAGCTATGCTAAGAGCTAAACTACGTTTCACTTAAGTTTTTTTTTTTTTTTTGAGGGGGTCACACTGTATAATCTAGGCTGGGCTAGACCTTGCTGTGAAGACCAGGCTGGCCTCAGACTCAGAGATCAGCTTGTGAGTGTTAGGATGGTGTTTCAGGTCTTATCCTCTCTATAACCACAGGCCCCAGGGGATCAAGCCTTCAGCATGTGGGGTTTGTTGCCATCCACATTACATCCAAATTACAACAATCAGCTTCACAATATTACCAATATGTTAAGTAAGGAGACCATCACTATGACTTACCAGAAAAGCCTTTCTAAGAAATCATACATTCACTTATACCCAAAAGTGCTTCATCGTTCAATTATGTTCAGTTTTGTGAGTTTCTTACAAATTTGCATAGCATGATTTTTTTTGTGTTTAAAAACTAATTTTAAAATAACTTAAAAGGTTTACTTTTATGAAGAGGTGAAAATTTGGGAGCAGGACAGATGGCTCAATGGCTAAGAGCAATTATGTTAAGCTGCTCTTCTAGAGGATAGGATGCTCTACCCACATGGTGGCTCACAACCAGAAGATCAAACTTCTTCTTGTCACCATGGAGACCAGGCACACATGAGGTACACAGACACACAGGCAAACAAAATGTTTATGTGCATAAAATAAAAATAAGTAAATTGAAAAAATGATTAAAAGTTGAGAATTTGTTTTATGTTATTCTAATGTGCAGGATGGGCCTGATCCTCTGTGCTGGTTAGCTTCAACTCTCAGCTGGAAACAACCTCTATCTGAGAAGGAACTCTCAAGTGAGAGGTTACCTGGAATAGATTGGCTGCAGGCATGACTGAAGGGGGATTGTCTGGATTGTTAATTAATATAGGAGGGCCCATCTTATCATGGGCAGTACTATTCCCTGCGTATGTGGTACTAGGCTGTTTGAACTAGTTATGAGCCTACTTAAGTCATCTAGGGGCATCCTTCTACCCCTTTCTGCTATTCTGCCTTGGCTGTGAGTTACCTGATCAGAAGCAATTTTGCCTGGAGTAGAGGGCAGGCTCAGCTTCAAGTTCCTGATTAAGTTTCTGTCCTATGCCTAGTGATGGAGTATTGCCAAAAAAGTATGTCAAATAAACCCTTCCCTCCTCTAAGCTGTTTTGGTCATGGAATTTGTTACAGCAATGTAATGAAACTAGAACAAGATCGATTTATTAATCTGTTCTCACCAAGCCTATATAATTATGACAAGTCTATACTATTTACATATTGAGAAGTTCAACTAATTTATTATAATTCAGGTTCTACTTATTACGTTTCAAGATCATCAAGGTACTGGAGTTTCTTATTTTTGGGCTTGGGGGTTTCCCAACATTGGTTATATAATTACACTTTAATTCTTTCAAAAACCAGAAAGAGATTTCAGAATCTGTTTGCCTCATCACACAACACATGTTGCTAAACCTATTCACCAAGATGTGCTCCATCCCACTACAGAAATAGGTATGGAGTTTCATACATAGCTTGAATATTTATAGCAGGCATCCTTGACTTGAGGATGTATTTTTGGCAAAGGTGTGAGAACAGAAGTAATCCTGCACTTCCAGACCTGGCCCATGGAAATTCCCATTCATGGTTTTGCTGTTCCTGACAGATTCTCAATCACTGGGGTGGGAAACCCAAGGGTAGTCTTATAAGAAACCCATTGAGGATGGAAAAGTGGCTGCCAGTCTGGGCAAAGACTTCAGAGTGCATAGCAGCTAATGCAGAAGTCTGCTCTGTGCCAAAGCCATAAAGTTGTTCTTGAAGGAATTGAAACTTGAGCGCCCTAGGCGATTTGAGGTTACCAAATCTAAAATAGCAGGGAGGGAAGATTTATGGTCGAAAGTCTGGACAAATGTGTTATCATTTTAACTCAAAATTTAAAGATAAAATTACAACTAATACCTGAAAGGCTATGTGTTTGGAGTCCATCCATGATACATTTCCTTCATAGTGTGCCTGTTTCCTTTGGCATGCTATTTGAGAGCTGTTACTCCAGTAGGAACAAACCTGTGTGCAGCTCAAGTTAAATGAAGAATCAGTTTGGATTTCTCACTGCCTGTGCCCCGCTCTCACTTCCCATGTAATGATTTTTATGCAGGAGCAGTAACTGGTGCTTAGAGGGTCTAGAAGTGATGATGACAATTAACTTGAAAGGGGCCAAGGACGTTACCTTCAAATAGGGTTCAATTGTAATGATTTTTTTTCTCTTTCTTTCATTATATCTACAAGAAACTGAGTGCTCGATTAATAGCTATTTGCAAACAACATCTCTTTTCACAACTGCTTGACCAAATGAGAAAGGTGTGCTCTCAACTTAAGTGTGAAAACATATTGTTGAATATGAAGGCAAATAATCTGGATGGGTGGGTGAGTTGCTAAGGAACACACAGGAGGAAAACCAAAGTACCCTGAAGTGTAAATGTGAAAAGAGTGTCATTAATTTTACAGTAGTTTCCTAATGTATGTGGGTGTGGGCATGGGTTATTAGGTTGAGCACTGCTAAGAATATAATAGCTAGAAAAGTAGATAACTTGATTTTACAAAATTTATCTCCAAGTTGGGCAAATAGGCATTAAATCATTTTAAAATAATAAATTTAAGTAATATAGGGAAGAACCTAATAACTACAAGAATGTATGGGCTGGAGAGATGATGCAATATAGAGGAAGCTTGTAAGTCTTCCAAAGAATTCAGTTCCCAGTCCCCATGCTATGTGGCTTAGCATTGCCTGTAATTCTATCTTCAAGAGTTCTGATGTCCTCAGCTAGCCTGTAAGGCAACCTGCACTCATGTGGCACACAGAGTCATATGCACACCCAGTCATATACACACACATGCACATACATATACACACAGGAACACTCACACACATATAATCACACATAATGTTTAAAGTATTCATGGGATTTTCTGGTGAAATGGGCATAGGAGATTGCTCTAAGGGAGGATGAACAAAGTTAGATCTAGATCGTGAGTAGGAACTAACTAGGTGATGTGTAAAAGATATCATTCCAGGAGATGCAACATGTCAATTCACAAATTCAAGGAATGGAAGGATGCCCAGAGTGGCTAACGTACAGAGAGAGCAGAATGAGTCAGTGAGACAGGGAGACATTTCAAGAATGGCTGTATGTGATCGTTCTGAACTGTATTCATTCTGGCTGTTCTAAAAAAGTGAATCTTACTAATCTATGGTGATTGACCTGAACATATGGAAGGAAAAAACATTATACCTTGAATTTAGGTAATACTGGCAAAAATGAAGGTTAAATATATAAAAATAATACAGATAAACATACTCCCTTCAAGTATATATATTTATTTGTCTATTGATAGATATAGATGTAGATATAGGTATAGGTATTGGTACAGGTATAGGTATAGGTATAGGTATAGGTATAGGTATAGGTATAGGTATTGGTATAGGTATAGATATAGGTATAGATAGATAGAACTGAGATTATATGAAGAGATTAGATAAACTATATAGCCCACCTGTGTAAGCATGACTTAGATTTTTGTTTTCTACCTTTTACTAGGAAGCCCAAGACTATAAATCAATAAATATCATTTTGCTCACAAAATTCCAACCTAGAAAAATAGCTTATCAGTTTGGTTTTCAAAATTTATTTCACGCTGTCCCTTGCTTTTAGGCCATTACATCATGAACTTTTCCTTCGTTTCGTTCAGTCCTTTCCTTGAAAGACTTTGCTAAGCTGGTTTGTGGCCAGAGTTCAAGGCTAATCTCCTGGAACACTAAGATTGTCCAGATGGGGGTCTCACTGTTGGGGTAAACTTCTGGTTCGCTATCAGTAAGTTAACCAGAGACATTCTGAATAGTGAAGTAATGGAAATGTCTAGTTCTGTTTTCACAAACACTGACACAACTATACAATGAAGTAGTAGAAGTATTTGAGGGTTATTGCATTAAAGTATGTGATGATGAGTCTGGACTCTCAACTTGATGAGATTGAGACCTGCCTAGGACAGGAATAAAGCACACCTTTGGGCGGCCTAAGGTTGCACTTTCAGTGAGGATTAACTGAGGGGACAGGTCTGAGCTGAATGTGGGCAGAGTCAACCAGCTGGTTAGAACCCCAGATGGAATAAAAGCAGAGTGAAAAGAAAGTCCTCTCCCATGTGAGCCCCCTTCCCTGTACCTCCCTGTTTGCCATGATGGACTGAATTCTCAGAAAGCATGAGCCCAAATAAATCTTTCCTCCCTCAAGTTGATTTTCTCAGATATTTAATAACAAATGATGACACCATTACATACACTAGCAAGCGTTTGCTGCAAGGACCCTGATATAGCTGTCTCTTGTGAGACTAGGCCAGGGCCTAGCAAACACATAAGTGGATGCTCACAGTCAGCTATTGGATGGATCACAGGGTCCCCAATGGAGGAGCTAGAGAAAGTACCGAAGGAGCTAAAGAGATCTGCAACCCTGTAGGTGCAACAACATTATGAACTAACCAGTACCCCGGAGCTCTTGACTCTAGCTGCATGTGTATCAAAAGATGGCCTAGTTGGCCATCAGTGGAAAGAGAGGCCCATTGGACACACAAACTTTATATGCCCCAGTACAGGGGAACGCCAGGGCCAAAAAGTGGGAATGGGTGGATAGGGGAGTGGGGGGGGGGGTATGGGGGACTTTTGGGATAGCATTGGAAATGTAATTGAGTAAAATACGCAATAAAAAATATTTAAAAAAATAACTGAAATGAAATACTAACACAAATTATTCTGCACAAAAATATTTAATACGGAAATGATGTGAAATATTGACTAAAACTTAACATTACTGAATGATTTACATAGTTTTAACCCCTTTGTTTCTGTTTGGCTGGTTGATAGATACACAGATATTAAATTCTCTAAGTAAAGGTTTTGAGTCATGATTATTATTATGAAGCTTCCCCAGTATTTTCTGATCTCTATGTAATAAATACAGTTTACTTATAGAATAAAAACATGTAAAGAGGGCTCAACTTCTGAATTTATAGGAATCCCAGCAGAAGTTTAACATTTGAAAGCTCTGTAGGTCTTCCTTTACACTTAATACCAGGTGCTTTAACTGTTTACTGTAGGACTCACAATACTGTGGGTTCATTCTCTATACACTTCATTCTCTAGATGGGGGAACAGAAAGACACATGAGCCCAAAGAAAGTGACTGAATTAAGGGATCATACCTTGGAATAGCATGTGTATGTGTGTGTGTGTGTGTGTGTGTTTTGTCTGAGTATGAGTATTGGTGTGTGTATATGTATATTGGTATGTGTATTAGTGTATTTGTGTGTTTGTGTATACCAATACATACACACCCCAACATACATACACACCCCAACATACCTACACATGAAGATTAATGCATACATATATATATACACAATACATATATATAATTTATATTGGTGTGTATGTGTATATATTGGTGTGTGTGTGTGTGTGTGTGTGTGTGTTTAAGACAGAGAACAACCTATGGTGTTGTTCTCAGGCATAGCATCCTTGGTTTTGAGATGGTGCTCATTGGCCTGGAACTTGCTAACAAGTTCATACTGGCTGGAACAAGCACTAGAGATCTATCTACCTGTGCCTTCCCAGTGGTGGGGTTACAAGTTCATGTCCCCATGCCCAGCTCTTTTACAGGGCACTGGAGATGGAATCTAGGTCTCCCTGCTTGTAGGACAAACACACATTACAAACCCAAGTGTCTTTACAACTCCCAGATCCTATATTTTCAATCACTTTACTATCTTCCATAGTCCATTCATATAGATATATGCTGTCATAGTTTGCTTTCTCTTGCTATGTCAAAAGACCCTGAAAACACATCTTGGGGAAGAAAGGGTTTATTTTACTTACAGATTCCATAAACGGGGGGAGGGGGGAGAAAAGGCAGGAATTTGGGGCAGGAACCTGGAAGCATGAATGGAAGTAGAAATCCTGGAGAAATGCTGCCTGTTCTCAGGACTTTCTAACCACAGTTTTATACAGACTAGGGCTGTCTGCAGAGGTGATGCCACCCACAGAGGGCTAGGTCCTCTGGCATTAATTATTAATCAATAAAAAATATCCTGCAGATTTTGACAAGCTTGCCAATCTTAGCAAGACATGACAATCTCATAGAAGCATTTTCTCAAATAAGGCCCCCTCTTCCCCCATGACCTAGCTTGTGTCAAGTTGGCAAAAACTAACTCAGAACATACCCCAAAGCTTGATTCTCACAAGCAGACTCCACTCTTTGTATGGGTAACGCTGACAGTACTTAGCTATTAAGGGTGAGCTGTGCGTTGAGGGGGTAACAATTTGAAGTGAGCACATATCCTCCTGAAGTGTAATAATTTGTCTCCAGGGGGAAAACCCAACTACACTTCCTTCCTCACTAATGAGCCTCCCTACTCCCTCAGTGTCACATAATATCTAGTCAACAATGCTTTTCCAGAGAGACCAGTGATGTGTTTTCTGAACAGAATACATCCATATCAATCACTACTTGCTCTGTAGATTTCCAGAGCATATCTTTCTTTTCTGCTGTTCAGACTTCTTATTATGGTTTTTTTTTTTTTTACTTTTTACTGGCTCTACTATCTCTACCCCTCAGATTCACTTTTGGTTTTATCTCAGGCTAATTTAGATTAGAGTCTTCAAATTTAGACAAAGTACTAAAAGGGAAAAGATAAGAGATTCTTAAATCCTTGGCTAGAGGTTCCAGTGACATAGGCAAATCCGTTTCATGTTCCCTGCCCATTTCATTCCTTGGTCCTAAGTCCTGAGGTTTAACAGAGGTGCTTCTATTCAGGTAGTGAGGCTAGAATCAAGGTGTTCCTTGGGTCAAGGGGGAAAAAAGACTCTCATCTATGTGGGATTCGTTGGTATTGACTATTATTCTGTTTATGACTGGGTAATTCAACTTTCAGTTTCTTATCACTCTGAGGCTCATTCTAATAACCAGGCATGCCCAATAACTAAATCCAGACAGCTGACATAAGCCTCACCCTTTTGGAATATGGAAGTCTACATAACTAGTTACCATGATGAACAATTTTTATACATCTCAGTTCTGTTTTGACCCTAACCAGAGTCAGCACAGACTCCCCAGGTAAAGGGCCATCCCCATATGACTGCCAACACTTCAGAAAATAGTCACAAATCTTTGCTGACACCTTATGACCAAGAAAATTCCTCATAACTCCTTCTACAGTTTGATACTTTGTTGTGTTGGCTTCCAGGACTTGGGGCAACACTTCACCATAATAGTGAAGAGCCAAATGGAGAGGTTGAAAAGGGTCCCAAGGCACTCACTGTTTCCTGGAATTCACAATAGGACCCTGCAGCTATAGCCTATGTGACAAGAAGTAAATTTTGATCCGATTACCTGTTCTAAAGAAGCTATTAAAATAATGAAATTAATAAGAACCAGCAGGAAATGGAGAGTTGTACACTGTGGTTACATTGAGAAGAGAGATGAGATCCAGTCAATCTCCACACACTGCTCCCACCACTCCCATCCCCACTCCCATTCCCACCATCACAGTAAATAGATGGTAAGGGATATGCACACGTAAGCAGCCCCAGTCAAATGACAATGACCAATCACAGTCTGTCTCATGATGCAAGGTGGTCTCCCAAAGTACTAGAACCATATGAAATCTCTGAACTGGTTCTCCCTCTGGCTGGTAATTTTCATTTTCCCACAGTGCGATTCCTGGGAAATTTCCCCTTTCTTTGCAGTCTGTTATTTCAGGGATCTAACAGATTGAAAGACACAAACCTCTTCTGAATATCTTTATTTCAACAAGGCTAGTTATATTAATGGGTACCACTTCCCAGGATGTGGATATAGTCACTTCATGGAAAGTCTCCCAAGTCTGTCACTTAGAGGTTGATTCTTTCAATGTGAAAGCTGTATTATCTAGCTCCAATGATTAAAGTATGGCTCTGTATGGTGGACCCTCTCCCATCCCCAGAGGCTGGGAAGAGCCAGCACTGACTTGACCATGGATCCCAGGAGTACCAACACCTACCTGACTATGGATGCCTGGGTTTCACTGGTGACAAACACTCATCTGGAAGTCAGCAGAGGCTCTCAGCTCCCAGGGACCTGCAGTTTCACCCACCCTGACTTTTCTACCCTCTCACTATTCATTTTCCTGCTGTGTTCCTTTTCTTTTACTTACATGTAAGACTTTCTCACTATTTCAGGTATAGAGCAAAAAGCCTCTGTAAATTGCCTTTATATAGACTATGCTCATATTGGTCTCCCTCTAGACTTGGTCACTCTACTGAATTCTTATTTTCCATTCCTGGCTTGGGATGTCAGCCTATTCCCTTTCCAGATTCTCTATTTCTATTAGTGCTATCGTTTCTCCTTTATTTTTAATACGATGTTTGAAGAAATATTTGTATTTTTCTTACATTTCTCCTTTCCAGCAAGTAACATAGAGTCTGTATCAAAGACTTCTTTTCCATCTTCACATTAAGGTGCATGCCTTCCTGCTCGGATACTATTATCATGCACTATCCTGGCTTGTTTTATGTCCATGTGACACAAGCTAGAGTAATTTGGGAAGAGGGAACCTCAAAGAAAATGCTTCTATAAGATTTTTATATGGGTAAGTACATAGCATATTTCATTAATAAATAATTGGTTTGGAAAGACCCATTCCCTTGTGGCTAGTGCCATTTCTGGGCAGGTAGTTAGGGAAGTATAAGAAAGGAGGTTGAGGAAGCCGTGAGAGCAAAGCAGTAAGCAGCGCACCTCCATGGTCCCTGCATCAGCTCCTGCCTCTGTGTTCCTGCCCTGTTTCAGTTCCTGTCCTGATTACATAAAATGATGGACTGTGATGTGGAACTCTAAGCTGAAATAAACCCTTTCCTCTCTAGGTTGCTTTTGCTCAAACCATTTCATCACAGCAGCAGAAGCCCTAAGAAGAGTGTTGTGTGAACCTTCATGCTCAGCGACTGCATTGTCCCCCTTTTGCTTCAGTAACTGAACCCCCTCCTTCAAGCCTCGAACCCAGTACTTTAAGTCTACTACAAACCACATTAGTTTCTTCCACATGGACAATGAGGTCAAATTAAGAAATGGGGCTGAGTACAACTCACCCACAGTGACTCATTGTTTAGCATGTGTTAAACATGTTGCTGGTAATGTTCACATTAATCTCTTTCTTTTTGTTTACTCACACATAATATTTTTCCTGGAAAAGTAAAGCTTATTGTACCAATAGTACAGTTGGGCAAACTGGCTTTGATTAGTGATTTTTTTTTGTTTTGTTTTGTATTTCATGTAGTCATACTAAAAGGTTGGAAACCCGAATTTGATGAAATCTCTTAACTCAAAGCCCATTCTGATCTATATCTCCAAGAAACACATGTAAGACAATTATTAACTAATTAAATTAAATTAGTTGCTTTTGTGCTATTATACTAGAAAAGAGTGGAAAGTCAGTTTGAGATTGTTGAGGCCACCCAGATGGAAATAGAATAATCAGATACTGAGAAAGAACCCTACATGGACTACAGACCCATCTATCTATCTATCTATCTATCTATCTATCTATCTATCTATCTATCTGTCTGTCTGTCTGTCTGTCTGTCTGTCTGTCTGTCTGTCTGTCTGTCTATCTATCTATCTATCTATCTATCTATCTATCTATCTATCTATCTATCTATCTATGCAGCTCCCTCTCTCAGTTAAAGATCTACCAAATACACAGCTACCACAATCCTACTGTTAGATCCCCAAAAATCTTCAGAACAAATGGCTAACTGAAGTACCTGTTAACATATCAAATCAGAGCTGGCTGCCAGGCTCTTTCAGCAAGTATCTGTTACACAGTCCTGGCTCTTCTCAGCAATTCTCTTACCTTAAACTGCACCCTACCATAAACTTCTCTAGCTCTTTCCTTACCCCAGTTTCTAGTTCCTACCTAACTTGGCCCTTTTGGTCATGCGATTTCTTGACTTCTTGGTTCTTCTTTGCCCTCTTGGCTCACTCTTGGCTCTTGATCCCCTCTCCAGGCTCTCTCTCTTCTTTTGCTTTCTTGCCTAACCCACCCACCACCTCCATGACTTGGTCTACTACTCTGTTGGCTAAATTCAGTCTCTTCCAGATGCCTCTGGCTGTTCTTTCCCTCATATCTATCATAGAAACCTCTTCAACCACACCTTGGAGCAATCATGTCTTCATTTTCATTCAGCTAACACATATTTAAACAGAGACAGTCTCCCCAAAATCTGTTTTACTCCAGGTGCCAAGATGAGTTGCCTACCTTAAAGCTCAGACACAGATCCACTGGGACACAGCACATTACGTAAGTTTAAATCTGCTTTTGCACAGAGGACCTGGCTTTGGCCATTAGGATTGGTTTCTCTTTGCAAGTCTGAATTCCATGCTTTCATGAAGGACCAGGATAGAAAGTTATGATGAGAACTTTTTCTGCATCACCTTCCTCTCTGCCTTTGCTCACATGACTTGCCTATGGTCAGAGCTGCATCTTACATCTTTAGCTGATTGCCTAACATTTCTGGACATTAAGAAGCCAGCTCCTGGAACTTAGCTAAGGAGAACTAGGAAATTCACTCCCTAGGGGTTTTTGTTGCTAGACAATGAAACTAAGTGTTAACACAGGAATATGGATATTGATGTTTTGAGCTAGTCTGAATCTATTAGTTCAGATTCAAGAAATGGACATTTCTGGGCCAGCCAAGTGTTTATTTTGTTGTAAATTGCGATTATAACTGTAAGGAAGAAAACCATCTTAACACACTGCCAAGAGTGCCGTCTCTGGATGTTGTCATGTGCAATGTATGCCTGCAAACATGTGACTACAAAGACACTCAAATGAACTATGTACTCCGGTGGGTGTGCTTCTTGTCCACAGCGATAAAGAAAATAAGAGATGGCTTGCTGTTCCTCCAGCTGGAAGAAAAGTAAATACAGACCCAAGGATGGCTCTTCAAACACCCTAGATGCTACAGATAAGAAAAATGATAGCTTTTCCCACACTCAGAGAAGTAAAATAAAACATAACAAAACAAAACAAACTTCAGAAATTAAAAACACAAACCCCCACATCGTTGCCAAGGCAGGGCCTTTTAATCTTAAGTCAGTCTGTTTCTCTGCTGGTCCAGCCCTCAGCCTCAGCCTCAGCCTCAGCCTCAGTCTCAGCCTCCAGCTTTGCATTTATTTTTTATTTTATTTTGTTTTGTTTTATTTTATTTTATTTTTTTCAGTCTGGGTTGTTTTGGAAGCTTATCATCCATTCTTTTATACCACTTCTCTAATTCTGTGTTTATAATGTGCTCCAAAGAAGGAGGGAACATTTTCTACTAAACAACACAGCTTATTGTCCATCTTGAGAAAGCCATTATACACAGAAGTGAATGAAAGTTAGATTTATTCTATGTGCAGTAGGAGGAAATCCCCTCCTGTGTTCAGTTCGGTAAATTCAGGAAAGATTTGTCCGTTGCTGGAACCCTAAGAGAATTAGAACATGAAGCCAATTCCAAGGAGAGCAACGTAGAAGCAGAAGAAAGATACTTTGTGTATGCAAATGTCAATTCAATATATAGGCTATAACTGGAATCTTATCAGGCTTTGCCAGTGACTCCTAAGATATTACTTTTAAACCACTGTTTACATAACTAGGCAAGCGCTAGGCCCTGGGTTTAGTTATCAGCTCTGAAACAACAACAACAATAACAACAACAACAACAACAAAAGAAAAAAAAAGAAAAAAGAAAGAAGAAATAAAGAAAAAGAGTAATAACTTTTGTCCCAGAGAGGCTTGTAATTCAGAACTAGATCATTAGATCATCAAAGATCTAAGAATTTGCCAGCTTGCACTTCTTTTCATGCTTGACTTTCTATTTTGCATGGCAGCAAATGACAAGGTTATACAGGTGGCTTAGTCACTATGCAAGACTGTCCAGCTGAGGGACACGGTTTCTGCTAGCCGAGCTCTGAACCCTCAAAGCTGAGCTGACCTAGCAAGAGCACCTCTCTGAGTTTCTAAAAGAAAGCATATGGCCAGAGTCCCCATCAAATTTGCCATGGGTTTGAATGTTTTGAGTCTAACTCATGCCGTTACCCTCAAGTGAATACGGTTCAACCTTTAACAAGTTCAAGTTTGCTTGGATGTGCTGTTTTGTGTGTCTTACCTCTGGTTCAGAAGGTATGGGTATATGAGTTTGTTTGGTTTTGATTGCAATTTGTATAGATTTTGAAGGAAAGAGTATAATTCAGAATAGCTCTTCATCATTTTCCTATTTCAGATTGTTCTCAAACATGAAAAATTTCTAACACTAAATTACTTGTGATGTTTATGCCAGAATGGGAAATATGCCAAAAACGTGGAAATGATCTAGATCTAGAGGAAGTGCTAGGCTTCTTTTTTGCTATGTGTAGAAAATCCTTTATAGGTGAGCCACGCATTTTCAAGGGATTCTGAGATCCATCTCTTTTTCAGTTACTAGTGGTATGATTGGTTAAAAAAAAATAGTCTTAGATTTCTCTTCAAAATTCTTACAAATTCTTTATGAAATTTTCAAATTAATCAAATAAAAATTCAGAGCTCCTCGCTTAAATTGAGTTTCATATTAATAATAAATATTATTTAGTGCAAGAATGTACCTGTGATAAATTGCACTGAACACACACATACACAGAAACACATACACACATATGTGTGTGTATAAATATATATATATATATAAAACATATATATGAACACATACACACACAGATATATGTATATACACACACATATATATACCACATACATACCATATATATATATATATCTCCATTGTCTGAAATTAGCGTCTTACTGGAAATTATGTATTTTATCTGATAGCCCTTCCTTTTTCTTTTTACAAGTTGAACCCTATACTATTACTGTAGGTGACCAAAATATATAGCCCTAAAGAAAGAGTTTTGCTTAGAGGCATAGATGTGGGGGTGCTCTCTGTTCTTCATTTATTTGCCCCAAAGGACATAAATTAGTAAAGCTTAGTAAAGCCTTAGATCGATACATCTGGAGAAGATACCAAAAGGACCTACATGAAGTGGCTTCACCTGCCATTCCCTTGCTTATGCCGAGGTTGCTGTCCACAGTCTCTAAGTTGTTTTCCTTTGCCTTCTTATGTCTGTAAAAATGTGCTGTTTTGGGGGCTGAAAAGATGCCTGGCTCAGTGGTTAAGAGCACTTACACTCTGCCAGAGGGCAGGAGCCGGCTTCCTGGTACCATGTTGGGAAGTTTACAACTACCTATAGGTCCAGCTCTGAGTATCTAGTGCCCTCTTCTGGCCTCTGAGGGCACCCACATTTGTGGCATACATATACACATAAAATATAAAAATAAAGAGAAAATGCTTAAAAAACACAAGTATATAAACTGAAAATAAAAACCATTTTTCTGAGATACTCACTCTCTGGATGTCTACTGTGCACATATGAAGTAGACATGTTAAGGTTTTTTGTTTATTTTTTTCCACTGGTTACTCTGTCCTCACATACAAAGAGGGTACAGTCTATGGGTACAGTTAAAGAAAAAGCAGCAGTCCTCTTCCTCACATTTCTAGATGTAACTTAAGCTGGAAGATGTAGTCAAGAAAATCAAAACAGACACATGAAAGTCATTAGTTGGTGACTTACTTAAGATATAAGTGAATACTTACTTACTCTAGATGAATAAAAAAGGCCTATGGGGTTTCCTTAAATAGCATGAATTAAGAATAACAGGTTACTTTGCTTTCAATAGTACTATATGTGTTTTCAATAGCAGTGAAGGAAGAATGTTTTGTTTTAAACATAATTGAATACACAAGCTAACTTTCTTTTCAGAGTGTCAAGAAAACACAGAATAGAGCCACCCATTATTATTATTTTAATACTGTTTTTATTGCAAATATTATAATGCTCTTAAATCAATTACATAGAAGTACTGCAATTATCTATAGATAGTCATTTAAAAATAATCTGCTTTTGCCTGTTATCAAAACTAAAGAGGGTGATTGGTCTCTCATTTTTTTAAAATTGCAAATGTTGTTTAACTTAAAATCTGAAGGATATCTGCCTTATAAAGTGGTGTGCAACTTAAAATTTGTCATTTAATAATACAAAACATACATGTGGACTCAGAATAATCATGTAATTCCAGTAAGAGTATAATCTTTGTAATACATTAGATAAATCTTATTTTCCTTTATTACTTAAAACTAAAGCCACCACGATTAGTTTTGTACGATCAATAAGTACTTTATTGTTTCATGGAGTATATTAGTCAGAATATATAACTTAAATTTAATTTTTTTTAGCTGGGCAGTGGTGGCACATGTTTTTGATCTCAGAACTCAGGAGTCAAAGGCAGGCAGGATCTCTGTGAGATTGAGGCTCGCCTGGTCTGCAGAGCAAGTCCCAGGATAGGCAAGGCCTCACAGAGAAACTCTTTTTTGAAAAAATAAACAGCAATAACAATAACAAAATTTACTTGTTTTTATAACTACTAGCAGGTCGTATTATGATAATGTTAATCAGGGTTCTCTAGAGGAACAGAACTGAGCCGATAGAATTAAGATGTATTAAAAGGAGATTTATTAGCTTGGCTTACTAGGTAACTAAACAGTGGCAGTTTTCATACAGGAGGGGTCAGGAAGGGGCCCAGGCTATAACTGCCTCAGCAGTTACTATTCACCCCAGGGCTTGGAGGACCTAGAGAGCCACTGAGGCTCGGTCCATGTTGCAAGGCTAAACAATGTGAGTCCTGATGTCAGTGAAGAATAGCAGCAGCTAGGACAACATCAACAATAGATAGACTCACCACTTAGACCTGAGAGCAAGCAGCAAAGAGCAAAAGCTTTTCCGTGGGACGGACTTCTGCATCTCTCTCTCTCTTATATATATATATATATATATATATATATATATATATATATATTTATATATATATACACATATATGTACATATATACACATACACATACACATACATATACATATACATATATATGGTACTGCCCAGATTAAGTGTGGGTTTTCCCACTTTAATTAACTTAATTCAGAAAGTTCTATACCAGTCTTCCTGGAGACTTGTTTCTTGGTAAATTCCAAACCCAGCCAATCTAATCACTAAGGTTAACTTCCCTGTGATCTAAATCAAATACTGTTAGATGTAAAGTAAAACAAGCAAATTAATTAATTAAAAAAGCACTGTTAAAAATGGTAGCTTAAGGGTTTTTATTTACCTCCTCTGAGTAACATGCATAAGGTGGTAACAGCTGTTCTTCACGCCTATATGATATACAACAAATAAAAAATAAATGTAATTTTTTTCTAAACTTTTGGATACAGTTTCAAGACAGGAAGACTAATATCCATCTTGGGTTTGTGATTTGTGATTCTCGGTTTTACTAAAGATAAGCATCAATTTTAAGAATTAACTGGAATTGCTACTCAGCATTGTTTTGTGCAATAAAGAGTTCACCATTAACTGTGAAACAATGCATACAAGGATATAGAAAACATCACTTACCTTTGGATAGAAATACTTTTTGTAAGTAGTAGTAATGTTTCACTGACTTTGACAAGAACTCAGCCTTGAAGAATGCCCAGCAGAGTCCATCACTGGAGGGTTGGCAAAATGTCTGATTCCTTTTAATATCCTAGGAGTCCTCACAACCCTTGAGGCAAGCAAGGCCTCTGGTGAATTTTGCAAAGAGAGATCAGGGTAGGTTGGTCCTAATTACCATTTGATGAGTTTCTCAGACAGTCACAGTGGAAGATAATGCAGTTGAAGTGACACTTGGGGGTAAAAAATGGATAACTTTAAAGTACTTGTGCTGACAGGAAGTCAGTAGGAGTCTGGAAGGGCTTGTTTGGAAGAGAAATTGTGGCAAAAGAAAAGAAGGAGACACTAACAACAAACTCAGTATCCTTATCTTAGATGGATGGGCAAGTACTTGGTAACGTAAAGGCAGGGGTGAGAGTGTGCTAAATAATAGTTATTATTACAGATGTGACCTCTGGAGGATGCTTACTACATTCCAGGGCGTTACAAGGACAACTATGCAACTTGTAATATAACAGAAACTTTTTGGAAATTCTTCAAAAGAATTGAAATTTGGAATCTACTAGCACTACAAATTTGGAAAGAGCAAAAGTCCCAGAGGAAGTTGCACTATCCGTAGCTTCTGGCACAATCGAGATCAGTGTACTTAACATCTAACGGGAATTAATGTCACTTGATAGCATCTAATTGTTGGGTGTCAGAACTTTGTACACGGTCTAAAGTCTTGAGAGAGTGCTTAACCCTAACCACAAAAGTAACAGGAAGTGTCAGGTCTCAAAGTTTGAATTGAGGACCAGCGAATGTTAAAAAAGTTAGTAGATTGCCATGTTAGATAACCAAATATGTAAAGACTGACCCAGGCAATGTGTTATTAAAGATTAAACATAATAAAGAAACAATAAACAAAACACAATAGGGAAGATTAAATATATGTTCTGTAACAATTTGTGGTGGTTAACTTTTGGTTAGTGCATTTTGGCTTGAGGACATTTTGCATATTTTTAGTATTCTCCAGAAAGCTGAAAAAAGTCAAAGTCATGTGGAATGTTACATGGGGGTAATTATATGCAAACATATACTTTCTGTGGTTCAGTGCATACATAGGAATGGGGAGATGGCTCAGTGAATAAAGGTGCTTGCCGTGTGATCTGGTTACATTCTGTTGCTATGGCAAATACCATAACCAAAACAACTTGGAGAGGAAAGGGTTTATTTTGTTTGATACTTCAGGTCACAATCCATTATTAAGGGAAGTCACAACAGACACTTAAGCAAAGAACCTGAAGAAGAAATCATAGAGGAAATCTGTATGTTGGCTCACTCACTGGATGATGTTCAGCTGGCTTTCTTATACAGCCCAGAGTCCAAGGCTATCTGCCTAGGGATGGTACCACCCATGATGGGCTGGGAACTCATAAATTGATTAGCAGTTAAGACAACTTCCCATAAACATGCTCACAGGCTAACCTGATATAGAAAATTCCTCAGTTGGAGTTCACTCTTCCCAGGTGATTTTAGGTTGCATCATGTTGACAATAAAGGCTACCCAGCACATCATGTAAGTTTAAAGACCTGATTTTGAATTCCCAAAACCTGTGTATATAAGCCAGATGGGTGAGTTTGAATACCTATTCCTGGAGGCAGAGACAGCAAAAAATGACTTAAGAGTCCCTGGCTCTAACAAGGTGGTAGGTGAGAAACAACACTCTTACTTTTATATGCATATCATAGCTCAAGTGTGCCAGTGCAAACAAATGCCCATTATATATGTATACCCACACACGCAATTAGAGGTAACAAATGTAGAAGAAAAATATTCCAAAGGAAAGGAATGATGGATGAAAGCATAATTTTAGCCATTGTTTTTGACAAGGTATTATTCATGGGTAAGTCTATTAAGCATAATTATGTAAATGATCCCCAAAGTATAAATAGTCTTTGGCAATGTTTAACCACTCATATGTGGGGACCAGTTAAGAGTGGTTTGGATTTTACCAGAACTTCTATTTTTGCCATGGAATAATAATTAAGAAAGGTGAAAGGGAATTATAACATCTGGGCAAAGTTGGGGTAAGTATGTTCAAAATACACTGTACATGTATGAATATTCAGAGAAGAAATCAACAGTACTAAAAACAGTTATATAGTAGAAGTATAGAGCAACATAGGTATGGTGACACATAGAGACATAGGGTTGATAAGCTTAATGAGCCAGTGAACCAAATGTCATATTGGAACAAGTAGGCTTAAAGAAGTAGAGATGGCAGAATGAAATGTTTGGAATCAAAACTCAGAGATAGTACAGGGTGTGACCTGGTATGACATGAGTGGGTCATGGAGAGCAATATGGATAAAACCACAGACACTGTGGAGACAAAGGGATTTGGAAAGTGACATCTTAGGTCACATGGTTGTATTTGGAAGCTGATAGACTGACAATACAAAAGGCACAAGAGAGTGAGGGGGCATTGTAGATCTTGCAGCTCTTTCTCCAGCAGCATGTCTGCCTGGACACTGCCACTCTCCCTACCATGACCATAATGGATTAAAGTTTTGAAACTGTAAGCCATCCCTGATTAAATATTTTCCTTTGTAAGAGTTACCCTGGTTTATGGGGTCTCTTCACAGCAATGCAAACCCTAAGACAGAAGTGGAGAGAAGAATGGGGGTCAACATATGTGAAACTGAGTTCCTTGAGAAACTAGGTTTCTGATGATGCTACCCGTGAGCCGGTATTGAAGCACTGTGAGTTTTGCTTTGGAAATCACAGAACACTCTTGTGCAGTGGTCTAGTGTAGTTGATCACTCCTGCAGCTGGAGCTAGAGTAGCAGGGAGGAGGTGGTCTCAACCTTGAGATGTCAGAACAAAGGAAGTGTAGAAGTCTCAGTCTCAGTGTAAATAGCTAGAGAATGACTGTTACCCAGCAACCTCTCCTTTCTATCAAGAGCCTTTTCAGTGATGCTGGTAATTGGAAAATCTCCCACAGAAGATTTTGATTACTCATCTTTGGTGAGTAACTGAACCAATACCACATCAGCTATATGAGCGTCATTGCTAGTTGTTGACAACTTCTGATGAGTAAGCATTGTGGTATGTATGTAAACTGGCCACATAGTTGCTATCTTAAATTTTGCTCTTGTTTCCATTCCAAAAGACATGAGTGCCATTGAAACTGTAGAATATATGAAGAAAACATATTTTATTAATTCTATTGTATTCATTATTTATTTGTTTTTATTTTATGTGTATGGGTAGTTTTACTGCTTGTATGTCTGTGTACCATGTGCATAGAGTTCCTGCAGAGGCCAAAACAAGCTGTCATATCCCCGGAATTAGGATTATAGTTGATTGTGAATCACCATGTTAGCACTAGGAAATGAACCCTGGTCCTTAGGAAGAGCAACAAGTTAATCACTGAGCCATCTCGCCCATATTATTTTTTAAAATAACTATTAAAACAAAGATGTCTTTCTTTAATTAAAGAGAAAAAAGGGCTTAGATATGGTCCAATTGTATTTTGGGTTGTAGACAAAATATGGAAAGTATACTGTTTAATTATAAACTTGTTTATGAATAGGCAAATGACTGTAAATGCTAATTCTACACAATCAGAAATAAATATGCAAATGCCTTTAAGTGTCATGACGTTTACAGAAAATTTGAAATAAGCAGTCAAGTTAGAAGCTCGACTCTGCCTTTATGTACTTAAAGTTATAACACTTTTTTTTCCATGAGACAAACTAAGTTCATGTGCTTTTAACTTGGCAACAATCTCCTTACCTAGAGAAAGATGCCATGGACGAGCAAAGGCCATGCTAAATTCACCTGAAGCAAAACCCTAGAGGATCACCAATCTCACCCATCTTTTCTCATCTGCAGAGGGGATCATACCAAGCTCTTTCCCTATACAGGGTCTGGTAGTCAGCTCTTTGACCTTCTGGAGGAAGAAAACATGTGCAAATCTTCAAGTCCTAGAAACAACAAAGAATTCTACTTGTTTATCTCCCAGAACATTGGCGGGAGTATCGTGTTCAGTCCTGACAAACAAAGGCATCCTAAAGAGTGATGAAAGTACTCAGCGCCTAGCATCAGTCATGTGACAGTACAATGGTTGTCGCTGGGCTACAAGTAGAAATAACAGCAGCCGCAGCATGTTCGTGGAATTAGAAATGTTTCTAGGCTTTATATAGAATAAATAAATATACAGTTTTATTTAATGAACTCGATTGAAGTGTCCAGTTAAGCAAAATGATTCAATGATATGACTAAAGCCCATAAAACAATGTTTTGAATTCCATAGCTCGATGGTCCTCATTCGGATAGTCAGAAAAATGGTAAATCTTCACTCCATTTGTAACTACATAAGCATCTTGGGGTTTGCAGAAAAACAGGGCAGTGGTAGGTTGATTATAAATTAAGTGGCTCTCCGAGAGGCCAGGCTGATCAAATTAGTATTTAAGTATGTGGGTAAGAATGTCTAAAAGAACTGTAGTTACTGCTCATTGCCTAATCTGCTCAAACTGCTGGACTCTCAACCTTCAGCTATACTTAGCTTAACTGTTTGAATAGTCCATAATTGCAGTGCAGAGAAATCAGATGAGGCAAACATGCAACATAACAGCTAGACACAGCTCAGTAGAATTCATTTTGTTGAGAATTATGAGTTTGCAGAGAAAACAGGAAGGAGAGTTGCAGGCTATCCACAGGTTGTTATTAAACCTATCAACAATAATCTCGTAAATTCGTTGTCTACCTTGAATTTTAGTTGTGGAATCTGTGGGGCTCCTGGTGTGGGAAATAAAGGGGTGGGAGAGGATTTGAGTCCCACCAGAGTTCCAGTGCTCTGAGTGGGTGGACCCGGGGGAATGGCGCATGCTCTCTATGAGACCCCGGGTGGGTGTTTGGCTGTGGGAAGTCACAGAACCCCTGTCCTCTGGGGTAGAGAGGAAGCAATTCGGGGTCTCTGGACCTTACGGAGGCCAGAGATGACCGGTTCTCAGTCTTACCGTGGGGATGAGAGAGTCTTGGCTAGCTCAGGCTGCTAGTTCGGCGGGTGGCTTGGGTTGGCTGGTGGCTGGAGCTGGAGCACAGGAAAGCCTTCTGGGGGTTAGACTTGGCTCTTTAGAAGAAAGCCAGCTCTGATGCCCCAACACGGCGAGTCTCAACGAGCAGAGACAGTCCTTGGCTTTAGAGCTTTACTGTAGAAAGGCAGAGAGAAAGAGAGAAGGTAGAATAAGAGGCTGGCCATGGCCATGTGGAGAGAGGGGAGAAGGGAGGGGGAGAAGAAGCACTAAAGAAGAAAATAGGAGAGGTGAGAGCTTAAGAGAGAGAGGAGGGGCCAATCAACCCCTTTTATAGTTGCAGGCTAGCTTGTAGTTAGTTGCAGGGTAGCTCTGGGGAGGAGCATGCCTGGCTATTGTCAGGTAACTGTGAGGGTGGAGTCTAGCCAGAATGCCAGGAACTTGGGACATTGTCTGCATGACTGATAGTCACAGGATTATGGAGTTTGGGGCTCCATGGTGTCAGGCTGGGAGCATGTCTGTCTGGGAGCATGGCACACTGTTCCATCCCTTGTAGAGTTTCTACTGGGTCTCTGGAGTAAGTCTCGCTCAATCAGAAAACAGGCTGCCTTTCACAGTCCCACAGGAATCTATTCAAGAGAGCTTTAAAAAAACTTCCTAAAATGAACTATCCCACTGAGATGGTTCCTGAATTTGGGTTGACTGGATACCAATGTAACTAAATAGTAAGTAAACAGAACTGCAACTGTTGTGTTTATGGGATCAACTTTGAATCAGAATGACAGTAGAAAACATTAAGTGTTTAGAGGTGTCAGGCTGTATGGCTAACACATCATGCTAAGGTGTTGAGGTGAGATCCAGGAGGGATGAGAATGGAGAGGAGTTGGTACTTCGATTTGTATGTGGTAGGGACCAGAGTCTAAAATGTAGCCTAAATAGTCAAAGATCGTTTGTGGTGGTTATTTGTAGCTGTTTTATTACTTTTTAATTACTACTTATAAATCAGAGTTTCTTACCAAGATCTTATACATGTCACTGATGATATTAAAATGGGATTGAATGAATACTCAGTAATAGGCAGGTAGAACTTCTCTGGAGTAATAAGATGCTGAGTAGAGAGTGTCTTCATTACTGTTCTCTTGTTATGAAGAGACACCATGACCTAGGTAACATATAAACACACACACACACACACACACACACACACACACACACATACATACATACACACACACACACTTAATTAGGGGTGTCTTAGTCAGGGTTTCTATTCCTGCACAAACATCATGACCAAGAAGCAGTTGGGGAGGAAAGGGTTTATTCAGCTTACACTTTCCACATTACTTCATCACCAAAGGAAGTCAGGACTGGAACTCAAGCAGGTCAGGAAGCAGGAGCTGATGCAGGGAGGGATGTTACTTACTGGTTTGCTTCCCCTGGCTTGCTCAGCCTGCTCTCTTATTGAACCCAAGACTCCCAGCTCAGAGATAGCACCACCCACAAAGGGACCTCCCCCCTTGATCACTAATTGAGAAAATGCCTTACAGCTGGGTCTCGTGGAGGCATTTCCCCAACTGAAGCTCCTTTCTCTGTAATAACTGCAACCTGTGTCAAGTTGACACACAAAACAAGCCAGGACTAGGGGCTTGCTTATAGTTTCATGACCATCATGGTGGGAAGCATTTCAACAGGCAGGCAGACACGGCACTGGAGAAGTAGCTAAGAGATAACATCTTGATTTGCTGGCAGAAAGAGAGAGGAAGGGAGAGGAGAGGAGAAAAAGAGAGAGGAGGGAAGGAGAGCAGAGGAGACCAAGCCTAGCAAGGGCTTTTGATATCTCAAAGTCCATCCCTAAAAACAAGCCTCCTTCAGAAAGGCCACACCTTCTAATCCTTCCTAAAAAGTTCCACCAACTAAGAAACAAACATTCAAGTATATGAGCCTTTGCAGGACATTCTCATTTGAGCCACCAAACAGAATCAAATGGTTGTCCTACCCAGAGGATTCCCAAAGTACTTTCTGATGTAGGTATTTCGGTACTTATCAATCAATAGCCCCAGAACTTCAGAGGCAGAATCAAGAAAATAGCATTCAAGATCAACTTCTACAGGTACATAATGAGAATTGGAGGCCAGCCAGGTTTGCACAAAAAGAAAAAAAAAAAGTAGAATTCTACGGTTTTCATTTTATCTCCATCATCTACTATGTGAATGATTAAATTAAGTTCATTTAGGCATCCTCATAATATTTATTACGTAGGGTTGCCGTGATAAAAATGAAATGTGTCCTATTCTATCTCAGATACACAGCAAAGTCTGTGTGTCTCAGATAACCCTTGCAAGAGTTAAACCCCATTCTTCTTCATCAGCTTGTTAAGTACACCTCACTTTGCAGTATTAAATAAATGCATTCTTACATTCCTCAAAGGACACAAAGCTCCTTGACGGTTTAAAGTCTGTGGGCTCTGTATCACAGCCAACAGGAGTTCCATGAGTGTGCATGCATACAACTTAATTCTCCTAAAGGATACTGGGAACATACAGGGACACAGCTAGAACTTCAGACATTCAAAATTGTACCAAGGAGTAGACACCAATAGCACACACACAAACACACACACATACATACACTCTGTGTGTTTTGTTTCCTGAGAAAAAAAACAACAACCTGATGGAACTTTATAGGGTAGGAATCAGAAACTAGGCCAGCTCTAATACCCAGATACAGACAGTTGAAATATCAGCTACTTACTTTTTTGTTCTTCTTTACTGCTGACATAGCTTTGCTAAAAAGCCATGATAACCCCAGCTGCTGGCTAGTTAAGCATTCCCTCTGGGGCAGTAGGGACATGACAAAGTGAGCATAGCTTGAATTGGCAGTGGCTCTGAGGTATGGCCTAATATCAGGGTCAGGGTGCAGCGTGTCCTCAGCATGCAGCATAATTCTGGACATTCTTCAGGCATCTTTTTGTTTTTGTTTTGTTTTGTTTTGTTTTTTGTTTTTAGCCTTTATAGAGATTCTGTCAGCCACCATTACCTTTAAAAGATCACATCCAACTGACAATAAAACTGAAAGAATAGATTTTAAATATGCTGATGCTCAGGGTGCTCAGAGCGTATACTCCCATTTCATCATGTTTTACCATGATGGTCATGATATTTGCAGGGGGAAGGAAGGCATTATGACACTCAATGTGTGTTAAAAATTCACTAATCTAGCAACAGTCACGAAGACAACACATATCCACAGAAAAGAGAAAGCAGTGGGTTCTTAGAAACGTGAATTTGATATGTAGGAGTTTCATACTGCTGATAAAGATGAAGGAGGATTCAGGGGGAAGCATTCTAGAGTAACTAGATATATTGGCAGGTCTTGGCCCTCACCAAGGTTGTCGACTACTCCAGAACATACCCACCTCCACTCACTCACTTACTTACTTACATCACACCTCTCTTACAGCGTCACACCCCTTTACAGCACCACTGTCCTTCTCATGGCACCACGCCCCTCTCACAGCATCATTTTCCTTCTCACAGCACCACACCCCTCTCCCTCTCACAGTACCACTGTCCTCACAGCACAGGATTATGTAAATCATGTTTGATCTTATCACTTGCCTGAACAGACCACTACCCTGCTTTCACATACCTCCCGTATTTTCCTCCATTCTAAGCAACACTGAAGGAGTACTTGTCGATTTTTCTCTACTTTCATTTGTCCTTAGAACAACTCTCCAAGCCTTCCTTCTCCATTTCACCAAAGACTCTCTTTTCCAGACCAATTGTCCATCTTTCTAACAACTACGGTTTGTAGTTCCCCAATATAATCAGAATTAGCATTAATTAACTTCTCTCATCTGAGCTCCATGTCTGCATGTGGATGTGGATGTTGAAACACCTCTTTTCCATCTCATTCAGCATTTGTTTTGCCCGGCCTCACGTAGGTTCTTCTTCCTTTTCTCAGTCTCTTGTTCTGAGATCTCCTGAACCTCACCCCAGCAATAGTCCTCCTCTCCAGCTACACTCACTTCCTGTATCCTCTCATATGTAATGCTGTACTTTAAATGATACAAACTCTAAACCTCAAAACTCAACCTTCCGTCTTCCCTTGGAACTTCCCTCTTCCATGTCCAGCTATCAGCCTGGTGCCTGCATTTGTAAGGAGACAGGCATCACCAACCTCACATTTGAGAAGACCCCTGACCCCACCCTTATCATTACACCCAGATCTCTCTCTAGTCTTCTTCACATTAAGTTGAGTGAAGTGCCTCAGCTTATCAGCCATCCTTAGCAAAATTCTAGTCATCTTTCCTTCCTTCCTCACCCCCAATCTCCCTCAGCAATGTGTCATGTTAGGAGCCTCCATTGCTTTCCCATCCCATTAAGACCTCACCAACTCCTGGATCCCTGTAAGGCTCTCCCCCCCCCCCCCCCCCAGTTTACCTGCATCTATTCTAAACTCATAGAGCCTACTTCCAATGGCAATCAGTCTGTCTCTTTCAAAACATTTAGATCATGCCTTTTCCTCTGTGTCCACTGAACTCAAAAGCTGGGCCTCTGATCCTCAGAGTCTTCTCTGTTCCAGAACTCTGAGCTCCCCAGCCCTGCCCTGCATTTCCCTCAGTGTGGCTTCCGCATTGATGGCTTTTACCATCTGCTTCTCACCAAGTCGTTACCTAATTACACCAATTATTTCCTCTCTTGAGAATAGAGATGGCCAGGCCATGACGTGCATCTCCGTTTCCTCCTTGTTTCTATTTAAATGTCACTTTATTAAGAAGTGTCCGTGTCCTTCCTAGATCTGTATATCTGAGAAACTCTCTAAGGGACAGGACTGTGGTGACTTCTGGCTTAGGTCCCAGGCCTCAGATGCTGTTCCAGTGCCTATGTTGCCTTCAGTGTCTTTCCTGACTCTAGACAACATCTGTGGCTAGTTGCCAGCCATCGATTTGATCCAACTTGACTTATATCCCAATTAACTGTCTGGGACTGTCCCTTACACACACTGCTCAGTTCCCTGGCCTCTTTCCTTAGGTTGTTCTGGCTGTTGCTGTCCTGTCTGATGTGGATGATGATAAAATGAAGTCTGCTGAAGTTGTAGGACAGACAGGAGCAGATGTCCTGGCTGACTGGGTTTCACTTCATACAGGCCCTGAACAGAGTGTAGTTGCCTAGAATTTCTTTGGCAAATCAAATGGATTATACTGTGCTCAGTAAATAAATTCTTTACTTTGGCAAAACACAAATGATAAAATTATATTTCTTGTAATTGTGACTGGAAGTTTATCATGCCAGAAGTATAAAGAGAAGTCTGATACTAAGAAGAGAATTATATCAATTACAATAGGCACTAGGTTAATACATGTGATGCTTACTGGTATCTCCAGATAATAGAAATTTAGATGTAGTACAGACAGATGTATAAAAACGTAGAAGGAGTGGAGAATCAACTGTTGTTCATACTTAGCTTAAGCTTAAATACAGGAGCCAAATGGGAATTCAAAATAATGCGTGTTTAACAAAAGGTATACGCTGTTGGTTAGTGGGAGGGATTTTCAGTAATTACAGGAAAAAAATTTCAGATGTGATTTTACCTAAAATATTATTACTGTTGCTATTTGAATATCTGTTTAATTGGCTATCTCAGTCAGTGTTTTATTGCTATGAAGAGACACAACGGTAATGCCGTCTGTTATAAAGGAAAACATTTATCTGGGGCTGGCTTAGAGTTTCAGAGGTTTAGTCCATACTCATCAAGGTGGGGAGCATGGTGGTATGTAGGCAGACATGATGGAGGAGAAGTAGCTGAGAGTTCTGCATCTGGATCTGCAAGCAGCAGAAAGAGAGAGAGACTCTGGATTTGGAATGGCTTCTTGAAACCTCAGATCCCATTCCCAGTGACACATTTGTGCCACTCCCTGGTAATCACATATTTAAGACGATGACCCAGAGGGGGAGCATTTCTATTCAAACCACCAAAATGATCTCTTCTGTCCTTCTGTTATCTTTATTTTTCTCTTTTCTTCCTGTTTATAAGTAGCAATTTTTTTTCTTTGAAACGTGCTACCGACTTCTTGAAAAACATCTAGTGCTCTCCAGACCGTAAAAAAATCAAGTCGAACAGCACGAAAGCTATTCCTTTTAAGCTTTGTTCCAGTCAACGTGTCGTTAGCTCTGAAATAGACACTCAGCACTGAACCAAGCCTGTGCTCCTCCAGGCCTCTGACTCTTGTGATTTTTCTATCTAGCAATTCCTTTCTTGGCAGATGGTGCATGTTCTTTAAGGTCCGCTAAAAAGTCACCACCTTTGAAAAGCACTTATTTTCATTCAAGCAAGACTTATAAAGCTCTGTCCATGGAGTAAAGATGGCCAAATATACATGCCAATTTTTGCAACTTAAAGGAAAATGGAAACATTGTCTCTTTAGACTTTTTCAACCTGAACATTTAAATGAAGTAATAAATATAACGAATAAATTATCTTGTTAAGCATTACAGTTTGACTGTCCCTTTTCACTCTCTGAACCTTTTCTACCATTGGAATCATATTAGGAAGTGAGGTCTTTAAGAAGTTATTGCATTATAAGGATTCTGCCCCGCTGTGGAGATTAACACCATTATAAAAGGGCCAGTTAGACCTTTCTTGCAACCTATTTCCCCCTTCACCTTCCACTATGTGCTGAAGACCAGTTAGCACTTTTTTTGGTGACAAGGGCAGGGCCCACAGTGGATTGTATGCTAGTCACATAGCCTATGTGACCACTCTCCTAAATGGATGAGTAACTCTGGTGGGAGGTTAGACTGAGGGAGAAAGGCATACATTGTGTGGACTGTTTACTGGGTCAGTCATGATGCACTCAAAACCAATCAGTCCCAACACAGACACAGCTCAGCGGAAGAATCTTTGATAAACTTGCACAAGGCCCTGGGTTCAATACTAAATGCTATTATAACAAACAAAGAGACACTCCTACAGCAGACCTCAGTCTCCATTTAGTTCCCACAGTACGTCTCAAAGAACACTGGGCAGGAATCTTCTGCATGTTCCCTAGATAAAGTTATGATCCCTCCAATAACTTCTTGTTCCTTTTTGAGTCTGAGACAATGAGTAGGAAACCACTGTCTCTGGGTGGCTTTGGTGACCCTGACCATAAACACCCTAACTCTCCAAGTTAAGCTCACCAAGCGTAGAGAAAGGCTTGGTAGCTCTCAAATAGTCAGAAAGCCCCCAACTAGACACTAGACTCAAGAAGTATGACCCAATCAAGAAATTTCTCCTCCCTGGGTCTACCTAGTCGGAAGCATTGTTTTATCAACACAAAATAGATTAAGGAACTAGGAAAATAAGACGTAATTATGTATGGTGATATTGAGATAGGATGGAAAGACAGGGAAGATTATGTGTGTTAGATGTGTTAGATCCAAAGCAGGCCCCCAAAATTCCAGTGCTGTTGCCAGTGTCCTAAGATTATAGCCTGGGCCTAACCCAGGTATGACTCTGACTGGGTAAATAGAAAGATTGTTATTAGTTAAACAGGAAATTAACCTCGACATGCCTCAGGGATCGCACAAGATGGGTTTTGTTTACCAGGAAAGTCACTACTTCCTACATGGTCAACTACCTCAGGCAAAATCATCTAGCTCCCAAATAACTCAAATAGCCCACAACAGATTAAAGTCTCCATTCTAACCACCAGGTTGTTCTGGCCCATGTGCCTTCTCCTGCTACCACTAACTTCCCAATGAAACAAGCAAGCCTGCTGTTCTCTACTCTCTGTGACGGCTAAGCAGTTTGTTTCCCAATAAACTGTTTTTTTCTAGCCACAGAATGGTCTAGTTAAATGGTTTCCCTTTGTCTTCACTTACAGAGAGAGGCAGAGAGGAAATGGGTCTGAGGTCTCATAAAAATGAGCACACACACAGAAGTAATCTTGCAAGGCAAGAAGTTTTCCTTGTGTAGAAAAGTGAAGCTGTGAAAATTCAGGCAAGCAAGCACACCTAGCAGGAAATCGGCTAAGATGTTACAGCTAGTGCAAGGGCCCTATGCCTCACTTAAGTGGTCAGAGCTCAGCCTGAACATTTTTGCACCATGAGTTAATATAGAATGGTATAGTTTCTATGAAGAGATAAAAACTCAGCAATATTTTGAATATAGAAACTGCTCACCCAAGAGGGCATTTTAACAAATGGTGACTCTTTAAAACATTGGAGATTCTCTTGGCTTATTTAACTCTTTGTTAGAAAAGATAATACATCTTATGTTAATTTCTCATGACTGGGAGGAACAGAGTTTTTCATCATTGTGCTAAGAAGTTCGATGGGCATCAGCAAGTTCAGAGGCCACTGGGGATGGACAAGTCCCTTCATGATTTGCTTTGGACTCAAACTCCCATCCACAATAAAAAGGTGAAGGTTTTAGGGCTTAGTGATCCTATTGGGTGCCTAGGGGAACTGCTTCTTTCTGGTCCAAAGAATGAAATATGAATTCTACTTCTAGGCAGAAAAATGACATTTTTAAAAAGATTTATTTAATATATGTGAATATTCTGTAGATATTTTCAGACACACTAGAAGAGGACATCAGATTATATTACAGATGGTTGTGAGCCACAATGTGGTTGCTAAGAATTGAACCCAGGACCTCTGAAAAAGCAGTCAGTGCTCATAACTGCTGAGCCATCTCTCCAGCCCCCCAAATGACATTCTGATCTGACCCAAAGATTAGAACATTGCATATTACTGTCCCTTCTCTTAAGAGTTAATGCGTCTGGGCCAGGATGATCATCTGGCTATGAGGCCAATCCCCTGGAAAGCAAATTCTCCTGAGGATACACTAAGAAGATGGGAGGGATAATTGTCTGCTAAAGAGGTAACGTGTCTTTATCTCAGAGCCCTCCCTAGAGGCAGTTGTTGGCAGATCTTCACTGAGATCCCTGCCTACTTTTCAGAATTCAGATTTGAAAACCGATCTTTTTCATTTTTATCTCTTCTTTGAATACGAACCAAAATCTTAAACAGACTGGTCTTGAAACTGTAGTCTTTTCTTATGAATCTGCTTGCCTGCAAACCTCTATTGCTGGCCCTAACTCAAAAGGCATTCGTTTCTCTTTTCCTAGCCATATTTCTTATTGCTTGCTTGCTCTGTGGTTTTTATTAAGACTTTAATAAAAATTGGCCATTAAACTTTGAGTCTGTTTTTAAATTCCTCTATCAAGGAGATAAAACAAACAAACAAAAAACAAAAAACAAAAACAAAAACTGTGAAAGATAACCGCAGTTCCTTGGTAGTTGGACTTGCTTAGTTCTTCAAGACAAAGGCTCTCATATCTCATTTCAGAACACTTTGAAGCCCCTTTTGATAACAATCTGAGAAGCCAGAATTACAACATAGTTCACATTTGCTATGAAGGTTGCTGATACCATTTCTTCTTAGATGGTTATTCTATTTCTAACAGCAACGACCTTTGTTTGAACATAAATGGCATTGGGTATGGCCTCAGTCCTTTTCCCAGACAAACTCTGGGAATCTCTGGGAAACAAGACTATTAACTTTTACAGTAAGACCTCCTACCCTTCTAGCGTCCCTGTGATCCAGACTTTGACCTTACAAATTATAATTCTGGCTGATGCCCCTCTGTAGCCTCCCCTAGCCTAGAGCAGGCTGAGTCAGACCTATGCTGCCACTGTGAATGAGACCACCTAGGGTGGAGTCTTCTGACCTTCTATTGTTCTGTCACCTGCTCTGCTCTTCTCCAAGATGCCATTACCCGCAGAGAGGCTGCACCTGTCTTCCTGAGATATTCCTGAGATGGCTGACAACCTGTTGAATTGGTGACCTAATGCTAACAGCTCTAGCAGACTAAGTGCTAACAACTTGGTAACAAAGCATCAAGAAGCCTGGCATGGCAGGGGATGGGCTTTCCCCCTTTATAAGCACAGACTCTTAGTAAATATTGGGCCTTGATCAGAAAAATTTGTCTCGGTCTCTTTTCTTCTCTCGACATTTCCTCCCTTACAGCTCCACCCTCCCACTCAGGAACTCAGTTCGTGTGGCCGCGGGTGGCTACAACCCTCAAGAAGGATCCTGTATCTTACCTAGGTTTCTGAAATATCCTTCAAAGAGAACAACATTAAATTCATCAGTATCTTATATATGACTTCTCTAAAGACAATAGAATGTTGGACTCTTGGAGATGCTCACACCCACCCTCAGCCCTTGTATTTAACTCCCATGCTTAAAATCTATATTAAAAATGTCTTTCAATAAACCTCAACTCTTTTATCATACTAGGATGCCATGAAATTCGTTCTGCATCAAAACCATGGATCCTAGTTTGTACAGAGTTGAAGCAGTTCCTAAAAGATTAGGGGAACTCCTTAGGCTGCTGTAGGAGACAGAGCAGAGCTGGGCTTCCTGCCACTCTCAATCTGGATATCAGGACCAAGTACAACAGTGCCTAGGAATGCATTATTCATATCTAGAGATGTTCAAAGCTCAAACATTGATTTAGGGTACTGAAGGTGTGCCTTGCTGGTGGAAAGATACATTTATTTACTGATAGTTTTTTTAAAAGTGATCTTAGGTAGCTACATTTTTAAAAGTATTATATAACTAAGAGTCATTGCTAGAAATAGGAAGTTATATTTCACTTTGCCTTTAAAACTGGCCATTGCTGGCCTAGTCAAACATGATAGATCCAGACAATTTCTGGAGCAGCTGGGTAATAAATCTAGTAGCCAACACAAGTTTTTCACTGTTTTGATACTGTTTCCTATTTGATAGCAACTGTAATGGCAAGCTGAACCTTCCAACATTCTGCCTGCTTTTGGCATGCACTGATAGATTGGCTGGCTAGGAGACTGACTCCCTGGTTACAGTGAGTCTCTCGTTCTAGGAAAGGAAAATATTGATAGCTGGCTCACAGGTCTTGATTCAGAGAGTTTAGTAGTCACAGTGGAAGGACTTTTAAACTTATGACAGCATTGGGGTAATCAAATTAAAAACTGCTTTCTTTTTTTTTTTTTTTTGAGAAGGCCCCAAAATAAAACATGTATTTTATATTTGTTGCCATGGACATACCATTTGTTAAATATCTGTGCTTTTCTTGCTCAGAGCAAAATCTCATTAGCTAAATCAGGACAAAAAGAAACCCTTATATGAATTTATGAACATTTGTGTAGTTTTCATTTCACAGGATATTTGTTTTTAATTTTATTACTTGGAACATGCGTGTTAGGTTGCTACAGAGCTATAAAGTCAAGGTTAGTCACCTTGCTTATGATTGGTTTTGGACTCTATCTCCCAAGTCCACTGTAACATACCAACTTTAAGTGTGAGGCATAGGAAGCATTACAGTCCTTCAGACTTGCAGCAGGGCTTTGTTGGCCCTCAAAGGAAAGCTATCTCTTGCCTGGTAAATTATAGCTTTGTTTGTTTGTTGCTGTTGTCGTTTGACCGGTTGATTTTATTTTTGTGATAGAGCCTGGCTATGGTAGCCCTGACTATCCTGGAACTTGATATGCAGCCTGACATTGTTCTACATTTGTGGTGATTTCTCCTGCCTCTGGCTCTTGAGTGCTACCATTATTGTAATGTGCCACTATGCCTGTTATAGCAATTTTTTTGTTGTTGTTTGTGTGTGTTCAGATGTTCGTGTATATGTGAGTAACTACATATGTGTAGGCATGGCCAGAGCACAGTGTCAGGCGTCTTTTATTCAGGGACCCTCAACTATATTTTTGATACAAGATCTCTCATTGAACATAACTTCCAGTGACCACTTGTCTCTGAATCCATCACAATAACTGGGTTTCCTTCCCCCCCCCCCCCATGGGATCTGAGGGTAGAATTCAGGATCTTATTCTTTCACACTAAGCACTTTCTTAACTGAGCTACCTTCCATTGTGTGCCTATCTGCCCATTGCATGACTAATTTTTATTGTTTAAATTGCTTTTCTTTTTCTAAAATTCTTTGTTCTTAGTTTGTTTGGTATAGGGCCTCACTGTGCAGCCTTGGATGGCTTGAAACTCACTATGTAGATCAGGCTGGTCTTGACCTCATAGAGCCCTGCCTGCCTCTTACTTCCAAATACTATAATTAAAGATGTATATCACTAGCCTTAGCTTTTAAAATTCTTTTAAATCTATTCTTTTATATAAGTTTCAGCCAAAAGAGAGAGATCTGTCATACATCTGGCCATGGATAGAATACATGACAGTTTTAACTGTCCAAAAGATTATTGATTGCCATTCATTTAGCAGAGGCTTTCTGGCAAACAAGCAAACAACACTAAGGACATATTAGTAGTAGTTATGCGGTACATGGCAGAAACATGGCTCTACCCTACTCCTCAAAGCAGCTGCAAGAGAAAAGCCTAGAGTCCAGCTCAGCTTGTGTGGAGCTGGTTAGGTTAAGCCTCGGGTCATATGAAGTTTGCAGAAGGAGATGAGACAAAAGTTTATAGTCTTCTGACATTCTCAGAAAACTGAAGTTTTCTATCTGGGAAAGGAGTAAGATCATGTTTGTTTAGGTCTTAAGCATGACTCTTTGCTATATCAACATTCTCATTTGAAAATGTCTCTACACAAAGGCAATATTGTCTGTATTAGGGCAACCTTCACTGGAATTTTGTTAACAATGCTAGCTTAACACTCAGGTGGTAAGAAACTTCAGGCAGATGCTGGTGTGAAGAGCTTCTTTCTTTTCCTCCATCTTCTCTATTCTCCATTTTATATTCTGCCTCAAGACTGCTCTTCCGTTAAGAGTTAACCTGAATTGGTTTCTCAATCATGTAGATAAGGAAATTGTCTCTTAAGAGAGCAATCTGCCCCCCAGAAACTTTAAGGATATTATAAAGTCTCCAACATCAAGTAGGCTAGCACCACAATTGATTTGTTCATTCTTCCTTTGGGAGAGTGCTTACATCCTTGTTACTATTTACTTGGGGAAATATTTCCTCTGCAATGAACCTTTTTACTAGTTCCCATTCTCATAATTGAGAGTGTTTTACATTATCTGTAATAACTGTTGTTTCTTGTGGAACACGGTCCTTGGTATGGCTATTGCCCTTTTGAAATCACAGGAGCTGTGCTAATTCACACACACACACACACACACACACACACACACACACACACACACACACAAACACACACACACCCCACACAAGATTGTGGCCATTAAGCGTCCATGACAAAGAATGGAGGGACTCCTGAGGCTGGATGAGCGGTGAAGAATTGATGAATGTCTCTTACTGTTGTTGTAATGAAGTGCCAGATAAAAACAATTGAAGGAAGAACATCTTGCAGCTCGAGGTACAGTTTATCATGCATTGTTGACAAGACAGCAGGACCTTGAAGCAGCTTGTCACTGGGTCTGGGGTCAGGAAGAAGAAACGTACAATGAACATTGGGGCTCAGCTAGCTTTCACATTTTTACATAGTCCAGAACCCAAACCAAGTAAACGGTACCACCTATTCTTACAATGAATCTTCTCAATATAACAAAATAAATCTTAACATAATTTCTCAAAAGCTTGCCAAGGGGTTAAAAAATAATAAACTGGAGTGTCTGGAGATTTTGGTCCTAGGTGGTTCCAGATTCTAGCAAGTATCATACTAAGAGCTCTTTTTCCTTCTATAGTTTAGTTACCCACTAGTTTCTTATGCTCTTCTAAGTAACTTCTTATCCATGCTCTTACAAATAACCACAATTCAACTTATTGAATCACCAAGCTACAACTTGATGGAATGATTTCTTTGTTTCTGTCACTGGTACCTTGTTGTTTAAGACAGTCTAGATAATGACCTTTTATAACCATACTTCTAGCTTTGAATAAGTAAGTTTACTAAGCATATAGCAAGCCAAAGAAAAATAATAGCAAGTAATGAAGAGAAGGACAGATGGGTGGATGAATAGATAGATAAACAATAGATGTCATCAGTTGGGTATTCAAAGCATCCAGCAGAAACCAACTAGAGAAGTCTCTCTAAGGCAGTCAGCTGGAGTCCCAGGAAGAGCCTATTTTGTGAGGCTTCCAAGTATTCTTTCAAAATGAATACACAGAGAGATGGCATCCTCAAATTGAGTGTTCACAACTCAACAGAAACCAGTTGGGGAAGTTGCGGCAATCAGGTGGAATTCCTGGTTGAGCTTTCCATGATTCAACTTCTGGCTTCTCTTTCAACTACCTGCAGTTTTATGCCGTGTAATGAACAGCTGTAACCTCTGTTGGAAATGATCACCTTCTAGCTGTTCTCAAGGGTGGAGTATTTTATCCTTGGGTTGTTTTTACTGTTCGTTCCCTCCTGCTCTTAGGGTCAGTGAAGCTAGGTTATCTACAGATAAGAAACCTAGAGAACACTTAGAGGCAAACATGCTTGGGTGTGAAATGGGAGAGGCGAATCCCTCCTATTCGAGATAGTCTCTCAGTGAGATCAAACAGCACAATACAATTTATCAATATAACATTCATTCCACTTGTCTGTGGTGAGATGTTTGCTACTGTTGCCTCACAAAAAGTTTCCACAACACAGTCTCCTGTACTATATTCTGATTCTGGTCTAAGCTCATTTGACAGAGAACAAAGATTTGGGAGCTAAGCGGGGAAGGCAGACTGAGATCCCGGTATGATAAGAATCTTAACTACTTAACTATTAAGATAAATATTAGTAAGAACATTGAGTTTAATTTATTTTTTATTCCCAATTTCATTCATCACCTTGATATTAGAAGGAATTATGTGCAGTTATTAATATTCAAAGGAATCTTATGTACACTGCATAGTTTAAATATTATCATTTACCAATGTTATTCTAGAACTGTAATTAAAAATAATTCAATAATCTAAGAAAATGTGTACTTCTGCATAACAATTCATGCTCTGTTCTCTTAGGAATATATTGTTTAGGGAAGAAATATATATATATATATATATATATATATATACATATATATATATATATTTATTTATTTCAAAATAGCAAAATGCTTTCGGGAAGACATAATCTAAAAAAGTTCCAATTTGTATGAAATAAATGAAGTTAAACTTAAACCCTAATAGTCAACGGCTTGATAGAAAAATAAATATAGCATTTAGATATATAGTCTGAAGAATCAATGAGGTTCTATCTTTATAATGACTATCAGTCAGGCTTTATATTGGAGTCATGGTGCATTTGGTTTCTACAATTGATTTGTGCAGTGCAATTCAAAGACCAATTCCCTTGCAGCTTAATCTTAAGAGGAACTATTTTTTCCTAGGGGGAGTTCTTCTGTTAAAATACAGCAACCAAATGGATTCTGTGTGAGATTATTAGAGTTTTCATCTAAAGCTGATCTAGTAGCTCTCTACCTTACAATTAATAAAACATTCTTCATCTTAGTTTTCCAGTTTGATTTCTATTGCTGTGATAAACACCATGGACAGAATCACTTTGAGAAGGAAAGGATTTACTTTGTTGTAGACTTTCACATTACAGTCCATCATTTAGGGAAGTTTGGGAAAGACCTCAAGCAGAAACCTGTAGCAGGCATTTTTTGTTACCTTGCTTTATGCTCCTGGGTGGGTTGTGCTGTTCTAGCCACCCACCCAGACTCTCTTAGGATGCTTGGATGAAGCACACACACACACACACACACACACACACACACACACACACACACACATGCTTATTTTTAAAATGCCTTGGCTACCTCAAAGGCTGAGTACTCCTAAACCTTCTCCTGCTTCCCCAGGCCGAATTAGGGAAATTGCTGTTGGCCACTTACAAGAAATCTCACATGGCTGGTTGGCTTTCTCTACTTCATCCCATTCTTCTCCTGGTCCAGGTGATTCTCCCATTCCTCTCTAGGTTCTACCTTCACAACTTTAAGTATCCTGCCCCATGCCCAGCCATTGGTGGCTGGCATATTTATTGACAGATCAAAAGCCAATTGGGGACAAGGACCTTCAGTGTCTGAACACTCAGATTCAAAGCATTAGAGCTAATCTCCAACAGAAACCTAGGTAAGAACTGAAACAGAGACCATAGAAGAGTGGTGCTTACACATCATGACTTGTTCATCTCATATCATCCACAATGGAGGCGGTCCATCCACATCAACCATCAAGCAAGAAAACATCCCAAAGGCTTTTTTACAGGTCAATTCCAAGAGGTATTTTTCCATGTGAATTTCCCTCTTTCCAGATGACTCTATCTTGTGACAAGCTGTCAAAAGACAATACACTATCCAAAGCACTCACTAATTCAAACTCTTCTAGTGTTTGGATAGTTGACATAGGAACATAGACATCAAGTATGTGATGCATGTCTACTGCGATTTACATGAATAAGAATTGTTCGGTAATCAAAAGCTAGAAATATGGATTCCCAATTTAAGATAATATTTCTTGTTGTGAATATAGTCTCTACTGAATATCTATTATCTGTGTGCTAGACTGATGAATTGGAATAATCCATATTGTAAAAAGCTAATTATTTCCCAATTGTTTTGAGAATTAAATGCTTTCCAAGCCATGAGCCCAATGCATTGTGAGTTTGTACATATGCAAATCTATCAACTAAAGCACAACTTTAAAAACATTCAAAATGTCTAAAATAACCTAGAAGGAGGAAATGGTAGAGAACTTATATCTAATATCAGCTTCTGAAGCTACAATGGGGCACTGGTGCAAAGGTAAATAAATTAAAAGAATAAGTCCAAAAAGCAGAACATTCTCATCTTAATTTTAATAATGTTAACACTTCATAGCAATAGGTGAAGGATTATTGTGGTGGTTTGAAGTGGCATAAACCGCCGCTCCCCAGACTCAGGTGTTTGAATGATTGGTCCACAGGAAGAGGCAGTATTAGGAGGTATGGGCTTGTTGGAGTAGGTGTGGCCTTGTTAGAGGAAGTGTATCACTGTGGGAATGGGCTTGGGGTTCTTCTATGCTCAGATTACATTCAGTGATAGTCTTCTTCTTCTGCCTATAATCAAGATGTAGAACTCTGAGCTCCTTCTCTGACACTATGTCTGCTTGGATGCTGCCATGCTTCCCACCATGATAATGCACTAGACCTCTTAAACTGTAAGCCAGCCCCAATTAAATGTTTTCCTTTATAAGAGTTGCTGTGGTCATGGTGTCTCTTCACAGCAAAGATAACTAAGACAGTTACCTTTCAGAAATGATTAATTTTGTATGTGTATAAAGCAAAATCACACTCGCACAAACATTAGTATTTGTATCTACCTATGAATAGTAAAGAAAGAGATAGAAAAAAGCATAGGTAAGTATATTTATGAAGTTGCATGAGGCAGCAACTTAGTTAATGGGACACCAAAGGTATTTTAGGATTTAAGGTGCTATGAACAGACACCATGAGCAAGGCAAGTCTTATATAGGAGAACATTTAATTGGGGCTGGCTTATAGGTTCAGAGGTTTAGTCCATTATCATCAAGGTGGGAGCATGTCAGCATCCAGGCAGGCATAGTTCAGGCAGAGCTGAGAGTTCTACATCTTCATCTGAAGGTTGCTAGTGGAAGATTGACTTCCAGACAGCTAGGATGAAGATCTTAAGCCCACTCATACAGTGATTCTACTCCTACCCCAACAAGGCCACACCTCCTAATAGTGCCACGTATATTCATGTAATAATAATGATAAAAGAGGCTATGGTTTTGAAATAGCAAGGCAGCATATATAGGAGGTTTCAGGTTTTAGACTCTAAACTTTAGAGGGGAGATACGGGAGGGTTTAGAGGAAAGAAGGGGAAGTGTAAAATAATGTAATTATATTATAATTTCAAAAATAAATGAAAATATTAAGAAGAGAGTGAGCTGTGGGTAGTCAAAATAATAAATCCTAACTATAAATGTAATATTGATTGACAGAAGTGAGACATAAAGTAGACTATTGTATATGATATCATACAGTTTAAAAAGAGATTAAAACACATCTTTAGTTTTTGAAGTCAGAATAGTGAAAAGCTGTGGAGAAGGAGGCACTAGTAGGCTTCTGATATAGTCTACTTCTTGTCCTTGATGGTCTCATGTTTATGTTCACACAGTGAGAAATCATTGAGGTAGTCTTTAAGATTTATTGCAAATGTGCTGGAACCCTAGTGCAGCTAGGTACTGGCTGGATATATCTATCCTCTTTGGTTTAAGACATTAGTTACATTGTGGAGAAAGTACTATCTGTTTCTCTGCTAAGTTCCTGTATGATAGTCTTACTGATGTCCTCCAACCAATAAACTGAGTCACCTCCAACTGGGGTCCACATTGAGGGTAAAAAAGAAGACAAACCAGTGGTCTGTGGAACAGAGATGAAGGATGAGGCTATAGTCATATGAGATGTGCAGGAGCAGCGGATGGAGTTGTACCCTCAATGACGATGGCTATTGGGAGTGTATTTGCTGGGGGGTGAAGGTGGGGGAGTGGTCAACATAGCAGCCTGTCTGAATGTGCCTATGAGCATGCAATGGGACTTGAAGAAGAAAATGCTCATCATCTATGAAAAACCTAAAAGGAAACATTCTAGAGGACATGGCCTGGCTGCTCAGTTTTATTTAGATGGAATTTTTTCTTATTCTAATCATTCTGTGCTATTCAACTACTGTACCGTTTTGATCCTATTTTCCACATTTGTTTCATTTCATTGTATAAGAGAGGGAAAATATATGCATAAATTCCTAAGACTTTATCTGTCTTCAAAACAATCTTTTTCTTTTTAAAAAGTTATTAGTTCTAATGTGTGTGTGTGTGTGTGTGTGTGTGTGTGTATGTGTGTGTGTGTGTGAATGCACATGGCACAGTGTATATGTAGAGGTCAGAGGATCGCTTGTAGGAGTTGGTTCTTTTCTTTCTACCACATGGATACCAGGAATGGAATTCAGGTTATCAGTTGGTGCTAAGCAACTTTACCACTGAACCACCTCAGAGGGCCAGTCTTTATGCAATGGAATTTATTAATGTTGAAGAAGCATAAAATAACTAGAACCTAAGGGACATGTTTTTTTAATTGGATGCATTTTAATGATTTCTTATACTGAAGGGCAATTTCAAGTGATCACATAAGTGGAATACATTAGTTCTTTTCATAATCTTATCAGATATGATGAATACATGTGCTTCAAGCATTCATTTCCTTTTCAAATCTAGATAAATAAAACCCAGGACAATGTTTAAAGGTGACAGAAAATACCAGTCCAGAACATGACCCTGTGACATGGGGATTATATATTGAGTTACCAGCACACAGAAAAGAACAGTGGATGTGAGAGAGGCATCTGACACTCAGGGCTTTCCAAAAGCAGAAGATAAAACGCCTTATGGAAGATACTGTTTCTCTACTGGGAGGAAAGTTGCATCATTATCACCAGGGAATGGGAGGTAAGACTGAGAAAAACCACACATGAGTGCAGGTGTGCACCCACTGGGCATGTGCACACATGCACACACCTGTAGTAGGAGAGAGGGCTCAGCAGGTAAAAGTGCTGGCTGCTCTTCCCCAGGACCTGCGTTCAATTCTTAGCACCACATGACAGCTGAAAATCATGTGCAATTCCTGTTTCAGGTTAATGTCCTCTTTTGGCTTCAACACTAGACATCCATAAAATGCACATATAGACATCTTGGAGAAACACTAACATGCAAAAATTAAAGTTTTTTATCTTAATCTCATCTTTCTGGTTGTTTATATCTCAGTAACTCACTTGGCTCAAGCGTCTTTCTCTTGTCATAGTTTCATAATTTGCTACTCTGTATAACTGAGTAGGTAACCATCCAGTTTTACCATTTCCTTGGCATTGACTTCTTTTCTTTCTCAATCTTTAAAATATGTATGCATATGCATGCTTTTTCCTTATGTGTATATGTGTACAACATGTATGGTATGTGTGTGGAGGGCAGAAGTGGATTTTCAGATCCCCTGGGACTGAAGTTAGTACTGATTATAAATGAACATGTAGGTACTGGGAATCAAACCAGGATCCCCTGGAAGAGCAGACAGAGCTCTTAACACCTGAGTCATTTCTCCAGCCCTGGGTCATTTCTTTATGAAGGCTCCCATCACCCCAAACCTAATAAACATAGTTTTGTGTTTGCTTCCTTTCCGATGTCTTATGCAAGTTTTATGATCAGCCCTAGACAAAAATCCTAGAAAAGCAGAGATAAACTTTTGTATCCTTATACCATTACCTACTGTAGAATAGCTCTATTTTAAAACAGAAACAGAAACCAAAAGCAAGCAAACAAAAACCTACCCATAGTATCACGAAGATGGCAGTGATTCTGAGTGGTGGTTTTCAACCTGTGTGTCACGACCCACTTAGGAACCTATCAGATATCCCGCATATCACTTATTTACATTGAAATTCATAATAGTAGCAAAATTACAGTTACGAAGTAGCAACAAAATAATTGTATCATTGGAGTCATCACATGAGGGGCTATTTTAAAGTTCACAGCATTAGGAAGGCTGAGAGCCATGAAAAGAAAACCTAAGTAACTTCCCCCAAGAAGCTAATGATGGCTTTTTTTCTCAAAGCTACTGGCATCTAACTATGGCATCATTTTTCCTCCCTTCCTGTGATCCTTTCAAAATAGAACTTTTAAAAAGCCTTATCAGAGAGAAGAAAGGTCCTGGCTGTAGGCTGTGACCTTGGTCATCTCTGACTCACCCCATCCTGAATTGTACTTCATAGCTTACAATAATGCATCCTCTTGCCAAAGCTCCTGTTCCTTTACAGTCTCACATGCTGCAAAACTTGCCCAGTTCCCAAACCACATATTCTTGAACAGTTCCTAATCTGCTAACTTAAGTGTGGAGTTGCAGTTCTGGCCACCCACAATCCCCAGGGTGGCCATTTATGAGGGCAAGTTGTTCTGCAATCTCCAATAAGCAAAACTTGTCAAGAATTTTTTTTTTTTACACTTGATTTTTGAGGAATGGTCTGATATAAGGCAGAGAAGGGAAGAACTGACCAGAGTTGTATGTATAGCACCAGCCTCATCCCCACTGCCAAGTTTGTCCTGCTAGAGATTTCATTTCACAACTCACAAATGAGCCAGTGTCAAGAACTATAGCATCATAGAAAGTTAAATCTGTAAAGACAAAAGACAACTGTCCAGCCAACTCTTTCACCCAAAGTGAGAGCTCTTAGTCTATGTTACTCTCTCTCAAGATAATCATCCAAGGGCAAAAAGAAGATTGTGATGGACTGGCTCTGGTTCACTGTTCCTCTCATCATTCAATTCTGCTGCTGTTCAACAGAAAAAAAAATACTTAAGGTGGGTGATGAGTATTAAAGTTTCTTAGAATAAAATGTAAGTCCAAACTTGAATATAGTGTCTGAAGTACTATTGAATATTGTTGTTATAGAAACCAGAGTTAAAATAAATTTTAATCTATCTTTAATCTTTTATTGTCTTTATGTATTATTACATTTTGAAAAAGAAGAAAAGGACCTTTTTGGGAAAGTAATGTATAACAAAAAAAAAAGCCTCATGATTTTGAATAATGGAAAGCATAAAATCCAAATTACTGCAGGTCTCATTATAATGGCACTAAAGAATCACCTCATTAGTAGTGATTATCTGGGTATTAATAGAAGTCCCTGACCTACGGGTTCCTTTTGCAAGTATTTAGGGTGATTGGTAGCCTCATGCTGCTGCAGGGAAGATACATTTAAAAACCTTCATCCTAGTATTGAAGGAGTAAGTTGAAGGAAGGAGATTTATGACATATTGAATGATGAAAATAGGTAATCTATTTATTGTCAGGAATCTCGTTTCCAATGATTCACTACACCTTTCTTTATAGAGTCATCCATTTCTGCTGTAAATTGTGTGTGTGTGCCTGTGTGTACAATTTTCATTTATTTTCTATGCTGTGTGTTATTGTACAGTGAAGCAGACTGCATCCAAACGCTGAATACTAACCTTAAAAATTCCTGGCCTTGGTGCTGAGAGAATCTGCATGGCCAAAGGTAACTGTAATAATGTTAGAGAAGAGTCTTCTCACCCAGAAATAAACCCAGAGACCTATGGATACTTGAGCTTTGATGAAGCTGCCAAAACCATACAATGGAAAAAAGGAAGCATCTTTAACAAACGGTGCTGGTCTAACCGGATATATACATGCAGAATAATGAACGTAGATCCATATTTATCATCCTGCACAAAACTCTAGTCCAAGTGGATCGAGGACCTCAACATAAAACTGGATACACTAAGTCTCATAGAAGAGGAAGCTAGAAATACCTTTGAAAACCTTGGTACAGAAGACAGTTTCCTGAACAGAACACCAATGGCTCAGGGTCTAAGATCACCAATTTATAAATGGGACCTCATGAAATGCAAAGCTTCTGTAAGGCAAAGGACACTGCCAATAAGACAAATTGGCAGCCCACAGATTGGGAAAGGATTTTCACCAACACTACATCTGACAGAGGACTAATATTCAAAATTTATAAAGAACTCAGGAAGTTAGACACCAACAACCTAAATAACTCAATTTTTAAAAAGATTGGGGGTACAGAACTAAACAGAGGATTATCAACAAAGGAATCTTGAACGGCCAAGAAGCACTTAAAGAAATGTTTAAAACCCTTAGTCATCAAGGAAATTCAAATCAAAGCAATACCCATTAGCATGGCTAAGATAAAAAAATACTCCCCCACAAAAACCTCAAAAGATAGCACATGCTGGATGTGGAGCAAGGGAAATACTTCATTGCTGGTGGGAGAGCAAACTTGTAAAACCACTTGGGAAATCAATTTGGAAGTTTCTCAGGAAATTGGGAATAGTTCTACCTCCAGACTCAGCTATATCATTCCTGGGTATATACACAAAAGATGCTCCAACATCCCACAAAGGTATTTGCTCAGCTATGTTCATAGAAGTTTTATTCATAATAGCCAGAAATTGGACAGCCTAGATATTCCTCAACTGAAGAATGGATAAAAAATTGTGTTGTATCTACACAATGGAATACTATTCAGCTATTAAAAACAAAAACATCATGAATTTTTCAGGCAAATGGATGAACTTAAGAGTATCATTCTGAAAGATGTAACCTAGTCACAAAAGGACTTGCATGATATATACTCACTTATAACTGGATATTAACCATAAAATACAGGTACCATGCTACACTTACAGACCCTAAGAAGGTAAACAGGATGGAAGATCCAAGTGAAAAAGCTTGAATATCACTTAGAAGGGGGAATAAAATAGTCAGAGAGGCAGATGGAGAAGGAACTGAGAGGGAGGGGGCATGGGAAGGGGAATTGGGGATTCAGGATTAGGTGTGGGGAAAGACAGGAGAGATGACTAGATGGCCATGAAAATGAATGGAAATATACAATTGACAGGGGTGAGGAGGTAAGGGGCATCTCCAAGAGGAGACAGAGACCTGGAATAAGGGAGAATCAATGTGTGTGACCTTAGCTGTGACTTACAGCATTGGGGGATATCGAACCTGAAGACGACAACTCCTGTATGCAGAAAGGACCTCCAGTGGAGCAATAGAGATACCAACTCACCCACAAAACTTTCAATCCAAAATTTATCCTGTCTACAAGGAATGCACGTATGTGGGATGGAGTAGAGACTGAGGCAATGGCCAACTAACAGGCCCAACTGGAGACCCATTTCATGGGCAAGCACCAATCCCTGACACAGTGATACTCTTTTATGCTTGCAGACAGGAGCATGTTGTTCTCTCAGAGGCTCCACCCAGCAGCTGACTCAGACAGATACAAACACCCACAGCCAAACAGTGGTAGAACTTGTGGACTCTTATGTAAGAATAGGAGGAAAGATTGCAGGCCCCAAAGGGATAGGAACACAGGAAGACCAACAAGTGAACTAACCTGGACCGTTGTGCTCTCGGAATCTGAACCACCAATCAAAGAACATACATGGGCTAGGGCTAGGCCTTGTAGCATATATGTAGCAGATGTGCAGCTTGACCTTCATATGGGTCCTGAATAGCAGGAATAGGGGCTATCCCAAAAGCTGTTGCCTGTATTTGGGATATGTTCTTCTAGCTGGGCTACTGTATTGGCTGGTTTTATGTATCAACACAAGTTGAAGTTATCACAGAGAAAGGACCCTCCCTTGAGGAAATGCCTCCATAAGATTTATCTGTAAGGCATTCTCTCAATTAGTGAGAGGGCCTATTGTAGGTGGTGCCATCCCTGGGCTGGTAGTCCTGAGTTCTAGAAGAAAGTAAGCTGAGCAAGCCAGGGGAAGCAAGTGAATAAGGAACATCCCTCCACAGCCTCTGCATCAGCTACTGCTTCTAGACCTGCTTGAGTTCCAGTCCTGACTTCCTTTGGTGATGAACAGCAATATGGAAATGTAAGCTGAATAAATCCTTACCTCCTCAACTTACTTCTTGGTCATGATGTTTGTGCAGGAATACAAACCCTGACTAAGACAGCTGCCTTGTTTGGCCTCAGTGGGAGAGGAAGCACTTAGCCTCGAAGAGACTTGAAGTGCCAGGGTCGGGGGATACCCAGGGTGGCCCCCACCTACTCTGAGGAGAAGGGGTGGGGAATGAGGGAAGGGTTTCAGGAAGGGTTGACTGGGAGGGGGCAGTGAGTGGAATGTAAAGTGAATAGATAAAATATAAAGTAAAATTTAAAAGTCTTCTCATATCTGAATTTTGTTTCCTACAGGGATTCCCTATCTTTGCCTCCACCATGCTAAGATTAGAGATGGGCTGATACATCTGGTGTGCCCACCTGGCTTTTGTATATGGATTCTGGAGATCTGAGTTCCAGACAAGTGTTTTAGTAACTGAATAATCTCCCAAGGTTCCTCACTTTCCTTTTTTTTTTTTAAATTAGATATTTTCTTTATTTGCATTTCAAATGTTATCCCCTTTCCTAGTTTCCCCTCTGAAAATCCCTTATCCCCTCCCCCCACCTCCTGCTCCCCAACCCACCCACTCCTGCTTCCTGGCCCTGGCATTCCCCTATACTGGGGCATAGAACCTTCACAGGACCAAGGGCCTCTCCTCCCATTGATGACTGGCTAGGCCATCCTCTGCTACACATGCAGCTAGAGCCATGAGTCCCACCATGTGTTTCCTTTGATTGGTCGTTTAGTCCCAGGGAGTTGTGGGAATACTGGTTAGTTTATATTGTTGTTCCTCCTATGGGGCTGCAAACTCTTTCAGCTCCTTGGGTACTTTCTCTAGATCCTTCATTGGGGACCCTGTGCTATGTCCCATGGATGAATGTGAGCACCCACTTCTGTATTTGTCAGGCACTGGCAGAGCCTCTCAGGAGACAGCTATTACAGGTTCCTGTCAGCAAGCTCTTGTTGGTATCTGCAATAGTGTCTGGGTTTGGTGGTTGTTTATGTGATGGATCCCTGGGTGGGGCAGTCTCTGACTGGTCATTCCTTCAGTCTTTGCTGTGAACTTTGTCTCGGTAACTCCTTCCATGGGTATTTTGTTCCCCCTTCTAAGAAGGATCAAAGTATCTACACTTTGGTCTTCTTTCTTCTTGAGTTCCATGTGTTTTTCAAATTGTATCTTGGGTATTCTGAGCTTCTGGACTAATATCCACTTATCAGTGAGTGCATATCATAAACTTGAAGCAATCTCACTAAACTCAGGGACTAGACAAGGCTGCCAACTCTCTCCATACCTATTTAATATAGTACTTGAAGTCCTAGCCAGAGCAATTAGACAACAAAAGGAGATCAAAGGGAGGAAGTCAAAATATCACTTTTAGCAAATGATATGATAGTACATATAAGTGACCCTAAAAATTCCACCAGAGAACTCCTAAACCTGATAAACAGCTTCAGCAAAGTGGCTGGATATAAAATTAACTCAAACAAGTCAATGGCCTTTCTCTACACCAAGGATAAACAGGCTGAGGAAGAAATTAGGGAAACAACACCCTTCACAATAGTCACAAATAATATAAAATACCTTGGTGTGACTCTAACTAAGCAAGTGAAAGATCTGTATGATAAGAACTTTAAGTCTCTGAAGAAAGAAATCAAAGAAGATCTCAGAAAATGGAAAAATCTCCCATGCTCATGGATTGGCAGGATTAATATAATAAAAATGGCTATCCTGCTGAAAGCAATCTACAGATTCAATGCAATTCCCATCAAAATTCCAACTCATTTCTTCACAGAGTTAGAATAGGTAATTTGCAAATTCATCTGGAATAACAAAAAAAAATCATATTTAAAATTTTAATTGATCAAGTATTAAAAGTTGAATTTTTTTCCTCTCATTTTCCCCTGTTGTTAAACATTATTGTAGCTAAAAGGTTGGGAAGTAAGAACTGTTTTATTTTTCAAAAAAAAAAACTGTCCCTTTATTTAGTCTTACCCCTTATCAAGGAATCTTCTCTCTGAAACAGAGATCATTACAGAAAACAGCACCAAACAAAATGTAGAGTTGTAGAGTTTGCTCTCCATCTACAATGTAACCCCAACATCTATAGGTAGACCTGGGGATGCAGAAGAAGGAGCAGAAGAGCAAGATCCAGGGGAGCAGGGCTTTACTGTGAGAATGTGTTTTGTTAGAAGCTACAACCACCAAGTCTCATTAACATGACAGTTTAAGCATGAGCTGAACAAGAACAACAAAGCTCATAGTAAGACAGAGATCTTAATCTCACACAAAGAACTACAGGCAACTGAGGGAGGTGGAGAACAGGAACAACAGGCTTTCTCAGGGGAGACCTCACCGATTTGCTGTTCAATGCCAAGTGGTCAGCCCTGAAAACACACATATAAGTGGCATTATACAGACTGAGCAGTATGTGTCTGTATGTTTAGGGATGTACATGCATACATTTACATATATACATGTAATGGTAATTAATGGGGAAAATGGTGGCCATAAATCTGAGAGAGCAAGGTGAGGTTTATAGGGGTGTTTGGAAGAAGGAGAGGAAAAGGGAAATGTAATTCCAATATAATATCAACAAATACGAGAAATAAAAGAAACCTCACTTTAGTAATCTTTCTTTTGATTATTGCCTTGTTAAAAACAATTTGGAGAGAAAAGTATTTCCCCTTTTGGCAAACATTCATTTCCCCCCATGTATAACATTAAATTTAACTCTGTACTTCAAAAAGAAGTCATTTAAAGATACCAAAGGCACTGCAGAGGAATATGGCTCCAAGGTAGATTACTGGGTCAGCGTGTGAGAGGTCCCAGGTTCAATCCCCAAGTAGCCAAAAGCAGAGGCAAAGGTGAAGTAGCACTCGGAACAAAGAAAAGTATTGCTTGATTCTCTACCTTCTGCTAAGAAAACATGGCCCCTTTTCCTTGCCCAGCATCTTTATTATTTTGTTATTTATAGAAAGAATTTAGCAAGCAATTCACAAGAAGAAAGCACCCGCAGAGCTTTAGGTCTTGAATTGCCACATTTCTTATGTGTTTTAAACTTGCTGTTTGCTAGAAATAAAAGTCACGAATCAAATCCTTATTCTTTGAAAGCTGCTCAAATAAGGGGTGAGTTAAATTGGTGCTTTGGAAGGAAGCCTGGGACGATGACCTCATACCTACACTGCAGAGCTGTCCCAGCATTAGCCGAAATGAGTAGTTATTGTGTAGAAAGTGTTTCAGAACAAAAATGTCAGGGAAATGCTTCAGGGAGAGAGAGAGAGAGAGAGAGAGAAAGAGAGAGAGAGAGAGAGAGAGAGAGAGAGAGAGAGAGAGAGAGAGAGAGAGAGAGAGAGAGAGAGAGGGAGAGAGGGAGAGAGCGCAAAGGCATTTAGCATCATATAATCAGGTCTTCTTATATGTATTTTTATTCAACCAAGTATATCCTTGTAAGATCTAAAATTGTCTTTTTGTAGAAACAATTCATTATATTTCTCCTTGTATTTCCTTTGGATCTGAGATGACAAGATCATCAGAATTCTCCCAAATGCCTGACAGCAAGTGTCTCAGAATCAGCCCTTGACATGGCTTCACTGAAGATAAGGGTAGTGTTTTGCTTGCTCTTGAAGTCAGAGCAGCTTGGCAATGATCTTATGGTGCAGCAGTCTTTATGTGCGGTGGTAGAATTCTTTCTCTGAGTTTCCCTCTCACATTTTCTGCTTGTCGTTTCTAGTGACATTTCTTGGGGGGGGGGGGGGGGAAATCTGGCAAGGATAAAGTTCAACATACGAAAGCTACGTGATGACTGTGTTAGTCTTTTAGAAATGGACCAACATTCCCTTCTGGAGGAAGACCTCCTCACTTGCTGTTTGTCAACAGCATGTCACGAGCTGTTTTCCTTCATCCCAAGAGTGAGGGAAATATGAACCCCTTCCGGTAGCATTTCAGGAATGGTTTGCACACGCCAAGCTGTTTACATGTTTCGTTTAAACATAAAAGCAATAACAATGAAAGGGAGGATTAAAGCAGAGAAGATTCAATAAGGATGAATGTTTTTCTATGCATTGGTATTTCAGAAATCACTTGGAAAGTAGCTGGAGGACCCTGAGGCCTGTCTGTTAGGCCCACTTCTAAATCACGTTGAACCATGGTTCCTTTGATGAGGAGATTTTTGTCAACATTTTAAGCATGAAGACAATTAAGCCATCAGTAATAAAAACACAAGTTTCTCCCTCTGAAGTGGAAAGTTACGACATCCGATCATTGATTTTCTGCCTCTTGTTGAGACCCAGGGGTGTTGCATTAAAACATCTGTTCTCACAAACCCCACTCAATTTTCTGTAAGGGGTGAGCAGGTTTCATTCCAAGTCTTATTTGCCTTGTGCAGAGATTGTCGACTGAGGATACATGTGCTCAGGTATTCAACTTGGCATGGTGGAGTCAGAACCAACACAGCAGGTCAGCAGGTCAGGGCTCTGAAGGATGGAAGGACAGGCAGAGAAACACTTCATCTTAAGTGGTTGGCAGGGAGGCGTGCTGGATCTGGTTTTTCTCAGTTCTCCTAGGTCTCTCTTGCTTTCTTTCTGTTCTCTCCAGAAACACACTGGAGTAAACACAAAGAACTACCCCGATAAGCATACAACTCCAAACTCTGCTTAGCCTGCACCGTTTCTTAGTTCAGTATTTTACTCTAGGTTATGAGAGTAATATCGAACATGTTTCACTTGTGAGTTATATTTCTAAGTGGAGCTTGAGACTGAGGTAGCAGGATTGCCTTAACTGGGATAATTGGTTTGTTTCCGAAGATTCTGATGGCCTTTGGGAATATAAAAACAATTCAGAGTAAAATAAATGTTTTGACCCATAGATTGTAAATTGGGCGGGTTGGTGGTTTTTTTTTTTGTTGTTGTTGTTGTTGTTGTTTGTTTGTTTGTTTTTTGGTGTTGTTAAGTATGCTGCTGTACTTTAATAAGTAGTATTTACATGTAAAAATAAAAATATTTGAAGAGAAAAGCAAAACGTGAATTTGGCCTACCATCTCTTACATTTTTACCTATGAGAAAAACTGAGTTATCTCTAGACATTCATTCTTGTCAAGGGGAGTTACAAACTATCCATATCCTGGGACTCAGAACACTTGCTGAAAAAAACAAAAAAAACTAAAGCCCATCTCCTTACTCACCCACTCAGGAAGCCAGCAGACCAATCAGCCAGCAGAAACAAGAAAAATAGACAAAAGCACAGGAAGAAAGGCTATTTGTGAAAAATGTAAAAAATGTTTATTTATTAGCTGTGTGAATATTATACAATACACTTCACCCCTAAGACCACAGATTCTTTATTTCTGAAAAATAAAAACAATTGAATTGACTCAAGCTCATTGGGAGGCCTGAAGGGTTAAATGAGATAATACGTCTCAAGTTATTTAGACCGAGTGCATGAGAGGTTGAAAGTTTATACTCTTTAGACATCATAGGTTGGGATCCTAATCCCAAAGGGATGGCTTTGGGATGATTACTGACACATACCATCGTGAGGGTGGGGCTTCCTGGTGGGATCAGTGCTCCTTTAAAAAGACACCAGATAGCTTGGTCTTCCTCTCTGTACCTTTGTGCACAGAGAGAGATGACTGCTACTTAGAAAGAGAAGAAGATGCACAATAAAGCTCAAAATTTCTGGCAATGTCGTCTTAATGGATGCTAAAATTACACTCGAATATGCGATGGTGTGAACTGACTACCTTTCTTGGAGGGCTTCCTTTGTCGCCTGCCCACAGCTCGTCTGTTTATACTGTGTTATTATCCCAGCCATACTTCCTTACAGATTTTGCACGAGTTTTCCATCAATTTTTTTTTATTGGAAACATTTTGTAAACCGTACTTTCTATGTGTGAGTATGTGCAAAGAATTTTAACTTATTTGTTTGAAAACAAAATCCCAAACCAGAACTCAGGTACGGCTCTTTTGTGAGGGAGCAAGACGAGGAGCCGCAGATGTCTAGCTGAGAATTGTTGCACAGTCACACGCTGGCCCTGGGACAGGAGGTGTTTATTATTTCCACAATTTCAATCTATCCACAAAGCTGATTAAATTTAAATAATGCAAGAGTCAATATTCTAAATATTTCAATAACTTCTAGGTATGCAAAGTGCAGAAATGTAAAAAGTCTGACCAACCTACGGTGTAGGTCTTGCAGCAATAAAAGTAAATGATTTAAAAGTGTCATTTTAAGTTGAAGCTGATGTGCCTACTAGTTACTCTCACAGTGCACCTAATTATCACTGAAGTCAATGCCTGATTTCTCCTCCTGCTCCTCCTCCTCCTCCTCCTCCTCCTCTTCCTCCTCCTCCTCCTCCTCCTTCTTTTCCTAAAACTTAGATCCAAAAAATCTTGAAATTTGTTAGCTCAGAAAGAACGTTTCAGAATGGGCCCAGACTGAATTCTTGGTTATGGATATCTGTGTGTTACGACTTTATTGACAGTAGTAGCAAATCATAACTACAAAGATGATCTGTATAAGTTGTTTTCTGTGAGAAAAACAGTAAATTCTAAGGAAACAGAAATTTAATTTCCATAGGATTTCAATGGTATTATTTCTAGTTACATACAAGGAGTATAAGGAATAGGGAGTTAGGCTACTTACTTAGCTGAGACCCTTCTCACTGTATATGCAGTTCAAATTAGTCTGTGTGTTTATGAATCCTATCTACAAAAGGCAGGATGATTGGAAGATGGTGGTAAAGTATGCCCATACAGCTAGAGGGATTTATTCATTAGTGTCCCTGATGCTGAGAATAATCACTTCCAGGCTTGGCTAACCCTTAGATAGAGCTCCGTCCAGCTCAGGAAACCTTCTAATGCAGCCTAACACAACTTACTTAAACAACTCTGAGAATTCTTTTCCTTGTCACATGGTCTAGAGCATGGACTTTGTAGAAAGAGAAAATGACATAGAATCACAATTTAAAAAGGTTGGAGTTCTTCTTCTTCTTCTTCTTCTTCTTCTTCTTCTTCATATTTTCAGAGACAGGGTTTCTCTGTATAGCCCTGGCTGTCCTGGGACTCACTTTGTAGACCAGGCTGGCCTCGAACTCTGAAATTCACCTGCCTCTGCCTCTGCCTCCCAAGTGCTGGGATTAAAGGCGTGTGCCACCACCGCCCAGCTGGTTGGGAAGTTCTGATGGACTACGAATACTGGAGTAGACAGCAGCATTTATATATGTGGGTGCCTTGTGTGTTTGTATGCATGCATGTATGTGTCTTTGTATGTATGAGAGCACCACATACATGTTTTGTATACACAGAAAACAGAAGAAGCTGTCAGATGCCCTGGAATAGGAGTTACAGTTAGTGTTAGTCTGCTATGTGAGTGTTAGAAACTGAGCGTAAGGCCTCCAACAAGACCAGCAAGTGCTCTTAACCACCCCTCCATCTTTATAGCCCTTTCCTTTTGTCTTTCTGTGTGTGCATCACATGATTAAAAAGAGAATATTTATTTAGTAAATTCCTGGATTATATGTAAACATTGTGCCCCTTAAGCTCATCTCAGTGTGCAGAGGAATAAGTGTAGTTATTAAGAACATGGTGTTAGAAGTCAGTCTGTTATTTACTAGCTGTGAAACCTTATGCAAATTATTTAGCCTCTCTGGACATCAGTGTTCTAACCTATAAAATGGTATAACAGGCATATGAATAGAGTTGTTACAGAACTAAATGAGGCTGTGATATTTGTAAAGCCCTTGGTGTAGGTCTTGGCAGGCCATTAACATTCAGTTATATTTTGTTGTCTATATAAGATCTAGGTAAAATGGTCTTTTTGAATTTAGTGCTTCTTCACGATTTGTCAGAAACCAGAGTGGGCACTATCCTCTTCTTTCAGAGTTTCAGAGTGAATGGCGCTCACTTTACTTTTCATGTCCATGCCACTAAAACAAAACAAAAGTGTCAGCATAGGCCTGTTAAGGAAAAGTGAGAAGGAACAGACTGGAAGGGACTGGAAGTGAGGACTTACTGTGGCTCATAGATTTTTCTAGTTGCTATCAGTTTCCCGTTTCCCTGTTTGCTACTGACTTATCCCCTCTGTCTCTTCCTTGGGGAAAAACAACCCAGGAATAATAACAACAATGAACCCTCTGTTTTCCTGCTGTCCCATTTCCCCCCCAAACTCCCAACCCACAAGCCTACTTACCTTCCTTTGTCCATTCATCCCTCAGACTCCTTCCACATACATCCTGCTAAGGAACAGAGGCCCATGGGAAGTCCAATAAAGTGCCAAGGAAGAAAAATGTTTACAGGAAGAAATTGTGATCTGAAGGAGGTAGGAATGAGCATAGGTGAAAAGAAGAGCTCTGTGGAAAATGGTAACAACCAAGGTAAGTGAGCATCAGTCCCCTGCACCAGTGACAGCCTGTGGAAAGAAGCTTTGCCAGGAAAGCAAGGAAAAATCCCTTGATTTTTATAGACCACGTGTCTTCTAAAAAAAATGCCTGGAGAGATGATATTTTTTTTTCTATGGAAATTGCACAGGTTCCAGTACTATCAGCTCAGGACAGTTTCAGCAGTGACTTCAGGTAAACAGACAGGCATAGTCTTTACCATAAATGTCAGTACTACTATTAAGGGCTGTGCTATAAATAACATTAGCATTTTGCCTTCCAACTGCTAAAGATCTTGTGTAGCATATCATTTTATACTTACATAAGCTTATGGAAAAGGCACCATAAAGGCTGGGTTTTATTTATTTTTTTATTCATAATGACAATGTAGAAAGCTATTGATTGAATTGATTGCCACAAGTAGAAGGTTTCTGTTGTAAATTCAGAAATTCAGATTTTAGTCTCATGTTTCTGAAATCACTCCAGACAAAGCAGCCATGGGAGGAGTCTGGTGTCTTGCCACATTGACTCACTGAGTGTGTTTGGAACCCTGTAATTTTCACATGCTATTAGGGTTGGGGCAGGGACCAAGACAGAAAGAGAGACAATAACAAGGAAAAGCAAATTAATAGAGGATGTTTGTAGATTATGGTGTTATCTATGAAGGACATGACTAGATGTAAGGCCATGACTCCCCCCCTCCCCTGTAGATTTTTGTCCTTAAGTCAAGATAAGAAGGTGTCACTGTGAATTCTGGGCAGGAATGAGACTAGAAAGGCTACTGTAGTGAAAGAAGCTGTTGTTATTGGGGACAAGACGTAATGTTGTGGTTGGAAATTTGAAAGGAGACAGCAGACCAGTTCTGAAGTCTGTATCTTGGAGAGCCAGCCAACCTTACCAGGATAGTCTTAGCTGAATCCTAGACTTAACTCACAAGCCTATACTCCCAGCAGCCATCTTTGTGCATATCCATACGTTCACAGTTTTCATAGAACAAGAATGAACTGAAACTCAGCTATGTGCACTGTGCAGTGAATTACAAAACACACGAAGCTTTTTCTCTCATGGAATTTCACTTGCCTTTTGTACTTGGATGCCTGAATACTTGCTTAGACATTTGACCCTTCTTATTGGTAAATATAAGCATGTATATGTTGATTGGAGTTACCTGATATTTTTTTCCCCTGGGGTTTGCCCTCCATTAAATGACAGTCACCTGTGTGTAATAAGTAACTGTGAAACGGCCGTAGCCAAAAGACACAAGGCTGAGCTGAGGAAGGATAAACTGTTTAAGAGTCAGAAATCTGAAGTTTGTGTGCATTAAAAAAAAAAATCCCCTCTGGGCTCTAAATAACTGTGTGTCACCTTCAACAAGATAGCTAACCTCTCCGGGTTCTTCAGTGTTTTCTCCGCAGTAACAAGAATAATGGTTCTCGTCATCTCTCTGCCTCTAGGGATACTGTCAGAATTAATGAGACACCAGGGTGAAAGGCTTTGCACTTTTCTCCCTCTGAGAATGCTGGGATACAAACAAAGTAATATCTCTATATTGCGAACTCTCTTTCTGTGTGGCTCAGTAGCGTTCAGAAAGGAGCTCACAGAGTTTTTGAAGCAGCAGCAATTACTGTAGGTGTTACATATTATAAGGCAAGACTGTATCTGCCAGGAAAAACAAAGTGTGTGGGGGGGGGGGGACCAAAACTCCAGTCAGAGAAGGTCTGCTCACTCTGTGAGGTAATCAGTAGGAGGCTTGGGATAATTGCAAGTAAAATATTACTGAGCACAGAGTAGAGGAAGGGAGGTGGTGAGGCTTCCTAATTAAAGTTGCCATCCCGAAGGAAGAGAGAGCAACGAGGCCCTGGCTGCTGACACATTGCTGAAAGGTGCTTAGACATGCTGGAGAGAGAAGATAGAAGTTGGAGGTCAAGTGTTTGTGCCTGTACAGGAGAGCTGCTCAAAGCAATTAGAACTGTAAGACTGGTGATTAGAACTAACCAGAAATTAAACCATAACAGGTTAAAAATGTCCTCAACCATTCCCTGGATTAACTGCTGAATTGTCTATTCATCTAGGCAGGAGGTTTATTTAATTTTATTTTATTTTTTTCTTCCTGGAGCTGTCATCTCAGTGGAAGAAAACAATCCTCCAGATGCTAATGGGTGGTGATAACTGTAAAATACCCACGTAGGACTAGAGATGCAGCCCATTAGACTTCCTTTCTCCCACTCACAATGCTGATTTCTTTTGTATTAAGTTATTTATTTGCTTCACATCCTGATTGAAGTTTACCTTCTCTCCTTTCCTCCCAGACCTTCCCTCTCACCTCACCACACCCATCTACCCTTGCTCCCCTTCTCCTCAGAAAAGGGGGCAACCTCCCGTGGTTATCAACCAGCTTCGGCATAATGAAGTTGCAATAAGGCTAGGTGCGTGTTCTTCTATTTAGGCAGCCCAGTTAAGGGAAGGGGATCCAAGGCTGGCAATGTAGTCAGAGACAGCCCCTGCTCCTGATGTTAGGAGTCCTACACGAAGGTCCAGGTGCACAACTGTTAGGTATGTACATAGGGTCTAGGTCTGTCCTATGCATGCTCTCTGGTTGTCAGTTCACTTTCTGTGAGCTCTTAGATGATTCTGTAGGTTTTCTTGTGGTGTCTATGAACCCTCTGGCTCCTTCAATCCTTCCTGCCCTTCTACAGGGTTCCACAGGCTCCACTTAATGTTTGGCTATGGGTATCTTCATCAGTTTTCATCAGTTATTGGGTGAAGTCATGCTGTTGGATGGACTGTCCGATGACAGTCACGCAAGGCTCCTGTCTGCAAGTATAGCAGTGTATCATTAATAATGTCAGGGGAAGGCTATCTCTCATGGCATGGGTCTCAAGGTTGGCCAATCATTGGTTAGCACTTCTGTCAAATTCTGCTCCATCTTTTACCAGTGCACATGTTGTGAGGAGGACAAATATGGTTCTAAGGTTTTGTGGCTGGGTAGTGGACCAAGACCTACATTGTACGTCTTTCCTGGTTACAGGAGATGGACAGTACAAGCTTCAAATTCCCCATTGCTACAAGTCTTATCTCTTTCACTCTCATAGATTCCTGGAGAATCCATTGTCCTAGGTTTCTAGCTCATCCTAGAGATGCCCAACCAATCCAATTGTCTCTCTCAGTACTCTCTCCCTCTGTCCTCCCTGCATCTCCCCCTTCCTGTTCCTATCCTATCCCCCTCCTAGTCTTCTCCCTCCCTCTATCTCTGATGTCCAATCTATTTCTTTTTCTCAGTGAGATTCAATGTCTCTTCACCCTCAGCCCCCTTGAGATCTTCTTATTACTTAGCTACTATGGATTGTAGCATGGCTATTCTTACTTTATGCCTAATATTCACTTTAAGTGATTACATACTATATTTGTCTTTCTGGGTCTGGGTTACCTCACTCATGATCTTTTTTAGTTCCATCCATTTGACTGTAAGTTCCATGATGTCATTGCTTTTAATGGTTAAATAACACTACCACATTTCTTTTCCTTTTATTTTAAAGATTTATTTATTTATTTTATGTATGAGTGTCCTGTCTGCATGTACACCTACATGCCAGAAGAGGGCTTCAGCTTCCATTACAAATGTCTGTGTTCCAACATGCAGTTGCTAGGAACTGAACTTAGGACCTCTGGAAAAACAAATAGTGCTCTTAACTGCTAAGCTATCTCTCCAGTCCCATACCACATTTTCTTTATCCATTCTTTAGTTGAAGGATATATAGGTTGTTTCCAGTGTCTGGCTATAAGGAATAAAGCTGTTATGAGCATGGCTGAGTATGTGTCCTTGTGGTATGGTGGAACTTCTTTTATGCCCAGAAAAGGCATAGCTCCTTAAGGTATTGAGATAGATCAATTCAGCAATGGGTAAGTGCTCTCCTTGCTCCACATCCTTGCCAGCATGAGCTGTCGCTTGAGTTTTTGATATTAGCCATTCCGACAGGGGTAAGATGGAATCTCAAGGTTATTTTGATATGCATGTCCCTGATGATTAATGACATTGAACATTTGTTTAAGTGCTTTTCAGCCATTCAAGAACCCTCTTTTGGGAATTCTGTTTAGTTCTGTACTCCATTTTAAATTAGGTTATTTGGCTTGTTGGCATATAATATCTTAAGTTATTTGTATGTTTTGGATGTTAGCATTCTGTTGGATGTAAAGTTAGTGAACATCTTCCCCCATACTATAGGTTGCCATTTTACCCTATTGATGGCATCTTTTGTCTTACAGAAGCTTTTCATTTTCATGAAGTCCCATTTATTAATTAATAATCTTAGTGCCAGAGCTGTTGGTGCTGTTTAGGAAGTTGTCTCCTGTGCCTATGCATTCAAGGCTATCCCCACTTTCTCTTCTATCAGATTTAACATAGTTCATATTAAGGTCTTTGATTGGACTTGTGTTTTATGCAGGGTGACAAATTTGGATCTGTTTGCATTTTTGTACAGACAGACATCCAGTTAGACCAGCACTATTTGTTGAAGATGCTTTCTTTTTTTTCAATTTTATACTTGACTGTATAGACTTCTTTGTAAAAAAAAAAAAAAACCAAGTCTCCATAGGTGTGTGAATTTATGATTTGATTCGATTCTGATTCTTTGATATGAGTCCATTGATCAAACTTTTTTTTATATCAGTATCAAGTGATTTTTTTATTACTATTGATCGGTAGTACAGCTTGAAATCAGGGATGGTGACACCCCCAGAAGTTCTTTTATTGTATAGGATTGTTTTAGCTATCTTGGGTTTTCTGTTTTTCCATATTATGTTGAGGGTTGCTTTTTCAAGGTCTTTAAAGAATTGTATTGGAATTTTGATGGGGATTGCATTGAATCTGTAGATTGCTTTTAGTAAAAAGGCCATTTTTAGTATGTTAATCCTACCAATCCAAGAGCATGGGAGTGCTTTCTGTCTTCTGATATCTCCTTTAATTTCTTTCTTTAAAGACTTGAAGTTTTTAATCAAACATGTCTTTTGAACTGGAAATTTCTGGTTTCTTCAAGAACTCAGCTGTGTCATGTGATGTTTTGCTGAAAGCTGCCTTGTGAGATGGCATGTGATGTTTTGCTGAAAACAGACATGTAAGAGGGGGCATGATGTTTAGAGAGACTATAAATGGAACCCCACAAACAATGAGAAGACATTCTGCATTGCTATGCCATGCAACACTTGCTGGTCTTTGCTGGTCTTCATTGGTCTTCATTTTGTAGAGAGAACCATGACAAAGAACTTATGGTATTCTGGCTGATTCTGGCTGCTGAGTAGAGTCTTGCTGTTTCTGACATTACTAATGATTTGTGTTTTATGTTTGCTATTTTACTGGAATGCTGCTATCTTGACAATAAAGAACAGAAGTTAGAAGGGGGATTGAAGCATTTAAGAACCTTAAGCAGGAGGCAGAGGCAGGCAGATTTCTGAATTTGAGGCCAGCCTGGTCTACAAAGTGAGTTCCAGGACAGCTAAGGCTACACAGAGAAACCCTGTCTTGAAAAAATCCAAGAGAGAGAGAGATTAATAAAAAAGAACCTTAAGCAAAGTAGATTTTGAAAAAAAAAATCTAAGCCCACTCTCTTTCACTTCCTTGGTTAGAGTTAGACCAAGATATTTTATGTTATATTTGTGGCTATTGGACAAGTATTATTTCCATAATTTCTTTCTCACCCATTAACCATTGTGTATAGGAGAGCTAGTGATTTTTTTAAAAGTTCACTTTGCATCTGGCCACTTTGCTAAGGTTGTTTATCAGTTGTAGGAGTTCTCTGGTAGAATTTGGGGGTCACTTATGTGTACCATATCATCTGCAAACAACACTGCTTTGACATCTTCTCTTCCAATTTGTATCCCCTTGATCTCCTTTAGTTGTTTAATTGATCTAGCTAAAACTTCAAGTACTATATTGAATAAATAGATATGGAGAAAGTGGACAGCCTTATCTTGTCCCTGATTTTAGTGAAATTGTTTTAATCTTCTCTCTATTTAATTTGATATTGGCTATAGGCATGCTATATTCTGCCTTTATTGTGCTTAAGTATAGGCCTTATATTCTTGGTCTCTCCATGACTTTTATTATGAAGAGGTATTGGATTTTCTCAAAAGCTTTTTCAGCATCTAATGATATAATGAGATAATTATGTGGTTTTATTTTTCTTTCAGTTTGTTTTTATGGTAGATTACATTTATGGATTGTTTATATGTTGAACCAACCCTTCATCCCTGGATGAAGCCTACTTGATCAGGATGGGAAATGTTTTTGATGTGTTCTTTGCTTCACTTTGTAAGAATTTTGTTGAATATTTTTACATCAATGGCCATAGAGGAGACTGGTATAAAACTTTTTCTTGGATTAGTCTTTGTGTGATTTAGGTATCAGGGTGATTGTGGGCTCATTAAATGAATTTGGCAATGTTCCTTCTGTTTTTATTTTGTGGAATAACTTGAGGAGTGTTGGTATTACATTTTTTTTTGAAAGTCTGGTAGAATTCTGCACTAAAACCATCTGGCCCTGGGCTTTTTTGGTTGGTAGACTTTTAATGACTGCTTCTATTTCCTTTGGGGCTATAGGTCTATTTAGACTATTTATATGATCTTGATTTAGCTTTGATATGTGACATCTGTCAAGAAAATCATCCATTTCATTTAGATTTTGTAATTTTGTGAAATACATGTTTTCGAAGTAAGACCTAATGATTCTTCAGGTGATGATTTTGTAGAAAATATTTTCTGGAACTTTGAAGTGAGAATCTTCTCCTTCTATTCCTCTATTCTTAAGTTTGGTCTTTTTATAGCATCCCAAATTTCCTGGATGCTAGTGTTAGAAACTCTTTAGATTTAACATTTCTTTGACCAGTGTTTCAATTTCTTCTATTGTACTTTTTTACATCTGAGAGTCTTTCTTCCATCTCCTCTATTGTGTTGGAGATGCTTGCATCTGTTGCTTCTGTTCTTTTACCTAGGTTTACCATCTCCAGGATTCCCTCAGTCTATGTTTTTATTATTGCTTTTATCTTCAGGTCTTGAACAGTATTATTAATTTCCCTCACATACTAGATTGTATTTTCCTGTATTACTTTTAGGAATGTATTAATTTCCTTTTAAAAGGCTTTTATTATCTTCATAAGGTTGGAATTAAGGTTGTTTTCTTGTACTTCAGTTGTATTAGCACATCCAGGGCTTGCTATAGCAGGATAGATGGCTCTAGTGGTGTCACATTGCCCTTGTTGATTGTGTTTTGTAAGTTATTATTATTATTTTACATATCGACGTTACATCCAGTTAACGGCCACCATCCCAGTCACCCTGTCCCACAATCCCACCCCCATCTCCTCTGAGCAGGTGGGGGCCACTCCAGGTATCCCCAATCCTCACACATTAAGTCTGTGAGGCTTACATCCTCTCCCACTGAGGCCAGACAAGGCAGTCAAGCTAGAAGAATATATCACACAGACAGGCAACAGCTTTTGGGATGGCCCCCATTTCATTTGTTCATTCGGGACCCATATGAAAGCCAAGCTGCATGTCTGCTACTTATGTGCTGGCAGGCCTTGGTCCAGCCTGTGTATGTTGTTTGGTTGCCAGTTCGGTCTCTGGAAGCCCCAAGGGTCCAGATTAGTTGATTCTGCTGCTCTTCCTGTTTCATTAGGGACTGCAATTCTTCCTCCTACTCTTTCATAAGAGTCCCCAAGCTCCACTCACTGGTTGTGAGTGTCTGCATCTGTCTGAGTCAGCTTGTAGGTGGAGCATCTCAGAGAACAGCCATGCTAACTCCTGTCTGCAAACATAACAAAGTATCATTAGTAGTGTCAGGGATTGATGCTTGCCCATGGAATGGATCTCAAGTTGGGCCAGTTATTGGATGGCTGTTCCCTCAATCTCTGCTTCATCCCCAATCCCTGTTTTTCTTGTAGACAGGATAAGTTTTGGGTCAAAAGTTTTGTGGATGGGTTGGTGTCCCTATCACCCCATGGGGGTTCCTGCCTGGCCACAGGGGGTAGCTTCCCCAGGTTCTATATTCTGAGTGCTTTGAGTCACAGCTAAGAAGATCCACATTGATTCTTGGGCACCTCGCTTATCCCATCTCTTTCTGGAGATGGCCCACTATATCCCCTGTTGCTTGTGTTCCTAAGCAGGCCTTTAGCCATCTGTTTGTCCTTGGTACCAGCAGACCTCAGAGAATACAGTCGGAGCCATAGGCTGGAAAATGAAGTGCAGGAATAGGGCACAGCTCATTCCTGCTGAGTGTGACCCAGGGGTACCTAGCAGTCAGCAGGTTGGGAGAGGGTCTTACTTGGTTATCCCTGGTGCCAGCAGGCCTCAGTGAATGTAGGCAGAGATGTGGGCAAGAAAATCGTGTGTAGGGAACCGAGTGCAGTTTACTGCTGTTGGGTGTGCTCTAGTGGGGCTTTGAGGATGAATTTCTACATAAAATTGTTTTCAAGGATACAAGACCATTTTCCATCTTCTCTGGTAATTGCAACGCTGTTCATATTTATAACACAGTTGCTTTTGGACAGACTACTTCATTTCAGTTGACTGCTGAGAAAAATATCCTGGAGGGACATTAATGTTCTGACGGACAAAGTACTGCTCACCAAGAATGAGCCAGTGTCAAAGGACACCTTAATGACAGATAGAGAACTCGATGCCTTCATCCATAAGCTGCCTACTATATACCCTCCCAAGGACACACTGCCAGTCACTGGTTCTTTAAATGTATCCTTGCAAATTTTTTATTCTTAAAGCTACTTAATTCCATTTTAGAAGATCTAGTTTCTACAGCTGACTTACTCATTGAGTAAAGGGTCTGTGAGTTGTTTCTTGCTTCTGAAGCTTGTGAGTAAAGCTATGTGTGTGTGTGTGTGTGTGTGTGTGTGTGTGTGTGTGTGTGTAAATGGGCATAATTAGAGGTGTTTACAGGACCATGGGTTAGGGACTATTTATATCAGCACTAACAATTTACCTGCATTGAAATTCCAAGAGATCAATGCCAGTCTTGACTCCTCGCCATGGAGAGCAACCCAGTGCTCTTTTTCTTGAGGATTCAAGGTCAGAAGTGTACCCTCAGCTGTTACACAGGGAGCTCATATACTCAAGCCTTTTCAAATTAGCTCATTCTATGAAACTGTATGTAATCAGCCACTTAAGAGCTTCAATAAAAAAAAAATGGAGTGAAATCAACTTTTACATTTTGAGTATTCTATTCCTGTGAATATTCAAATTTGCTGCAGAAAAGAGAAAAGGGAAATCATTGAGATATTTTCCCCTCCTTGGAGTAGAACCTAGGGATGCTTTGGAGCACCCGCATTGGGTGACTAGTGCTTATTATGCAACACATGGCTTGTTTAAGCCTGGAACTGTCCACGTTTAGATATTTGTGCAGTTATTCTTGCCAGGATCCAGTGGTATGGCTATCTATTGAATCCTATATTGGTGGTCTCTAGGTAGTATAGTATTTTTTAAAAATCTATTTCAAAGGTCTTTCTTAGGTGTCTGTTTTGTCCCATGTTGGTTTACAGTGTCTACAAAAAATAGTAAAAAACAAATAAAGTTAATAGCTGAGAAAAATGCAAAGACTGTTACGGTAAACTATACAGTAGAGTTTTTATTAGCTAAGAATGTGGAGATAGAGCCAGATATGGTGGTACTTGCCCATAACTTAGCTTGTGGATACTGGGGCCAGGAGGACCAAGAGTTTAGCTAGAACCTGAGTCAGTACTATCCTAGTATACCTAAGATCTTGTCTCATACAAGAACAGCAGAAAGTGAAGACATACGTAATTCCTTGTCCTCAACTACTTTATATTCTTATTTACACTAGCATCATTTGTTTTCATCTTTCCTTCATTAAAAAAATAAAACTCTATTGTGTACTTACCAGATGCTAGAGGGTAGTCTAGATACTTGAATACAAAGACTGCATAGTTCTTATGCAGTTTTATGTGAAGTTGAGAGAGAGAGAGAGAGAGAGACTAACCAAATAAGTACAGGCAAATGTAAAATCCACAGTCCTTCAAGTATGCCCCAACAAACATTCACGAATAAGCTTTTTTCAGTCCTGGACATGGTTACCTGGTGGTGGCTATGAGTCTTCTGTGATGCTAAGAGCCAAGAGTCCTCTGGATGTGAACTTTCTCCTGCTCTCTGTTGACTCATTCCACCCCAACAACTGTTTGACAGATCCCACCTGCATCCACCTTTTTCTCCCTACTCTGAGATGTCTATTTCTCTAGTTTTGTTTCTGTTGTTGTAATAAACACCATGAACAAATGGAATTTGGGGAGGAAAGGTTTTATTTTATTTTACATTTTAACAGTCTATCTTTCAGCAAAGCTGGAGTAGAAACTCAAGGCAGGAACCAAAAAGTAACTATGGAAGAATGTTGCTTACTGGTTTGCTCATGAATAGCATGGTATTTAAAGTGACCAATCTGAGATGACCCAGGTTTTAGGCATGAAAAGATGATGGCAGTAGCAAGATGGACTCTACTACAACATTAATCAAGCTTGGTGAGTGGTTTCGTGTACAAGGAAGACATTATAGCACATTAATTTCCCCTTACCAGACTTTTCTATTACCCATGGGGGGTGCAGAACTGTGATATCTCATCTCAAAAAATGCAGGATGAATGCACAACACCCCGACTCTTGTGGAGAGACTACAATCAACTATTGTAATTGTCTGTAGTTTAAGGCATTAAACCACACTGTGGGTTAGTACTGTCCTCTGAACATATCTGTAGACCTGCCTACACATCTAGAAGCCAAACTTCTAGAAAAGGCATATTACAGTCATACAACAGCAGGTACTGCACAGCACCACATTCTTTGGAATAAAAGTAGGGCATATCTTCATACACACATATACCCCTGATGGGGGCAGATGGGATAATTGCCTTTAAGTCGTTAAAATGTCATTCTTTTAAGCACCCTTCGATCTTTAAAACACCGAATACTATTCTGTCAAAAATTTTTCTGCCAGTGGCTTCTGTCTGAAAATAGAATTGATTACCTCGTGAAGAAAGGCTTAGAGACATTTAGACCTTCTGTTTTGCATGAATAGAAATCCATGTATCAGCTACAAGCTTGAGATGGCCTTTTAACTTGTCTCCTGCTTCATTACTTAAATAATTCCTGAGTACTACCAACCAAAGTCTCAGGACAGTATCTGCTTATTTTTCATGAATGATAATAGTTCTAATAAACACAGCTATAAAATATTAAAGAAATAACAGAAAGTCGTACTCATCCAAACTTTCAGTTTTGTGATGGGTTTCTTGGGTTTTATGTTGAACATGTTTGGGGCTGGTAAGATGAGACTGCCATACCCGGGGAATCCATCCCATAATCAGCCTCCAAACGCTGACACCATTGCATACACTAGCAAGATTTTGCTGAAAGGACCCTGATATAGCTGCCTCTTGTGAGATTATGCCCAGCCCTAGCAAACACAGAAGTGGATGCGCACAGTCAGCTATTGGATGGATCACAGGGCCCCCAATGGAGGAGCTGGAGGAAGTACCCAGGGAGCTGGGGGGATCTGCAACCCTATAGGTAGAACAACAATATGAACTAACCAGTAACACCCCCCCTGCCCCAGAGCTTGTGTCTCTAGCTGCATATATATATATCAGAAGATTGCCTGGTTGGCCATCAGTGTAAAAAGAGGCCCATTGGTCGTGCAGACCTTATATGCCTCAGTACAGGGGAATGCCAGGACCAAGAGGTGGGAGTGCATTGGTGGGGGAGTGGGTGTGGGAGGGTGTGGGGGACTTTTGGGATAGCATTGGGAATGTAAATGAAATAAATACCTAATAAAAACGAAAAAAAAGAAAATATTCAATAAAAGAAATGAAAAAAAAAAGATGGCTCATCAGGTAAAAGGCATTGCCTCTAAGCCTGCGGATTCAGCTCTGGAACCAATATGGTGAAAGAAGGCAGTTAGATTTCACAAATTGTCCCCTATCTTCCATATGGGTACTGTGGCACGCATGGACTCTCATATTAACAAACAAATATAATAAAATATTACATCAAATATGTTGGTATGTCTCAGAAACTGTGTTGGATGACCAAATTTAAAAAGTAGACACTCATTTATTTTTACCATTTTAGCATTTCCAAATGCTATTCTTGTGTATAAAATTCACTGAAGTTTAGTTCTCAACTGCATTATAAGCCAGATAACTCAGTTTGTCATTTTGCACAAAATAGCCATCATGATTTTTTTTAACTTTCCTTCTGTAGAAAGATTTGGAAATAGTTACTTCACTTTGTCTTCAATGTTGACTGTGAGATAGCCAGCATTTACTAAAGACAAGATCTCTGAAACAAAGTTCTTTTCTGCCTGAGATGTAACTTCTGAAAGGTAAATAGTTGGATGTAGCTGCTGCTGACTAATATGTACTGTGATGCATATCATAGTACACACTGGGCGCATGGAACTGTCAACTTAATCTATATAAATTTCTTGTTTGCGTGCTTTATAAGGCATCTTTCTGAAGACATGTTACAGGTCTGAGTTCCTTTTTCCATTTGCTCAAATCTCACTGCGTGTGTGCAAAGCATCACTGGGACTCTGAGAAATGCAACAGTGCAGAGAATTAGCCGTTTTCCTAGATACTGACCACGCTAGAATAGCAAATGAGATACCAGACAAGGGCAGAACTCAAAGGCATACCTGGTAAGAACGTTAGCAGGAGAATAAATAAGAAAATCATGAAGTCAGAGAGGTGGACCTGATTGGGAAGCATATGTTCTGCTTTGTGGAACAAACAGCATTTGAATAGAGTTGTAGCTAATGAGAAGGATCTTACTATAGAGTGGGGTGTGGCCGTTTACTTTTAATTGCGTTTGAGTTCCCCGACATGGCATGTTGTGAGATTTTTATGGAGTGAAAAAAGGCAGAAGCAAGTAAGGAGCACTCCGTTGTGATTAGATATGTTCAGATGAGCTTCTTATACATAGACCATGTGAATCAACTCTGTGGCAGGTCAAGCACCCACTAGTGACAGCAGTGTCAGGGGCCTGGAATTGCACATATAGAAGAGGACAATGGAAATAGTCTGAAAATTGTGTCCAGAGAAACATGGTGTAGTGGTTTGAATATGCTTGCCCCAGGGAGTGGCACCGTTAGGAGGTGTGGCCTTGTTGGAGGAAGTGTGCCACTGTGGGGGTGGGTTTTGAAGCTCCATTCAGTGCAGAGGAGACAGTCTTCTCCTGTTTATAGACGTCAAACTCACTACTCCTTCTCCAGCACCATGCCTGCCTGCGTGCTGTCATGCTTTCTGCCATGATGATAACGCCCTGAACCTCTTAACTTGTAAGCTAGCCCCAATAAAATGGTGTCCTTGCCTTGTGCATGGTGTTTCTTAGCAGCAATGGAAACACTAAGACACATGGGAAACTGTTAGGACGTACTGATGCTGAATATCATGGGGATCAGCATCCCAATCATAGAATGGTTTGAAGGATATTAGATCGATTTAATCATAGGATGTAGTACTGGGGGCAGAGTGAGGAGGGAGAAGATGAAGACCACTTTAGCAAAGCACCAAGATCCAACATCAACAAATTGAGTCAGTAGCTTTCGTATGTGCCGATAGTGGATATGCTGAAGAAGAAACTGGAAAACAATTCTGCTCATAATAGCTTCAATAAGAAAATGAACACCAATGAGTAAAGCTAACTGTGGAAATGAAGGACATCTCCAATGAGCTGGTATACTTTTCCGTTTGTATTATTTTATTCTGTCTGTATGTGTGCATCTCTGTGCACATGAACTGAAGAGATAAAGGGAGAATGAGTGAGCAAGAGAATGAGAGAGCAAGGGAGAAAGACAGAGAGAGAGAGATAGAGAGACAGAGAGAGGACAGATTTTGAGGCAGGGTCCCTGTTGTTTCTGGTAATGTGCTTTGTAGAGAGCTGGCCAGTAAGCTTCTGTGTGATTCTCTTGTCTCTGCCACCTACCTTCCTGTAGTAATGCTGGTCCCCTCATATAGGGAGAATTTTGGTTTCTTTAGAGATCACAGAAACGTTTAGGAATATGTTTTTATTTTAATAATGGGTATGGGATATGCTAATGCTTTAGATTGTCCACAGAAGCTGAGTATGATTTGCCTCATGCTCTAGTAGGGGCAATTTCCCCAGCTGCAGATAGTTTCTGTCAAATGGTCATGTATAAAGAGAACAGAAGAAATTAGATATCCTGATAGTGAAGATCAAAGTGCCCCCAAGGAACTCAATGTCTCTGAACAGCAGGAAATTGTCTAATGGTATCAGGCTCTTCCACTCTGGCCACCATTCTTTCCTACCTAGTGTCGAGTTGGAAGGGTGGAATAAGGTTGGAGAAGGGGGTGTAGAAAAAGAACCCATAAAGTAGCCAAAAGTCTGGCTACAGCCTCACACCACAAATAGCTTTTTACTGGCTTCCAGAGATCAAATACAAGTTGTCAGGCAGTTTTTATGCTGAGCCATCTCCCCAGGCCTTAAAGGTTGACATTAAAGGTTTAAAATTCTTCCCAGGTCTTGCATTAGCAGAATTTATATGAACATGGCTCTGTGATTAACCAGAGGTGGTCTATAGATACAATATAATCTCTATCAAAATTCTCATATTATTTACAAATAGGAAAAAAATCTAAACTTCATGCAATAGAAAAATTAAAAAAAAAACTCTCATAGCTAAAACATTCTTTTTTTAAAAAATAAATTTTATTAGGTATTTTCCTCATTTACATTTCCAATGCTATCCCAAAAGTTCCCCATACCCTCTCCCTACTCCCCTAGCCACCCACTCTCACCTTTTGGCCCTGGCATTCCCCTGTACTGGGGCATATAAAGTTTGCAAGTCCAATTGGCCTCTCTTTCCATTGATGGCCGACTAGGCCATCTTTTGATACATATGCAGCTAGAGTCAAGAGCTCCAGGGTACTGGTTAGTTCATAATGTTGTTCCACCTATAGGGTTGCAGATCCCTTTAGCTCCTTGGGTACTTTCTCTAGCTCCTCCATTGGGGGCCCTGTGACCCATCCAATAGCTGACTGTGATCATCCTCTTCTGTGTTTGCTAGGCCCTGGCATAGTCTCACAAGAGAGAGCTATATCTGGTCCTTTCAGCAAAATCTTGCTAGTGTGTGCAATGGTGTCCGTGTTTGGAAGCTGATTATGGGATGGATCCCCGGATGTGGTACATTTACACAATGGAGTACTACTCAACTATTAAAAAGAATGAATTTATGAAATTCCTAGGCAAATGGATGGACCTGGAGGGCATCATCCTGAGTGAGGTAATCCAATCACAAAGGAACTCCCGCAATATGTACTCACTGATAAGTGGATATTAGCCCAGAAACTTAGGATACCCAAGATATAAGATACAATTTGCTAAACGCATGAAACTCAAGAAGAACGAAGACCAAAGTGTGGACACTTTGCCCCTTCTTAGAATTGGGAACAAAACACCCATGGAAGGAGTTATAGCTAAAACATTCTTAAGGAAAAAGAACAATGACTGAGATATCATAACATCTAATCTCAAACTATACTATAGAGACACAGTAATAAAAACAGCATGGCACTGGGGCAACAAGACAGATGACAGATCCTCGAAATAAACCCACACAGCTACAGCCACCTAAGCTTTGACAAAGATGCTGAAAACAGACATTAGAGAAAAGGCTACCTCTCTTCTAAACAGTGCTGAGGAAACTGAGTTATCTACATATAGAACAATGAAATGAAACCCTTATTTCTCAGCCTGTACAAAAGTCAATTCAAAGTGGATTAAAGGCCTTATTGTAAGACCTCAAATGCTGAACCCGTCAGAGGAAAACATAAAGAAAATATTTCAAAATGAACACACATGTCAAAACTTCTGAAAGGTTTCCAAAAGCTCAGAAAATAATGCTAAGTATTTTTTATATATTTTTATTAGATATTTTCCTCATTTACATTTCCAATGCTATCCCAAAAGTCCCCCATACCCTCCCCCCCTCCCCTACCCACCCACTCCCACCTTTTGGCCCTGGCATTCCCCTGTACTGAGGCATATGAAGTTTGCAAGTCCAATTGGCCTCTCTTTCCATTGATGGCCGACTAGGCCATCTTTTGATACATATGCAGCTAGAGTCAAGAGCTCCGTGGTACTGGTTAGTTCATAATGTTGTTCCACCTATAGGTTGGAAGTAGGGCATTGTTGTCAGGGCCCAGGAAGGCTGAAAGCCTGGTTAAAGGCTGGGCAAGAGGGCACTCATCTGTAACGTCTGACTGGCTGACCTAGATGAAGACACAGGGACCAATTGTATAGGCTGGACTAGTTTACATCATTTTTTTCTACAAAGTCCAAAGCTTGGCAGTTTGCGTTCTGTGGGTAATCCCTGGACGGTGTCCATCAGCCAAGTGTAAATCTGCAGAGATGAAAATAGATGAGAGTCAGAAATTTAAGTATAGGAACTTCAAGGTAAATCTTCCATTTGGAACTCTCAGGCTCATAGTCCTCGTAACTGAGGAGAGTCTATCCTTAGGAGTAGGGAAACTTAGGCTGTAGCTTTCTGGAATCCATTTGACCTGTGACAGGTGGACCCAAGTCAAGTCATATGCTTTCTTTGACTCCCTAAAGCTTACATAAATTTTTATTTTACAAAAAGGGATCAAACTTCCAGATGTATTAGCATCAATCTGTACTGAGATCCACATCGTCACATCATTGGAGGGGATTCATGACACTGAATCATAACAAAAACCACAGCTTTGGGTTAAAAAGCATGAAGATGTTTTTCCCTGTCCAAGAGCTGGATATATGGTTTTAGCCCGATGAGATGCATCTTTAAGTTTGTATCTAGATGACAACCAAAGGACATTTAAAATCTTGAGCTTGTGATTGAATAGTAAGCAGTGTTCTGCCAGCCTATCAGAACTCTGTGGATCTATGTTAACACTCTGAACCTTTGAAATCTTAGTGTAACAATAGCAATTGGTGGGGGGCTATAAAACATTTCCCATTATTCATATCCCTTAAATGATTTTATACCTTTATAGCTTTCACAGATTTTAACACTTTTTCTTTCCATTTGATCATTTATTAGAGACACAAGTAGTTGTTATTGAGAACAGTCGTTGCAAGGCATGCTCCTTTAGTGAAAAGTTACCTCTGAAACCTGTTTATTATTTAATATGTTAGCAAGCCAAACCTGTCTGCCTTTTCTTTTTTTTTCTTTCTCTCTCTCTCTCTCTTTTTTTTTTTGTTATTTTTTTTTGTTTGTTTTTTAGTTTTTTAGTTTTTTGAGTCGGGGTTTCTCTGTATAGCCCTGGCTGTCCCGGAACTCACTTTTATAGACTAGGCTGGCCTCAAACTCAGAAATCCACCTGTCTCTGCCTCCCAAGTGCTGGGATTAAAGGCGTGCGCCACCACTGCCCAGCTTGCCTTTTCTTAATAAAAGACCTAATAGCTCTAAAAGAACTAACAAGGTGGCTACAGCCTTGGGGGAAGGAGTTGGTTGCTCACTGCTGACAAGCTGACAAAGCTACAGTTAGCCTAGTTGTATAGACACAAGATAAGACATGGAACCAAAATGACAACAGAAAACAGAACCAAAACAACAGTTAACAATTTGAGTTCTCTGATTTAGAAGTTCACCAGTCTGATCAGGAAAGATTTTTTTTATAGCCTTCTTGTACAACCGAGATGCTAGGAATCCATTAGAGGTTGGTGTGTTTGAGTCCTCCTCAGCTCCTGGGTCTGCACTGAGCCTTTCCAAATCTTTAGTTTGGGCCTCAGTGTTGAAGAATGACCCTATAGTTAGCCTAGACATTGGAGCCTCAGGGCTCCAAGGCTAAAGTGGACTATGTTTATAACAGCATATTTACAACAGCAAGTTTTAGAACCAGCTTAGACATCTGTAGTGGATAAAGGAATATATATATATATATATATATATATATATATATATATATATATATATGAATGTATACATGAATGAAAGTTTCACACACACACACACACACACACACACACACACACACACACACACACACGTATTGGAGTTTTGTCAACCATAGGAAGAACAAAATTATACAATTTCTATGAAAATGGATGCAACTGGTGAATACCACTGCTCACAACTAAAGTTGTAGTCTACCATGTCAGGACGCTTTCCTGAGCTCAGAGCAAAATGGAGGAGTCCCTTTTCTAAGTTGGGGTTTCCTCTTCTCTGCCTGATCTGTGTTGCCTGAACTCCTGAGGAATGTCACATAGTCCTTGGCAAACATGCAAGTTCAGCTTCCTCTTTCCTGGATAAGAACCTGCCCAGCAATTACCTGGGATTCCTGGGATGCCTCTCCATGCAAACGAGCCTTCCTAAGTACTTTAATCTTCAGCTAATTATTTTATTCACCCTGAGAACTCCTTCCCATTCTCCAAGGTTCATATGTAACCTTTGTTCACCCTGACTAAAATGTATATATGTACAAGCGGTCTCACTGAAGACCATTGGAAAGTGTGAAACCACATACATTAAACGAGATGAACATTTTCTCTCATGTATTAACCATACATTTGGAATGTATATCTATATATGTATGTTTAGGACAGAAAAGCAGAAGAGAGAGGAGAATATCTAAAGAAGAGATGAACAAGAAGAGGAGAAAGAAAGTGGGTGGGTGTTGAAGATGACAAAGCTATGTGAATTTTGAGGACAGTGTACACATCTTTATGAAACTCATCCCTACGTCCAATGAATGTATAGGAATAAGAATAAATAAAGTTTAGGCGATTAATAAAAATGATTAACAGAAATAGGTCATACTTTAGTTTTGGATGTTCAAATTTAGATGTCTTGATTCTGAGATGCTTCCAGTGAATCAGAAAAAAAAATCTGAAAAGAAGAAAAGTTACCTAGAGGTACAAGAAGGTTGAGGCTTGGCAGCTTGCTTCCCCACATTTTGGAGAAAATTTCCTAATCTTCCTTGGCTTTAGGGTCCGTATTTGTAGAGTGGAGTCAGTTATGGTGTCTAAATATAATTATGTGTGTGGATTAAATGACATCGGGTGGGTAAAGCTCCCTCAGAGTCCTATGCTGTGGCTCATTGGCAGGTAGCTATTTTTGTTTCTAGTAATATTGCTAGTGAATAGGGAGAAACCTAAGTTTAGAACGTGCCAATAAAGGTGCAAGTAACAGTATGCTTTTGCCTAGTAGTCTTGAAACAAGGCAGGTTCAAGTCATTTCCATGGGTTGAACCTTGTGGAACTTTTCACATTTAGGACACAACAAAGAGAATTTTTTTAAAGGTGTTGGAGAATGAAGAGCAGGAGCCAAGGAAGGAAAGCTGTTAGAGCTAATGACTTAACACCATGCATTCTATTGCTGCTAACAGAGTAAATTGATAAAGCTCTCAGCTGGAAATATGCTAAACATCTGGAGAGAAGGGTGCTTAGCATGATATACTCTGTACCCATTGCATTCTAAAATGCACCACGTTGTTTCCCATAACAAAACGAAGTCATAGGAATTGTCCTAATTAGGGCTATTATTACTGTGATGACACATGATTAAAAGCAACTGCGAGGAGGAAAGGGATTATTTGGCCCATGCTCCCACAATTCACCACTGAGAGAAGTCAGGACAGGTACTCAAACAGGTCAGGAACTTGGAGGCAGAAGCTGATACAGAGGCCATGGAAGAGTGCTGCTGCTTCCTGGTTGCTCCTCATGCCTTAATCAGCCTGCCTTCTTACAGAACCCAAGACCACCAGCCTAGGAGCAGCATCAGCCACAGTGGGCTGGGCCCTCCCACATCAATGACTAAAGAAGAAAATGCTCTACAGGCTTGCCTAGAACCAGATATATTCTTTCAGCCAAGATACCCTCCTCTCAGATGACTAGAGCTGTCAAGTTATCCTAAAACTAGCCAACACACGAATGACAGCATATTTCGTAAAGTTTATCTTAAAAACTTGGTGATGTTTACTCTACACCTGTCATTAAATTTTTGAAGAAAAGAATCAAATTGGGAAATACTATATACAACATTTCAAAAAGAACTAGGAAACAGGGTCAGCCACATTTTTGCTGAACTGTGAAGGAGGAAGAGATGGCAGTAAATGATACTGCAGGCCACTGGTTCTGTTGGAAGGAATTTTTGTCAGAGCAGCCTTTCTGGATTGTTGCCTCTGGCAAGACTTTCCTTAATGCACTTAATTGGAGACATTTCAGCCCACACTATCACTTATGCTTCGTATTTATCACCTTATACCTAGAAATCTTAATCTTTGAGATAAAATGTATTATAGGTTGCGAATTTCTAAGGCTTTCTACAAATCTTCAGACTCTATCAAAGACTCCTTTACAGCAGCCATTATTCTTCTGTTTAAAACAGTTGTAATGCTATTGCTTCAAAAGTGAATGGCACTTTTTATTTTAATGCAATTTTGCTTGGTTAATTAATCTATATAATCGTTATAACTATCTTCTTAGTGAGAAGCACTGTAGCTTCCAGTCTTGTATGGGAATGTAAAACTTTTACAATACTAAAGTGTGAGAAAGTGAGAAGACTTCACCTAGAATTCAGACCCACATTATGTCATACAAATCTTACTCATCGTCTTTCCTATATTTATTTTAAATCTCATTTTCAGAAAATCTTTTCTTTTCTGTTTGTGCTTCTTAGTTAATTTTAAGCCAGAGATGTAAACCCAAGATCTACTACTTATTTTAAGTTAAAAGGTCAATCAATTCTTTATGTAAATCTGATAAAGACAGGGAAGGAGAGACAGAGAGAGGGACATAAAGAGAGGGAAGGAAGAAAGGAGAGGGGGAGGGAGGGAGACAGAGAGGGGGGGGAAGGGAGAGAAGGAGAGAGAAAGGGGAGGAGCAGGGAGGGAAAGAAGGAGGAGGGAGGGAGGGAGAGGGAAAGAGAAAGGGAGATGAAGAGAGAGAGAGAGAGGGAGAGAGAGAGAGGGGGGGGATATCTTAAACCGTGATTCGAGGTTTAGCAGAGCCACCAGATAGTCTTGGTTTCCATGGAAACCATTAAACCACTGCTTTACATGCAGATAATGTGCAGCAGGATAGGTAAGATTAGACACAGATGTTGTTCAGTATGGTTAAAATGGTAGCAATAAAAAGCCACTGGCATTGGGAGGGAGAAATGTGTAATATCTTGGGCCCAGAGGTTAAGGCAAGGGTTTAGGATTAAAAGTTTAGTATTGTAATATCTTTGTGAGATAATACTTTTTCTGTTTACCAATCACTTCTAGGGGGCTTGCCTAGCATGCATAAGCCCTGGGTTTGATCTTCAGTACTGCAAAAATCAAAACACAAACCCCAAGAGAAATTCGTCAAGTCTTTCTGGGTCCCTTCATTTTAAGTACATGACAATCTGGTGCTTTTTGGTTTTTTGTCTCCCCCTCCCCGAAGGTGGGTGGGGAGAGTTACACCTCTTAGTTTTTGACTGTTGAATTGTGAGCAGAAATGATGTGGATCATTTCAAAGTCTAGCATTTAACGACTGGTGTAAGACTTCATAGAATTGTGTTATCTGATATCTAAACAATTGTCAGGACTCATTAGCTGGGGCCCTGATCAACCAGATTGAGGTGAGCCTTCCCATTGACCCACCACGTATTTAAGTCATATCCAAGCAAACTGAGATATACTCTTCTGTTATTTAAGCAAATAAGGTGGTTTTATGAAAACCATTGAGACTGCTGGTTGCTGGTTTCTCCTCGGCTACCTAGCCTTTTCTGAGTAACACATCTAATAAATGATAGAGGTAAAACTGTCATGATGTATGTAAAGTCTTTCCCAGTTAGTTATAAAATGAATCCTTAGTGGCAGGAATGATTACTTCTGTTGTGCTTGTGGCTTCTCTGGGCCAGGAGTTCTGAAGTGCAAAGTGGAAGTAGCACGAAGCTGCTCCCAACTGGCATCTCTCAGAGACACTTCAGCTGCAAAGTCACACACCTCATTCTTCTAGAATACCTGAAAAGCAGGCTCAGGCACAGCCCTCCCCCTGAGGATCTCCATATGTTCTCTTTATGTGGTTTGGCTTTCCAAAGCATGGTAACTGAAATTCCAGAGATAGCATCCTGGCAGAAAGTATTCCACAAGGTCCTTCAGAGACTCCATAGATGGGTCATCCATGGTATGAGGTGTGGGAACCTCAGGAGGTCACCAATTCTGATCTGGGTGGCAGGTAGAAGAAAAAAAATGGTGGGGTCAGAATTAGTCTTCATTTCTTCAGGAGATGATTTGAATGAACTCCATGAAAGAGTTGAATTAAGACATGTTAAAAATCTGCAGTTATTTCATTCAAAGGCATCATTAAAGTATGGTAAAGTTTGCATAGTTGTGGAACAAAACTCTGGTGGGCTATGAACAAGACACATTTCATTTAATAACAAGAATCATTTTTTCTTGAGTTTTTTGCTGAGTGTTCTGGAGCTCTCATTATTATAGTCCTCTGTCTATCAGTCAGTCTGTCTGTTTGTCTGTCTGTCTGTCTATCTATCTATCTATCTATCTATCTATCTATCTATCTATGTATTATCTATCTATCTATCTTTCTATCTATCATCCATCTATCTATCTATCTATCTATCTATCTATCTATCTATCTATCTATGTATCTATCTATCTATCTATCTATCTATCTATCTATCTATCTATCTATCTATCTAATCATTTATTCATCCTTCATATCTGGGCTACAGCTTCTCCTTCCTCCATGCCTCCTAGTCACTCCCCCACATTTACCCCTCCCCAGTCTACCCCCAACCCAGTCTTTCCACTGAAAAGAGCAGGCTTCCTGGGGACATCTAGTGAACACCGCACAGCATTTAGATGCAGTACATAACAATATGCATATGTGATTTCCCTTAGCAATTCCAGGATGCAATGCAAACAGTCACTGTTATCCCAAGAATATAAAGGAGGAAGAAAGATGCTGAGGAGGCACTAAACCACTAGATATATATGTGAACATTTAGATTTACCTTTTTCTGCATTTCTTTAAGAGATTAATTTATTTCTTCTTTGAAGGCATCTATCATCTTTTTAAATTCATTAATTTTATATACTCCATATTTTATTCTGCACCCCCCTCCACCGTCCGACTGTTCCACACCCCTCCTATACCTCCTTTCCACACCCATGTCTCCATGTGGATGTACCCACCCCCCACCACACCTGACCTCTAAACTCCCTGGGGCCTCTAGTCTCTTGAGGGTTAGGTGCATCATCTCTGAATGAACAAAGACCCAGAAGTCCTCTACTGTATGTGTGTTGGGGGCCTAATATCAGCTGGTGTTTGGTGCTCCAGTGTTTGAGAGATTTCAGGGGTTCAGATTAATTGAGACTGCTAAGTCCTCCTACAGGATCACCCTTCTCCTCAGTTTCTGTCAGGCTTCCCTAACTCAACAACAGGGGTCAGCTGCTTCTGTCCATTGGTTGGGTGCAAATATCTGCATCTTACTCTTTCAGCTGCTTGTTGGGTCTTTCGGAGGGCAGTCATGATAGGCCCACTTTTGTGAGCATTCCATAGCCTCAGTAATAGTAATAGACCTTGGTACCTTCGCTTGAGTTGTATCCCACTTTGGACCTGTCATTGGGCCTTCTTTTCCTCAGGCTCTTCTCCATTTCCATCTCTGTAATTTTTTCAGACAGGAGTAATTATGGGTCACAGTTGTGACTGGCATGACAACCCCATCCCTCACTTTATGTTCTGTCTTCCTGCTGAAGGTGGGCTGTATAAGTTCCCTCTCCCTACTGTCAGGTATTTCATCTAAGGTCCCTCCCTTTGAGTCCTGAAAGTCTCTCATCTCCCAGATCTCTGGTGCGGGAAGTGGGTGCAGCCTCATTGGCCTAGATGGCACCCTGGCCCATTGCCAGGCCCCGTGAACCCCACATGTTTACTGCCTTGTCCTAGCATGCGCAGTGAGCCTGCATGTGTGGGCTGCCTGCCAGGCTGGACTGTTCCTTGTGATCTGGATCTGTCAGCCTATTGGTGACTGACCTGAGTTTGTGCCTGGAGTGTGTGTGAATTCTGATTGGATGAGGTGGGGTGGAGCTAGATGAGGTCAGTTGGCGCGAGTATAGGAGTCATTGTTGTTGCCCTTGCCCTAAGTGGAAGAGGTTGTTGTAAGTAAAGCTGCAAGAAGGAGTAGAAGAAGAAGCTGCTGGGGAAGAGAGCTTTAGGGGAAAAAGCCACAAGTAAAGAAGTTGCTGCGTGAACCAGCCTTGGTGTTTGTGTTGTTCTTGTCTTTGCGGGCAGAGACTGTGTCAAGTGGTGGCCCGTACCGGGAACTCATCGTGTTGGCAATGATAAGTAAAGAAAGTACAGGCCTTTGAAAATTTTAGTAAGCATAGGCCTGATAGGTTCCCAGGAAAAAAGGGGACAGAGCACTAAGGATCTCAGATATAGAGACGGAGGGAATTTAAACGATATGGGTTCAACTGCGATTAAAATGAAAGTAAAAATGTTAGCCATCTGGAACTTGGTCAGGGCATGCTTGAGGGACGCCAGTAGAAAGTACAATGCTGAAATAGAGGAAGGAGCAGCAGTGCTTGAGGAGGCTAAGGAGATTGCTTCTCAGGCTAGCCGCCGAAAACCTAAACAGCTTAGACAACAAACCAAAGATAAGAAAGAGAAGAAGGAATCTAGCTCTGAAGGGTCTACTAGTGACAGTGACGGGACTGATAGCGACAGTGACATCTGTATTCAGATGTCCCACTGGAGTATGAGGTGCGGTAGGCCGCCCAAACCATCAGCCCCCCCCCCCCAGTTGCCTTCTCCTCCCCTCTATAAAGATGAGGGAGACAAAAGGGGAAAGTGTAGTCTTCATGCAAAAGTCTGGAAAAATGTGCCCGCCATTGCGGGGGCCTTCCCAGTATTTCAGGAGCAACAGGGGCAACGGTATCATGAACCCCTGGAGTGGAAAGTTGTACAAAGATTGAAGGAGTCAGTTTTGACTTATGGGGTCCAGACTGCCTTTATAAAATCTAGAACATGTGTTTAAACTCCGATAAAGGCAGTAAGAGTTAAGGTTAGGTACTTTTTGAGCAATTTCCTCAAAGATAAAACATTGCAACCTGCAGGAAAGCTCCTGAGGACTCAGTAGTAGAAACTTGAGCCATTAAAGGAGAATGCTTTAAATGAAAGAAAAAAGAGAAAAGATGGTCTTATATAGTGGATGGGAGGACTAGCCAATAGTATTAGAAGGAAAACAACAATATGAAAGGGACCATTGTTTTGTGTAAGATAAAAACACTTAATGTTCTTAGGTATGCATATGTATACTCTATGTAAATATGTTACAAATTTATATCTATAAAATCTGTATTTCAGTAAGCATTGTAAAGATATGGAAAAGACATTTAGTGAACAGGCAGGAAACAGAAGGCAGTGTGGTATGGGGGCACAGAACAGAATATAGCCATGTTTGAATAAAAGGTTTTTCTTTATGTACTTCTGTGTTTTGAAAGTAATAAGGTGTTCACAAAAATAAGATCATGGTTTCCTCCCCCAGAGGGGTGTCTGCCATTTCCCCTGGAGATAGAATTGCTCAAATTTTGCTTTTGCTTAGTCACCATGCTAGCTTCCCTTCAAGGGGACTGAAAAGAGGAAACCAGGGCTTCAGCATCACAGGAATACAAATATGAAAGCTGGTATCCTTATGGTTAACCAAAGAGTGTACTGGTTGTGGGAACAGATGAGTATTTTGGAGCAGTTAGTATTTGCTTCCTGCATTACTTATATGTCAGGAATGTGTGTAACCTGTTCAGTATCAGAATTTTTCCAGAGCTGCAAATCTGTCATGTGCAATTGGTACCATGTGGCTAGGAAATTGGAGTCATGATATCAACACAAAGATGAAGGAATTGCGAGCATCGATTGTTGCCGTGAACAACACACTTGTGGAGATTGCAACTGCAAAGCAATGGCTGGAGATCATCCAGGGAACTGTGGGATTCTTAAAAAATTGGGGAGGAATGGCTTTTTGAGCGCTCCTGCTGACTGTTGTGTGTGGAGGAATGCTTTGGTGGATGGCACATATGCAAAGGCGGCACAGGGCTGATAAACGAGCCTTAGTGCAGGCTATGGCAGCCTTGGAAGCAGGAACATCCCCCCAATGTTGGCTCAACATGCTGGATTAGTAATCAATGACGGGTAAGACCCTCACGTCCACATACCAACCTAAGACAGGATGGCGAAAGTGAGTTCTTCACTCCCATGACAGGTAAGGATGTGGCACAGATGGGGGAAACCTAAGACAGATGTTGATCCCAGAGCTACTAATAAAACAAAAAGGGGGAGATGTGGGAAGCGGGTGCGGCTGCATGGGCCTAGATGGCACCTGGCCCATTGCCAGGCCCCGTGAACCCCACATGTTTACTGCCTTGTCTTAGCATGTGCAGTGAGGCTGCATGTGTGGGCTGCCTGCCAGGCTGGACTGTTCCTCATGATCTGGACCTGTCAGCCTATCGTTGACCGACCTGAGCTCATGCCTGGAGCGTGTGTGAATTCTGATGATGGATGAGGTAGGGTGGAGCTAGATGAGGTCAGTTGGCGCGAGTACAGGAGTTGTTGTTGTTGTCCTTGCCCTAAGTGGAAGAGGTTGTTGTAAGTAAAGCTGCAAGAAGGAGTAGAAGAAGAAGCTGCTGGGGAAGAGAGCTTTAGGGGAAAAAGCCACAAGTAAAGAAGTTGCTGCGTGAACCTGCCTTGGTGTTTGTGTTGTTCTGGTCTCTGCAGGCAGAGACAGTGTCACTGTGGTGCATGTTGGAGCGTCCTCCCAACCTCCTATCTCCCCAGGTTGCCTGTTTCCATTCTTTCTGCTGGTCCTCAGGGCTTTAGTCCATTTCCTTCACCCAATACCAGATCAGGTTCCCCTCTCCCTTACTCCTTCCCCTCCCCATGTCCCTCCAACTTCCCTCTTGTGATTGCTTTCTTCTCTTTACCAAGTGGGACTTTGTGTGCTTGTGGTCCTCTCCTTTTGGCTTTGTTGTGAGATACTTAATATCTTGTCCTTTTTTGGTACAGGTACCTACCTTGTTTTGCTGTTTTCCTTCTAGGATTCTCTATAGGGCTGGATTGGTAGGTATGTACTGTTTGAACTTGATTTTGTCCTGGAATATTTTGGTTTCTCTATCTATGTTGATTGAGAGTTTTATTGGGCTGGATTGGTAGGTATGTACTGTTTGAATTTGATTTTGTCCTGGAATATTTTGGTTTCTCTATGTTGATTGAGAGTTTTGTTGGGTATAGTAGCCTGGACTGGCATTTGTGTTCTCTTAGAGTCTACATGACCTCTGACCAGGCTCTTCTAGCTTCATAGTCTCTGTTGAGAAGTCTTGTATAATTCTTATAGGTTTACCTTTGTGTGTTACTTGGCCCTTTTCCCTTGCAGTTTTTAATATTCTTTCTTTTTTCTGTGTGTTTAGTGTTTTGATTATTCTGTGACGATAGGATTTTCTTTTCTGGTTCCATTTATTTGTTGTTCTACAGGCTTCTTGTACCTTTATAGCCTTCTCTTTCTTTATGCTGGAAAAGTTTTCTTCTATGATTTTCTTGAAAACGTTTTCAGGTTCTTTGAGCTGGGAATCTTCTTTCTCCTCTATTCCAATTGTTCTTAGATTTGGTCTTTTCATTGTGTCCTGAATTTTTTGGATGCTTTGGGTTAGGAGCTTTTTATGTTCTGAATTTTCTTTGACAGTTGTGTCGATCTCTTCTACGGTATTTCCTACACCTGAGATTCTCTCTTCTGTCTCTTGTATTCTGTTGGTGATACTTGCATCTGTAACTCCTGACCTCTTTCCTAGGTTTTCTATTCCCAGGTTTGCCTCCATTTGTGTTTTCTTTATTGTTTCTCTTTCCACTTTTAGGTCTTGGATTGCTTTATTTAATTCGCTCACCTGTTTCCCTGTGTTTTCCTGTATTTCTTTCAGTGAGTTATTGATATCCTTCTTAAAGGACCCTATTATCTACATGAGATAGGATTTTAGGTCAGCTTCCTGATTTTTAGGTGTGTTGTATTCAGGGTTTGCTGTGGTGGGAGAACTGGGTTCTGATGATGCTCATGTATATTGGCTAATGTTGCTTATGGTCTTGTGCTTGCCTTTCACTATCTGGATATTCCTGGAGTTTGTTGTTTTGGGTGACTGTCTGGAGTCTGCCTCTTTTTTCCCTGGTTTGCATCAAGTTTCCTTTTAAGCCTGCAGCCTTGGCTGTATCAGAGCACCTGTGGGTCCTTCCATCTGGGAGCTCTTCACAGGGGCAGAGAAGCTGCTGATCTGTTGCCAAGGTTGCAAGAGAATTCCTCAGAGGCCTTCAGACTGTTGGGTCTTTAGTGGAGCAGTCAAGGTGTGTCCAATTGCTCTGAGTGAAGCTGATCCTCAACTACTCTGAGTGCAGAGTGTCCTCTCCTGCTGTGAGTTTAGCAGGTCCTCAACTGCTCTGAGTGCAGAGGGTTTTCTAGGATGGATCAGGATATGGTGTCTTCAGTGGAGCAGACCAGCCAAGAGTCTGCCCCAGAAGAAAGGACCAGGAGGAAGGGGGGCATCTATAATCTTTATAATATTGGATTTAAGGTCATCTTATTGTGCTTTGGTTGTGTTGGGATATCCAGGGCTTGCTGTAGTAAGGTAGCTGTCATATTACCCTATTTTTTTGTTGATTGTGTTCTTTTGAGAGTCTTTTTAGCTATCAGAATGGCTTTGGTCCCTGAATGTTCCTGTTGTGAGTATTGAGAGGGGGCTTAACCTTGATGCGCCTGATGTAGCACTCCTCTAATGAGTATCCTTGGGTTGTATGGTTCTGGCGTCAGCAGGTCTGTATGGTTTGGGATCCACAGGCTTGTATGGTTCAGAATCTGCAGGTCTGTGTCACTTGGGATCCATAGTACTAATGAAGCTGGATGGAGAGATGGCAGGAAAATGGATGTCCACTGGGGAAAGCAGACTGCCCTAGATTTATTTTTTTACTATTTCAGTTTATTACCTATACATTTGTATGGACTGAGCAAATAATACCAGATGTCTAAATGCCATTGATATACAAGGCTTTGTAATATATTGGTAAAGGCATATGCATAAGCAGAAAAAAATCAGGAAAACACAATAACCCAGTGACAAAGATGTATGGAGCAAAGGATGCTTAGTTCAGATGTCGAGCAAGCAGAATTCAAACAACTTTAAAGTATGAGAAGTGTTCAGGTTGGTGGATAAGGGACCTAAACTTCTTTAACATAGGCAAAGCTTTAAAAAAAAGGTGTGTCTGTATATAAGACTAGTAGAGGCTACAGAGACGTGATGGGTAAGGTAGAGAAATAGAGACAGATCAATAGTAGTAGACAGTGGTAGAGATGATAAAGGGTAGATGCTGGACAAAGATAGATGAATGATGGACAATAGAGGGGTGATGCTGTGCCTTCATTCACAACATCTCATGACCTACCTATGAGGTCTTTCATTTGAAAACTATATAACAATACATGTAAAATAATTTTCATGTGGAAACTTTTTTCCGTTCTTGTCATCTATTCATTTCTACCAGTCTTTACAGGATCTTATCCATCATCAAAATCATACCAGTTAATGGCTTCACTCTCATTGCTGCTCACAAATTCTTGTTCAGGTGGGGTCTTTATTATTTACACACTTCCACAATTTAATTGTATTAAAATTAATAATAATATTAGAGATCTTGAAATTTCAAAACTTTTTTTGAAGGAAGAAAGAATTATTAAAGGGATAAATAGAAAAGTGTTATAGGACACTTTTGAAAATATAACTCTGAAATAAATTTAAGAAATAAAAATGAATACTTCTAGTCTGGTTCCTTTTGGCTCACCTTTAATTCTTTCCTCTAAACTAACACTTCTTTCCTTGCTTCTTCTATTTGTTCCTCCCTCAAATTTCTCCAAGTTTGCCACTTATTTCTTTCCTGCCCCTCACCATTCCATGCTCTCTGGTTACAGCATCAGGGATTAAAAGCTTTGCACTTGACATTAAAATATTATCTCACCAGCATTATGCTGTGTAACATTTACTAACCACAAGAAGAGAGTGAGCATGAAGTGATTAAACAGAAATGTCTCTGAACTATTGTTGCCAGTAGTGTAATGTAGTCCATTGGAAGTCTAATGGCACCCAGCATCTGGATCTGATTTCATTTTATGCTTCGAACAGGAAATCACTTTCCTGCCCTGAGGCATTTAAATTTTGGGAAGTCCCACAGCATAAGAAAGAATAATGGCTCTGCAGAGAGGTACAAACAAGACCTCACAGCATATGGCTTGCAGGTTAAAGCTTATGAAGAGAGCAATAAACCTGTTGAACTCAGCTGACTGAAGAAATCAGTGGATAGGATACTTAATACATGGGAGAGCAATATAAAATATCTGTTAAAGGAAGACTAATATTACTTGTGTGTGTCTACGTTTATGTATAGACATATATTTGTGTAGGTGCATATGCACGTACATATAGGCCAGGAATCAATATTAGGTATCTTTTCTGATCCTTCTTCACATTATTTTTGAGATGAAACTCTCACAGACTGGGGATCACTTAGACTAACTGGCATGCAGTTCCCAGGGTTCCTTCTGCCTCTGCCTCCCAGTGCTTGTATACACAGATCATTGCACAAATCTTTTTATAATGGTGACATGAATATTAAATCAGGTCTTCATGCTTACATGGCAAGAGCATTGATAACTGAACCATCTCCCAGGTTTGCCCCTCAAAATTATAATTCATTCAAGACCAAAAGTCTAACAACTGCCTGTTAGAAGACTGGAAGAAAGAACCCAACACATTAGGTCTAACCAATTGGCTAGTGAATGATAGTGAAAGTATCGAAATATAAGATCTTAGTGAAAATATCACCAAATCTTTCAAGGATGTATAGTTTATGTAAGGTTATACAAAAAGCTTAGTATAGTTTCCATTATGTGGCCACAGTTAATTTAAATAATGTGTTTTTTTTTTTTAAGACAGGGTTTCTCTGTATAGCCCTGGCTGTACTGGAACTCACTTTGTAGACCAGGCTGGTCTTGAACTCAGAAATCCGCCTGTCTCTGCCTCCCAAGTGCTGGAATTAAAGGCTTGCGCCACCACTGCCCAGCTTAAATAACTTTAAACATTTTCATAAACGTCCTAGTGAAATGACCCTTAGAGATTGTGGAGGTTTGAATGAAAATGGCTTCCATAAGCTTACAGGGAGTTGCCCCATCAGGAGGTGTGGCCTTGTTGGACAATGTGTCAATGTGGTGGTCTTTGAGGTTTGGGGAGCTCAAGCCAGGCCCAGTGGCTCACTTGTTCTCCTGCTGTCTGTAGATCAAGATGAAGAACTCTTCTTCTCCAGCACCATGTCCTCCTACATGCTGCCATGACAGTAATGCACTAAACCTCTGAAACTGTAAGCCAGCCCTAATTAAATGTTTTCCTGTTGGAGACTGGTTCTAATGCTTTGATTCAATCAAGAATCTGCATGTCCAAATGTTAAAGGTCCTTGTCTTCAATTAGTTTTTGATAGATCAATAGAGATGCCAGCAGCCCATGGCTGGGCAAAGGGAGACAGGTCAGGATCCTTAGAGTTGTGCAGGGTAGGATGCAGAGAGACAGAGATGCAGAATCGCCATTACTAGGGGAAGAAGGATGGGACTCGGAGTGGCAGGAGATAAAGCCAACAAGCCTTGTTAGAATTCGGGTGGGTAGTCACTGGATACTTCCCTGATTGGGATTGGGGTAGCAGGGAAAGGTTTAGGAGTGTCCAGCCTTTGAGGTAGCCAAGGCATTTAAAAAAATAAGCTAATGTGTGTGTCTTTCATTCAAGGATCCAAAGATAGCTCCTGGTAGGTGCACACATACGATCTGCCAGGAGCCAAAGCAAAACTCACCACATTTTCCTTTAAAAATTTGCCATGGTAACAGTGTTTCTTCACAGCAATAAGATCCCAATACAGAGATCCTGTTAGACATAGCATTTTTACATGACATGACATACATTTAACAGTTAAGATTCTGGTACTTTGACAAACCAAAACCAGGAGAGAAGTAAGAAACAAAATTAGGTCTTATGAAATGGCTGGCATGTTTTCTGTGTACTTTTGATAAGTTAGAGACTGAGAGGGCACAAGACACTTGACCAATGATACCCATAGAAGAACTTAGAAGAACCAATATTCAGGTATAGGATTACTATAGAGACCTGTATTCACTGTTGCAGAAGCCTTCGAAACACATTATGCCTTATACTTGAATCTGTTCAAGTTGTAAGGTATCAATGTATGTGTGACACTATTCCTGAAGAGATGTGAACAAATGTCTACTCACCCCAGATAGGGAACCAATAATAAAATGAAGTATGGATACCACCAAAGTCCAACTTGCTGAATCAATGCGTTTTATTGGGGTCACTTAGAGGAATATGGGTGAAGAGCTATTTAGAGGAGCAGAAATGCCTCAAAGATGGCTCACAAAAACTATAAACCTGAAGCATAATGCAACACCTTTAGAAAGCTCAAAAGTTTGGAGAATATCCTTTGCAGGCATCTCAGTTGGGCACCTCTCCAGCAACTTAGCTGGTCTCTCGTTCTGCTTGTTTGAGAGTGTACCTCAGGAATCCCCACTGCCTATGTATGCTAGGAAGAGAGGCTCCAATTAATCTGTTCAGTTTCAGGGACTTCCTGAAATGATTTTGAGTTGTTTACTTCAGTGTTTAATGAGTTTGCCTGGAGATAGAATGATCCTTCACTTCTCCTTAAGACATCCTGTTGTTTCACCTCTCTATAAACATCCTATATCTTATTGAGCTTCCTCTTTAGATGGAAGGTTTTAATCACAGAGGAAACTGATACACAGTACAGTCACTCACAATAACTACTAAGGCAGACAATAATTATGATTAGTTCTGCTCTGGATATTGAAACCCTGTGATATTTAATTCTAATGTAAATGTTAGCTAATTTCTATTATTAAGTGGACACAGACTATCATCACCTGGGAAGAAGGAACCTCAATTGAAGAACATCTTAGATTGGTCTTTGGGCATGGTTGTGGGACATTGTCTCCATTGCTACTTGATGTGGGAGTGTCCAGCCCACTGTGGACAATATCATCCCTAAGTCCTGAAATGCATAAACAAGCTAGCTGAGCATAAGCCAGTAAGGAAGCCAGAAAATAGTACTCCTCCATGTTTTATGCTTCAAGTTCCTGCCTTGAGTTCCCTCATTGTGACCTAGAAATGTAAGCCAAATAAACCCCTTTCTCCTCTAAGTTGTTTCCCCCCTCCCCATAGCAACAGAAAGTAAACTAGAACACATGGTGTTATTTTTCCTCATTTATATCCTCAATAGTGAGACTTAGATAAAATGACATTGCAGTTTTTTTATTCATTTTAATGTGAAAAGTGTGCAACTGGGGTCTCTATTATAATTAAAAGATCAGAATCCTTTGAGTGTTTCTGTATGGTTACATTAACTAAAGTCAAGCCTTTAGTTGAATGCATGACTGAAAATGATTCTCAGGTTGAATATTGGCAGTGAAACATATTAGGTGGTGCAATCAACCTCTGAGAGGACATTCTAGTTCTGAGGTGACTTATTGGAGAATAATTGCAGAACTATGCCAGAGTGTTTCTGCAAGGGGGAATAGGAATCTATTGCTCCCCTTCATAGTTACGACCATAAGATATAAAACTTGGGTTCTCTTAGATTCCCAAGAACTGTAGATTCTAATGCTGTTTGGTCAGAGAGCTTGCTTCAACCATTAGCCCTTTCAGAACTGGCAGTAGCTTAAGCGATTATTCTGTTCACATCAAAGTTATTTATACATTGGAAGCTGAGAGGCATGATTTCTTTCTCCTTTGGTAAAGTCTTACATTATGAATATGATATAGACTATATTGACATTCATAAAAACAAACAAACAAACAAACACGCAAACAAACAAATCATCCTAATGCCAGGAGCCTTGCTCATTCTTGTCAGCACATCATTTATGCTGACACTTAATATCATGTCAGTGACTCACTGTTTGCCACAAGTATGCAGCATAGAGAACAGAAGCCAAGAACTGCAATTATCATCTGTAATAGAATATAAACCTGTGAGAGATTTTTATTTTGCTAGCATTTGTTGCTTTCTTGCGTGGGTCCCAAAACCTTGATCAGGAGTTATGAGGGAATGAAGGAAAGACAAATACATGTACAGTAACAAGCTTGGGTTGAGTGGACTGGGCTCTTGGGTGGAAAAACAGCAAGCAACTCAAAAATTCATCTTGTTTATTCTGTACAGTCGAACAGAGAGGTTGGGTTGTTGCATACAAATGATCACAGAGGTGGGTTGTTATATACAATTAAACAATGAGACAAGTTTGGTTAATTTTGGTTGGAGCTATATCTGGAGGAGAGAAGTCCTCAAATCATAAACATCTAGGTGGAGAAACCAATGGTACATATTTTCTGCACACACTACCAGAACTCATGCTTGGATCCAAGGAAGGTTGTGCATCCCTCTAAACCTCAGTCAGGAAAGGTGATTCTCCACTTCGTGGGCCTGAGGCTTTGGGGTTCCTGATGTGGGATTGCCCGTGTCAGGAATACACATTCACTTGGGACTTCCTTCCCTTTCTATGATGATTTTTGTTAATTAGGCCAGTTGCATAGACAGGCTAAACATGATGATGATCAGGAAGCAAGGCTGGCACAGGCTTCATTAGATATGTTGGCGAGTCTGGGATGGTAGCAGGAGGTCATTACCAAGCATGACTCTGCACCGGCCTGTTAGAGCCATTGCTAAATGAGAGGCCTGTGATCTAAGGCTTGAGCAAACTGAGCAAACTGAGAAAACACAAAATGTAATCAACATAATAGGATTAAAGAAAAAAAACCAGATATGTATCTGCTAAGGATTTTGTTATGTCTTTCTTAGAGTCATCATATTATCCTGCCTTGTTCTGCTCTGCTTAAAGGTTGATGACAATGTTTAATAAAAAACAAAAAACAAAAAAACAAAAAACAAAAAAACAATCACTCCTCACTGGGACCATATCATTAATTGCATTGCTTTGAATTTACATTAAAAACATTACTGGACAGTAGGCTTCTCAGTGTCTCTGTTTTCTTAGGTATGTAACAGAAGGATTGAATGATGAGTTTTATAGTAATCTTTAATTCATATATGACATGATTCCATGATGGTTTGGCTTTCTTTCGATTGCCACCTTCAGAGATGAAGAGTGTGACAGTTATAACCACATTTAAATAAAACCTTATGGAACTTTAAGGAACTAAAACCTTTGGGCTTGTTCCAACGGTGCTAAACTACATTGTGGGCTATTGTGAATTGTGTTTCTATTCAGTAGAGATTTTAGTTTATAAACACCATTGCATTAAATACAGAAACATATAAGGAAGCAGAGCTCTAGAGAGCATTATTTTTCAATGTGTTCTTTCTTACCATTTTCTAGTAGGGCTAGAATTACCTATAAAGGAAGTCGTATGGAAACTTACATTTTGATTCATATAGCAAACCCCTCATTCACTATACTGAAGTTAAATCTTATTGCTGTTCTGGGTTCTGTGTGAGGTATATGCTCAGTGCTCTTGGCCTTGGCAGTATCATATTCCCCAATAACTATAATTGCTTCTCTGAGAGAACTCTGCTACTTCCTCTTGTGATGAACGATGTGCCAATAACAGCTGACATGTCCTGCTTGTCAACTGTGAGAAACTTAATTTCCATTGTACCTTCCTGCACTATCCTGTTTCATCTCCACAGGAGATCTTAAAGGCAGGTGCTCCCACCCCTCACAAACCACAGATGAGCAAGACAAGAATGATAGCTTTACAAGCCGCAGAACTCAGCCTTTGCGTGCCAGTTGCACACTTTTAATTGCTCACTTTCTAGATAGATAGCACGAGGGAAGAGGTGACAATGAAGATGGGAAAACATTTCTGAATTTAAACAAACTACCTTCACTACTGGGAAAACTCCTGGGGGCAGGAAAGCTGTTTCCACAGTTAAGAGTACTTACTGCGCTGTAAGAGCACTGGCGTTTGGATTCTAGCCTCCTTACAAATGCCTATGTCTTCAGCTCTAAGAGGTTGGTCAGACATTGCCTTTCAGTCCCTGTGAGTACCCACACAGATATGTGTGCAAGCACAAACACAAACACATAAACAAGAACAAAAATTATATTGCAAAAAGAAAAACTCCTGGCTTTCAAGTGCATCTTTATCTGGTAATTGCTACTGTTTTTGAGAACTTATAAATTATTTTTTGTTATTATGAAAACTATTTTACTTTCTAGAAGTCTACCCACTGTATTTTTTCAGATAAACAAATATTAACATCATATTATTTTAAAATTAAACTAATAATATCCATGCTTTCTGTAAGTCTGGCAATTCTTTCCTTTTGGCCATGGCTGATTAAATCTCCCTGGAGCATCCTTGTTTTTTATGCTCTTAAAAAATAAATTATCTTGAGTTCTTCTTGTCTGTAAAGTGTTGTTATTACTGAATCTTTAGCATGATAAGTAGACTAAGACCTAAGAGGCTTTTATTGATAGTGTTTACTAAAAGTCTCATAACTAGAATATTAAGATGCATTTCCTATTTCATATAACCAGGCTATTATTACATGTGTAAATCTTTGACCTTTTTAAAGATAATTTTTATAACTATAAAAATTGCTATTTCTCATAGATAGAATACATTTTGATGTATGGTGGAAGATTGGAAGATTAGAGGAGTAAACTTGCCAGAGATTTTATTTTTACCATAAAATGTACCCTGTTAATTAACTTTTTAAACTAGTAATTGAGGTATGGAGAAGACATTGTGTTTAATACAGCATCCACTGAGGTGCTATGCTCAGCTATCTACCTTGTAGTCCTTAGCTAAAGATTATTTTCCCCTCCATCCCCTGGGAAACATTCTTTTGGGGTTGGTTTTCCTCTTCATCCTTTTGTATGAAGGGTTCTGCTAGATCACAGCAGACTCTTCTGGGAACGGTAACCAGACACCCTTTCCCAGAGTTATGATAGTGAAATGGCTGAAAGGAAGCATGATGTAAGATTAAGAAAGTGAACACGGGGCTAAAGATGTAGCTCAATAATAAAGTCTATGTCTGGCATTTACCATGCCTGAGGTTTGCTCCCTAATAACATAAAATGAATGACTGATTAAAAGTGAATGCTATCCAAGTATTTTATTTTTCAAAGTCCCAGAATATATTTGGAGTGTAATCATTAGCATGAAACTGCTCTGTCTTTACACCCTCAACTCTAGTGTTCCTCACCTTAATACAGCAGACAGGAATATAATGACTGCTATGGGAGGCATGGATGTATTAATAGATGAGGATGCTTTGAAACAGCAAGTTCACTCTGGGGAAGACATTACATATGTATAAATGTACTAGCAAATAAGGATCTGCATTTAAGAATATTCAATATAACATTGCGGTGGCAAAAATATAAAATTAGATAAAATTAGGAATATAAACGGCTGCTTATCTGTGTATGGTTAGACAGATATGAAATAGAATGTTATGAACATGATTGTTTTAGACATCTTTTGGGCATCATCTCACATTCTCTTCATCCAAATTGTACTCTAGCTGTTGCTGTAGCAACCAGCTGTATGTAGGTATAATTGACAATACTGCTCTTGAGCTGCATCATATCTTTCATTGTGTACAGAGCTACTCAGTCAACTTGCTGCATGTATAGAAAGAGCTTCAGCTATTCCAGCTTACATGGGAACCTGAAATTGCAAAGGGCACAAGGAAGTCTTGACCATCAGGAAATATGGATCATATAAGAAAAAGATGTCCTTTGTCTCTTGAGTAGGCAATTTAGGATTGTGTTCTAGTCTGTTCCTCAAAATCTCCACTACTTACAGTTATGATCATCTTGACAATCACCTGCCAAGATGACTCTCTGTCTCTTGTCTCCACCTTCCACCTATTGGCCTTTATCGGGTTTACTTTCCAAAATAAACTACCTGTAAAAACCCCCTGGCTCAGAAAATCTCTCTCTCTCTCTCTCTCTCTCTCTCTCTCTCTCTCTCTCTCTCTCTCTGTGTGTGTGTGTGTGTGTATGTGTGTGTTAGTACATAGAAACACACATACACACACTTCTGTGTATTAACCTATAAGATTTTTTTTAATATAGAGAATTGTTAAATAAGGAAAGTCAACTTTGAGCTAGTATGTGTTATGTTATTCCTAAAATCAAGCAACTGTACAATACCTTCAGTATTGCTATTACCTTAGGGAGAGGTTAAACAATGTACATCAAGTTGTTGATATTAGACTCCTCAAGACAGCATGAGAAATTATTAGCTTTCTCTTAATGAATTTTCCTTGTGTCACTAGCAGCAGTGAATACATACAAATTTCACGGTTTAAAATATTTTGAAAAGAAAAAATGGTTTTAAAAATTAACTTAACATCAACATCTCAGATAAAAGAACTTTGCATCAGGTAACAAGGAGAAAAAATAATTATGCTTTTGGACATCAAGCACAAATTACCATATGCCTTAGTATTAACCTTGATAAGAAAATAATTTGCCTTTGTAGGACAAATATCCAAAGCTATTCTCAAAATTTAGAACATTGTCTGGGGCTGAGAAATGCTCCAAAGATCATGGCAAGAATAACGGCATGAAGAGTGAACAAATGGAAGTTCCTTTCCCCAGAATTTCTTGAGGTGTAGCTGTCCCAGGCTCTTCTAATGGGTAACGGTAGCTGTCACCAAGAGCCCCCATGGAAAGTAAGAGATTTCACCAAACAAAGCTCAGTGGAAATGCCTGCATCATCTTCAGTAGGAACCTCTCTGCCTTTGCACTAAGAGGCAGAGAGTAATATTCCATGCAAGATTGTAACCTCCCCTCCCCAGCCTGAAATCTATTTGCTCAGGTTTCAGTGTTAGAGAGCATGGGGCGGAGCTTGCCGCCCTATCATCCTGCCACTCACACTGCCGCTGCCTGTCTCCTTACCTGTTCCGGAGCTATCACGTGTTCACCTGCAACCTTACTCCAAGATGATTTGGCGGGAATGGGGCCCCTTCCCCTCCTTCATAACTCAGTGCATGAATTAGTAAAATTGAGCTTTGATCAGAATTTTGTCTTAGCTTCATCTTTCTCTCGTCCGCCTAGCTCCCTCTTCTCTTCCAGATTCCAAGATGCCTTCCCAGAACAGAACCCAGACATGTGAGCCGCTGGCCGGACACAACACAAAATATTGTTAAGTGTGGAAATCTCATCTGAATGTATTTCCATTTGTTTGTATCCTCTTGTGGGTTCACTATGAATTACTTCCAGGGGAAGAGCATTGACTTTTGATGTGTTTTAAGAAGATGATTTTGAATTCTCCCCAGAAAGCTGTACTTCAAGTTTAGCAGTGACTAGTTAAATATGCATGGATTGAAGAAAATAAACCTTCAAAATAAAAAAACAGAGAATGAAGGTAACATTCTAAAAGGCATACACAGTTAAGAAACAGATGACTCATGTAAATAATCTTACATATATTTTTACATTAAACCAGGAGACTAAGTAGGAGAGCTCTGTGATGCAAAGGCTATAGTTATTTAGCACAGTGACTATTAATTTTATGTTACCTTGATTGAGCTAAAATAACCAAATATTTGGTCAAGAGATCACAAAGGCTCAGTGGGTAACTCACTGTTTACATGGGAGAATTTCCAAGCTCTGACCAAAAGGGCAGATCCCATATTCCCTAGCATACCTAAAGCTTTAGAAGATAGCAAGGCAGACAACTATTAGGTAGGCAGTGGAATGGGCATGTGTAGAAGAACATGTGTTTGGGTCAAGATTAGGGAAGTCTCTGAAAACAATGTAACTCAACTCAGTGGAACAGATGTAAGTGGGAATTCCTGGACATCTTGAAGTAAGGAAAGCCCATATTCTCTTTGACCCTGGTACTAAGATGATCTTCAAGTAGAAGAAAAGCCATTTGCACCTCAGAACAACAACAACAAACAGTTCACAGCATAAACATCCCTCATGGGATAGAGGTGAGCAACCTAAAGATCCTTAATCCATTCAATTTACTCAAGACTGCATTTGTTCCCTGGGCTATTCACAGTGGTAAGGACATATGTCTCATGGATAGCATGAAACTTATATCTTTGATAAAATAAGCCAAATTGTTGGGTCCTTTGCTTGCAGTCTCAGGTTTGACTGGACTGAATTTCTTGTTTGAAGACTCTGGGAAGATAGCTCTCGAGACCACCGGCGTTGTTGGCTCTGTTCTCTCTCTTCTGGTTGCTGGTCTAATGTCTGTATTTTGGCTGGCTGTCCATCTTTCCTCCTTGGGCCTATTTTTCCTCCTTAATCTTTTTTTCTTTCATGTTCCTTGTAGCCCTTTTCAGTAATGTCAGGCTGACTCTCATATTTATAGTCTCAATGACTTGCTTTTTCCCAAATGTTTCTGATTCTAGCCACAGGAAACTCTACTTTTAAGAATTTGTGTCATCCTGATATAGCTGTCTTTTGTAAGACTTTGCTGGGTCCTAGCAAACACAGAAGTGGATGCTCACAGTCAGCTATAAGATGGAACACAGGGCCCCCAATGGAGGAGCTAGAGAAAGTACCCAAGGAGCTGAAGGGGTCTGTAACCCTATAGGTGGAACAACAATATGAACTAACCAGTACCCCGGAGCTCTTGACTCTAGCTGCACATGTATCAAAAGATTGCCTAGTCGGCCATCACTGGAAAGAGAGGCCCATTGGACATGCAAACTTTATATGCCCCAGTACAGGGGAATGCCAGGGCCAAAAAGTGGGAATGGGTGGGTAGGGGAGTGGGGGGCAGGGTATGGGGGAATTTTGAGATAGCATTGGAAATGTAAATGAGGAAAATACCTAATAAAAATATTTTTTAAAAAGTTGTCTGTAAGCACAATTTAAACTTCATTATTCTCATTTTATCTTATCTACCATGTGATGTTGAATAAAAACATTCCAAATACATGCTCCTCATATATTTCCTTCATATTGAAGTTCTAAGAAAACACATATTTACCAGCATAAGAAAAAAGAATTTGTGTCATGATATTGGATTAATCTGTATTATTCATGGTAATTCTTGTATTTAAATGTCCTTTATGCTGTGAAATGTAGTGTTCCTATTCAAGGATTACAGTAAAGATCTCTGTGTGTATAAATCTTTTTAACACATAGGTAACTATAGGATGAGCACAATATTAAGGATGACCCGGAGGTAGGAGATGTTTGTGCTGTTTGGAAAAAGACATTGCTAAGAGAGGCTTCATTAAAGAAATTACTTAACTTGTTAAACACAAATTGTGTTTCTAAGGAAGAATGTGATTGCACCAGACGGCGAGTGTAGTAAGGTTATTTTAGGCAAGTACAAAGTCAGGAAGACATGAAAACACTAGGTTATATTTGGGACTGGCACATATATGCCTAGATTTAAATAAGAGCTAAGAGTCTAGGACTGACTATGGTATTTAAAGAGAATGCATTAGAGAGGTTCTTTTTTTTAATGTATATTTATTTATTTACATCCCAAATACTGTCCCCCTCCTGGTACCCCCTGACAGAGATCCTTCCCCAATGTCCCCTCCTTTTCTCCTATAAAGGGTGGGACCCCCCCCCCAGGGTATCCTCCTTCCCTGGTGTCTAGAGTAGTCTTTGCTAGAGTAGGCACATCTTTTCATCCCTGTGATATTCTTAGAGACAGAATATCCAGGATTTATTGAGCAACTGGATACTGGATATTGGAAAATAGAAAATGCAGCAAGTTCTGGATTACCTGACAAGGTGATATGAAGGTTGAGTTAGCAATCTTAGAAATGTTTCCATGGAGGAAACACTAGCTTTGGTTTGGATGTGTTGAGATGGAGGGTCTGATGGACATAATGCTAGAGATTTCTAATACGTAGTTGGAGATGGACATCGTGTGTATGTTTTAAGGCGTCAATATTTATATTGTTGTAAGAAGTCTTACATCTATGAAACATTTGTTATTAGCTAGCTTTTGGTCTGTGATAAGCTTTATGAAGCAGACATCTCATAAAGGCCTGTGATTGATTGAACTCATGGATTTTTGAGATTAAAGGATTCTGGCTTCAAGGCTTCTAGTGAGAACCTTCTCAGCCATGTCACATCACCAAGAGTGGTAGTATCAAGAGGACCTGTTATCCACCAGGAAACAATAGACTGACTGGAGGAAGGAATCACACTTAGGTTTCTATAAGAAGTGAAAGATCCCAAGAATACTCTAATACCTTCTAAGGGTAAGACACCTCAATGACCTAATAGGTGGAAACCCCTGGGATGCCCCTTTTTGTCAAAGTTCCATAGCACTTCTCATTATCTCACTGGAGATGATGTCAATGTGTGGACATTAGGGGAATAAAAGACTTGAAAGTTATCACCACTATTTAACCACAGTGTAGTCAGTGCTGCATGGTCAATATAATGAATGAGAAATTTAAGTTCATGTGCTCTTGTTCCTCTTTTGCTCAACTCTCATCATTGAAGAAAAGTACACACAGCCCTCAAGGACAGGAACAACAGGGACACAGAGGCAAAGAATGGAATTTTGCTCAAGGTACTATGTGAACTCACAGTGAAGTACATTTTCTGATTTGTCACACTTTCTCTGTATAATTCATGGTTCTCCAAAGTTGTTGAAGAATCTACCTTTGGACTCTCATCTAGCTATAAGAAGATTTGTTTCCAGAGAATATTATGACATCAACTCTTTAGTCTAACCAGATGCTGATGATTCTAGCTGAGATATTTAGACTCATGTCTTTTGCAAATTTCAATGAATTAGAAGAGCAAAATGGAGTGTGTTTTCCCTGGCATGGAGAAGATTAGGAAGTATATGGTGGGAGGAATTCATGCAATATGAATTGACTTGAGGAATACGACTGAATCATGCAAGTTCTGTGCCAACTTAGTGTTACAAATATGTGTTTAATTGTTGTATGATAGCACACTCACACTTACCAGGGATGCAAGAACAAGCATCAGCTTTCTTATCAGTAAGGCATCTTATTTCCCTAACACTTGCTGGCTCTATAAAAACAGGACAACAACTCTTTCTTAAACATTTGCAAAGCTTCTTCTTAAAACACAGGAAACAGGGCCCCACAGATTACAAACAGCTCTAAACACTTTCCTCGGAGATTTCACCGTAATTTCTATGCCAAAATGTAATTTATTTTGAGTGCTCTCAAGTTTCTCGGGACTTTAATGAGTTTAATGGATTGTTTGGCTGTCTCTTCTCACATCAGTGCTATTTTCAATAGCCATGAGCTCTGGGAACTAGTTCTTTTTTTTCCAGTCTATGAGATCAACTCTTTTTCTGAATAGAAGTTGGATATTATGTATTTTTAAACTTCAATTCTGAATGCTATAATATATAGAAATATCTTATTTAGGGTTTCTGTTGCTGAGAAGATATACTGCAAGCATGGTAACTCTTATAAAGGAAAGCATTTAATTGGGGCTAACTTATACTTCAGTTTAGTCCATTGTAATCCTGCTGAAGGTGGCACATAGACAAACATAATGCTAGAAAAGGAGTCTAGAGTTCTACATCTTGGCTGGAAGCCTGAAGGTAGACATTGGGCCTGGCTTGAGCTTCTGAAACCTCAAAGCCCATCCTGAGTTCTCCCACCCTGAGTGACATACTTCCTCCAAAAGCCCACACATACTCCAAGTCTACAACTCCCAATAGGGCCATTACCTCTGTGCCTAAGGGGGCCATTTTCATTCAAACCACCACAAGCAGTAAAATAATGCTTCATATACTAAAATGCAATCTGGTTGTCAGATTTATGAAATAATTTAACCTTTCATCTTCTTTATTCTGATCTGTTCAAAGAGGAGGGTCACAGATGTTTTCGAATAAGAGTCATGGGAGCAATCTCAAGGGGCATATGCAGACGCAGGTGGTAGGTGGTACTCAATGTAGGGCGAGGCATCCTCCAGATAATGGAAGTGAGCAGCTGAGATCCTATTGGCTGAATGAGGGATTTTAAGCCATAGGCCATCTCTCTTCATTTAGCATCCAGTGTTGAAGGATTTGAGCTGAGTGCATAGGATGCAGGTGGGAGAGCTGAGTGGAGGCAAAGCTGTCTGGGAAAGAAAGGAGCTTGAGATTCCAGAGTTTGCCTTGGCTGGGAGCCAGAGGAAGAGTAGCAGAGAGGTCAGATGATCTTCAAGGCTCCAGTATTGTCTCATAGCTTATAAGAGAGGATTGAGGTGTGAGACAAAGCCTTGGGTAAGAGGGAGGGATTGCAAGAGCTTACTCAGCTGAGGAGAGAGACATGCTGTCCTCTTATTAGAGGGCCTGAGGGTAGATCAACAAATCTATAAAACCCTCTGTACAAAATGCAAAGGGGAAAAAAAACAAATTTACCCAAAAGATAATTATATGTCAAACCAGAGTGTTTGAATTAGATATTCTTAGCTTTTAAAGGCAGCTATGAAGTTTGTTTGTGTGATGTTGACAAAAACAACCTATTCAGCCAGCTTAGGGATTCTGCAGAACTATTTGGTTTCCACCTGGCTGCCTAAAGAGAATTGCTTGGCTGCTATAGCAACAGTGTCCCTGGATATATGATAGTTGACAAAAACACTCTTTATGTGCTGATTTTTATGCTTAAAAACGTAGGCTGGGCTGGTCGGGTGGGTGAAATAACAAGCCAGATGATTAAATCACTGGAAGATAGCATTATAACACTGCTTTAGCTCATTCCTTCCCTCCCCTGTCTCCATCACTAACAAAGCCCATCAGCTCCATTGCTGTCCTCATGGCTGATATCACGACCAAGACTCACTTTGACCTTTGAGCAACCTCCACACCATTCACTCTGCCGTTTGTCGTTACAGAGAGTTCTATACTATCTGTTCATAGTAATCACTGAAAAAAAATAGGACTCAGGTTACCTTATTCCTTTGCCTGAAATTCCCCTGTGGTGTACCAGTCAGCTCTTGCTTGCCTAACACATCATCCTGACCTTCAGAGGTTTATTGTACATAGGAAGAATTAACAGCTGGGGAGGCTCTCCTTTGGGTTTTCCCATGATCTGCTGTGCTTCATGGGTCTGACTCTGGGCCCTGGGTGAAGGAGGACTGAGTATCTGGAGTTTAATTTTTAGTGGTCATCAGACTAATGTCTCTAGAGGCCTAGACTGCTAATGTGAGCATTATTTAAGGTCTGTATATCACCTTTGCTTAACATTCAATTCACCAAAGTAAATCTCATTTACTGAATATGGGAAGACATTTATTGTAAGCTTATGGAAGGATACTGTAAAAAAATGTAGCCAAGAGTTTAAATGTATAATTGTGCTACATACAAGTGAAATATTTGATCCTGTTATTAAGTCGCTATAAAATGTCTTCCTCTGACACTGAGGGGGGAAAAAAAGTTCACAACTTACAAAGACATAATTTTCAAGTAATTTCCTACCAGCTTTCAGTTTTTACTCTTGCTCTTTGTGTGTTGCACATTCTTGGGAAGTGTTTTGTATTTCTCCTCTCATCTGTCCGAGGGTCCTCTCACGTGTCTATAGGACTTTACCTCACTCTAGCCATACCCAGTGTTCTCTCTGAAGAGAGATGTTCCCAGGCTATGGATGCAGCTCAGGTGTTGGAGTGTTTGCCTGTCATGCAGAGCCTTGGGTTGTATCTCCAGCACCTCATTACACATGAAGTGGTGTGCCTTCGTAACCCCTTAGGGTAGAGGCAGGAAGACCAGGAGTTCAAGGTGTATTTGGCTTAGTGAGTTTGAGGTCAGCTGATAAACACAAGACCCTGTCTCAAAAAGAGAACAAACATCCAAAACAAACAAACAAACAAACAAAACCAACCAACCAAAGAAACAAACAAAAAACAGAAAGAGGAAAAAAGAATGACATACCCCCCCACATACAATTATACAACACATTATCGTGTGTGTGTGTGTGTGACATTCCTTTGTAAAATGAACTTAGTTGTTTGACTTTTCTCTGTCTTCTCCATGATGTTATAAGCTGTGGGAAGATAGAGACCATGCTGTTCCCAGAACACACTGAGAGAAGTACTGTAATACTTTCAGGTTCTATTTGTTCCCTGCTATTCCACATGGTCTCTGGAGCTTAGGGAATAGGAAGGAGATTAACACCATCCCAGGGCCAGGGTTTCTCCTTCCCTCTCTGTCTTCTGCAGATGAAAGGTATTGATTCCAGAGTCTTTTTTTTTTCTTGTATTTTTCCTTCCATGTATGTCTTGTCAGGTTTTTAAATTGAAAAATGAAGGCATGAGGATTTTGCTATGAGCCTCTATCAATTACTGCTGGAGTCAATGCTGTGGATTGTTTGTGTATTTGAGTATATCAAAGACTGGCAAACATTTAGTGTAGCATTGTGCCAAGTTTCCAAATCCTGTTCCTTTGTCCTTACATATTTTCTGAGGTGAACCAGTTCACGATCTTGAAAGAGGTGTGTGTCTGTTTGAATGTGTGATTGTTCTTACTCTCCAGGTCAGTCAGTGGATAGAGAAAAAATGTCCTAAGAGAGGGATTGATATGGGCACTTCTAGAAACAGGATCTCTGTAATGAGTAGTGCCTGGGAAGGCCTTGGAGATGTTCAGCCAGTTTCTGCAATGTGGAGACCACTGATGGAGAAGCTTAACCAGCTGTAGCTATGCCAGATCAACAGTATCTCAAGGACCAAGCTTGATAAAATATCAGCCACAAGGAAAATTACACATGGTGATGAAGGGCTGGGGCCCTTTATACAAAAGAACTCATTGTCAGTTCTTTCAGATCAATTTAGGAAGAAGAGCTAGGCTTCCAAGTCCTGCAATGAAGGCTAAAGTCTGGAACTGGGATGGCTCCAAACACGTCTGGGTGTAATGTAAGGGAGTCAAAGAAGAGGAGAACAGCAAGGGTCTGGGGACCACCCTGTACTCATCGCCCCAAGTGCACATGGGAACCACGTGTTGCTCTCAGGCACAGAGCATGATTAAGGTGGACATGTCACTGTTTTTTGTGTTGGTTGTATTTTAACTTAACAATTTATTTTAAAATTGTTATCATTGTTTAAGCAAAAAAGCACAATCAAAAAGGGCCCCAATGGAGGAGCTAGAGAAAATACCCAAGGAGCTAAAGGGATCTGCAACCCTATAGGTGGAACAACATTATGAACTAACCAGTACCCTGGAGCTTTTGACTCTAGCTGCATATGTATCAAAAGATGGCCTAGTCAGCCATCACTGGAAAGAGAGGCCCATTGGACTTGCAAACTTTATATGCCTCAGTACAGGGGAACACCAGGGCCAAAAAGTGGGAGTGGGTGGGTAGGGGAGTGGGGGGGAGGGTATGGGGGACTTTTGGTATAGCATTGGAAATGTAAATGAGGAAAATACCTAATAAAAAAAAAGAAAAACAAAGTAAGTAGAGATGTGCAAGTTTCAGTATTAGATGTAATCAGAGCCACATATGCAATTATCCTAATGATGTTCTGCTAAAATGGTAATAGGGAGTGAAAATGATTCAAATTCATGATATATATTACACACATATATGTATATGTTATATACAAATATCATATACATGAACATATATATCATATATGATACATTTCTGATATATATGCTTATATAGAATATACATACCCATCATATATGTGAGATACATAATATATGCCACATAAACATATATGTGTGTATATATCATGTATATCATATAAATATGAAACTGTTGAAGAATAAAAATAAATTTAAACATTTTACTATCTCATCTTTTGCTACATGAAGTTTTGATCCAACTAAAAAGACCCCCTCCAACAGTGTTCAAGGGTATTTTTCCTCCCTATCCTTTCAACACTTTTATTTTGTCCTTTCAAAAATAATCATTTCATGAGTGTGGGATGAGATTTCATTGTGGTTCAATTTGTGTGTAATGATGGTTATTAGTGACGAACATGCAGGCCCTTGGCCCATTTTTAAATCAGGCTATTTGTCTTTTTGTGGTTGTTGTTGTTGGTTGTTGTTTTAATTATTACATTAAAGTTGCTGTCAATTTATACTCCTTATCAAATGTATCATGTCTTTATATGCTCAATTTGCTTTCAAATACTCTTCCATTCTTTAACTTGCTTCTTTAATCTGCATTGGTTTTGCAGAAATACTTTGGTTTGATATTATTCTGTTTGCTTATTTTTGGATTTTTGCCTATGATTCTTGTTTACATCTACGACAATGTCACTAGAATTCCCTTTGTCCCTTATGTCTTCTGGCAGAATTAAAATTCCTAGATCCTGAATTTATATCTTTAACCCATTTTGGTTGCTTTTTTTTAAAATATAAAATGAGGAGTCTAATTTCACTCCTCTATGCATGGAAATCTAGTTTACAAAATAATAATTACTAGAGAAAATTTTTTCTTTTTTCCACTGTGTACTCTTGGCAACTTGTCTTAAACCAGATAATTTTAACTGAGTGGGTCCATTTCTGAATCACTATTCTGTTTCCTTGGTTGATGTGTCTTATTTAATGTCCTTCCTCTGCTACTCTGATTATGATACCTTTGTGTAGATTTTGAAATTAGTGTGATACTTTGGTGTTCTTTCTCTTCAAGTTTGCTTTGGCTATTTCGAGTCATTTTCAGGTCCATATAAATTGTAGGATTTGTTTTTCTATGTCTATGAGAAATGGCGCTGTAGAGGTTGGAGGGATGCCTCCAGCAGTTAAGAATACTCTCCAAAGAGGAACACTCCTCCATTGTTGGTGGGATTGCAGGCTTGTACAACCACTCTGGAAATCAGTCTGGCGGTTCCTCAGAAAATTGGACATAGTACTACCGGAGGATCCAGCAATACCTCTCCTGGGCATATATCCAGAAGAAGCCCCAACTGGTAAGAAGGACACATGCTCCACTATGTTCATAGCAGCCTTATTTATAATAGCCAGAAACTGGAAAGAACCCAGATGCCCCTCAACAGAGGAATGGATACAGAAAATGTGGTACATCTACACAATGGAGTACTACTCAGCTATTAAAAAGAATGAATTTATGAAATTCCTAGCCAAATGGATGGACCTGGAGAGCATCATCCTGAGTGAGGTAACACAATCACAAAGGAACTCACACAATATGTACTCACTGATAAGTGGATACTAGCCCAAAACCTAGGATACCCACGATATAAGATACAATTTCCTAACACATGAAACTCAAGAAAAATGAAGACTGAAGTGTGGACACTATGCCCCTCCTTAGAAGTGGGAACAAAACACCCATGGAAGGAGTTACAGAAACAAAGTTTGGAGCTGAGATGAAAGGATGGACCATGTAGAGACTGCCATATCCAGGGATCCACCCCATAATCAGCATCCAAACGCTGACACCATTGCATATACTAGCAAGATTTTATCGAAAGGACCCAGATGTAGCTGTCTCTTGTGAGACTATGCCGGGGCCTAGCAAACACAGAAGTGGATGCTCACAGTCAGCTAATGGATGGATCACAGGGCTCCCAATGGAGGAGCTAGAGAAAGTACCCAAGGAGCTAAAGGGATCTTCAACCCTATAGGTGGAACAACATTATGAACTAACCAGTACCCCTGAGCTCTTGACTCTAGCTGCATATGTATCAAAAGATGGCCTAGTCGGCCATCACTGGAAAGAGAGGCCCATTGGACACGCAGACTTTGTGTGCCCCGGTACAGGGGAACGCCAGGGCCAAAGGGGGGTAGTGGGTGGGTAGGGGAGTGGGGGTGGGTGGGTAAGGGGGACTTTTGGTATAGCATTGGAAATGTAAATGAGCTAAATACCTAATAAAAAATGAAAGAAAAAAAAAAAAGAATACTCTCCAATCCCAGAGAATCAGAGAGCCTCTTCTGGCTTCTGAAGGTACCATAGACACATGGTGGACAGATGTACCATAAATACATGGTACAAAGACATACATCTCCTCCTTCTACCTCTCCTAATTCCTTCTGACCTCTATTTCCCTCCATATCCACTCCCTTTCTGTCTTTCATTAGAAAAGAACAGATTTCTAAGAGATAACAATAAAAATAATAAAATAAAATATAAAATGAGTAGTTGTACCAGGTTGCAATCCCATCAACAATGGAGAAGTGTTCTTCTTTCTCCACATCCCCACCAGCATCTGTTGTCACCTGAATTTTTGATCTTAGCCATTCTGACTGGTATGAGGTGGAAACTCAGGGTTGTTTTGATTTGCATTTCCCTAATGACTAAGGATGTTGAATATTTCTTTAGGTGCTTCTTGGCCATACAATATTCCTCAGTTAAGAAATCTTTGTTTAACTCTTTACCCCACTTTTAATAGGGTTATTTGATTGTCTGGAGTCTAGCTTCTTGAGTTCTTTGCATATATTGGATATTAGCCCTCTATTGGTTGTAGGACTGGTAATGATTCCATTCTGTTGGTTGCCGTTTTATCTTATTGACAGTGTCCTTTGCCTTACAGAAGCTTTACAATTTTATGAGGTCCCATTTGTCTATTGTTGATCTTAGAGCATAAGCCATTGGTGTTTTGTTCAGGAAATTTTCCCCTGTGCCCATGTGTCCAAGGCTTTCCCCCACTTTCTCTTCTATTAGATTCAGTGTATCTGGTTTTATGTGGAGGTCCTTGATCCAGTTGGATTTGAGCTTTGTACAAGGAGATAAGAATGGATCAATTTGCCTTCTTCTACACACAGACCACCGGTTGAATCAGCACCATTTATTGAAAATGCTGTCTTTTTTCAATTGGATGGTTTTAGCTCCTTTGTCAAAGATCAAGTGACCATGGGTGTGTAGGTTCATTTCTGACTCTTCAATTCTATTCCATTGATATACTCTGTACCAGTACCATACAGTTTTTGGGTTTTGTTTTTTGTTTGTTTGTTTATATTTTTATCACTATTGCTCTGTAACACAGCTTGAGGTCAGGGATGATGATTTCCCCCAGATGTTCTTTTATTGTTGAGTACTACCTGAGGACCCAGCTATACCACTCCTGGGCATATACCCAGAAGATGCTCCAACAAGGACACATGCTCCACTATGTTCATAGCAGCCTTATTTGTAAATAGCCGAAAACTGGAAAAAACCCAGATGTCCTTCAACAGAGGATACAGAAAATGTGGTACATTTACACAATAGGCCATGTTATTCAGCTATTAAAAACAACGACTTCATGAAATTCTTAGGCAAATGGATAGAACTAGAAACCCAGTCACAAAATACAACACATGGTATACACTCACTGATAAGTGGATATTAGCCCTAAAGCTCAGAATACCCAAGATACAATTCACAGACCACATGAAGCTCAAGAAGAAGGAAGACCAAAGTGTGGATACTTTGGTCCTTCTTCAAAGGGGGAACAAAATAGACATGGGAGAAAATATGGAGACAAAGTGTGGAGCAGAGACTGAAGGAAAGGCCATCCAGAGACTGCCCCACCTGGGGATCCATTCCATAAATAGTCACCAAAAGCAGATGCTATTGCAGATGCCAACAAGTGCTTGCTGACAGGACCCTGACATAGCTGTCTTCTGAGAGGCCCTGCTTGAGCCTGACAAATACAGAAGTGGATGCTCACAGTCAACCACTGGGATGAGCATGGGATCCCCAATTAGGAGTTAAAGAAAGGACTGAAGGAGCTGAAGGGGTTTGCAACCCCATAGGAAGAACAAAAATATGAAACAACCAGACTCCTCAAAACTCACAGGGACTAAATCACCAACTAAAGAGTACACATGGAGGAACCCATGGTCCCAGCTGCATAAGTAGCAGAGGATGGCCTTGTTGAACATTCATGGGAGGAGGCCCTTTGTCCTGTGAAAGACAGGGTAAGGGAATGTCAAGGTGGGGAGGAGGGAATTGGGTAGGTGGGGGAACACACTCATAGACGCAGGGGAAGAGGGGATGGGATAGGGGTTTTCCAAGGAAGAAACAGGAAAAGAGGATATAATTTGAAATATAAATAAAGAAATTATTCAATAAAAAGGAAAAACATATAAGATGAAAAACCCCTATCTTATAAAAGTTGGACATGGCAACCCAACACAAGGAAAACAGTCCCAAGAGCAGGCTCAAGCGTCAGAGACCAATTTGTTTTCACAGAAAAGAATGACATAAAAATACTAAGCTAATAGCTATAGTAAAAGCAGAGGGTCTTGTGTACAGCTATGTAAACACTGTGCTTGCTGCTTTAGTCTCTATGAGCTTGTATGTACCCTGCTTAGTTGATTTCAAGAATCTTGTTCTCCTGTAGTCCTCTACCCTCTCAGTCTCTTATAATCTCTGCTTCATCTTCTTCTGGATTCCCTGCACTCTGAAGGAGGAATTTGGTGGAGGCCTCCCATTTAGACTTTCTTTCCATGTAATATTTGGCTGTTGGTCCTTATCTGAGGCTGGAGGAAGCTTTTCTGATGATAAGACATATCAGGAGACACTGACCCATTAGTATAGCAGAATAACATTAGGAGGCCATTATTGATACTATTTTGTTTAGACCAGTTGTATTTGGTTTTACTCTAGGACTTTGGGCTATCTAGTTGCTGGTTCTTAGTTACCCAAGCAGTATGGGTTCCTTTTTGTGGAGTGAACCTTAAGTCAGATCAGACATTGTTTGGCTACTCCCACAAGTTCTGTACCACCCCTGCTCTAGGGTATTTTTCAAGCAGGACAGATTGTAGGTTGGTTTTGTGACTGGGTTGGTGTCCATGTTTCTTTTTGATAGCCTTCTGTGTACCTTCCAACACCAGAGTGTAGTATGTAGGGGTAAAGGCTCCATGTACAGGCCAGCTCAACTCCTCCATGTTTATTGAATTGCATGGGTATTGTCTTCAGCAATGGGGCTCTGATCTTGGCTTGCACAGAGCTACCCTTTGTCTTAGCATCAGCCTGGATTATTTGGGAATTTACATGGGATACGCTTGGCAAAAAATATCAATTGAATGCAGCCCAGTCCCTCCACTGGAAGCTTTTCCTGGCTATAAAATATAGCCAATGTAGAGTCCATCTCTCCCATTAGTAGGAGTCTTCATTAGTATCACCTTCATAGACTCCAGGAAGTTCTCACTGCACTAGGGTTCCATACTATTCCCAAATGCCCTACCCCCTCCCAAATTCTAGCTGTCTCTTCCTGCACTCTTTCCCTCTATCCTATCTCCCCCAACATCTGATCCCCACCCTCTTCTTCACCACCCCCCTCACTTTACCCATAAATTTATTCTATTTCCCCATCCACAGGATATCCATATGCTCCCTCCTAGACCCCTCTTCTTTACCAGATCTCTCTGGGTCTATGGATTGTAGCTTAGTTATCATTTATTTAATGACTAATATCCACTTATAACTGAATGCAAAGATATTTATCTTTCTTGGTCTGTGTTATCTCACTCAGGATGCTTTTATTGGTGGTGGTAGTGGTGGGTTTTTTTGTTTGTTTGTTTGTTTTTGTTTGTTTTTTTTCTTTCTTTTTTTTGAGTTCCAGTCATTTGCCTGCAAATTTCCTGATGTCACTTTTTTAAACAGCTGAGTAATATTCTATTATGTAAATGTACCATAATTCCATTATTCATTCTTCTCTTGAGAGTTATCTAAATTGTTTTCAGTTTCTGGATATTATGAATGAAGGCACTATGAACATGGTTGAGCAAATGTCCTTGTAATAGGATAGAGCATCCTTTTGGTATATGCCCAAGAGTTATATAGCTGGGTCTTGAGGTATATGGATTCCCAGTTTTCTGATGAAGCACCATATTGATTTCCATAGTGGCTGTATAAGTTTGAACTCTCACTAGCAATGAAGGAGTGTTCTCATTGCTGCATACCCTCATCATCATGAGCTGTCACTTATGTTGCTGATCTTAGTCATTCTGACAGGTGTAAGAATGAATCTCAGAGTAGTTTTGATTTGCATTTCCTTGATTACTAAGGATGTTGAACACTTCTTTAAGTGTTTCTTAGTCATTTGAGATTCCCCTGTTAAGAATTCTGTTTAGATTTGTACTCCATTTTAAAATGAGATTATTTGGGCTTTTGGCATCTAATTTCTTGACTTCTTTTTATATTTTCTATATTAGTGCACTATTGGATGTAGAGTTTGTAAAATCCTTTCCCATTCTCTAGGCTGCTGCTTTGTCTGACTGATGGTATCGTTTGGCTTACAGAAGCTGTTCAGTTTCATGAGGTACCACTGATTAATTGTCAATCTCAGTGATTGTGCTACCGGTATTCTTAAGTCTATTTTCTTGGAATATCTATTTCCAACCTTTTACTATGAGGCCTCTTCTTGATGTTGAGTTGTGTTTTGTGGATACAGTAGAGGGATGTATGCTGTTTCTTAATCTATTCTGTTAGTCTCTGAATTGAAACCATTGATATCAAGAAATATCAATGACCAATGATTTTTTTATTCCTATCATTTTGTTTGCAAGAGGTAGTAGTGGTAGTATGTTTGTGTGCATGTATGTATGTCTGTGTGTGTTTGTGCGTGTGCATGTGTGTATATGTGTGTGTGTTTGTGTGTGTATGTGTCTCTTCTTTAAATTTTGCTGGTGTGAGATAATTTATTTCCTATGTTTTCTTGGGTGTAGTTTACCTCCTTAGGTTGGAGCTTTTCTTCTAGCATCTTTTGTGGGGCTAAATTTGTAGCTAGATATGGCTTAAATTTCACTTTATCAGAGAGTATCTTATTTTCTTTGTCAATAATGAATGCAAGTTTTGATAGGTATAGTAGTCTGACTGACATCTGTGGTTTCTTTGAGTCTGCAGCTCAACTGTACAGGCCTTTCTGGCTTTTGGAATCTCCTTTGAGAAGTCATATGTAATTTTAATAGGTCTGCCTTTATATGTTATTTGGTCTTTTTCCCTTACAGCTTTTAATATTTTTCTTTGTTCTGTATGTTTATTGTTTTGATTATTTGGCAAGGGTGCTTTCTTTTCAGGTCTAATCTATTTGGTGCTCTGTATGCTTCTTATAACTTTATAGGCATTTCATTTAGGTTAGAAAATTTTTCTTCTATAATTTTATTAAAACTTTTTTCTGGACTTTGAGCTGTATTCTTGCCTATATTTTATTCTTATTAATCTTAGGGCTAGTCTTTTTATGTCTCAGATTTCCTGGATGTTTGGGGTCAGAAGTATTTTAGATTTAACATTTTCTTTGATAGATGTATCTATTTCTTTTATTGTATCTTCAATGACCAAGAGTCTCTCTTCCATCTCTTGTACTTTATTGACAAAGCTTGCCTCTATAGTTTCTATTTGCTTTCTTAAATACTTCATTTCCAGAATTTTGTCAGTTTGTGTTTTCTTTATTGATTCTACTTCTAATTTCAGGTATGAAACACTTTTATTCATTTCCTTCTCTTTCCACAGCTTGTTCATGTTTTCCTGGATTTTAAAAGGGATTTGTCAATTTTAAGGACCTGGTATCTACTTCATAAAGGCTATTTTAAGGCCCTTTTCTTGTGCTTCAACTAATTTAGAATATCTAGAGCCTAGCATGGTAGTATAGCTAGGCTCTGGTGATGTCATATTACCTTGGCATGTAGGCATCTGGATTTGGGATGATTATCTTCTAGGTTCTGATTTCTGGATTTGTCTTTGTTGGGTGAGTATTTTATTCCTTGGTTTCTATTTCCTATCTGGATTTTCAGATAGTGTGACATGTGTGTGTTGCTTGTTTTCGTGGCCTGCCCAGATCATGTGTTCACAGTGAGTGCCTACTGGTGTTGGAGCCTGGGATACTGTGCTGGGATGAGTTAGGAGAAGGAAGGTTAGAAGAGCAGGTTTTGTGATCCATTAGGAATAAGGTAAGAGAAGAAAGGGAGACCACGACAGGTTTAGTGCTACATACCTGAGGATGAACCTAGGCTATAATCATCCCAAACCCAGATGCCTACATGCCAGGAGAATATTATATCAGTTATATCACACTTCTGAGGTTTTTATATCATTAATTTTTTATAATATTCTGAGGAATATTATATCAGTTATATCACACTTCTGAGGCACACTTTAAAATAATGCCTGTAGCTGGGAACCAAGCCTCTACTCCATGGGTGTTTTGCATGGACATTTCATATGTAAGCTATAATATGTTATGTAAAAGCTCATGTTCCTCTCATAATAAAAGTATATCTAATCCATTTCCAAGAGTCCAAATATAAAAATTCCACTATTGCTTGAAAGTGTTAAATAAAAGACTGCTTTAAAACAAGTTAAACCCTTAATTGTGAGCACCTTTAAACATAGAAATAGGTTACATACTTCCACCATTCACTGACGCTAAGTAAGTGTTCCTATTCAAAGAAGGAACAACATGAGAAGAATAAGGAATGAAGATCAATTGAGTCTAGAAGGACAAACACTAAGTCCTATAGTTCCTTGTCTTTACTTAGAGGCATGTGGCACATGATGTGAGTTCCCAAGGATTAGAAGCCCTTGTCCTTTACCCACGTTGGCTGCATCCCATGTAGTGCTCTATTGTCTTGGGACTACTGATTGCCTACAGCCTTTCTAGTGTATGTTCCAGCATTCTGTCACTTCCCACCTCTTAGATGCCTCACTGTGGCTAGGATTTCACCCTCAGAGCTTTGCACATCATCTCAGGAATCTCCTGCAGGAGCCTGATGTTGTTACACATTACACTACATCTCATGTCTTCCTGTAAATTTGGGAGCAAGTCTCCATGACCCCATGACTGATTTTCATATGGCTGAGAAGCTGACATAAATGATGGATGTCAGTTTGTGGACATATCCAGTGGGAACTGCGATACCTGCAGACCATGGTTCTATTTGTGACATGAATTTGGGATGGGTGGGGACTTTTGAATGGGGTCAGGCTAATTCCTGAGATGTCCTCAAAGCATCTGCCCTGTTGTGGTAATACAAAGAACTTGGTTTCTTTGTGTTGGCATAGATTTTTTCTGAAACTATTGCTTCCAGCACCTCAACTTTACACCAACTTCTCTGCACATTTTATTCCTCCATTTATAAAGCTTTCCACTTTTTTTTTTATAAGTGAGCCAGCCTTACAATAGTTATCAAACCATAACGTATCTTGAAAGCCTTGGACTTTCTTCTGCTGAGTTAATTAGCCACCATCAAATTCAGCCTTCCTTAGTGTCTCAGGATCTACCTCAACATAATGCTCTTTGCCAGAATATAAGACAAAGGACCTGAAGTCCAGGTCCATACAGAGTCTTTGTTCCCATTTGAAATCTCACAGACTTCATTGTTTGCATTTTTGTCAACATTCTGTTCTTTTCTACTCTCACCAGAATCACCCATTACTCTGTGTTATAGCTAACCAGAGCTTATATAACCCACATTTTCAAAGCTGTTTCTGAGGCTTCTGAATCAAGTGGTCAAGTAGTCATAGAAATCACATTTTTTTTCTGGTATCAATTTTCTGTTTTAGCCAGGTTTTACATTCCTGCTAGAAAACAGAACACATGAACACCTTGAGGGAAAAGGGATTTATTTTGAATTAAAACTTCAGAAGGCTTGGTGCATGTATCCTTGGTCCTATGCCTTTGGGAAGAACATTATATGTGGTAAAAGAGGTTTTTAAAGTCAAGAGACAGGAGAGGGCTGAGGATAGGGAAAGAGGGATGGAGAGATGCAGAATGAGAGAGAGAGAGAGAGAGAGAGAGAGAGACTAGGGACTATGTGTCTAAGGTAATGTCCTACTGCTGTAAAGAGACACCATGACCAGAGAAACTCTTATAAAGGAAGGCATTTAGCATTTAATTAGTGTTGATTTATGTTTCAGAGGTTTAGTCTATTATCACCATGGGACAGAAAGCATTACTGAGTGCAGTAGACACAGGTGCTAGAGAAGGAGAGAGAAAGGAGAGAGAGAGAGAGAGAGAGAGAGAGAGAGAGAGAGAGAGAGAGAGAGAGAGAGAGAGAGACTGGCTTGACCTGGCATTAACATTAGAAACCTCAATCCCACCTGCAATGGCACACTACCTGCAACAAAGCCAGACCACCATATTAATAGCGTCACTTCCTGGTGACCAAGCATTGGAATCTCTGAGCCTATGGGGGCCATTCCTATTCAAACCACCAGACTATGTATCGTTCTCAAAGGCACACCTCTCAGGAACCTACTTCCTCCAGCTAGTCTTTACTCCTGAAGCTTCAACCATGTCCTCAAATCCTGCCACTAATGAGGACCAAACTTTCAACATATTATCCTGTTGGGTATTCAAACCATAATCATCTGCACATTAAATGCCTAAAACCAACGTGCTGTTAGCATGGCCGACGTAGAATTTAATCTGTTCATCACTTTTGCTTTATTGCTGCTATTTCTTTTCTTGACTTGTCCTGTTTATCTAATTATTTCTCTCACCAAAAGATATTACCCCCCCACACACACAAGTAAGAGAAATGAATTAAAAACAAAAAACCAAGACAGTGTAAGTTTTAATATGCCTTAAGCTACTTCTTTCTTGAGGCTGTTCACATCCTGTTGTTTATGCACTGGAACCAGAGCATGGTGTTAAGCAGGTTTGCTTAAATGGAACTCTTCACATTATGAATAAGTGAGAAAGCAGCAGTGTTGAATGCAACTTCTATATTTGCATTACATAAGGCTTGAACTGATAATATCTCTAATATTAATTTTTAAAAATATATTTTTCTCAAGAGACAAATGATAACATAAGTTTAAGGGGAAATTACTTTATAGAAGCTATGTAATTTAATAGATTTATTTTTTATAAAGTGTTGGGTTATGAAAGGTGTGAGGTAATGAAAAAGTTAATATTAAAAACTGAATTCCTTGGAGAATTAATGAACAATTAGTTTTACTTTACAAATTATTTTGCCATTCTGTGTTCTTGCCCAGGGGCTACTTAGAGCTGAAACTCAAGCATAAAATAGGAATGAGAAGTAATAATACCACTTAATGAGGAATAAAATATTCATATTTAAATGTTCGTGGGACATAAATGAAACCATTATTTTGTGTATTTTTATGTGTCTTCTGTTTTAATACATTTTCTAAGTTTCAGAAGTCCACACACTGAAGCCTTACCACAACTGCCAACAACTCAAGTGATTTCCTTTGACATGGAGATACGTGGTCAAATGAAAAGACATGATGGAGATTCTCTCATGATAATGACTTTAATTACTATTTATGTTTCAAGCAAAGCACTTTAGCTGATTCTGTGGGTTATAGAAAGAAGTAAAAATCCTCCAAGGGGGTTTACATTCCAAGAAAAGAAGTGAGAATTCAAAATATTATTTGTCATTTGTAGACAAAGCCGAAATTGATTTCACAGGACAAGAGATCTTAATTATTGATGAGTTTTACACATGAATATTCCATAGCAAGTGATATAGGATAAAAGATTAGACAGAGAAGGGTGGAGGTTGAATCTAGAAAGATGCTGTGAATGGATGAAGAATGTCCAACTGAATGCACAAATCCACTTTAGGGTCCAACCTTCTGGTTAAAAAGCAGGAAAAAAGAATCCCTGATCAACTTGGTAGTCTAGTAGATAGACAGTGGATGTTCCTTAAGCAGTAACTTTCTCACTCAGATGCTCTTTTAAACTTATCTGTAAACACTTCACACATGAAACCAACACAGGTACAGTCAAGTACACATGCAGACACATGTACTCTGTTTAGATTTTTAGGGGCTAATAATGCAATAGGTTTGTGTGTGTGTGTGTGTGTGTGTGTGTGTGTGTGTGTGTGTGTGTGTGTGTGTTTGTATGCATGCTTAACCATGTTGTTATTTAGTCACATAACTTCTCCCTCTATTTGGAAATTGTTTCTAGCAAATAGTAGTAGTGAATGCCTGTAAGCCTGTAATCTCAGCAATTGGAAGGATGAGGCAGGAGGGTTACCTTAATTTAGAGACCAACCTGTACTACATAGTATGTTTCAGGCTAGCTATGCTTGCATAGCAAGACAGTGTCTAAAAAGAAAAGAAAAAGCCAACAGGAAAACTAAGACAATCCCCAAAAACCAACTACTATAAAATGGTAGTAACAATTCTGTATCTATGTGCATCACGTATACATCATATACACACATAATGTATATACACACACACACATATATATATATATGTCATGAAATATACATATATCCAGGAAAAAGTATATCCTGAAATATACTTTTTAAGTAGTTTAGGAGTAAGGATGTTGATACAGGACTGCCTATGTTTAAATCCCTCTGGTCCATCACTACTATGTGTGCACCTTTGGTCAGGTTATTGATCTTCTCTCTCCTTCCAATTTGTGTATTAAAAAAGTGGGAGTAACAATAATATTTATTAATACTATATACATAATTGTTGCAAGAATTAGTTAGCAATAAAATGGGATGAGTACACAGTATTATATGCATATAACCTATTTAAATGATTATATATGAATTTACATATTTAAAATTATGAAATAAAAACATATGTATATGGGAACTAATGCCTTATATGCACATATATCCACTCTGTATAAACATAATTTTACAACAATTATATTTAATACTGTTTTAGTCATGCTATTGGAATATAATTGAAACCATTGTTTTATATATTTTCTTGTGTCTTCTGTTTTAATAAATTTTCTAAGTTTCAGAACATTTTCATGTGTTAGTGTCCCAAAGCCCACACTCAAATTTCAAAGCGTTACTGCATCCATTGACAATTCACAAGATCTCCTTTGACACAAAGACATAGGGTTAAATGAAATGCTTCATGATGTATTCAGGGATAATGAGAATGCATGTGTAAGTGGTTACATGCCCATATAAACACCTATAGGTAAAACACATATACATGTACCAATGTAGATAAAAGAAAGCTTAATACTGAAAACTGCTCTGCAATACTGTCAGTTTGGGTCTTGAAAAGCATCCAGTGGCTTTCATCTCTTCTCATTCTCCTCATCGATCTAGAGTTTCTGGAAGTCAGTCCCAGAGTCACTGAAAGATTGAATTTCAGGTAACCTAGGGAGGCAGTGTCAGCTGATGCTATACCCGGCTTAGCTCTCTATGAGAGCCATTAGATTTCAATCTTCTCTGTGAGCTTGGCCATCTTTTAGAAATGATTTCTCTCTAGTGTGTGTTAGTTTAGATTAAACTAGGCTATAGACTTTTAAAATAGCAAGTACTTATTCCATATCAGGGCTGGATTCATTGAGCAGAGTGAAAACTAATTTGGGCATTCACTGTACATGCATTTGCTATGAATGTGTGAGGCAGAGGTTTCATATTTTATTTATAATTTGTTATGAAGAAAGAATTGATTCAAGATATAAATATAGCTACAGAAACATTGTTCACAAATGATATCTGATTTCTTATGACATTTCGCTTCTATGAAAGAGTGCTGGTGTCATTTAGAAAATGCTATATGTATTTTTAGAACCAAACACAGCCACTTAATTTCCTGGTCAACTTTTGTTATAGTTTATACCATTCATGACTGTCTAGGCTCCCTCTGAGAGGTAATACGGAATTAGAAAAATTTTAATTTGCATGCCCCTTTCTTCCCTAAGTCCTATACATGCGAGCCTAACTGTGAATCTTATATCAAAACGACTTATTCCTTGATATTCTGTTTATTACCTAGCACTGTATCTGTCTAGAATTTCTCCTGTAATAATTTTTGAAACATTAATTTTAACACACAAAAGCAGCATCCATATGCTAATGATTTATATACAATGAAAAAAATGGGGCTTGTCTCTGAAACCATTCACACATCACAGACAGTCCTGAATTATCCCCTATCAGGCTTTACATTGCTATGGGAAAAACAGCTGATACAGCCAAATGAAAGAAGGAAGGCATTGGTGTTTTTGGTTGTTGTTGAGGTTCAGAGGTCTTAGTTTACTTTTGAGAAGCTGAGCCAAGTGAAGTAGCTCACATGATGGCTGTGATGCCACAGTAGGGACACCTAGCCCTAGGGAACTGAGGCCAAGGATGGGCCTCCACTGACCCACTTCCTTCACTCAGCTGCATCTGTTCATTCCCTCTCCAGTTGTTTTGTTCAGATTTTGAGTCATCACTGGAGCCCACTGCTCTTGAGCTAGAGCGCCCAAGTAGATGTCTAGGGAAGGCATCTCGGACACACACTTGGGTACTTTTTCTAGTGTCTTTGTCATTTCTCCATAAAGTCAAGCTTACAGTAGGAATTAACCATCAGCTTTTCTTTATAAATACTTAACACACTTGTTTTCTAAACAACAAAATGATACAATTTGGCATTATCAGCTCACTCTTTGGGGGCATGTCCAGAAGTACTCTAGCAATGATGCAATATTTATCTCGTAGTACTTGCTTTTGTTTTTAAAAATTGGAATGGATCAGCTTAGGAAAAAAGGCAAGAACAAAGGTTCTATTAGATCTGTGCTCTTGGGCTGGAGAGATGGTTCAGCCCTCAAATGCTAGGCTCACAGCCAAAATATAAGATCTGTGCTCTTAAGGTAGTCAGATCTTACAATTTATTAGGGAACATCACTGATTTGAGAAAAGAGTGGTTTCCTCCTGCTCTGACCTTGTCAACCTTTCTTTCTAAAGTTCACATGAGCAAAGAGGCCAACTCTCTCCAGGTTACAGTTTGAAGATAGTAAGCAGCCGAAACAAGCAAGTCAAGAGTTCTCATTCAGAGGAGATGACACTCCTTAACGTTAAAAGTGGCCTTGTGCAATAAACAAATATGGCAGCAGGCCTGCTGGATATGCTTATTGAACAAACACATCCCTGTTTGTTCAATAATCACTCTACAGAGACAGATCTCTGACTGAAAACTATGTCAGTTATTCATGTACTTCTGAAACAGCTAGTGAGTGACCATGGTTTGAACCTTTGTAGTGGTTAGGAAGGCAAAATTTGCACTGCCAATACACAGCAGAGAAAGGGAGAGGGAAGGAAAGGTCAGTGGGGCAGGCAGGAAAAATTTCCTCATATTAAAAAGTCTGAGAAACATTAGAAAAATGTGATGACTATGTCAACTTATTTTAATGTTTTAAAATAGAAAAATATCAGACTCTAACACAGACTAGAAGAGGGAAATGAGCCACTATGTGAATGAGGCAAATCACAGGACTGTATTCTGAGATTCAGGTCAACATATAAGATGTTAGATTAAAAAGGTAATAACTTTTTTTGAAGCAAATTAGACAAAAATGTTCTTTTGTTAGCAACATGATATACATTAAGTGTCTCCAAGAAAGAAGTTGGTTACTCCCATGTGTGGCATTTGATCTAGTATGTTACCAGCAGGCACGTACTCTAAATTTCAGGGTCCACAACAGGGTGAGAATTGTTGATGGTTTTCTTCTCGGGTGTCCTGCATATCACCTTTTAGCGTATTGAATGCTAGCCAATAGAGATGAAGAGTCTAGGTGAGTATCAATTTGATATTCCATTGTTCTATGATGCAAGCACATGTTATCTTCAGCAACAGAGTTTTGCTGCCAAGTTCTGAAGGGTAACAAAAAGCATTAATTGGGGGTCTATAGACGCTGGCCAATAACTCCAAAAACAGTAACCTACTCCTTCTATTGAGCATTTTATTTTTAAGTTCTGGCTAATCAGGCATTGTTGCCCACTTTTCTGAGTAGGCAAACACACCTCTCCATGTTTTCTCTCTAATGTCTTGTCTCAGTATGCTTTCTCTAACACAGAGGGCTTGGTTACTGAATCTCCAAGGCTCTTCTCCCTGCCAAGTGGTCCTCATCTGCCTGCTTTACTCAATAGCTGACATTCTTCCTTTCTTTTCTCCATTCTACTCTTCTTGGGAGCTGTTGATATTACAGCTTGCCTGCCTCAGGGCTTTTCTTTCTTTTTTTTTTTTTCATTTTTTTATTAGATACTTTCTTTATTTACATTTCAATTATTATCCCCTTTCCTCGTTTCCCCTCTGAAAACCTCCATCCTCTCGCCCAACCCCCTGCAAATCAACCCACCCACTCTTGCTTCCTGATCCAGGCATCCCCCTACACTGGGGCATAGAAACTTCACAGGAACAAAGGCCTCTCCTCCCATCGATGACCAGCAAGACCATCCTCTGCTACATATGCGGCTGGAGCCATGAGTTGCTTCATGTGTACTCTTTGGTTGTTGGTTTAGTCCCTAGGAGCTCTGGGAGTACTGGTTGGTTTATATTTTAGCATCCTTGAGCATGCATTTTTGTCTGCTCCTACTTTCTTTTGTTAGTGAGAGCTTGTGTCTCTAGCTGCATATGTAGCAGAAGAAGGCCTAGTCTGCCATCATTGGGAAGAGAGGCCCCTTGGTCCTTCAAACTTTATATGCCCCAGTACAGGGGAACGCCAGGGCCAAGAAGTGGAAGTGGGTGGGTAGGGGAGCAGGGCGGGGGTGGGGGGAGGGTACAGGGGACTTTTGGGATAGCATTTGTAATGTAAATGAAGAAAATATCTAATAAAAATAAAAAAATAAAATAAATGAAAAAAAAAGACTCCTAAGTGGAGAATCTCAATTTTTCTTCTGTTATCATTATAAGCCATCTACCCAGAAAACTCTTTTCAAATGTGTGCTTTCCTCTATTCTTTTTTTTTTTTAAGATTTATTTATTATTATATCTAAGTACACTGTAGCTGTCTTCAGATGCACCAGAAGAGGATGTCAGATCTCATTACGGATGGTTGTGAGCTACCATGTGGTTGCTGGGATTTCAACTCAGGACCTTTGGAAGAGCAGTCGGTGCTCTTAACCACTGAGCCATCTCTCCATCCCTCCTCTCCTATTCTTAAAGCTAAAAATAAATTGTACAATTAATATTATTTTTTTACATGATTTTATCTTAGTGAAGATGGCCATTGTGGGATTTCATCCCTGGACGTGTATGCCTTTTGTTGATTTGAAGGTAAAAATCTCTTTCTTTTGTCCTTAAATCCTTTGATTTTTTCAGGAAAGTGGGCTCTACTGAAATTATAGAAATCAAGTATGCAAATGAAACATTTTTGCCCCGCTTGTCTAAACAGATAACTGATAAGGTGGGGCTTCACAGGTCACAAACAATTATTATAATGTTGAACAGCAACATTACAAAAATCTAGTGAAACAGGCTGCCTTATCGTTAAGATTGAAATTGTCTTAGCAATTGTGGATGAAACTGAAAACTATGATACCAATTCTATATACAGTAGCTATTGCTGCTGGCCATTCAAGCAAAGAGTAGATTTCTCTGTCATCAGTATACAGTTCAGGGTGGAAGTTTCTCAAAGAACTGAAAAATAGAGCTGTCATGTGACCCAGTTATCTCAGCCTCTGTACATATCAAGACTCAGTTCAACACCCATAAATTCTTGCACATCATGATTATTGCTTCATTATTCACAATAGCCAGGAAATGGAAATAGCCTATAGAAAATGGATAGGGAATACACACAATGGAATTTTACTTAACTATTAAAAATCACATTGTGAGGAAAATGGATGATATTGGAAATCACTGTTAAACAAAATAAGGAGGTCTGAGAAAGATAAACACTATGCTTTTCCTTATATGTTGATCCTATATTGAAAAATAACATAGATGTTTGTAGGTATGTGGTGTGTGTGTGTGTGTGTGTGTGTGTGTGTGTGTGTGTGTGTGTGTGTAAATCAGAACAGGAATCCTTCAGAAAGAGAGAGAGAGAGAGAGAGAGAGAGAGAGAGAGAGAGAGAGAGAGAGAGAGAGAAACTAAAGGGAGGAAAGAAAGGAGAGATAATGGAATTCCTATGTCATGAGAAGACTTTGGAGAAGAAAAGGTCTGGCCAGATGAAGAGAACAGAGGCACGAAGGAGGGCACTGAAGTCAGAAAGATGAATTGCAACAAAGTATAATGACCTTATGTATGAAAATGCCGTAGGCCCCTAAAGAAGGAGCTAGAGAAAATACCCAAGGAGCTAAAGGTGTTGGCAACCCTATAGGAGGATCAACAATATGAACTCACCACTACCCCCCAGAGCTGTGTCTCTAGTTGCCTATGTAGCAGAGAATGGCCTAGTCGGCCATCAATGGAAAGAGAGGACCTTGGTCTTGAGAAGATCATATGCCCCAGTACAGGGGAATGCCAGGGCCAGGAACACAGGAGTGGGTAGGTTGGGGGAGCAGGGCAGGGGGAGGCTATAGGGGACTTTGGAGATAGCATTTGAAATGTAAATGAAGAAAATATCTAATAAAAAAGAGAAAAAAAGAAAAAGAAAATGCTGTAATGATGCCTGCTACTCTGCATGCTAACTTTGAAAAATTAATTGAGAAAACATATTCACACACTTAGTAGTTTCCATTTAACATCTCTTAGAGAGCCTCTAATCATATGAAGAGTGTCAATCACCTGTCTAGAAAAAATTTATAATACGAGAATTTATAAGGAGAACAAGAAAGGACCAGCCAGAACTTTATTGTGGGTGATGGATTTGTGTGTGTGTGTGGGGGGGGGGGGGGGTGGGGGGTTGGCGGGAGTTAGGGGCAGCCCTGTTTTCATCTTCCAGTGCCCACATTGCTATTTCAAATGATATTGCCTGGACAGACCAGAGCTTAGCCTTTCCCTCTTGATACGTATCCAGATGGCAGACACGTGTCATTTCCTTGTGGAGAACTGGAGTGACTTACCATGCAGTAGCAGGTAGCATAAACACTACGTGCACCAGATGTAGCTTGTAGTGTAGGAGGGTCTTCCGCGTGTGAGAGGCTGCAGGCGTGTTTCTCATTTCCCCTTCTTTTACTTGTTTCTAAAATATGACAAGAACAAAATGTAACAGGAGGAGAAGGACCTGACTGTTCAGGATGACAGAGAAGAAAGATGACCAGGTCCCTGCTCATATCTTACAAAATTATCTATGCGTTCTTCTGCCTACCCCTGCAGTTCTTCTAAGGAAACTCATTCTTTATTTGTTTACTGTGTTAAAATTGTCTGTGAAGGATGTCTCATTGTCCAGCTCAAAACAATTCTGGGCAAGGCAGCAGGATTTTAAATGCTTGTAAAATTTTCAGAATAGGTAGAAACCCATAATTGCACATAGCAGAATCAGGTTTCAGCTGTAAGGCTACTAATAATGAAGGGACCATCTATCTCTATTTTTATATATAGTCCATGCTCTAATACATATCGAAAATGAACAAATAAATAAAATTGACATACTACATCAAGTGTCCCAAATTTGCCCTTATTAGTGCTATTTAGGGAATCATTTAATGAGCCTCACTGAGCCATATTCTCTTCAGCTCTAAAGTAGGGTTAAACAGTGTGTTCTTCCTCGTCCTCTTGCTGGGAATTATGAAGCAAGTTACGGTGGTTTGAATGAGAATGGCTATCATAGGTACATATGTTTGAATGCTTGGTCTCTAGTTCCTGGAACTGTTGAAGAATGATTAGGAGACGAGGCCTTGTTGGAGGAAATGTGTCAGTGGGAATGGGCTTTTTGGTTTCAAAAACTCATGCCAGGCCCAGTTCCTTTCCACCCCCTCTCCCTCCCTCTCTTCCTGTTTCTTCCTCCTTCTCTTCTTTCCTCCATTCCTCCCTCCCTCCTTCTCTCCTTTCCTCTTTTTCTACAACTTAAGGATCAGATGTGAGCACTCAGCTACTGCTCCAGCACCCTGCCTGCATGCCTGCTCCTATAATATCCACCATGATGTTCATGAACTCACCCTCTGAAACTGCAGCCAAGCCCCCCATGAAATGCTGTATTTCTTCAGTTGCCTTGGTCACAGTACCTCCTCACAGCAATAGAACAGAAACTAGGACACAAGTGTTCACACGAAGAAAGATCTTAATAAATGTTAACTATAATCACTTCCCTGGATATTAAAATTTGATTCTCATTTTCTTTTCTGTACTTTATATTCCTTCTATTTCTAAGAACACCGAGTTACTTTTATATCCAGTAAACAAAACACAGCAGAATAATCTTGTAGAAAAGTCTTGGATGACACAAACAGAGAACAGAAGTCTAAAATAAGTATAAAATATCACAGAACAGTCTGATTTTCAATCTATTTTATGGCTTAGAAATGGTATTTGTCAGGATAATTCAGCCTACTTTCTAAAATATTTCATCAGTGTCCTTTGAAACCTTAGCAAATATTGAGAAAAAAAAGGACTTTCATAATAAAATGGATCTTATTTTATGGTTGTCCACATACCCGTGACCTTTCTTGGGTATCCTAAGCTGGTCCTATGCCCGTTGGTGAAGGCAGCAGTAGTTTTTTATTTGGCCATTGAGGAAACACCCAATTGAACTTGGAGATTCTACTGAGCATATGGCAGAGACGTGGGAGCTGACATTCATCCTCACTGGTCTCAGATTGATGTATTCACGGAACCTTAATATTACTCAAAATAAAGTACAGAAACAACACAAGGAATTGGACTATTTTTGACTGCTAGTTGATCCTGGTGTTGATGGAAATCTGGCAATGATAGCAGAGTAACACAGACTAATGGCTGCAGAATTGGAGCCTTTTCACTCCCCACTGGCGGCTGTTAAGGTTCAGGGCAGCTACCGACTAGCTGCCTGTCACCATCCCACTGTCTTCTTCCTACATAGAAAGTTAGCCTTACTGTTCACCTTCTCTTTGTGTTTCTTTCAGCATAGCTCTTCTTTCAGAAATCATTCAGATGAAATATCATGATATGGATGTTTTGACCAGTCTCTCTCTCTCTCTCTCTCTCTCTCTCTCTCTCTCTCTCTCTCTCTCTCTCTCTCTCTCTGTGTGTGTGTGTGTATATGTGTGTGTGTATGTATGTGTATGAAAATCATATGTGTGTGTGTGTGTGTGTGTATGTGTGAAAATCATGCAAACTTGATGTGTAGAAATGAGGAAAAGAAAATAAGCATGAGAGCTGTAGTTTGCTTGCCAAGAGCCTCTGTATGCTTATTGGAATTGGGTCAGGATTTTGACTCTGTGCTCCCTATTAACTAACAAATGTTAAAGAAAATGGATCTCACAATTCAGGGGACCATTAAGCTAAATATGACCTGATCAATAGGCACAAAACCAATGTGAAGTAACAACTCGAAGGAGCTGTATCTGAAGAAATATCTCGTCCACAACAAATACGCTAATGCTTTACTGAGGGCACTTTCTCATTTCATTGCAAAGGAGAGCCTTGCATGACTTTGTGTGTAGGAGCAGACCCTAAGTACATTGAAACAAGAGTTTGCTGATGGGCTGAATGAAGCCAAGGACTCTAAAGTTCCTAGAGAGGCTCGGAAGGGCTGCAATCCTCCCAGGAAATCCCCACCTAACTACAAAATGTTCAGTGAAATTGTTTTAATAATTGTTATTTTTAAATATATTTGGTTATTTTATTTACATCTCAAATGTTTTCCCCCTTCCCAGTTTCTCCTCTGCAAATACCCTATCCCATCCCATTTCCCCCCCCAACCCCTGTGTTTCTATGAAGGAGATCCCCCACCCACCCACCCACTCCCTGCTCACTGCCCTGGCATTCCCCTAAGCTGGGACATCGAGCCTTTACAGGACCAAGGACCTCCCCTCCCATTGATGCCAGATAAGGCCATCCTCTGCTACATATGTGGCTGGAGTCATGAGTCCCACCATGTTTACTCTTTGGGGGCGGGGTCTGGTTGGTTGATATTGTTATGGGGTCACTCACCCATCTCAAAAATATTAACCTAGAATTGTTCCTGTCTAAAAGAAATGCAAGGACAAAGAGTGGAGCAGAGAATGAGTGGAAAGCCATTCAGAGACCACCCCACCTAGGGATCCATTCCACCTGCAGACACCAAACCCAGACACTATTGCTGACACTAACTAGCTCTTGATGACAGAAGCCTGGTATGGCTGCCCCCTGAGAGGTTCTGATAGAGCCTGACCAATACAGATGTGGATGCTCTCAGCCAACCATCAGACTGAGGATGGGGACTCCAATGGAGGAGTTAGGGGAAGAACTGAAATTATTTAAGAATTGTATCACAATCACATGTTACCAGTTAAATTTCCAATCAGTGTTGACAGAGCTGGCAAGGAACCTTGGCAAACTTTTGTAGGAGATGACATTAAGAATCCCTGGAAGAAGCAGGGGCTACTGCTATCTTGTATCTTCATGTAGAGAGACCAAGGGCAGCTACGGGCAGAACAAGAATTCTTCCAAGAAAACCAAAATAATACACAGAGAGGGAAATGTAGGTGAGCCTGAACACAACACTAAAAATACGCAGAAATATCTTTTTAATAAAAGAGAACTCACCCTAGAGAAAAAAATGTTAATTTAAAAGTATGGGAAAATCAACAAAGTGGAAATAAACACATGCATGATAAGAAGCTATAGCTCTGAAAGGAAAAATGTTACAAATAAGATTATAAAGGCCTGCAGCAGTTTTCAAATGTTTGAACAATGTTAAATCATTTTTATTAAAATACAAGGATAGTATTTAAGTTAACAAAAACTATGCTAGACATTTATTTATTTATTTGATAAAATAAAAATAAACCATTGAAATGAGAGGAAATCATTAAGAATAAACCTTCTATGAGTTAGTAATAAGTTTAAGACCACTTTGAGGCGATCAAGCCTAGGAGTAGCTTTTGGAGCAGGCAGAATAGCCTGATCTCACTCTGGCCACTTAGGCAGAGGGAGTCACTTTGAAGGAAGGTTTGGGAAGAAAGTGACTTCAAGGTGTGATAAACATTTATGCAGTTATATCTTTTTTTTTCCACATAGTTTTCAGAAAAAAAAAAAAAGAAAGCCATTCTGAACATTTAGTTGGCTAAAGCATACACAGTTTTTTCAGGTATTTGATTATGTGTAATGCCAATTTACTTCCTGTAGCCGGTAGCCGTGAAGACATCTAATTTTTTTCCATCTGGTCTAACCTAGATATAGAAGGAAGTACACAAAGGCCATCGTATGAGGTTGCGTACTATATCCTTTGATACAGATAGTCAAAAGATACGTCGTCTTAAGTTGTTTATCTTCATTAACATTCAGCCAATTTTCATCCAAGGGAAGTTTATTCAAAACTCTTCCTTTTCTATCTTTTCTCTTTACTAATTTTAATATAGGCCAATCCAGAATGTTTTCGTTTTCTAATTATACAAGTTAACTGGCAAATGACCTTGGTACAGTCATTGCCTACAAAACATATGTTTTCTGATACTTTTGGCTCAGCCGGCCTTACCTAAGGTCCTTGCTTGCTATGCCTTCTCCAGACTGGTCTGATTCCCAGAGTTAGCATACATTAGTTGACATAAACAAAACAAATTAACATTAACAATAATTTTAAAATATAAAATTTTTACAGAATAGGAGTAATGATCAATTAGAGACAAAACTTGTATTTGGAAACAATAAAATTTGCTAAGATGATTTTCCTAATGTACCGTTTGTTTAATTACGTGAAAATGAAAGAAAGAAAGCTAAATCTGCTCTATTATACAAGTAGGAATAGTTGACTATATTGTAGCCAGCATTTGCTACTTTATGGGCTTTTCTTTCTTCTACCCTTCTCAATTCCTTTTGCATCCTTACAACCCCTTACACTAGATTGGAGAGAAAAAAGGATAGAGGGGAAAGGGGCGATTTTGGCACAATACAACTAGATGACTCATTCATAGCATTGCAGCCCCTCCCCACCAATCCCATCATGATGGGCTGTTCCCTCAACCAGAAGCTGAATAGCTCCTTTGTTTGTTAAGTTGCCTTTATAGGGGTATTTTATCATGTCAATGAGAAATGCAACTAAAGTATCCTTTCTTCTGATTGTGAGCAGTCAATTCTTCCAATCGTTCTCTCTTCCTGTCATATATTTATTAGAACAAATTTTAGGTAGATATTAAAATATGTTGGCTCTGGGTGGAGTAGAATTTAAAATTAATAAAAAAAGTCCTTTAGGAGTTCCTAGTTACAGGATATTGAATGCACGGTTATGAAGAGGCAAGAATCATATTGAATTATGAAATCAAATGCCCAAGTTGAAAGGGCTTGGGATTGGCCCTAAGAACCTAGAAAGATGAATCTCAAGCCTCTAGTGGCGGAAATAACTCGAGAAACCAATTTCCTTGCATTTTTTTCTGAGTCCCAATGAATATCATCTTACAACAAAATATTAAAAACACAAGTAGGCAACCAATATGGTTAGCAGACACAAAACATGCTGTGTACCTGCAAAGACTGTCGATTTTGTAACAGTTCTCAAATCTAGGAAAGAAAAGAGAATCAGAAATGTACACAAAAGTTAAGGCAGTATTAATAATAAAAACTACAAATAGTAGTTCTATAATTAAAATACAAAGGTAAGCTAAAATCTGATTAATGAAATAATATTAAATAGGTGAAGACAGAGTTTCTACCCATGACATCTTTTTAAAGAAATAATCCGGGTTGCAGCAAAGAGAGCAAAGGAAATAAAAATACTCAAGTGGGCACAGAGGGAAAAGTTTCCGGATACCTGTGATGACATCTCTGAAACAAGGAGACATTGTGCAAAGGAAACACTTGGTCATGCTTCCAGAGCCCATGGGGGCATAAACACAGAATTCAGGCTATGCATCAAGTTCCAAGGAGGAAAATAAAAACAAATCAGCAACTAAACATAGGAGAATTATGACATGAAGAAAGAGCTAGGCAAGCATCACAGAGTAAAAAAAGATCAATCACAAAGGAAGACCAACTAGAGTATCAGCTGATTTCTCAGTAGCAGCTGTGAAAGCCAGATAACTCTAGCATAGTGGATTGCAACACTGGAGAGAGAAGCTCAGTTGCCATGGAGTTACATGGAAGGAGGAGCTTGAGGAAGCGTTTCACAAGGATTAACAGTACAAGCTATGGTTGCGTAAAGTCTGATCTCCACTGGTACATAAGTCCTGGGGCTGCATTCAGACCTTTTCCTCCAGTGTCCCATGGGCTGGGACTTATGTTAATGGTGACAGAAAATTCTTTCACAGCTTGCTTTTCTTTGCAAGCATTTCAGTTTAGATTTGGGGTAGAAAGGATGAAAATCTAAAACGATATTTCCATATACAGCAAGATGGGCATAATTCTTTTGTGATCTTTTATTTTGTTAGTTAGGAAAGGCTCTTTATTGCTTACGTGCACCCTGAGGTGGAAACTCTTCCCTCCTGTGACTGGCAGTTTCTTCCTTGTGGTAGGCTTGTTTTCTAAATGTCAGATGCTTGTTGGCTCTGGAAGGAGTCTAGAGAGATTGTTTTCCTTTATGGCTCTGTAGCTTGGTTCCACCAGTTACTATCCTTCATTTATGCAGTGGAAGATGGACTTCATCCCTTATTGTGGATTGAAATAGGCATTTCCTGTTTCAGAAGCCCTCATCAAAGGTACTGGGAAGATCATATCTAGTCAGCCACCTTAGTGATTATGGGGAATGTTGTATTGCCTCACCTCTACAGTGGGCATTGTATTGATCTTCCCTTGCAGTTACATGTTCTCGTTTTCCTTCTGGTCCCACAGTTCTGACATGGCATCTGTAAGTCTAGAACACCACAAGTCAGCACAGCCCAGGAGCTTAGAGAATTTTACTCAGTTACAACGTAATGGAACACAGCTCTGGCAGCTTCAACCTTGTAGGGCAGGAGGAACTAAGACTTGATTGAGCTCTACTCCAGTTGTCCTGTGGCTCCTTGCTAAGGGTCACGACCTTCTCTCAGATCCTTTTCTTCCTTTTGGGACTTGCCAGACCCTGAAGCAATTGAGCCTTGAATCTTAGGAACTCTCCAGACAGCCCATATGCTGAGGAAGTACAGAGAACCTACCTGTACACGCTGGCGCACTGATCTCCAGCATGCTTAGGTCAGCTCTATCCTCCAAGCCAAACCAGCCCCAGTACCCGCTGCCCCAAATCCTGTTCTCTGTCCCATCTTTGTGAAATTTTCTAACCCTACACCTTCCATATCCTCCTTGATTCCCAGGACTACCTACCCTGGATTCTACAACTTTGGACCCAACCTGATAAGCATTACTGGAGCCTTTACTAACCACGGGCTTATTCTGGGTGGAATAGTCCATACTTCAGCATAGTATACAGTATCTACTCCACAAGAACAATCAACAGAAGGAACCCACATGTTCATATCTCATTGTAAAAACAATTGAAAGGTCAAAGCAGTATGTCTGTTGTTGGTCCATGTCAAACCACCCTCACCTCCCCTCTCTTTCCCACCCCTCCCCTCCCTCAAATTCACCAGTCCTAAAAATGTTCTCCAATGAGAATCACCTAGATAAAATTTAGGACAGAGAGTTTAAAAGTCCAATTATAAACTTTTTCAAAGAATCCATGGAGTTTAAAGAAGACTCAGGTTGATGAATGTAAAAAGAATGAAGTCAAAAGGAGAACAAGCTTGAGAGAGACCCAAGAAAATGCCAACATGATTGAACAAAATGCAAAAGATTGTACCAGAGGTAGAAATACTGAAGAGAACTCAAGCTGAAATGAAGATGGAATTGAAGACCTAAAGAATAAAACTGGAAAACGCTGGGGAAATTCTTGCAAGTAGAATGAATCAAATAGAAGATCAAATGTCATGACTCAGAGACACAGTAGAGGAATTAGACCACACAAGCAAAAATATGAAAGATTACACACACATGGGGGTGGGGCAGAAATTCACAGCAGGACATGTGAGACACCATGAAAACAATAAATATTCCAATTATGGGCATAAATGAAGAAGAATCCTATATAGAGGAAATAGACCAAATCTTCAACAGACTTTTGAAGAAGAAAAGTTCCTTAAATGAAGACAAAAACAGACCCATACAGATACAAGATGCACAGAAAACTCCAAATAGACAAGACCAGAAAAGAAAATCTCCACAACACATCATGGTTTACAAACACCGAAAAAACAGAACAAAGAAAGAGTTTTGAAATTGGCAAGAGAAAAAACACAAGTCCCATGCAATGGACAACCCATGAGAATAACATTGATTTCTTAATGAAAACTTTAAAAGCCAGAAGCGCCAGGGGCAATCAACTCCAAATTCTAAATAACTCCGTCTGCCCATCTAGATCACTGAACCCAGCAAAACTATCTACCATATTTGAAGGAGAAAGAAAATCTCTGTGTTACAAACAAGTGTAAGGAATTCATGTCCCCCAAACCAATCCTAAAGAGAATGCTGGAAGCAATTCCTCAGATTGCAGAAGGGAAGAAGCGATGAGGCACTCCAGAGAGAAAACAAATGAAAGAGTAATTACTCAAATATCCAGTACAGGTGAGAACACAAACAACTCCCCAAATGATAAACAATAATGTGGCTGCAATCGATGACACACACTTCTCAATAGTAACTTTGAATAGTAAGACACTAGTTCTCTGATTAAAAGACAGCATGAATGAAAGGATTGAGAAACAAAAGTCTTTCTCTCTGTTGAGTATAAGAAACTCCTCTTAGCTTAAAAGATAGGCTTAAAGTGAAAGGAGGGAAAAGGGTATTTCAAGTAAATGGGACTAGGAAGCACACAAGCAGAACTGTCCTTGTATCTGGCGGGCGGGGAGGGGGAGATTACATGCTAAAACTAATCAAAAGAAATAAAGAGGAACACTTCATTCTAATCAAGGGAGTGATTTACCAAGCCGACATAACAGTCCTAAGTAAACGAGCATTGAGCGCTCCGTTTGGCAGAGCTATTCTGGATGAGTAGCCAACAGAGCCACCAGGGCTGGGGGTTCTGGGTGTTTATTTCTTTCATAAACTTAATTTTATGCTTTTTGAGACTTGCCCAGACTGTACTGGACTCTGAAGGAAACTTCAGGTTTCTTTCCTCTTTTCTCCTTAAAAGGATTTGTGCAGTAGTAATAAAAATATTTTGGATACTACACAAACTGTTATTTCCCATATCTGCATAAGAGAGTATAAGTTCCTGCCATGTGTACTACTGAAAATAAAGTAAAAATAGGTGAACATTTGCTTGGTGTTTGTACCTCCTCATCTAACAGTTAGCTAGTGTGTTTACAACTTCTTATGGATACCATGCTGACAATCTCCACAAGTCTTTTGTCTTCCAAAACGTAAGTACTAATGCAGCAACTTTGTTTTAACTTAGTGTATGTATGTGTGTATTGGGTTTAGCGTGGTGTGGTGTGTGTATGTGTGTGTGTGTGCATGTTTGTATGTGTATAAATATGCATGTATCAATGGGGTTCGGTGGTCAATATAGGACATTTTTCATGATTGTTCTCTACCTTAACTTTAGAGACAAGGTCCCTTAGTAAATCTGGGGCTCACTAACTGTCCAGCCTGACTGCCCAGTGAGCTATGAGAACTCACCTGTTTCCCAACTACACCTTAGCTCCACACCACCATGTCAGGATTTTATGTGGATGCTAGGATCCAATCTCAGCACCTTATGGTTGCACAACAGGGAGTTTATTAACTGAACCATTTTCCCAACCCAGGTACAGCATACTTTGGATCATTCTATTTCTTCTGAAAACAAAATTTGTCAGTAGTCCTAATGTAAAATTATGACAAGTAGTCTTTTTCCTTGACAAATTTCTCAATAATGAGAAAAATGAAAAGTAGCCGAAGGTAAGAAAAGCCTCATTTTGTCGTATCTAGGCATCTGGTGTGTCTGTGGATGGAGGCAGGGAGTCTGCAGATGATGCTCTGGGGCAGCATGAGCTCTGGAAAACACTAAGGTTTATGAATGAGTTTAGGTTGATGCAACATTTTAATAAGCTCTCTGGGGTACAGTGTCACAACCCAGGATCCTATGAATGGCTGGGAGCTGGACTGGTGAGAATTGGTCTGTCTTTAAAGTTTCCACATGAAGTTAAAAAGGGACAACACTTTTTTCCATAAATACACAAAGCCATATCCGGAAAGAGAAACTGATTCTATTTTGTGAAGGAAATGTAACTTCAAGAGTTAATAAAGGACGCCATTCTGAAATAACTATTACCTTTTGTTTTCTTCTGAAGTAAACATGTATAAATATCCTCAGATTACTTTGAAGTTTCTTTCTACTGTCTTCGTTGTTGATGTGGGAGATGACACTGTGGTAATACTTAGATTTTTAATTACTAGACAGTGATTAAAAGTCCAAAGCAAAACTCCACAAAGCTTCTTGGTTCTTTTTGTGAGGTATAAGGCATAAGCTAGGAAATGTTAGATTGTTGCCCGTGAGCTTGGTCAGCTCACGTACTATTTTTGTTTCTCAGTTAATTAAAAGATTAAAATACACAAGGGAGAAAGGACAGAGCAGCAAAGCTCTTTCCCGATCCACTCTCTCATTTAAATATCTCATTATTTCTAGAAAAGATTTAAACATCTCATCATTTCTAGAAAAGATTTAAACATCTCATCATTTCTAGAAAAGAAAAGCTCATTTATTTTCCTCATGCTGCATTCTTTTTGTTGAATATATAAAAGGAGAAAACAGATTCTTTCCTGGCAAACACAGTTATTAGCTAATTTTCTGATTCCTCTAAATTCTTTTTTTTTTTTCATGTGCAAGTTACTTTTTATTTTTTTAAATATTTTTATTAGGTATTTTCCTCATTTACATTTCCAATGCTATCCCAAAAGTCCCCCATACCCTCCCCCCCCAACTCCCCTACCCACCCACTCCCACTTTTTGGCCCTGGAGTTCCCCTGTACTGAGGCATATAAAGTTTGCGTGTCCAATGGGCCTCTCTTTCCAGTGATGGCCAACTAGGCCATCTTTTGATACATATGCAGCTAGAGTCAAGAGCTCCGGGGTACTGGTTAGTTCATAATGTTGTTCCACCTATAGGGTTGCAGATCCCTTTAGCTCCTTGGGTTCTTTCTCTAGCTCCTCCATTGGGGGCCCTGTGATCCATCCATTAGCTGACTGTGAGCATCCACTTCTGTGTTTGCTAGGCCCTGGCATAGTCTCACAAGAGACAGCTACATCTGGGTCCTTTCGATAAAATCTTGCTAGTGTATGCAATGGTGTCAGTGTTTGGAGGCTGATTATGGGATGGATCCCTGGATATGGCAGTCTCTAGATGGTCCATCCTTTTGTCACAGCTCCAAACTTTGTTTCTGTAACTCCTTCCATGGGTGTTTTTTTCCCAATTCTAAGAAGGGGCAAAGTGTCCACACTTTGGTCTTTGTTCTTCCTCTAAATTCTGATAGGTACTTACATTTAGTCTGAATGCTAAGAAAATGTGTGAATTATTGTTACCCTTATAACATGTCCACCATTTTGAAGAGCTAAGGTACTGTACATTATTATATTTTCTTTATTATTTTATGCTTTAGTGGTTCCCACAGACACTTAAGTCCTCTGGTGTCACCCTTCTGACTTCAATGCCACATGGGACAGTTTCACATAAGATCTGACACTAACATCATAGATTCTCATATTCTTTAGTTCTAAATTTATGTGGGGTTCTATGAATTAAAACTGAATATATGTCACTATGACCTTTACTTATTGAAACAATGTCTCACTCTTTACCTCAGGCTGGCCTGGAATTCACTGCAAACTCATTCTAAATGTCTTGTCTCAGGCTCCTAAAGATTGGGATTGTAGGCATGAGCCTCCTAGCCTGGATGATTCAATGTCTTCATATCAGAAAAATAAGAACGGATTTGAAGCATCTTCATATTAACAAAAACTAAAGATGATTTCAGAGTTATTTGAGATGAATGAAACAGACCAGCAATGCTAGGCAGTAGAGGGCTTCCAGCAGTCTGGTGAATGAATGAAGTTTAACACCACAAGAAAAATAAAGACGATTACATTCATTTTGAAGAAGTATACGGAAGCATATATAATTCCATTTTGAAACCCCTCTACTTAAAAAGGGATCAAAAACCCCATGTAGGATTTTGATATTGATATAAAAATGCAATGCACTGAGAAATCTAAGTTATTTTTGATATACACTAAATGGTACTTACAAGCTTCTAAATATTTTTCATGCAATACACTTTTATCATATTTTTCTTTCCTCTAACTCCTCCCAGACCTTCCCCACTTCGCAATTCATCTACATTGTGCTCTCTTTCTTATTAAAAAAACTAAACAAAGAGAAAAAAAATCAAAACTTACAGTAACAAACCCATAAAATGATACCCCCTAAAACACAAAACAAAATGAAAGTTTTAGTCAATTATAGTTATTTTTTTATTGAGGAATTTGCTCATTTTTTAAAATGTAAATAACATTTTTAAAAAGAAGTGTAAAAATAGCGAAAGATACTTGCTTTTAAGGTAGAGCTATGCTTTTGAAACGGTTATTAAACATCATCCAGTCTAACAGAAAAAAGGTAAGCTAATGAGATTGTGTTTAAAAAGTTCAATATAATCACATTTTAGTAACATAAAAGCACGGTCAGATGAGAATAGAGGGGGACTATAAGCAAGTGTTACAAGTGTTTCTGGGAAGGAATTGTGCATTTATGTTTCCCTGGCAACAGCTCATCTTCTCATGCTACTGTGTTATCATTAGTTTTAAAAAATGAGACAGAATCGAATAAATAATATTTAGGTATGGTTTTATCTCCCTTGGTGATAGGGTTGGGAAAGAGTTTGGGAGGGGTATATGACAGCCACAGAATTGAAATTATGAGGGAAAAATTTTAGAGGCCTTATTCTCAGGAGCTAAGTATGATAGAAATCAGCTTTGGTTTTTTGTTTTGTTTTGTTTTTTGCTTTTTTGAATTGTTTTGTTTTTTTTTTTTTTCCCTACCCGTTTCAGGTGACTTGGGGGAAAGGAGCTGCTTATGAGCTCAGTGTAGATTCCCATTGTAGTATGCTTAGAGTCACTGCTAGCAGGAGGCTTGGCAAGGGACGGGGAGGTCCTGGCTCATTGACTGTATTGGCTGCAATTGCAAACTGCTACAGCAGCCCATGCTAAGTGGGCTCAGCACTCCTTACCACACGGAGCTCAAATGCACTCTGCACATTCAGATTTCTCTTCTACCAGCTTCCTCTCAACAACAGGAAATGTGATGTCTTTAGAGGCTGCCTCATTCCACTGAAAGCAGCATTAATTGCTGGGAAGATGTTGTTTATACGGAGCTGAAATGCATCTTCCAGTAATCTCACCTGATTAGTTTACTCTAGTGAGTCACCCACGGCAGCTTTAAAAAAACATTTTAATCTATTCATGAGCTTTAATGGCTTTGAGCTACTGCCTCATATAATGTGTTTAACAATGGCACATATAAATATACCTCTCACTAGTGGCATTTTTAAAAATCTTACTCAGTATAAATAACGGTAGCATATCATCTCCTTGCATGTAATGAAGTCCTTGTTGGTTAACAGTAGATTTCACGTGTGATGGTGGTGACATCCAATCATATACCTGGTGATGTAATCATTTGAGTTTGTGATGGTTTCATGATTCACTTTCCCCTGAATGTACTCACTGGGGTTTGAATGTGAAAAGTCTCCCCTAGGTTCACATGATCCCTGGCTGCTGGCACTGTTGTAGAAGGACGGCCATGGAACTTTCAGGAAGGAAAACCTTGCTGGAGGGAGATAATCATAGGAACAGGCCTCAGGGGCTGTTTTATTATTTAGCTCCACTTCCCATTTGCTCTCTGTGTCCTGACTGTCAGCACAGTATGGCCATCCACCTCTTGTTCCTGCCACCAGGCCTTTCCATCCTTGGTAGACTGTTTCATCTCATAGGATGGACAAAAGGAGCCCCTCCTCCCTTAAGTTGCTGCTTGTTTGGCATCTCAGTCATACTCATGCAAAGTTACTGTCAATAAGTGACAAATCAGTGGACTTATGTTACTAGCAATAATCACATGTTCTTTTTAAATTTGGAAATGTGTGTGAGTGTGTGTGTGTGTGTGTATGTGCGTGTGTGGTCCTCCCTTCTCCATGGGAGCTGTTGGCCCAGGAGAACCAAGGGATCAGAGTAGAAACAGAGGGTTTAGATGGCCTTTGAGTACAGCAGAAATGAGGGACTTCCAGGATTAGCTTCAGAGAAGCAGCTCAGCTTTATTTGGTGTGAATCAAGGGTTATATAGGTTTTGGAAACAGGGTAGGGATTTCCAGGGTGGGTATGTGTTTTTGGCTGGAGTTTAGAATATGAAGAATGTCTCACTTGCATGGAGAGGCATTCCAGGAACTCCAGGTTCCTTGACAAGTTCTTATAGGGAGAAAGGAAGCTGAACCTGTAATCTTCTCATCAAGGCTATGTGACATTCTACTGGGAGAGGATGTGGTGGAGTGTGACCTTCCGCATCAGGGTCCAATACATACCACTTTATATTGTTTGATGAGTCAGTAGGCATAAAACTACTCCTTGGCTCCAACTCTTTTCAAATTGGAGGCTAAGTATTATGGGGTTTTGAGAGAGGTTAAGCTCTGCTAACCTGTTATAGCCCTAGGATGAGGCAATAGCCAGGTAAGAGAGAGGCTGTGTCTGGATGAAAGGCTGGTAGCATCTATTTTTGGATACCATGACTTGCAAAGAATCAATTTTGTCCTTTGTTGAAATGCTTCAATTGACTCCAACATTTTCCTTCTCACAGATGAAAAGCCACCAGGCCTTTCCATCCTTGGTAGACTGTTTCATCTCAAAAGATGGACAAAAGGAGCCCCTCCTCCCTTAAGTTGCTGCTTGTTTGGCATCTCAGTCGTACTCATGCAAAGTTACACTAGCTACAAATGTCTAGTGTAAGAACACACGGCTTTCTCACAAAGTATTTGTTTTTTCTCATATTAAAAACAAAAAGAACAACAATGCTGGATCTAACCAATAAAATACCTGTACTTTCGTGTGCTCTGCAGATGTATGTGAGCACAGAATGCCTTTTGGTACATGTCTTTCCTCCTACCAATACCAATTATGTTTGTTGGACTTAGACAAAAGGAGCAAACAAAATTATCGATCTCTTATGTATCTCATGTCACTGACATTCATTATTTATTTTCCCATGCAGTCATAAAAAACATTCAAATATATTGGCTTAATTTGAGTACTTTAGGAATTCATAGACAACATCTGTTCTGAAACGAGGGGAAGGTTGGGTGAGTGACAATATCATGGCGATTTGATTGCGTTGCATTCACTTAGAAAAGCTTCAGAGAATTCAAAATTTGAAGGACAAACCAAAATTCTTCAAAGAAATATTAAAGAAAAATAGCAGCCAAATCACCAGTAAACTTTCAAAACTAAAAGGACGTTGAGCAATAGTCAAAATTCCACATGCCAAGTTGTCTCACTCTGCTTTGGTTTAGATAGTGAAATTCAGGTTTCAGAAAGCTAAAATCTGTAAGGAAACAGTATATCCCACATGTTTTGGTGTAAGATTAACGATAAGAGTGCTGGGACACTCTCCAGTGTGAGTGCGTTAGTGTTTGATGAATATGTACAATTTCCAAATCAGCAAATGAGATCTACAGGCTGCCAACTAACTGCTCACAGTGAGATAAATGTCAAAGAGATGCACGCTGTAAAGGGCAAATCAATTATGGAGCCGATTAATTTAATAACATGCTGCAAGGAACTCAGAGTTTTTTCACGTTAATAAAAAGCAAGATATACTTGTGAACTGTAAAGAGAATCGAAGAGCTTACGGTGGAGAAGTGGTCACAATGTGCTTTGAGGGAAGGGCAGGTTCGTGGTATTTTAATTAAAAGTTTACTTCTTAGTTTAAATTTGGAGAAGTTAGGTAACTCATAAAATGCCGACTCTTTCTTCAGATTAATCAGTTTACTTAAGTCAAGGATAATTCAAACCACATGGCATAAAAAGTCTTTCAGAATGTAATGCAAATTAGGCAAATGCATCAATGCCTGAAAGTTAGCAGACTTATAATTTAAATGTCTCTGTTTTTAAAAGGGTTAATACAGTGATATTGTTATGTTCACAAGCCCTTAAATTATGGATTTGTTAATTAGTATTATTATGCATTTGTGGGCATGCCTGATGTGTATGTCCCAGGAGTATATGTGTTGTGTCAGGAGTGTGTGTGTGCCAGGAGTATATGTGTGCCAGGAGTATATGTGTATGTGTCTGGAGTATATATGTGCCAGGAGTATATGGGTATGTGCCTGGAGAATATGTGTTATGCCGTGATATACAGGTGGAGGTCAGAGGGTAATTGAGGAGCTAGTGTTCATCTTTCACCTTTATGTAGGTTCTTTCTTTCTACCTTTATGTGGATCTGGGCTCCTGGTTCCGTCATCAGGCTGGGTGATGAGTGTGTTACCCACTGATCCCTCTGCTCTTCTTACTCACCACTTCTTAAAGTAAATTGTATGTCAATTTTAGTTCTAGAAAGAATTATGATTACTAATAGACAACCAATTCTTATTCAAATATAATTTCTGTCATGAATTTGGGGGGTTATGGTAGATAAGTACATTAAATTTATTTGATACTGAAAACAAATTTAATGTGAAGCTTCATAGCTTCTGTTTTTGAATGCTGCTTCTATATGAATGTAAGCTTCTTACGTTATGTAGACTTTGGGTCTACCTAATTTTGATGTGTGATTTTTTACTCTTTTGCAAGTAATTTTTATAATTAACATTATTAAATAGTAGTAGGCCAGGCAGTGGTGGCACATGCATTTAAAGCCAGCACTCAGGAGTCAGAGGCATGTGGATCTCTGTGAGTATGAGGCCAACCTGGTCTGTAGAGCTATTTCTAGGAGAGCCAAGGCTACACAATGAAACCTTGCCTTGAAAATCCAAACTAAACAAATAGAAGCAAACAGAAATTATGAATGATAAAATAGGGATGGCTTAGGGAAACAGAAAGTAATATTCATACATATGAACGACTCATAACCCAAAAAGCATAGCTTTAGTTGTCTCACTTCAGGGTAAATATGCATTCACTTTAAAATGTATAACCCTGCAGTATGTCCCCTTTGCAGTAGAAAATGTAGCAAGACATGAGGTTGGGCTATCCTAACTCACACAAGCATAACAATAATTAAACATGCAAAAATGATCATGAATCTGGTAGTAGTTAAGTAAGCCTTTTGCTATTATTGGATATCCTTAATATCTTTAGTTAAAGGTAAAGATACTAATATTTAAATATTAGTGGTTAGGGGACAGAGTTAGGCACAGTGACAAATAAGAATGCAGTATATATAAAAAATGTCATACATGATTACTCTGTATGCTAATTTAAGAATTAATCAAATAGAAAGCATGTGTATAGATTCTAATGTTTAAACAATCATTTTTCTTCAGTTTTTAAGAGCTATTAAACTGACTTTAATTGCTGTAGGAGGGTAAAAATAAAAAATTGGGCAAGAAAAAAGAGTCAGTGTAAGAAGAGAGGAATAGAGGGAGAAAAATGTGGTGGATGGAATAGTCTAAGAAATAGAAGGATTGTCACAGAAATATTTGAAAGCAATGGAATATTTAAGAGGAGTTATGCTTTCTCAGTAGAGTGCCATAGAACAGGAGAACATACATGCAGGGGCGATATATATTTTTCATTATAAATTTTATTAAAATTTCTATGGGAAATGAGTTTGGACTATGACTATAGGACATGACTCAAGTGTGAATTAAATACACATGCAGATTTTATTATACTTATGAATATGGTTAATTGTATTCACAATAGACATGTGATCTTAACTATGTTGCTCCACTTTTGTGAAGTAATTGTAAGTGAACTGATTCGAATTATTCAAACAATAATAGGGCCAGGGGAGTTGGCTCAGAGGTGAATCAGCTTTTCAAAATTCTGTGTACTGTGCTAACTGAACACTATAGTGTGCAAGACACTCTTTTAGCTGCATCGTATTTTTTCTTGTCGAAGTTATGTAGGTATCTTGAAGTGGAAATTCTATTCAATGAGATAAGCACAGAGTGGCCATGTTAATATGTTCTACGTAGGAACTGTCTAGAGGTGTATAAGAGAGAAGTGTAACACAAGTACAGGAATTCACATAATCATAGTTATATGGAGCAAAAAAACGTAAAAGCATGACAGTATTTAAAGAAATGGCTCTCAGATTAAAACACTGACAAAATTTAAAGTCTTAGTTACTTTTCTAATTGCTCTGAAGTGACACCATGACCAAGGCAAGTTACATAGGAAAGAGTATATTGAGGGTTAGATTTCAGAGAGTGAGTCCATAGCCATCACAGGGGGAAGCAGGGCAGCAGGCAGGCAGACATGGTAATGGTAGCAGAGCGCTTACATTCTATATTCAAGTAGATGATGATGGAGAGAGAGAAATTGGAAATGGCTTGGGCTTTTGAAACTCCAAAGCCTACCCCAGTGACACACCTCCTCCAACAAAGACCACACCTCCTAATCCTTCCCAGACAGTACAATACCCTGGGGACCAAGCCCAAGCATTTAAATGTATGGGGACCATTACTATTCAAACTACTACATCCCAGAAGTCCCAACTGTACCCTTTTAATAATCACCTAATACTCCTTCCTCATCAGAATAGCATTCCAGTGTATGAGTTTATCACGTTTGCGCTCCAACTCGTGCTTATTTGGAGAACTTTCCAGCACTAAGCTACTAAGAATACTGTTGTTATGAATTTCTACACTTTTATACAAATTTTAGTGAATATATAAAACACACTTTTGTAAGTATATACATAAAAGTACACATTCTGTGCTGTAATGGCACACACAGACATCTTGATGTAACCAAAAATATTCCATATGTACTCATCTTCACTGGCATGGCCAAAAGAAGTCAGATGAAGTGGTTTTATTGAATTAGACTCTTTTCAGATGCTTACCATAATCACTAATATTTTATAGTCTCATTTCATTGTAGCCTTCCCATAGTAGTGCATAGCTGGAGTACTATGATTTTTATGTATATTTTTTTTGACGCTTGATGGCTCTGAGCTCATTGTCATGGATCTGTGTTATCTTTCATGATGAACTTTGTACTTCTCTTATTGATGTGTATAAATTTCTTATGTGTTTCAGGAACTAATCTTTTGTGAAACTTATTAACTGTAAACAATTTCCCTAGTGGCAATTTTCATTTAACCCTATGTATACTGTATAGTTTGCTGTTTTTAAGTGTACAGGTTGCGAATTTTTAGAATATTACCTATGCAGTTGTACAGCCATCCCTATGGTTCAGTTATAAAATACTCACTTTATCCCCAAAGTTTACCTCACTCCTATTTGTGCCTAATCCCTGTCCTAACCTGTACCCACAGACAGTCACTGGTCAATGTTAAAGCAAATATTTTCATGTTTCAGAAAAGAGTCTTCTGAGCAAATGTTACCAGCATCTGGGTAAAGGAAAATGGTTTAGAAAGGCTAGTAAACATCATTATTTTCCTCAGAGCCAAAGGGTTGTCAGGCTGGGTTTTTCACAAACTCTTAGCTTTCTAAGAGAACTCATTTGTGTTTCAAAGGCTTGCAAATGAGAAGCCAAGGTGGTGCAGTCAGTGTGGTTCCTGCTGTGGAAACCGGAAGACCAGAGTTTGGGTCATTCATACTCAAACACACACTCACAGTGATCTCTAACCTCAGCTCCAGTGGTGGTGCAGTGCAAGGCAAACTGGATCCCCAGAATTCAATAGACAACTGGTAAATAAATGCTGGTTCAGTGAGAGACATTGTTAGAAATCCAAGATGGAGAGCGATAGAGGAAAATGATATGTCTACACACACACACACACGCACACGCACACGCACACGCACACGCACACGCACACGCACACGCACACGCACACGCACACGCACGAAGCTCCCTACCCCCACTTAAAATTAAAAGGTGGAAGGGGAAGGAGGTGTTTTTTGCTCAGATAGGAGGGGCAGGGACACAGCAGGTGTGCTTTCTTTTATTAAACTCTTGGTTCCCAAATGCATAGTTCTTATCTAATAGTGACTCTTGACCCTTGCAGGAGCTTTGAACATATGCTTTGACATTATTGCTGTGCTGGGTGGACTCTGACATGTTCTACAAGACTCTCTTCTTTGAGATAACGGATAGAAGTGAAACCTAAGCAGAAAAATCGATCCTGGCTCCCAGTGAGAATTCACTCCACATACACAGGAACAAAAGTAAGCAAAAAGCTCTTTAGTTGTAGTATGCATCTAGTTTTGGCTAATACCCAAAAAGGAGCTAGCCTCAAACAGAAAACTTGACTAACCTATTTAGACTGTACGTTTATACATTCCACCTACATGGATATACTTAAACCTTTTCCAGGTCCTGGCCCCAGGTTACAATTTGAACAATTTAAACAGAGACAGGAGACTGTAATCTGGCAGTTTAGGCAGATGAGAGACTTCACTGTAAAGATGTTGCCAGGATTATTTTGTAAACCTGTGGTGTTGGTTTTTTTTCCCAATAATTGTCACATAAGGTCATCTTGCCAAACATGGCTGAATTATGCTTTCCTTAAGAAAATAAAGAGGGCTTTATGTGGACCAGGGCTTAAGATATGCCTGATAGAAGTCTTTCATAGGCAAAAGAGCCTAATGACTCACTACAAGTCAGGATTGTCTCCTTTGTTATGGGAATGAAGCCAAATATCTGATCAATTCTGATCACCATTTACATGCTAGCAGTCCTAAATTTGGGTTTATTCCAAGCAAACCTGGTTAGTGCACTGCTTATCTTTGGGGTATTTTAGAGGCAGAGCCTCCTTAGAGGAAGTCTACTTTGTGTGACCTAATGTCTCTTAAGCAAGTTTATTGGTAAATTTTTTTATGACATCAACTCTATTACTTCAAGTTCTTTTTGCATCAAAATCTCATCTATTTTGCTGACAATCATGATAGCTTGTTTGAAATGATTCCCTTTTCTGTTCTCTTATTCTTTTCTTGCTGCCTTCCTCCTCCTCCTCCTCTTGCTCTTCCTCCTCCTCTTCCTCCTTCCTTCCTGCTCCTCCTCCTCCTCCTCCTTCTTCTTCTTCTTCTTCTTCTTCTCTCTCTCTCTCTCTCTCTCTCTCTCTCTCTCTCTCTCTCTCTCTCTAAATCGAGAAAGTCTTGCTGTATATAGTTCAGGTGGCCTTGAACCCTGGCAATCATCCTGCCTTAGCCTCCGGAGAACTGGGATTCTATGCCTGCACCACAAGGACTGGATTTTGAAACATGATTGCCTAGAAGAAACAGAAGAGAGAGCCACTTCTTTTTTTTTTTAAATATAAATGCTTTATTTAACAGTTGCAGATCATTCCATGGGCTAAGTAGTGGATATCCAGAACCCCACCAGCTGCAAGATTAACGCAACCTTCGAGCTTCTCTTTCTGACTACAATAGGGTGAGCATGTCACCCTCTCGAACGGGGCCTTTGACATTTCAGATGATAGAGCGGCTGGTGTCATCCATGAATTCCACTCGCACCTGCGTGCACTGTCCCTGCGAACCGGTCCTGCCCAGCACTTTGGTTACCCTAGCCAGCTTGATAGGCTGCACGCAACTCGTGTCCATGATGGCGGCGATCTGGCGGAGGAGAGCCACTTCTGACTGGCAGGGTTTGAGAGAAGCCAGCAAGAACAGCAGCAGACGTTTTGAAGAGGGTACAGAAAGAGCCTCCTTAGCAAAAGTCTATTTTGTGTGACCTAAATGTCTCTTAAGCAAGAGGCTTGTGCTAAGGGCAGTGAGTCAGTTGGTCTGTGGGTCAGGCAGGTCAAATGGTGTTTTTGTCTTTAGTTCTAGGGAAAGGAAAAGAAGATCTGGGAATTTCCAAATGCAGGATTTCTAAAAACGTTGGCTAGGTTCCCATGAAAGTCAAACGTGGATCATTCTTGTACTTTAGGTACTTAGAAATTGCTTTTGCTAAGAAGCACTGGCTGACAGGGTAACCACAAGGATCCGTCCTGGCATCTCTGCCTGCTTTTGCATCAGTGCTTCTTCTGCAGGTAGCCATGGCAATCATTAGAAGAGAATCTATCCAAAGGCCAGGAATGCCCAATCTTTCTTATTTCCTTTTAAAGCTGCAGGCATAATGATAAGAGTTACTGAATGGTCTTACCAGCAATGTGTTGCAGCGTCCTATTCCAGACCCCTAAAATACACGTAAAGGTCTGTATCCTTTGTCTTACATCTGAAGTCGCCTAAGATTACAGGAAGAATGAGGCCCAGGAAAATGGGATCTCAGTGCACAATGCAGTAATAAACAAGTGAATCATCTCATCTAAAATGGTCTGTTACCTCAAGCAAGGAACTTCTTTGAACCACCTATAGAACCATAATTGAGATAATCATTAAGGAGACTCTATTTGGAACCCAGTCAACTTAATCCTAAATACCTTTTGCATCCTGTTTCAGCTCATCCTTGATTTAAATCTAAAGTTTATGACAGCACCCCAAAGATGAACTTGGGATCACTCCACCCCTATTTCTGCTCCCCTTTCCCATTGTGCCACACTCATTCTGTCTCCTTTCTCTGCTTTTCCCCATTATCCATCTCTTTAGCAGGAGTAGTGGGATGGGTGGCCAACCAGAGCTGTTGAGTCTGGAGTAACAGTTGCTTGAGAGATGTGAAATGGTGCAGCTTGAGGCCAGCGAGGATGCCAGGAACTGCATAGCACAAGCCGAAGTGTAGGGAAAGGTGGATCTTCTTCACACCACCCATTGCTTAGGCCCCACTGCCCCACAGACAGCAGGGAGACAGCGGACACCGAGGCAGCTGGGAATTTCATAGCTGGAATTCTGTGGTAACTGAAGCTCTCAGGAAAGCTTGAAGGAAAGAAAGATAATTGATAGTATTATCCAGCTGATATTAAATCTAAATGCCTGGCAAAAATAATGAAAGATGGTGTGCTTGCCTTTTTCTCTGTATGGATGTTAGACAGAGTTGTTCCTATCAGGAAATGCTAAAAATAGAGAATGGGTTCCTGCATAAGAGATGGCGAGTTCCCTTGACAGACACGTCATCCTATTTCTCTTTGAAGGGAGCCTCTGGATGTTTGGTGGCAGAAAAATAAAATAAAATTAAAAAAAGAAAGTGGTTTTAAGTAATAAAAGATTTTTTTTTCCCCAACCATGTAAAGAATTCCATTGACTGTCACATTCAGGTATAGTGACCTTATAAGGTGACAATTTTAGGTGAAAGGAGTTTAGAGCCCAAGATGTAGGAAGGTTTTTCTTGATACCTCACAAGTTGTAGGAAGCATTACCGAGATACCAACTTGTTTGCTAAAGTATCCTGCCACGGAGGAACACACTTATCTGTGGTCCCTATGCCGTGTTTTCATTAATTAAACTCCTATCCTTTAAATTTTCCTTTAAAATCAAATGTATATGTATATATATATATATATATAATATGTATACAAATATGTATATAATATTATATATTATATTTACATCATTTACCACTCTTTCCTCTAATTTATATCTTCCCAAACACCCTCTCATATTTATGGTCTCTTCTTCTTTAAATATATATAACATGCTTAATTATATATACACATATGAATAAAAATGTAAATACAGCCTGTTGAATTTTAGAATAAGATTTTGCACACAACCTTTACAAACCATTGTCACACCACACTTTCTTCTCCTATTTTGATCCTGTTTATTCTGGTCTTCAAAGTGTTGTTTGTAATCCCCTGTTCTGCAGGCACAATAGACTGCGCCCTTTAAAGTGTCTCCGAGCCCACTGATTCTTCTATATATCACTAAACTTTCTCCCCAAACTGTGTGCATTCTGCTGTTTCCTTCCCCTGTAGGGTGTAGGGGAATCTGCACCATGTCTCTCTGCTGCCTATACCTTCACTTTTGTGCACATAAGTCATTTGTGTATTTCTCCTATTAAACAAGTCAGCAGTCCACTCCAGGACACGTTCAGAAGGCACATATAAAGTTCTCCTTTTGACCCCACTCTTGTTTATTGGAATTTCATGGTTGTTTAGAATTTGAATGTCAGTTGATGCCACTTTTCAGTCACCTCTCAGTGCAGAAGGGACATTAATCCTGAAAGCATTGATCCCAGGAGGTTTCATATGATGTAATCACATTGATGACTGGGTTTGAATTTTTATCTAGAAGACATATTTTACTTTTGATTTGAGAAATAGCATGTTTCCCACTTAATTATCAGTAGAAAAAATTGGCAGGTAGTGAATAGGCAGGATATTTTTAATGAGCCTTTGTGTTATTGCATTTCAACATAGAGATTTATTGTTCCCCATAGTTGTATTTTCCATTTGACAGAGACTGTGACAAGATTGTGACAAATTTGAGAGAAAGGAAATTTTAAATCAGAGAAGTGCAGTCAATATTTGGGTAGGTATAGTTTAAACTCTGTAACTTCCTAGAACATCATGATGCCAGTCAATGAATCAACATCATTCAGATGTCCAGCCGGTAATATGAATAAGAAGGGCATATCTTTTCCAAAACCAGGATTCTTACTCTTGTCAAACTGGAGAGTTTTACAAAAACAAACAAACGAACAAACAAGAAAACCAAACAAAACCAAGATGTGAACCATAAACCATTTAGCTTCCATATCCCTATGGAGACACAAAAATTTATCTGATAATTACATTTTTTTTTCCTTTCCCCAAATGGTACAAACAAATCATTCACAATTTCAGCCCCTGTTTGTTTCCTGGAGATTGCTTAAAGCTCGTGCACTTTGAAATACTCAAAGCTGTGTTAGAAAGGCAATGTTCTGTGTTATGAGGAAATAAAAATGATATAGATAAAATTTGCTCTCCATTTTATTTGATTTTTGCTAAGGTTTTGACTGAGACACTCTGTTCCAGTAAACAAGGTTTTTTATAGCGCTAGAAACTTCTCTACTTTATGTCACTTTTGTTATTATGAGGAATGCTATTAAACATAATTAATTCTAAACTAGGTATGGTGGCACACATCTGTAATCGCAGCACTTTAGAAGTAGAGGCAGGATTGTAGGGTTGGGGCAAGCGGGGGGCGGGGTGTCCCTTGTCCTCTTCGCCACAGTTTACGGCCACTTGGCAGAATTGCAGAATGCAGACTTTAACTGCACACATCCCATGACGCCACCAAGAGGGTTGCTGAGCTGTAGGGGTAGCCCAGATGCACCGCTCCGGGGTGGGAAAGCTCAGTCTGAGTTATGAAAAAGTGGGAGCTGGCTCGGGGGGTCCCTGGGCCTGGGTCAGGGTCGTGGGGTTCTTAGGCTCTTGGACAACTGTGAGCCATTTATAGTCGCAGAAGAACTGAGAACAGAGTGGGGCCCACCAGCTGGGTCTAGCCTGGTGTTGGGGGAGGTGGAAAGTAGAGCTCCCGCTGGTCCCACGGGGAGAGTCTTTGGGTTGCCAAGTGGCAGGCTTGGTGGTGATAGCGGCTGGGAAGGCAGAGAGGCCTTCCAGGAGAGACTAGGCTGAAGCTCTGTAGGCATGTCTCCCCCATACTAAGAGGCAGTTCTTGGTTCTGAAGCACTTATTGTCATGGTGGAAAGTGGGTGTTTAAATCTTCTCAGGGTGGGCCTTAATTTACATAGCTTTGGCAGGGAGGAATGTTATTGGCAACCACCTCTGGACCTCTGGGTACCTCATTAGCATGGAGACCTCTGTCTTGAGCCTTCATGATAACAGGTCACTTCTCTTTCCCTATTGTTTTGGTCTGAGATGTAAGAGATGCCTCATCTACATATGGAAAGGCTTGGGTGTTGCCCTTGACTGTTGGCCCCAAATCTATGGGGGGCTGTGGCTATGAGACAGAGGCCTGATACTGGGAGCAAGCAACCCTCCTATGGTCCCTTCATGGTGTCTGGGGCTTCAAGCTTTAGCTACACAGAGGACCAGACTTCCTCTCAGAATCCACTACCCCACACAGCATTCTGAAGTTCAAGATCATTGTGGTGGTATGGATAAGAAAGGCCCCCATAAGCTCATATATTTCAATGCTTTGTTTCTAGGTGATGGATTTTTAAGGAAGGATTAGAAGGTGTGGCCTTCTGGAAGAGGAGTGTCACTGGGAGGGGCTTTGAGGTTTAAATGCTCACCGCTGCCCAGCCCCTTTCTGCCTCCAACTTGTAGATATAATATAAGCTTCAGCTACTTCTCCAGCACCATGCCTGCCTGCCTGTTCCTGTGTTCCCTGCCATAACAGTAATGGAGTGACCCTTGAAATTGTAAATGGACCCCCAATGAAACGCTTTCTTATATGAGTTGCCTTCGTCACAGAGTCTCTTCATTGCAATAGAACTGTAACTGAACCGTCATCCTTTTATAGTTTAGTTAAGTGCATTTGGACATCCTGGGCTATATGAGACCTTGTTTAAAAGTAAAAAGGAAGGCCGGACGTGGTGGCACACACGTAATCTTTATGTCTTTTATATGAGTTTTCTGTTCAGCACCTAACTAACCTGTTCTTGTTTGATTTTGTTTTTTTATTTATTGAGTACTTATTTGGCTAGAAAGTCCTTGGCTAGAAAGTAACCTACAAAAAGGCAAACCATTGTAAACAGCTGTTAAATAAATGAATATTGTGATGTGTTTTTTAAACCCTTAAGAAACAAAATAGCTACTGGCTTATCATGTGCGGATTTGTTTGCTGGGTTAGGCAATTTCTTCCTGTCAGCTACTACACAGTCACAATTTACATACTTATGAGTATTACAAAGAAGAAGAACCAATCCTGAAGGCAAATTCCTTGGAGAATCAAAATGTAAAATATATTAACTATAATTATTCAACTTTCTGTGGCACAGCTTTCCAGTTAAGATTTTTAATGGAATCTTGATCAAGAAAATTATAATATTCATCAATATTTAGGAAAGTGAGAAATGTGAGTATATTCATAAATACAGATGAAATGAGTTTTTGCAGCAGACTAGACAGGTAAGAGCTCTGTGGTTCCAGACTGTAAAGTTCTTCATACAAAACTGTTTTGTAATTTTTGTTTGTTTGTTTGAAGACACCATTCTTAATCTCCATTCCCATCCTGTCCAAATAGCCACCTCCACAAATTATTTCCTGGCAAAGCGAGTGGGGATTTCTAGGGTCATCCTCAAGAAAGGATCAGAAGTCCTAAATGACCTAGTTTATTCTTGAGAAAGCCAAAGGCAGCAGAGAAATGCATCCGGAGCCTTAGCCAGAAGGGAACAGGCAATGGGGTACAGAGCTGGAGTAGGTTAGAAGGTGCATCCCTTCTGAGCCATCTGGGGATGCACAGTGATTTGTTGAGAGTGCTTGGGAAACAATTTTGTTCATTCTTTTAAATTTCCAAAGAGTGAGACACTGAGCCTTTTCTTCATTAGCCCACCCAGGACCATGGGCAAAGGGCAGGAGGGAGACTTATTGGGAAAAGAAGTTCTGTGGGAGTGGGTAGGGTGATCAGAATACATTGCCTACATAGACAAACCCTACAAAGAATAAATAAATGTATTTTCAAAGTAGCAACAGATAATTCTAGAGCCATTTCCTGTCAGGAAACTTTTGGCTTATATTCAGTATTAAGAATTTATGGTTATTTATGGAGAACAAATAATCCCACCACAATAGGTAACTGGGCTCCCATATGGGTTAGAATTCACAATCTTAATTTACCTCTTTGATCCTTTTTTGGTCCCTCTGCCATTAAGGAACATATAGAAAATTGCATGGTAAGATTCTATGCTTGTAGTAGCAATTTTACATTCTGCCAGAATCCTAGTCCAATATAATGAATTATAAAGAAGAATTTTTATGATAAAATAAATGGCAAAAGGCTATGTAGAAATTCTCATCTCTTGTAATTATAATGCCAAGTGGGCTTTGAAAAAGTATGCATTAGTTAATGTTTTAATGTTTTTGTTTCTTTTTGTTTTTCTCCCAGGGTCTCTATAATCCTGTCTGGCCTGAAAATTGCTATATAGACTAGGCAGGTTTTGAACTCAGGGAGATCCACTGGCCTCTACTTCCCAAGTTATGGGATTAAAGGTGTGCACCAACATGTGTGGATCAACCAAGGATTTTTAAAAAACCTATTGTTCTTCTAAATAGCTGTACTATAACAAAACCTTATATTATGGAAGTCACAACACCATTTTGCATTCTACCAAGAAAGGCCTGTATTGACACTGTTTCTATAAGACAAAACTTCAGGAAATGCTATATAGCAAAATGGAGCATTACTCTTTAGAAACAAAAATAGTAAAATTAAGCATTTTTTTACTCATCTGGCCCATTTTAGTGCAGTTTCAGCGCTAGCTCGAAGATGCATCCACGGGTTCTCAGAACCACAGAGGGCAGCCTCTGTTTTCTTATATTTGCATGGTAAATGATGCAGGCCCTGCCCAACTCCTCCATCACCCCTGTCTGATGGTGGCTCTTAACCACAGTTCCTGCTGCCTGTGGCTCTTCAAGTGTGGCTTCATGCCTTCTGCATTAAGAGAGAACATGGCCAAGAAAGCTTCATGCCAGGACACTTGCAGCTCCATGGCCCTGTGATTAGCTCCATCATCAGAGCATCATCCTTTAATCCTCTCATGTTCCACAGCAGATCTTAAACTAGGCCTCATATAATCTGTATGTTCCATTTCTATTTTTCCCCTACTCTGTACTATATAAAAGAGCAGGGTCATCATAGATATTATTTATCAATAACAGGACACTGTTCTCAGTGCAGTGACCACATGGGGAGAAATCTCTTCATTTGCAAAATCTTTATTTATGACTATGTTAGTACACTACCTCTTCTAGTGCCTATTTGCAAAGATAGTTGCCTGTTTTTAGGCAAATTATGTATATATTCATAATCATAAGTTCAAGTTTAGCCTGGGCACCTAAAAACAATAAAAAGATTTTTATTTGTCAAAATGAATAATATGATTATTTCTGGATGTCTAAAAATTAAATCAGGAAAGCCACACTAATGCCATAAAATAAATCACTTTAATAATTAACATACATAAATAGTTTATGTTGGAGACAGTAAAGTCAAATCAACTCTGTATAACAACAAATTTACAAAATTTAAAAAATATATTCATCTTCTAACATCTAAATAATGGTAAAATATGATGGCTGTAATTTTTCTGAATGAGTTTCCTCTTATATTTTATGAACAAAAATTTTACAGTAACTTATGGTATTACATAACTTAGTAACCTTAAAGAATTGAAATAAAATTCTAACGTAGAACCTAAAAATAAAATAATTAAAATCACTTGTGTAACTCTTTTGAGAAATAAATTAGGCACTTTATATTGAAATTCTTGTTCTATCAAAGTGTTTGGGACGTAGTTACATTCATTTCTGGCAATGTTCAGACACTATCTGCCGTTTCTTTAAGCAGGATAAGATGAGATACAAGCTGTCCACGAAGAGAAGCAGCTTTTTCTCAGAGAACAGGAGACTGCAATACAAAATAGAATTAGCTTAAAAGCCCAAGTTTCATGTGATACATACTATTTTTTTTTTTATTTAGAAGTACAGCTTTTAGACCTTTGAGAGGATACAACCTCTGACGGCATCAAAAGTCATCTTTTTATCATGTTACCCTGTAATTACCCTGCACTCAAGTACACGGTGGGTCACAGTTCCTCTCGTGATTCAAGGGATTCAAAGCATTCTGTTTGGTCAACTCACTCATGATTCATCACGGTTTACACAGACTAGGGATAAATAAATAACTGTGTCCTCCTCCCTGTGTGGCCTGCAGAAGCATAGCCTTTGGCACACAGGAGGGTAGTTTTGTCCATGTGGTAGCCAGGTACCAGAAGTCTCTGGCACAGAGCAATGTGAAAACAAGCCCGAGGCGGTTGGCCGAGGTATTTCTGAGCCAATTTCTTTGAATTACCTAGAAACCAGGCAGTCTAAGTTTAACCAAGGCAGAAAGTTTTGCATTTAGCCAGTGGCAACACTTGGGTGGCATTTTATTGAGGAGTGAGCTGCCAACTGCTTCCTCATCCTTGCCTTACTTTTTTTCTTTTGCATTTTCTTAGCCTTGGTTTTGTTTGACTTCTTTTTCTTGTTTTCCTCTTTATACCACGGACCCCAGACTCCTCCGTTGAGCCTAGGGTTGCTTCTGGGATCCTTCGGGGGGTACCTGACAGGCACGGCAGTCTTGTTGAATTGTGACAGTCTCCGCAGCAGCTTCTTCACGATGCCTGGATACCTGCTGGATAGGTCCACCCTCTCATACGGATCAGCCGTGATGTTGAAAAGCCAGATACTCTTGCCAGTTGACAAGGTAATCCTTTCATTGTGCCACCGGTTTGGGCCCAGATTGCTGAAAGCCTGAGGGGGGACCCAGTCACTGTAGCCAGGATTGCCTGTGAGCAGTTTCCAGTGTTGTACCCGGATGGCCGACTGGATTGCAGTGTTCCAGATCCCATAGCCTGCTGCCCAGGAGCCATTTTTCGCCTTGGTGTAAATGGGGTCAATGTTGTGCAAAATATCCACTCGGGGTGAACGAAGACCTTCGCTTATGGTCTCCCAGATATCGTATCCATCTAGCTGAATGTCTTCATCAATCTGTCCTTCAGCCAGTGAAATCAAGGTTGGGTACCAATCGGTGATGTGCACAAGTTCCTTACATACCGTTCCCTTGTTTTTTAGAAGTGGGCTATGCACAAAGCCAACTGCCCGGATGCCTCCTTCCCAATATGTTCCTTTGCTGCCTCTGAGTGGCCAGTTACTTCCTCCTGCTGTGGGCTGCCCACCATTATCTGAGGAGTAAATGATAATGCTATTGTTATAGAAACCATACCTCTTTAGGGCCAGGGTCACATTGTGGATTGCTTCATCCAAGCAGGAGAGCATGGCTGCGTACCTCCTCCTGTTTATGTTGATAATGGATCTGTAGTGTTCAAAGTACCTGCCAGGGGCTTGAAGTGGTGAGTGGACAGCTTGGTAAGCCACATATAAAAATAGAGGTTTTGTGGGATCATGGGTGGCTAAGATTTGCTGCACTCTCTGCGTGTACATCTGTGTTGAATAGATGCCATTGTCATAGTCCCAAGCTGCATTGTCGTTTTCGTACAAGTCATAGCCACACACCCCAGGACTGTCACATTTGTAGTGTGTATAATAATCACCACTTCCCAAAAGAGAGCCAAAAAAGGTATCAAATCCTCTCTTGGTGGGCATGCAGTCTTTTCTGTAAAATCCCAAGTGCCACTTCCCAACCATATGGGTTGAATAGCCGACCTCCTTTAGCTTCTGAGGTAGGGTTGCATTGTCCAGAGGTAGACAGTTGGGTTGGGTAGGTCTAATGATAGAATGCTGAAGTCCCGTGTGTATCTGATACCTTTGAGGAAAGAGTAAACATTTTGTCAAGGCAGGATAAAAGAGACATTCTTCATACAAATGATTCTTAAGTTAAATAAAGTTTCTGTCAAGATCAACTCAACCCTAAATTAAATATAATCAATTGAGTAGCTCTATTCTATTTCCAAAGTTTTAAGTGGCTTCATGTTTAACAGTTGAAGAGAATTTTCAATACTTAGGAAAGTAAGATTTACCCCTTATCTCAAAGTCTTTCAAAAATCCTTATAAAATTTAATTAAAATAAATGTAGTGTTTTAATTACATGACAGAGTGCTACTAATATAGAGAATAATTCACAGAATTAGAGCATTCACACTAGCTTCTGAATCATATCCTGAGATTATGTATCTCAAACTAACACCAGTGTTCTAGAACACAGGCAGAAATAAGCAAAAATCCCTGGGGTAGCTTGTCAACCAATATTTCACGCTTCATTCCCCAACCCATTGGATCTCTGTGAAAAAGGAAATGGTTTCTGATGCAGAAACCAAACTCAGTGTCTATAGCTAGAGCAGGAGGTTGTTCTTCTAGTTCCACAGGAAGTAAGAGCACTTCTGTTTGCCAGTGTCTCCCTTCCCCAACCCCCTTCCTCCACCCCATCCCTCAGTAAATTGCTTAGAATGTAGTCTAGGAAAGCAGAGTGACCTTTCTATACTGTATTAAAATGACAAGGAAGCTAATTTCCAGCATTTTCCCTAGACATTTTCCCAAGGGATTACCCCCAGAACCAGTTATTATCATATTAAACATATGGGGTTACTGTGAGTCCACTTGCACCTGTTAATTGATGATACTTGAAAACAGAATTGACTGCAGTTATTGGCTATGTTCAAAATAACTTTTAAAATAGAACACAAACACAAAGGCTATTAAAAAATTTAGGTCAAAAATGAAGGTATTCTTGGACTCAACTAAATTGCAAAAAAGAAAAGTAAGAGAGAAAGCCCAAGCTTGGGCTAGTTCCTTCGCAAGAATTTTATTTCAGTTCTTTAAGGTTACTAAGCACTGTAATACCATAAGTTGCTGTGACATTATGCTTGCTTATAAAACATAATAGGAAACTCACTCAGAAAAATTACGGCCATCATTTTTTTGCCATTATTTGAAAGAAGATGTAAGAAGATGATTATATTTTTAAATTTTTGTAAATTTGTTGTTGTACAGAGCTGATTTGAGTTTATTAATTTTCAAAATAAATTATATATATATATATATATTAGTTATTAAAGTTATTTATTTTATGACTCAGTAAATAAAATGAAGACCTGAGTTTAGAACCTCAGAACACACAAAGGAAAAAAAAGATAATCATGGTGGCCTATATATGTAACCTAGCACTGGTGGGGACAGGCAGATCTCTGGAGCTAGCTGGTGAGAAGTTTGGCTGAATCACGGAGCTACACAAATATGTACACACATAGACCTAGTAGAACACACACACACACACATCCCATAAAATGCTCCCCAAAGCAACAATTGTCCACAGTGATGTCATATGTACTTTGGTGTGTTTCAATGCTTAGTAGGCAGTGCGATGCAAGCGTGAGTTCCTGAGTGTTAAATGCATATGGGTGCTGATGAGGGAGTAGGGCCGGTGCTGACCTCATCTCACTCTGCCAAGCTGCATTTGCATCTGCCGGTCACTCCATTTAGCATTAGCAGTCAGCATTTCACATCAACCTCAGTTGTGGGAACTGAAAATGGAGAAACTCCTAAAGACATTTCACAATTCAGAGGGTGTTATCATTGTTCTTGATAATTTTGGTCTCGCTGAGGATCCATAACTATCCTATGTCAGATCACTAGTTTTGTACATAAAAAATTGAGAAAGGCCTACCAATGTAAACTTGAAAAGAATTGAAAGGAACAAAGCATGTATTTGTAAAATTTTACCAATAATTCACAGGACTATGTTATTAATTAAATAATTATCATACATACACCATATATTGATCTGAATGCATATTTAATTCCTTAAAAGGTTAAAGATTTCAAGCCTTTGTAATTAAATTGATTATTTCTCATCAAGGGGTAGAAACAAAGGAAATGATGCTTATAAAAATGTTTGTGGAGGGGAGAGAGGTAAAAAGAGAGGAGGAGAGAGGAGAGAAGAGAGAAGAGAGAAAACTGAAGATGGGGAAGATGTTAGCAGATAAATGACAGTCCAGAGTCAGTAGTAAACCAAGAGGCATCTGCTTCATTCAGAAGATGGGGAAGAGTTGGCAGATAAATCAGAGTCCAGAGTCACTATGGAGTTAAGAAGTTTCTGCTTCTCCAAAAATAGAAAGGTTTCTGTATTGGGAAAATTTGAACCAATAACAGAAAGCTTTGCCAATAACTCATAAGGAATGAGAGAGTTTTCAGGTCATTTTCTCCATCAGTAGTTCTGAGGCTCAGACTACAGGAAAGAGTTAGGAGCAGAATGCGGGACCCTGATTAAGTAGGCAGGTGTTGGAATCTGACGTACCTGGGTTTGGATTTCCACAGTTATCTATGAAATTGGGAGGATTCTTTAACCCTCTGATCTTCAGTTTCCTCATCAGAGAAATTAGGGTGATAGTATATGTTGGGATGTTTGGATCCCAAAAAAGAAGCACAGAGTCTAGGGTGGGGAGGACAGTTAGAAAATGGCAGTTGTCACTATGACCAACTAACAGTGTAGACTTGGTGTGTAATGACATATTTGTAGAACGTTTTATAGTTCGTAGATTGTCTTTCATATGTCTAATTACACTCAATCCTCAGTATTGTAGGGAGAAGTCACATTCAGTATCTTCATTTCATGGCCAGGAAGGCAGAGAGGCAGAGAGTTGTAGTATTTTTATTAACTGCCTCAATTGCCCACCAGACTGTGACCCTGATTTTGGAATAGCATGGCTGTGCCTGTTACTCATTCAGTTCTCAAACTATTAGTTACTACGACTACTTTCTGAAAACATCCAGGGGCAGTCAAAAGTGAAAGATTAGCAAACCAGGTAGTGAGGCTTATGTTGATCACAGAAATATTTGAGATTTTTGCAGAACATTGGGCAAAGGCAAAAAGAAAGTCTTCTCATGTTAGCCTTCACCCTTGCACATGATTCCTCTGCTTCCTAAAACTTTGTTATTTTGTAGGCATAATCAAGATACAGCTAACAGTGGAGGCGACTTAAAGGTACAAATTCTCTTGCCTTAAGATCAGGGGTGATGGAGGCAGTGCCTGCCAATCATATGGAAAGCAAGTTGCTGCTTCTTTTTGTTTCTTCTCCCACCAAGAACACTGGTAGATTGCTTTCATTCAGACAAGAGAGGGATGAAATCTGAGATGAGTTTGCCTGAATATTTGGGGTGAGCATGGCTTTTACTTGACAGCAGCAACTGTCCAGAAGACAAAACAGATAACTTCAAAATATACCACCAAATCCTGAGTGAACAAAAGGTAGTTTCTTTCTTCTTTGATCTCAACTCATTGAAGGAAGAGTCTAAAGGACCCCTTTTAATCAGGAGACCAAAGTTAATGTGATTAGTAATGAGACAAACTGGAACTGTGTGGAATGCTACTAAAGAGGAAGTTCTAGGAAGGAAAATAAAACAAAAACAACACAACCCCCCACCCCCACCCCCCACTATATTCTCTTCAGAATTCCAACCAAACATATGGAGCCTGAACTTACTACAAGATCATGTTGTGCTTGAAGAAGTGGTATTTCCAGTTTGAAAGGAATTAAGGGGAGTTGATGATCAAAGGTGTGATCCTGAGCTACAGTGAGCACAACTAGAGAGCTGAAAGAGCTAAGGTGACTCTCAGGGGTAATGAGAAGAACTATGTTGGTTCCCTAATTTGATGGATGTTTGAGTCTAATAAAGAAGAAAAAAGGCAATACGAGGGTGTGGGGGGTGGGAAGTTGGTGCATTGTAGGATAACAGTATGAGGGGTGGTGCATGCCCATGTTAGAAATTAACTCTTAAGATAATTCAAGAAAAAATGTTTCTGGGTTTCCCTGCAATTTTTCTATGAATATGAGATGGGGTCAAGTATAGTAAAATACATAAAAATAATTATAAGTAAAAATATTTCCATTGAAATTTCAACTAGTTTAATGGCTATAAATGAATTTAAGGAATTAGATCCACTCAACTGTAAATAGAGTAAACAAAAGGAGAAAACATACTAATGAGAAAGAAGAACTAAAGTGCTAATAAGAAATTATATTACATTAAGGCAGCAGGCAAATTCTGAGAAATAATAATTCTACGCTATGCAAATCAGAACATAAAGAGAAAACTGTTTACTATTGAAGCACGTGCCTCAGTTTATACAAGTGCACATTTGTGTACTATTATAAAGCAAATGCCAAATAAAAATTTAAGATGAGACAAAACTAAGAAATTAAGGAAAATACCATAAAATGGAAAGACCTCCATCTTATACTTTATTATTTTCCTAGTCATAATTAAGAAACCACTAAAAATGGAGGCAACTTGATGCTTATGCTCAAGAATCGATAGGATTAATATTGGGAAATGACTATCCCACCAAAAGCAACAGCCCCCATCAAAATTCCAACACATTTCTTCACCAAAATTTAAAAAAAAAATAGAAACAATTTAAAGTTCATGTTGCAACACAAAAACTCTGGATAGTTAAAACATCCTGAATAATAAAAAGAACTGTTGGAGATTCAGATTTCACATTGTATTGCATAGTATAATAAAATTTTCATGGTATTGACATAAGAACAAACATATCAACCCAGTGGAATTCAGTTGGAGTCCCAGACATAAATACTCACACCAATAGACACCTGCTTTCTTTCTTTTTTTTTTTTAAGAAGCCAGAAATGTTCATTGGAGAATGAAATCATCTTCAACAAATGGTGTTTGGCAAACTGAAGAATGCATGGAGAAGAATCTACATAGATCCATACTTATCACCCTGTGCAAAATTCAACTCCAAATGGGTCAAAGACCTCAAAATAAGGTCAGATATATTGAGTCTGATAGAAGGGAGAGTAAGGAATAGTCTTGATCTCACTGGAACAGCAAAAGGCTTCCTGTATTGACTATTATTAGGCACCAAGAACAAGAATTAATAAATAACGTTATATATTTACTCTCATATATGGATGTTAGCACTTCAATCTTGGATATCTATGCTGCAACCTGAATAATCACGGGGTTAGGTAGCCAGATGGGGGCAGTGAAGGTAGAGGACCTCCCAAGGAAGGGGAAATAAGATTTAGTGTTACTGAGAGATAAAGGGGAAACTATCTATCTATCTATCTATCTATCTATCTATCTATCTATCTATCTATCTATCTATCTATCTATCTATCTATCTATCTATCTATACACACACACACACACAATTCAAATGAAGTTATTGTATAATGTGGAAGACAATAGCCGAATTAGACATCTTATCCTACCAAGTAAAACCTCCATCAGGTTTCATATCTTACTAAATCATTGGTCAAAGGATCCCATGGTCTGCCCAAACTTCGCAGGCTATTGTCAAGGCTATGGGTTGCCCTCTACAACCTGATGCTAAGCCCTGTTGCTGAACATGACACTTATTTATTGAAGTCACTAACAGAAGCTTTACCCCTACTGACAAGAGTTCATAGCACTGAAGAAATTTTATGCTTTGGGAAGAGAAAGTTCATTATCGCTGTCACCAAGCTACAAACCCTGTGACCTACAATAGTGACCTACAATAGTGACCTACAATAGTGACCTACCTTCAAGATATACTGCTACATATGCAGCTAGAGACACGAGCTTTGGGGGTACTGGGTAGTTTATATTGTTGTTCCACCTATAGGGTTGCAGACCTCTTCAGCTCCTTGGGTACTTTCTCTAGCTCCTACTTGGCCATCATTGGGAAGAGAGGCCCCTTGGTCTTGCAAACTTTATATGCCCCAGTACAGGGGAACTCCAGGGCCAAGAAGTGGGTAGTGGAGCAGGGCAGGGCAGGGTACAGGGAACTTTTGGGATAGGATTTGAAATGTAAATAAAGAAAATATCTAATTAAAAAATAATTTTAAAAAAAGATACACTGGTACAATAGTGGCACAAATGCCATGAGAGTAGCCAACCACTTTTTGACTATATGTATGGTCCATTCCATGGGATAGAATACATGCCTGGCTGCTCAAGTGGCCAAGAACCTGAAACTAGATAGGTCATAAACCTAAGGGGAAACCTAATAGTATTATTATTTTGCTTAAAAAAAGAAAACATATGCAATAAAAATGACCCCTAATGACATTACTGTACCCATAGTGCCTTGTTCTGCCTTCAGCAGAGTAGCTTCTTTATTCAGTAGATGGTGTTTGTATATGTATGATGTGTGTGAAAATTAGTTCTGTGTTAGCCATCTACTGCTGAACATGGGGCCTACCCTTAATTGTGATTAACGCATGTGTCTTCTTCATAGAGTGTATTTTGAAAGATTGCATTACCTTTACTAAAAATAAAGTAATACTCCTGAACTAGTTTACTTTTTTGGGTCTGTCTACTGTGTGAAGGAAATTTCATAAGATAAGCATGAACCTGGCAGTGACAGCAACCCTGGTAACAACAATAACCATCATTCTCATTTTCCTGCCAGTTGAAAAGAAACATGCTAAGTGGCCCTTTCACCTTGGCAGGAGAACATAAGAGGAAGTTTATAATCTTTAAAAAAAGATATTAATTTGTATCACTAGGTATTAGATATTATAATTTGAAAATAATTCAATTTGTTCAAGAATGTAGGATCAAATTATGGTTTAAACTAATTACACATGCAACAAACCTTTATAAACAGAATATAAAATCAATGCTAATGGTTCTGTGAAGATTCCGAAGTCCAGAAGCATAAAAGAAGCCACGAGTTCAGTGAAAATTGATTTCAATAGGAGGGAAACAGACATAGGAGATTATAGTTTATAAATCAAGTAACAGATATTCATAATGCATAAAAATAATATTACATATTGCCAAAGGTAGTTATTTATCACTTGCTTTAGGAAGACTCTGCTGTCTTGCAGAATAATTCTATTTATAGGCCTTAATTTCATCTTTCAGTTAATTATACCCTGGAGGTTGGTGCAGCTGGGTATGGGTGTCACAAGAGAAGAACTCATTTTCTACTTAACTGTCATTTCTCTACTATCGTCCAAACACAATGCTTACTTTGGGGGCCATAAAAATTATTGAAATGGTCTCTGCTATAAAAATACTCAGTCTAGTGGATAAGACCAAAAAGCAATTAGAGAACTCTCTGATTAGCAGCAAGCAGCCCAGCATCCTTCCATTAAGTGCTGATGGGCAGGATCAAAAGACTGCTCATCTGGAGCTATGTTTAGACATTTAGTACAACCACTGGAGTATCTTGGAAATGCTGACCAAAGAAGTTGAGAGAACACGGAATAAAGCACACTATCGGGGAAACCAGACTCTAAGATAGTTCATTCAAGAGGAAGCACCATTCAGGTGGGGGCTGAAGGGGAGATAAAGAATTTTCCATGCCTCCAGGAGATCCAGCTGTAAGTAAAATTTCTCAATTAGTGATCAAGCTGGGAGGGCCCAGCTCATTTGTGGGTGGTGTCACCCCTGGGCTGGTCGTCTTGGGTTCTATAAGAAAGCAAGCTGAGCAAGCCAGGGGGAGCAATCCAGTATGCAGCACCCCTCCATGACTTCTGCATCAGCTCCTGCCTTCAAGTTCCTGACCTGTGTGAGCTCCTGTCCTGACTTCCTTTGGTGATGAACAGCAATGTGGAAGTGTAAGTAGAATAAGCCCTTTCCTCTCCAACTTGCTTCTTGGTCATGATGTTTTGTGCAGGAATACAAACCCTGACTAAGACAAACATGAAAAATCCATACATGTCTTCAGAGGACATAACGTGATGAAGCTGGAAGCTGCTAAATGACACAAGCTGTGTTATGGTATTGAGCAAACTAAACATTTCATATAGGTCATCGGTCAGCATGGGAGCGCTGTTCAAAATAATGCATAATAAAACCTTTGCATTAGCAAACTCACCCAGACAGCAGTGAGGACAGATCAGTGAAATAAGACATACTTGTGGCTATTTACTCTAGTCTAAGAGAGAAACAGTGTCAGCAAAATCTAAGATCAGCAGAGTGAAGTTGAGCTATGGGAACATTGTGTTTACAATAGACACACTATAGGGCTACTAACTGTGGATGGGGGGCAAGGAAGACAGGATGTTCAAAGTGAGCCCCCCATGTCTGGGTGTGAGGAGGTCTCTTGCACTGAGATATGCATCCCAGGACGAGACATTGAAAGGGAGGGTGGTGAGTCCTGATTTGTGTTGCTAAAATGTACAATAAAGTAGGGGAGATTCAACACTCATTAGCTTGTAGGCAGCAGTCAAATTCATTAGACCGTAGACAGATAGGGATAGAGCGGGAGAGCCAAAGTGGAAGCCTAGAAAATATCCCATTTTGGAGCAAAGCAAGAAGTACTAGCCAAAGCTGAGCTGAAGCAGCCACTGTGAACCAGAGCAGGGGAGAGTTTTTAAGAGGTGGAGGCATCACCTGCGACAAAGAAGCAGGAAAGGTGAGACCTGGAAAGCATCAACAAGATGCAACACAAATACATTTCAATAGAAGTCTGAAGACACAGAAAAGAAGGAAGACATAGATGGGGAATGGAAATGATCAGATTGTGAACATGGACACTGTAAGTGCTGATGGGGAAAGATGTTGGCAATATATCACCAAGTGAAAGAACAGTGGTTGAAGCAGAATGACTCTTCTATTATAAAATGTTTATGACAAAAGTGTTTAGGTCCCATAAGGATAGGGTCTTTGTCCACTACTACATCACCTAAAACTGTATGGGGTCCATACATAATACATAGTGTTTAGGAAGCTGTTAGATTAATGAGTGATGTAGCATATTCATAAGGAGAGAAAAACAAGTGAGACTGTATGTGAAACTATTTAAGACGATTATTTCTATGCTGATAACAATTGCAGGAGAAGATACTTTTATTTTGTTTTATAAACTGATAAATTTATATATAAGTGAAATTTAGATGATTGCATTAAAATTAGTCTTTTCTACTCAGAGTACATAGTAACTCTTGTCCAGTCTACAAATTATATATATATCATAATTATACATAATAAATTACATGTATCTACTGTCTAATCTATCTTGGGTATCAAATACTCCTGTTTGTCCTTGCAATTGCCCAGCATGCCCAACTGATTAACATCTACAAATTTATTATTCTGTTTAACTAAATGCCATTTTCCTTGTGGAAAAGACCTACTAATCACACATGAAATGGCTCCTCTTTGAAAATAGTTTCAATCAAGAGGAAGATTCATCACTAGTACAGAATTTTCTCTTTTACATTCTTCTGTTCTTTGGGGGGAGATTAATTGACGTTAATTAATTAATATGATACTTTATCTTTTCAGAATCAATCCATGGAACCTGGGCTACTTTCTCCCAAGTGTTAGGATTACTGGGTGCATCACAGTATGAAGCTCTGTAGACCTACTGTGCAATAATAAGATCTCACGTGGAATTTACAAACTACCATATATCTTTCAAAATGAATACCCCTTCCTGATTTCTTTGTTTGGCAACTTATTTTCAGGAAACATTTTGAGGAGCAGCTTTGTGGGCACATTTAAAATTCTCTAAACCGACATGTTTCTAAGACACAAATAATCACATAAGATAGTGTGCCCATACTTCAAAGTACTTATAGTTTTCTTCTAGTCTCAATATGACCACAGCTTACTATTATATAAGTGTAAAGATTTCATGTTCAGTCTCTCTACTCCAAATAGAAAATATATTTAATATTAAATGTTAAACCATGCATGCCATTAGTAACTATGCCCTAGAAACAGGCTACATTACAGAAAATATCCTTAATAAGTGTTTTGTAAGAATAATTAGGATATCACAGTAAAATATAGTTCCTGGGAAAATGTAAAATCCTTTCAATTAGTTCAAAAGTATTACCTCTCTCTTTTATATGAATCAATCTAAAGAGATTAGTTTTTCCTTCTATAGATATAGCCATATTTAAGAAGTGTAGCATTTGTAGTTATGCCTTTTTTCTTGTTTTGTGTAGTGTGCTTGTTTATATGTGTGTATGTGTACACATATGCGTTCATGTGGGGGATGCAGAGATTGAATCTGGGTGCCTTTCTTCATTGCTCTCCTCCACCCTGCGTTTTGAGACCGAGTCTCTCGTTGAACGTGGAGCTCAACCCTTCCCTTAGGCTGGTCGGCCATTGAACTTCACAGATCCTCCTGTGTCTGCCTAAACCAGCTGCTCCAGCACTGTAGTATAGCTAGAGATGGGCTACCATGCTCGGCTATTGAGGGTTTAATGTGGATCCTGACAATTCCCATTCAGGTTCTCATGCTTGAACAGCAAGTACTTCTCCAAATGAGCCTTCTCCCCAAACCCCGGAGTCATAGAACTTTGAAAAAAAAAATTAAAGTTATGAACACTTTCAAATTTATCTTCATGTAGTGATTCTGCAACTATTAATCCAACAAAAAATTCCATTCACGAACAGAATATTTCCTTTTAGCTATGGTTAGGAAGTATCTGTCAAGCAACTGAATGTCTTTGCTTCCTCCATTAGACTGATAATGTCAAAGTATCTCATTTCAAACTCATGTGGAACACATTTGCATCTCAGCCCTAAGGCATGAAAAAGGAGTTGAAACTCAAGATGGTAGTTTCCAGGAAAAAAAAATGGAAGAAAATACAAATTTAATTTAGTAGAAGCTGCACTTCTCAAGCCCTTAAACATTCTGGGTACTGTAGCTCTGGTGACGGTGTTGGTGAAGTATAATGCATCATGAAGATAGGGAATATTGTGATATACTAGCATCTGAATTAGGGGACATTTTTCTGTCTTACAGAGAGTTGAGCAAATAACACAATTGTTTATTCACCATCCCGGCTGCTTCTCTTCACGTTCGGCTGATTACCTTCAAAGGATGTTTATAATTCTAGAATGAAGCTGTTTCCACTCATAGGGGAGAGCATCATTGAGTAAAATGTACATTAATTGCTGTAACTGGAGCTGATGAATGGGATGGTTAGCACAGGCACACTAGGGTAAAACGTATCCACTCGTTAACGAGTGTTAGGTTTCCTTAACATCTGAAGTTACCGGCTTTAACGCACCTGTGCCTTTGCCCTTTGATTAGTGTGCTTTCTAAATTCTAACAATGACAATAGTTGACTCTGCTAGATAAAAACACTGAACCACTGTTTGTCTGTTTATTTTTATATTAAATTCTAAGTAGATCATTTTACTCTTTCCTTTCCTCCCTCAAACTCCTCCCACTACCTGCTACTTGATTCCTGTCAAATTATGGACACTTTAAAAAAATTCATTATTGTTTCACACAAACATAAACACACTCGCGTGCACACAACACACACACACACACACACACACACATATACACACACATTCATACTTTTCATATATATATATATATATATATATATATACACACTCATTCTGTTTACTCTTACTTGCTTGTATCTGATTTCAGGGCTCATCATCTGGTACTGGATTAACAAGGTGGGCTTTCATTCCTTATGGAAAATTGTATCTCCATTTTTTCATAGTTTGGGATTTGTTATTAACATGACAATATTATGAAGCAATTCATACCAACAAATAAAAATATAGAATTAATACATAATGAAGTATTGAACTTTAGAAGTAGCTTTAAAATTTCACTAGGAAGTTAGCATGGTAAAATGTATTTGTTACCCTAACATTTATCATAAATTATTTTCCCTATCCTATGCACTACAAAGGCATAGCTGTTACTGCTTTGATTTTGTATAGCAATTTTTCTCTTCATTTAGTTTCTCCTTTATGTAAAAAAATTACTCAAAATATTTGCTGTATTCAATTCTTAAGGTTTTCAGCATATGAGATATTTCCTAGTGATAAGAACTACTTTTAAAATCCAAAAGAAAAATGGATATACCCAGATGATCTCTCATAGATATGTCTACTATCTTAAATACCCCAGGAGTGAGAAACCCCCCACATGGCTTTATTCTTGCAGCCACCTCTTAATCCCCTTGCAGCAGGGAAAACCGTCTTCTTTTGTGGTTATTAAAAAAAATACAAAAAACATTTTCTCTGTAAGCCTATAGAGTCCTATGTTTTCCCCAGGAATGATATCCTTAATTCCTAATGGAGTGATCAGGAATCGCTGTGCAGAGGGATTGCTGCAATCAGGTGAGAGTCCAGTGCCTGTGTGGTGGGGAGATGTCAAGTAGACGGCTCCACATTTTATCACACACACTCTCTGGAGACTCTTGATTCTGGGAAACGTTTCTCTCATATTCATAGCTGGACCTCAGAGGATAACCACCCGTTTCCTGGATGACGAGTGGGAAAGTGAGTATATCTGTTAGAAACCAGGATTTGGGGTGATTGGTAGGCATCCAAACTGTGCTCCACTTTTGGATATTCTCATGACTTGGCATTATAGGCATGTTCTAGCAAATATTATGGAACATCCAGCCAATATGGTGATGCTATGAGAAGCTGAGATGGGTTGGTGGTAATTATAAGGCCGTTGTGGCTTCATAGTGAGCCTCAATGAAAAACATTAGGAAACAAAAAAGGAAGGAGGGGGAAAGGGCAGGGGAGGGGGCTGGGGAAGAAAAAATAGCCCAGAAGAGTCAAAATATACAGGCTCAAATCTTGTTCTCCGGTAAGCTGAAACTTTGGTTAAGTGAGCTACCCTGAACCTCAGTGCCATCTTTATGAAGCAGACAAGAACACCACCCAACTCCACAAGGCTTTGCTTCTTTCTCCTTTTTAGTGAGGTGTAAGTTTAAGTAAACTAGAATGTATAATGCACATTGAATAAATGTAGGCAACAGGAGTTAATAGAAGACTGTTCTGTTCCTACATCTTACTTCCTCCCATTCCATGATCCTTTCAATCTCTCTCTTTTTTTTTTCTTTTCCCTGTTCGTTGAATACAATTAGAGAAGCTCAAATCAGAGTGAAGCAGAGCTGGTGCCTAGGGCTGCTGTAAGGCCAGTAGGACGGCGAGCTGTCTGCTGCCTTCCCTTTTCCTGAGGGCTTGGAATGTGCAAGCATCCACAGAGTTGCCTCTTACCCTCCCTTTTCCTGGACTAATATGTTAGTCCCTTGAGATGTCTGTGAGGAGATGCAAAGAGACAATCCTCACTGTGAATGTGGAAACCCATGGTTCTTGCTAATGACTCAGATTTATTTTCACAAAACAAAATACATTTCAAAAGGAGAGTTTGAAAAAAAAAACACGAGGATAGGTGTTGAATCAATAGGAATATTTATGATATGTTATTATACCAATAAACAAAAAGCCTGCTCAGTAGTTAGACTTTCTAGTGTTAATTTAACATGTACATTTTGATACACCCCAAAATTTGTTCCTGAAATTTCTTTTTGGGGTGTTTAATATGTTTAGTGTATGTATCAGAGGCAAAAATGGTTGGTAGATAATTTCTGCTGGGATATTGTTTTGTTAGTCACTACAGATAGGTTCCCAAACTATTCTACAAACACGGCATGCATAGCTCCAGGAAAATAGCCATTTCTGGGCAGAGGTGTCTGTCTCAGAGGCAGCTGTGTTGGTCACTGCAGTGCATGTCCTTTTGTCTGGCTGTCTTGCCTGCTGTACCTTTCCTGAATAACTGAAAGCAATCATTCAATCACACTCCTCCTTCACCCGCTGGTCACCTCCTTTTAACATTTGTGGTGTAATTCCAGTACTGTCCATTACCACAAACTTTGGCAATTCAACGGAGTCCAATCCTGCCAGATGTATCTTGCAGCTAGGTTCTAAGAGAGAGATTTCCCCAAAGTAGCTTAATTATAATTGACATTGATGCAATTAAAAATGTTCATAAAAGAATGATAACTAAAATTGTTTTCAAATGTTCAAATGTACTTCTTATATTTTAATTATAGCACTGAAGGCTACTAGGATATCAAATGATCCGAGCTACTAACCATATATTATGCATTTCCTATTATTATTTGCCAATATATCATTGCAGTACTCAGTGTGACTGATGTATGCTTACCAGTAATTCTGAAATTCTGCTTCACATCTTTTTTTTAGGAAGAGGGCTGGTTTATTTTACTTTGAAATGGTTACCTATAAAATTATGCACCTGAGAACACAAATGAAAATTTCATTTTGTTTTTATATTTTTCTCATTTTCAGAAAATGGAATAGCTCTTTCTCACTGAGTTACAATGATTGTTAAAAGAGTCAATATATGAGAAAAACATTGGAAGTACAACATCAAGCAATTACAGGTTCAGCCGGGTTATTAGAATTTTAATAGTCTTAACATACTCTCCAGCCTGTTGCTTGTTTCCTGGTATTACCTCATATTAATACATAAGATTTAAAAGTGTGTGTGCCCATAATCAGCATCCAAACGCTGACACCATTGCATATACTAGCAAGATTTTATCGAAAGGACCCAGATGTAGCTGTCTCTTGTGAGACTATGCCGGGGCCTAGCAAACACAGAAGTGGATGCTCACAGTCAGCTAATGGATGGATCACAGGGCTCCCAATGGAGGAGCTAGAGAAAGTACCCAAGGAGCTAAAGGGATCTTCAACCCTATAGGTGGAACAACATTATGAACTAACCAGTACCCCTGAGCTCTTGACTCTAGCTGCATATGTATCAAAAGATGGCCTAGTCGGCCATCACTGGAAAGAGAGGCCCATTGGACACGCAGACTTTGTGTGCCCCGGTACAGGGGAACGCCAGGGCCAAAGGGGGGGAGTGAGTGGGTAGGGGAGTGGGGGTGGGTGGGTAAGGGGGACTTTTGGTATAGCATTGGAAATGTAAATGAGCTAAATACCTAATAAAAAATGGAAAAAAAAAAAAAAGAAGTGGGAATGGGTGGGTAGGGGAGCAGGGTGGGGGAGGGTATAGGGGACTTTTGGGATAGCATTTGAAATGTAAATGAAGAAAATATCTAATAAAAATTGAAAATAAAAAGAAAAAAAAAATCAAAAAAAAAAAAAAAAAAAATAAAAGTGTGTGTGTGTGTGTGTGTGTGCGCGCGCGCGCGCGTGCGTGCGTGCGTGCATGCGAGAGAGAGAGAGAGAGAGAGAGAGAGAGAGAGAGAGAGAGAGAGAGCGCAGGAAAACTGTGGGAAGTCCTTTTTCTTCTACTACTTTGAGGAATTCAGGGCCTGACTTCAGGTGGTTAGGTCAGTGAGCACCTGCCAAACTGTCTTGCTGGCCTGGTAAGATGTTTGATGGAGCTGTTGTTGACCAACTTTTGACCTGAGAACACAACATACATTCATTTTCTGACTACATACCTCAATAAGGCTGAATTTTCTGCATAAGCTTAAACAGAAACAATAGATAGTAAAGAAAAATCTAGATACTGCTAGTCATTGTTGGCATTAATAGTTTCAAAACAACAAATGACACTATTCTTCTCACTCCTGATCCTTGCTTTGTAGACTGGTTATATTCCATAAGAGGTCTTATTTTCTATACTCATCCTTATTCTGGTGAAAGCCAGTAGGTAGAACTCTGCAAGCATATGTGATTTGGGAATACCAGTAGTGATGTGGGTTCTGAGGCCAGAGCTGGTGCTTAAATATCTCTGAGCTACACTATGATGAAAAGGTTTTGAACAGATGTGTCAGTCAATGGCAATGGGCCATACATTCTTTATTTAAATTATAAAAATCTCCCTCTAAAACCTAAATGATAATATTAGACAACAGTATTCTTTTAGTCACTAGGAAATGGGCTTTGGAGTGACCATTCCAATACAGAATCCATTCTGGTCTCTGTGGCAGAATGAAAACAAATATTTCAAAAAGTGAAAACAGTGTATGGATTTTTTTTCATAACTCAAGTCTACATTGAAAAAAATCTATATTTCTCCCTTAAAATTCTCCAATAGTTGGCCCTAGTTTTATGAATAGCTTAAAAATAAATAAAAGGAGAACCTTTTTCTGCTATATGAGCTATACTGAAGCTGAGAGATGTCTAGTTTTAGAGCAGAACATGGGTTTCAGCTGAGATCAAGGACCCAACTGCAAACAGACCTGATGGGACTGAGAACCTCTAGCACTGAGCAGAAATCTCCTGAGCCTGCTGGACTGACAGGCATTGAAACCAACGTTAAATAGGTCAGACAGAATGGAGTTCCAGGCAGGACCTTGGGTAAACTTCTTCTCAGTGCATCCAGAGACTAAGAGTTCTTAACAATTAACTAAACATTCCATGCCTTAATGTGAGTGAAGCATCTGTGTTAACTATCATGTACTAATCCAGTGATAATTATTCACACTGTGCAATTAAACAGAGGAGTCCTGGCTTGCAGGCCGAGCATATTGCTCTGGGTTAGGCCTTGTCACATAGCTCCTTGGCTTTCCCTTTATAAACATCCTGATCATAGCTCCCTCCGCATTTCCTCCCAATATCACCCTCCTCAGAGAAGGGGAAGCCCCTCTTGGGTACCACTCATCCTGGGATATGGATACCACTCATCCTGGGATAAACCTTTATATAGGGAAAGAAAAATTAAAACTACTGTTCGGGGATCACAGTGATTACCTGGGTCCAATAACCAAGTGGCTTCCATGAATATAAAAGCTTTCATAGAAAAGTCATGTTTGCATGATCTTAACTATCATAAAATGTCCTCTGGAAAACCTTTGGTTGCTATTAGGTACAGATGAGATTGCTTAATCAGCATTAACACTCTGTGTAAGTGAAATACTATCCAGGATCGCTTTGTACCATCCCACATAGTGTCAACCCATACCATATTTGCAGAGAAACATCTGAGTGACTATTGCTGAAAAGTTAAAGGACTAACATCATCATAAAAAAATAAAATAAAAATAACAGCACATGTAAGGAGCCTGGGATAAGGGGATCCTGGGAGTCTTTTGGTTCCAATGTGCTAATGTAAGAAGCTTTTGCCAGCCATTGAACACTGAAAGATAAACTAAATTTTCCTAAAATAAGAACTCTCTTTTGGTACAAAGGGAAATCATGGGCTGGGGAGAAGAAATGGGCCAATGGATGAACTGACACACTAGTTGCTGTCAACTGTGGGGACATGAGCTTGGATCTCCAGAACCCTGTAATGTTGAGTGTTCTGGGATGCAGCTGTGATCCCAGCCTTTCTACTGTAATGTAGAAGGCTGAAACTGGAGACTTCCCATGAGTTATGGGCCTGCTAGCTTGATGGATAAAATGGCAAAGAAAAAAGCGACCTGTTTCAAGCAAGGTGGAAGGCAAGGACTAGGGCCCTCTTCTTTCCTTCACATGGGTCCCACCATCATGAAATTAAAAAGAGAAAAGAACAGTCATAAAGAATGCAGAAAACTCCAGGGATCCACCCCATAATCAGCTTCCAAACGCTGACACCATTGCATACACTAGCAAGATTTTATCGAAAGGACCCAGATGTAGCTGTCTCTTGTGAGACTATGCCGGGGCCTAGCAAACACAGAAGTGGATGCTCACAGTCAGCTATTGGATGGATCACAGGGCTCCCAATGGAGGAGCTAGAGAAAGTACCCAAGGATCTAAAGGGATCTGCAACCCTATAGGTGGAACAACATTATGAACTAACCAGTACCCTGGAGCTCTTGACTCTAGCTGCATATGTATCAAAAGATGGCCTAGTCGGCCATCACTGGAAAGAGAGGCCCATTGGACATGCGAACTGTATATGCCCCAGTACAGGGGAACGCCAGGGCCAAAAAAAAAAAAAAAATGGGAATGAGTGGGTAGGGAAGTGGGGGGAAGGGTATGGGGGACTTTTGGGATAGCATTGGAAATGTTATTGAGGAAAATATGTAATAAAAAAATAAAAAATAAAAGAAAAAAAATGCAGAAAACTGTGTGCCACTCTAAAGGTGGACTGAAGAATTGTCACACATACTTAGTACTGGAGTAGGGGTTTAAATCCATGGGACATGGCTGGTGAGTGTAGTCCTGCTATGATTGGATACTATGAGGAAGTCAGTCTGACAAGAATTTTACATATATTATCATATTGTTTAGTAAAAGTGGATATTTAAAACTTTAAATAGCAATGCATCAAATCATCAAATGTCACACTCATATTTGATGTGGAAGAAGAGCAAGCCCTAGAAAGCTCCAGGGGGTGGGGGGAGGGGTGGATTTCCAGAAATAACATTACACCAGGACACTGAGGCATGGTTTAACTACATGGGAGGCCTGGACTAGTCAGTATTGTCTGGGGCTAATTTATGTTCAAACAATAAGAGATACTGTTTAAAGTGTTCCGAAACACACACACAGGAAGAGAGAGAGAGAGAGAGAGAGAGAGAGAGAGAGAGAGAGAGAGAGAGAGAATTTTCAGTGTTCGTGATTCGGAAACCAAAATGTAGAAATAGAAATTAGACACCTCACCCAGGTGTGGTGACATACACCTGTAATCTCAGAACTTGGATGACAGAATCAGGAAGATCAGGAGCTCAGAATCAGCTTCAATTGTATAATGAGTTTAAGGGTAGCCTAAGCTACACAAGACTCCACTCCCGTTCCCCCAGAAAACAATAAGAAAGGAAAATTAATAGAAACTCCAAACTTTGGGTAATCTCAAAACCTTAACAATATTTGCAGGAAGCCATGAGAAAGAAGTGTTGGCACCGAGCTTTGCAGCCACTGTGTTGATGATCGCTGTGCTGAACATTGCTCATTTCAGCACTATTTGAGGAGTGGAAAAAAGAGGGCTTAAGACAGCAGACCATTTCAAGCAGAGAATACTAACTAGTAAGATTCTTTTAATCTGCAGCCTTTTTTTTTTTTAAATTCTCAGTTAAATGCCCATGGAATGAGGGACATTCAGAGTTACTCACCCAAAACTGCAGAACCTGCTTAAATGGATAGAGATATAAATTTTAACCAAGAGGCTCTGAGCTCCAGATACAACCAAGCTAATTACACAAGCTGTTATGAAAAGCCCTGCTCCCATAGGTCAAGGAAAAGCTGGAAGCTATAGAAACTATCTCCCAACATGTGGTAGCTTTGCTTCTTAGAAACTAGATGCATTAGCGTTGAGCTTTCTCCTTCACATATTACTGGGGCAAAGGCTGCAGCCAGCAGTTTCCAACCCAAATCATACACATTTCCTATTTCAGAGCATCCACATGCCTACAGCCTGGTGAGTGAAAAGCAATGAGAGGAGCCTTGGTTTACACAAGTGGGCCTACACCAAGGAGTGCCAATGGTAATGTGTGGTAAGAACAATTTAAACAACAGGCAGAATGCCTGGGCAGCACAGGGCACACAGCACACAGCACACAGTCCCCTCTTAGGATCCATCAACATCACTGTGAGAAAAGTACTGTATTGATGACATAAGAGACCATTTAAGAAACTCATGAAATAGTTGCCTGTTAACTATTTTCCCAAAGCAACACTCTGATTAATTAAACCCCATCCCTTTAGACATTGGAGAAGTATCAAGTTGCGGTTCTGGGTGTGAAAATGTAAACTAGCCCAAATTAACTTGAAAGAGTGTTAATTGGTGAGAGTTTGCAATCAAGGAAGAAATGTAATTCATCACTTAATTTTCATATTAAAAATGTAAATAGGAGAGTTACTATAAAATATGTTAGGTATTCTTTTGTGATTAGCTGTTGCTCTGGGTTTAATTATGGCCTATATAGCACAGTCTTTTCCTGTCTAGTCTGTTTCTGTTCTTCTCTCTCATGTCACCAAATATGTAGTCATGTTTTATAGGTACTTGATACATGTAACAGTACACTTAGCTCTCATCAATTCCTCATATAGTCTCACTAGGTTAAAGACAAACTTAATAGTCTTTCGATGTATACTCATAACTTTAAAAAAAACAAGACTTAGAATAAAGTTTTAGGATAGCATGAAATGTTGTAATATAAAATTAAGTTATAAAACTCTATCTAGAGACGGAATTCCGTTTGATCATGTAGAGCACTTTTCTTTAATCAAATTTCCTTCTAGTGTGCTCCATGGAAGAATGCAATTTGCTCTACATAGAAAATTGATTGTGGAATGAACCAAGTCAACTTGCCTAAGCCAAGGCACACAGATATTTCACTCAACAGTAGTCTAGATAGTTTCTGAGAGAAATGTGAGGTGAGACTAAGACTTAATTCAGTTGATTGTGAGCGATCAGATCGCCCCCTGGGTGGGTCTCATCAACTTAGTGCAGACACTTGACAGAAAAGGTACAGTTTTCTTGAAAATAGAGTTCTGCCGGCAGAACACTGTTTGACTGACACTGCCACATCAACCCTTCCTTCCCATGGCTCCATCCTGTCAGGTGCCAGTTACCCTATGGATGGTGGCTTTGTGCCATCCACAATTCTATAAGGTCATTCCTAAAATCACTCCCTGTTTCTCCTACCAGCTCTGTTTCTTTACAGAATATTGACTAATGTCAACTATTATTTCAATACTAGAAGTGCTTTGTAAAATGTTTTAGAAACAGAGAGTAACACTGATATTTCTTAAATTATTAGGGAATAAAGAATAATATAGAAGATTGAAAGTTAAAAATTCATCATTATACTAATGGAAACTGTTCAGAATAAAGAAAACAGAACCAAAATTAGGGAAAAGAATGAAAGTTGTGTGCAGCTTTGTTGCACAGTGAGTATTAGCATTGAGTTCTCTTTGTTGCTCGATGAAAGAATAAATGAGAAAGTGGTTGGTTTCCCTTAAGACTTTTCATAAATAAAATAGGATGTTTGTATTTGGCTAGCTGAGGAGCCCACAGTTTGTCAGGAGTATGTGTGTTTTTTTCCCCAACAAAACCAACTTAATGGAGAGAGGCTTTATTCTGTATTATGGGTAAGGTGTATAGTCTATCATGGTGGAGAAGCAAGGTATCAGGAACTTCATGCAACTGGTCCCAAGGCATTCATAGTTAGAGATTAGGTGTTGATGAACACAGGATGCTGCTCGACTTCCTTACCTCCACATTATACAGCCCAGGGTCACAGACAGAGAATGGCATTACCCATAGGGATAAGTCTTTCGGTTTCAATACAATCAAGATAATTCCTCACAAGAATGCCAACACCCCAGTCTCTAAGATAATTCTAGATTGTCAAGTTGACAATCATGACAGTACCTTTCCTACATCCCATTTGGTAAATAGAGGAGGTGAGAGAATCCAGGGCTATCAAATCAAGCACAGCTGAAATGTCAAAATAGCCCCTAATGACGAGCAGCCATTTATATTAAATGTAATGTTAATTAAAACCCAGTTTCTTTGTTACATTAACTACATTTTCTGTGTTCATTGCTGCCTGTGGGTAGTGGCTATGGAATAAGGTATAGAACACTTGGGTCACCAAGTAAAAATCTGTAGGATCCTATTCTCTAGTGCAAGATTGTAGAGTTATGAATTTTAGTTTTAGTGTTTATTTGCGGAGTTCATCAACTTAACTGTTGAGTATTTTAGTTTTCTTGTATATAGTGTGATAATTGTGGATTTTATTAGCGTGGGTTGTTTAGATAATGAAAGACAATATGAAATAGTTGATGCTTTGTAAGCATTTCATAAGTTCATTCAAATTGTAAACAATTACTTTATGTACTTAATGTGTTTTTATTTAACATATTGGGTACTATACTACTACTGGCATCTTATAATCAGTAAATTATGAAATACTGCATTCTCAGAGCAAGGAATGCATCTCAGATTTAGAGATCAATGTGATATGTAATTTTTATAACAAGGAAGTTAGACCAGAGTATGAGCAGGGACTAGTTTGCAACAAAAAAAATTTGCTTTTATTTGTTTTCATTAAGATGAAAGTTTAGACCTGGGATAAGCCAAGAATCAGTGAGGGTGACCTTGGCTGTGACTCACTACCGAGGGAATATGGAACCTGAAGAGTCTACCTCCTGTAGCCAGTTAGGAACCTCAGTGGAGCATTAGGGACACCAACTTACCAATGAAATGTTCAACCCAAAATTTATTCTTACTACAAGAAATGCAGGCACAAGAGATGGAGCAGAGACTGAGGGATAATTGGCCCAACCTGAAACCCATCCTATAGGCAAGCACCAATCCCTAACACTACTAATGATTATCTGCTATGCTTGCAGACAAGAACAAGATGTTCTCTGAGAGGCTCCATCTAGGAGGTGAATCAGACAGATATAGACACCCACAGCCAAATAGGGGATAGAGCTTGGGAACTCTTATGGAAGAATAGGAAGAAGGATTACATGCCCTGAAAGAGATAGGATCTCCAAAGGAAGACCAACAGAGTCAAGTAACCTGGAACCTTGGGGCTCTCAGGGTCTGAACCACCAACTAAAGAACATGCACAAGATAGACCTAGGCCTCTCTGCACATATGTAGCAGATGTGTAGCTTGGTCTTCATGTGGTTCTCGAACAACTGGAACAGGGACTATCCCAAAAGCTGTTGCCTGTACATGGGATATGTGGTCTTCTAGCTGGGCCTCCTTGTCTGGCTTCAGTAGGAGAGGAAGTGCCTAGCCTCACAGAGACTTGATGTGCCAGAGTTAGGGGAATACCCAGGGGTCCCTTTTCTGTTCAGAGCAGAAGGGAAGGGGGCATAGAGAAAGGATTGTGGGAGGGGTGACCAAGAAGTAGGCAGTGAGTGGGATGTCAAATGAATAATTAAAATAATTAAATTGAATTTAAAAAAAGATGAACTTTCAAATGTATGTCATGCCATTTATACTATGATGGTATACCACAAAATATAATATTTTTTCTCTTTAATGGCTGAAGCAAGGACACATCATATTTCAGTCACCTTTAGTTTTATAATTAACCCTTCCCACTCCTCCTTACTTTCCTTCCAACCTTCCTCTCTCCCTCTCTCCATTCCTCCCTCTCTTCCCAATAAAGTGTTCCTAAAACACAGATGAACAAGAGGCAGCTCTGTCTCTCCAGGAAGCTACAACCAATCAATAAAGGATGAGATAAATAGCCAGCTAGTTTAGTATGTTAAGTACTTAGACAGTGTTGATGACAGGGCTGTAAGGGAACTTAAAAATGTGTGTAGGTCAAGGAAGTTCAAAGTAATGTTATTTGAGGAAATAGTTAAGCTACCATACCTGTGTGAGATAAGAATCGAATTGTGGTAAATAAGAACCTTATAAGGGAGGCTGTGGGATATAGACAATCACTGCCCCAGTACAGGGGAATGCCAGGGCCAGGAAGTGGGAGTGGGTGGGTTGGGGAGCAGGGCCGGGGGAGGGTATAGAGGGCTTTGGGGATAGCATTTGAAATGTAAATGTAGAAAATATCTAATAAAAAAATCAAAAAAAAAAAAAAGAATTAAGGGCAGAACTGGAGACATGGAAGGACAGTCCTGTCAAAGCCTGAGTAAAACAAGCCAACCGAGTGTTGCTGACATGTTGCCAAATTACCTCTGTAGTTATGAAGATCTTTTGTGTTTTAATTCATAGGAAGGAAGGTATACATGCACTAAAAAGCTGAAGAACCAAAATATATGAAAAGACAGGATGTGAGCAAGATGGTGCCCATAGCCTTGAGTTTCTTCACAAAAGCTATGATTAGACACTTAAGTCTATTTTAGTGCCACAGCAGGGCACTGAGGTCCAATGATAAGGGACAAACAATCTGAAGCCAAAAGCCAGAACTCCGGAAGCCAGATTCCTATCCTCTTTGGCAATGTTTGCTCACTTAGAAGAACTTCTAAAATGAAGAAGTCCCTATAGACAGCACAACAGCTTGGGCTATTGTACATATGGGAATAGCAGCATCATAGACTCCAGAAGAAGCAAAAGAGTTAAACCCCAAAAGCAATCAAATAGGGGAAGCATCTGAGCGTATGTTAAAGTTGGGTCGCTGTACCTACTGTAAATTGTTGGTACCTATTGCAAGGAACTTATGGCTAAGGACCAATGCTTGCCAATAACCAATGCTTGCCAATAACCTAGGAAAGGAGCCTGCGAGACACTGATAATTTTTGTGTCTCCAGAGAACACTGTAGTCCAGTTGCCTTTGCTTTGAGATCATCATTCTGTCTAGTCTCTGGGACAGGTACTTGGTTAATAAACTAGCTGGATATACTCACATCAAGGTGGACACAAAGCAGACACCGTAATAATAAAAAACAATGTATGTGTTTATCATTCTTTTAAAATTTCTCCTTAAGATTACTATTTTATATATTACATAGTCAAGTGTATTTCATCTGTAATGTATACTTACCTAAATGTTTACATAATGCACTAAAGATTATATATTAGAAATTCTTTTATTCAAGGCTATCAAGGTATCCGTGTAAGCTCTCCATTTTCATTTCAGTAACTAAAACTCAAATACTAGCCTATGAACAATGGAAATTGAAAAGTAAAATGTCACATAATAGCATCAACAATGAAGTACTTCTTTTTATCGTTATTTTTCAGCACAGTTCACATATGTTTTTGATTCTACTAAGTGTGGGGAAATAGCCAGCAATGAAAGCAATAAAGTAAATACAGGTAGGCAGACAGTTCAGCATTTATGATTTTAAATAAGATTAACAGTGCTAGAATGAGATTCTTCTTCTTCTTTAAAACAAGTTTGCTCTCTGCTTTGACCAAAAGTGAGTAAAAGGGAAAAGAAATTAATAATGAGATAATCAAAGAAATCAAAAGCCAGAGGAGAGCAAGACCAACTGACAAAGGGGCTCTAAGAGTACAGCCTAGAGGACAGTTAAACCTCTCAAGGAAGACCAGAAATGCTCATCCTGGGCCAAGTCTCATGTATGGTATCAACAGGGTTTCCTCCAATAAATGTCCCAGAGAAACGATCTGTTACCTAGTTATAATAAAAAAACAACCTTTGGAGTTATTTTAAAGTGAGGAGAAGCAAAATATTTCTCCTTTGAGGAATCTTTACATATGCAAGCAAAGTGCCATGCTGAGGGGATGAAAATTTTCTTAAGAGAAAGCATTAATTGACAAATAAAGATAAATTAAAATAGGGCTGAAATTCGAGGAGTGGCTTCACCTGAAAGATATTAAAATACAATTTTGCTTTCTTATTTGAATCAAACTGAGATGTAAAAAAAGGGGGATTAAAATATTGGTCTTAATCAGGAAAGAATGGCGCTAACTCACAATAAACCAACAACTGAGAATGAAGCTGGAGATCCTCCAGGGAGCAGCCAATCAAAGGCTACCAGTTCTACTTCTTCTCAGTCAGAAAGGCTGTCATCAAGACAACAAACGTCACATACTTCTGAGGATGAAGGAAAAAGGGACATTTTCACTATGTGTAAAAGGGACACATTTATTTGGTGTCAGGGTGTAAATTAATCTCTCATATAGAGACAGTAGCATGGAGGTTCTTAAAAAAAACAAAACAATAAGAACAACAAAAAATAAAACGAGGTGTTTTTTTCCATCTTACATCTGGATTTATACCCCAAAGAATCAGTCAGTTTACTATAGAGACAGATGCATACTCATGTATATCATGACACTGTTAAAATAGCTAAATAATTATGGTAATAGCTTAATGCTCATGTGGATCAAAAAATATAAAATGTAAGCTCCCTACATCACACACACACACACACACACACACACACACACACACCACTAGATCTTAAAAATGAATAGAATTCAAGGTCATTGAGTTAAGGGAAATAACACAGAGTGAGAAAGGTAGGTATTGCATGTTTTTGCTGATATGTAGAGCCTATGAAAATAATAAGAAAGAGAAATGAAGGCAGGAAAGTAAAGCAGGGGCTGCCAGAGACACTTCAGGATAGCATGAGCTAAGGGTAAGCGCAATAAGATGAGCAAATGTGACCCCAGTACATTATATGCAAATGAGAAATGCTACAAGGAAATGTGCTACCCGTACAACTACTGCATGCTAATGACGTTTCTAAAGTATGGCCTGTACCTTCAGCTTTCATGGTTGCAACCAAACTGAATTGTGGCCCCTTGAATGGTTTAGAGGAATTCTATTCTATTCTGGTTTTAGTGCATATTTTTTTTTCAGCATGCTTAAAACAGAGAAACTGTAGGTGTGGTGAGTGGACCTTCACATTGGTCCTGGTGTCAGGAATGTATTACAATAATCTAAAAACCAAGATACAGTGGGTTGAATGAAATAATTTTTGATTCAGACTCTGAGGATCTGACTGGTCTTGCTGTCACCCAGGACTATATTTCTGTTGCAAAGCTCCAACAAACCATGCTGTGAATAATCTCAGGTCGCTCTGCCTGTTGACAGAGTTGTTCAGGAGCAATGGCTACAAACAGAATCCATCAGAAGAGAAAGGAGGCAGGAAAGTAGCTGGGAAACAACTCACCAGGAAGAACAATTTGATATTACTTAGACAACTGGCAATTGCCTAGTTTTCATTCTCACTGCAGTTGCTAAGCAGAATTTGAGAATAGACATATTTTTAACTAATGAGCACTCATACTTGAGCCAGAAAATTGGTTCACCCAGAGTACTGCATCCATCATAAACACACTAAAGTTAAATGCTATTAGCAAAGCTTAGACTCTGAGGAAGTGAAGGGGAATCTAGGAGTCAGGAAATTCTCTATAAGTTACAGTGTGTGAAACCACAGATCGCTCCAGAATAAGATATCAACATCTATGGAACCATGATGACAACCTAAGTAGGACACATCTCACACAAACCATCCCCTAAGCAAGTGTTTCAGAAACGGAGTCCGATTTAGCTGAATGCCCAGTCTCTTAATTGGTAAATGGCTCAAAGTTATCCCAGGAATATCAGAAGATATTGCATAGACTACTGTCGGTTACCTATTTTTCATTCTCAATGTGGTTGCTAAGAAGATTTGGAGAATAGACCTATTTTTATCTAAGTAATGAATCGGCAGTCATACTCAGGCCAGAAATGGTGAATTTAAGCTTCTGTTTTAATTTTTCGAAATTTTTATTCTAATTTTATTTGTTAAAATGTGTTCGTGTGTATATTGTGTACACATTCATGCATATGCTGGTGTAAGTGACCATGCATGCTGTGGAGGGTGGAAGGGACACTGGGTGTCCTGATCTGCCATGCTCCACCTCATTTTCTCATGGGTGGGTCTCTTGATGAGCCTGAAGCTAGCATGGCAGCTGTCAAGCCTCTGCAAACCTTCTGTCTTTGCCTCCCATAGTGCTGGGATTACAGGTGAACCTGGCAATGCCTAGGTTGTTATGAAGGTTCTGGGAATTCATGCTTGCATCATGTCACCAGGTTTGCATAATAAGTCCTCTTAACCATTGAGGCATATCTCTAGCCCATACATCTATTCATATGCATATCCTTTCAGGATCCACCAAAGAAGTCTCATCGCCTAAAAACACCTGTTTTCCTAGGCTCCGTGCAGGTGCAGTTCTTGCTGCACTCAGGTCCAACATCCCGATGTCTACATCTTTCCTCGGCTCAATGCCAGCACCACCTTGCACTTCACCATGTGCAAATCACACACAGTAGATAAAGTGGGCCCCAGTGTAATCTATGATTCCCTTTGGCTTCTGACATTTCTCTTTGTGTTTTCATCTCTGCTGTGCTGGAATATTGTACTCTCTGGAGCTTTCACTTAGCTAGGAGCAAAGTTTGCCTTGTCTTGAATTAATAAAAATATAATAGTATTTTAAAAGGCCTGTGTTTTTCTGGATGGTGGAAGCGGTTCTATCCTGTGGAGTTTAAGCCATGGTTCTGTTCCACTCTTTTCATGCACTGCATCTGGAAATAGGTTAGCTATTACCCCTGCATCTTACTGTTGCTTGTAAATAATTTTCCCTTCCCTTTTCTTACACATAACTTTAAGCATCATATGATCAGACTGTAGAATCTATCACTTTTGCTTGGACCTTGGCTTACTATCAAACATTACTCAATCCACTTCATTATCCACAATGAGTAAGTACCCTCCTCAGGCCTTGAACTTGACTTCTCCTTCTCCCAGAGTCTTCTTTTTTGGTCTCCTATGATCTGGAGGACTTCAAAATCACCACTTTTTGAAGGCATAAAAATTACAATTTGTAGTACTTCATTTCCTAATCACTGATATATTTTTTTCCTGCAAAAATCTGAACCTATTGAGACTTCTAATCTGTCTACTGTACCTACCTGTTCTACCATTGCTGTCCTTTTTGTCTCCTTGTTGAGTCTCCATGTATGAGCAGTTTTTTTTTCTTTCCCATTATCACCATGTCATACTCTTTTGGTAAACTCCAATTCTGTCTAGAGGTTGCAAAGTCATTCCCAGAGGAAAATCTAAAGTGACCCACACTCATTGCTCTGGCTTGAATGTAGCCTGGAAATTTTCCTGCAATGTAATTACCAGTGTGATAGCATTAAGCGGTGGGGTTCTCCTATAAAAGACATTAGGGAGAATTTTCTAGACTCTTTCCTTTTTTCTGCCATAAAAGGAAAAACGAAAAGACAGTATATTTTGCTGCAGAGAGCAATGTTTACCTGATGCTAACCCTGATGGTGCATATCCAGTCTCCAGAACTATAAGAAACACATTTCTATGATTTACTAATCACCTACGTTAAGACTCATCGTCTATCAGTCTAAGCAGACAGATACACTGATCTCATCTTAAAGTTATGGTCACTTCCCTGCCGTAGCCCCTTATTGCTGGCCTCCACTCCTACTGGGCTTCTCTTCATCATTGCCTTACATTCTTAAATAAATAGTTCATGTTATATTCTCCTCAGTTCCTGCCTCATCTGCTCTCCAGACTGCTAAACTTGTCTCCTATCTTGCAAATGAAACAGCAGCTCAACTTGTGATCTGATTTCTGTTACTTCATTGCTTTATGCTCATTCATTCTCTTCCTTTCATGCTCATGGCCACAGCCAACCCTTATTTCTTCACTAAATCCCATCTTCTCCAACAACTCTGTGCAGCCTCCAACCTTCCCATGTAAACATGCATGCATACCACACACATACACACACACACACACACACACACACACACACACACACACACACACACAATTCAAAACAGAGCCCTGACTTGTAAATATTCAGATATACTACACACAAGTACACATGCACAAAAGTTAAAAAGGAGCATCTTTCTAGTAATTTTGCTACTCTCCAGTATTATCAAAACTTCCCTCTTCATTGGACCCAGTGACTTATGCATGTTCTGTTGCTATCCCATTTTGCAAAGCACCTTTTTGGATGCAACTTTTTATACGCTGCCTGCATTCTCTCTCCATCTATAGCAAACCTTTGTGAAATACTTGTTAATTCTCCTGCTCATCTGTACCCCCCACCATCATTTTGTCCTGTTCTAACAGCTTCTGTAGTCATCTCTGACTCTAAATACCACCAGTGGCCTCCATGTTAGTAAATCCATCAATTTCTTACTTGATTTCTGAGCAAGTTTTTTTTTTTTTTTGACAAAGTTCCTTTTTATCTGTTTTCTCCTCTTGGGTTTTGAACATTGTCTATCTTGCGTCTTTATATCTCATTGATCTTACCTTATCCAGAACAATAGCTTTTGAATGAAGCCAACTGTATAATCCTGCTATTAAAAACATAATTACCTACAGTGTACACAAAACATTACCATTTCAGAATATAAGATCTTTGAAATAATGGCCTCAGCCTTTTACAAACCCAAGTCTTAAGTGCCCTATCACCCAACTAGTTCCAGAAAACTCAAAGCAGTATGACTCCTGACTTTCCCTGAATCCGTTCTCGAGCCATGCCCAGATATAATGGCCCATTTCATGTGTTACCTCTTGTTATAGGCTTCCCCCACCTCTTGAATATGAGGTAGAGTACAATTGCTGACTAGGTGATCTTCAATTACATCAAGCAGAGGAAATAAGGGATGTTTAGTTTTTCATTTTATTTTAGCATCAAGTAGTACTGATAGTATTTCAGAGATTTTCCTTAAAATGGAATGAGCCATAAAATATGAAAAATTAGCACATTTATTTTGAAATTACTAAATAGTATTCATAGTGTTTGTTCCAACATAGCATCGATCCTAAGTGATTTTCAGCTGTCCTAAGCTGTGGCCCTTTAATATAGTTCCTCATGCTCATAAACTTATTTATTCCAGTGTCAGAACCCTTGCATGCCCTGTAGCCAGGATGATAGTCTCTCCTGTTAGCACTCAGTCCCTGACATCTCAGTATCCAGCTGTGAGCTGGGAAGCTGTCCCCTCACCAGACCTTCATTACACCCTCACAACTAAGAGAGGAGCAGGTGACAGATGCTGTCAACCCTTTTAAGACAACAGAGCAACTTCGAGCCCCAAGGTAATGGACTTTAATTACAAAGAACTTAGCGGTCCCCAGTCTAAACCTTGTGGCGCTTTGGTCTAAGATATGTTGGTGTGTGAGACTTTTGCTAGGTAGCTATGAACAAACTACAGACAGGGCACTAACAAAAGACCAAAGAAACAATTTTACCCAACTCTAGTTTGATGAACCAGTGAGCTTACTGGAGTTAATCTCATGAGCATTAAATTCTCAAGGCAGCTGCACCGCTGTTGGGTGGGGGTGGAAGACATACCAGAGTGGATGACAACTTTTAAATCTGAAAACAAGAGTCCTCTGCACAATGTGCAGTCAGCTTGAACACTGTGGAGGGTCTTCCTGCCCTAGCGGTTATTACTGCTAGTAAAAGCTTGGGAAGGATTCTTGACAATCTTGTGGCTTTCTGAACATTCTGAGCCTTGGAAGTTTCCATGGATCCTTGAGTCTTTTCAGTTTTCCTTCTCCCTTCAGGATAGAATATTTCCATTCAGAGGAGGAAATATTTATACAACAGCTGGAAATCACCAAAGATATTCAAGAGCTCCTTTCACAAGTGAGTATCTATGACCACAGTCGAAAGATGTTGTGCACATTTGTTTGTTCCTAGTCTTTGCTTGTATGCTAAATTCAGTAAAGGAAATTGGGAAGTTTTAAGCAGAAGAAGATAAGATCTGGTTAGTTAAAAAAAAAAAAAGAACTATGATAGACTTGTGTTGAACTGATTTGATGTGGCAAGCAAAAGATAAACTACTGCATTAAGTTACTAGTTCCTTGTCAAGTAAGCAGGTGTCTAAGGGTTCATCGTTGTAGAATCAATTAGCCATCAAAAATGATCTATTCAAAAAAATTGAAACCAACAAGTCCAACAAAATTATGTTCTGTATTAAAGCAGTTGTCCATGGTCTGGAATCAGGCTAAAGTGATTACATGGTGTCCTTTCAGGGGCATGCTGGGGATGGGGCAGGTAGAGGACTTTCTGGGGACCATCATTTTTATAGAAATAGATGTAAGCCTTCTGACTGCCAAGGGTATTTTATCAATGTAAGTGGTAGCAAATTGAGAGCAGAACAAATTATTTTAACCATACCAATGTAACTAAATTTGTTCATTAAAAATAAATTTTATTTTTCTCTATAGAAAATCATTGCCCCAAATATTATATTTTAAAGCGTGTTAACCAGGATTATGTTCATCAAATTCACTTTAACTTTACAAGTATTTACAAACACCCTCCCCAATTCTCATTTGAATCAGTAGCATTTTAATTGCTCTCTCCTAAAGTTATGACTTTAAAAAAATCTTGGATATATTTTAACTCAGGAGTTGAGGATAATATTTTTAGCTCTTGAAGTTATGTGCTAGTATGGAGAACAATAGTACACAGAAAAATTAACAAGCATTTCTGGGTTCAAATAGACAAATGATGTCATAGTTCTTTTTTAGTCTCTCCTCAATATTAGTTTTGACAAGGGGACAAGCTAGGATAGAGGTACTTCAACTTTTACTACTGAAATTGATGTTACTGTTGCGGTCACTGAATTCCGTGGAACTGACTCCAAGGCATGTAAATTAGGGGGAGGTTTTTGAGGAATGAAGCGACATCATAAACAGCCATGAAAACCTGGCACAATTGCCCTCAGAAACCCTAGAAATATTAACATGCTCGATATAGGCTACCTTTATGCTTCTATAGATCTGTTTATATAAACATATGATCATTACTGCTTAGAAATGGACTGGGTACTTTCTCGTGGTCTGTTTTTAATGGACTGGGTACATTCTCGTGGTCTGCTTTTTTTTTTTTTTTTTTTATTTTTGTCTCTCCTTCTTTTTCAAGGAAGGCAAAACACTTCCCTTAAGTAATTTCTACATAGCTTCTGTAATTTTAACCAACCATTTTGGATCTTGATGGAACCCATAGGGGCTTGAAAAATATCAATTGGTTCAGAGTTGCTGGCAGAGTGATTTAGGAAAGCAATCTCTTTCTTTCTATTCTTTAAAAAAATTTCCCCCTAGAATCACTTTTCCCTCTCGGCATAAAAGTAATTTGCTTTGCAGTTATTGGAATGATTAAGTTAAAATAAAAAGAGTGTAAATCACATTTAACCCTGTTCGATGGTTGAATGAAAGACAGCGAGACCGAATCTCCCTCTTCGCCCTTTGCACAGCCTGTTTTCCAGTTTGTTATCTGTCTCCTTCCTTGAATTAGATAAAGCAGGGACTGTACTTGCTCTCCTTAATTAAAGCAAACAGCTCTTCTAATGGGGCCACCACTCTGGATTTACTTGTAGTCGGCATGCATAAATGCAACGATGTAGACAGAAAAGGGCTTATATCAAGAAGATTTACATGTCAAAAGACACTTTTGCACCAAAAATAAATGCATCAAAAAGCAAAAGATACTGACGACGATTTTAAAATATCATGTTTTCCAAAGTGAATTACCACTTCTGTAGGGATAAGATTTCTTGTGTATTGTGTGGAAGCATCACCTGTCAATAAAAATCTGATGGCCAATAAATTGAGGCAGGATTAAAAGGTGGGGCATTAAAAAGGGGGAGGTAAGGGTTAAAAAATGGTGGGGCATTTGGCAGAGAGAGAGGAACTCTAGGAAAGAGTCTGAGGTGTGGGAAGATTCTCTGCTTGGACTGGGAGGAAGTTTGACTCATAAAACAGAAGAGAGGTAGCCATGTGGCAGACAGAATAGTAGAAAAGTAGAAACAGGTTAATTTAAGTTATAAGCTAACAGGGTCAGGCCTAGCTTGGCATGGGCATTTTTAAATAAATAATAAGCCCCTGAGTCATTATTTGGGAACTAGGGCATGGTGGAAAGGACCGCATTTACACACCTCAGATTTTATACATGATCAACACTGAACATTAGAGAGTAAAAATAGTAATGAAATAAAAGGTTCTTTTTTATACCACTTCCTATATACAGCTATATGAAGAAATAATTTATGTCTTTAATATGTAAAACTCTCCCAAGTTTCTTTCTAATTTACATAACCTTAATTTCTGTTTGCCTCAATAATAATAATAATATATTTATAATGTTGTATATTTGCATAAATTATATAACTTCTCCCCATCCATAGCATTATAGTTTAGCAGGTTTCACATCAAGACACAGTAACTATATTGTTGCTGTTACATGGATGTATCTCTTCTGTTTCTTGTACAGAAGTCTCTAGCTTCTTACTTCCTCTGTCTACATGCCTTTACTTTTTAAATTACAAGAGTCAAGTCATGATAGTGTAGTAACAATTACTTCAGAATTGGGCACGATGGTGCAAGACTCATCAGGCTAAGGCAGGAAGATCATGAAATTCAAGGCTACCCTTGGCTACATACAGTCTCTTGTGTCCTTTGTCTCCAGTGCAGGGATTACAGACATGCACAGGTTTGCTCTGGCTTCTTAGGTGTCTTCTGGAGTCCAGTCTCAGGCAGGTGTGCGAAGTTGCACAACATGCACTAACTACTAAGAACTGGCCCCTCACTCCAGGCCATCTGAGGTAGTTACTAATAATGGGTTCAATTTAATGTTCACCCAGGCTCTCCTTGCTTAGAATCTCAGAAAGTACAGAACCCCCCTCCCCCAGAGTTCGTCACACATGTAAGGATTGCTCCCCTCCTCTTGAGTTGGTTACTTTGCCAGGCATCATGGTCTGTGCTTGCCAGAGCTAACCTGGCACTTTGAGTTGAATTTAGTACTCTGGATGGGTTCTCAGCATTGCAGAATTCCATAGGACTATCCCCTTCCTCCATGGGAAGTTCAGTGTCTGTTGGCTGTACATCTTACTGTGTTCTTCCAAGCACAGAAAACTAAGATTTTTTTTTATCTTGGTTGTTTTTAAGCCAGCTTCCCCACATCTTGTAGAAGAATCATCTATTTTCTTGATCTTTATCGAGAATTTTCTATTTCTTGAGCCTTTCCCTCAATCTTCCAGCTATTTGTAAGTCTTAAAAATATTTGCTTTCTCATCAAAGTATTACTGCACCCTCCTGTTAATTTTAGTAAATTTGTGTCTTCGTGTGAATTATGTTTGAGTTTGAGGTAACAGTACTTGTGTTAATGACAAATACTAAAGTACTTTGGATGGCAAAAATCAACATTTTGTTCATTACTCACTGTATTTTAAAATTTAAATCAATCACCTTTTTTATAAATTTTCCTTATTGAAACTAAGGTATAACATATGTTTAACTTTCCCTGATAGCGTTATGTTAGAACAAACTTAAACAATGTTCTTTTTGCATGCACTTTGTAAATAATACAAAGTTGCTTTTAATGATCGATAATGCCTTTTGTGACTTCCATGCAACCAATTGGCTAACAAAGGAGAATGTTTAATCATGGCGCCTGTAGTAATTAGTATAAATTTCTAATGTTTAAACTGCTTCTCTTTTTGACATGGCACATTTTACACCTTCAGTATCTTGATTTCCTTCATTTTCATGAGTCTTAAATATCTATTATTAATAATTTAATACATGGATATATGTTTAAAATGCAGCATGTAATTTAATCTACTCTGTGCAACGATTCAACTAACTGTTCTTATAGTCCTTAGAAAACCAAGGGTTTCAGTGGGAGGATAAACCCCGGGTGAGGCAGTACTGAAAGCAGTCACTAGAGGGCAATAGAGGGTAAAGAAATAAGTCCCAAGCTGAGGCCTGGTCAAAAGGACAAATAGACCAATTGTACCATTTAAGATGGGCAGTGAAGGCCAGTTCCCAGCTCTTTGTAGGAGAGGTTAATATCAGTCAGGCCTATCCTCAAATTCCACCTTAAAAGTGAATCATAAGAGGACTATCGTGTTCAAGTCAGCTAGTAAGCTCTCAACCACTCACAAAGCAATGCAATCTACCAAATCTAGGGCAGATGTCAGACAATAGCTATGAAACGAAAGTCTTGGAGTAATGGTTGAAGTGGAAGTCTGATTTCAAAGCTAAGATCAAAATGGTGTAGACTCAGCATTCATAGACTCAATGTGTTGACTACTTACCACATGTCTATGAGAGAACCCAAAAATTCTTCCATGGCTGGAACAACTTTATAAAGGAGTATCATGCCTATTTAACTAGAAGGAAACTGGGAACAGGGTGGTAGGAATTTAGACAGCATAGCCATGTTTGATATGAGCAGAAGACAGCATAACTCTATTGCACAGACTATGTTAAAAGACTGTAGGCTTGATGCTTTAGTCATTAGAATGTCTGGGAGGAAACTTGGCTGGGGGCTTGGAGTGGGGGATCTGATGGCACTCTGCTCCAAGACCTGACCCTCCCTGTTAGTATCTGTAGAGAGTCTGTCTTCTCACTAGTCACTCACAGTCTGAAGTTCACTGTATAGTGGTCGACGACACGAACAAAACTATTGACACATGTGGTTTTCTTTAAAGTCTTGAGGAAAACATATAACCTATAAGTATAATAGATAACTTAGTTTACTTGTATGCATTTAATAAATGTAAGTGCAAAGTACAGTATCGATTCTAACATCAGATAAGATATGCACCATTTCCCCCAAGTATTGGGTACATAAGTACCATCCTAGACCAATGCACTGAAAATACATGAAGCAGTTAAGGGTGGGTACGCTTCGAGGGCTAAAAACACGTTGAATTTGTCCATCTGTAAATCTAGGTGGGTGGATAAATACAGTTTAAGTTAAAATGATTGGTGAAAGCTCAATAAACGAACCTTTAAAGAACTGACTAAAATGACAAAGACCAAGTACTCAGAAAAATAAAGGTGACTCCAAAGGTTAACTCATGAAATGATAAGGTCCCTGGTGTTGTAGACGCATGGCATGAGATTGAATGAAACTGTTTGAGAAGGCCTACAACTCAAAAGAAAGTATTCCTAGTATTCTATGTATTTCTAGAACACTCTAGAATGAGCTATACGTAACTGTAGTAAGCACCATTCTTTTTATAAAGTCCAGTTTTCTAGAGTTTAACTGTTCTGCGCCTCTAGGATCTTCCTGAGCACAGGAGGATGTAACTGTTTGGAATTTTCTACAGGGACTTCTGGTTTCCAAAAGGGGCTAACATTTAAAAAATCTGAGTGAATTTGTTATATATCTAGATAGATAAAAGCTATTAACAATGACTTCCCACGGCTCTACCCCTTTTCAGTCACAAAAAAAAAGCAATATTCCTTTCAACTGATTCAGTTTTCCCCTGAAATTAACACTTAATTTGCTGAACTTATTAAGCTCCCCTAATAGCATTCTCTCATTAACGCACAAACAAACTTCATTTTCAAGAAGTATGAACTGGAAAATGCTTCGGACTTATGGACTTGTGGACAGGCCCACAATCGCATTACTTGTTTATATTTTCAATTGCATAAAATTTTATTTAAAATTCATCATAAATACTAAGAAACTAAACTAAACAATATGCCTTATTTCAAAGTTGGCTTCAAGCTGTCAAAAGGATTTTTCCCCTTTATGTCATTTGAAGCTCAAACATCAAATGTAACTTTCAACATCATCTCTCTTATCTTTCACTACACACATTATTCTGAGGATGAAGATTCCCACAGCACTGATGGGCATATTTTTGTTTTCACATGCCAGTACAATAGGTGGAAATTTATCTCACAGCAACAAGACAGCTGGTCCCGACTCATAGCAGACAGCAATGGATCAACGTGCAACTTCCTAAAGTGGGCTGCTTCTAAAATGTCCACAGACAACCCACACCTATGTTCTAGGAGCCGTGGAGCCTTCTAGAAACCATCTGGGGCTTGTTCTAGTGAGACAACCTTCTGCCTTTTGCTGTTCTCTGTGTACTTATTTGTCTCGTGTTATTTTCATCTCCTCTTCCTTCCTATAAATGGAGCCCTGCTCTTTTCTTTCCTGTCTCAATTTCTTGACTGTTTTCTTTAGCATGTGCAAGCATCTGTTTGTGAGCCCATGCCAGATGGATACAATTCATTATTGGGAAAATCTGAGGAAAAATAAAATCAAGGATCTTTTTACACAGGCAGGGGACGAGAGAAGGGTGGGGCTGGAAAAGTAGACACCGGTCAGGAGTATTCTGAAGCCACTCAGGGTTCCACTAGACGAGAGGCACTGTATAAACCCAGGATGAGGCTGGCCTTTAGCAGTGCAAGGAGATACACTTCACTTGCCATCCCGCCACCAATTGTATGTAAAATCGGTCAAAATCAGCAAGGAGCCTGGTTGTTATGGAGATATTCACTTAACACAATACATCAACGCCTATACGGTCTTAGCGAGCTTTGAGCTTCGTGATTATCTCAGTGACCATGTAATTAAATAAGAAAAAGGGCTGGGAAAAAACAATGGAAACACTGGAAGCCCAGTTGACCTGCAAGAGCTAGGTTGTTGCTCTTCTTGTAAAAGAAGCTCCCTGCTCCCATGGGTAGAGCTTCATAAACACCATGCAAATTATGATGACTGACCTGTTGTGTTTCAAGTCTTCTGTTGCTTTGCATGTCTTCTATAACTACTACAATCCCCATTTATAGCTAAAGTAACCTAGTCTTAAAATAGTACAAAGATTTAGTGGCCTAGATAGATCTTATAAAAAAACAACTTTAAAGCACACCTGTCAACTCCAAATGAGATTTTTTTTTTTGGATTCTACATCTGCTATTTTTTCCCATATAATATGCTGATTCTTCAAAAATGTCTAGCCAGTCTACACTGAAGGACGGTCCTATCATGGTTCAGATTTTAATGTATTTTTCAGGAAACATTAATATACAGTCTCTTCTATCATAAGGAGCTATTTCCCAACAGTTCCTGGAGATAGTACTTGAGAGTCACTGATATTAGTGAATGCTGAGGTTTTCTGTGAAGACCTAAGGAAACACCCGTGTTGTATCAAAACTATCCCCTCCCCACGTGCTGAGCTTTGAGGTTTGGGGAGACTAAAGCCACAGAGTCATATCATCTCCCTGACGCCCACCTTTCTTAAATACACGGGGATCTTAATGGTTATGGACTCCTGCTCAGCACAAATGAGCAACTGAACCATAGACAAATGCAGTGAAGAGCACTGGTCTGAAATGCACTTTGTGAGGAGCAATGTTCAAAGCACGCCCCCTGTAGGTACCTTTGGCCTGGGTGTTCCAGGGCTGAAGGGAACTCAGATCTTCACACCTTTAGGCAGTGCTCTCGCCATGTTGAGTGATAAGTTTTCATGCCAAGCATGCTTGAGCTAGCACTGCTCTTTAAGGCTTGCCAGTAACCCTTCTAGTCATGAAAATAACAAGAGATAGATCAAATAACAGGTCTTTCAAATTTTAAAGACACTGCATTCCTCTTCATGGGAACACAGCGTGACCAAGTTTATTTAGCTGAGATAGAAAATAGTTTGAGATGCTCTGAGTAGATTGAGTGCTGTGTTTCAGCACTGCAAACTGTCAAGCTGGTAATTTTAATAGAAACAAAGGATACAATTCTAAGATTTTCCCACTGTTCCTGGAACCGAGAACCAATTCCTTCACGTTACTTCATCTCAAAGATTTCCTTTTGGAAAAAGAGCAATTCTGGTTTCCCTTAAGTTGCCTTATTTACCACTACTTTGTTTGTTTGTTTTTTGTTTTTGTTTTTGGAGACAGGGTTTCTCTGTAGTCTTGGCTGTCCTGGAACTCACTCTGTAGACCAGGCTGGCCTTGAATTTAGAAATCCACCTGCCTCTGCCTCCCAAGTGCTGGGATTAAAGGCGTTCGACACCACGCCCGGCTTATTTACCACTACTTAATGTTCTGTCTCATGTTATCAGTATGTATGTCTGAGATAAAAACATGACATTTTACAGAGTAGAGAAGCTCACATATCAGAATTTAACTGATAATAACAGAAGATTTCCCTGTTCTCCATCTCAAGTCCACCTGTCTTAGGAAGGTGAAGTGCCCTGGAATGCTGTGCTCTGTCTATTCTGCTGCACTATATTCAGTTTACAAGTTAAGAGATTAGATCATTTAACCCATTTTTCTTTTTGTGCAACTTTAATGATTCACTGAATTTCACACTGAGCTTTTGAACACTTATAATCCAATGATGAAACAAGCTCCAAAAATTTAAAACAAACAAATAAACAAACAAACGAACCAGGGCCTAAGGAACAAATCATTCATTTACAAGGTAAAGTGAAGAAACACACAGCCTCAGCCACAAAGTTCACTGGTAGAGGGAGGGGAAGTGGACGCTGCTTCCAAAGATAAGCTGGAGGCAGCCACAGCAGCTTTACCCCCAGGCCACAGCTGCCTCACATCCCACTACTGCTGTTCTAGAAAGAGAGAGTAACTTCTCCAGTCTGTGGGTCAGAGGCCAACAGAAATCCCGTTTTGTCAGGATAAACTACTTGGAAGACAATGGCCCCGGTACCATTGAACTAACCACCACTGTTGACATCTGAGCTAGCTCAGAGCTTGACATCAGCTAGCACCCACCGGTCAGAGAGCCTCAGTTTAGCCTACCACAAGCCCCTGCTGAAAGACTCAGAGATACAGTTGTTGAGAGCAAGAGGGTCGGACACTGCTAAATGAAAGGATGCAGAAGGCAGGGGTTGGGCTCAAGCTGAGAAGTGCCTTAACAGAGAGAGTCTTGTCTTCTGCAGCTAAAACCACCTCTTATCAGCAGAACTTACTCACTGAGTTCAACAGCCCTGAACTTGAAGCCAAAGAGTCATTTACAATCGTGAGCTGCTAGCCATGCTTCACTGCTATGGACCCAAGAACTCTTAATTCCCAGTACTGTCTGACTTCACAGTGGCATCCCTCCAGAGGCACGATCGATGGCATCTTGAAGGTAGGAGGTCCTTTGATTTTACCTGTCTCTCTCTGTCTCATACTCTCAATGTGACAGGACACAAACTTTAGGTGAATGTTCCCAACCAGGTAAAGGGTATTCTCCCAGGACTCTTCAGGAGAGAGGGGAGAGCTAAGTGTGGCATACAAAGTCCCTGGCACACATACAAAAAGAAAAAAAAAAGTTACCGTGGAAACAGCTCTGGCAGACATCAGGAACTTTTCAACACAGACTCAACAACAGTACAAGCCATAGGAAAAACAGAAGCTCAGTGTTCAGCTGCTCCTGACACCCCACCCCACATACAGACATAGCAGATCTTACTTGAGAAATCAGAAAGAAGGTGATGGAACACTTCACTGACTTCACATGGGTTCTTGTTCTGGTTTGTTTTGTTTCTTAAGCGACACAACTAGCAAGTCTCTTATTTTGTTTCAAATAAAATAGGCAATTTGGCAATATGATACTTGTATAGAAAGCACATTTGTAATCAGTGCAGTGTAATAGTGTTAGAGTTTAAATTTTTTGTTTATTTGTTTGACAGGGTTTCTCTATGTAGCCCTGGCTGTCCTGGAACTCACTTTGTAGACCAGGCTGGCCTCGAACTCAGAAATCTGCCTGCTTCTGCCTCCCCAGTGCTGGGATTAAAGGCATGTGCCACCACTGCTCGGTTACAGTTTAAAATTTTAAAATATTTTTATTTACTACCTTTAACATATTCATCTAACCTTTGTTTATGCATTTTCCTCCTTTTGGGGCAATAATCTTCTTTAGTTTCTTTTTATTCTGCTTGTCTGTGTTTCCCTCTTCCTAGTCCAATATATGCTGTCTTATTCTGACTTCACTTTATGATTTTTTTCTCTTAAATTCTCATGTTGTATTATTGCTACCATCATCACATTTAACTGATTTTGTGAATACTCCCATTTGTTTGTTATTTTGTTTTGAGATGCTCTCATGTAGCCCATGTTAGCCTGGCACTTGCAAGGAAGACATATTGGACAGAGGAAGCTGAGATAACATTAACTCGCAGAAAGTCTCCTGCAGCTATAGCCACTTAATTTTTGACAAAGATACTAAACACACACACACACACACACACACACACACACTTGAAAAATACTGCTTATTTGTTTGTTTGTTTGTTTTTTTTGACACAAATGGTGTTGGGTCATCTACAACTCAACTGTGTTTTTAAGTGTAGAATGAAGCTAAAATTGTATTTGTTACCCTACACAAAAGCTACAAGTTTTTAAAAAAATCAAAGACCTGAACATAAGGACTGTTTATTGGACACTGCTTGAGGAAATCATAGGGAAAAGTTCACAGGATACAGTTAAGGATTTTCTGAACAGTCATGCTGTAGCACAGGAAAGAATCTCATGGGTTGCCCCCTGGGATGACGTGGAATTGGAGAACACCTGCACAGCAAAGAGAACAATCACCAGTAGGAAGAGATGGTCTGCAGTAACGGAGGAGATCTCTTCCAACCATCTATTACTTGGGGATTAGTATCTAGGATATATAAAGAGCTCAAAATATTTAGCAACCCCCATCATCCAATCAATAGATGGGCTGATGAGATTAAAATGAGAAATACAAAGGCAAGTAAGTTGAAAAAATATTCAATATCCACGTCATCAGGTTTAATGGCTATTCCTGGTTGTCAACTTGACTCTATCTGGAACGAACTACAATCCAGAATTGGAGGGCTCACCTGTGATCCAGATCTTGAGGCTGGAAGATACAAGTTTTTGACCTGGATCTTTGCATGGAGATCTTGAGGCATAGAGGCCTTGAAAAGCTTAGGCCCAGGCAAGGTAGCACATATCTTATTTCCCTTGAGACTGAGGCAAGGAGATCTCTGAGTTCAAGGTCAGCCTGGGACAAAACAAGTCCCAGATCCAGGTATGGTTGCACACACCTGTAATCTGGGCCACACCTTCTGCTGGAAGCCTATATAAGGACATTGAAAGAAGAAATATTCACTCATCTTCATCTACTTGCACTCAGTAGCCAGAACAAGTGTTGAAACCTACTTTTACAGAAGACCAGCTGAAACAACCAGACTTTTCAGTCTGAGCAACTACTAGATTCTTGGACTTCCTATTTATAGCTGACCATTGTTGGGTTAGTTGGACTACAGACTGTAAGTCATCACCGTAAATTCTCTCAATATAGAGACATTTCTTAAGTTCTGTGACTCTCGAGAATCCTGACTAATACATCAGGTGAATGCAAATGAAAACTTTGACATTTCATTTAACTCAGTTCTGATGATTATCATGAAGAAACACATCAATGCAAGTGCTAGAAAAAGATGTGGGAAAAGGAAACCATATTTGTACTGAGGATATAACTATGAATTGGTCCAGCCACTATGGAAATCCCATAGAGTTCCCTCAAAAAACTGAAATACAATCCATTCATACTGCTTTTGTGAGTATACCTGAAGGATTCTAAGACAATACACTGCAGGGTACTTGCACATCTGTGTCTATTCCAGCACAAGTTACAACAGCCAGTTGTGGAACTGGTCTAGATGTCCTTCAACAATGGATAAGCAAATGTGGTTTGTGTACACAGCAGGATTTTATGAAGCCACAAAGAAAAGCATAATCTTGACGTTTGGAAGGAAGTGAATGCAAGTGAAAATCACCATGTTAAGCAAAATAAACCAGGCTTATAAATATTGCCTGTTTTTCTCTGACATGAAACAAAGTTTAAAAGTGTGTGTGTGTGTGTGTGTGTGTGTGTGTGTGTGTGTGTGTGTGTAGTTATTGCTGTGTATGTAGTTCATAAGTCTAGAAAGGAGATCATGAGAGAAGTAAGAGATCTTAAGGAAGTTGGGAATTCATGAAGTTAAAGAATGTAATGTAATATGAGAGCAGATGTTAGGACTAATCCAAGAAAAGATAGGGATAATGGGTGAGAAGAGTTTCTAAAAGGAAATGAATAAGAATAAAAGTACCTGATACATGTCAATGAAGATTCCATTGTGAAACCCATTACATTTCATGTTAATCTAAACAAAGATGATAAAAAACATACTTTGATGAATTAAAATATATTTTTAGCTGCCAAGACTAGTCTGCACAGGCTCCAGACATCCGGGCACCTTCCCTGCCAGAGGAGAGGTGTCCACACCGCCCGGGAGAGTTTTGCCAGAGCATCTGCAGGAGCCATCTTCATTCCCAGATCCCGCCAAGACAGGTGAGAGTGTGGACTACAGAAGCTAACAGCTTCTGGGACAGGCAGGAGCCACAGAGCTTCTAAGGCAGGCCCCTTTTCAGGCTCCAGACATCCAGGCACCTTCTCCACCCCACCCGGAAGGGCTTTGCCAGAGCATCGTCGGGAGCCATCTTTGTTCCGGGATCCTGCCAAGATTAGTCTGCACAGATGAGAGTATGGACTACAGAAGCTAACAGCTTCTGGGACAGGCCCTGTTTCAGGCCTTCATCTTCTGCCAGGAGGCAAGTCCAAACAACAGATATCTGTGTACCTTCTCTGCAAGAGGAGAGCTTGCCTGCTGAGAGTGCTCTAACCACTGAAACTTAGGAGAGAGCTAGTCTCCCAGGTCTGCTGGTAGAGGCTAACAGAATCATGAAAGGAACAAGCTCTAACCAGAGACAACTATAACAACTGACAACAGAGATTACAAGATGGCAAAAGGCAGACGTAAGAATCTTACTAACAGAAACCAAGACCACTCACCATCATCAGAACCCAGCACTCCCACCTCAGCCAGTCCTGAGTGCCCCAACACACCCGAAAAGCTAGACCTGGATTTAAAGGCATATCTCATGATGATGGTAGAGGACATCAAGAAGGACTTTAATAACTCACTTAAAGAAATCCAGGAGAACACTGCTAAAGAGTTACAGGTCCTTAAGAAAAAGAGGAAAACACATCCAAACAGGTGATGGAAATGAACAAAACCATACTAGACCTAAAAAGGGAAGTGGACACAATAAAGAAAACCCAAAGTGAGGCAACGCTGAAGATAGAAATCCTAGGAAAGAAATCTGGAACCATAGATGCGAGCATCAGCAATAAAATACAAGAGATGGAAGTGAGAATCTCAGGTGCAGAAGATTCCATAGAGAACATCGGCACAACAATCAAAGAAAATGCAAAATGCAAAAAGATCCTAACTCAAAACATCCAGGAAATCCAGGGCACAATGAGAAGACCAAACCTACGGATAATAGGAGTAGATGAGATTGAAGATTTTCAACTTAAAGGGCCAGCAAATATCTTCAACAAAATTATAGAAGAAAACTTCCCAAACCAAAAGAATGACATGCCCATGAACATACAATAAGCATACAGAACTCCAAATAGACTGGACCAGAAAAGAAATTCCTCCCGACACATAATAATCAGAACAACAAATGCCCTAAATAAAGAGAGAATATTAAAAGCAGTAAGGGGAAAAGGTCAAGTAACATATAAAGGAAGGCCTATCAGAATTACACCAGATTTTTCACCAGAGACTATGAAAGCCTGAAGAACCTGGACAGATGTTAACAGACACTAAGAGAACACAAATTCCAGCCCAGGCTACTATACCCAGCCAAACTCTCAATTACCATAGATGGAGAAACCAAAGTATTCCACGACAAAACCAAATTCACAGATTATCTTTCCACGAATCCAGCCCTTTAAAGGATAATAACAGGAAAAAAAAACAATACAAAAACGGAAACCATGTCCTAGAAAAAGCAAGAAGGTAATCCCTCAACAAACCTAAAAGAAGACAGCCACAAGAACAGAATGCCAACTTTAACAACAAAAATAATAGGAAGCAACAATTACTTTTCCTTAAGATCTCTTAATATCAATGGACTCAACTCCCCAATATAAAGACAAAGACTAACAGACGGGCTACACAAACAGGACCCAACATTTTGCTGCTTACAGGAAACCCATCTCAGGGAAAAAGACAGACACTACCTCAGAGTGAAAGACTGGAAAACAATTTTCCAAGCAAATGGTCTGAAGAAACAAGGTGGAGTAGCCATCCTAATATCGAATAAAATCGACTTCCCACCCAAAGTCATCAAAATAGACAAGGAGGGGCACTTCATACTCATCAAAGGTAAAATCTTCCAAGATGAACTCTCAATTCTGAATATATATACTCCTAATACAAGGGCAGCCACATACATTAAAGAAACTTTAGTAAAGCTCAAAGCACACATTGCGCCTCACACAATAATAGTGGGAAGCTTCAACACACCACTTTCATCAATGGATAGATCATGGAAACAGAAACTAAACAGGGACACAGTGAAACTAACAGAAGTTATGAAACAAATGGATCTAACAGATATCTACAGAACATTTTATCCTAAAACAAAAGGATATACCTTCTTCTCAGCACCTCATGGTACCTTCTCCAAAACTGACCATATAATTGATCACAAAACAGGCCTCAACAGATACAAAAATATTGAAATTGTCCCATGCATCCTATCAGATCACCATGGACTAAGACTGATCTTATAACAACATAAATAATAGAAAGCCAACATTCACGTGGAAACTGGACAACACTCTTCTCAATGATACCTTGGTCAAGGAAGGAATAAAGAAAGAAATTAAGGACTTTTTAAAAAGAGTTTAATGAAAATGAAGCCACAACATACCCAAACTTATGGGACACAATGAAAGCATTTCCAACAGGAAAACTCATAGCTCTGAGTGCCCCCCAAAAGAAACTAGAGAGAGCACACACTAGCAGCTTGACAACACACCTGAAAGCTCTAGAACAAAAGGAAGCTAATTAACCCAAGAGGAGTAGACAGCAGGAAATAATCAAACTCAGGGGTGAAATCAACCAAGTGGAAACAAGAAGAACTATTCAAAGAATCAACCATACGAGGAGCTGGTTCTTTGAGAAAATCAACAAGATAGATAAATCCTTAGCCAGACTCACTTAAGGGCACAGGGACAGCATCCTAATTAACAAAATCAGAAATGAAAAGGGAGACATAACAACAGATTCTGAAGAAATCCAAAACACCATCAGATCCTTTTATAAAAGGCTATATTCAACAAAACCGCAGAACCTGGATGAAATGGACAAATTTCTAGACAGATACCATGTACCAAAGTTAAATCAGGATCAGGTTAATGATCTAAATAATTCTATATCCCCTAAAGAAATAGAAGCAGTCATTAATATTCTCCCAAAAAAACCCACCCAGGAACAGATGGGTTTAGTGCGGAGTTCTATCAGACCTTTAACAAATATCTAATTCCATTTCTTCACAAACGATTCCACAAAATAGAAGCAGAAGGTACTCTACCCAACTCAATCTATGAAGCCACAATTACTCTGATACCTAAACCACAGAAAGACCCAACAAAGATAGAGAACTTCAGACCTGAATATTGATGCAAAAATACTCAATAAAATTCTCACTAACCGAATCCAAGAACACATCAAGACAATCATCCATCCTGACCAAGTAGGTTTCATTCCAGGGAATCAGGATTGGTTTAGTATATGGAAGTCCATCAATGTAATCCATTATATAAACAAACTCAAAGACAAAAACCACATGATCATCTCGTTAGATGATCATTTGACAAAATCCAACACCCATTCATGATAAACGTCTTGGAAAGATCAGGAATTCAAGGCCCATACTTAAACATGATAAAAGCAATCTACAGCAAACCAGTAGCCAACATCAAACTAAATGGTGAGAAGTTGGAAACAATCCCACTAAAATCAGGGACTAGACAAGGCTGCCCACTTTCTTCCTACCTATTCAACATTGTTCTTGAAGTCCTAGCCAGAGCTATTCCACAACAAATGGAGATCAAGGGGATACAAATTGGAAAGGAAGAAGTCAAAATATCAATTTTTTACAGATGATATGATAGTATATATAAGTGACCCTAAAAATTCCACCAGAGAACTCCCACGCCTGATAAACAGGTTCAAAGAAGTATCTGTATATAAAATTAACTCAAACAAGTCAATGGCCTTTCTCTACACAAAGGATAAACAGGCTGAGAAAGAAATTAGGGAAACAAAACCCGTCTCAGTAGTCACAAATAATATAAAATACCTGGGCGTGACTCTAACTAATGAAGTAAAAGATCTGTATGATGAGAACTTCAAGTCTCTGAAGAAAGAAATTAAAGAAGATCTCAGAAGTTGGAACGATCTCCCATGTTTATGGATTGGCAGGATCAAAATAGTAAAAATGGCTATCTTTCCAAAAGCAATCTACAGATTCAATACAACCCCCATCAAAATTCCAACTCAATTCTTCAACAAATTAGAAAGGGCAATCTGCAAATTCATCTGGAATAACAAAAAACCTAGGATAGTAAAAACTCTTCTCAAGGATAAAAGAACCTCTGGTGTAATCACCATGCCTGAACTAAAGCTTTACTATAGAGCAATTGTGATAAAAACTGCATGGTACTGGTATACTGACAGACCAGTAGACCAATGGAATAGAATTGAAGACCCAGAAATGAACCCACACACCTATGGTCACTTGATCTTTGACAAGGGAGCTAAAACCATCCAGTGGAAAAAAGACAGCATTTTCAACAAATGGTGCTGGCACAACTGGAGGTTATCATGCAGAAGAATTCGAATTGATCCATTCCTATCTCCTTGTACTAAGGTCAAATCTAAGTTGATTAAGAACTCCACATAAAACCAGAGACACTGAAACTTATATAGGAGAAAGTGGGGAAAAGCCTCGAAGATATGGGCACAGGGGAAAAATTCTTGAATAGAACAGCAATAGCTTGTGCTGTAAGATGGAGAATAGACAAATGGGACCTAATAAAATTGCAAAGTTTCTGCAAGGCAAAAGACACTGTCAATAAGGCAAAGAGGCTACCAACAGATTGGGAAAGGATCTTTACCTATCCTAAATCAGATAGGGGACTAATATCCAATATATATAAAGAACTCAAGAAGGTGGACTCCAGAAAATCAAATAACCCCATTAAAAATGGGGCTCAGAGCTAAACAAAGAATTCTCACCCAAGGAATACCGAATGGCAGAGAAGCACCTGAAAAAATGTTCAGCATCCTTAATCATCAGGGAAGTGCAAATCAAAACAACTCTGAGATTCCACCTCACACCAGTCAGAATGGCTAAGATCAAAAATTCAGGTGACAGCAGATGCTGGCGAGGATGTAGAGAAAGAGGAACACTCCTCCATTGTTGGTGGGATTGCAAGCTTTTACAACCACTCTGGATATCAATCTGGTGGTTCCTCAGAAAATTGGACATAGTACTACTGGAGGATTCCACAATACCTCTCCTGGGCATATATCCAGAAGATGTTCCAACCAGTAAGAAGGACACATGCTCCACCATGTTCATAGCAGCCTTATTTATAATAGCCAGAAGCTGGAAAGAACCCAGATGCCCCTCAACAGAGGAATGGATACATTTACACAATGGAGTACTACTCAGCTATTAAAAAGAATGAATTTATAAAATTCCTAGGCAAATGGATGGACCTGGATGGCATCATCCTTCGTGGGGTACCTCAATCACAAAAGAACTCACATGATATGTACTCACTGATAAGTGGATATTAGCCCGGAAACTTAGAATACCCAAGATGTAAGATACAATTTGTGAAGCACATGAACCTCAGGAAGAACAAAGACCAAGGTTTGCTCCTACTTTGCCCCTTCTTGGAAATGGGAGCAAGGCAGCCATGGAAGGAGCTACAGAGACAGTTTGGAGCTGAGATGAAAGAATGGACCATCTAGAGACTGCCATACCTGGGGATCCATTCCATAATCAGCCTCCAAACGCTGACACTTGTGGGAAGCCACTTGTGCAGTTGCAGAGTGGCGCTGACTACTGTTGGCCACCACGCATAAGTTTGGACGAACAACCAATGTGTACATATGCAGTAAAGTTTTTTGCAAAGAGACTGCCTGGCCCGGGCATGATAATGAGGCTTTGAGAGTATAACCAATCAGATGTGAGACATACAAATGAGGTATGATAATGAGGCTCTGTGAGGTACAGAGAGAGAGTAGCCAATCTTATGAGGAATATGCAAATGAGGCTTATTGAATAACCAATCTGGGTGTGAGACATGCCTCTCCTAGGCCTATATAAGCAGCACCAGTTCTGGGCTCTGGGTCTCTTTGCCTCTGCAATCAAGCTCTCCCAATAAACATGTGCAGAAGGATCCTGTTGCAGTGTCATTCTTGCTGGTCGAGTCCGGCGCACACAAGAGACACTATTGCATACATTAGCAAGATTTTGCTGAAAGGACCCTGATATAGCTGTGTCTTGTGAGACTATGCCCGGGCCTAGCAAACCCAGAAGTGGATGCTCACATTCAACTACTGGATGGATCACAGGGCCCCCAATGGAGGAGCTGGAGGAAGTACCCAGGGAGCTGGGGGGAATCTGCAACCCTATAGGTGGAACAATAATATGAACTAACCAGTAACCCCCTCCCAGAGCTTGTGTCTCTAGCTGCATATGTATCAGAAGATGGCCTGGTCAGCCATCAGTGGAAAAAGAGGCCCATTGGTCGTGCAGACCTTATATATCTCAGTGCAGGGGATCGCCAGGACCAAGAGTTGGGAGTGGGTGGGTGGGAGAGTGGGTGTGTGAGACTTTTGGGATAGCATTGGAAATGTAAATGAAATAAATACCTAAGAATAAAAAAATATATTTTTAGTGATTTCGGCACTCACACCATGGAATTCTTTTGTTAATTCTAAGGTTAAGTAGGGGAGTTCTTGGGACAATTCCTTATATGAAAAATTAACAGCACCAGACTTTAACATATTGCCCGAGGCCTTGTGACAGCAATGGTTCTTTTATATTTTGCTTTTGAAAAACTATTGCTGCAATGTCATTCAAAAACAGTGATTAGAATTCTGAAGCACCAGCTTTCCCTTGTTTTCTTTTTAAAGTCAAGTTGAAAAGACTTTTTCTTTGATGAGTAAAGAGAATTGCCTTTATGTATACAAAGAAATATCACTGTAAAATTTAACAGATAATAAAAATAGAAAAAAGCACCCGGCATGGTCACATATTTGAGAAGACACATTGTTCATGCAAATTGTTCTGTTGTGTTGAAGACTCTTAAGTCAACCTTTGCATGGTGGTCCATCTAAGACAACAGAGGACTCTGCATGTTCTTACTCTTCAGCACAGACATGTAATCCAGTGCACAAATATGCTTTCATACAGCAGAACTGATTTCCCTTTACATACTGAACACAACAATTTGTTTTATAAAATACTTTTAAAAATGATTTTTAAAACAAGAAACAGTAAATTGCAAAAAAGATTATAAACTGCTTACGTGAGGAAAAAGCAAAAACCCATTAAAACCAAGCTAAAGTTTTTTTTCCCCCTGCAAGGCTTAAGTACCTCCATTAGTTTTATGATGAAATGGCAATCTTAAAACTTTTATGAGTAAGTAACATGCAGCGTCCCAACACGGACCTGACATCCTATCTGGATAGCATCTTCCATGTTAAGACTTAGCAATTACCATTTTATATTCCAGGGTTAGTCACCCAAGCAAAGCAACTTCATAGTGCACAACGACATATGCAAGTGCAGCGAATCCTTCCAAACCTCTTTGCTGTTTGGAGAACCATTAACAAAGAAACGGTAAGCCAGCATATGGAAAATTATAAATGCAGCCAGAGGTTGCCTGGGATCTAGTTAGAGATGCATTCCAGCAGTTGGTACTACCTGGAGCCTCTTCATCAGAGTCCCTCCTTCCAAATACTGTAGGGGGAGGGGCAAAAAGAGAGGAGGGAGGGAGTAAGAATGAGAGGAGGAGTGGGAGAAAGAGACTGAAGTAGAATAAAGGAGAAGAGACCGGTTATAAGAGATTGATTTATTTAGTGATTTTATGCAAAGCACTGCTTGTACTGCCTATTTAACAAGCCTGACTTCTCTTTTCTACCTCAAAAAGAACGATGTAGAGACATAGCTGAGTCAATAGGTCATTGCCCTTAACAACCTGCTGACTTCCAGATAGGCTTCTGTAAGATCTTGCTTACTTGCAGTTCCCCACCTTGTAGCTTTAGGATATAATATGAGGATATAAACTGGACCCATCTTTGAAGCCTTTCAGGACCTGTCCTGGCTTCGGTCCACCTTTACTGCACTCGCCTCGGTATCAGGGTACTTGTCCAGGAAAATTCCCACATCAGGACCACCACTGTATTGAATGCTTCTATGCTTAAGACACTACTTTATAAAAAACAAAACAACAAAAAAAATAGAGTCTAGTGGGCAAGAGATATATAAAAGTAACAACCAGTGTTTAAAAACTATGGTGGTTTCAATATGCTTGGCCCATGAGAAGTGGCACTATTAGCAATGTAGTCTTAATGGAATAGGTGTGGCCTTTTTGGAGCAAGTGTGTAATTGTGTTGGCAGGCTTTGAGATTCCTTAGTGCTCAAGTTCTGTCCAGTGTAGAAGAAAGCCTCCTTCTGGATGCCTTTGGATCAGGATGTAGAACTCTTATGTCCTTCTCCTGTATCATGGCTGCTTGCAGGCTGCCATGCTTTCTGCCATGATGATAATGTACTGAACCTCTGAAACTTATAAGCCAGCCCTAATTAAATGTTGTCCTTTATAAGAGTTGACTTGGTCATCGTGTCTCTTCACAACAATGAAACCCTAAGACAAAAACTAGAGTTGATTTGGTCATTGTGTCTCTTCACAACAATGAAACCCTAAGTCAAAAACTTATGTGCATTCCAGCAATACAAAGTCTCATCCGTGTTATGACTAATGATCATATATGACTTCATGTTTATCTACATGTATGGAAATTAATATATGTAGTTATAATAAATTCCCTTAAACAGTCATAAGATAATTATTTATATATATATATACACAAACACACACAAACACACACACATATATATATACACACATATATACATATATGTATATATATATATATATCTTCAGACTCCATACCTTGATACAAACTAGTTCCTACATTAAAGATTGGTTGCTTTTCTCTGTAGATATGAACTGATACAGGGAACTGGAGAAGAAGACAGACAATGGCTTACATTTTCAAGGTTAAGTAATATTTCAAACAGGCTTCACTTCTGTGGTTCAAATTCACTTTTCTGATTGATTTAACTGCTTAATTTCACTAATCTGTGGGTCCATCTTGAGAACGCCTTCCTTTTGAGCCTTTGACCTGGCTAGTTCCATAGCAGTCACTCTTTCCTGTGCTTTAGGCTAAAGCCCTCACTTGGTTACCACACTTTCTCCTTTTCTAACCCACCAGCATTTTTAAAAACCTAGAGTCAAAGCTTACAGAGTGTATGCGTGGTGCGGTGGCTGGCTGGTTTAATGATCTTCTGTTTGGCAATTTAAAACATAATAAAAATTTCATTATGATCGGAACTCTGAGCAGAACATTTCTTTTTCAGGCAAACATTGTGAAATTAAGTGTTATGCCACCAGTTGCTGTGGGGATTGTGCTGAGTGGCTCGATGGCACATAACCACATCATCCAGTCGTAGACTGCGGGAGAACTAATTTCTGTTCAGGCTCTGTTCAGCATACTCACTCGTTAGCAGTCCAGCCTCTAAACAGACAGGCCGTTTCTTTTTTAAAAAACCTTCTGTTTAATGTTTCAGATGCACAGGCTCAGATGTGGTGACTCATATTCTCAGCACTGAATCATGTAGCCAAATCTGAGTCAGAGCATAAGGGCCGTTGCAGACCTTCAGCTATCTGAACCTGAGGGAAGTATGTAAACTTGTGAATAACTTCCTGGTCTCAGTGGAGACAGAATTTTTTGTCAGAGCAAGAGAGAACCAGTATGAGACGGTTTTCCTGTTTTATCTTTTCTAAACTTAAAAAGATCTATTAGGACAATCTCAGTCCCATTATTACTTCCCTTAAAAAGATCACAGTGGCCACGTGTGGCATTTAAACAATGGCTTTCAAGCAGCTGCTGTATCTTACTTTATGCTAATTCACTGTGGATTTTTAGGCCATTTGGCAACTACAGCCCGCGCAGGATTAACTATTCCATCAGAATGTGTTTACTTGGCAGCGTATTATCACAGGAATTTTCTTTTTCTCTGAAAGATGAGATAAACACATGAAGCCAAATGGCCTTGTTTAGAGTTGTTCTCCACTTCACATTGTGGTTCTCGTGGATCGGGTTAATGTCACGACACCCCATCCCCTAAGCAGAACTTTCTCTGTGAAAGTTTTAGCTTCTCTTGCTTGTATTCCAAGGTTCTGGGGACCCACCATTAAATAGCATTCTAGCCCATTAGCGCAGCTGTTGGTTTGTTCTCAGTTTGTAACATTGTTGCTATTTTTCTTTCACTATTTTAGTTTTCTTCAACAGGTCCCTTTTCATGTTCAGCAGTGCATTCATAGGACTTAAGGAACAAGGAAGCCAGGTTGGAGGGGTGGCTCGGTGGTTAAGCCTGCCCTTTCAGAGGTCTTGAGTTCAATTCCCAACAACCACATGGTGGCTCACAGCCATCAATAATGGGATCTTATACCCTCTTCTGGTGTGTCTGAAGAGAGCAATGGTGTACTCAAATAATTTTTCTTTTTAAATAAAGGAACCAGGAAACCACGATGAGGCGATGGTAAAATAAAAGTGGCAGACAAGGCTATTTTCATACATGTGCATGGCACCTAATTCTTGCCAGACAGGAGAGAGAAGGAGTGAGCATGAGTAACGGATAGTCACAGATAATCAACAAGCCTTTTCCCTTGGAAGAGTTTGCCCATTATCGCCAATGAAGCTTTTGCCACCTCTACCTAGAAGGGAAAATTGGCCCTCGCTTAGCCTTCTCCAGCTCCTTTGCCAGCATGTGTCTCCAAGGTTCCCCTCCAGACCATGCAGTTGCAAAGGCTTTGTGTTGCTGCTACCAGAGGAAACATTAATGATTCATGTGTTTGCTGGTGTGACAAATTTGAAACTGTTCTAAAGTGTATCATTTCATGAATGAAATGAATTCAAAACGGTTTAATTACAAAATGCTATATATAATATAAATATGAAAAAAGATTGTTATTTAACTATCTTATCTTTAATATCTCTATTTAAATGATACTTTGAACAAGTAAAACAAAGACATTTCATAATAAAATACATGTTTAAGAGCCTGGTGTTCTCTGCTTCTGATACTGATGTGTTATCATTTTTACATTTTCTAACTCTTTTTGATGCCTATATCTGGATCATGATTGCAAGCTCAATGTTTCATTCATTTATTGCATTAACTTGGCAACTTCTCTCCCTAAACATTTTTTTTTAAATCCAGAAGATTTGAAACAATGACCCAGGAGTCCTGAAGCCTGGTAGAAGGTCTGCGAATCTGCCTTGGAAGGCAGTGCTCGGGGTTGGGAACCTGCCAGATTCCTTGCTTTCATGTCTGGGCTTTTCTTTCAAAGATGCCATTTGAATGAAAAGTTCCTCAATGGGAAGGAGTCTGTAAATCACAGAACACATGTCAAGTCCAACAAGAGAGTAAGCCAATGTACCTATGGCAGACATACGCAAACCTGCCGACTCCTATAGCGGGAGTGACAGCAGAAGAGTACCGTGTGTACTATGTACTGTGTACTATGTACTGTGTACTGTGTAGCTCCATCTAGGCTGAGGGAGGCCAACAGAAGAGGCCAAGGAGGGGGTGGGGGTCCGAGAAGGTTTCCAAAACTTGAGTGGTAAAATTACACAGACAAGGCAAACCTGCTTGCCCCAAGCTTTACGTTATGATTTAAAATAGTGGGTAGGGAGAAAAGAGAGTGAAGACAGTCAAAGTATATATGACAGATATTAACGAATGTTGTGGGATGCATCGCTCTGGAACTAATAAAATTGTGTGTGTGTGTGTGAGAGAGAGAGAGGGGGGGGTAGGATTTGAAATTGTAAAGTATTCCTTACACTTCACTTCATTGAGGAGACAACTTTATTTTGTATCAGAAAGAGACTACTTGTATTTATTGATTTAAGATCTGTGAAAATGGATATTTGGCCTTACATGTTAGATTAGATAGACCATATATTTTATATATTTTAATTTCAAAATTGGGTATGATAACTAAGAGGAATGTATTGTACGAAATATTTATCTCTATAGACTTACTGTTGTCTGACTAAGTCTTACTAAGACTTACTATAGTCTTACTATTGGCATAACTGATTATTCTTTGGCCCCGAAAGCAACATGTAGAAGACAGCAGTGTTAATCCCAGGCTGGCTCATAGACAGCTCAGCAAGTGCTGTGTCCTGGAGAACAAAGATGAGATCACCATGTGGAAAAGATTTTTCTTTTTTGTTAAGACCATTTTCTAAAAATAAAAGCAAAATGGCACATTTTTAGATATTTCAAAATAAGAAACAAAGGGCATGCCGCAATTCTTCAGAAACAAAACACCCTAAGCTCTCAGAAATAAATCCCTAAAAATTTTGAATATTAAAAGTTCATATATATGTGCCTCTGCACTTGCATGTGTCTGTCTGTGTTGTTAGGGGGGCATTTGACATTAATGCAGTTAATAATCTGAAATCACAGTGCTTTCTTCTTCATGATAGTTTGCTTTTCTCACTGTTGGCCTTTTTGGTAAGGTGGCAGTGGGCTGCTGGGTCCATGGTTGTGGCAGCTGCAGTAGTGTAGCATCTTCACATTTCGGTGGATCAGAAAGCAGGGAGAAGCTAGTGTGCCTTTGTGTGCATCTCTGATGTTAACTCAACCTCCACCAGACAGGCCCCACAGCCTCCCATATGGGTCCCACAGCTTCCGGTACATTTCCACAGTCTCTCATATGGTCCCACAGCCTCCCATATCATCCTGCAGCTTCCCATATGGCCCCACAATCTCCCATATGGCCCCCACAGCCTCCAATACAGCCCCACCAGTTGGAGAGAGAGCACTCAATGACATGAGCTATGAGGGACTTCTCACGTTCCAACCAAGATGCGTGGAGTTTTCTTCTTGGTTCCCTTTCCTCACGTGACTGGCTATGCTGATGTGTAGGATCTGTGACTGTGTGCAGGATTTAGAAAAGAGATGAGGACTGGCAAATTCATGCACTTAATGCTACCCTGGACAAACCCCTTGGTGGCGCCTCTTAGTGATAGTCACCAGTGTAGCTGTGTCTTCTTCTAAAACACTACCGAGTGTCAATGTAAATACTTGATGGAGACATACTGTCCCACCTCTTAATCTTAATTAAAAATAAAAATATGTGTGTGTGGCTGTTACCACTCAAACTATAAAACCTAAAGGAGCCAGGAAAGGCAAGGGAAAAACAAAGGTTATTATTTATTGGTGGCTTTAAAGACTAAAGCAGAATTTTCAGAGATTGCTTTGTGACTGGTTCTAAGTGCTGCTTCAACAACACCTGCTCAGTAAAACCCTGTTTGTTTCCCTCATAACATCTGGCTTTGAAGCTGTCTTTGTGCCTTGCCTAACTTCTGGTTTGGTGGCCATGCCTGCTGGATCTGCTCCACAGTCAATCAGAACTCATCCATTTCCCCATGCCTGTCACCACCATCTTTCACACATCGCAGAGTAAAAGTTTCCAAGGCAGGTCTTCCTATGTAAACCATACCTCTCAATGTATTGCCAGCACAGCTGCTGAAGGACTCCTATAAACCTACCTGAGAACATGGCACTCCTAAGACCCCCAGCATTCTTCTTCTTCCTCTTCTTCTTCTTCTTCTTCTTCTTCTTCTTCTTCTTCTTCTTCTTCTTCTTCTTCTTCTTCTTCTTCTTCTTCTTCTTCCTCCTCCTCCTCCTCCTCCTCCTCCTCCTCCTCCTCCTCCTCCTCCTCCTCCTCCTCCTCCTCCTCTTCTTCTTCTTCTTCTTCTTCTTCTTCTTCTTCTTCTTCTTCTTCTTCTTCTTCTTCTTCTTCTTCTTCTTCTCCTCCCCTTTTTTGTTTTTCGAGACAGGGTTTCTCTGTGTAGTCCTGGCTGTCCTGGAACTCACTTTGCATACCAGGCTGGCCACGAACTCAGAAATCCTCCTGCCCCTGCCTCCCGAGTGCTGGGTAAGGGTGTGTGCCACCACGCCCGGCTTAAGCTCATGCCTTCTTAAGATGGTTTCTGTTACTGACTCCATCTCATGTCTTTTCTTCTGTTCCCCAGCCTCTCTGGTCCATTTGCAGTGTGATCGCCACTGGGTGGTACCTGAGCACACCAGAGATGTTTCTCTCCCAAAGCCTATAGATTTTATGCCCTTCCTTCTAGGAGCAGTTGCATGCAAGGGCATCCCTTATTGTCTGATCTCTGTAACATGTCTGGTCCCAATTTTCTTCCTTCAAGCCTCCTTCCTGCCTTCTTATCTTTTGTAAAGAAGGATGTTACCTCTGCCATACTGTGTTCTTTACTTCAGTGGTTCTTCTTGCATCTGAATAGTTGTATCATCCAAAGAGGGGTCTGCAGATTTTATGGACTTGTCGAGTGTGTTGTAGTGCTCAACAGTGACTGAATGGATGATGAGTGAACAAATGAATGGCGGATGAATTTCAGGGGACTAAATACAAGATCAATTAAAGCAAGGAGCATTAATTCAGGATGTATTAAACTAACCAGCAGTAGAAAGTTGTGGAAAGCCTTATAGTTTAGTTAATACAATCTTCTCTTTTATAGAACTAAGACTGTGCATCAACCTCAGAAGCTTCCTCTACGCAGCTGAGATATTACTGGACTTGTGGTAAGTCAAAATCTACGTCACCTTACTTTGGTCTCAATTTAAAAAACAACAACAACAACAAAAAAAACCCCAAAAATCAAAACAAAACAAATCATCTTATTTCTAATTACTTGTATTTGTTCCCATCTGAGGGAGTGAGGACACTTAGAGTTCTGTTCTTCAAAACAACTCACTCAATTACTTTAGCAGTCCACTGCTCCAGCTGACCCAGTTTTCTTTGGAAGGTCAATAAATGATGGCAGCAAGCTGTCTAGCAAGTTAGGATGGTTGTGACACTTCAGGAAATGATGGCATGTGTAGACACCACGAAACTGTTGAAGGTGAGCTCAATGTCATGGCATAACTGATTCAAGTTCAGAAATAAATATCCATTTTCTTCGAATTGGCATTGTGTTACAAAAGTTCAGAAATGGCAATGTTCCAACTTTTTAACAGTCCAAATGCCTTTAGTTTTATGACTTAGTTCTCAGAAAGTCTATTGCCTTTTTCTCTTATACAAATTGCTTTGTCTAAAGAGGGGCTCTTCCTCTCATTTATTTTATGGGAGATAGAGACTGTGTATGAGATCTGCAAGCAGCTTTCATATTAGAGTATGAAGGGGGAGATGCGAGTTTTCCAGCTTGCTCCTGAGATTTTAAGTCTGTGGCACTGAGAGAGAGCGACACACATACTTCCAGAGAACCTTAGACCAGAGCTCTAGTGCAGGGCCACTCAGCCTGGTCCCCAGAGCTGCTGCTTGTCATCGCCCGCCCGGGATCCTGCTGCAGATGCAGAAGCTCACATTTCACTCACCTTCTGAGAATAAAAACTCTGGGGTGGAAACCAAGGGCTTTAGTTTGAAAGAAAAAGTCCTGCAAGTGATTCCCAGTCCCGTTTACTCCTGCAAATTGTAATTGTTAACACTTTGGTGGTGGTTAGACTCAAACTGGACTTAGAGGACCATGCTTGTAATTTTAGCACTTTGGGAAGGAGGAAGGAAGCACCAGGGTTCAAAGGCATGCTTGCTACAAAGAAACTGTTGAGATCAGCCTAGGCTACATGGCACTATGTCTCAAAGCCAAATAAAACAGAAAGAGGCTGTTAGGATTAACAATGTATTAGGAACTAGATAATTGCTACTTCTAACTAATAACAAAAGTTATAGTCCAAGTACATTTTAATTGTCTAATGAGACCTAAATATGTTCAAATTTCAAGTCATTAGAGTAATGATAAAATATTAACACATTTCATCTTTCACTATGAGAAGGTAAACTAATATTGCCATTTTAAATTTATATATGGAACAAATCAAAATGAGAACTAATTTAAACTAAACAAACTTGAATGGAGAAGCCAGTTATAAAATGTAGTTTCAAATAATTACAATTATTTCCCTACAGTTGTTTACTGGAGGAAACACATAAACATCACACAGACACACACACACACACACACACACACACACACACACACACACACACCACTCACACAACACACAGAGACACAAATAGGGGCACACACCACTACCATGACCATTATCAATAACTAGATCAGAAGCCATTACCAACATATCAATGTCCCCTTTCAAAGATAGCATCGTATCTTATTTGTTTAGCAAAGATGGCTGCTTTTACAGTTGTCTTGGGTTCAGTTCTCAGTACCCATATGGTGGCTCACAACCTTCTGTAACTCCAGTATCAGGGCTTTCAGTGCCCTCTTCTGGTCTCTGTGGGCACGAGGCATACAAATGGTGTGAAGTCATATATGCAAGTAAAATGTTCATATGCATAAAAATTTAAAACCTTTGTAAACGACAAGTTTTAAACCAGACTATCCCTGTTAAAATTTAGGTAATTTTTTAATATACATAAAAAAAAAGAAACCAAAACCAAAAAACACAATAAAGTCTCTAAGTCTCAGGGTAAGGTCAAATATCAACACAAATACTAACATTTAAAAAAAATGTCCTGTCACAGAGCTATTCGTGTGATTCAGTACAGCTAGTGAATATACATTTATTGTGAGTCTGTTTCACAACAAATATTATCTATAGAATTACTAAAACATGTTCTTTGTGGAAATGACCAAAACAAGTTTACATAGGATCATATATGACTGGTCCTGTTTGCAGGGATTCACATACACAGTCCTACTTCATTCTCTCAATAAGTCCCATAGATAGGTTATTGTATTTGTTTTCCATGGGAAATCTGATACATAAATGCATGCACCCTACACCTTACCAACTCGTTTCTCCTCTCTTTATGTCTCCATCCCCATCCTCTCATATGCAGGTGCTTGTGTTTATTTGGAGATAGTGTTTCACCATAGAGGCCAGACTGGCCTTGAAGTCATGATTCTCCTGGCTCAGTAACTAGAAAACTGGATTTATACATGCACCCCATGCGCAGACATTTTAGATGAGACTGTAAAGATGTTATAATTTAGTGGATTATTGCATATTTGGGGATTAGGAGGAAAAAGGTACGTATTGGTAACATTTTACAATAATTGAATGTAGTAGTCACTGTAGGAACAAAAATGATGTACTCAGCTCCATTTTGCCTGGTGCAGAGTGAGAAAGTAGTCAGAAACCCATGGAAAAGGAGATGAAAGCAGTGGAAGATTTGCAGCCATAGGATGGGGTTTTCCCAGAGAAGAATGTGGAATAGCCCTGCAAGGAAGAAAACCAGGGAAGGGTAAAGATCCCTGTGAGAAACAGCTAGGATCTTGTCAGTGATGATCACGAGTGGATAAGTGTGTGTGTGTGTGTGTGTGTGTGTGTGTGTGTGTGTGCTGAGTCAGATTCTGTAGGTTTTCAGTTGGAATTAGAAACTGGATTACAGCCTTCAGAGAACAGGAACTAAAAATATTAGCTGTCAGGACTTGTGCAGTGTTGTGGGAATTTCACTCCGGTTCTTTGTAGAGATGGATTTTGATGCTACAAGCACAGTCCTTTACAAGTTATTGAAATGATGGCTACCTACAAATATGAAGCCTACCTACATTTATGGGTTAATTTAAAACTAGTTTTGGTGCCCCTACTGAATGTGTCAACTCTGCAGCAAGATGGTGTTCAAAGCTGAATAGGATGCCTACATGTCTGCATATCATCTACATATCCATATATACATATATAAATATACACATATGTACATATCCATATTTTTATATACTCATATGTCTATATATGTATATATCCATATATCTATAGATATCTCTCTATATAGATCTATATATGATGTAGGATGTATATTTATATATTTTATTTAATTAAGAAAACGTTCTAAAATAAATAAAATAAATGATTAAATAAAGCTGAAGATATCAGCCTTTTCTACTACCTGTTTTCAATACTACTCACTTAGCTTCATATTTGTAATATTATTGTTCAAATATTTCCCTTATCCTAGACTTAGCAGGCTACCAGCAGGCTCTGCCCATCTTAACAACCAGCAATGGATACAATCCTCAAATGTAGAGGCTTCGGACATCCTACTCCTGTCACCTTGTGGACACCTCAGACCTAATGTTACATGGAAAGTCTGGAAAAACAAAATACACAAAAATAAAAACATACAGACTTTAACTTTAACATTGCTTATTGACACTGAAATTAGAAAAGCAAGATAATTGCATTAATGGAAAACTTTTTACAAAACACATGAAGTAAAATAGAAGCACACCATGTTATCTCTTCCTCTTCTTCCCTCTAGCCTCTTCTAGATTCCCTCTCTCCAACCCATCCCATGCCTCCACTCTCAGATTAATATCATCCCTTTTCTATGATTATTATTGGTAAACACATACATATGTGTGTATGAATATGTATTCATCATTATGTAATTACTATCTGCTCTCTAAACAGAACACCATTAGCACAGGCCCTAAGAACAACAGTTAATAAATGAGTGGTCCCTTATGAAACTGAAAAGCTCCTGTATGGCAAAGGTCACTGCTATTCAGAAAAAAGCAGCAAGGCTGCAAAATGGGAAAATATTTTTACCAAACACTCATCCATCAGAGTAGGAATATCCAAACTACATAAAGAGATAAAAAAACAAAACAAAACAAACAAACAGACAAAAAACCCCTCGGACATCAAGAAAACAACCCTCCCCCCCCCCCCCCCCCAGAGCTCGTGTCTCTAGCTGCATATGTATCAGATGATTACCTAGTCGGCCATCATTGGGAAGAGAGGCCCATTGGTCTTGCAAACTTTATATGCTTCAGTACAGGGGAACGCCAGGGCCAAGAAGTGGGAGTGGGGGGGAGGGTATGGGGGACTTTTGGGATAGCATTGGAATTGTAAATGAAGAAAATACCTAATTAAAAAAAAGAAAAAAAAACAATTAAAATGGGGGTACAGATCAAAACAGAGTATTCTCAAAAGAGGAAACACAGTCAACAGGAAATGCAAATCAAAACTACTTTGAGATTTCATCTTATACCATTTTAGAATGGCCAAGGTCAACAAATAAGAGACAACTCATGCTGGAGAGGCTATGGGGTAAGGAGACCATTAATCTATTGCTGGTGAGAGTACAAACTTGTAAACCACTATGGAAATCAGTGTTGCAGTTCCTTAGGAAATGGGGAATAGATCTACCCCAAAATTCAGCTACATCATTCTTGGGTGTATGCCTAAAGGACTCTCTACTCTACAACAGAGACACTTACTTAACCATGCACATTGCTGCTCTATTCACAGTAGCCAGAAGTTGGAAACAGACGAGATGATAGTCAATGGATGAATTGACAAAGAAAATGTGCTAAATTTACTCAGCTCTCATTGAATTGAAATTTGCTGGTAAATGAATGGAATTAAGAAAAATTATCCTAAGTAAATTAGCTTAAGTCCAAAAGAGACAAATGTGGTATATTCATTTATATGTGGATGTTAGCTGTTAAGTCTAAGATAATGAAGTCACAATCCATCTAATCACAGAGGTTAGGAATACAGTAACTCTCATAGATGGGTGTGGGTGAGGGTAGGAGTGGGAAGACCAAGTGAAGAGGAGGAGGTGAGAGGGGGTTAAGGGAAGGAATCCAGAGAGGAACATCTAATACTAAGAGCCATTTGAGGCGTCATATGGAAACCTAAGACTAGTAGCCTCCTAAAATATATACATATTTGAAAGAGTTCTAAGTGGAATCACTAAATAATAGTGAAACAGAGACCTGACTGGACATTTCTCATCACCAAATGAAGGCCCCACTCCTGGGAATGGGTTACACCCAATTGAGCTGTTGGCCAAAAGAGCCCCAATGAGAACCCTAAAACTACCCAGGTTACTGCTGAGACTAATTACCCCCCCCCCCTTTTTTTCTTTCCACAAACTGCTGGTAAGGCCTTGTTGCTGAAGATAACAACCACACAGTTCACTGAACACAGAGAAGCCAAGCTTGTTCCTACCTAGAGACTTCACATCTGTGGATTAGTGTTCATGGTACTGGACCATGATTTGCCTGCTTCCAAAGGAGAAACATTAACACCAACCCAGCCACAACCTTTTCTGTCTACAATAGTGAACCGCATGCAACATGCATTAGCGCGATGGTGGCACAATATTTGTGAAATGAAGTAACCAATTTTTGATTGGATTGAGGCCCACTGAATGAGGTAGAACCCATCCCTAATGCTGCACAGATGGCAAGAGCCTGAACACAGACATCTCAGGGATCTAGGGGAAGCCAAACACTACTGTTCTGCTAAAGAAGCACAGCAATAAAATGACTCCTAACGATATTCTTCTACATCCATAGGTCACCGTCTTGGTAGCCACCATCCATGACGTCTCCTCTTGCAGTAGATATCAACTGATATGGAGACCCAGAGTTAGACAATGTGCAGAGAGGGAGAGACCTTGGAACACTCAGTCCTTAATAGCATGTCTCCATCAATTCTTCCCCTCTCAGGGTTCAGGGAGCTCTAGGACAGAGGAGGTAAAAAGATTATAAGAGTAGGATGGAATGGAGGACCTAAGCAACTAAGGCCTTCTAAATACCACAGGACAGGCACACATATAAACTCCCGGGGAGGGTGGCAGCATGTGTACATCCTTCACTGGTCTGGGTCTGAGGGGGTGACATTCACTGAGATGAGAAGTGGACACAAACTCCCATCCCTAACACAGAAGCTCTCTTCAGTTGATAACTTCAGTTGATAAATGAAATATTACTTTTTCTCCAGTGGAGTGTTTCTGGATACATAAACCACATTTAAGGGCCCCATGCCTAACTGTACATGACCAACACAAAATGAACTCACTAGTACTTCTAGAGTTCCTTTGTTTCATAATGATTTGTCGGGTTTTTTGTTTCCTCTTTTTTTCCCCTTTCAGGTCCTGTGTGTGTGTGTGTGTGTGTGTGTGTGTGTGCACTGTGTGTATATAGTGGTTTCCAGTTTTGCATTTCTGTGTGTGAAAGTTTGCATCTCTGCATGTACATGTATTATGTGAACTTTTTCCTTTAGCTCTTTTCCTTGTCTTTGTTTTAATTTTGTATATTATTACTATTTTTCTCATTAGTTTCCTGATGAGAAGAAAGGATATGGATTTGGGTGGGCAGGAAGTTGAGGATCTGAGAGGAGCTGGGGGAGGGGGAACAGTAATCAGAATATATTTTATTAAAAATCTGTTTTCAATTAAAACACATTCTGGGTCATTTCTACCCGATCACACTGCCTAACAGAGGGAAATAAATAATTGTTTATCCAACTATTCCTTCTTTCATTCGTCACATGTTTTCCTAGCACCTATGAGTACAGAGCTCCCGGCTGGGGGCTGTGAAATTTATGGAGTTGTAAATCAGAGCCTTGTTCCTCAAGGGGCCAGCAAGAGAGGTAAAAGGCTTCCTAAGAGCTATGAAGGAGTGGAAAATCATGCCTAATACGACAGTTATAGAACAAGTTGTGAAAGGTCACTGTTAAGATAAATTATTTCTGGCTGAGGAATCATGGGAAGCTGTAGGAGGAATGTGGTGTTTTTGCTGAATCTTAACGAGTGGTTGGCATTTGGGCAAACAGTGAAAAGGTGTAAACCCTAGAAGTGAAGCAGATTGGGACCTAGATGGACAGGTCCTAGAAACTGAGCCATTCACCCCAGCCTCTGAAGTTTGCAAGGCTGAAGAAGCTGCTTGGAGACTGGAGACTGGAGTAAGCTGTGCTTCTAGTCTACGCTGGAGGCAGAAAGTACTGAAGAGAGCTATGAGGGAGACTTACAGTTCACGCTGAAATACACACTCTCCAGTTTAGAAGCTCGGCGATCACAGCTAGTTTATATAACTCCCCTGAAATTTTAATAGTCTATCCATAAAATGAGAACATTTGTTAAATATTTTATTAATATTTTCAAATATTGGGTGTGAAGATTAAAAGGCAGGATGCTTGAAAAGAAGAGAAAAAAAGCACACGAAAGCCCTCAGAGAAAATTAATTTCTTTTCTCATTTCTGGTACATTGGGGACCCAAGGGTGCTGTTTGCCAAAGGGGCTCTTGTGATGAGGCTTATGGTTTAGTAAAGCAAATGCATGGGATGAATTGGAGAGAAAGGGGGTAAAGGCTAGAGGATGAGAGGCAGGAAGGTTTCCTTCTTCTCTTAATTACAATAGAGCACATAGAGAACTCGATGCCGCAAAGAAACACCACAGCTGGGAATGTTTAATATCTAGACTATTAAAAGAACATTTCATCAAACTAATTATATCATAGTAAAATACCTACAGGGTGAGATGAAATCAAAATTATCTGTAGAATTTTGCTTTTTTTTTTTTTTTTTTTTTTTTTTAGTTGTTAGCCCTCTGCAGCTGGATACCTTTCCACCTTCTGGAATAGCACTTTATGAAACTTATTGGTATTACCTGGACAGATGTTTATTGAAGGAGCTGAAGAGGTCTGCAACCCTATAGGAGGAACAACAATATGAACTAACCAGTACCTCCAGAGCTGGTGTCTCTAGCAGCATATGTAGCAGAGGATGGCCTAGTCAGCCATCACTGGGAAGAGAGGCCCCTTGGTATTGCAAACTTTATATGCCCCAGTACAGGGGAACACCAGGGCCAAGAAGCAGGATTTGGTGGGTAGGGGAGCAGGGCGGGGGGAGGTATAGAAAATTTCAGGATAGCATTTGAAATGTATATAAAGAAAATATCTAATAAAATATTATAAAATTAAAAAATATGGATGAGCCTAATTTTAAATGATTCTTTTGAGGTTCATTTAAAATTAGGCACTTCGATCATCAAGGTGGGCCTCTAGCCTAACTAACCAGCAGTTCAACTATCAGGTAATCCAAAAGTCAAGTACGAATAAGCAGCTATCTGCTGGATGGCTTTGGCTTTGGGCTTTCCTTTATGGATTGTCTATGAGGTTCAAAAGCCACTCTCCACTTGTTATAATCACTTTCCAATGATGAAATAAGGCTTGAAGAAGATTCTCATTTCTTATTGACTGATATTCATAAACATTTATATTTTCACACATGTCTAAGCATTAGATAAATATCTGTGAAAGCAAGGAGCGAATATACTGAGCATTCTCAGGAGTATAGAATACTACTTAGAACTAGGGCTTTAATCAAGTAGGATTAATAAGCATTTTAGTAAGAGTGGGAATCAAACATGATCTTGATGTTGACTATATAAGTTGATAGGAAATGTGTGTGTGTGTGTGTGTGTGTGTGTGTGAGAGAGAGAGAGAGAGAGAGAGAGAGAGAGAGAGAGAGAGAGAGAGAGAGACAGAGAGACAGAGAGACAGAGAGACAGAGAGAGAATCTTTTGTGAACTGTGTAAAAGTATTCACCTGTCAATAAAATGCTGATTGGCCAATGAGCTGAGGCAGGATTAGAAGGTGGAACTACCAGCAGGCAGGGAGATTTCTGGGACAGAGTCAGGCAGAGATTCACCTCAGACTCTGAGGAAGAATCAGACACATGAAACTGAGAAGAAGGCAACCAGCCATGTACACGCTCAGAAGAGAATAAACTGGATTATTGAGATATGTATGAACTAGTCAGGATCAGATCCAAAGCTATCGGCCTAAGTGTTTATTCATATACAAGAAGTCTCAGGGTTGTTATTTCTGGGAACAAGTGGATGGTAGAAAAACACAAGGTTGCAGATGGCAGCAACACTCTCTCTCTCTCTCTCTCTCTCTCTCTCTCTCTCTCTCTCTCTCTCTCTCTCTCTGTGTGTGTGTGTGTGTGTGTGTAGATGAGGCCATACAATGAACTAATTAAATCTGTTTCCCTAAGCTTCCTCTTGTCATTTTATGATGAAAATGACTACAAAATTCAGTTGCCTTTCCAGGGTTTCTGATGCTAGTGCAGTTGATAAATCTCCCAAAGACACACCCTAGCTCTGGAGCCCTTGGCAAGCCTGCAGAGAAGCTCTTTGGATCCCCATCCACTGGGATGAATTGAAAGCCCTAGAGCTCTTGGCTATGCATACAGCTGTGCAGTGTGACTTCAGTGATACATGACAGACACTTGGAAGGCTCAACTTTATCCATCTGCACAGGGAGACTGTCATTAAAGCCAAACTCTTGGAGTTTCCTAAGAAAGCTACTGAGGGGAGAAAAATCTCATCATAATTTTGGTGCTTTGTGTAAATCTCTACCATAATTCAAGTCTTCCCAACATATCTGCCTTGGCTCTGATTCTAACCTCTATGTTTCTTCATGTTCGCCATTTTTATTCAATTTCCATCCTTACTCACCAGTCCTTTCTAAAATGCCTTCGATTATTGACAGTTTGCTCTGTAGAAATCCCTCTTGACATTAGCATGGCCCTGGGCCTTCCCAGTTTTCACTCTAATCATTATTGTCTATCCCTGCTTTACTCTCTGCCCTGGGCTGGTTCTTTACTCCCCTCCACTTCCCAAACTCTGAGGCTGGAGAGGTAGGCATCTTCTTAGTTCCTCGTTACACTTCTATCTGTCAAAAGCTCAGTCCCTTTAGAAAGCAGCAGTTCAGAGCAGACTCACAGTCTTTTAGCTAATTCCAGCCTCCATTAGACAGAGACCATCCCTGTCCCTGCACTAGATTACCTTCCTCTTCATTATGGTTGTTCTCGTAATTCTCAATGACCTCACGTGCGCACAAACACAGTGTCCAGCACTCCATCTTAACTGCTTCACTCCTAAAGATCTCACCCTCGGTCTCACTTCCACCCTACTTCTCTATCATCTGTAAACATCGGAGTACTTGGAATTTTGCTGCAGTATGAGATTTTCAGTGACCATACGGTCTAGGCATGGGTAGTATTTCCACTAATTCCCATCCTTTCTCTTAGACTACTCACTGGTGCCCATCCAGAAAATCAGTCCATATTCTGTCCAAACATAAACTCCCTGCACTTCTTTTTCTTTCCACATTCAAGTCTATGATCAGTCACTGTGTCCTTTTGGAAACTCCTAAATCTGCTTAATTCCAGTTCTGCAACCCAGGTGCTTCTCCATACAGCATCTGAGCATAGCTGGGTAGACACGAGTATCCTGATCCCATCATATCTGAGCCCACAAAGCTCAGGTGAGTTTCAGGAGTGACAGCTTTCTGTCTGCATGTCCCTGCTCAATTCACTTTCCCACTCCCTTAGAAAGCATTTTACATCCACTCTTTCAAACACCTAGAGTTTAATTCTCAGTGGCTGATCTCACTTTTTATGTTATTTGGTAAGTAGAAAGATTCCAAAGGGAATGCCTTCATACTCCCCAAATCAAATCTTCCAATCTATTTGTGCTTCATAATTGTCTTCATTACTATTGTAGTGAACGAAGTGGTAAAGAACAGTCCAGGATATCTTGAGAAACGATGAGGAGGATTTACATTCTAGACATAAATATTTGTCATACAACTATGTTTAAGAGGTGGCCCCATTGGAAAAGAGGAAAGTTATGAGAACAGAAGAGTCAAGAAATGGACCACATGGAGCAGCGTTGATGAAGATGATTCTGCAATGCTATGGAGAGAGTGGTCTTAGAGCACACATTCTCTCTCTGTCTCTCTCTGTGTTTTCAGGCATGTGTGTGACACAGCATGCATGCCCATGCCATGACATGCTGGTGGAGATCAGAGAACCATTCTTGGGAGCCCTTTGGGACTCAGTTCTCTCCTGCCACCTTGTGGGTTCTGCTGATTGAGCTCAGATTGTCAGGCCAAATGGGCAGATACAGGAAAATGAAAACTCTGGGACTCTGATTTAATGCTACATCAAAAATGAATTCCAGTTGATCTAACATAAAAACAGAGCAATAAAACATTTAGGAGGAAAAGCCCATTATGATGATATGGTATAGGTAAGACTATCTTAAATAAGCACAGGAAGGCAAAGAACATAATTTGAATGGCAATAAAGTTAAAACCAAGTCATTAAAAAAACACATTAGTGTAAGAGTTGAAAAGAAGTGAAGGATTTGTGCAATACAGACATCTGACAAAGGAAGAGATTATATAATTATCACACTCCATCAAAAAAAAATAGTCACCTAAATAGAAAGTAGGATGACTGTTTACATCAACACTAAGCAAAATACATTTGACATTATCAGGTTGTATGAAAATGCAAAATTGAATCAGGACAGGCATAGCATACCAATGTACAGTGACTATACCAAATGTTGGCATAGGGGGAGTTTTCCCACACAGTTGCAGCCCAAGTCCAGAAGTGTTGCTTTGGGAACTGTTGGACAGTATCTACAAAAGGTGAACACATATATGCCTGCATCTCAGCAGTTCTATTTGATGAACATACAAGAGGAATGTAAAGAGATGCTCATCAAAGCACAAACAGGTATGCTTATGGCAGCATTTGAAGAATAGTATCAAACTGGAAACCACCAACATCCTCCACAGTATAATGGATAAACAAACTGCAGCACATATTTAACACAGAACAACAGGCAGGATCCCACAATGAGATTCAACAAATTGCATCAATAGGCAACAATATGGAAAAAAAACATAATAGTAAAAGCCAGACTTACTGTGAGATAAATTAAATCCAGAATGCCAATCTTTCCTTAAGTCTTCAAAACCGCATGCCTAACACTTGCAAAGCCTATAATTCTTTAGGAAGCTATGATTATGTTCTTCTTAAAGAATATGTGCTGTTGTTTCTCTGTGCCACCACTTGGAATACCTCCTTAAGAATAGTAAAGTTACCTTGACATTGATTGAACACAGACAGCCACTTTCTCAATTAATGCTTATGTCATCAGATGAACCATGAACTTCCATTGATCACACTGCATCATTACCTCTCTTGGACTCTTACCAAATCTATATAAAACAGGAACAACAGTAGCTGCTCTATTACAGAACTGTTATGAGAATCCAACAGCGATAGCTCTACAGGTACTTGCATTTAATACAGATGCTTTTAATTAGCCATAAATAGGGATATCATCAGAAAACCCTGACATGCTCAAAAAATTACTTCTGATTTCAGGACACCTCCTCCCCATAGCTGCTGAAGCTGAATGGTGGATAGGTCAGCAAATTTATATTTTGACTGGCATTTGAAGTGATTCATTCTGCACACATGAGTTTGAGGACTACCACCTACTGACCAGATTTTCTCAATTGTTCTTCACAGTTTTCATGGAGCAGTCTGCATGCAGTGAATACTTCCGGACAGGATGACTGCTATTCAGTGTTACCAGAGTGGTATGTTGCAAATTATAAAAGGAATTTGTTACAAATCTGTGTAGCATAAAAAGAAAGTTTCACGTTTTGACTGCAGGAAAATATGAAAGGGGCTGTTGTTGTGTTAGTAGTATCAAAAGCCAATTCAGCTCCAGCCATTAGACTCTTCTCAACTCAGGCATTTGACTCCTCTCATAACCTATCCCACTGGGACTTATATTGCTTCCTTTCTCCAGCCCCCTTTAGAGAATGCAGTAGGCACAGACTTTTTCTCACAGACAGGATAAGTACCATATTCTCTGTGCCTGAAGTATTCGTGTTAAGCTCATAACTAGACAGTCATGACCACTTTCATTCTTACATCTGTATTCATTTATAAGAAAGTCCCAGGGAAAATGTCAAGTAAGACATCTCCCATTGCTTAACTCAAGTAGAAGTTTGTCTGAAATCACAGTAGCTACTTGAACTATTTTTGGTCTATGAAACAATTATGTGACTTATTTCACAGGACCAAAATTTTAGGGGCAAGCAACATCTTCCCATTGGATGTTTGATTGCACCGACAATACTGAGTCAGTCTCTTGTTAAAAAGGAAAACAAAACAAACAAACAAACAAACAAAAAAACCAAAAACAGAAACAAAACAAAAAACCAGGAGTTATTTCTGCCTCCATTTGTTCCATCTAATTACGTAAACTTAAAGGTAAAAAGATAAAGGTAGGATAGATATCCTATCTGTTTAAGGTGTTTCCAAATGTCCTCTTTCAGTACAAAGATTATTTTACGTACTTTATTATGGAAAGGAAGTTCATGAACTCAGTTTAATTTTTTTCAACTACTGTTTCAACTCTGTGAAAACCTGAATTCCTTAAATCCACTGAAGTATCTTTAAGTATCTTTAAGACATGCTCACTTCATTAGTTAAGGAAAAGGATGGTTGGGAATAGAGGTGAAGAACTTAATACTAGGCCACTAGATGGGCTTGTTTTCCAGACAATTGTAATTGTTGCTGTATAAATCTCAAACACTCTTGACTTTGTGATGCAATGATTAACCCTGAAGAAGAATCTGGACACAAAGACCTGTCCTTCTTCCTTTGTCCCCTCTTTTTCCTCCTCTTCTTTTTCTTCTCCCCTTTACATTTTTCACATTGGCTTGGTTTTTGGACTTTTGAGACGGGCCCTTACTTTGTCACTCTGGCTGACCAGGGACTCACTATGTAGACTAGGCTGACATCTGACTCACAGAGATCCTCCTGCCTCTGCTTCCTGAGTGCTGGGGTTAAAGGTGTGCACCATCATACTCTGTTCTCCACCTCTTCTTGCTAATACTGGAAGAAATTATTTTCTGGCAGTGAAGGTAAATTTTGACAGTTTGCTAAGCAGTGGAAATTATGCTGTAAGCAAGACAGAGGTTTCTACAAAACACCGTAGTCGTAATTTTTCCAGACTGGTTACTGGCGACCCTTACAAGGTCCAATTCCAAGAACAACTGCACTTGAAGCAAGGGTTCTCTGTCCTGAAGCCAAAATCACAAGGCACATAGATTAAAGCCATCAACTGTTCAGGAGTAGCTTGACCCCTTGACCCCTCTGCTTTGCTTTCCAAATGGAATTTGCACCATGAAAATAAGTTACAATCACGTATAGTCTGACAAAGTAAAAATAGAAAAATGCATGAACACCTTAAGGAGATGAGCCATTTAGCAAACTATTGACAACATTTCTTCGTCCCCTGAGCTGCATGAGTAACTCAGAACCCTTCCCCACACAGGAGGAGGAGCAGCAGCAGCAACAGCAAATCCCACGGAACCCACGGCATTTTGAGAACTGCCTTGGCAGACAAGTACAACACCATGAGAGGAAAGCACCCAACAAAGATGGAGGCAGAATTCTATCCCACACCCGTCATATTCTGTGTCACCTTTCCTGCTTTTGTGACCTCTGCTCTCTCTGTGATGACCTGGGGTTTCAAACATTCAATCCCTAAATTTTGTGACAAACTAAGAGTTGTAAGTGGCATTTTTTTTTCCTCTGTGGATTCTGTTCTGATACCTGAAATGGAATGTGAATGCGCTTGACAATCAAAACAGATTGGGAAGTAGCAACCACGGAGGTCTCTGGTTGATGGACGAGTGTAAAAATACTGACACCATTCAAAAGCTCACAGCTGGCTGTCAGGGAAAGGAAAGGGAGGAGATTAGGGCCGGGGTATTGACACTAATGCGAGGGGCTGTTCATTCATTCATTCATTCATTCATTCATTCATGCATTCTCTTGTTCATTCATTGGATTGTTTCCCACATACTTTTAGATCCTCTCTTAAATTAGAAACCAGTTTTAAATAAAGGCCTAAGAGTTTTCCAAGTAATACATAAAAGTGGTAACACTTACTTTCCGGTAATAAACTGGCTCCTGGACGGTGTGCAAATAGGCTGGACATAGTAGTTCTCTAGCTTAACTCCTTCTGCAGCGAGTTTATCAAGGGTGGGCGTCTTTATCTCAGATCCGTGGTAACCCACATCTCTAAATCCCTGATCATCAGCTAAGATAAAAATGAGATGGGGCTGGGAGGTGCCTGCTGTGCCTGCTTCAGGTCTCTCATCAACTTGAGCTTTTAGGGACCCCTCCTCTTCTAAGTCCTGGCCCCAGCACAGGTAGCCATAGGTGAGCAGGCTGAGGACCGAGAAGCCTGCCAGGGCACCCATCGCTAAGAACTTTCCAGACCAGGCCCAGGCCTGTGGAGATAGCGGAGGCAGAGGCTCCGCACTGTCCCTGGGGGCCATTCACTCTGGTCCCACAGGAGACTCCACAAGCAGAACCCTGCCCCCTTTGCTGCTGCTGGTCCACTCATACATGCGAAGGGGTAGAGACAGCTGAAGGAAGGCTGCGAGGGAATCCTGCTCCCTTCCCCAGATGCCACCACTTCCCACAACTTCAATCCTCTGGAGGTAACGGTTTAACTCATGAACATTGGAAAAACTAGAAGGGAGCAGATGTCCTCTTCACTGACTTGCAGTTCTTTACTTTTCAATTTTTCTTTTACCTCCTAACATCACCCGGCAGCTTGCAGGAAAGAAAAAAAAAGTTAGCATCTTCACCCAAAAGTTCTCACGAAGAAATAATAAAAATAATAAAGGACAAGAAAGGGACTGAGAGCCACACAGGACAGGAACGTCTGGCAGTCATATCATCCTCCACATCTTCGGGGAGCAGGACTGTGTCCATGCGCAGGCAAGCACCAGGCGTGGTGGGACTGACATCGGTCCAGCGTTCCAGGCACCCGGGAAGCCTTGCCAAGTTGCCCCAAGGAACCCCTTGCTTATGGATGAATGACAGGCTGAGCCGAGGGGACCTTCTTCCTGCTGGCCGCTACTCCTACCTTTTCAAGGCTAGTTCCCCATTTTCCGCTGAGCGTTTGTCAATCTTCTTGACCCCTCTCCGGGCCCCCGAAGTGAGAAAGGATCCTGCCCCAGCCGGCCTCCTCTTCAGCAATTCCTTCTCTACCCCGAAGCGCTTGGGGACATTCACAGAGTCCTGGGCGGCGATCGCAGAGCGCACGTGTCCCCTGTGGGTGCTGCAGCTGCTCCAGCGTGCCCTTGGGTGGCTGACTTAGTTCTAGCCATCTGTGCTTTCCTCCTCTGTTCGCCAGGCAGTCGCAGCCGGAGATCCATGCTTGCTGGTTGAGGGCGGGCCCAGGCCGGGGAGGCGCTGGCTCTCCGCCCTCCTTTCTGCGAGGAAAAGGATGGACCCGAGAAGGGCGGCTTTGCTGCGGGGCGGCTCCCTGGGGTCCCCAGTGAGACTCCTCAGTGCAGGTGAAAGACCATCTTTCTGTGGGTCTGCCCATAGACGATGCCCCTTGTCCATCCCGAAACGTTGGAAGCTACTGGAGCGAGTGAGAAGAGAGCAGGAGAATCAACAGATGGCACAGAACACTCTGTGGCTGGTTTTCCTTCATTGCTCAACTACTGCACCCCCCCCCCTTCCACCCGCCACCCATTCCCATCCCTCCCTGGCTTTGCCGTTTCTTTTCTTTTCTCTTTATTTTTACTGACAGCCACAAGTGCAACTTTTAAACTAGTACTTTTTCTGTCAACAGTTGACTTTTCCGGTCTCATCACTCTCTTCCTTAGTGAAGATGTTAAGAATGTAGGCTTTCTGCCTCTCTCCAAACTTGGTTTTTCCCGCCAAGAATGTAGAAAGAGAGGAAGGTTACACCCCGAAGAAGGAAGCCCATCTGTCGCATAGTGTCGAGTCAGCGATTCATGCGCTAACCTGGAACTTACTACATACCTGATGGTAACTCTGAGCATCTGATGCTCCTGTCTCCACTTCCCCAGACTGTAAGATTTCTCGAAGCCAGGTTCATATAGTGTTGAGTGAACACACACACACACACACACACACACACACACACACACACACACCCTCGGCGTACTGTCATATAATGTTGAGTCAACCCCATGCCATCTGCCAGCTGAGCTCTGCCTCCAGCCTTTGGATTTGTTTTGTAGTGAACATAATATCACCGTGTATTCTCTTCTCATTCCTCCCCTCTCTCTCCCTTTCTCTCTTTCCATTTATATCTCCTTTCTTTTGTTTCTCTCCTCTCCCTACAATAAAAGATTGCTTTCACTGAGAAAACATACTTTATTTTTTACCATAGTTAGAACCGTTTAAAACACTGCCCAGAGGCAGGATCTTTATAGAAGAGGCATCAATGCCAAAAGCGGTGTATATATATGTTATTCCCAATGTTTTCAACACTTTCTTACTGAACACCTAGTATAGCCTGGCATACAACATGCAAGATTCAATTAATGACTAAGTCATAATTCCAAGTTTCATTTAGCTGTTACTTTTAATTCCCTTCTGCTATTACACAGTTCCTGTCAACTTTGCAGGCAAACTTGGTGAAATGGAAACTTAAACTGGGAGACAGAATGCTGTTTCATGCAGCTAATTTTGCCAACATGAGCAGGCAGTGGCTTATTCTGGCTGCTTCCAGGAGAGACGTTGAGATTTAGAAGACATGCTTAGAATTGAGAGTAACAACTCTCTAAGTTTAAATTTCCAAACATTTAAAAAGAGTCAGTTCTACTGGGAGATTAAAAGCACAGAGAGGTAGGGATTCCGACTTCACTGGTCTAGTGGGGTGGGTGCTGGAGTGGAAAAGATGTACACACTCCAACAGACCCAGCTATTTTCAGTTGGAGAGCTAATGAGTAACATGGCAGGAGGGTCGTCTGTGTTTCCATGTGACAATAACAAGCATTTCCAATTTAGATTTTTGGCAAGAATTTTCTTTAAGCCAACATTTATGCAATACTTCCTGTGAGCTAACCATTGTACCCTAAACATGGACACACTTATGCATGCTCAAGTACCTCTTATACTTCATTATTCTAGACTAGCCCCGAGGAACATTGTTCCACTTGATAACAGTGGATGAGATGGGCCAGTAATAGCAGTGGAAGCAAGGAGTGAACTAAATTAGGATGTCTGGACTCTGGTAGACCCTCTACTATGGTGGAGAAGAAAGATCTCACTCAACCAAAACCTTCAGGCCCCAAGTGTTACTGTGAGAAGACATTCTGGAGAAGACAAAAACAAGGAAATTATAAAGCAAACACACCTGATGCAAGATGTGTGCGGTTAGGAGGTGAGGTACTTCAGAGGAGTGAGCTTTAAATGGAAAAGGATATTATTTTATTTGTTATCTTTCTTTTTTCTGCAGAAGTTTTGGATGTATAACTGACTTCAAAGCTCCTTCTCTTCAAAAGATTCACTTACAAATGGGGTTTCAAATCATTCCCAGCCAACAAGCACAGACTGGTCACAACTGGCAGCCAGGAGTCTATTGTCTGTGTACTTGGGTTATAAATACGGACTCGGCATTTCCTACCATAGAGTTGGAATTCATGCTCTCTTGTTTCAGACAATAGTCCCACCTCCCTCATGAAATGTCAAGTTGACATGTCTGTGCAGCTTAGTAGTCTTCTCACATTAGAACCAACATTCTTGATTCTAGCAATCAGTTGTTTCCATGGAATCTTGTCTTAGGTTTATTTTGGTTGGGTATACTTAATTATAAATAAACCCCATTTAGTTATAGAATGGCCATATGTCTTGGCTACTGTTCTATTGGTGTGAAGAGACACCACAAGTAAGGCAACTAAAAGAACAAAGCATTTCACTGGAAGCTTGTTTACAGCTTCAGAGTGCTAGTCAATTATTATCATGCTGGCCGGCAGGCAGGCATAGCATGGTACTGGAGAGTAGCTGAGAGCTAACATCTGATCCTTCACAAAGTGTAGGCAGAGATGATAGAGATGGAGACAGAGACAGAGACAGAGATAGAGATAGAGAGATAGAGATAGATAGATAGAGCATTATGTAGGTGCATAGGAACTGAGATTAATAAGCTCCCATGATATCATATACTTAGGGAATTTGAAGAGCCGGCCAATGACTTTTTGGACCTTAGGAGTGGATCCCTTTATGAACAGGACATGTCACTGAAGCATGGTCTCTTCTGGGCTGTATTTATAGTAATAGAAACAACAAAGACATTTCATCCCATGAGTCTGACTAATTATAACGTCCTTTCAAGATGACTGACAATTGTGACACCTTTTGATTAGAACAAGTAGTGATGAAGAATATAGGAAGAAAACTTGGAGATTTCTTTTTCAGGGGATGTTTGGAGGAGTAGATAATGGACTCCCACAGTTGCCGCAAAATTTGAAAATTTCACAGTAGTGCATCCCTTGATTAAAACACTAGGCTTTGGTTATGAGAACCGATGTTCACTGAAAGCTCAAAAAGAATTAATTGACTAAGAGGAGAATGGATACAAGTTTGGGGACCCCAGATAGAGTTTTTCTTCTGTAATATAAAAGTCAAATGAAAGGTAGGGCAAATTAGGATCTTGGTAAGTACTTGGAAGGGAAATCAAAATACGACATGGTAGCAGCAGCCCTACCCAGGGACAGGCAGGTTTAGGGTGTAACATCACTGAAGTTGACAGTATAGGGTACAGCAGTGAGTCACAGTGACCTATCTGTGAACAGCAAAGCTAAGAACATCACCAACAAGCAGCAAAATTAGTAACTGGGCAAGTACTACTCTGGAGCACTCATGTTCAATCTCTCCATAAAATGACATTGTTCAAATCCAGTTAATGCAAGGATAGAATTGCTTTAGCTTGCAAACTGCATATGCTTAGTATTTAAAAAGGCGATCAGACAGTATTCCTGCCATTGTGCTCTGTTTCTTACCCATAGATGTTTATTTTCAAGTAAACATGTACTCGGATACTTAAAAGATCTAACACATTTTAAAGGCAAGTTCAGAAATTGGAAAAAGAGTCCATTAATGACTTACAGATGACTTAAGAGCTTCACTGGGCTTATGTGTATGTTAAATACTTAAAAATGAAGAAATATCATAAACTTTAAATTAAAACACAAATAATATAAAACAGATGTCTGTCCTAATGTGGCCATCTTGACATGGGCCTCTGTGTCAGTCAGGTTTGCATTACTGTTACAAAATACCTCAGGGAAGCAATTTACTTTGGCCCAGTTCTGAGGTGTTGAGTCAATGATCCATGACCCTGTTGGTTTTCTGCTAGTGTCAGAACAATACACCATGGTGGGAATATCTGGGACATCAAAGAGAGAGCTGAAAATGTTAGAGCTCCACAGCTCACCATCAGCACATGGCCCCAGTGATCTTAAATCTCTCAGTAACTACCATCTCTTAACGTTTATACCACTTCCCAACAGTGTTATTGGTTGTAGAGTGATTCTTGAACTTGTGCATCCTCAGGAGATGCTCATCCAAACCATCACAACACTGTACCATAAACACATGGTTCTGTATGAAACTGAGAAGAAAGGGCTCCTTTAATTGAGCTTCTCTAGGTGATGTCTGCAAGCAAGACAGACATGGACCAGTGGTAGGAGACTCTCACTCACATCTTGAGGTTAAAGTAGGAATGGGATTTGACAGAGGTGGAATCCAGGCTCTAACCTAGCCGGTGAGAGTGAATGCCTGATAGTCAGGAAATAGTGAAAAAATATTCCATAAAGAAATTAGTAAAAAAAAAAAAAGAAAGAAAGAAATTTCAGGAGCAAGGAGGAAACCTCATGCAGTAGAAACTCCATAGAATCTATGAGAATAACCCTGGTAAAAACTCCTGGTAAAGAAGAATACAAGGCCTGAGCTGGCCATCTTCTGTGACCAGGCAAGGACTCAGGTGGAGGGATTGGGACACCCATCAAGCCACAACACCTTCAACCTACAGCTCATTCTACCTGCAGAGTGGGCTGGGACCAGAGCCCAGCAGAGTCATCATCAGAAGAAGGTCACAGTGGAACTCTCACTACATCTTATAAAATGAGTAGTGTGATCCAGAATAGGAATAGAATGGAGTGTGACAAAAGGGTCTCAGAGAAGATTACTAAGGATGGAGAAGATGAGAAGTAATGAGAGAAACACAACTGCAATGAAACATGAATCAAATGGTACCCACTAAACCACTCTGCTACGTATCCTCCCAACAACTGTGGCAGTGCTCTCAGAACCACTCCATACAGGTAGGCACGTGTGGGAAACGAATGCTGTTTGTACAAATGGGCGGGAGGTAAGAAAGGAACACTAAGACAGTAGGAAATCAAATAGCTAAAGACCAAAAAGGCAAGGAAACAAACAAACCAACAAAACTACAGCACCAGGAAGGGGAGAGGCTGACAGAACTGTCAGGCATGGCCATGAGGACCATAGAATATGTATCCTGGGTGTCAGGTATCACGTCCTTTACATGGCTTATGAATGCTTTTTTCCTATGCATTCACAAACATTGACAAAGGAAGAATCCCGGCATCTGAACACATTGACGTACACGAGATAGGCTTAAGGAAGACAAAGGTTTTACCTCAGTCAGTAAAAGTGAACTGACAAATGTGAAATAAAACGAATAGCCTGCTGGATGAGACATGGGATCTTGACAATAAACAGTACAGCTGCAAAATAAGTTGAAAAACTTAAATAAATGTATTCAAAGACCATCCAGAGACTGCCCCATCTGGGGATCCATCCCATCTGCAGACACCAAACCCAGACACTATTGCTGATGCCAAGAAGTGCTTGCTGACAGAAGCCTTGTATAGTTGTCCCTTGAGAGGCACTGCCAGAGCCTGACCAATACTGATGCGGATGCACACAGCCATACATGGGACTAAGTATGGGAACCCCAGGGAAGAGTTAGCAGAAGGACCGAAGGAGCTGAAGGGGATTGCAACCCCATAGGAAGAACAACAGTATCAACTAACTGGACGACACAGAGCTCCCAGGGACTAAACCACCAACCAAAGATTACACATGGAGGGAGCCATGACTACAGCCGCAGGTGTAGCAGAGGATCTTATCTGTCATCAGTGGGAGGTGAGGCCCTTGGTCCTGTAAAGGCTCAATGCCCTAGCATAGGGGGATGGTAGGGTGGTAAGGTGGGAGTGGGTGAGTGGGTGAGGGAGCACCCTCATAAAGGCGGGGCGGGGGGATGGGATGGGATAGGGGCTTGCAGAGGGAAAACCGGGAAGGAGGACAACACTTGAAATGAAAGCAATTAAAACAACCAATGAAATAAATAAATAAATAAATAAATAAATAAATAATATTTTGTTAATACATCAAGACTAAATATAATAAAGATGAAAAACATCAATCTATCTACTTGCTAAATTATGAGTTATTTGACCTGTCTTTGCCTTAGTTTTTCTTATCCATAAAATAGGAGTAAAAATAGTACCTACTCTGGAATATGCTATGTTACTTAGCTACTGGCAAACAAACAAACAAACAACAAAAATCGACAACTGTGGGGAGATTGCTAAACAAATTTCCCCAAAATTCAACAATTTCAAGCAACAATAGTTCAATTTTACAAATCTCAGCATTGGGCCAGTTTTCTTCCTGGTATTGTCTCTCTGTGATCAGTGGCATAGCAGAGTAGCAATAGCAGAGGAACATCTGCCCAAGGAAGGAAGCATACACTCGGCCTACCTCCTTACATCCCTTACATCCCATTGATTGATAAACAAAAGTCACAAGATGAATGCTAGTGTCAAAAAGTAAGAGATACATTCCTCCTAGGAATGAATCTATAAAAACAAAACAAACAAAACAAAACAAAACAAAACAAAACAAAACAAAACTGTGGATCTACCAGGGGTGAAGAAATGGGGTTGATAATTAAATCTACTTTGGTTGACTTAAGAATGATGTAATTTAATATCTGAGAAATATTTCAGGAGTTACTAGATGGGTATTAAAGACTGTGGTGGTTCGAATAAAAATGGATCCCATAGGGCCATTTGGAGTGGCACTGCTAGGAGGTACGGCCTTGTTGGAGTAGGTGTGTCTTTATTGGAGAAGGTAGGCTTTGAGGTCTCAGGAGCTCAATTCAGTTCTCTTTCTGGTGTTTACTGATCCTGATATCAAACTCTCAGCTCCTTCTCCAGCATCATGTCAGCCTGCCTGCTGCCATGCTTCCTACTAGGACAATATGGACTAAACCTCTGAAACTGTAAGCCAGTCCTAATGAAATGTTTTCCTGTGTAAGAGTTCCCATGGTCATGGTGTCGCTTCACAGCAATAGAAACCATAAGTAAGACAAAGACTATAAATACTAATTTTAGTTTCTTTCTTTCTTTTTTTAAAATTTTATTTAATCTTTTGTTTTACATTCCAGATTTTATTCCCCTCCTGGTCTACCCTCTGATTCCCATCTTAATTTGTAAAATAAAAGAGAGCTGATGGCTGGGCAGATAAAAGGGAAGGTAGAGCAGAAGGTAGGGAGAGGGAAGAAGGAGAAAATGGAAGAGGGAGAGGACACAGAGGAGGAAGACTAAGAAGAAAAGTAGAGCAGAAACACGTGGCCTGGAGCAACCTCAAGTTCAAAGGGGTCTCATAGAAGTGGAAGATGGTAGTGTAGCAGTAGATCTGCCCAATCTAGGTGCCTGCATGTATTCATATTAACTGTGTTGTGTTTTCATTGCTGGTGCATATTTGGGTTGGAGATTTACTGCAACATTTCCATATCCTGTACTTCCTCCCTACGTGTCCATATGCATGTCCCTACCCCCATCCCCCATCCCCCACCCCACCGACCTCTCCATGCCCTGGGACCTCCAGATTCTTGAGGGTTAGGTGCATCTTCTCTGACTGAAGCCAGTTCTGGTAGTCCTCTGCTGTATATGTCGTGGGAGCATCATATCTGCTGGTGTACATTACCTGGTCCAGTGTCTGAGAGGTCTCAGGGATCCAGGTTGATTGAGACTGCTAACCTATTCTAAACTAGTTTATAGGTTAGCATTATTCTAGTCAAAAATATCACATTAACGCTGACAATACAGAATGCAACATCCAACAATCTCAAATTAAGATAATATTCCCATTCTTATTACACAGTATACAATATTACATGATCATGATGTGTGTTCATAAGTAAAACACAGGAAAGGCAAAAATGTATCTGGTGTTATAGAAAAACAATATGTAAACTAAGCTAAGTATTTATGTAGTTATGTAACTATGCTAAAAATAACCCATATATTGTAGCATATGCCAAAAAAATCTATCTCATTTAGAAAAAAAAATACTTTTTAAAAGAGTATTTTAGAAATTCTAGTAGAAGTTTGAATGGCTAGGCACGTTCAGGTATTATTTTTCAGCTTTTTAGTGATATGGGATCTGCGACATATGGCTGATCATGAAACAAATACAAAAGACTATTAAGTTACAAGTTTTAAGTGAGGAACTAAAGAACAAAGCTGTGTTTTTTTCCAAAATCATGTGCCAGGACAAGATGCCAATTTTCCATACAGATTATAGAAAACCAGTTGTACAACTCTTAAAATCCTTACCTCTTCCAATGTATACAGATTGGAGAGGATTCACGAGGGTCATTTTTACAAGGGAGTTGCTATGTCCTGAATAATCTACTTCCAACACAGGGCTGTGGTGGGACTTTCTGACCTTCTGACATTCACATGATCTGGTGCTTGGTTTTCTCCCAGAAATCTATGGAGTAGCTGCTGGTGACCAGAGGGAAAGTATAGGTTACAGAAAGCTGCTGATTCTTCATTACTTCCTTAGGGCAAAGTATACTTGCATGGCCCCTAGAAATGAGATACTACCACACACAAAGCAAAGCTGTCTTAGTTGTCTTTGGCCTGTGGAGTAGGTGAAAGTGCAGTGGTGTGGTTCAGACAGGGTTTTATAGAGTATAAAGGAGTTCTACATGGAGGAGGTGACTCTTGAATATATCTTTCTCTAGAGAAGAAGCCCTCCGAGAGGGATCAGGCACCTTTACCAAACAAAAGTCATTCCATGACACATGCTGCCTTAGCATACATCATATTGGTCATTTGACCTAACTAGGAGAAATTAACCTAAGAAGGTAGGGAAGAAGGAGTAGAAACTCTAGCTAAACACTACAGTGTTCTGTATCTAGGGAGAGGAAAAGGAAAAGGTTTGCTTCAATTCAAGACTATAGTTTTTATAACTGTATATTGTTGGACTCATATTTCAGCACTGAGGTCAGATTTGTTATAGATAGTGATCAAAAGACTGTTAATTGACAGTGCTGCTCAAATCGTTGGTTGGAATTGTTCAATGCAGTAGTTTTACTATCTTAGCTAAGGTTCCTATTGCTGTGATAAAACACCATGACCAAAGCAATTTGGGGAGAAAAATGTTTATTTGATTTATGCTTCCATATCCCTGTTCATCATCAATCGAAGTCTGGACAGGAATTCAAGCAGGGCAGGAACCTGAAGGCAGGAAAGTGGCACAGTGCTGTTCAGGAGTGGCCCTATTTCCAGTAGACTGGGCCCTCCCACTTCAGTTACTAATTTAAATGCTTCACAAGCTTGCCTACAGCCCAACCTTATGGGGGAGGCATTTCCTTAACTGAGGCTCCCTCCTTCACAAGGACTCTAGCTTGTGTCAAGTTGACACAGAACTAGGCAGCACAGTTAGATATGAGCATGTCAGTGATATGAAAGCAGCAAAACTAAATTCAAAATGAAACAAAACTATTTTATTTTCACTATAAAACACGAAAAACAGTTAAGCATGTATGGAATTAAAAAGAATTCTTTCAAGTTCATAAAAAAAATACCTTCCAATAACTCTGTAAAATGTTTGGACCCAGTTAATATAAATAGGGATGAGCGACAAGGAAATAAGTCTTCTTAGTAGTGAGGACTATAAAATAAGCAGCATAAAACATGTTTATTATCTTGAAATGATCAATTATACTGCTTTATAATGTGGAATGTTGGTGAGATTAGAATGAAGCTGGTCTTTACATCTCTAAGCAAACAATTCAGGAGAATAAAGAAGGTAAATCTATGAAACTGGTTACCATGGCACTAGCTCAACAGAAAACATGATAATTATTTAGGAAAGTAGCTTACATACATTTGGGGACATCCAAATGATGCAATACTATGATCATTAGAAGTGTTTAAATATAATAAAAATTAAATTATTTTACAATGCATCAAAAACATACAGTATTTTCTATGTTAAACCTATAAGTTGCATTTAAATATTTATGTTAATTCCAGAAGATAAATATTTTTTTTAAATTAGTCAGGTTGAGTCACTGGGAGAGATAGTGTTAAACAGAAGAGAGGATCATAAGAAATGGGGAGGAAAGAACACCAGCTGGACAGAGTGGAGACCCTTCCTGGGCACAGGGAGGCCATCAACTCCTGTTCTGCAGGGTTAGGGTTAGGGTCCCATGCAATGTCTCCTCATGATATAGAGCAAGTCCCTTAATTTTTCTGAGTGTTGGTGGCTTCAAATACATAAAAAGAGATGAGTCCCAGGCCCAAAATAATATCTCCTTTCTCTTTGAGATTCCTTTTCTATCTCCTTAATAAAAGAACACAGAATTTCTAGGGCAGAAGCCAGTTGGATATCAGCACCAACTATATGTCAGAAAATGTTCAAACAGAAGCCAGCTGGAAGAGCGTGTGTCTCTGAAAGACTACTGAACTATCTCATGGTAGAATTATATATAATCTTCACTGTGAGTTATATAGTCTCTTTTAAAAATAACCTTCAAATATTTAACATACTTCAAGGAAAAGATTAAGACAGAGTTTGACTTTTTTTCCTACTGTCCATCAAGACACTACATGTATTCAATGTTTTAGTCTGTTACAGGTGTGCAGGGTGTGGTCTCTATCTACTGCTACTGTTATTTTCTGTGGATTGGGTAGGAATAATACACATGAAAGTGTTTTGTAGCATTCCTGTAAATGTCTATATTTCTCCCGTTTTCTCCATAGCTCTCACTTCAGAAAATTCCTTGAAAATGGGTCACCTGAGAATTCAAATGATTACTTTTTCATCTAAGGAGTCGGGGAAGGGCTAAAAGCTAGTGTATGGTAGCCTGATAATGCAGTTTGAGGCCAGAGAAGACTCATTCAAAATCATACCCTGGTGAGGCCATCCTCAGTATTATGGGATGGGGCCAATTTTTTAAAAGTGGAAGATCAGATATCATTAAAATATTTGTCTAATTGTAATAAACCAAGGTAACAGCCAAATATGGTTGCTTACCTTGTTCTCTAAAGAAAATAGAACCAGAGAAGGTACAGAGAGTAGCTCCTCCCTGGTGAGTCATAGAAAGAATGGCCCTTTGCCTTGGTACACAATGTTCCTAGATCTCTAATTCATTGAATTCTTTAATTGCTTACATTCAATTTAGCCACCACTGTGCTCAGTTTCATTTGAGACATTTTAATCTTGGGAAAGAAGTAATCTCAATGAGTATTTTTCCACTGGAGTATTTCAAACTTAAGTTGTCACATACTGTCCAGTACTGCCTATTTTACAAATTAGTTTACCTCATATATATTTTGGTTATAACTACTGTGCCACTTTTATGATAACTTGTTTTAAGAGAGTTAAAGTTATCACATAATTTAACCTGTAACCTTGGCACTCCTCACTTAACATCAACTGGGCATGGAAAAAGAAGGGATGGTGCCAAGAAGTCGTCCTCATGCCTACCAGGTGACTCTGACTGGGGTATCTGCTTCAATGTTGGTCCAGGAAGTCTTCAAGCTGTTACTTGAATTCCCAAATGTCAGGTAGCAAATCACTGACTATGTGACAATAAAAATATCAGCTGCTTGCTATGCTCCTTGCTATTTATTTATTTTTTTTATTAACCATGTCTCTTTAGTTTTGAAAAAGTACAGGGCTGGAAAGATGGTTCAGCAGTTTAGAGAACTGGCTGTTCTTCCAAGGGACTCAGTTTTAATTCCCAGCACCTATGTGGAAACTCATAATCATTTGTAACTCTGGGGATTCAGTTCCCTCTTATGGCCTCCCTAGGCATCACACTTTGATTACACAGACATGCATCCACACAAAATACACACACACACAGACACACACAGACACACACACATATTATTTTCCTTTGAAAAATAAAGTATCTATGTCTTTTTGTTGTTATTGTTATAAAGCCAGAAGATTTTGTTTTGTTTTGTTTGTCTTAGACACTTTTTCTGATTTATTTTTGAGATTGTAATTTAATTACATTTTTCCTTTCCAGTTCCTTACTCCAACCTCTCCCTTACTCTGTCCCTTGTTCAAATGCATTGATTTGAATGCACGAATAATTTACTAGATCAGTTGTTGATGCATGAATATATGTGTTTATATTCCTAAAATATTCCTAAGTACCGCCTGTTGGATTCATGTATTGATGTTTATATGTTTGTTCTCAGGGCTGAGTGTTTGGCACTCAACAGCGCACTCATCCCTGAGGAGGACCATTCTCTCCAGTCCCAGCTTCACTCTGTTGCTTATATTTTTTCATGGAGCATTGAGACCTCACAGATTTTTCTCTGTGCAATTTGGCATTTTCGTTGGTGTTCTCCTTGTGAAAGTATAACGTAAAAACAAAAATCTAGGCCTTTAGGCCCAGGATTGGGAATGTGACCTCTGTGACTTAATGCTCCAAGGTATGCTAATCATAAAACAGACAGCGACGTTCCTCCACCCACCCGCTTCCTGGGTTCAAAGAGTGTTCATTCAAAGAATGTGCTATTGTTAGGAGCTCTTAGAAACTGTCTTGAGAGATAACCGGAACAATTACCAGGCATTCCTTGTGACTCTTGTGACTTTGCACTTCCTTGGGACTCTTAACTGGTATCTTTGGTATTTTCCAACAACGCCCTCCTCACTTCCTTGAGTTGTGGTTTCTTCCTTTAAATACCCCCTTACCCAGCTACTGGGGTGCCAAGGTTCTCTACCCCTGCATGGTGTATGACTGTGGGCTCGAGAGCGCTCTTGAATAAAAGTCCTCTTGCAGTTTGCAGCAAGACCATTTCTTGTGAGTGATTTGTGGTGTTGCCTCTCCTGAGTTAGAATGTGGGGGAGTCCTCACGTTGTGGGTCTTTCACTTGTTCAGCTCATGTTTGGTTGGTCATGGTGAGATTTTACATGGGTAGCTTCTGATCTTGTCAGTGATAGCATGGTGATTGGGTGTGGGGAACTACAACCCCTAATTTACTAAGCCAGTATAATCCTTATCAACAGTCTATAAACAGTCACTCTTACACCCACAGACAAGTATAGTCCTCATCTGTTTGAAACAGATGGAGACTACTACAGAAAACCACAACCAATCAATACACAGTATTGCAGAACCCAGTCTCAATTGACTTCTACAAAGCAATCCTACACCTAAGGCTCAGAAACTGCCACAGACCCTCTTGGTGACTGTGTGCGAACAGGTCTCTGGTTGCAGGTGGACAAAGGAGTTGGAGAAATGAATGACAGACAGATCAACACGACAGGTTGTGTAGAAGCTGAATGTAATTTGTCAAGTCGAGCATCAAACTTTTTATACAGAAGAATAACAAGAAACCAGGCAAGATATATCCACCGAGTTACAGTGACACAATACAAAAGGAATGTATACATCAAAAGATGGCAGGGACCAGGTGCTGCTGTTTATCTCTAAGAAGGGAACCAGGTGTAATGCTAGTCTATTGTTAAACCCACCACCAGGGGTTCTAGTGAAGAAACCTGTCTCAGGGGGATTCCCTAACTCTCTCATGGTAAACTCACTTATTTGCTAGGCCATTGTGTATTCACTTGTCTGGGAAAGACTGGCTATTGTCCCAAATAAACACTCTACAGACCAGCCCTGAGCTATTCCGGCTCTGTTCTTTGTGCCTAATTAGTTTCACCTTCTCTACTAGAAATAAATTTGAATATTACTGAATAGATAACCTTCTTACTGAATTTTTACTGAATTCTAAGTTTGTTGGTTTCAAGGATTTTCTGGGACGTTGGAACACTGGCGAAGGCTTAGCTATGTCAGAATTCAATCTTTAAAGGCATTTATAATAAAACAATACTAAAAGAGAGCATGTGGATCCATACACCAGACTAATGCAGGGATAGGGTATGAGTATACGGGTTATGAGAAAGCCAAGGTTCCAGGAGATAAGTTTCTCTGAAACTCTTTGCCAAGTGATTGCTACCAGGCATCTCGGCCTGTTAAGCAGACTACACTGGAGTGTGCATAGCAAGGGACCATTGCAGAAGAGGTAGTGGAAAGATTGTTAGTACTAGAGGATCAGGAATTTTTCTGTGAGACTGTGTTTCCTAATAATGTCAGATTTTAATTTTAGAAACATTGTCAACCATCATAATGTAAGGGAATCATTTACTAGGCCAAATCTTATACTTAGTTCAGAAAACATAATTTCTAAAATATGAATTACACTGGCTATGACAGTGCCTTTGTATTATGACAGGAGTCCTAGGGAGCCTCCTGTTTCTTTCATGGTCATTGAAAGTCACCTGCATAATTGATAAAGTTCATTTCTCTCTCTCTCTCTCTCTCTCTCTCTCTCTCTCTCTCTCTCTCTCTCTCTCTCTTTCTCCTTCTAGGGGTGGTTAGATTGACTTGTGGGTCATCACACCCCATGGCTGAGACCCACACTGAATGTGCTTGGCACAATTATGTAGGCCAGAAATCTGGATGGGACAAAATCAAAGAAGAGGGAAAGATGGGATGGGAGATGATGCGATGCAGTTACAAGACTGGTACCCTGTTTGCTGCTGACAACCTACTCTAGGCTCAATGTTCTTCAGTTTTCCTTGATCCTCTTAGTCCTCAGCCTGGACTTGGTGTTCCATAGTCTCTTCCTCTTGTCCTGAGGTCCAAGCATAGAGTGAGTATCTGCTTGTTCCCCATGCTTAGCCTGTAGACAGCCACTGTAGGAATGTTCAGCCCCTGGCTGTGTAAGTCAGTTTAACCAATTTCCTCATATAGTATATGGATCCTATCAGTTCTAGGCCTCTAAGGAACCCTAATACTGCCCCACCCATCCTCTTAGGAACTATTTGGTTTTACATTGATGGGTCAGCTGGACAATAAAGCTGTTGTTGAGCAACACTAAAGCAAACTCAATTATTTTGGAATATTTCTTGTACAAAATAGGGAGCAGCCATTTTAGTCATAAGGTTTTAAAATATATATCTTAAAAGCTTTAATGTTTTAAAAAATGCTATCAGGTTTTCCTCTTAAGTTTATCATGTGAGAACTATTTTGGAAACTTTAATCATTTAAACATCATTGTAATGGGCATAATTTCTTTTTTTGTGTCAGTGATATGGCTCATAGATATCAGAGAGAATATTTCCCTCATGATTATCTTGTGACTCTTTGCAATAATAAGTAGGAAAACAGATTTTTTGCAGATGTTTTTATTACTATGTTGAGTATTCCAAGCCAGAAAATCTTACTTAAATTTAAATAATACATCTTTTAAAACCCTTGAAATTAATTTATTTAGTTTTCTTCAACTTCATGCCAGATGGAAACTTGTCTTATGACATCCAGGAATTTCTTTTCGTATGAGTTAATTTTAAGAAATCTGTTTTTCCTTTACAGTAATGTTTCAATATTTTGGAAAAAATACATATAAGTAAACATATAACCGTAAGCTATCTTTGTGGAACCAACAATGAACTCACATGTGTTTTAATTTAAGATAAAATGACTAATAATTTTATGTGAACAGCTGGTATTATGGGAGCTTTTCAAATTCACAAATGAAGTGGAAAATAATTCCAGCTAATTGCTCTTTTCTTCAAGGCTGCAATATTGTTTGAAATGAAGAATCTTTTTGCTCAAAGTCATTGCTGTGGTTTGGATACAGTTTGTGTTAATTCCTCAAGGGTCATGTGCTGACATTTCGCTGCCCTGCTCATCCTCCTCCAATTTTCATATTATCTCTGTGCTCAGTTCCACATATGAGAGGAACACATGTGGTAACCATCTTACCACGTTTGGCTTATTTTACTTAATGAAATGTTCTCCATTCCTGTAAATATGATTTTATCCTATTATATATGTTCTATTATATGTTTGTACTACATCTTCTTTATCCATTCATTGACTTCCAAGCCTCTGAACTGACTTTATGTCTTGGCTACTATGAATATTACCATGGTACACATTGGTATGTATGCAAGCATTTTTACAGCAAGCTCTTGATTCCTTTTAGTACAGGTCTAGGAAATGTGCAACTGGGTAGCAAGGTAGAGCTGTTTTCAGATTTTAAGGCAGCCTCCTTATTGAGTCCCAGTGTAGCAACATTAATTAACTCTCCTCTACAGCATTTAGGTTCCTTCTCCCAGTCACCCCTGTAAGTGCCTTGTTTTTATTTCTGTGTTCATATCCATTCTGATTGGGGTGAAATGGAATCACAACATAACTTTGATACATTTATGTGATGGTAAGGATTTTGAAGCTCTACAAGAGTGGTGACATTAATGCTTTGTTATTCAGTGGCAGCAGGCATGGCACTTTGAGGAAGGAAAAAATATATTTTAAATATGATTTTTTTAATAAAAGATTTCCATGAACTTTGACAGAAGTGAGCAAATGCACACACATACACACACACACACACACACACACACACACACACAAATGATGCCAGAGCCAATCAACACCCAATGAAGCTCAATACAACACCTACCTTCCTTAGAATTTAAACACTGGGTAATAGTAGTTGTGAAACTTCCTCTGACTTCAGCTCCTCTTATGCAGCAGTAAGATTTTCAGTATTCAGGAGCCTGTCTGTACCATTTACCTAAAGAAGAGGGATGCTGCTGATGGGTGTCCAAGGTCATGCCATTCATCCATAGTTTTGTCTCATCTTTACTATCTTACTACCTCCATCTCAGCCTTAGTGAGAGCCTAGTTAACTGTTGATAATACCCAGTTTCCTTGGGCAATGTATTTTCTTGTGTAGTCTTAGGATCAAGGCAATTATGAAAGCTAAGCCTTCCACTGGAATGTTTAGGGAAAGATAAGCCATGGATTCAGCATTGTAGATTCTATAGAAAATTTCCGAAAAACCAAAACCAAAACCAAACCAAACCAAAACCAAACCAAACCAAACCAAACCAAACCAAACCAAACCAAACCAAACAAAACCAGTTAAGCTGGTAGCCACAGCCGTTAGGCTAGATCCTGGTAGCTTCTGGGCATTGGGAGGAACATTATTCATTATCACCATTCCGTCAGTGGAGGACTCAGTGGAGGAGACCAGAAGAGGATATTAGGCCTTCTGGATTATATTATAAATGCTTGTAAACTACAATGTCGGTTTGGGTTATGAAACCTGGGTTCTCTAGAAGATCAGGAAGTGATCTTAGTGACTGACCCATCTTTCCAACCCATCTCATAGCTTTATTTCTTTAGTTTTTCTTCCGTTCTTTTGGCATTTTAGTTATAATAATTATAATATGCTGTGGGGAAGCCCCTTTCTGACAACATTTCTAGATGAATCCTGTTCCTGGAAGCCTCCCTGATTTAGGAAATGTCTTCTGGTATCCTACTTAATAGGTATTCTGTGGTTTTTATTCTGTACCTTGTCAAGTCTGGTATTCTAATGTTGTTCCAGGTGTTGTTCATGTCCTGCTCATAACTTTTTATTATTACTTAAATTAGTATATTCACCAATTTCATCTTGATACCAATTCTGTTTAGAGAATGATTCACAACAAGTGTACTTCCGGCTTTAAGTGAGAAAGTTCATTATGTATGTAGCAAATAAAAGGAAAAGGATAGGAAAGAGTGGTTAAGTGAAAGAACATAAAATTGGGCACTTACAATGCTCAGCATAAATGACCAGAGAAGCCCTGTTGAGATACCTGGTGGGATTTTTCAGTTGGGAGTCCTGAGAAGAATAGATTTCTCCTCAGGTGATGTTTCCCATGTCCCATTTCCACCAAAATGCATTTTTATACCATGAGATAAGCAATAGTGATGCCTGTTAGAAATGATTTACCTTCTGGTTGCCCTCAGGGCACACAGTTTTGAATACTTCTGGCTGTTAACTGTTCTCCATCTTCCTCACAACAATATCAGTGGGCCAGCTCCAGGATAGGCAGTCTTAGAGGCCATTTGAGATTAAACATGGTTGAGTCTCAGATAGGAGGCTCTCTGTTGCTCCTAGAGTTTGTTTACAATGAGTGTGGACAACATACAATTTATTAATATGATTTATGTTACAATGTCCTACATGTTCCTCCTCTGCTTAAGCCAGTCTATTATTGATGTTTCCACTGAGTTTTTAATTTGACATCTTGTGCTCATTACGTCTAAGATTTCCATTTGGTTTGTTTTTCCAATTCACAAGGACATATTCATGTCATATATTCTTTATTGCTGTTCTTGATTTAGTCATTTTTGTACTATCTCAGATGGTACTGATTTAAATAAAACCTTATTCTATATTAGTTCTCTGATATTTCATCCATTTCAATGTAGCTGGCCTAAACTACTACTGAAATATGAACTGGCAAGAATGAATATATATGTGTGTGTTTGTGTGTGTGTGTGTGTATACGCACACACACATATATAATGTGTATGTATATGGTCATATATATGGTCTTATATATTTGTATTTCTATGTTGTTTTTGAATATCTGCTGGGATGAGTATCTTCCAATCTTCCAATTTTATGTGAAAAAATTTCATCAAGTGTCCTTTTGTTGATGCTTTCTGGTATATCACATTAGTATGTTATTGAGAAGTGTCATGGGGACAAAATAAGTATAAACTTTAATTTTATAAGATGATCTTTAGACAGTTTAAGCTGCCAGACTTGATAAAAAAAATCAAACTCTGCTTTGGGTCTTCAACTGGAATCCCACTTCTTACCAAGCTTGCTTCCAGAGATACTCAGCCTGTGCCACAGTGAACAACTGGGTAGATGCTGGATGAGACGTGGCGATATTATTTGATCTTCATTCCATGGGATAGGAAAAGTTAGAGGCATGTGTTTCCCCATGAGGTATGCTTGGCCTTTCCTAAATATCTTCTCATTATGAGTCTATGCTTGTGTGCAGGGAAACGCAAAGCAAAATTCAAGTTCCAAAGACCAAGCAGCTCCCAGATCAGCTTACTTTTGAATGCTTCTAGTCTGCATGTATTCTCAAGACCACATTCCTGCTGTGTCTCCCTACTTCCCTTTTTATTATATCTCTGTCCTGCCACACCCAGGCTGTGGCAGGCCAAGCATTGATGTACTCTTTCTTATTGTTTGTTTTAGAGCAATCCCTATGTCTCCCCATGTCTTGGAGAGTCCAATATTGAACTGTAGTGTGTTCTTTCAGTCACCCAACTTGATGAATGGCTGTTCTCTGGTTGCTTTGCATCTGAGCTACAGAACAATTGGAAAGCTCTGCTCACTTTTAAAACTGACCAAACACCCCCAAATATGATTTATTAAATCACTTTTAGTAAGGATAACATGTCACCTATCAACTGTTAATATTTTTATATAACATATAAGGGATGTATTTCTTTGCCAATATTATTTTCTGAAGTTAACTAGGCTAAACCCATTATAGAGAGGAATTTTTGCATTTCAATTACTTTTGGCATCTACAATGATTCAGAGACAAAAAGCATCTAGTTGAGTCTGGTCCAACTGGTAACTCTTTCTTAATAGGAATGATTAGAGCAAGTTTTAACAAAGGGTATTTACCTTCTACTCAGACTCTACTCCAGTTAAAAGACACATGAAAGGAATGTACAATAGGGCATTAAAAGTACCAAGAGCACAGGAAAACATTTTTTAAACACTTCCTAGTATACATGTTTTTATATAAAGAATAGAGTTTTCTTTTCAAATGTCCTAGACAAGTGCACATAAAAAGAAGTTTCTCTAGTGTTTTTAATAACTGACTAAAAAAGCCAGTTCTCTTCCAAAGTGACATAAAAACATTTTTACTACTTTATTATTCAGAGTCACCTCAATAGATTCTCTTCATTCACCCAAGTGCTAGCTTTCAAAAAGTCTCACATCTGAAAAGACATCAGTTCTGTCCATCTATAGCATCTGTGTTTTCTTCTGTATGCCAATCTCAGTTCTTAAAGGTAATGTGGTTCCTTTATTAATTCATACCTCTTCCACATAAAAGAGAGTAGGAGTAGCCCAGCTTTCCCCACAAAATACACTTGTGTTTCAATTTGTTTTGCCCTATGCCTTCTTCTGTCTTGTGTAGACAGCTTGTTGTTATGGATAACTGTGCCATCTTGGGTTGCATTTGTGGGCCTCCATGACAGATCTGATGGATAGGGTGGAGTACGGCAGGGTTCAGAGTTTGGGCCATGTTGTCTGTAGTGAGGGAAGCCTGCCACAGTGCTGCTGTAATAGGTTGAGAGGTAGTGTTAACATCTAGCCACCTCAGCTGCTACCACAGTTGCCATTGCTGCTGCTGACAATTCTACTACCCCAGGAACTGAGTTTGCTAGTGCTGTCATCATTACAATGGCTTCTGCTACTACTGTGGTAAGCACCATTACCACTGCCAGCCCAGTATCTGATGGTCCCACAAGGCTCTGAAGAGGATTTTCCTGACAAATGGTGGGTGGTGTTAATGAGTCCTTCATTTTCTCCAGATGGCTAAGTGCAGTAGAGCCCACCCTGGCAGCCCCCAATCATGTAACAAAGTCATCCACCTAGAACAAAGAATAGGAATATGCAGGAAACACTCACCTTCTCACTTCGCCTAGATAAATGCCATTCCTCTTGTCCTCAGAAAGCTAGTTTTGAGACTTTCCTCTATCCCCTGTATTTATCACCCTCAAGCACAAGCCCCAGTACATCCTTGTTGAGATGATTTCTCACATTGAGCCAAAGAGCCCTGAACTAAAGTGATCACTCTAAGAGCTGGTAACATTGAACAATGAGAGCTGGATACTTCAAAGCTATATTTAGCTTGTCCATAACTTCAAATTGAGCAATCCTACACCACCACTGTTTGTTGGCAATGTATGTATACACGGGGCATGAAACAGATTTATTTTTATTAATCATTGTAGTCCCAGGTTTCTAACACATCTATCTGCTCCACAGCAAGTGATTAATAAATTTAAGATGAATAAAAAGATACGGGGGGCTTTATATCATGTGCATCAGTTAGGGTTCTTCCCTTTTCACGTTTAGTAAGTTCTAGGAAGTTTCATATGCATCCTTAGCTTCTAAAAGTGTCTCGTGGAGAACTCCATTTTCTCAGTTTTGGAAAGGTGAGATTAGTTGGGGAACACTTAATGCTATATTGCTAATCAACAACGTCCAGCTGAAAAAAAAATCACCATTTTCCAGAAATACTTTGAGATAGGTTAGATCTTAAATTCACTAATTTCATCTTCCCCATCCAGCCAATAAACATTTACAAAGCTCAGCACACTCCTGTCTGTAATAGAGGATACTGGAACTCTGACCATTTACCTAAGGCCTCTTTTGCCACCGACAGAAGGGTGGGATACTGGAATGGCATGTGGGCTCATAGACCGTGTTTTTTGCTTGGATATTCGCTTACTCCAGAGGACTGTGAATAATTTAATGTGCAGTTTTGTGTAGTGTAGACATTGTTGTTTACATTATAGGGTAAAGAGCTCAAATTAAAAACAAAACAAAATCAACCATCCTTTTCCTTTCTATCACCTTATAGAAACTTTGGTAGATTTGCCTCTTGGTTTGTCTTTAGGAACTTAGGAAAATGGTAGGCATTGCTTACATTACTAGCCCTCACACCCCCAACACCCTGTGTGGGCATGGGGAAAAATTTTAGAAACACACATAGTACTATATATGATATTTAAACAGGTTTTTTCCCCCTTTTGTAGTGCTGGTTAGAAAAAAAAATGGTACAAAAAAGGTCCATATAGTTTCAAAGTCATAATCTTTAAGAAAATATTTCAGATCTCTGATTGATCAAGCCATGGCTGCAGAATTTGGTATATGCTGACCTCAGGGACTGGTTGGCTATGTATTAGTGTGATGAAACAAGGAGTTTTCTCTGGTCACTTGTTCCAGCTGGTCTTCCTTCTAAGTCTTGAGGGATGCTTGTGGAACTGATGCCCATATGTAGGCTCCCCTAGGTTTTAGACTCCTAGAGGCTATTGTTGGCCATTTATATCAACATGTAACCTTAACATTTGGCTATACTTTATTTTTTTTATTCTTACTAGGAATCTCTACCTGTGTTTGTAAAACACTCATGTGGCAAGTTTCTTCTGGGAAAGATTCTAGTATTTCCTGCAGTTCAGCTTACTCAATGGCCTTAAATTTTAAGCTCATAGATGGGATTAAAATAACTAGTTTATTGAGAATTTTTTCATTGTTAGGTTGGTAGCAATACCTTTCTCTAATGTCTTTCTCTAAGTAGCTCTGGAGCCCTTGCATACATTTTCATTTGAAACTCTCTTGCTTTCTGGAGGAGGGCATTAATTAGAGTTTTCATAAGCTATACTCCCACACAGAGCTGAATCCCATCAGAAGATGCTGACTCTCACTACATGGGATTCTGCTTTTTACATTTCCTCAGAGCAAGTGCAGATGGTAGATCATGGACTGTTTGATTCAAATATATTGCCCTATGGGATGTATATAGGCAGTGTCAGATCAAAGGTCAAGGGTCATTTAATCCAGAATGATGTGACACTATTTCTTGGGAGATGTGAACAAATGTCTACTCACCTCAGATAGGGAGTCAACAACACACCAATGTATGAAGACCACCAAAGCCCAACTTGGTGAACCAATGAGTCTTATTGAGTTACGAAAATATGGTTGAGGAGTTAGTTATAGGAACAAAAATGATTGAAAGATAACTGCATCATCAAATCCTATGCCAGCATTGGAGACAAACTACAAAAGCTGGCAATCTAGAGTACACTTCCCAGTATTCAGGCAGTGCAACAGATGGTAGCATGTCCTTCCTGGGTAGGTCAGCTGGTGGGAGTCTCTTAAGGTGGCTTAGCTGGCTTGTTTCTTCTAAGTTGTTCCCCTGATGTCTACTTCTTCCAAGCAGCTGGATTTGCCAGAGTCTTCTATGTTTCTGTCTCGCCTGAGAGTTCCCTCCAAGATAGAAGGCCTTGACCTTGGAGAAAACTGCTATACAACAAAGAAGTTGCACGCATGCACTTCTTTACTTCCTTTGAAAATTGGTGAGGGAAAATATACAGGGTTTTTCAAGGACTATTTATTTTCCAAAGTTAAGTTAGTAAGAGTTGTACAATTTTGGACAAAATTGGCATGCTTCTCCTAGAGATTAGTGAATAGTTCAATGTAATATTTTATAGTTGTACACATAATCTGCTTAAGGTTGTATTACATAACCAATAACTCTAAAATTTAGTGTTTTTAAATAATGGGCACGTATTGTCTTACAATTCTTATGAGTAAGAAATCCAGGCATGCCTTGGCAGGTTGCCTCAAAGTCAAAGACTCTCAAAGACTTAGCCCTTTGACATTATAGTTTCATCTTAAGACTAGCCTGAGGTAGAGGCTGTAGAGGGGATCAGCTTCTAAGCTTATACAAGTGGGTGTTGGTAAAGTCTGGCTCCTTTCCACACCATTGAATCATGATGGGACAGCCACTTTTTACATGGGAAGAGGGATGTGAGAGAAAACAAGCAGGAAAGTGTGTGCAAGATAGGAATCTCTGATTTTCAGGAAAAAAAAAACCTAAGAATGAGAACCCACTACTCTGCCATGTTCTGCTGGTTAGACTCTAGTCAATAATAACAGCTTTCATTCATGATGTAAATGATATAACATGAGGATCATGGGTGTCCATGTCAGAGGCTGCCAACCACACTTGTATCTGTCCTACCTATACATGATAAAGAATGCAACAATGCCTAGAGCGGATGAGTTTTACATTGGAGGAACATATGCATGATTATTATATTTGAAGACACCATAAATTTACTGAATCGTTTCATATTTTTATCCATATTCCACCATTTAATAACTCTATTAAAGACATGTTACTAGTTTACTATATCTTAGTATATCCCTAAATTTATTAAGGATATGTTAATAGTTTACTATATCTTAGTATTGACTAATGTAATATTTCATCTTTTCAATGTATTAATTTTGCTTTTTCGTTTTGTCTTGTTTTGGTTTTGGTAGCAATTTGTTAGTACCATTAGGGTCTTTCCCCACTTTCCTTGGAAAAGAGGAGAGGTATAATGTTGGAAGACTAGGTCAGGGATATGGCCCAGTAGTAGAGTATTGCATAGCCTATAAAAAGACATGGGTTCAATTCTTAGCCCTGCCTAAAGTAGCAATAGCACCAACAATAACAAAAATGAAAGAATTCCAAAATGAAAAAATTTGGGACACAGTCAAGTACAATGAATAAGAAACTTAATTCTGATTCAGTTAAAAGCTAAGAATAAATGATAGCTTGAAGCCTAGCATCTCTTCCTGTAACTTTGAAGAAATACTTAGATAAAATTATGTTAAAATCTGTTTTTAAGTGATTTTTTTTCAAATTGTTTAGTAACATTAAAATAAAAACATTTAGTTTCTCTTATGCTAAAGCTATAAAGTTAACAATAAAATCAGATAGATAGGCTAAAGTAAGATCTTAGAGATGGTTTGTTCATTCTATAGTTACAAAGATTCCAAGTCTCCCATATCTCCCAAAGCTCTGGCTTCTATGTTAGCATTCAAATATGTTCACAGCTTTATTCTCTGTTTTGTGTCTTTCACTTAGAATTGCATTCTTTGAAATCTCCCAAAATTTTGGAGTGCTGAAAGCTCAATATATGTAGATATGTTCATGTACATAATTGTTCAAATATTATTTATAATTACAGCCACGTGTATAAGATATATACGAAACATGTTAATTTCATGGTTATTTTTGGATTTCATCCACAATATATCTAATGTATTATGCAAATATTATAAAATCTGATAAAGTTATGAATTTTGAAATACTTCTGACCCTCAGCAACTGGATCAGAGATACTCAGTCTATGGTCTAAACGAAACTCATGATTTTCACTTGCAAATATGCTTGCCTTTCCAGTCAGTGGCAACATGCAAGTTCCTGATGATACCCACCTACTCTGTCCACTTCCCTGTGGAGCTTTTATGTGTAATTCTTAAGGCACAGCTTGACTTGCTTTACACTTTTTTTTTCTTAGTGCCGTTCTTTGCTTTTCATGATTGTGGTACATATTCTAATGACCCCTTCTCTGCTTTTGCTCCTGTTGCATTTTAACCTAATCTCTGCATAATAGGTATTCTAATTATTTTGAAACAAAACTCTGTTGGCATTAGTTTAATTTCTCTTAATTGCTTTGAGAACAAAATAATAAACAAGTCCACTATCCCTGACATATTTAGCCTCTTCTGCCATATGTGCATCATTTCTCTTCTTCCATTGATCCAAGCCTAAATTTAAGCAATTTGGCTGTCTCAGAGCTCTCCTTTGAAATAGTCACTCTGCCTTAAGCAATTTTTAATATACCTGCCTCTTCCAGTCTCTTCACTATATCTCAGCTCAGTTATCACTGCCTCCAAGAAGCATCATTTAAGCTTTCTGATACAGTGAAATTCCATTGCATTCTAATGGCCATAACACATTTTATCACTGAATTTTTATTTTTGTATTTGAGTACCTCTTCTCTTCCATGTTAAACTCTTGGTGTCCTAGGAGTAGATTCTTGGAATTATTTTTTATTACACTCTCTCAGAGTCTGGTACTAAATTTGAGCCCTAGAAACATCATCTAGATTGTCTGAATATAGGACTCAGCAGTTTGACCTCTAATAACCTGTTAACTTATCTTTACTTATTATTAAACAGGTCCAGTCTTTAATTAATATGGAAGGAAAAACTTATAAAGATTCTGCCCTGACCCTAGGAGGAGCCATTGGCTTTTGGGGAGGCCTTAGTCATTTTCCTTCAAGAGTATAGGCACTGATAAGTTGCCCACAGTTCACTAATAACCCCACTCTCATACAAACAACTCTGGTTAAATTAAGTGGGCCATAAAAAGAACATAAATGAAGGAGGGGAACTTACTGAGAAGAACATGGTATTTGGGGAGGGAGGAAGGGAATAACAGTGGAGAGGGTGAATATGATCAGAATACATTATATGTGTATAGAATTAAAGATGTTAAAAGGGTTGATTAGTAATACTGCAAATGAAGAATGGGGCCAACTGAATTAATAGAATAATTAAGGATGTATAGGTCTTGGAACTGAAACATATAAAAGGAAGCACTACTAATAGGGGAAATGAAGGAATTCGATAAGGGCTTATATATGTTCTCAGTGAGTCCAGTGAAGACATCAAGTTAGGGGGAAGACTGAAGTCACAAAATAGGCTCCTAGATCACTATTTTGATGGCACATAAGGAAAAAAATGAGCAAAAGATAAGTGATTCCTAAGCTTTAAGACATAACTCTTAGACCTGTCATGTTGCCTTTGCTAGCCCTGGAGCTATAGAAAAGATCGTCTTATTGACACCAGTATTAGCCCCTTTTTTCATCGAAACACTAGCTTGCTATAAGGGTAAATAATGCTAGTAATCTAAACAGACACATTATCAGAGCTGGCTTTTGATCACAAAATAATTTTTCTTTGATGCACTTTAAGATTTTATCAAACATGTAAAACTCTTGTCCATTGCTTCTACACATCATGATTTCTTTTTCAAGACAATGAAGAGAACGACCCTGAAATTGATGACTGTACAGAACTCTGTTCTTCTGTCTGGAAGAAACGAATGATAATGGCTGTGAGTATGACATCATAGCATCTGGAAATGATGAGGTAAAGCCTGTTCCTTCTCAAGAGCTGAGTGAGGATGTGCTTGACAACTTCTGGGGAGGACAACTCTTTCAGGTCTAAGGAGTAAAGTCTTTGGTAAAGACTTGCCAAAACTAGGCCTGAGTGTGAAAGGTTCTATTAGGGTTAACCACTCAGCAAGTCATTGCTGTCACACAAGTTCTTAAACTAGAAATAATGTTTTAAGTGAAAAACTAGCAATTGGAAAAGGAATTTGCCTCTGCTTTTACACCACATGAAAATTGCTTAGTAAGTAGCTTGTGACATTTGTCCATCAAGTTTTGGCAACATTTGGTAAAGTGCAAGTTGAGTTAACAGTTGTGGAAAGATATTCACACATTTGTGTTTATTAATCTATAAGGTGAGGATCACTATTCGATGTCTCACAGTGTTGCTATGAAGATTTCCAGGTTACTTAATATATATACACTATACACATCCATCTGTTTGTAAGTCTATCATCTATTCATCTACCTATCATCTCAATCATCTATTGATTTATCATATCTATGTATCTATGTATCTATTTATGTATCTATGTATCTATGTATGTATGTATGTATGTATGTATGTATGTATCTATCTATCTATCTATCTATCTATCTATCTATCTATCTATCTATCTATCTGTTATTTATCCATCATATATTATCTATCTTTCTACCGTTAATCATCTATGTAATATATATATATATATATATATATATATATATATATATATATATATCTTAAATAGTTGACTGACTTTAATTAATACCACCAAGTAAAAAAAACAAAGGAAAACTAAAGAAGGATGAATTTGAACAGAGTCCAAATACCTAAAAATACATATAAATTCACTCTTCAGGTTCTTCTTCTGTTTTGATAGCATAATGACTTCTGGTTTCCAGTGGTCTATTTGATTAAAAGTATCTCCATGGACTTTTTTAATCTTTAGAAACTCTTCTCTGATGCATTATGGAACCAAGCTGTGCATCTTCTGTCTCCTCCTTCTCAACACCAACAAAAGTGGAAGGGTCTGGCCTGTAGTTGAGGAAAGACAAGAGATATAACACAGTAACTGTGATTCTTGTGATTGGAAAACATTTATGTTGTTGAGAAATAGTTACATTTAAGCAAACAAGAACTCAACACTCCCATTTAGTAAAGAAACCTTAAGCAAACCACATGAACTCAATTTCATGATGCATAAAATAGTTGAAAAACTGCCAAAGTACTTTTAGAAATATCTTGTTAACTTTTCAAGAGACAAATGCAAGATTTATAAAATTTATCTAGTAAGTTATGCAGAATTCTTTGATGAGCCATAGAGTCCAAATAAAATAAATTAGAAGCACCACAGTATTGCTTGTCTCTCCAAGACATACACTGACTATCTAATTATTCTGTCTTTTGTTTACCAGATTTGTATCTGATAGTTTCCTTTGTCCACCATTAAATTCTGGGATCTTCCTCTCAACTTATTCTTAGAATTCACAAAAGGAAAAAATATCTGAGAGTGTGTCAGAATTTAGAACATATTGTTTTGTTAAGAAAACGACAATGTAGATATTAGATATACATTATTTAATAGACATCATCCTGGTATGTTTTACATATGAAAAGAACACTAGTATAGGTAAATAAATCTGGGAAATAGGAGTTTGTCCTGGGAAAATGTCGTTTTCAATGAGCAATTTCAAATCTGGGTACATTTTTTTTTCTAGTTTCCTGTCTGTCTGGCCCTCCTGAATCAGTGAGGCGAATGTATCCTGATTCATTTCCTGCTGTTTAAAAACTCTTTCCTGGCATAAAGCTCTCACAGGCTGCCCTCCCGGGGGTAGTGAGTATTCTCTGCCTTCTCTGGACCTATTCCAGAACCAACTGTGCTCAGCCTAGCCCTTTAATTCTTCACCAACGATAACTTGAGTCCATCTCCTTTATACCTTATATGAAAATCTAGTCAGATGTAACATAATGTCTGGTTTTTTAGCTTTAAAGGTAAAATTTTAAACTATTTCATTGACTTGCAGGAAAATCGCACTTGATGACATTGAGTAAAGGTTTCTGGCAATGTGTGAGCATTATGGAAACGTTAGGTTCAGCATCATGAATAAATCTGCAGTCCTACTGTTGCGGGAAATATTAAAATTGATATGGTTAAGTTCCTGATCTTGCACCAGCTACTCTCTGCCCCAGCAGAGGTCTTGCCGCCTCTGGCTCCAGCAGCAAGTGATAGAGGTCTTCTCAGCTCAGGTTCACTTTTCTCTGGGGCTGCTAGTTCCTTCTCAAGCCAGAATCCCCCCTCCCGTGTGGACGGCGGTCCCATATTCCAGTAACCCTCCATTAGAGTGTTCTCAATTCGGTTCAGAACTCCCAAATAACCCTTGGCGGGTTATTGCCATGCCAGCCCAAAGCAAAGACCGCTCCCCCATGCGGTCAGCAGCCACAATGCCCAGCAACCCAGTAGAAACAAAACTCTAGAAACTTATAAATAATCAGGAAGATTTATATATCAATAAATTCTTAATTCACAAGATGCCCACACAATAATTTTATGGCCAACTGATAATGATAAAAGCTGCCCGCTTAGATTAGACAAGATACCCCAATTATGTCTACCTGTGGCTATTTAAAGCCACACTGAGTCTGAATGATCAGGTTCAGTGACCTCCATTTTGTTTCCTCCTCTTTCCCCCAAGTCGCTTTCTGTGTCTGCAACTCTTTGCTCCACCTCCCTTTTCTCTGTCCAATCACAGGCCTCCTGTTGCACTAATATGTAAATTAATTGGGTAGGGAAAATCCTGCTACATCCTACAGTCTGGCTTTCTCTTTCTACCTTCCAGTAAACTCTCAATCAATTCCTGGATAGCCTCATATCTCATTTATAACCGTTTTATAACTATGGGTAAGAATATGGTCACTACCATGTTTGTTAAGATATCCTCTGAGATGCTTTGCTTCTGTGTTTTGAGTCCATGTGACTGAAGATTTACTTGTTACCCTAAAATCTTCAATAGTTTTCATGATACATTTGCTATAAAACATATGAACAGCAAGATAATTTTTAATTTTATGTTTGTGAGTGTTTTGCCTCCATGCATGTGTGTGCACCATGTGCAAGCCTTCTGTCTACAGATGTTAGAAGTGGTTGTTGAGTCTCTTGGAAATGGAGTTATAGATGGTTGTGAGCCATTATGTGGGTCTAGGAACGGACTCGAGGTCATTTACAACAGCAATACGTTATATTAACCTCTTGAGCTAGCTCTCTATCCCCAAATTTTAATTGTTCTATGTCTTGGTTTGTATTTTGAAGCTACAAAGAAGTAGGAAGTGTGAAAGAAAATGATTTTGAATCTTGGTTTTAGTTGAGATACAGTGATATAATATCGTCTCACATCCTGAAAATACGCACGCTAACTTTTAATAGAAATAAACGTACTCAGACTGTTTAGGTGAAAATTTGTCCTCCTTACATGAACGGTGCAATCCTGTATATTTCCTTTCTTCTTAAGTCATTATAGAAGAGCAGCTGCTACATGGCTGTTTATTTCCTCCATGTCAGTTTAAAGGTGCTCTCAGATTATAACCACGTGGACAGAGTTTTGGTACTTAAGAAAGAGTGCTAGACCTAAAGAGAGAAAAATCTTCCTTCTTATAGACTGAAACTAAATGAATTATTAATTTTGAACAGCTGACATTAATTTGAAGTCTGGGGAAAACACAGAGAAGGAGAGATACTGAAGACAACATATACTTGCACACATCGTACTGAGGATAACATAAGTTTGAATACGTCATTCATGTAACTGGTATGTGTAATGTTTTAGCACAGTGCACCTCATAAATGTATGAGGTGTTATTAGTAAATAACCATGTTATTATTCTTAACAGTAATCTTGGCTTAACTTCTAGGATGGAGTGCCTTGTGTTAGATGAATCAGGAAGTTACCAACGCTGGTTCAATCATGACATTTTTCTGGTGGCTCCTATAACTTTCAGAATCAGAATTTTTAGAATATGTTCTGATAATCCTATCTAAAATATGTCTCTGGTAAAAAAATTGTCAGTGGACAGAGTGTATTGCTGAATTCAGAAAGACCCATGTTAAATTTTTATGTCTTACTTTTCTCATCTAGTGATCCTCATCTGGTTTATTCAGGAAAACAATATCTGATTTGTAGAGCACTGTAGAGTTGATAAAACAGAAAACATCAATGAAATTGTCAGCCAAGGACTACTTTAAAACTCAATTAGCATGGTTTAGTCACAATGTAACAAATCATAAATTATATTCATCATTTATACTTGTAAATTATCATGATAATTTTGGAAAGAAAATACAAAAAATCAGAAAATAATGTGATAATATAAAACAAATAACTTCAACATATTGAGATCTGTCAACTAGGACTATAGCAGAGTCCAAAGGCTAAGCATTAAGAAATCAAAGAGTACTTGATGAGGAACTTATCAGCAACTGAGAGTGATGGAGCATCAGAATGGGCAGCATTGACAGTGATGTCAGAATGATAGAGACAATCAAGCTGACTAAACAGCATTGAAGAATAGGTTAGAAAGGAGGCAAACCAAGATCTCATTGAAAATGTTCCTAGCCTCAGGTCAAGAAACAAAGTAGAGAGCATGGGAAGCAGGCTAGATCTTGAGGTGACCTTAAGACACCAGGACAAGAGGATCAGTATCTCTGGATGTGCATGGCTTTGAGAATTAGACTGTCCTTGGACCCTTACTGTTTGAATCAGGGGCACAAATGCCAGCGGCTGTACCTGAATATGGAGCAGTTTGAGTACAGGTGATTATATTCATGATGCCAGAAACCATGGCAGTTCTCTGTACTTGGGTTTCATTCTGTGCATAGAAAGTGTTTAGTAGAATTTTTTGTTCAAATTTGTTCAAATGATTTTGTGAAAACACTTTTTCAAATAGAATGTAAAGTAATACCTTATTTATTTATTTATTTATTTATTTATTTATTTGTTTATTTTAAATTAGGTATTTTCCTCATTTACATTTCCAATGCTATCCCAAAAGTCCCCTAAAGTAATACCTTTTATCATTGCCTAAAACATAATACCACTTTAAAAAATACTTATGTAGAAGAATTTCCTCTTAATCAAAGGTTGGAGACAAGATGGGTTCTGATTTGAGTGAGAATGGCAAGTCTTTCTGTTTCCCTGTGGTTGGTAGGCAAGAATGACAGGGTCATTTCTTCAGGAAAATGAGTCTATGAACATAGTTGTCAGTAGACTGGACATGGGGGTAATGACTGAAAGGAGAACAATTAGACATTATAATGTCCCTGAAGTAACTTGGGACTTGCATTTCCTAATACTTCACTCTCTAGTTCAAATCAGAGACCTGTTTCAGATAAAGAACCAAAATGTCCCCTGTCGTTTTTTCCTGTTTTTTTTTTCTGTAAAAGGAATGTCTTTCTAAAGACATTTTATACTTTCATAAAATTGGCCACATGGTTTCAATTTGAATTTCTGATTACATAAGTACTAGACAGAAATAAAGATTGGTTTATTATTATTTTACTAAAATATAATCATTTCCCTCTTCATGTTCCTTCTTCTAGCCCTTCCCGTATGACTGTTTGACCCTTCTCAAATTCATGGCTTCTTTCCCTCCAGTTATTATTGTTATATACATATATGAATGAATATGTATAATTATATCAATATATAAATTACTTATATGCATATTAATTTCTGTGGTTGTTGAGTATTGATTTTGAATTGTTTCCCAATATCATTTGATATGAGATTTGTTTCTTGTTCAAATATTGCTTACTCAAAATTCTTAGCAAATGAACATGAATTACATTTCAAATGTAAAAATAATACGAAGCATTTCAATTAAAATCAGGACCAAGGCAAGGCTGTCTACTCTCTCCATTAATGTTCAACCTAGTGCTTGATGTTTTAGCTGAAATAACAAGACTAGAGGAGTCATCAGAGGAGATAAAAATATGAAAATCAGGAGTCAATGCATCCTTACTTGAAGATGATATGATGCTATACATAAAAGATGCTAAAGAGTATACCAGAAATCTCCTAATCTGATAAATCTAGCTAGTATAGAAGCAGGTACAAAACTAATACATAAAAATCAGTAGCTTTTTTTGTATACAAATGACAAACAAGAAAAATATTAGGTAAATGATAAAATTTATAAAAACATTTTAAAAATCTTAGAATTTTTTCAAGCAAGGAAGAAAAAGTCTTGCCCAACGAAAATGTTATGACACTATAGAAAGAAATTAAAAGTGATAATAAATGAAAAGACATTCCATGCTCATAAATTTCATAAGGTTACTGACATCCTACCAAAAGCAATAGGTAGATTTAATGTAATTATTCCCAAAATTTGAATACAATTATTCACAGAAACTAAAAACCAAATCTTAAACTTTGTATAGAAGCAAAAAATATTCTGACTCTGGAGCCCCCCCCCCCAAAAATACAAAAACAAACGAAAGAAAGAAACAATAAAAGGAAGAGAAAAGAAATTTGAACACTTAAAAACTGCCAGAATCATGACTAAATTCAATTTAAAGACCTACTACAGAGAAACACTAGGAAAAACAGCATGGTGCTGGCACAAAAATGGAATGGAATCAAAGATCCATGTGTATAGCTTTACTTCCTATAGCCCACTGAATTTTAATAAGGATGCCAAAAGTATTCATTGGAGAAAGACAGCATCTTTAACAGATGGTGTTAGGGAAACTAGATACATATCTAGAAAACTGAAACTTGATTCTTCTCTCTCACCCTGGACAGTCAATTCCAAATTAAAAAAAAAAACCCACAAAAAACAAAAAACAAAACAAAACAAACAACAACAACAACAACAAAACAACAAAACAAATCTCAATGATAGACCTGAAACTCAGAAACTTCTCTAGAAAAAAATAGGAAGCATTTAGGATATAATCTCAGGGAAGAACTTTCTGAAGGACTCAGGTCACCAAGGAAATAGAACCAATGATCAATAAGTGGGGCTTCATGAAATGAAGGCTTCTGTACCATAAAAGGAACTGTTAATCAATTGAAGAGACAGCATTGTTCTACCAGCTATACATCTGACAAAGTACTAGATGTAGATATACAAAGAACTAAAAAATAAAATACAATTAAAAATCCTAAACATAGAGACAAAAAACTCAATTGAAAAAAATTAGCTATTACTAAATAGATATTTCTTAGAAGAAATACAAATGACTACAAAATATTTTAAAGAGTGTCCACCATCCTTAGCTATCAAGGAAATGTAAATTAAGTGACTTCAAAATCTCATCTGATTTAGAAGGAGTGAAGCAAAGAAAACAAAAGACAAGAAATAGCAATGGTAATGTAGGGAAGGAGAAACTGTTGGCGGAAGTGTAAATTAGTGCAGCCTCTATGGAAATCAGCATGGAAGTACCCTCCTCCACCCAGACATAGATCTGCCATGTGACCCAGATATATACCACTCCTAGATAGCTTCTCAAATGGCTATTCCTAGTGCAAACCCCTGCTCATCATGTTCATAGGTTCTTTATTCACTACAGCGAGAATACAGAAGCAGCCCTGATGGACATTAACTGATGAATGGATAATGAAAATGTGGCACATATATACAATGGGATTTTAGACAGCTATAAAGAAAAAATAAATTATAAAAATGTCAAATAAATGGATGGATCTGGAAGACATTATGCTGACTGAGGTAACCCAAATTCAAAAGAAGACAAATATCATATGCTCTCACTCATATGTGAATCTTAGTGTTAAATCCTTAGATTTGTGTGTTTAATTTGGAAGACTTGTAGAGTCCGGGAAAATGCCAAGCCACCATTAGTGGAGAGAGGAAAAATGATCTTAGGGGTGTTGTTGTAGTTGAATATAGGTGAAATGAGACTGGAATGGAGAATGACAGGGTCACAGGAGTTAAGTGGAGGAAAGCCTAGGAGGGTAGGTCAGCAGAGCTTGTAGTGGAAGAGACAACTGATATTGAGGAGGTTTAAAAAAAACCCTAGGGAAATCTCCTACATTATAAGTCTTATATGTATATACACATATATAATTTATTTAATATATATAATATTATATAAAATATGTATGAATTTAATTGGAGTTACTCTGCATAGGATATATTGCTCCTCCCAGAAGACATAGGTTACCAAATAAAAAGGCCAGTGCTAGGTGTAGGATACCTGTCTGCCTGTTGTTGGTTAAGGATGTCCCAGAGATTTCCAAACATTATAGGCTATGGCCAGAACTTAAAGGCAAGACCCAATTGATGACATACTACAAACACTGATGATAAGACACAAAAAAAACACAAAGTTGGTACTACTCAGGATGTTTCCTTCTTGCTGTCTAGCTGTCATAGTACAGGAAAGTGCTGTGCAGACTGCTAAGGACACAGAAGTCATCAACAGCATTGAAAATGTAAACGAGGAAAATACCTAATAAAAATAAAATAAAATTTAAAAAAAGAAGTCATCAACAGTTCATAGACTATGAATCCTGTGTACTTCGATAATGAAGGAATTGCATGACCAGATGTGACAGGGATGTAATAGTGTCACTAAGAACAGTTACTATATGCCTTTTCACTGGATTTATAGTCTGTTCTACAAAAAGCATACCTGCTACTACAAGTCTAGCCAAGAGCTAAGGTTGGGCATATCACATATGCCAAGGCTGAGCTTAGTACTATTATGTTACCAAATGAGCATAATATAAAAGTGTCCTCATAATATTCGTCTCTCCACTTGAAATTTAATGAGGCTGTCAGATATCATCAGAGAAGATGGTGGTTGGGTGGTCTCTCTCTCTCTCTCTCTCTCTCTCTCTCTCTCTCTCTCTCTCTCCTTTCTTTCTTTCCATGTAGTGGATGTAGGTAAATGTGGCAACTCACAACTATTTAAGGTGCAAAGGATGAATGACCATGGAGTGCTTAGTCCCTAGTCAGACATCTGTTTCACACTCCCTCTCCAGGGCTCAGAGACCTCTGCAGAGGACTGGGTAGAAAGACTGTGAGAGTCAGAGTTCAAGTAGGGCCAGACACAGGCATTGTCTTCTGGACTTTACAAGAGGTTTCTTTGTACTTACGAACTCCTAGAAGCTGTGGGTGTCTGTACAAAACCCATACAAGATCAACACAGCTAATGTTCTAGCATGAAGCAGGAGTTCATGAGTCCCCATCCCCAACTGAGGAGCTAGGAAGAGTTGAAGATTTCTGGAAGACAGAGAGATAATTTTCTTTAAGGGTATGGCTCCTTGTAGACTAACTACACTCTATTTGATGGTCCACACCTACAATTACATGGGAAATCTAAATTTTAGTCAATGGGTTATTAAATTAAAAAAAGAGGACGCAAGTTTGGTGGTGTCTTAGTTAGGGTTTTACCTAACTAACAGACATCATGACCAAGGCAAGTCTTATAAAAAACAACATTTAATTGGAGCTGGCTTACAGGCTCAGAGGTCCAGTCCATTATCATCAAGGTGAGAGCATGGCAGTATCCAGGCAGGCATGGCGCAGGCAGAGCTGAGAGTTCTATGTCTTCATCCAAAGGCTGCTAGTGGAAGACTGACTTCCAGGCACCTAGTGTGAGAAGCCACACATCCACAGTGACACACCTACTCCAACCAGGTCACACCTCCAAATGGTGCCACTCCCTGGTCTAAGAATATACAAACAGGTGGTTTAAGGTGAAAGGGAAAAGTTAAGTGGAGGATCTGGAGGTGAATTTGATTAAAATACATTGCATGAATTTCTCAAAGAATTAACAAAATCATTTACCTTCAAAAGTTACAAAAATACTTGGGCTAGGGTGTGGCCCTCTAAAGCTCTTTGTAGAATCTAGGACTCTCCAGGATCTGACTGTTACATAAAATTTATAAAAGTTCTCTCTTATATTAAGTATCACTGCTATCTAACTAATGTAGTTTTAGTAGTGATGAATATTTGCTATAGTACTATACCTGTCAGTAAGCAGTTATTGATAATTAACTTTGTAATCTTTTACAGTGTTGAGCCAAATATTTCTAGTCTTAACACTGCTTATGGAAAGTCACATCCCATACTTAGGAAGAGTTATGTGCAAACATTAGACCTCGGAACAAAGATCATTCTACTCTAAGTACTTCCACAAATTATGTCTTAAGACTCATAAAAATTGTGAGAGGTTTGTTGACCCATCAAATATCTCATTTCTCAAAACAGTCAGATTTTTAACTGGTCTCTTGGGCTAGGATTGTATTTGTCGTGTTTTCTAAAGCATGTCAGAAATTCTTGAAGCCACAGCTTTCTTTATAGGCCCCATTTTTATTAAATTTATTTTTTTATTTTTTTAAAGTCCAGTTGTCATCCCCATCCCAGACCACCCTCCTGCAGTTCTTCATCCCATTCCTCCTCCCCCTCCCCTGTCTCTTAAAGGATGTCCCCACCCTTCTGACCCCCTCAGCCCCCACCAGACCTCCCCACTCCCTGAGGCCTCAAATCTCTAGAGGGTTAGGCATCTTCTCTCACTGAGGCCTGATCAGGTAGTCCTCTGCTGCATATGTGTTAGGGGCCTCTGACCATCTATTATATGCCTCCTAGTTGTTGGCTCAGTGTCTATAGGCCCCAGTTCATTTTTGGAATTTAGCCAGAGACCTCTACATAGTTTATCAACTATAATTTCAATCTCAGAGATCACCCTGTTGTTTTCACTCATTTATACTAGCTTGACTAAACATTTGCTAACACTGTGAGTGAAGCTCCCTTGCTGGCGCCAGCTGGCAGAAATCATGAGAATGTGTTACCAATAGATTGGTTGCACAATATTAGGGAGTTTCCTGCACTTTCCTGTGCATTGACCAATATAAAAAAAATTAGAAGTCAGTGTATATGGTTTCTGAATTAAGAATAACCTTCTCAAAATTCACATGTTTGCATATTGGGCTTGTTGCCAGCCCTGTCGTCAGTACATCATAGGCAAAGAACATCTAACATTTCATAGACTTGCCAATAAAACTGCTACAAATAAATTGGCGTGTTGAGTACTTTCAAGAACAAAGAAAATATGTGTTATAAATGTAATAAAACCTAGCCAGCATATAGCTCATCTACTTTTCCTTTCAACTAGCAATTCAACTGTTCAAAATCAATTGGTTTTGAAAAGCTTTGTGACACAAGGAGCCTGACAGCTGACAGTACATGAGTGGAACAAAAACCCCAGGCAGGCCACAGGAAGCCTATGGTGAAAGCCCGTAGGGAATCTTGTCCCAGGGATGCAGGGCCTATTCAGAAAGTCACTGACAGCTCAATATTCCCTTTCTCCTAGTTGAACAGTAAATGAAGGGATAATGCAATGGAAGAAAAAGATACAAATGCCCTCAATTATCACATTTAAAACTAATTTTCTTTTTGAAGTGTCATGTGCCTCATGAAGTCTTGGGTACTGATATACTGTTATATTACTATAAAAGGACATGCTAATGCCACCCAATGTCACCCATTTGGAAAACTATAAGAAATATACTGTAGATAGCATCTGTGTACTTTAGTAAGAGAGATTAACAAAAAATCCTATTATATGATTTTAAAAGGAACAATAAAGCCACTTCCCAGTTTTTACATTTGAAAAAGATGTGACAAAATGAGGCACAGACTCACACAGCTCAAATATTGGAGCATTGTACAAAAGGTTCTTATCATGAATAATCAAACACAAATGAAAATTATAGAGAATGAGGTATACCATTTTAGCCATAGCGTTCAATATACCATTTATATATATATAATAACAATTTTTTGTTGTAACTAAATATTTCTAAATAGGAGGAAAATAATCCTTAGGTTTCTGCCTAAGCAGGACTCATGAATGCATGATTTTTTCAGCCACTTAACTGTTTACAGAAGAAAGAAAAATGAAAGAAGGAAAGAAGAGAACCAGGAATAAAGACATCAGTGTGGTCTAATAAAATCATGTGTTGCAGCCTGGACAGAGGTCACTCCGGACTAGAGACAGTGCTGGAACTCCTGAAAAGAGCCCAGTGTAATAAAACAAAGACTTTCCCACAGTGGAGATGGCAGGCCTTTTAAACTTAAATTCAATAGCTATTTGATATATCCAAATATCTGGTTTATGTTAGAGGGGAAAATAGCTTTAAAAACATTTGTAGCTGTCAAGCTGCTGCCATGGAAACCACAATCCTCTCCTCTTATGAGCACTGTGCTCGTTTTGTTCTCTGTACTTAGTGATGCCCTTTTAGCCATTTCCTAGATGCAAAGGAAAACACTGAAGTCCAAATCCAGATGGAAGAGTTCTTGTGATCAACCTGTGCTCAGTTCCCCTAGGAGCAAAGCTTCGGATGCCTGTGAACAGACGGCAAAAGAGTGGAAATTGAAAACTGCAGAGCTTTTGCTGGACCAACAACAGGTGGTGATTTGTGTGGTGATGGATGTTTTGCCTGGCTGAAATGACCAGGCTCCCTGCTGGAAATCAAGAGTGTCGAGGTGCACACTGCAGAAAGAACATGCCTGTGTTACACCTTTGATAAGAACCTTCCAGAGGAAACTTTATTTCGGAAAGGTACTCTAGTTTCTCTGATTCTTAGGAGAATTCATCAAAGTTAGGCAGAATTCTTGTAGTGCCAAAATAACAGACACAGAGGAAGCAATGGATTAGATGAATTAGAAGAAAGACCCCATTGGGGTTAGCTAGTTCGACACTCTGATGGTGAGAGAAGATGGCCTCTCTATGACCAGACTTGCTTTGCAGCCCAGGGCTACCAAGAACCTGCTTCTCAATATTAATGTGTGGTTTCTACAGCCCTGGGCCTTGCTGCTGCCTCAGTACAGGGAAGTACTAGACAGGGTCTCACCTTTCCCCAGGACATCTTTTATATTGTGGAGCATAAGGAGTGACCTGAGCTCAAGGACTATTGATTGGGCCAGGCCTAGGAGGTGGTCAACCAGAAAACAAATGAAAGCTTTAGCAGAGAGTTTTATACATCCTGAGTGGCAGCTACTAACCAGACCCATCTCCTTCATTGAAATGGATGAGTTGGCTACCTTGACCTATATGAGAGAAAAGGTTGGCTCAGTCAGTAGGGTCTTGCAGAAAGGTGGCAATGAGTTTGGAGATGAGCAATACCCTTGACAGTTCCAGAAGGGAGGAAACTGAAGTGATCACTTTAACCAGGTCACTTACGAGATGCTGGGGCACCTCCTTGGAGAGTCCCTTTTTCCAGAATCTCTAGGAGAAAGCCAAGCAATACAGGGGATGGTGAGAGAGGTAAGCACAGAGTAACAGAAGTTGACACTTGCTTAGAGTAGTCTGGGGCAAGTATTAATCTGCTCTTGAAGATCTAAACTAGAGAGATTCATTTATACAATAGTAGTATTTTGCTAGACTATAACTGCCACGGTTATGATGACAGTCTGGTGATAAAGTCAAAAGATGGAACAAGAGGCATATACTTTTCTACCCATTACAAGTGGAGGACCTCCTGTCCTTTGGCATAAGTTTCTTTACAGTGCAGTAGATCCCAAGTCATGAACTAGAAATAAGGGAAGAATGGATAAATGTTTAACATGGGCTATTTCCAAACCTTTTCATCCCTACTAAGCTCTGATCTCTACCACTTTGAAGAATCCCATATTCACATTTTGAGTAGTGTAGTATTGGATGGCTCTGCTCTTTTTCATTGTTTTGTTTTGTTTTGTTTTGTTTTGTTTTGTTTTGTTTTGTTTTGTTTTGTTTTGTTTTTTGGTCAGGTCACACACATTTAAAAACATAGCTAATTTAAAAATTACATCATTGAGCCCAAGGACAATGTTTCTCGTGGACTATCTTACTATGACTAAAATTATTAAAATGCTGTGGGCATGTGATCTCTGCTCTCTAGATTCTGTTCAGTATTCTTCATTGAGGTTGTCTTTTCCATCTCATGGGGTCATCTTTTCTCTTTCAACATGAGAATTTTATGTCTCCTCTTCATTTTCCAAACCACCTGTTTCTCCTTCATCTTCACTCACAATTGATGATGGTGCCGTGTCATCCTTTCTATTTACGTTTCAACCCACTAAGGTCAGATGTATGTACCCCCACATTCTGCACCTAGCTGGGTCACCATACATGTATACATCTGTTTTTTAATGTTTTCATTGAATTCCTGCAGTTATGTTAAGATACAACTTGCTGTAGATCCCACACCCCACAACACACACACTGTTCTCCATTGTCTTTCTGTTCCTTTCCTTCAGCGCGATTGTGTCCTCTTGGGTTCTATGGCTTAGTTACTTCTCTTCTGCTATATCTTTAAATGTCTGAAGTGATAATGTCTAGGCCTCATATTGTTGTTCAGGATGTTTTTCTGACATGATTTTGTTGGTTGCTATAGACCTAAATCCAGGGCACACTATGAAGGGTTTTTGAGAGATTACACTTACCATTGTGCTTTTAATAGACATGCACTTCAAACTGTCTCTCTGATGCCACAGTTGAGTGTTGTGTATAGCTTGCAGTACATTCTATTAAAGATGAGGTGGAAAAAATGGGAAAAGAGAAGAACAAGGAGGAAGAAGAAGAAGGGAAATAAAATACTTGTGACTTTCTGACCAAATTTTGTCTTCAAGCTCCTCTTTTGTCATCTCTCTTGAATGTATTAAATTCATTCTGTGATAATTTCACACACCGTGCAATCTCTTTACTCCCTATAAGTCCATTTTCCACATTTAATGAGTATTTAAGTTCATACCAAGGGTTTTCCCAACCATGTATTTATAGTGACTGTTGTAACACAAAAGCATGACGTTGTTGCAGACTTAATTTCAGCACACGCTGAAGGAAGCAAGTAGATCACTCTCATCCTGGGGGTCTGTCTGGCTTTTCGCCATCTAAGAGGTGCCTTTTTCTAAATATTTTCTAAAGCAGCACCCATAGGGCATGAAGTTAATCTCTACCTTATCCGGTTTCAATGCTATACCATGTCATTTTAATTTCCACAACTGGAAATGTTACAGTGCCCACTTGGCTTACTTATTTGTGTGGCTGATGTCACTAGTACAACTACCAAGATCCCTGCTTGTGTATCACAGAGATACCAGTCAGCACTATGTCTTTGTATATAGTAGTCTGCACTAAATATTTGTGGACTACAAATGAATAAATCACTAGAGAAAGACTTCGGAAAGACGCTTAAAAAAAGAATGATGGAAAATAAGTACAGACTTCAATCTTTTGTCAAAGTTAAGCCAAAGCAATTGTTTGAACCAGTTGCTTACCCAGTAAAGATGATTTATTTCATTCTGGATGTCATAGCATCCCATATGAACTTATATTTTTCAACATTTTATCCAGAGAACAAAAATTATTCCTTTTATTTTTTCCTAGTCTTGAGCCAATTTCCTATCCCTGACGAATGTTCCCCTAACTCATAGTCATGTTCCTAGAATTTGCTTCAGTCTTTGATGTGGAACATTCTAGTGGTGTTTGGAAATGTAAGTCGTTTAGACTAGGCACATTTCATTTGTTCTATCAGACCATAAATAGTTTTTTACTCAATGAGAGTTTTATCTAAATGATTGCTAATTCCATTTTTAATTTTTCTCTGAACTTGAAAGTAAAAAAAAAAAACAGAAGATATTCATACATGGTTTTATAGTTATCAAACCTTTCCAGAAAAATGCTTATTTTCTTTGTAACGTTTTATTTAAATACAAGTTTAATGCATATATGTAGGATGTGAATAATGAGAACAAGGAGTGTCTCCTTTCCACACCAAGAAATAGAAATTTACCAGCAGGACAGAAGCCTGGTAACCCAAAAGACTGTTCAATTTCTATCCTCTTGTTCCTTCCGGACAGTTTGGCCTGATTTAAAATTCATAAAATCCAATAAAATATATGTGTTTTCCTGTTCCTGGATTCTTTCTTATGGGCTAAAATAATTCACCCATGCTGTCAAGGGTAGTAATTTTTCATTCTCTATCTGTGCTTTTTTTCCCCCCATTCTTGCTCTGGAGAATCCGTAGTTCATATATCTGTTTTACTATTGGTGGAAATTGGGCTTGCTTCCAATTTTTGATGCATGAATAATGCTGCTATAGAAATTCTTCTGTGTGTTTCTTGAGATATGTATGCAAGAATTTCTGTTTGAAATTATCTTCATAGTTGGATTACAACATTATAAGGACTACCTGTTAATAAAGTTCCAGGTTTTTTTTTTTCCCACTTTTTATTAGGTATTTAACTCATTTACATTTCCAATGCTATACCAAAAGTCCCCCATATCCACCCACCCCCACCAGGTTTTTTTTTTTTAAATATTGGTTCAACTGTTAATGAACAGTGTATAAGAATTCAATTAATTACCTATCTTTGTTCACTTCAGGTTCTGAACGTTTTTCAATTTTAAGCATTCTATTGAGTATCTTGCTGAAGTTGTTATCTGCTTTTCCTGATGACTAACAACATCCTCAGGTACTTTACCTTGTTAGTTGGGTGTGATAGCTAATCCTCAATCTGAACCTGAATGGATTTGAGTCACCTTGGACACATATACCTGGGGGACATCTGTGAGAGTGTTTTCTGGGATATTTCACTGGGGGAGTGCTCATTCTGAATGTGGGTGGCACCTTGCTTTGGATGGGGCTTGGAGACTGATGAAAAGGAGAGAAATGAGAAAGGCAGCTGAGCAGCATCAATCATTGCTTACTTCCTGTGCCACGGTCTCTCTCTGTTTTTCTCTTTGTCTGTCTCTCTGTCTGTCTGTTTGTCTCTCTGCTTCCTACTTATGGATTATGGACACAGTGTCTCCCTCTGCTTCACATTCTTTACAGCATATATCCTATGCCATCATGGACAATAACCCCTCAAAGTCACAGTAATTCCTTCTTTCCTTAAGTTGCTTTTGTAGGCATTTTGTACTCCCCTGCTTTTCTGCTATCTCTCCTGTTGCTCTTCTGTTTTCTGAGATATCTCCTTTGTTTTCCATTCCCAGAACTTTAATTATACTATGGTGTAGCAAACTTCTTTTCTGGTCCTGTTTGTATAGTGCTATGTATGCCTTTGGTACCTCAATAAGCTTATTTTCTCTAGATTTAGATTTTTCCCCCCTATTTTTGTTCAAAATATTTTCTGTGCCTTTCATTTTGATTTATTCTCTTTCTTCTACACTTATTTGTAGATTTTTTAAAATAGTGTATCACAATTCTCTTTAGTGAGTCAGTTTCTTCAACCTTGTCTTCAAGTTCTGATATTCTCTCTTCTCCTGACTTAGTCTATTGATGAGGTTTTCCTCTGAGAAGAAAGACAAAAGTATGGATCCTTAAGTCTTACTTAGAGGGGTGAACAAAATAATCACAGGAGGTAGAGGGAGGGAGAAACTTGTGAGGAAGAGAGGATGGGTAATGGCAGAAAGGGGGACAGGATCAGGTGTGAGAGGAGACAGGGAAGATGTACAGAGGGTCAGGAAATTGAACAGAGATGTGTAACAATGGGAGATAGGAAACTGGGGATAGCCACTAGAAAGTCCCAAATTCCTGGAAAGCAAAAGAATTCCAGGACCCAACGGGATGACATTAGCTGAAATGCCCAACAAATCAGGGAGAGAATCTGTGGAGACCAAATCCTGAGGTTAGGCATGGCCCTGGTTGAGGGATGAGGCTACCCACCCATTTTCACAATTTTAACCCAGAATTGCTCCTGTCTAAAGGAAATACAGGGACAAAGAGTGGGGCAGAGACTGAAGGAAAGGCAATCCAGAGAGTGCCCTACCTAGGGATCAATCCAATATGCATATCCCAAACCCAGACAGAAGCCTGATATAGCTGTTTCCTGAGAGGCTTTGCAAGAGGTTAGCCAATACAGATGCGGATGCTCACAGCCAACCATTGGACTGAGCACAGAGACCCCAGTGGAGGCGTTAGATAAAGGACTGAAGGAGCTGAAGGGGTTTATAATCCCATAGAATGAACAACATTATCAACCAACCAGATCCCCCAGAGCTCCCAGGGACTAAACCACCAAATACCAAAGAGTACACATGGAGGGACCCATGGCTCCAGCTGCATATATAGGAGAGGATGACCTTACCTGTCATCAATGGGAGGGAAGGCCCTTGGTCCTGTAAAGGCCTAATGCCCTAGTGCAGGGAAATGCTAGGTGCCGAGTCAGGAGTGGGTAGGTAGGTGAAGGAGCACCCTCATAGAAGGAGGGGGAGGAGGTATGGAATGGGGACTTGTGAAGGGGAAACTGGGAAAGAGGATAACATGTGAAATGTAAATAAATAAAATTACCAATAAAAAGATTTCTTTTTATTTAGCTTTTCTTCAAATAGTGAACATTTTCATTCCATTTCATTTTCATATCTTAAACTGTTTGTGTTATTTTATTAAACTGTTTTTGTGTTTTCATAATATTCATGGGAGCATTTACTCATACTTTCTTTGAGTTCTTCAAACACATTCATAATTTATGGTTGAAAATCCTTGACTTATGCATCAGTTAATATGTCTTCTTTGAGAACATTACAAAGGGCATGATAATTTCTGGAGGAGATATATTGTCCTGATTTTTCCATGTTGTTTGTGGTTTTGGTGGGACCTAGAGATCTGTAGTTATTATGCCCATGTTCATTCTTTGTATGGATGTCTACTACTACCTTTTTTGAGCAAATGCTACATCTTCGTTATCATCCTAAATTGTCAGGTAGTAGACTAGCAAAATGGTGAAAATGGTCCTTGGTGGTCAGTCTGTAGACCTAGAAGATTCTTGCTGCTGACCTTTAGGATTCCCTGAAGTCCAAGGGAGCTCTGGGAGTACTGGTTATTTTATATTGTTGTTCTGCCTATGGGGCTGCAAGCCCCTTTATCTCCTTGGGTACTTTCTCTAAACTACCAGTCAAAGAAAACACATAGTTGGACTCATGGTTCTAGCTGCATATGTAGCAGAGAATGGCCTAGTAGGTCATCAATGGGAAGAGAGGCCCTTGGTCCTGTGAAAGTTCTATGCCCCAGTAGAGGGGAATGGCAGGGTCAGGAAGTGGGAGTGCATTGGTTGGGGAGCAGGGACAGGGGGGAGGGGATAGGGGATTTTCGGAGGGGAAACCAGGAAAGGGGGTACCATTTGAAATGTAAATAAAGAAAATATCTAATAAATCTATTTAAGAAAAGGATTCCCTGGGGTTTTCAAGATTCTATAGGTTGTTGGGTGGCAAGTACTCAGGCCATAGTGAGAGTAGGAAGTGCTCCAGAGGACTAGCATACAGGATGCAACATTAGCCTAAGGTAGAGTTGAGTTGGTGGGGATCAGGCTAGATGTCTTTATCAGGAGCCAGTGAAGCAGCATAGCATGCTTTTCTGTGTCATCTTGGTAATGGGAATGGCAGAGTGTCTCTGTGAATTCCTATCTGAGGTTGCAGGTCAGAGGGCTAGTTGCTGGTAGACAAATAAGTAGACTGATTTTGTGGTCCATACCTGGGGTTCTGGGTTACAGAACACACACGTATACACACAATTTATTTTTATACATCTATAGTGATATATAGTAATGGTGCAATCTTAATTCAGAATTATAACTTACTATATATCAAAGAATCATAGAAATAAAATGTCATACACACAGAGACAAATACTAACATACATGAATTTTATAGGTTTCTTATTCAGTTGGGCTGGATACTTTTTCTCCAGTCACACCAAACTGTCTTAATTATTATAACTTTTTTCTTTCTTAAAAATTGAGGTGATATTCACCTAATGTAAATTAACAACTACAAAGTGTACCTTTCAGTAGCATTAAGCTGTTTTAGTTTGCTTTATATTGTTGTGGTGAAACTAAAAACAACTTATCAAAGAAAGGATTTATTTAAGCTTACTGTTTATAGTCAGTCATGGATAAATGTCAACTAAAGACAGGACCTTTGAGGCAGGGACTAAAGTAGAAGCTATGGAAGAATGCTGCTTACTGCCTTGTTTTCTTTGGCTTGCTCAGCCTACTTTTTACACAACACAGGACAACCTGAACAGGATCAACACAGCCTCCAGTGGGCTGGACTCTCACATATCAATAATTAATCAAGAAATTGTCCCCAAAGACTTGCCTACAGGCCAATTTGATTGAGGAATTTTCTTAATTGATGTTCCTTCTTAGATGGTCTAGTTCATGTTAAGTTGACAAAAACAAGAAACAAACAAACTCTGACGACAAAAAGTACAATTGACCTTTTATCAACTTGATGCACAAACACATCACTATTAAGACATTAACTCTTCATTTCTGAATTAGCCCCAAGGTCTCTTCTCATTATATAGTGTCATAATTTCAGTATCAAAATAAAACCACTTTTATTCCAAGAGAAAAGCAAGACACAGTCACAACTGAATTAGCCTCAGATTCAGCAGTGTAAAAAGTTCAGTGTGTGATATTTGGGGCTCACTTATGGTCTTCTAGCCATGAAAAGCCTAGACAAATCCACTTCTCTGACTCTGCCTTGCACAGCACATACCTTATAGGCACAGGGTGGTTCCACTCCATAGCTGTTGCTATCCTTGGGGGTCAATCTAGTCCTGACCTCTACAGTTAATTGGGTTCTTCACAGACTGCACCCTCAATAATAGTCCCATGGCTTCTCTTCAGGGACTTTGCCATTGGCACAAGGTGCCAAGCCTAAGTCTCTTTCCAAGATATCATCAACCCTGGGATCAACACTACAACTGAGGTTGCATCTTCACCAATGGCTTCTCCTGGTATCTCACAGTGCCAAGCATCAGTTTTCTCCATGGTTTGTCTTAGTTAGGGTTTCTATTGCTACAATAAAACAGCATAACCAAAAAGTAGGTTGGAAAGTAGTTAGTTGTAGGTTGCTATTTGTGACCAAAGGAAATCGGGGCAGGAACTCAAGTAGGGCAAGAACCTGGAGGCAGGAGCTGATGCAGAGGACACAGAGGAGTGCTTCTTACTGGTTCGTTTCCGATGGCTTGCTCAACCTGTTTTCTTATAGAACCCAGGACCTCCAGCCCAGAAAGGAACCATACAAAGCTGGGCCTTCCCTCAACAATAACTAAGTAAGAAAGTGCCTTCTAGCTTAATTTTATGGAGGCATTTTCTCAACTAAGCTTTCCCCTTTTCAGATAATGTGTGTCAAGTTGACTAAGTCTAGCCAGCACATGGCCCCATTATGCCTTCAAAACCAGTATCAAATGAAAGGCTCTTGCATATCAGCTGTTGGCATAAGATATAACCTTGGTCACCTCTGGATCACAGCTTTTATGTGCTAACCCTGAGCAAATACTCTCAGAGTTAACCTCAACCATGTTATTCTCTTATGCTTCAGTGTTGACTTTTCACACCCAGCTGGTTAGCATTGACTATTCCAGTAAGACAAAGACTTCATTTTAGTGTTATTGATTTCTTACTAATTACAGCTAGCCATTAAGTTCTAGATAGCTAGGAATAATAGGGTCTTAATTCAAAATATTGCATAAATAATCTCAACTGAGTCTTTGAGGTAACCTCAAATTTCTCTCTGACACAGCACAAGGCAAGCCACCATTTTCTAGATTACTCTCCCAATTTCCATACAATTTCACACAGAATAGCCCACTAAACTTTGACCTTTCATTGTCTTTTCCTCCCCAAAGTTCTGAAGTACTTCCATGGTCTTCTCTACGAAATGGTTAGGTTTGTCAGTAATACCCCACTCCTGGTACCAATTTACATCTTAGTTTTCTTTATCTTGTTGTAATAACATTACTTTTCTCCTCTGGTAGCATTTTTTAGCATCTTCTAGCTCTATAAATTTAGCCAGTAGGGATGAAGCTTCCAAAGTCAGTGCCAGCTTGACTTGCCCAAATTCTATAACTTGAGAATATGCTGTCTTCAGCAATAGGCTCCATTTCTGGACGGTAAATACGAGAAATGACAGTGGTTTGTAGTGTTTGGAAATCTTTGGGACCCAGCTGGCCAACAAGTAGATATGGGGCTAGAAACAATTATTCTGAGCAAGGTAACCCAGATCCAGAAAGGCAGATATGTTGTGTATTCTAGGTTTAAGTCTTTAGACTCTTCTTTTCAAGATTATACCACTATCCATTAATTTTATAAAGCAAGGGGTGAAAATGCACTTTAATCTTGACAAAATAAAGCAGTGGTGATGGTTTAACAGAAAGTTATCATGCACTTTGTTAAGGCCTTATTCTGCTAGGTAGTATGTGAGAAGAACAGAGTGGGAGGAGTCAGCTTCAGTAAAGCTGTAGGAGAAAGATACTTAATTGGAAGCTTATTTGCTCCACAGAAATATTTATACAAGAAGTGTTCAGTGTTTGTATTCATGCTGACAGGCTATAGAGTTCTTGGCTGATGTCAAATTCATGTTTTAGAATTGTAAGCTAAACATCTGGCATTTGAAAAGTATGGTAAAAACGCAGCATATAGGCAAACCTATTAGAAACAGAGCTGAGGACACTGTGTTAACTATTAAAAACATCTATGCTAGAGAGCCCCCATGGCTTTTCTCTGACGTCAATGCTGTCCTACCACTACTGCACTTCTGTAGAAGGCATGTTTAAAGGAAATCACTTAAAGGAGTCATTGCTGTGGGCTAAGCATCATATTAAGTGACTTTTGTTACTTATTTAAAACTGTATCCCTGTGTATGTGGCATATGCACTGTGGTGCCTGGCAGTGAGCATACCTATACGCATGTGTATGCCAGAGGGGGATATTATGGATCATCCTCTTACCCACCTTTCCAGCCTGACTTTTACAACTTCTTAAAGGTTAAGTAATAGAAAAAATATCTAATGGCTTAGGCATATTTTAGACTCTTGGAGTATCATTTAGCAGTATATTCTACCCTTTCCTGATATTTCTTAAAACTATTTGCTTGCTTATCACACACAGTGTGCAAGAGGAAGCTTTGTTGCTGTTGCTTTACATTCCAGATTTTATGTTTTTTATTTACATATTGGAGGGAGCTGGCACCTATTATGTGACTGTAATGAGTATCTTGTGTTTGGTATTTTTCTCCTATTTTATATTGTCACATGGTATTTGGAAATAATGTACTAAAATACCCAAATCATCTACCTAGATTCTCTATGTAATTGTTTATTAACCAGGAAAGATTGTAAATAATAAATTGGCTTGAATTCCAAATATTTCAAAATACATTAAAGTAGTTCTTCTTTAACCGGAAGGTAAGATTTGAAAGGTAACTTTCAAACAGAGATTTCATCTGATGTAACATGGAGCTCTCTGAATTCTAAAGAGTAAGGAGAATGCAAGACTTCTTATACTGTGTGATTTTATATTAGAGTTTAACAAGAAAATGAAAACTTAAAGGCAGCATTTTCAAACTCAGAACATTCATTTCTTCCCACATTGTTTTATGGAATGAAAAAGAGAATAAAATAGTACTATGAGAAACATCTGGTTAAATTTTGCTAGCCCTTTGTGTTTTAAGCTTTTTAGTTTCCTTATTTGAAAGGATAATATTTAGTGGGATAATTGGTACCGTTCATAACTCTGATCTTTGAAAAGAGAACATTGCCTTGTTTGTGGAACCTCCATGATGTGGGATTCCTGTTTGTCATTTAATGAACTTACTCATTTTTAGTGAACATTGCATACCCCAGCAGAAATGGCCAAGTTTTTTTTTATTTTTTTGGCTTTTAAGAAATTAAACTCAACTGACTCATACCCAGCATGAACATGTCTGTTTAATACAGAACTCTTGTCTAGTGACAGACTCCTTCAACATTTAAAACACACACACACACAGACACAGACACAGACACAGACACACACACACACACACACACACACACACACACACACACACACACCAAAACCTCTTAGGCTTTGGTTATATTAGAAATATTTGAAAGGAATTTACGTGTTTCATTTCATTACATGAAGTTTATGTCATAAAATGTGGGAAAGAAATATTAAATTCTGTGTAGTACCAGTTTCTGCATATCTATCTTGTATAAAAAAAAAAACCTAAGACTATGAAAGTAGTTTACAAGTTAACATTAGATTATGCATTTTAGTGTAAATCCGGTTGTTCATTGTTCCTGAGGCAACAGGGTTTAAACAAACAGAAAACTACTTTTTTATGGCAAAGTATAGTTGTATGAAAAATTATAGAGAATATCACTATGAGATCATCCATCATCAAAATTCTGACAATTATTACCTTATAAATAACATTTTCTATCATAATTAGATAAAATTTAAGAGCTATGGTTTCTAGAAAAATCACTATGGTATGATAATAGTACTTTACACATTGTTTGCGTAAACATCAGGGATTGGTGTAAGCTCTTAGCAATTTGGGAGCATATGGAAGCTGAGTCTTCATTATTCCATGGGCCCTTACTAACAATTTTATGTCAGGGTAGGAAGTGGGTTCTAATCTATAGAACTTACTCAAAGCAAATATGCAGCCAGCAATCTATTCTTTTTTATTTAAATATCCTATGACTGTCTTTGATCAGTTAAATGGAGTTACCTCTATTAGTATTATGTTTTACAGTTCCATCCATTTGCCTGAAGTTTTCATAACTTCATTTTTCTTTATAGCCAGCTAACATTCCATTATGCATATGTAATTCATTTTTATTACCTATTCATCACTTAATGTCTATCAAGACTGTTCCTTTGCCCTAGTTATGGTGAATAAAGAGGCTGTGAGCATGGAGGAGCAGGCATCTAGACAGTAGGAACTAGTCCTTTGCTTATATGTCTAGGAGTGGTATAGCTGGGTCACATCTACCTTTTAGTTGTACCGTGCCCCAGGATGTTTAATATTTTTACTTCTTTCTATATTCTCTATACTAATACTCTGTCAGGTATATAGCTATACATTACTAATTTTTTTTTATTATATAATCCACCTTTTCACTCAATTAAGTGCATAAAACCCTAGGCATTTGATATTATTTGAGGCTACTGAGAAGGGTGTTGTTTCCCTAATTTCTTTCTCAGCCTGTTTAACATTTATATAAAGGAAGGCTACTGATTTATTTGAGTTAATTTTATATCTCGCCACTTTGATAAAGTTGTTTATCAGCTGGAAAAGTTCTCTGGTAGAATTTTTTAGGTCGTTTATGTATACTATCATATCATCTGTAAATAGTGATACCTTTATTTCTTCTTTACCAATTTGTATCCCCTTGATCTCTTTTTTTATGTCTTATTGTTCTAGCTAGTGCATTATAGCACTTTGAGTACTATATTGAATAGATATGGGGAGAGTGGGCATCCTTGTCTTGTCCCCGATTTTAGTGGGATTGCTTCAAGTATGTCTGCATTTAATTTGATAGTGGCTGTAGCTTTGCAGTAAATTGCTTTTATTATGTTTAGGTATGAGCCTTGAGTTCCTGATCTTTTCATTTCTTTTAACATGAAGGGGTGTTGTATTTTGTCAAATGCCTTTTCTGCATCTAAGGGGTAACTCTAACTAAACACGTGAAAGACCTGTAAGACAATAACTTCAAGTCTTTCAAGAAAGAAATAGAAGATTTCAGAAAATGGAGAGATTGCACTGAATCTGAAACTTGCTCCTGGTAGGATGGCCAACTTCACAATGTCAATCCTACCAACCTATGAACATGAAAGTTCTTTCTATTGTCTGGTGTCTTCTTCAATTTTTTTCTACACTGTGTTAAAGTTTTTGCTGCATTGGTCCTTAACTTGTTGGTTAAATTTTACTCAATGGTATTTTATTTTACTTTTGAGATGGTTGTTAACAGGACTGTTTCCCTGATTTTTTCTATGTTTGTCTTTGGTATGTAGGAAGACTACTGACTTGATGTATTAATATTGTATCCTGCCACATTTCCATAATAGTTTATTAGTACAAGCAATTTCTAGGAATAGAGCTTTTGGGGTCTCATATGAAAGAATTATACCACCTACAAATAGAAATACTTTGACTTCTTTCATTCCTATTTTCATCTCTCGTATCTTATTCCTCTAGCTAGGATTTCCAGCACTATACTGAAGAGCGATAACAAAAGTGAATTCCTTTGCCTTGTTCTGAATCCTAGAGTACATCCTCAAATTGTTCTCCACTTAACATAATAATGACAATTGGTTTGTTATAAATAGCCTTTATTATACTGAGATATGTTTTCTTTATCCCCAGTCTCTTTAGTTTATTTTCCCATCAAAGTATATTTAATTTTGTCATGGGACTTTTCTACATTCATTGGAATGATCATGCAATTTTTGACTTTTGTTTCATTGATACAATGAATTACATTTATTGACTTCTATTTGTTGAACAAATCCCAAATCCTTGAAGGAAGCCAACTTAATCATTGTGAATGATCATTTTCATATTTTTTATTTTTTATTAGGTATTTACTTCATTTACATTTCAATTGCTATTTCCAAAGTCCCCTATACCTTCCCTGCCCCCTGCTCCCCAACCCACCCACTCCCACTTCTTGGTCCTGGTATTCCCCTGTACTGGGGCATATAAAGTTTGCAAGACCAAGGGGCCTCTCTTCCCAATGATGGCCATCTTCTAGTACATATGCATCTAGAGACACGAGCTCTGGGGGTACTGGTTAGTTCATATTGTTGTTCCACTTATAGATTTGCAGACCCCTTCAGCTCCTTAGGTACTTCCTCTAGCTCCTCCATTGGGGGCCCTGTGTTCCATCCAATAGCTAACTGTGAGCATCCACTTCTGTGTTTGCCAGTCACCAGCATTGCCTCACAAGAGACAGCTATATCAGGGTCCTTTCAGCAAAATCTTGCTGGCTTATACAATAGTGTCTGCATTTGGTGGCTGATTATGGGATGGACTCCCGGGTGGGGCAGTCTCTGGATGGTCCATCCTTTCATTATATTTTCTTAAATAGAGTTTGCATACATTTTATTAAGAATCTTTGTGTCTTTGCTTATCAGGTTGAATGACCTATAATTCTTTGTTCTTCATTGTCTTAAGTCTTTACATGGTTTCAGTATCAGATAACACTGGTTTCATAAATAGAATCTGGAGGTGTTCTCTCCTGTTCTGTTTTATAGTATAATTGAGAGATATTTCTTTGTTCTCTTCTGAAGGCAGGGTAAAATTCTGTGCTGAATCCCTCTGATGGCTTTTGTTTTTTGGGAGACTTTGAATTTCTAGTACTATATCATTAGTTGTTATGAATCTATTTACTACCTTGATTTAACTTTGCTAAATCATGGAAATCTAGAAATTTGTCCATGTCTCTTATGGACAAATGTTATATAAAATTTCAAGCATAATTTATAATTCTTTAAATTTCTTCAGTATCTGTTGTAATATTTCCCTCTTCTTCTGTAATTTCCTTAATGTTGGGTATCCATCTTTTTTTGGTTAATTTGGCTAAAGATATTTAATCTTTTGAATCTTTTTAAAGAACCAACTTGTCCATTCTACTGTTTTTTCCTGTTTTACCAGCTCATTAAGGTGTATTATTAAATTATTCATTTGAGCTTAAGCTTTCCTCTTTTTTTTTTTTTTTTTGTTTGTTTGTTTTTCAAGACAGGGTTTCTCTGTGTAGCCCTGGATATCCTGGAACTCACTCTGTAGTCCAGGCTGGCCTTGAACTCAGAAATCTACCTGCCACTGCTTCCCCAGTGCTGGGATTAAAGATGTGTGCCACCACTGCCTGGCTTTTTAAAAAAATAATCTTTCCTCTAAATACTGACTTGCTATTGATTGGGCTACGTTGTGCTTTCTTTTTCATTCAAATTAGGAAATTTTAATGTTATTTTTTATTTCTTCCTTTTTTCATTTGTTAGAATGCTCTCTAATTTCTACGAGTTTGTATATTTCTAGAGTGTCTATTGCTATTAATATCTAACCTATTCCATGTGGTCATATAGAATGAAGGTTATCATGTCATTATTATTTATTATTATTATCACTATTTGTAGTTTTAGAAATTCTAGTAAGTCTAGGAGTAATATTCTATTCTACACAGTGTCTTCTACAGTTTAGGAATTATTTTAAATAAGAAACCTGATTTATGGGAATCAAGCCATCTAAAGTGATCCTTGAACAATAGAAGACTTTTCTCCTTTCATTGTTTAATAGCTCAAAAACTAAGTGCAGCTATTAGCCATGATTCGGATACTTTTTCTGTTTAACTCATTGTAATTTGTGAGTGGGCTTAAAGGATGTCTCACATCATGTCATGTTTCACTGGGCAAGGACAGTGCATGATCTAGCACTCAGTAGATTCTCTCAGTTTGGTTCCTATGGATGGCTTGTGGTCTGGTGGGAAGTGAAGAATTATGGAGAAGACTTGTGAACTGGATCTAGGAAAATGAGAGGCTAGAATAGGAAGTGAAGATTGTATTCAGTTAGCTCACTTATGAGCTTTGGGTAATTCTTGCAGAGTGGACTCTATAACTCACTCTGCAGCTAAATTGTTATTCAGCAACACTCATAATTAAAGCTGTTTATCATTAATGTAATAACTGATACATGAAAACAGAAGATTTCTATTTACCATAAAGTGCAATAGATATCTTTATTCTCATGCTTCATTGGAACTTACTCTTCTGCATGTGCTTGGCCATTTGTTCTGACCTTCGAAGAATTGTCATGCTGAACACTGTGAATTTCAATCATGTTTTTGTGTCTAATAGAGTACATACACTTCTTTTACTCAAGATAATAGCCATCAAATTTATTTTTTCTTGTAATTAATGATTCTGTTGAATTTGTCTTAAGGACAGAAGGCAAATTACATCACTATTTCTGTTTATTTTACAGTTTTGTTTCCAAGGCAGGATGCTTATTTACCCTGGTAGAATATGCCAAAAGGGAAGGGTGGTTCCATCTGTGAAAACCTGATAATATAGGCTGTTCTTGATTGGAGATCTGATAAGTAAATGAAGATAAATTTGAATGGTACTTAAAAGCACTCTGGAATCTAGATTGTGCAGGTGGCCTGATTTCACTAGCTTAACTCTTTGCAGATGATAAAGCAGCCATTTTATGAGAAAGAACATAAAAATGATATTGAGAAAACAATAAATAAAGAATAAAAGAAAAAAGCTACAGTAAAGCAATTTTGCATGTTTTCTTTTTCCTTTTCCTTTTGTTTTTAAAGGAGAAAACATTCGCCAGCAGTTTGTATGTTTATCGGCTTAGTATTGGTGAGTTTAATGACATTAGTAATTATTTTAAAATTCCTTTGCAAAGGTGCAGAGTAAAATCATGTTACTTTTACATTTATGGCTTTCTAAATATCTCATATTCTTAGGGAGAAGCTAATAGACTTGGAAACCATGTCAATAACTCACGTAACTTATTTGCACTGTGTCTTAGGGTTACAATTGTTGTGATAAAATACCATGGCCAAGAAAACTCAGGGAGGAAGGGGGTTATTTCATTCACAGCTACATGTAGTAACTCATCAAAGCAGTGAGGGCAGGAACTTGGGAGCTGGAAATGATGGATGCAGAGACTATTAAAGAGTGCTGCTTACTGGCTTGCTCCCTGTGGTTTGCTGAGCCTGCTTTTTTATATACTCCAGGACCACAAGCCAGAGATGGCACTACCTACAATGGGCTAGGCCCTCCCACAACAATCACTAATTAAGAAAATGCCTTACAGGCTTGCCTGTAGCCCCACCTTATAGAGGCATTTTCTAAATTGAGGTTCCTTCCTCTTGGATGATTTTAGCTTCTGCAAAGTTGGCATAAAACTAGCCATTACACATATAAATGAATTTGTATGTGAAATAGGCTGAATATGTTAATTATTAAGAAAATATAAAGGGAGTCTATAATGTTAGCTCAGACTATGTGAAGCCCTGTCTCAATTTTAAAAGGAGAAAATATCAATAAATTAAATGGCTTCACATGAAACAAATATTTGAAATGCATTTAAACAAATGCAAGGTTAGAAGTACTCCACAGTTTAGTAGACAAGAGTCAGTTCTGGTCTTCCTTCATCTATTAAGTGAGGTGTGTTTCTATGGAAACTGCATTTGGGAAAATAGCTACTATTGTTCAGTATTAAGATACCCAAAGAATTATAAATGTAGTAGAATAATTTGCTCTTTGTTATGGAAACACTAACATTTAGAATATGTTACATATCCTACATACAGAACATACAGATATTAAGCTGAATGGTAAATTCTGTACTCTTCTAAATAAGACATAGTTGTCTATATAATTATACTCTTATATAGTAAGCACTTTGCATTATTTTTAAACTTTAGAAACTATGTATAATACTTGGTAATATCTTATAAAATAAGATAAAATTTGGGTGTGAGATTATACCATAGGCAATACAGTAAAAAAAAAACTGAAGAATAGTGTATAAAACAATTTTATGGTAACATATTCAATAGCAAAATATTAAATATTACATCATTATTTTATGCAATGAAATAGTATAAAATTAGACTCCCATTTAGTCATATATTACCTATGATTTTCTAAGTTAACATGACTCATTTTACTCATAATACAGAAAAAAATTTCTCACAAGATTTAAACTGTATAGTACATGATATAGCAAGTAATGTCATTACTGTCAACACACTTGTATCTTTGAGGGCCTGTTCAGAGCTCTACAGAGTTGGGGACTTTCTTACCTACTATGATAGTTGTGTAGAAATTACTTGACTTATACTGGGGCTCCATCTTGATACCCCCTGGTAAACTGAACATGTTGTGGGCTGAAATGCTTAGATTCACTGTTTGCATGTAAAGTAAAAACCAAGAAGGGGAGAAGGGCCTATTTTGTTTTGCTTTTAGAAGGGATATGATTGTTGTTCAAGAATGGTCAGAATTTTAACAGTTTAAAGGGATAGAGTTATCTAGCTAACAAAACAAGGAGAGGCTTCTCAATGCATAGTTCAACCAGCTGTCCTCTTTGTGCCTTCTACCAGCTTTGAGCTTTTAGGAGGTTTGTTCAATTGGCTGCAGCTCAAAGCTTCTGAAACACACTTTCTACCTTTCCTATTTTCTCCTTTGCTGTTAATTAACAGTGTTAGAAGAGGAGGAGTTATGCCAAACCTATGATGGATTGTCCTACTTAGAATAGAATTGACATCATAGAATGGATTCAGTGAAAAGACAGCAAGCTTTGGCCTTGATAGTCCAGCAAGGTAAAAATTAGCAGCTAACACAAGAAAGATGCCCTTAGATCTGACCCTTGGTGTTATCTTGCTGAAGTAGTTCATAGTGGATTATACCACTTAGCAAAATGCTATGGAAATAAAAGAAAAGATTTTTGAAAAGTTGAATCACTTAGTTTCAAGAAGCTTGTATTGAACCTTACATGGTCAAACACATCTATAATTCCATCATTGGGGAAGTTGAGGCAAGGGATTATCAGATAGAGATAGATAGATAGATAGATAGATAGATAGATAGAGACAGACAGGCAGACAGGCAGGCAGACAGAGGGAAATGAAGGGAGAGGGAGGGGGAAAGAACATCGGGAGGGAGAGGGGGAGAGACAGAGGGAGGGAGAGAGAGAGAGAAAGAAACTATTTAGGAGAACTATAAAAATTCTCTTGGTATCTGAATTGTAAAATTTATCTTCTCTATCTTAGAAGACTAATAATTTTAGGTGGGAAATCTGGATTCTATCTTCTGGTATTCAGAATTCCACTTTAAAACAATGTTATTCTAAGCTTATTTTAGATATATATGTTATGTTATGCATTTATGTATATATATAGTATTAATAGGTATAAAATATAGTATTTTATATACTATATAAAATACAGTCTATGAGAAAATATTAATTTAATCCAATGGAAATCTCCAAATCACCACTGTTTCTTAGTTTTGTTGTTCTAAGTTTTTTTGAATCTTGCTTTTTCTAATTAATTTTGCAATGTTATAATTTGATGGGTACTTGAAACTGAGATATCATAGTTATCTTGATTTATCAAATTAACAATGCCTTATTATGTGTTTACACTCTGATTTGCAAAGTAGCCATCTCTACTCTATTCAAACACACTAGGTTGTGAGTTGGGGTGATGGCTCAACAGTTATCTATAAGTATGAGGACCAGAGCTTAAATTCCCTGGAATCCACATAAATGTTAGATGGGCATGCTGGCCACCCCATAACTCTAGCCTTGAAAGATGGTGGCAGCGGATAGCCATAGCTATCTGACAAGGAAGAGTAGTCATATTGGCAAGAGTTTTTCCTTACATAATAATCAGGTATACACATAAATTTACATACATGTACACATATACCCCACACTTGTGTTTACACACATGAACTCACATAAAACATCCATGTGAAAATGGAAAAATACATTAGAATGGAGGTGGTTTTGGTCTCTGCAATGACCTTGGCATAAAGACCAAGAATTTAGTGCACATATTTCAAATAAAAGATTGAATGGTATATATATATATGAATGAATTCTTCTTTTTAAAAATTCTAAGAGAAAAATATGAAAGCTAAATATGAGATTCACTGCTCTAAATATTGACTTTGGAGCACCAAGAGGCTGGTAAAGCTCCTGTGGGATATGGTGGCTTGAATATGCTGGACCAGGGAGTGGCCTTATTAGGAGGTGTGGTTGGAAGAAGTATCACTGTGGATTTTGAGACCTTCCTCCTACCTTCCTAGAAGTCAGTCTTCTCCTATCTGCCTTTGGAACAAGGTAGAACTCTCAGCTTCTCCAATACCATGCACACCTGGAACCTCTGAACTTGCAAGCAAGCCCCAATTAAATGTTGTCCTTTATAAGCGTTTCTGTGGTCATGGTGTCTCTTCATAACAATGAAATCCTAACTAAAACACTATCTGATTGTGAACCCCAAGATCGTATACTGGAAAAACCTGTTTCTAGTTATGGTGTGGCTAGCACACACCCTTAGTCCAAGAGTTTTCTGTTTATAATAAACAAGACCCAATAAAAAGTCAACTGTAGGTTAAGAGGAAGAGCAAACAAGTAGGTAGGTGACAGGGAGTGATCCCAGGAAAAAAACAGATAGAGTGAAGGGAAGTCAGAAGGATGGACAAAGAGACACAGAGGAAGTAGAAAGGAGGGACATTCAGTTGGAAGAATTTTAGACAGTGTGAAGGAAAACAGGCTCTTTCCTTCTGGGATGTTGGTTGAGGAGGAAGGTCAGCTGGGTGCTTTCTCCGCCTCTCTGAGCTAGTAGGCTTCCACCCCAGCATATGGCTCCTGAGTCATCATTTTGTAAAATCAAAAGCTTGGGGTTTTGTTTTTAAACCAACACACATCTTTTTCACCCCAGGAACAACATATCCACTTGGATATTCCACTAATATTCACTGAAGGTTCTGGGTATCAGAGCAATATTCACTTCTAGCCTTGTCAACAAAGGGCTAAATTTAAGAAACACATTCTAGCTACAAATATATTTATGTGGAGAGCTTTACACTGTTTCACAAAGATGAACCAAAAGTCAGGAATTGTTAAAAATCAGCAGAGAACAAATCCTAATAAATACAATTTATAAAACAATTTGCAAAAGATCCAGTTATATAAATGAATTATAAAATGTTTAAAATGCAATTGCTACAAAAAAATAAACTCACCATTAAATTAATTAAATAGTAAGAAAATAAGTATGACTGGGTGTGGTGATACATACCTTTAATCCTAGAGTGTGGGAGACAGAGGCAGATGGATCTCAGTAAGTTTAAAGCCAAACTTGTTTGCATAGGGAGACTCAGCCATGGCAGAATGACTAGAAATAACAAGTAGGGGAATGTTCTTTACCTCTAAGGGTCTTTCATGATAGTGAATAATCTGGGGGAAAGTGAGATGTGGAGGACAGATCACAAATTCCAGCATTTACCCTCTAACAGGCTCTAAAGAAAGTTAGAATAAGCACACCAATAGAAACCTTTCAAAGAAACATGGAGAAAAATATATCCCTTATGTGAAGAAATACATACCTTGAATTGGAAATAAAAAAAGAGAAAGAGACACATACCAGTGATCCTAGCATTCAGCAGGCTGTAGCCAGATGATCACAAGTAATGAGCTAGCATGGACTATGCCAAGTCACTATTGCACAACTAAAGTAGAGCCTAAAACAAGGAAAAAATCCTAAAACTAAGGAAAGTAATATAGATAGGCCACGGATGGTTAAAAGGTGTTTTGGGTATTTATTTTTATGTCTATGTACGTCTATGTGTAAATGTTTATGTCTATATGTGTGTGGGGGAGGTTGAAGGGTAGCCAGAAGATTGAGGCTAACCTCCTGGAACTATAGCTATAGGGATTTTGTGAGCTGCCCACTGTTGGTGCAGGGAATTGAATTAAAATCCTCTGTGAGAGCAGTAAGTTATTTTAGCCACTGAGTCATCTTTTCAGTCCCCAAAGTTAATTATTATAAAGAATACTGAAATTCTATATAAATTATTTTAAAGATGAAATTCCATTTTTAGCCTAAATTCAGGTGAAGGCAAAACATATTGTCATAAAAGGCAACAACTGAAATAGAAGAGGAATTATATTTTATAAACACACACAGAGAAAATATATAATTGTTTTATTTTTATGCTTCAATGATCACTTCAAATTTTATGACCTTTAAGAAATTTATGGATTTAAGAAATTTGGAATTATACCAGGTTTTCTGAACCTGGTATATAGCATATTTCTTTGTGCTATAAATTCAGGCTAATCTTTGCTGAGTTCTAAAAATTGATTAATATATCTCATCTATTGATAACTACTGATCTTCTAGTTTCTCTACTGTTAGACATGGTTTCAATTTAAAATTAATTTTCTGTCTAAACATATATTCTCAAGGTTAAAGTGCATTATCACAACATTTAAACTTAGAATAACTACTTTTTTTTTTGGTCAGCATGCCTTCATCTCACACTGTCATATATGTGATTGTCATCTAACCATGACACCTCGTTGTCACCTGTTCCTGTGCCTTTAGGTCCTTGATGTCAGTATTTCTCTCTCAAGTAAAAACTGTCATCTCGCAAGATTCAGCTACCAGCTCTTACTATGTTGATGTTTAATCTTGGTCATTATTTCCTGTGATAAAGATAATGCTCTTTCTAATTCATGGGTGATTTTACCATCCATGAAGCCCACCCAAAGAGAAGAGTCTGACCAGAGATCTCTCTATTACTGAGCAACCACTGTAGCCTTTTTTTCCAGACTAAAGCTGCAAAGAGACACAATAATAGGCTGTGTTGGCTATAGTTAGCCTGTTTCTCAGAATTGAATGTCCTTCTTTTTAAATTATTTACAGAAATCTCATCTATATAGTGAGACTTCCCTTTATTGTTTATGAGCTAGAGGAAATTTATTGGGTCCTGCAAATACTATTATTAAAGATGAAGTATCATCTGTCTTATATTTCTGTCTATTGACAATAGGAAAAAGCCCTCTGCAGGCATTGCTTTATTAGGTTGTTATGTAAAGTCTGACATGTGTTGCCTTATGAGACCTCCCTCCTCAGAGGGGATTTTTCTCTGGAAAAGTTTAGACATTAACACCACTGTCGTACATAGGCCTTTATAGCTGCTTCAGTTAAGGCTTTACAATAGCTTTGTAGTAAAGGTCCAATTATTATCTTCATCATTTGGAGGAAGAACACAAGTTTAGAGAGACCAGGAAGCAGAGACAGGGTAGGCTGTCGCCTACTAGGACTTCTTGGTAAAATTTCCTGGCTCATTTTTATAGTAATATAAAAGTAGGTGTTGGCTGGGTTAGCTCAGTAGAGGAGTGCCTGCCTATAGCATGTACAAGACTCTGGGTCCCATCCTCTGCACACACATACGTACACATACATGCACACATAGACACATGCACATACACACATATGCACACACAGAGATACATACACATGCAGAGATACACACACATAAACACACCCCCACAAAAGCACAAAGGTGTCTAGCTTCAAAAATGATTTCATGTACAGCCTATGTAAATTCCTATGAGTATTAAAGTCATACATTTTATTCATTTTTTATTTTCATAGTTTAGAAAGCACTGATATAAAAGCAGATTTATAAGGACTCCTAAGCACTCCTTGTATATTTGACATAGCTGTATTAAGAGTAACGTCAAAATCATGTGTACATAAGCAACTATTTCATCACCAAAAATAATATGAATGCTTATTACCTTATGCCCAGAAAGATTACACATATAAAACCAGCTTCCCAGGGTCATAAAACAGTGATGGAATATTTGCATAGTCAGAGAAATTAACCTTGGTATGTACATTCAGTTTATTATCTCCAGAGCAGAATGCTTACTCTGCTTTATAATTTTAAAGGAATGACTGGAGACAAGTGGCAACAGGCCTCCAATGTGCCCTTACGTTTCATTGATATTACATATATTATTTGCAAGTTATATTACATAGTTTCTAATTAGCATTCATTAATAGTGTCACTACTCTAAAACTCCCAAATCATTAAAGAATGTGCATATATGACTATTGTAAAGAAACATTAGCTGAGGGAACAGATGTATTGTTATTGTTATTCTTTTTTGTTATGCCTTCAGTAGGCTTATTAAATTTCAAAATAGTAATGTGAAACTTCATTGAAGTTGAACCTCTGGAGGACTTTATAAACTATCTTATTACAACCAGACTCAGAGATCAAGTGCCACTGGACATGGGTAACAACCTTCATTTTTTAAAACTGAAAACAATTGATTTTCCTTTCCAAATGCTAAAGATGAATGTGTGCTATTTTTTCCTTATATATTGCCTAGCATTCCCCCCCCCCCTGCAGTCTATGCCTTGGCCTAAAGTCAGTAATTTCACCTGCACCTGGCTTTAGATCTTCATATACCCAGAAAATTATTTTGCCTCTATATTCTGCTTACTAATGTACCTTATACCTTTCTTCCCTCCCTTCTGTCTGGTCCCCACTCACACACACATAATCCCTACCATTGAATCTGAACATCAGTTTCTAATGTGATCCACTGCACACCATATACATGCTCTACATCTATGTAGGCAGTTGGAAGTCTTATCAATTTGCCTGTGATCAATGTTCTTTCCCCCAGTAGTTACTCATAATCTACCTTTTTAAATTCACAGAAATAGAAGAGATGAAGTGTAGGTGGTTTGCTAAGGTGAGAGGATAACTCTTCAGGTCTCCCACATTTCTGCTGCTGTAAGTCTTGTAAGATGGAAGGAGTTGTTCCCACTGAAGCAAAGGCCAGAGGTGTGTGCCTGCTGTACTCTATAAAGGATTCTGATACTTCGATTCCTTAAAGAAAGCATCCTGTCCTACACTGGAAGGCACTGCACATGTGCACGTTACTCCCTTTAACAAGTTCACTCTTCTGGGAATCAGGCACAACCATGGATAGTTAGAAGTGACTTCACAACAATCAGGCATCTTTACAGCTAGCTCTCAAGGGACCCAGCAACAAGACATGTCATTTCTAGCTGCCCAAGAGGCAACAGCATTGCTCCTATGTCTGTCCCTTTGCACATGCGCCACGGACCTAATAAAAGCCACGTGCTCCCTACTCACTCTCTCTTCTTTCCTTCCTCTCCCAGAGGCTCCAGCTATTTCCCGCCCTAATAAACCTCCCATTCGAGACCTGCTTCATAGTGTGATTTTATTGGGACCCTAGTTCTATCACACTCTGTAGGGCACTGGATGTACTTGCTGACATGCCTTAGACTAGCTGTGCCGCGAGGAACAATGTCCTTTTCCTCTCAAATACAGTAAGCTAACGCTCGCAAGCAGGGTACAATCTTCCATCCTTCAGAGCTTTTGACATGGCATAAAGATGCCACGCTGAGAAGGGCATTCAGTTTGGAAGAGGAATGACAGAAGTATTATCAGCTGAGTGTGAATAGTTCAGAGAAACCCATCAGACATTCAGGGTCAAATAGGAGTCAGCAAAGAGGAAGCAGAGGGCAGCTAGAAGCCAGATAACATTCTGGGTTTCTGGCAAGTGGCCCTCAGGGTGGGTGGGAGTACTTTTGTACCAAATTGGCAGTCTATTTCAGTTCTGCTCTATTATAATAGACAGCATAAAGATTATTCCTCATTCCCTGGGAACCCACTGGTTACAAGAGACAGAGATGCAGGTGGGGTAACTTCAGATCTTTACCTCTCTTTCCATTCCCTTCTAGTCCCACCCCTATCTTCAGCATGCTATCTGCTATGGCCTCCCCTTGCTCTGTGCTGTGCCCCATCTCCAGTGGATCATCTCAGCATCTCATGGTCTGAGTCCCCAGCTGCAGCAGCTATTCTCAGGGAAGCTGCTGCCCAGGCTAGCCAGAAAAGCAAGTAGGCCTCTCTAGCTAGCATCAGATCTTCCTCTTCTCCTCCAAACCCCAAACCCCTCCATTTTCATCCCCAGCTCTGTAACAGACGACCTGCTGTGGCCTTTCTTTATACTCTGCTCCCATTCCTAAGGGATTAATCTGATCCTTGCTTTCTTCTCTCCTGTGGACATCCTCTCCACCCTCTTTCTTACCCTTCCATTCTTAAATGTCAGCTTTCAATATCCAGAACCCCCATGGGTCACACCCTGCAAGATCTCAGAAAAATTCCCTACCAGGAAACAACTCTCCTAAGAACCAGAGAGGACAGCAGGAAACAAGGATCAAAACATCCACCCAGCAAAGACAAGGTCAGATAGCAGCAACTAGAATTACAATCATCTCAAAACCAGAGGCCTAGACATCATTATAAAAATACAATCAGCAACAGCAGGGACAATATAACTCCAGTAGAGCCAGCAACCTTACTACAGTGGGTGCTGGAAAATGCAACATAGCTGCAGTACAAGATAGAGAAAATAGTATTTATAAGTGTGCTAAAGGCCCTTAAAGAGGAAGTGAATACATTTGTTAAATCTATTAACAATCACAGACACACACACACATGGAAGGATGGAAATAAAACAGTTTGAGACCTGAAAGTAGAATAAGAGAAATTCAGAACTAAAAAAAGTACTAACTTGAACAGGAACCTCTGAGGCCAGCCTCATCAATGGAATTCAAGCAATGAAAGGGAAAATCTTAAACATTGAAGACATGATAAAAGAAATGGATACCTCAGAGGAAGAAAATTAAATCTATCTATCTATCTATCTATCTATCTATCTATCTATCTATCTATCTATCTCTATCTCTATCTCTATCTCTATCTCTATCTCTATCTCTATCTCTATCTCTATCTCTATCTCTATCTCTATCTCTATCTCATGGAACAAACATCCTGAAAATTTGAGATGCTGTGAAAGACCAAATCTCTGATTTTAGGAATAGAGGAAGGAGAAGAAACTGAGCCCAAAGGCACCCCCCCCCCGGTAAAAAAATAACCAAAGAGTTTTTTCAACAAAATCATAGAAATATGATAGGGAGGAAAATTTCCCTAACCTAAAGAAAGAGGTACCTATTAAAATATAAGAAAGCATATAGAACACCAAATAACTGTATCAGAAAAGAAATTCCCCTTAGTACATAATAATCACAACACTAAGCATACAGAACAAAGAAAGCATATTAAATGCTGTAAGGGAAAAAGACCAAGTAGTATATAAAGGCAGACCTATTAGAATTACACCTGACTTCTCAGTGGAGACTCTAAAATCCACAGGGGAATGGATAGATGTTATATAAACTCTAAAAGACCACACATACCAGTCTAGACCAGTATATTCAGCAAAGCTTTCAATCACAATAGATAGCGAAAGCCATTCCATGATAAATTCAAATTTAAGCAGTATTTATCTACAAGTCCAGCACCACAGAAGGAGCTAAAAGGAAAATTTCAACCTGAAGAGGTTAATTACTCTGAAGAAGACACAGCAAATCAAAACTTGAGGAGCGGGGAGCAACAAATTACCACAACAAAATAACAGGAATCAGCAAACACTGTTCTTTATGGGGTAGGGAGGGCTCAATATACAGATATATTGGTAAATGTAATCAACCACATAAACAAATTGAAAGACAAAAACCACAAGACTATCTCATTAGATACAGAAAAGGCCTTTGACAAAAATCCAACACCCCTTTATAATAAAAGTCCTGGAGGGATTAGGGATAAAAGGGACATATCTTAGCATAATAAAAGCCAACATCAGCGTAAAGGGAGAGAAACTCAAGGCAATTTCACTAAAACCAGGACCAGGACCAGGATGTCTACTCTCTCCATATTGTTCAGTATACTAATTGAAATCTTAGCTAGTTTAATAACACAACTAAAGGACACCAAGGGTATACAAATTGGGAAGAAAGAATTCAAAGTATCTTTATTTGCAGATGAAGTAATAGTGTACATAAGCTACCTTTTAGGGTAGCTTATTCTACCAGGAAACACCTAGAGTTGGTCAACACTTTAAGCAATGTAGCATGCATGCAGACAAAGGGAATGAAAATGAAATCACAGGAACACCATCCTTCACAATATATTCAAAAATTATAAAATATCTTGGGATAACTCTAACCAAGCAAGTCAAAGACTTGTAGGGTAAAAAACTAAGTCATAGAAGATAGAAACTGAAGAAGAAGATCAGAAGGTGAAAAGAACTCCCATGCTCATGGATAGGGAGGATTAACATAGTAAAACTGGCCATCCTACCAAAAACAATCTACAGATTCAATGTGATCCCTATCAAAACCCTGCAGTCAGAATGGCTAACATCAATAAAACAAACGACAGCTCATGCTTGAAAGTGTGAAACACTCATCCATTGCTGGCAGGAGTGTAAATGTGTTCAGTTTGTATGGAAATTAGCATAGTGGTTCCTCAAGAAGATCAGAATTAATCTACTTCTACTTCAAAATCCAGCTCTTAAACTTATATACAAAGGTTCTTTCATCCTACTACAAAAATACTTGTTCAACCATGTTCATTATTAGTTTATTTATAAAAGTCAGAAATTGGAAACAACACAGATGTTCCTTAACAGAAGAATGGATACAGAAAATATGGTACATTTACACAATGAAATATTACTTAGTCATTTAGGAAAATGAAATCGTGAAATTTTTAGCTAAATGGATAAAACTAGAAAATATCATCCTGAGTGAGGTATCCCAGACCCAGAAAAATAAATATACTATTTATTTGCATATATGTGGGTATTAGCTGTTAAGTCACAGGCAGGGAGAAAAAGAATAGATAGTTATGAATAACTTGGGGGGAAGGGGACAGGGGAGCAGGAGGACAAAAAGGGAAAGAGGAGACAAGAGGAGACAACAATCAACAGAGCCAGTTCCTTCCTGAAGTGATTAATTTTGTGTCAACTTCCCTTGGCCATGATATTTTGGTGTGAGTCTTATGCAGTTGGAATGTTGCTGTGAAAATAATTTCAGATAAAGTTAATATTGAAGTCAGTAGACTTGGGGAACGAAGATTATTTCTATAACATGGTGATGTCATCCAATCTGTTTAAGGCTATCAAAGTAAAGGGGTCTCCTGAGGATGAAAGGATCCTGCCTTCAGATGTCTCTCAGCCTCAAGACAGGAGTGGGAACTCTTCACGGGTCTGTAGTATGCCAACTTCCATGGCCAGTGCTGCTAGCCTGACAACAATGTGTGGCAAATTCTTCAAATGATTTTCTCCCTTTCCTCCTTTTCTATATATTCTGTTTGCTCTCTTTCTCTAGAGAACCCCAAGTCACAAACATCTTTCAGATATTAGCAGGATTGCTAATGTAAATCTAATCTGAGGGATATTTGTGACTCCCTATTTGTCAGAGACCCAGAAAAATCCTAACTTCTGGAATTCACCTGGGAGATAAGTAGGGTTGAAAAACTTGTTGCAGAAGGAGAGTAAGAGCTGGATAGTGCCAAGTCCCACAGTAACTGTCTTGCCAAACTAAGGCATGGATAAAAAGATCAGAATTATTGCAATACGTAGTTCAATACTCATATTTTAATTAACCAAATTCTCATGGGTAAATACAAATAAAATCTTGGTTTGTATTGGAGATTTTATTGTCCTACCTTGAATCTATAAATTGAAAGGAAGTGCAATAGTGGAAAAAAATGACCCAAAAGAATGTAAATATAGTCCTGTGGCCATATCTGCTTCCTCTTAAACTCCTCCTAGTCTGATAGGAAAACTTGAGACAACTGTTGTAGCAGCAGAGTTCTGGTGCACTTCTTTAAAAGGCTACTGCAAACTCAAGTCAAGGTCAAGTCACCCAAAAGACACTAGCCTACAGCTAGAGCCAGAAGGTAATGGGGCTATGGCTGCTTAGTCAAAGTGTCCTTAAACCTAAAATAGACGGTCTAAGGATGATGAAATGTAGGGTTCTTGGCCTGTGTCTGCTCCATCACTGGGCACTTGGCCTCTTGGGTAGGTGGTATGTAGGGGGTTTGACTGCACTTATCCCCACGCCATTGCCAGGGTGTGCTGGGCTATAGGAAAAGTGCAGTCTGAGATGACTTGGGAAAGCAGGAGCTGGCTCAGGGGTCCCCAACACGGCTGGGACTGAGGGGGTTCTCAGACTGCTGGGAGTCACAGATGAGTAGAGAATGAAGGCAGAGGCCCTCAGGCTGGGAACAGTGTCTAACCCTGGGCTGGGGGTGCTCTGGCTTGTCTCACGGGGATTGTCTTTATCAGGCTTGGTAGCAGTTGTGGCTGGGAGCGCAGAGAGGCCTTCTACAAGAGATTAGGCTATGGCTCTACAGGTGAAGGTCTTCTTCATGGTTCCCCATGGCGGATCTTGGTGAAAAGAGACAGTCCATGGTTCTAAACAGTTTATTGGAAAGGCAGAAAGTGGATCTGTAAAAACCAAACCCCCATTTCTCAGGGTGGACCTGAGATTAAATACCTTTTGCAGGGAGAAATGTCTGGGAAAGAAAGTTTATTGGCTAAGCCCTCCAGGCCTCTGTGTCCTCATTAGGAGAACTCTGTTTTGGGCCTACATGAACATAGGACACATTTCTTTTATGTGAGAAGCATGGCAGGAGTCTGACAGGGAGCTGGGAGACACCTAAGCTTCAGGTGTGGGCCCACAGAGATTCTGGGTCTCAACCTGCTCTACCTTACCAAACTTCCTGGTATGGTTTTATATCCCACAATGAACTACTAACCCAGATAGGGCTTTGGATAGAGTGAAAATTTTAGAACTGAGATTATGTGTGTATGCATATATAACATTTGTGTGTGTGTGTGTGTGTGTGTGTGTGTGTGTGTGTGTGTTGATGTGCATGTATGTAAACACCAGAGGGTAATCTTGGTGGGTGTCTTATTCAGTTGATTTTCTACCTCAATATTTGTGAAATGTGACCATCTAGAGACCCTAGATCTCATTGATCTGGCTAGCAAGCTCCAGGGCTTTGCCTGTCCCCACCCCCTCCACACTGAGATTTTTAGATTGCACTGCCACATCCCTACTGTGAGTGGAAGAGGAGACTACATCAATCAGGGAGCAGAGACAGCAACAAGCCACTGGCAAGATACACCCCTGAAAAGCATGTCCTCAGCAACCTACTTCCTCAAACAAGGCTTTGCGTACTGATAGCTCTCTCAGCTGTGACGTCATCCACGTCCTAACCCATTAAAGACATGTGATGCCTTCATGATCTAATCACCTTTCAATACCACCACCTCCTAGGGACAAAGCCTTCAACACATGAACCTTAAAAAGAGATTTCATATTCACACCATAAGCAACATGAGGAACCTTGCTATATTAAATGATTCGGTGAGCATTTGTTACAGCAGTGTTGGGAAGTGAATGGTTTAGAGAACAATTATGACAAAGAAGTAGATTCTAAAGAGCAGACTTCAAAGTTTTGGAATCTCAATCTGGCCTTTCTTGGATATGATGCCTCTTCCTTGCCTCTAATTTCAACCACATGTTGGCTGCTTTATGTATGTCATAGATGCCACTTGGTCAAAAAGGGGGTCTAGTATATTCAAACAGATTAGTGGCTCAGGCATGTAGGTTCTCTGGGTGGGGTAGTATGGTCCTTGATGATCACTTGACTGACTACACCAGCAAGTCACCCTGCAGAAACCTCAAAGGAGAAAACAGAGACAGAACACAATTAACCTTTGTAAGTTTAACAAAAAGATCCTCTCACCTCTCTTGTAACAGATTCTTACAGATGACAGTTTATGATGTGACTAGGGAAAGGCTGAGGATGATAAAGTCATAGCTACTAGACACTAGAGAAAGAATGATAACTTGGGTACATGGAAATGAATTCCCTGGACCTTCATGGTTCAGGAGAGGAAATGAAAAATTTTTTCCCCTACTCACTATGGACTCAGGAACTTTTCTCATGAAAGTGAAACAATGTGGTGTCCTGTTTCCAGGCTGTCACCGATTAAATTCAACACAGTGCTGAGTTTATTATCTTTGGCTTGGATTTTTGACTCTAAGTTGATTATCTCCCCTAACCATGCTCACTCAGAAGCTTATTGGAAAGGTAAGCCATTGCCCTGATCTCCTGTCTGCTCCCAGATACATACAGAGGCTCCATCTCTGCAGCTCTGTCTAAATTAATCTGTGGCTACCCATTTGCTGAATACAAAGTAAGATGTCTTTGTAGTGTGACTGCCCTAACTCAATCTCTTCAAAAACACAGGACTAAACTGGACTGAGAATCCCAAGGCATATTAGCCAAGTATGAGGCCATAGCACCGCTAACCTGTCTTCCCAGGGATAAGTGGGACATTATGAACAGTTCCTTTCCAGGGTCAGCTCATGTGTCTCTGACATCAAACTTCTTCCATGCATGTTTTCATTTGTTTCCCTCCTGAAAATGCAGCTTTTTGTACCATTGAAGTTGTTGCCTGAGACCATTCGCATTTAATGAAATTTCTTCAGTGGATCCTGTCCTCCGATGACTGTACAGTTCCCTCCAAAATCACTCTACATGGGTTACTCTGGGGAGTTTCCTGAGAGAGACGTTGACTCATTATTGACACGTCTTCTGTTGGCAGGTTGTAGAAATGTGAGTCATTCCGTTTGAAAAGAATGGTGAGAAATTTGTCCTTGGCTTTAGCTAAAGTCCTGGAAGACATTAGGATTAATCTTAACTCTTGGGCTAGGATGGGTGTAGATGCTAGAATGATCCTTCTAGAACAATACAGAGTCTTTAATCACTTGTTTATCCTGTTAACTGCCTCAGGCCCAAAAGAAAGGTTAAAAGAGATAGTCAAATAAAATACTTCAATTTCTAAATTAAATCGAATGTCCTCCCAAACTCATACATTAAAGCCCCAACCCTTAGAATCCTAAAGCATGATTGGAAATACACTTTTAAAATAGATAACTAATTTAAATAGGGTTACAAAGTAGATCATAATGCTCTATGGCTGTTGTGTTTATTTCAAAACAAAGGACTCAAACACAAACAGAAAAAGCACCATGTGAAGACAACCACCTGTCAGCCAAAGAGAAAGGCATTTAGAAGGAACTTAGACTAATGTTAATATAAGGCCCTAGGTTATGACTAGAAGTTCTTATTTCAATCAGAGATGCAGAGGAAGCGTTTAAAGAAGATCATGTCAGGGCATCCCTTTCTAAACCTGGGAGAAGCCTTAGGAGAAATAGCACCTCTAGTACCTCCGTTTGATCTTGGACTTCTGGACTCCACGACTCAGACATGAAACTTTGTTACTTAATCTACCTGGTCCACGGTACTTTGTTATAGCTGCTATAACAGACAATTCAATGAACATTATTTTATAACATTTGCTATTTATTTCTAGGATCCTTGGGCTTTGGTGTAGATTACTTTATCCAGTGATGAGCAACACTCATTAGATGTGTATGTGGTGAATCAAAAGGATTATCCAAGTCAAATTATTAGGAATGACCAATGAAATAGTAACATATCATATTCATGAAACAACCTGAATGTTATTTTATTTAACTGAATAAATGAAAATGTGGTACATATAGACTATGAAATACCACTTATATGTCAAGAGAAATGAAATAATGAAATTTGTAGGTAAATGGATGTAACTGGAAAATAATAAATTGAGTGAGATAATCCAGATTCAGAAAGGTCAGCACTACATGTTTCCTCTTACCTGTGGTTCTTAGCTTCAAATCTTCAGATATGCATGCATTGATACTGAAGTAACTGCAGAACTCAGGAAAGTAAGACTATACCATGGGGGGAGGTGGGAGGTGCATTAGAGAGGGGAATAATAGGGTGCATGTGATTTGAAGGGGTGAATGGGGAAAATGGGGAGGAGGGCTTTTATTGGAGAAAGCAAAAGGAGATCAATATTAAAGGGAAGGCAGGGAAAATGGCAGACAATACTAAAGATGTCTAAAAAAGCCATTGGCAACCATACGAGTTTTATTCACCTAAAATTACATATAACTTATGTGTATAAAATTATATAAAACATATATATATATATATGTAAAATCCCAGTACTAAGCTATGCTGTGGTGGTGCACACCTTTAATCCCAGCACTTGGAAGGCAGAGGCAGATGGGTCTCTGAGTTCAATACTGTCAGGTGCTCAGCTCCAGTTGGTTCTTCTACAAAACAACTCCTGTATCTAACGTTAAGGAAAAATTTGGAAGATGGTGCTGTGTGTGTTTGTGTGTGTGTGTGTGTGTGTGTGTGTGTGTGTGTGTGTATCAATAACAATAAAAAGTGGCCATGAATTTGAGAGAGAACTAGGGGGTATGGGAGAAGATGGAGGGAGGAAAAAGGTGGAGCTAATTACATAATTATATTTCAAGTAAAAATAAAAGTGAATAAAAGAAGTCTTCCAGATGTCAAAATGACGAAGAATGAAGGATGGGCACTGCCAGGACACATCATTGCTTTAGTGTTGTTTGTTTTTCTAGAAAAATCCTGTCGCATAAACTAACCAACATTCTTAGAGTCTTTTCTCCTGATGTTTGTATGAGAAGTAGATTTAGAGAATAGACTCTGAAGCAAACAGCAGACATACTTATCGGCTATAAAGAAAAGTTTTTTTGGTCCCTGGACTCGGGCTTCTCGCCTGTTGTCACTTGTACTGTGAACAGGTGTCATATGGGGCTTGTATTGGCCTCTTGACAATGACATTCTAGGAACTGAGATAAAACCTTGCTTGCTGTACCTTGAGGTACAAAGCTTTCCTTCCTGATCCAGAAGGCTCTGTCTTCTGCCATTCCCATGGAACTGCAGTAGATCTATTTGCTATCTGACCCTCAGGGCCAAATGTCAAACTTTTCATACTATTTGAAAACCAGGCTACATTTTTTCATATTGTAAAAAAGCAAGAATAAGAAGTAGCAAAGTTATTGTAAATAATCTGCTGGTTTAATGGGCGATACTGATTCCCATAGTCTTTGTCAATATTTCTACCTTCTGATTTCTAGATTCATTGAAATGGGACCCTCTGGAGCCTTGATTCTGTGAATATATATCTCCTATTAATGCAGGGAAAGTTCTTTGTAAGTACTACATTTTGCAGTTGTACACTTCATATATCTATATGTAATTATATCACAATAAAAACAAAATAAAAATAATTGTGTTGTTTCCAATAATCTACTAGATCTTACATTCAAAATCTGTCACCTCAAGGTTAGAACCCTAACAAACACAAATATGCAGAGAATGTGTTGTACTAATACATAGTTTTCATTTATATTTATTTTGGGGGCCCAAATCATAGAATAACGATGTCAGGGCACAACAAAGATTACAAAGGTGAATTAGGTCAGTCCAGGAGGCAGAATGTCCCAGAGTGGGTATTATATCTATGCAGTTTTAGACACTAAATATATGGCTGTTCTTGTTTTGAATACCCAATTATCTTTTAAAAATAACTCTAAGTTCTTGAATTTTTGCTCTATAATCTGTCTGTCATCTATCTATCTATCTATCTATCTATCTATCTATCTATCTATCTATCTATCATCTATCTATCTATCTATCTATCTATCTATCTATCTATCTATCTATCTCTTTGCTATTTCCAGTATTCTTTCTCCACCCATAGATACAAATTTCAAATGCTATTATCTCTCTTTTACTTAGAGAAACAGGTACACATATATATTTGCATGCATTATGAAATCCCATTCACACATAAATAATTTTTCATCGTAGACCCACTGTTACATTTTGTACATCTGGCGAAGTTTCAGTTTTCTAAACAATCCTTAGAACATGTTGAATCAATTGACTTTTCTTCTCTTGGTATTTTAAAGATATTGCTGTTTTCTGGCTCACCCTGCCATAATCTGTCTGAACACAATTTGCTCCTCTGTGTGTCATTTGTATGTTTTTCTTCTGGCTGCTTTTAAGATTCTTTTAATGTCCACTTTTAAAGCAATTTGATTTTGATGTGCCTTGGTATAATTTCTTTGGTTTTGTTTTGTTTTGTGTGTGTGTGTGTGTGTGTGTGTGTGTGTGTGTGTGTTCAAGATTTATTGTTCTTTTCAAGCTCTATGGCTCTACTGCTTCTACTTAATTTTTAAGAATGTTGGCTATCTCCTCTTCATGTATGTTTACCCTGACTCCACTCTCCCCATCATGGGAGATCTGAATTACTTGTAATTTGGGTTTGCTTGAAATGGTGCTGCAGCTCTCCACTGCTCACAGTTTCATCTGTCTCTGGCTTTCATCTTGGCTAGTGTCTGTGACTGTATTCTCTGTAACTAATCATCTCTCTTTAGTGCTCTGAGCGGCAGCTCACAGTCTGCAGCAGCCTGTGTCTTATGTTTTCACTCACGTGCTAGTCTCTGCTCTACCAGTTTGATTAGGTAGTTCAAAACATTTTTCCCATGGATCTACTTAATATGAATTGGTTCTCCTCTTTCATTGTTCTGAAAAACTGACAGCATCTATATTTTTTACAAGGAGGTGTTTCCTTGTAAAACATTCATTTTAGTCTTTTGAAATTTATACAAAATAATTATAGATAATTATAGGTGGTGATGAGATGTTTCAATGCATGCACACAATGTGTACTAATAAAATAACAATTTTCTTCTTATAATTCCTTTATATTTAAATCCTTCTAGCCCCCTCAACCCTAGTTCTCTATAAAATACATAAAATGATATTCTGACCTACTGTGACCATACTCTGCTGGAAGATAGACACTAGAATGTCATCCTGAGGGCTGTTTTGGTATTTGTTATCTCCCTACTTCTTCACATTTTTTTTTTTTAAATTCTGCAACCAGTTTTCATTCCTTCTGCATTGAGACCAAAATTTTACCTTCCAATTATGAGAAAACTACATCATCTTTGCTTTTTAGTATTATTTCTATTTTGAAACATAATATTTTTATAGTTCCATCCATTTTGCAATGACAGGATTTCATTCTTTCTCATTGCTGAAGAATATATCACCTTTTCAAAATTGAGCCTCATGACAGGCAAACTCACTTGTCCTTTTTGCCAGTGCAAATAAACACGGGGAGCAGGTAAGGCTGTTGTATGGGGTGATGGTGGGGTTCCTGTCTTCTTTGGATTTATTCTCAGAGATGAGATACCTGGATGAAGCAGTAGATCAAATTTAGTTTTAAGGACACTTCATAATACAAACTGTCTGATTTATTTATTTTGATGTTCTCTTGTTCTTTTTCTCCTCCAAAGTATGGACAGAGGGCAACCTTCAGTCTTAGAGTAATTTTATTTTATGTATGTGAATGCACTGTCACTGTCTTCAGACACACTAGAAGAGGGCATTGGATCCCATTACAGATGATTGTGAGCCATCATGTGGTTCTTGGGAATTGAACTCAGGACCTCTGGAAGAGCAGTCAGTGCTTTTAACCTCTGAGCCGTCTCTCCAGCCCTGTCTTAGAGTAATTTTGCTTCACTGTCTAGGTGTCTCTGTGATGTTCTATGATATGAAGCTTTTCCAGTCTGACTAGTAGAAATATTAAGCCACAACCATCCCTGTTGCTTGAATTGGGGGGTGGGGGTGGGGCTGTTCTTTTTAGTGGCTTTTTTTCTTCTTCTTCTTTTTACTTCAGTTGGTTTCCTCATGAGAACATGCTCAAGAGTTTTAAAATTAGTAATAATAATAATATGATATATTATAATTTTTCTTAAATATAATGTCGATGACTATATTTAGTCTTTGCAGCTCTCTCTCTCTCTCTCTCTCTCTCTCTCTCTCTCTTAGACTGACCCACACTTAGTTGAATTTTCTCAAATATAACATAACACTGAAATATGGCACTTTCTTAGATTCCACCATGTCGGTTTATTATAATCAATATTCTGATATAATCAAAAGTACAACACTGATTATATTCTAGTGTCAGGTGAAAAATAATATGTGTCCTTTGGATCTATTTGCTTTTGACTTACAGGAACTGACAGAGGTTCTTGTAAATCAAAAGTAGTAAGAAGAAAATAGGAGAGAGAAGTTAGTGGATTTTAATCTCATTGTGTGATTTCTCTGTTTATTCTGTTGTGGAGTTCATCATCCCAACTTACTTGCAACAAATTCAAAGAAACTTTAGAGAGTAGTTGACTAATGAATAAGAGATTACTTAATTTCTTTTTAATAGTTCTGAGAAAACAACTACACCCTGAGCCAATTATTAATATTGACTTCTCCAATTTACAATCAATAAGCTAGCTTGTACTCATGTAAAAAAGCTTATATATTGTGTTTATTCCACTCAAAAATCATATAAATTATAGCCATTGACATCATATTAAGAAAAATTGCTTCATACTATAGTCAATAAAAAGGTCACCATTTTCTTCTTTTCCTTATTATTATTATTACTAATTTAAAAACTCTTTAAACTCTGCAGTGTCAGAAAAAACAAAAAAAGACTATGCAGTTATACCATGACAGACTTCATCTGTGGTGGTTTTGTGTTTTACTGTGTATTGTAATGCTAGGTACTGCCCCCAAGAAGCAAGAGACTGCATGTAGATCCACGTGACCTTTCTCCAAATTAGTTTTGATTGGTGAATAAAGACGTCAACAGCTAATTGCTGAGCAGAAGAGACGTAAGCAGGGTTTAGTGTTCCTGGGCTTAGCGGGCCAGAGGAGAACCACAAGGAGAGAAGGTGAGGAGGAGGGAGAAGCCACCATGGGTTAGGTGAGTCGTGAAAATATGGTTCTGAGGGCTGGCCAACTGGAGTTAAGATCAGCCCAGATAAAGCATAGTAAGTAATAACTCAGGGTTAGAGATAGAAAAGTAGATTCTAATAATGTAATGCGTAGATATCTGTCCAGCTCTTGTGTTGTTTAAGGCTTGTTGTAAATAATGAATGTTGTGTGTGTGTTTTATTTGGGAACTGAATGTTTAAGGCAGGGTAGAAACTCTGGGCTAGGATTAAATAATTTTGACCAAATGTTGGCACCTGAATGTATGGTAATATGTGAAAGCCGGACCTAAGAGCTTGCTGTCCACCTTGAAGGCAGCTCTACCAAAGAGAGTTCTCCTCCCCACCCTGACACTTGTCAGCTACTTACATAATCTTGAGAAGATTGTGGGTCATAACTTTCTGAACTTCCTTTACCTTTAAAACCCTCCTAGCTTCATGAGTTTTATAAGCCTTCTTCTTCCTTCTAGAAGAGAATGCTCCAAATGTTACCAACAAGATGAACTCCTATTAAGACTTCATATGTGTAGGATGCTTTATATAGGCTCTCCCAATTAGTTCTTAAGAAGACAAGTAAGATAAACCTGATTATCTCTGTTTTACAAAGAAATCAATGGTAATGGTGTTAGCTGCATTATACTAAGTTCCAGAGCTTGGAGAACTAAGACCAATAGTTCCAGAATCAGTAAATAAATATTGCTTTTATTTAGCATCATTCAATGACTTTTAGAAGGCATCACACCTTGGACCCAAGATTAATATATTTTAAATTATGCATTTATGTAAATGTTTTAAATATGTATTGTCCAATAAAATGATGACTATAATTAATGAAAATATATTAAATTGTGTTATTTCAAACTCAGAGAACGTTTCAAATATTATTATCAAATCCTCTTCCAAAAACAATGAAACAAATAAAAAATATATACTTAATAAATGGCCCTTTCTTATCCATTTTTACACATTTCCTCCTAGAAATACTGTGTAACAAATGAATCTGTGTAGGGATTATACTAAACTAGCTGTAGCTTTTCCAGTGTGACTATTGAACTTCCCCTCCCAAATCTTGAATGAAATGTGTCAGGATTCTCTTACAGAAGCTGCTGAAAAGAGAACAGGAAGCATAATTAAGGACATAAAAGGATCAGTAGATGTTAAACGTGAAACAGCATTTTAGTGTGTTACCAACAGCTAGAAAGTTAGAAATTCTAAGTCCCTCATTCATTGAATACATTTGTTGAAGCTAATGCTTTGAAGAAATATCTGTAATGTCTCCCAGAGAGGATCCCCTCTTTCCATGCTCCACTTTTGAGAGCAATAGTTTTGCTGCAGACACTGGCAGTGTCTTTTAACTGCTTCTTTATGTCTTGTGGTAGCTTCCCTGACTGCTCTCTCAAGGCTCCTTCTGGCATTTGTCTATTATTCTGGGGCTGAGCACAAGCTCACGGTGTCCCTGAAGTCGTCTTCAATCATTTAGCAGCACTTGGGATGGTTTCTTTTCATCACTTTATAAATGAGCTAACAAGAGTGGGAAGGGAAAAATAGGCCTAGTAAAAAATGCATTTCCTTTCCTACAGAGATCTAAATTCCATCAAATATTACTCACTGTGTCATGAACCACTTGCTCCAGATTGTGCTATATAATATTTTATTCATATAATCCATTAGATTTCCCTTAGTCTTTATATTTTCTGTGTAATTTTAGATGAATCCTGCTAGTTTTTATTTTTTGTCTGTCTCTTGTGCGCTGTATTCATTTTCGCCTTTCATTACTAGTTAATTTTAAAATGCAATTAGAGGGAATTCCGCTGAGGATGACAGGCAATAGCTGACTCCTTTGTGTTCAGTCCTGGGGAAGATGGGAGAACATGGAAGTGCGCATCAAAACAGAATGCTTAGCGCTGAAAAAACTAGAAGTCTGTAGAACTGAGGATCAAGAGAATCTCTAGGAAAATTATTGGACATTTTAAAATTTGTTAATTATTGCTTTTGAAAGGCTAATACCATTATTTCCCTACATTTGTCTTTTGGAGTTTTTAGTGATAATGGTTAACCCAGTTAAAGGCAAGGGTTTTTGTTTGTTTATTTTTGTTTTATATCTGGGGATTTTTTAAAAAATAGAACTACTTTCACTCTCATAACCCCGGGAGTGTTTCCATTTAACACTCAGGAGACCAAACACTTCACATCACATGGGCAGCAGGGTAGACCCGGCTTTGGGTGTAGGGTGTTGGGGGGCTGTTGGTGAGCTGACCCCACAAGCAAAAGAGTGTGAGAGTTGGCAGGCTGACCAGCTCAGATATCTCTCAGGCTCACACCTAATGCTTCCCATTGTCCCAGCCCAACGTCTTCCCCATCAATGAATGGCTACAGTGCATGAAGAGTCCACTTTTATAGACCTAAAACTACAGGATATTCAGGGCAACAAGAAGGAGTCCAAGCAAGGGTCCAGTATTTATACATAGAAGCCAGAAGCCTTGTTAGTACAATGAATCACTGTAATGGACATCTGCAAGCACAGAAGTATGAAAAACCTGAATAGTGTGAGACACACACTAACATATTATAGCTTCCACAATGAGTTTTTCCCCCCCATTGGAGGAAAGATGCAAGAGTAGAGGGTGAATGTATTTAATTATTTTAATCTGTATTTAAGGGCTAGTATTAAATTACATATGAATACATAGGACATGCTACAAAGTCCAAAAAGAAGAAAACACATATCTTAAAGTGCTCCAAAAGGATGAAAACATAGCCATTTGGATTCTTGGGGCTATTCCGGCATGTAAAGTTATAGCAATTTCTTACAACACCATGACAAATTTATGACAAATTATAGAAATGAGAAATGAAAGAGGTACTTGTAAAAGAAGGTCGATCTTTATAAACAGATAAAAGAACATTCCTGAGGAAAGTGTGGGTGGCATTATTAATGAAAAAATTACTTAATTCAGATGTGCTTTGTTTCCCAAAAAGCCAATCAGATGTTGTATTAAAAAGGTGGATGGGTCTCTGTAACTCCTTCCATGGGTGTTTCTTTCCCAATTCTAAGAAGGGGCAAAGTGTCCACACTTTGGTCTTCATTCTTCTTGAGTTTCATGTGTTTAGCAAATTGTATCTTATATCTTGGGTATTCTAAGTTTCTGGGCTAATATCCACTTAACATTTAGTACATATGGTGCCAGTTCTTTTGTGATTGGGTTACCTCACTCAGGATGATGCCCTCCAGGTCCATCCATTTGGCTAGGAATTTCATAAATTCATTCTTTTAATAGCTGAGCAGTACTCCTTTGTGTTAATGTACCATATTTTCTGTATCCATTCCTCTGTTGAGGGGCATCTGGGTTCTTTCCAGCTTCCGGCTATTATAAATAAGGCTGCTATGAAAATAGTGGAGCATGTGTCTTTCTTACTAGTAGGAACATCTTCTGGATATATGCCCAGGAGAGGTATTGTGGGATCCTCTGGTAGTACTATGTCCAATTTTCTCAGGAACCACCAAAATGGTTGTACAAGCTTGCAATCCCACCAACAATGAAGGAGTGTTCCTCTTTCTCCACATCCTCGCCAGCATCTGCTGTCACCTGAATTTTTGATCTTAGCCATTATGACTGGTGTGAAGTGGAATCTCAGGGTTGTTTTGATTTGCATTTCCCTGATGATTAAGGATGTTGAACATTTTTTCAGGTGCTTCTCAGCCATTCGGTATTCCTCAGGTGAGAATTCTTTTTTCAGCTCTGAGCCCCATTTTTTAATGGTGTTATTTGATTTTCTGGAGTCCACCTTCTTGAGTTCTTTATATATATTGAATATTAGTCCCCTATCTGATTTGGGATAGGTAAAGATCCTTTCCCAATCTGTTGGTGGCCTTTTTGTCTTATTGGCGGTGTCTTTTGCTTTGCAGAAGCTTTGCAATTTTATGAGGTCCCATTTATCGATTCTCGATCTTACAGCACAAGCCATTGCTGTTCTATTCAGGAATTTTTCCCCTGTACCCATATCTTCGAGGCTTTTCCCTACTTTCTCCTCTATAAGTTTCAGTGTCTCTGGTTTTATGTGGAGTTCCTTAATCCACTTAGATTTGACCTTAGTACAAGGAGATAAGTATGGATCGATTCGCATTTTTCTACATGATAACCTCCAGTTGTGCCAGCACCATTTGTTGAAAATTCTGTCTTTTTTCAATGGATGGTTTTAGCTCCCTTGTCAAAGATCAAGTGACCATAGGTGTGTGGGTTCATCTCTGGGTCTTCAATTCTGTTCCATTGGTCTAATTGTCTGTCACTATACCAATACCATGAAGTTTTTATCACAATTGCTCTGTAGTAAAGCTTTAGGTCAGGCATGGTGATTCCACAAGAGGTTCTTTTATCCTAGAGAAGAGTTGTTGCTATCCTAGGTTTTTTGTTATTCCAGATGAATTTGCAGATTGCTCTTTTTAATTCGTTGAAGAATTGGGTTGGAATTTTGATGGGGATTGCATTGAATCTATAGATGGCTTTTGGCAAGATAGCCATTTTTACAATGTTGATCCTGCCAATCCATGAGCATGGGAGATCTTTCTGTCTCCTGAGATCTTCTTTAATTTCTTTCTTCAGAGACTTGAAGTTCTTATCATACAGATCTTTCACTTCCTTAGTTAGAGTCACGCCAAGATACTTTATATTATTTGTGACTATTAAGAAGGGTGTTCTTTCCCTAATTTCTTTCTCAGCCTGTTTATCCTTTGTGTACAGAAAGGCCATTGACTTGTTTGAGTTAATTTTATATCCAACTCCTTCATTGAAGCTATTTATCAGGTGTAGGAGTTCTCTGGTGGAATTTTTAGGGTCACTTATATATACTATCATATCATCTGCAAAAAGTGATATTTTGACTTCTTCCTTTCCAATTTGTATCCCCTTGATCTCCTTTTGTTGTCTAATTGCTCTGGCTAGGACTTCAAGTATAATGCTGAATAGGTAGGGAGAGAGTGGACAGCCTTGTCTAGTCCCTGATTTAGAGTGGGATTGCTTCCAGCTTCTCACCATTTACTTTGATGTTGGCTCCTGGTTTGCTGTAGATTGCTTTTATCATGTTTAGGTATGGGCCTTGAATTCCTGATCTTTCCAAGACTTTTATCATGAAAGGATGGACCATCTAGAGACTGCCATATCCGTGGATCCATCCCATAATCAGCTTCCAAAAGCTGACACCATTGCATACACTAGCAAGATTTTGCTGAAAGGACTCAGATATAGCTCTCTCTTTTGAGACTATGCCTGGGCCTAGCAAACACAGAAGTGGATGCTCACAGTCAGCTATTGGATGGACCATAGGGCCCCCAATGGAGGAGCTAGAGAAAGTACCCAAGGAGCTAAAGGGATCTGCAACCCTATAGGTGGAACAACATTATGAACTAACCAGTACCCCTGAGCTCTTGACTCTAGCTGCATATGTATCAAAAGATGGCCTAGTCGGCCATCACTGGAAAGAGAGGCCCATTGGACTTGCAAACTTTATATGCCCCAGTACAGGGGAATGCCAGGGCCAAAAAGTGGGAGTGGATGGGTAGGGGAGTGGGGGGAGGAGGGTATGGGGGACTTTTGGGATAGCCTTGGAAATGTAAATGAGGGAAATACCTAATTTAAAAATATATATATATAAAAAGTTGGATGGGACTGGCTAAATGGCTAAGTGGGTAATACATTTGCTGATAAGAGTTTGACTACTGGATTCTATGTAAAGTTGTGTGGTGGTTTAATTGGCCCCCATAGGGCCATAGGGAGTAGCAGTATTAGAAAGTGTGGCCTTGTTGGAATAGGTGTGGCTTTGTTGGGAGGAACTGTGTCACTGTGGAGGTAGGCTTTGAGGTTTCATATGTGTTCAAAATAGGCCTTGTACACCAGTTTCCTTTTGCTACCTGAGAATCAAGAGGTAGAACTCCCAGCTCCTCCAGCACCATGTCTGCCTGCACACTGCCATGCTTCTCACCATGCTGGTAATGGCCCAAACTTCTGAAACGGTAAGCCAGCCCCCATTAAATATTTTCCTTTATAAGAGTTGGCATAGTCATGGTGTCTCTTCACAGCAATAAAGTCCTAATCAAGACAGGCTGGAAGGAGAGAGTTAATTTCACGTTTGTCCTCTGACCTTCATAAATGTGATGTGTGTGTGTGTGTGTGTGTGTGTGTGTGTGTATGAACACACACAAATACATACATACAAACTAATGATAACCAAAGAAAGGAAAGAACACAGTCACTAGCAACCACAATTCTTGGTTTATCAGTTCTTGATGAAGATGTATGGTATCTCTGGTCTGAATTTATGAGAAGAAAATGGAAGTGACAAGATAAGTGGAGGCCATTTTTAGCTACAAATAGAATAACTGCTCTAGTAAAGAGAAAAGTGTTAGGGTGTCACAAGGTGTTACCACTAATTCAAATTTAACAATAAGGCTCACCACTGTGGAGGAAGTACTGAAACCCTGCAAGCATGATCAAGACAGTACACTCTGCAGCCATATCTGAGTGTAATAAAACACAAACGTGGCTATATGTGATCATCAGATATTGATCATTTCACCTGTGTCTCCACTCTTCCATCCGTGGGTAATGTGAGTCTTTTTTTTTTTATTAGACACTTCCTCTATTTTGCAAAGTAGAATTAGCAATACAGGGCAGATCCACAGCAATACAAATGACACGGGAGTCTAGATTCCTTTTTATTACTGGCAGGTGTCATATGTTTCAATCCTGAACAAAATACCAGTTTACCATCTAAATTCAAACGTGACAATAAAATGCATTCCATTTTTCAAGTTGCTGGTAATAAATATTTACATTTTAAAATTTTGCTTTTTAAAAAAGACACAGCATGCTTTAGTACACAGACTATGGGAAAAATCATGTTGCAGGATTATCACCTGGTAATATAATAAAATGGCCTTTTGTATTCAGGAGTGCCTTCCTCGGGGGCACTAACATGATCTACCTCAGGGTGATGATGTTCAAGTATGCTCCTCAGGACACTGTATCTACTGTATCTAGTAAGAAGCAGTGCTCTCTAACATCTGCAGTCTTTAATATCTTCTATGGCCACCACCACCACCTCTTCCTCAATACGGATATCCATAACCTCTCCCACCATAACCCCCTCTCCCGCCGTAGCCCCCTCTTCCACCATAATCTCCCCTCCCACCATGATCTCCTCTGCCTTGGAAACCTTCTCTGCTACCACTCCCTCACCACTTCCTCCCCACCCTCCTCCACCTATTCCTCCATCCCCTCCCCACCCTCTCCCATTACCCCGTCCACCTCTTCCACCCCCACTACCTCCTCTACCATCACCTCCACCACCCAACCACCCCTCCCTCCGTCTTCTTGTCTCTTCTGCCAAGGGGGCAATTCAGGGGTTGGCAGTTCAATTTCTTTCGGCCGTCCTCCCCTGTCAGAAACCCGTCCCATAAGCACCTGAAGATGGCGCAAGACATCTTCTCCTGGCTGATACCGCTGCTTATCCTGATGGTGTTAGACAGATCTTCAGGGGCGGCAATCAGATGTGCCAATGTGACTGTTGTCTTGGCGACAAAGCATAACATTTGGGCTGGTAAATTCTTGTGATGTTATCTGTTATTGCCTTTGCTCTATCGGACCATCCAAAGGACTGCACTGTCACATCCAATCATTTCATTAACATCCGCCGGCGGCACTCCTATTCACAGGAAAGAGCATCATTAATTCTTTCCAGTTTTTCTGCCTGTTCAGAACTTAAATAACCTTTAGCAATGGTTTTCCTGGACTTTAGAGAGAATATCCTTTACCTTTGATTCCACTTGGCACAGCAGAAGTGGAATGTCTAAAGTGTTAAGACTTGGGGACCCTGAGGGCCTCTCATACAGCTTGAACTTCTTGGCAAATTTCACTATTTTTATCTAACTGAGAATTTTTATGTTTTTTTTCCTTCTGTAATATTTGTAAAGCTTGACGTTCTGTACTTAAAAACAACAGAAGTTTCAAGCAGTCATCTTTCTTTGTGAGGTACTCTTTAATATCTCCTGATAAGAGTACCGAGTATGGACAGGCCATCTCTTTTAAAAACCCACTTATCTCAAGCTGGAAGCTCTCTAGGTCTTCTCTCCCAGCTGAAGTGATGCTTTCTTCCAGGTTGCATAAGGACTTTCTCTGAGAGCCTAACCAAATGCAGAGCTCTGAAAACTCAGGTGAAGACAGTCCACCCTCTGCTGCTGTCTGTTCCTAGAACAGTGGACTCTTATACCCCAGCGCCTCCAGGGTGTCCAGAACGCCCCCCTCCATGCTAATTCCTGAGCTTTGGCCCTCTCTTGGTGGCTTGGTCCAAAGCTGTTTGTTCCATGAGTCTTTATAGGTTATTGCGAATAGGACAAGAATACACCCATGCATGGCTCTTTGAGAAGACTGGTAAGTAGGAAACACTTCATTTTCGTCTTTAACAATTATTTGAAAGAGATCCCAAACATGCTTCTCACTGCAATTTCAGCTCAGTTTTCTTATTAAGCAGCTTTCTATTCCAAGGTATCCATAGACACCTTGTTAATGTATTGTTTTCATGGATGCTATCTACACTTCAAACTGTGTCAGAAGGGGGTGGGTGGAACATACATTGAAGTCATCTAGGAGGCCTAATTCATCTTGAGGTATTAATAGCACCTCATTTTGTTTGGGTTGAGAAAAAGCAGTTGAATCAAGGGACAAAGACCTCTTGTCTAGTTACTTCTGACTCTCTGCTTGGCTTAGAATAAATAATAGCATTTAAGTCTGCAGTATGACTATAGACATAGCAGTTCATACAGCATTTTATCCTGAGACAACCTCAACTAGTTATCAACGATAATAAGTGTTTGAAAGCATTGTTTTTCAACATTGCACTAGTATAAATCTTTAAAAATTCTTTATAAAGCAAATGTTGAGGGTAAAGAGGAATGAGTAAGCAGGTGAGAGTACTTACAGCTCTACCAGAGGATCAGGAATCTGCTCCCAGCTGCAGCTCACAATTATCAGAAAAATCTGATAGCATCTTTTGGTCTTGACAGCACCAAGGACACACATGGTACACAAACATGCATGCTAGCAAAACTTCCATACACTTAAAATAAAAAGTAAATAAATTGCTTACAAACTTTGCAGTATATTTTTACTAATTGTGGAAATTGAACTGGGACATCTTTTCCATGAATATGTTGCCATCATCAATTTGCTTTTGGGTAAAGCTGATAATTTTGCACTAGTTCATCTACCCATTTCTTTAGTTTTATGCTCTCTCCTCTCTCCCTCTCCTGTCACTTCCCTCCTCCTCTCGATCCTCTTCTTCCTCTCCCTGTCCCTCCTCGTCTTCTCCTTCTCCCTCCTCATCGCCCATATTCTTTCACAGTGGATGTACACTATGGGTCAGGGACTATGTACCCCACGTTTTATTTTATTAAATATCTTCAACTGTCACAAGGCCTAATCTTCACAAGGGAGCAAGAAGTAAACAAGTCATAAATATAATATGGGCATAAGAAAATAAGCCAGAACTTGTATTTTAGATTTAAATTGTGTTTTGAACAACAAAGAAGTTTTGGATTTTCTTCAAAGATTAAAAGAGGCAACTTTTTTTTTACAGAAAGCAAAATGGGGACTCAGGGTTTACAGATTGTAATCATGCTGGCTTCTCTGTGGTTTAAAGCCATAAAGCAAGAGACCATTAAATGTTGTTTTAAAAGGCTGAATAAGACTTGACATAGGCCATTGGCATTTGATGACTGGCACCCGCCTACTCTTAGTTTTGTTTCTCTCAGAAGAATGTACAGGAGGAACCTCACTGAACGGAATCCAGGCCAAGCAAACATATGGTAACAGATAGCTTTCAGATGAGGTAATTTTGAACTGAGATTTCTCAGAGAATTGCTTTTCCCTGAAGACTTTTTATAACAGGATCTTTAAATTCTAGCCATAAAAAAGCTGAAGAAAATGACCCTCTAAAAATCTAAGAATATGCTCAATTCTGTTCTCTGAAATTAATTCTGGGAAGATATCCATATTATTTTAGAATAGCAAACAGATTTCTCTGGTGGACTTGTGCCAGGTAAGAGGTAATGCAGATGTGATGTGCTCTGCTCTATTGTGGAAGCATGAAGCATCCCTCTGATGACTCAGGAGAAGAAAGCATGGCCTTCTTTCACCAGGCTGCAGGGAAACTATCCTGCTACAGCATCACTGTCTGCAGGTTGGTATATGGTCAAGTGTGTTACCACTGCATACGATTAAACTGCATGGTTAGAATCTTATGTGGAAAATAAAACAAAGTGAAATAAATCACCGTTATAGTATTCAAAACTATGCATGTTAAGCACTGTGTCAATGTAGCCATCATCTCATATTAATATAAACATGTTGACTGGCTAAACAAATAAGACTTTGTGATGATGACTTAATGCTTTGTTAATTTAATAGCCATGTATTAATGTTAAAATAGATAGACATGGCCTTAACAGTAATAACCAATTGGTCCTTAAAAATAAGATAGCTGTGGCATTGACTTTATCATATTGCATGGAACAGCTTGCTTCCTTGATCACATTTAGTCTGTGAGATGGTACCATTATTAATTTTTTACATTCAAAGAACCTGAAGCACAGCGAGATTAAGCAATGACTTCAAAGTCACAGTTAAATTTTTGTGGAGCTAGGATTTAAGGTCAGACACATTTTACTTACTTATTTACTTACTTATGTATTACTTTTGAGACATGGTATTACTATGTAGTTAGCCCTAGGTAGCCTGGAACTTGTTATGTACACCAGACTGATCTTGAACTCAGAGATTTGTCTTTCTTTGTTTTCTGAGTACTGGGATTAAAGATGTACACAAGAGTAGAGCAATAATAATCTCTTGGAGGAAGTAGCACACGTATTATGCTTTCAAAAGCAGTCATGGTTTGATGAATTCCTGATATGTCCTCAATGAATGACTCCAGGGATGAAGATGTGTGGCAAACACTTTAAAATATTCAAAGGAAAAGGAAAAAAAAACCTATAGCACTCAATGATAACAAGACTGTCTGTAGAAGGAAAATATAAATACATTCAAGACTGTTAACTGTAGCTTTGAGGAGTAAACAGCATTCCTGGAAAAGGAGGATTGTGTTATAGGGAGCCCACCAGAGAAGACCATGCAGACACAGTTTACAATCAAGAGAGAGTCTTTATTCTAGCTGGCTGGGATTACACTCAGATATTTGTGACTGAACTAAAGCATAAGCATTTCGAGCAAGGAGTTTTTAAAAGCAAAAACACCAGCCTGTCCAATGGGCCTCTCTTTCCAGTGATGGCCGACTAGGCCATCTTTTGATACATATGCAGCTAGAGTCAAGAGCTCAGGGTTACTGGTTAGTTCATAATGTTGTTCCACCTATAGGGTTGAAGATCCCTTTAGCTCCTTGGGTACTTTCTCTAGCTCCTCCTGGGGGTGGGTGGGTAAGGGGGACTTTTGGTATAGCATTGGAAATGTAAATGAGCTAAATACCTAATAAAAAATGGAAAAAAAAAAAGAAATGCAAATAAAGAAAAAAATCCAATAAAAGAAAAAAAAAAAAAAAAAAAAAAAAAAAAAAAAAACACCAGCCTGGTATCTGACTCTGTAGCTACAGGACAAGGTTTCCATAAGCAAGCAGATTAACAGCAGCTAAGATAAATTAGCTAGGGCATCTTGACCTTGGGTTGCAAAGATAGAGTTGGGTACTGATCAATGTGATTGTCTATCAGGGAGATCAAACACTAGTTAAACCTGAAAGGGGCTGAAAAATCAAGAATACAAGATGAAGGGACCTTTGCACTGCTGTGCCCTGGCATATTCCCCATGACTTTATGACCATGAGTCAAACTGTTGATTTGTTCCATTGGGTGGCGTTCAGGCATAGTTGATCCTAAGTATCAGTAGATAAGTTAGCCATGCACTTGCTTATGCAGGGTCCCAGTGTTACCTGATCAGAATAAGAATCAACAGTGTGACTAATGCTGACAGTAAGGTGGTCAGCCATGGGGACTAAGTGAACCCAGATTGATACCTTTTTTGGAGGGGGGGTCTCTGACCATAGGAGGTTTCCCCAATTACCACTGATTAGTGGCATAGAAATAGCAAGATTCTCCTAAGGCTGTGCAAAGCACCCCCCCCCCACTTTCATACAAATGAGGTCTAGCCTCCTTCAGTTCAGTAGGATTCCCTAGCAGAGGGAGTCAACTTAGTTCTGAAGCCTGGAAATAGATTTCTCCTAATGGCCTAGGTCTAAGAATATCTGGGAACTGAGTTCCCTAAAGTTTTGTTTTTTAACAATCAAGGTTGAGGTGCCATGGGCAATTTGTACTACCTATTCCTGTCCTAACTGGGATCAGAACCAGAACAGAGACTTGTTTAAACTTTGTAAACATTAAGTCAAGGCCAATATGAGATCTTCTCTCTTTTCTTTTATAAGTAGTTATATAATGGGGGAAGGGGAATCACAGATCAGTATACATAAAGTAGGGATGTGACATTCCAGTGAGTCAGAGGAGGAACAATTAGTCAAACAGTTTGTTCAAGAAACCCAGTTATTTGAGAACGTGATTCAGGTATCTAGTCATGGTAGGACGATTCACCATTGTCAGGGCATGGATAAAATTGTTCCTTAAGGCCTCTTTCTAGCCAATCTTCAACTTGATTTACTAACTTCTGTTCTCGGAAGGGACATAAGAAAGTAGACAACCTTCAGAAAGACAGAGTTTGTTATACCCGGTTTTTCTGAATTCCCATGTTCAGGCTTGGGGCTGATGTGGATCGAGCATTCCAGGCAGTAAACCTGGTCAATCTTCCCTTTTGAGTGGTCTGAGGTCCAGCTGGTTGTCCATCTGGATTCAGTGTTTAGAGTGGTCTGAGGTTCAACTGGTTGTCCATCTGGATTCAGTGTTTAGAGTGGTCTGAGGTTCAGCTGGTTGTCCATCTGGATTCAGTGTTTCCAGTGGGAAGAAACTTCCCTTGTATTCATGAAAAAAATAAAATAAAATCCATTCCTAAGTGACATTATAGAGGCAAGATTCTGAAAGCCAGGAAGCTCTTTTTTTTTTATTACATATTTTCCTCAATTACATTTCCAATGCTATCCCAAAAGTCCCCCATACCCTCCCCCCCACTTCCCTACCCAACCATTCCCAATTTTTTGGCCCTGGCGCTCCCCTGTAAAGTTTGTGTGTCCAATGGGCCTCTCTTTCCAGTGATGGCTGACTAGTCCATCTTTTGATACATATGCAGCTAGAGTCAAGAGCTCCGGTGTACTGGTTAGTTCATAATGTTGTTCCACCTATAGGGTTGAAGATCCCTTTAGCTCCTTGGGTACTTTCTCTAGCTCCTCCATTGGGGGCCCTGTGATCCATCCAATAGCTGACTGTGAGCATCCACTTCTGTGTTTGCTAGGCCCAGGCATAGTCTCACATGAGACAGCTATATCTGGGTTCTTTCTGCAAAATCTTGCTAGTGTATGCAGTGGTGTCAGCGTTTGGAAGCTGATTATGGGGTGGATCCCTGGATATGGCAGTCTCTAGATGGTCCATTCTTTTGTCTCAGCTCCAAACTTTGTCTCTGTAACTCCTTCCATGGGTGATTTGTTCCCAATTCTAAGAAGGGGCACAGCATCCACACTTTGGTCTTCATTCTTCTTGAGTTTCATGCGTTTAGCAAATTGTATCTTCTATCTTGGGTATGCTAAGTTTTGGGCTAATATCCTCTTATCAGTGAGTACATATTGTGTGAGTTCCTTTGTGATTGTGTTACCTCATTCAGGATGATGCCCCCCAGGTCCATCCATTTGCCTAGGAATTTCATAAATTCATTCTTTTTAATAGCTGAGTAGCACTCCATTGTGTAGATGTACCACATTTTCTGTATCCATTCCTCTGTTGAGGGACATCTGGGTTCTTTCCAGCTTCTGGCTATTATAAATAAGGCTGCTATGAACATAGTGGAGCATGTGTCCTTCTTACTGGTTGGGACATCTTCTGGATATATGCCCAGGCAGGAAGCTCTTAGAAACAAAGGGAGGAGCATACCTTCCCTCTGTCAGCCAGTTTCCTCTTCTGCCCTCTATTGGTAGACTTGACCATGGAGCTGGTTAACAGAGGAGAAAAAGATAAGCTGCAGTTTAGGCTTCAGTATCAGAACACAGAAACAAAAGGTAAGTTTGTGGCTTTGTCTCAGTTATTTTGGGCTCCTGTGAGAAAATACCTTAGACTGGATAACTTAGTAACAGTAGAAAGTCACTGCACAATTCATTGAGTTGAGAAGTTCAAGACTGAGGTGGCACCAGATCTGATGTCTGGTGATAGCCCATTCTTCACTCTTTATTTGTCTTCACATGGCAGAAGGAGTTTTAAAGCTGCATCAGGCCTCTTTGTATAAATATAATTTAAATCATGAATACTCCACCCTAATGACCTACTGGTCTTTCATAAGTCTTATATGTGATAATATAGGAGCATACTTGTTATTTGTCATTGTGTGACTAAAATACCCAATAAGAAACTACTTAAATGAGGTATGAGTTCTTTGGTTCGTAGTTCGAGGGCACAGTGATACAGTGTGCAGTGTCAAGGGAAGGCACGGTGGTGAGCTCTTGTCTGTGATAGCAGGAGCATGGGATTACTTGCTTATTTCTCAGACCACCGGGAAGCTGTGAGGTCAGGAAGCTGGGCCAGGCTATAAACTTAAAGGCTAATCCCCAAATTCAACCCACCTTGGGCACAATTCCAAAAGACTACACAGCTTCCTTAAATAGCTCTACCATCTGGGAGTCAAATATTCAAGCACATTTTTATCTCATGGGAACCATTTCATAGGGCCACATCTTATGTAAGTCATAATTCTCTGCCCCTGCCCTCCATAGACAAGTCCCAGGGCTAGCTATCATCTCATGAAAAACATATCCAGTCCAACCCCAAATGTTGCCATAACCCAACACTGCTCTCAAAAGTCCAAAGTAAAGATGATATGCAGAAATAGGTCTTCTGACTCTATTAGATTAATTAGAAAGCTATCTAGAGAGAGAAGGTGGAAAGAGAGGTTTGGTCTGACCTTAGGTTGGACCACTCTTCTTCACAACAAGAGACACTTTTTTCAGCCACATTGCTGGTGGCCAACATGCCTATGGAAGGTGGGATGCAGATCCTTATGGGGGGGTGGGGTAATGACTTCCATGGTCTGCAAGGGAAGTGAAGCTGGGAAGTGTAGTCTTCCAGCAGAGAACTGTCTTAGAGTATTCCTAACGCTGAGAAAATATAGCAATGCAGGGGAGGGATGTTTTTGTTGTTTACTGCTGAGGAGGGTCTTTGTCAGAGGAGATAGCTCTGAGTCCATTGAAGAGTCATCCTCTGGTCATGTAGCTGGGGAGAGTCTAAGCTCGATTGGCTGCAATGGCCATGTGTTTGTTATCCTGCACTCCTGAGGAGGCTTTAAAAATTATTAGAGAGCTGGAAGCAGATGATTTGGTCACAGAATAAAACCGAGAGATTTCCTGAGAAGGTTTGGGAGGGGGAGGATCATAGGCAGGAGAAACAGAGTGGGCTGGTGAGAGAAAGTCACAAAGTGTTGACTCAGGGCTGTTGCACCAAAATGAGCTAATGGAAGAAGCAGGGAGCAATAAAGCATTAAAGAAAGAGAAAAGTAGGAAATAGAGGACTAAAGAATGGTATCTAACTCAGGGAAAAGGGGATGAACTCTTTTAACCAGTCTCTCCAGAGCATCTAAAAGGTCTTTCTGCTGATGTATCAGGGACAAGCGGAGCTGTTGTACAGTGAGAGGCATTGGGAAGCTTTCACAGAACATTTTTTTTTGGGGGGGGGGTAACAGGGTGAAGTTCAGTAAGTAAAATATTTTAAAGATAGAGTAAGAATGTAGGTATGATTGCATACACCAGCAAGATTTTGCTGAAAGGACCCTGATATAGCTGTCTCTTGTGAGGCTATGCCGGTGCCTGGCAAACACAGAAGTGGATGCTCACAGTCAGCTATTGGATGGATCACAGGGCTCCCAATGGAGGAGCTAGAGAAAGTACCCAAGGAGCTAAAGGGATCTGCAACCCTATAGGTAGAACAACAATATGAACTAACCAGTACCCCCCAGAGCTCATGTCTCTAGCTACATATGTAGCAGAAAATGGCCTAGTCGGCCATCATTGGGAAGAGAGGCCCTTTGGTATTGCAAACTTTATATGCCTCAGTAAAGGGGAGCACCAGGGCCAAGAAGTGGGAGTGGTGGGTAGGGGAGTTGGTAGGGGGAGGGTATGGGGGACTTTTGGGATAGCATTTGAAATGTAAATAAAGAAAATACCTAATTAAAAAAAGAGGAGAGGAAGAAAGAAAGAAAGAAAGAAAGAAAGAAAGAAAGAAAGAAAGAAAGAAAGAAAGAAAGAAAGAAAGAAGGAAAGAAAGGAAGGAAGAAAGAAATGAAGAAAGAAAGAAAGGTATGAGGATAGTAAAGAAGAAAGGGTGACCCAGGGGAGGAACCAGATGGGAGGGAACCAGAAGCCCATACATTGGAGGAGGCTTGTGGTTGAAGTTTTTTCTGGTTCCCAAGTCTAGGCTGCATTTCAAACCAGTTAGGGTTTCTTGGCCTTGAAGAAGAGTGTTCATGGAGAAAGCACAAATCTCATCCCAGCAATTAGATTTAGTCCTCTTTAAACGTGGAGCACTTCAGTAGTCAAGAAGGTAAGCTGATCATGAAAGACATTAAGCTGACTTGAACTGGTGAAACAGAAAGGATAACTGAAGCAAAGGAGGCCCCAGTCCAGATGTTTCAGTTCTGGGTTCTAAAAACAATGTCCAAAGTGTCAAGAAGAGGGATGAATTTGATGGTCTGTGGCCCATTAGTCCCCTTTGTAAAGGTCATCTGAACTGCTTTCAGGGGTTTCTGGCACCTATCCTTTTTATAACAGCTTCATGACTGGTAAAAAGGCAATGAGGGAAGAAACAGTGCCTCAGAAGAGGGTAATGTAAGGGGCCATGATAAAATGATCAGTGGGCAATGGTGCAGAACACAAGTGAGGAGGTAATTGTGCAAATTTGTAGGGAACATTAAGAGACAAAGTTACAGGCGAAAGCTTTCACATCAAGATTAACAGGATCCAATATAAAGTTAAATATAATTCATGATAAGGTTACATATAGTTTTAGTATATGTTAAATGCAATTGTACAACTGGGTGGACCATGACCCAGAGTTCTGTAGAAGGATATGGTAAGTGCAACTAACTGTTTGCTGATATCAGACTCCTGCATAAGGAGCAAGCCCCTGGAAGCTGTATAAACAAAGTCAGTTATAGTCAGCATCCAAGGAATCAGTTTGAACAGAAAATGTTTAAATTGTATTCCTTGCTTACATGAATTATGAGCTCTGTATATTTATATTAACAATAACCACTATTATTTAATGAACAAAAATAAAATATCTCAAGTAAGACACAATTTTTGATTAAAAACAATTAGATACAGTAAAAATTTAAAAATTGGAACTATTAACTTAAATGACCATTCTTAGTATTTGAAAACATAATTTAATATATATTTTCATGAATGTGAAATTGTTATACCTGTATACAGTAATTATATTATATATAGTCAGGCTATGTAAAGAGATACTTTAATTCTAAACTGTATTTCCCCCCAAAAAACCTTATTTTTAATTTTAAATTTAAAAATATTCCCAGAGACAGTGACCCCCTTGCTTTCTCTTTAGCAATCTCTTGTCTAGAAAATCACGAGTTAATTACCCAAGCCAGTGACTACCATGTCAAGAGTAAATAACTTATTTTACAGTTTTTGAAAATTAACCATATTAGCAGAAACTTTAAAAAGATTTTCCAGAACAGTTTCATTCCTTATACTGAATCAATAGATGAAAGATGAAAACAAGCAGTCACATCAAATATGCACTCAATAATTTGCATTTAACATAGACTGAGTTGATAAACAAGGCTGGAACCAACTCTTCACCCATGTTGATGGGCAGCACATGCTGAAACAAGTAACATTCTGACTTAACACCATTCATTCTATTTAAAAATCGGGGTTTAGAGGAATAATTTATAAAGCATGATACCAAATTAAATGAGCTTTAACAAATATTGGCTTTTGGACTTTCTTAGAAACATCCACAAGCATCCTTGACAAAGCCTGCAAAGTCCTTGTAGATGTCCAAGTGAGACGGCAGGCCCTGGTCCTGGAGCTCTGTATCTGGTAGAGACTAGTTATATTCTCAGTGTACCACAGCTGAGCCCAGGTTGGAAAGCATCTCCTTTATCTAAGTCAACTCCCCATGAAGAACCTAAAGGCCTGAGGTATCACTTAACAGAATGATTTCTTGGCTCTATAGACATAAAACTGGCAAAGATGCTGCTTGGATATTCTGAATAACTTCGCAAAGCTGTGAGTTTGATGGCACAGTATCTGGGGTCCCATAAGGGAGCATGCGTGGGTAGTGGATAATATGGATCCTGGAGTTAGCTTTTGAGAAGAGAGAGAACTGAGAGGCAGGATAAAGGTTAAGGTTAGGGTTATCATGCAGGTCTCATACCACTTGGGTGGTCCCTCAGTTCACAAAGTCCTCACATGGCATTTTGGAAGACAATGAGGGGCAAAGTAATTGCTGTTTGCCTCTCTGTTGTTGGAAATATTTAGGATGTAGATGCATAGTCTGAGATCCTTCACTGGGGAAGAGAATCCATGCCCCTGTCAAGACATGAGGAGGGTTTTTGTTGTTGTTGTTTGTTTTGTTTTGTTTTTACATGAGAAAGTTTTTTTTTTTTATTTATTTTTTTTCCATTTTTTATTAGGTATTTAACTCATTTACATTTCCAATGCTATACCAAAAGTCCCCCATATCCACCCACCCCCACTCCCCTGCCCACCCACTCCCCCTTTTTGGCCCTGGTATTCCCCTGTACTGGGGCATATAAAGTTTGCAAGTCCAATGGGCCTCTCTTTCCAGTGATGGCCGACTAGGCCATCTTTTGATATATATGCAGCTAGAGTCAAGAGCTCCGGGGTACTGGTTAGCTCATAATGTTGTTCCACCTATAGGGTTGCAGATCCCTTTAGCTCCTTGGCTACTTTCTCTAGCTCCTCCATTGGGAGCCCTATGATCCATCCATTAGCTGACTGTGAGCATCCACTTCTGTGTTTGCTGGGCCCCGGCATAGTCTCACAAGAGACAGCTACATCTGCGTCCTTTCAATAAAATCTTGCTAGTGTATGCAATGGTGTCAGCGTTTGGATGCTGATTATGGGGTGGATCCCTGGCTATGGCAGTCTCTACATGGTCCATCCTTTCATCTCAGCTCCAAACTCCGTCTCTGTAACTCCTTCCATGGGTGTTTTGTTCCCAAATCTAAGGAGGGGCATAGTGTCCACACTTCAGTCTTCATTCTCCTTGAGTTTCATGTGTTTAGCAAATTATATCTTATATCTTGGGTATCCTAGGTTTGGGGCTAATATCCACTTATCAGTGAATACATATTGTGTGAGTTTCTTTGTGAATGTGTTACCTCACTCAGGATGATGCCCTCCAGGTCCATCCATTTGGCTAGGAATTTCATAAATTCATTCTTTTTAATAGCTGAGTAGTACTCCATTGTGTAGATGTACCACATTTTCTGTATCCATTCCTCTGTTGAGGGGCATCTAGGTTCTTTCCAGCTTCTGGCTATTATAAATAAGGCTGCTATGAACATAGTGGAGCATGTGTCCTTCTTACCTGTTGGGGCATCTTCTGGATATATGCCCAGGAGAGGTATTGCTGGATCCTCCGGTAGTACTATGTCCAGTTTTCTGAGGAACCGCCAGACTGATTTCCAGAGTGGTTGTACAAGCCTGCACTCCCACCAACAATGGAGGAGTGTTCCTCTTTCTCCACATCCTCGCCAGCATCTGCTGTCACCTGAATTTTTGATCTTAGCCATTCTGACTGGTGTGAGGTGGAATCTCAGGGTTGTTTTGATTTGCATTTCCCTGATGATTAAGGATGTTGAACATTTTTTCAAGTGCTTCTCTGCCATTCGGTATTCCTCAGGTGAGAATTCTTTGTTCAGTTCTGAGCCCCATTTTTTAATGGGGTTATTTGATTTTCTGAAGTCCACCTTCTTGAGTTCTTTATATATGTTGGATATTAGTCCCCTATCTGATTTAGGATAGGTAAAGATCCTTTCCCAATCTGTTGGTGGTCTTTTTGTCTTATTGACGGTGTCTTTTGCCTTGCAGAAACTTTGGAGTTTCATTAGGTCCCATTTGTCGATTCTCGATCTTACAGCACAAGCCATTGCTGTTCTGTTCAGGAATTTTTCCCCTGTGCCCATATCTTCAAGGCTTTTCCCCACTTTCTCCTCTATAAGTTTCAGTGTCTCTGGTTTTATGTGAAGTTCCTTGATCCACTTAGATTTGACCTTAGTACAAGGAGATAAGTATGGATCGATTCGCATTCTTCTACACGATAACAACCAGTTGTGCCAGCACCAATTGTTGAAAATGCTGTCTTTCTTCCACTGGATGATTTTAGCTCCCTTGTCGAAGATCAAGTGACCATAGGTGTGTGGGTTCATTTCTGGATCTTCAATTCTATTCCATTGGTCTACTTGTCTGTCTCTATACCAGTACCATGCAGTTTTTATCACAATTGCTCTGTAGTAAAGCTTTAGGTCTGGCATGGTGATTCCGCCAGAAGTTCTTTTATCCTTGAGAAGACTTTTTGCTATCCTAGGTTTTTTGTTATTCCAGACAAATTTGCAAATTGCTCCTTCCAATTCGTTGAAGAATTGAGTTGGAATTTTGATGGGGATTGCATTGAATCTGTAGATTGCTTTTGGCAAGATAGCCATTTTTACAATGTTGATCCTGCCAATCCATGAGCATGGGAGATCTTTCCATCTTCTGAGATCTTCTTTAATTTCTTTCTTCAGAGATTTGAAGTTTTTATCATACAGATCTTTCACCTCCTTAGTTAGAGTCACGCCAAGATATTTTATATTATTTGTGACTATTGAGAAGGGTGTTGTTTCCCTAATTTCTTTCTCAGCCTGTTTATTCTTTGTATAGAGAAAGGCCATTGACTTGTTTGAGTTTATTTTATATCCAGCTACTTCACCGAAGCTGTTTATCAGGTTTAGGAGTTCTCTGGTAGAATTTTTAGGGTCACTTATATATACTATCATATCATCTGCAAAAAGTGATATTTTGACTTCCTCTTTTCCAATTTGTATCCCCTTGATCTCCTTTTGTTGTCGAATTGCTCTGGCTAATACTTCAAGTACTATGTTGAAAAGGTAGGGAGAAAGTGGGCAGCCTTGTCTAGTCCCTGATTTTAGTGGGATTGCTTCCAGCTTCTCTCCATTTACTTTGATGTTGGCTACTGGTTTGCTGTAGATTGCTTTTATCATGTTTAGGTATGGGCCTTGAATTCCTGATCTTTCCAAAACTTTTATCATGAATGGGTGTTGGATCTTGTCAAATGCTTTTTCTGCATCTAACGAGATGATCATGTGGTTTTTGTCTTTGAGTTTGTTTATATAATGGATTACATTGATGGATTTTCGTATATTAAACCATCCCTGCATCCCTGGAATAAAACCTACTTGGTCAGGATGGATGATTGCTTTAATGTGTTCTTGGATTCGGTTAGCGAGAATTTTATTGAGGATTTTTGCATCGATATTCATAAGAGAAATTGGTCTGAAGTTCTCTATCTTTGTTGGATCTTTCTGTGGTTTAGGTATCAGAGTAATAGTGGCTTCATAAAATGAGTTGGGTAGAGTACCTTCTACTTCTATTTTGTGAAATAGTTTGTGCAGAATTGGAATTAGATCTTCTTTGGAGGTCTGATAGAACTCTGCACTAAACCCATCTGGTCCTGGGCTTTTTTTGGTTGGGAGACTATTAATAACTGCTTCTATTTCTTTAGGTGATATGGGACTGTTTAGATGGTCAACTTGATCCTGATTCAACTTTGGTACCTGGTATCTGTCCAGAAATTTGTCCATTTCGTCCAGGTTTTCCAGTTTTGTTGAGTATAGCTTTTTGTAGAAGGATCTGATGGTGTTTTGGATTTCTTCAGGATCTGTTGTTATGTCTCCCTTTTCATTTCTGATTTTGTTAATTAGGATTTTGTCCCTGTGCCCTTTAGTGAGTCTAGCTAAGGGTTTATCTATCTTGTTGATTTTCTCAAAGAACCAACTCCTCGTTTGGTTAATTCTTTGAATAGTTTTTCTTGTTTCCACTTGGTTGATTTCACCCCTGAGTTTGATTATTTCCTGCCGTCTACTCCTCTTGGGTGAATTTGCTTCCTTTTTTTCTAGGGCTTTTAGATGTGTTGTCAAGCTGCTAGTATGTGCTGTCTCCCGTTTCTTCTTGGAGGCACTCAGCGCTATGAGTTTCCCTCTTAGAAATGCTTTCATTGTGTCCCATAGGTTTGGGTACGTTGTGGCTTCATTTTCATTAAACTCTAAAAAGTCTTTAATTTCTTTCTTTATTCCTTCCTTGACCAAGGTATCATTGAGAAGAGTGTTATTCAGTTTCCACGTGAATGTTGGCTTTCCATTATTTATGTTGTTATTGAAGATCAGTCTTAGGCCATGGTGGTCTGATAGGATACATGGGACAATTTCAATATTTTTGTATCTATTGAGACCTGTTTTGTGACCAATTATATGGTCAATTTTGGAGAAGGTCCCGTGAGGTGCTGAGAAGAAGGTATATCCTTTTGTTTTAGGATAAAATGTTCTGTAGATATCTGTCAGGTCCATTTGTTTCATAACTTCTGTCAGTTTCACTGTGTCCCTGTTTAGTTTCTGTTTCCACGATCTGTCCTTTGAAGAAAGTGGTGTGTTGAAGTCTCCCACTATTATTGTGTGAGGTGCAATGTATGCTTTGAGCTTTACTAAAGTGTCTCTCATGAGAAAGTTTTTACTGGTTTGTCATATGAGGATGGGGCTGATCATGTAGCCAAATGCAGAAGTAGCAGACTTCTGGGAGCTCTTATGGTTTTGTTTGTTTGTTTTTGTTTTTGTTTTTGTTTTTGTTTTTTTATCCTTCCTTGTCTTGTAAGGAGGCTAGCATGCGTCTTACTCTGCTGGGATGATGCTCCACCCAAGGAATCTTATGCTGCTTTCTGGAGAACTACTTGAGCCTGGGGTTCCCTGTCATGTAAGTGTATTGTAAATTTAATGCATTTTACTCAAGTATTCAAAATTTCAGACGATATATATATATATATATATATATATATATATATATATATATATATATAGAGAGAGAGAGAGAGAGAGAGAGAGAGTTTTGAATATTATTTTTACAATAAACAAAATTTAAGTTTACTTTTTGTTTTGATTTAGTTGTTTCAGGCTTAACTTTGCAACATACATAGAAGACTATATAATAAAAGCCATAAATTTGTCTCTCCCTCTAAGTTTGTCTCTGTAAATAAATTACATTTGTGCCCAGCATAATTACATACGAAGTTCTAACTAAAGTAAATAATTTGGTCATTTATAAGGTGACCATTAACTTGAATGTCTTAGCTATAGTTATCAGTTTGCAGTGAGTTGCTACCTTTTAGGATTAGAATTTTATACTTTTATCCCTGTTAAGTTTGAGCCTTAAAAATGGAATTAAAGATTCAATTGAAGAACCTTTATCATCAAAATAAAAACTTAAAGCATAAAACAAAAGTTCATATCGAGACTGATCCTTTCATAGTATATATTTATAGAATATCATAATTTTTGCATTACTTAGTTTATTAGAATAGCTAAAACGTAACGAATTATCAAAGAAAAAGAAGATACACATTCACCTTCAAGTCAGTTTTGCCAGCCTGAATGGACTTTAGGAATGTGCAAATCTTATTCATAAAATATACGTTGTTCCTTATTTAAAATATGTTAAAAATCCTGGTGCTGAGTATGTTAAGCAAAGACATAAATGGTTAGCCATGCATGCATCTCTAAGCCACTTTCTGTTAACCTGGGTCAACCCTTTTAGCTTTAGGAGTTTATAAATCTTAGTTATGAAACATATAGTTTTTAAGTCCTATTTCCCATCAACCTTATTTATGGTTTTGTTTTCATCTGTTATTTTTAATTCTTAGGACAAAAAATGTCATATAAAAACTACCCTAATCCAAAATACTTGGAGGCCTGCTGTGCCTCCTTAATGTAGGAAAAATTAAATAAAACATACTATCGTGGAGGTAGTATGCCTCCTTAGTCTAAAATAGGCAATACAGAGGACACAGTAGAACTAAAATGTTTTATGGATGCTGCCTTACTTGGTTTATATCATGTGGTCACCTTAATCAAGATGATGGTAAAGCCACACACATGGCATACTTTCTTTAACCTTAGTAAAGTTTGCTGTTAGCCACATGGTTGGTTCCATCCTTATGCGGTTATCAGCTAAGATGACAGCAAGCCACCTAATTGCTATTTACTCTTAAGGGGGAGCTCATCAGACACAACAGACCCCTGTTTTAAGTTTTATTTCTTAAAACATTGATTTTTCATTGCCAGGTATACCTGGGGCACAGTCAACAGAGGTGAGCTGACTCCTGTCCCCTGTCCTTCAATGTCTGGCCCACAACCTTCTCTTCCTTCCCAAGGAACCCAAGAACAGACAATTTATATCCCTCCCCCTCCTGTCCCCAGTCTGTCTGGTTCACCTGGGGCACAGACAACAAGGGTGAGCTGTGTGATGTCCTCTGACTTCAATCACCTGGCCATGGCTTTGCCTTTCTTCCTGAGGAGGCCTGAGGAAACCCCAGGAGCATTCAAGTCCATCTGGAACATAACCAGCAGATGTCAGTAGCATACTGTTTCCCGAACTCCATTGTCAGGCCCACATCTCTGATTGTCCTCCTTCAAGGAGTCCTGTCTGCATCACAAACATCTAGCCAACATCAGGGTCAAGGAGATGGCTATTATCCAGCAAAGAGAAAGGAAACACACATGTACACACACACACACACACACACGCGCGCGCGCGCGCACACACACACACACACACACACACACACACACACACACACACACTATAACCACCACCATCAAAATAATAGAAATTATCAAGCATTGGTCATTATTATCTCCCAACATCAATGGACTCAATTTCCCAATAAAAAGACACAGGCTAACAGAGCAAGTGAGAAAAGAGGCTCCATCATTCCACTGAATACAAGAAATGCACTTTAGAAACAAAGATAGACATTACCTCAGAATAAAGGGCTAGAAAAAGTTTTCCAAGCAAACGAACCCTAGAAGCAAGCTGGAGTAGGCATTCTAATAGCTAATAAATTAAACTTTTAACCCAAATTAATCAAAAGAGATGGAGAAGGACACTTCAAACTCATCAAAGTAAAAATCCACCAGGATGACGTCTCAATTTTGAACATCTAATACCCCAAATTCAAGGGCACTCGCATTGGTAAAAGAAACATTACTAAAGCTTAAATCACACATCAGACCCTAAACATTAATAATGGGTGACTTCAACACCCTTCTCTCACAAATAGACAGGTCATTGAGACAGAAACTACACAGAGAAGTAATGAAACTAACAGAAGTTATGAATCAAATGAACCTAACAGATAACTACAGAACATTTCACCCAAACACAAAAAAGTACACCTTTTCTCAGCAACTCAGGGAACCTTCTCAAAAACTGACCATATGGTCAGTCACAAGTCAAGCTTCAAAAGATACAAGAAAATGGAAATAACTTCTTTTATATTATTAGATCACCATGGATTAAAGTTGGTCAGGGAAGAAAGAAAGAAATGAAAGACTTTCTAGAATTCAGTAAAAATAAAGGTATAACATATCCAAATTTATGGGACACAATGAAAGCAGGGCTAAGAGGAACGTTCATAGCTCTAAGTGCATTCATAAAAAAAATTGTAAAGTACTCATACTAGCAATTTAAAACTACACCTGAAAGCTCTAAAACAAAAAGAAGCAAACACACCCAAGAGTAGTAGATGGCAGGAAATAATCTAACTCAGGGCTGAAATCAATAAATTAGAATCAAAGAGAACAATATAAATAAATCAAGGAAACCAAAAGCTGGTTCTTTGAGAAAAATCAACAAGATAGACAAACCATAACAGACTAACTAAAATGCAGAGAGACAGTATCCAAATCAACATAATCAAAAGTGAAATGGGGGACATAATAGTGAAAAAATTTCCAAAAACGCAGAAAAAAAATTTCAAAGAATAATTAGGTCTTACTTGAAAAGCCCATACTCCACAAAATAGGAAAATCTAAACAAAAATAGATGATTTTCTTGATAGATACTACTTACGAAAGTTAAATGAATGAGTGAATGAAACAATCAATCAAACAAACAAACAATAAAAGCCCAGGACTAAATGGTTTTATTCCTCAAACTATTCTACTAAATTGAATCAGAAGAAACATTGCAAAAACTAATTCTATGGGGCCACAGTCACACAGATACTTAACCCACACAAAGAATCAGCAAAGAAAGTGAATTTCAAATCAACTTTCTTTTTGTGAATGTTGATGTAAAAATACTTAATAAAATACTCTACTCACAAACTGAATCCAAGAACATATAAAATATACCATCTACCATGATCATATAATGAAGGCTTCATTCCAGAATGCAAGAATGGTTCAGTATATGAAAATCCATTAAAATAATCACCATATAAACAAACTGAAAGAAAAAATCTCACATGATCATTTGTTTAGATGCTAAAAAAAAAAGCCTTTGACAAAATCCAACATCTCTTCATGCTAAAATTCTTGAAGAGATCATGCATACAAGGTGCATACCCAAACTCAATAATGGCAGCATATAGGAAGCTGATAGCCAATATAAAATTAAATGGAGAGAAACTTAAAGTAATTCCACTAAAATCAGGGATAAGACAAAGCTACCCACTTCATCCCTATCTATTCAACATAGTACTTGAAGTTCTAGCTATAATAACTAGAAATAACCAGATAAATTAAAGATAATAGATGAAACAGTGGGGAACTACTGTGAACATACTGGCATAGGAGTCAACTCGCTGAACAGAGCATCAATAGCTCAGGTAGTAAGATCAACATTTAATAAATAGGACATTATGAAACGGAAAACCCTCTGTAAGGCAAAGGACACTATCAGTAGGACAGAACTACAGCCTACAGAATGGGAAATCTTCACCAATGCTATATCTAACAGAGAGGGAATACCCAAAATATATTTTAAAAGTCGAGAAATTAGACACCAAACCAAACAACCCAATTTTACTTTTTTTCACTTTTTAAAAATTAGGTATTTATTTCATTTATATTTCCAGTGCTACCCCAAAAGTCCCCCACACACTCCCCCACCCACTTCCCCACTCACCCACTCCCACTTCTTGGCTCTGGCGTTCCCCTGTACTGAAATGAGGCATATAAAGTTTGCATGACCAATGGGCCTCTCTTTCCACTGATGGCTGACTAGGCCATCTTCTGCTACATATGCAGCTAGAGACACGAGCTCTGGGGATACTGGTTAGTTCATATTGTTGTTCCATCTGTAGGGTTGCAGATCCCTTTAGCTCCTTGGGTACTTTCTCTTGCTCCTTCATTGGGGGCCCTGTGATCCATCCAATAGCTGACTGTGAGGATCCACTTCTGTGTTTGTTAGGCCCCTGCATAGTCTCACAAGAGACAACTATATCTGGGTCCTTTCAGCAAAATCTTGCTAGTGTATGCAATGGTGTTAGCATTTGGAAGCTGATTATGGGATGGATCCCCGAATATGGCAGTCTCTAGATGCTCCATCCTTTCGTCTCAGCTCCAACCTGTGTCTCTGTAACTCCTTCCATGGGTGTTTTGTTCCCAATTCTAAGAAGGGGCAAAGTGTCCACACTTTGGTCTTTGTTCTTCTTGAGTTTCATGTGTTTAGCAAATTGTATCTTATATCTTGGGTATTCTAAGTTTCTGGGCTAATATCCACTTAACATTTAGTACATATTGTGCGAGTTCTTTTGTGATTGGGTTACCTCACTCAGGATGATGCCCTCCAGGTCCATCCATTTGGCTAGGAATTTCATAAATTCATTCTTTTTAATAGCTGAGTAGTACTCCTTTGTGTTAATGTACCATATTTTCTGTATCCATTCCTCTGTTGAGGGGCATCTGGGTTCTTTCCAGCTTCTGGCTATTATAAATAAGGCTGCTATGAACATAGTGGAGCATGTGTCCTTCTTACCGGTTTGAGCATCTTCTGGATATATGCCCAGGAGAGGTATTGTGGGATCCTCTGGTAGTACTATGTCCAATTTTCTGAGGAACCGCCAGACTGATTTCCAGAGTGGTTGTACAAGCTTGCAATCCCACCAACAATGGAGGAGTGTTCCTCTTTCTCCACATCCTCACCAGCATCTGCTGTCAGCTAAATTTTTGATCTTAGCCATTCTGACTGGTGTGAGGTGGAATATCAGGGTTGTTTTGATTTGCATTTCCCTGATGATTAAGGATGTTGAACATTTTTTCAGGTGCTTCTCAGCCCTTTGGTATTCCTCAGATGAGAATTTTTTTTTTTTAGCTCTGAGCCCCATTTTTAATAGGGTTATTTGATTTTCTGGAGTCCACCTTCTTGAGTCCTTTATATATATATTGGATATTAGTCCCCTATCTGATTTAGGATAGGTAAAGATCCTTTCCCAATCTGAAACAGTCCAATTTTAAAGTGGGGTATAAAACTAAACAGAGAAATCTCGACAAAGAAATCTCTAATGGCTAAGAAGCACTTGAAGAAATATTGAGCATCCTTAATCATCAGGTAAATGCAAATCAAAACCTCTATGAGCTTCCATCTTACCCCTGTCAGAATGGCTAAGATCAAAAGTGACAGCACATGAAGATGAGGTTGTAGAGGAAGAGGAACACCCCTCCATTGCTGTGGGAGTGCAAACTTGTACAACCACCCTGGAAATCAATTTGATGGTTTCTCAGAAAACCGGGACTAGTTCTACCTCAAGACCCAGCTATATTATTCCTGGGCATATACTCAAAAGATGTTCCACTATACCACAAGGACACATGCTCCACGATGTTCATAGCAGCTTTATTTGTAATATCCAGAAACTGGTAAAAACCTAGATGTCCCTCAACTTGAAGAACGGATTAAAGAAAATGTGGTACATTTACAAAGTGGAATATTATTCAACTATTAAGACCAAAGACATCATGAAATTTGGAGGCAAATGAATGGAACTAGAAAATATTATACTGAGTCTGGTAACCAACACCCAGAAAGACATGAATGGTATGTACTCACTTATAAGTGGATATTAGCCATAAAGTACAAGATAACCATGCTATACACAAATCTAAATAAGGTAAGTAACAGGAAGAGCCCCAAAGAGGATGCTTGAATCTCACCCAGAATGGTTCTAAAGATGCAAGTTTGGAGGTCCAATAGAAATGGTGGGAGTTACAGCTCTGGACATAGTTGTAAGTCATGGTTTTGAGAAAGATTAAAGTGAACTATGAGTTATATGGAGAGGAGGCCTCAGCCTTTCATCTCATGGAATGTCTAAATCAGCTTAGATATTAAAAATCAGAAGTTTATAGCCTGGGCTAGCAGTGGTGTATATATTGGAATGGAGAATTGGGAACCCAAGGCAAGACTTAAGATCAAGGAAAAAAAAGCATTAATATACAGCCACTAATGTTCTCTAGGGGTTGGTGATTTAGCTCAGTGGTAGTCTTCAAGCACAAGGTCCTGGGTTCAGTTCTCAGTTGTGGGAAAAAAAAAAGAATGTTCTCTAATCCTCAAATTGACCAAACATGGCTGGAAAGTAAGGTATTGGCCCCAATCTCTACAATTCCAGGCTTAAGAAGCTGTAATGCCATTGGAAGGTTATCATGGGTTTAGGGTTAAGGTAGGCCCGTGGAGAATTCTTAGAATTATAACTCTCAGCCAAACTTTCTTACAGCCAGTGAAAAGTCTCCAGGGTCTTCCACCAAACAAGTCTTTTTTTCCAATTGAAAATATATTCTTCTCTCATACATTACACCTCAACCACAGTTTCTCCTCTTTCCACTATTCCCAGCTCCCCGTTATTCCCCGTCTTGTCAAGATCCACTTTCCCTCTCCATTTCCTGTCAGAAAAAAAAAAGCGAGGCCTCCAAGAGACAACAACCAAACACAGCAAAGCAAGATAAAATAAGACAAGGCCAAAACTCTCATATTGAGGCTGGTCAAGTCAACCCAATAGGAGGAAAAGAGTCTGAGGAGCAACAAAGAATGGGAGACACACCCACAACTACTGTTATACAGTAGATAGCACCAGGAGGGGCATCTCTGAGTTAGGTCCTACTGATTACTTTGTGGTCCAATGTGTGGTGTTCAGCCTAGGTCAGACTGTGTCAGGACCAGACAGTAAAGTGTTAGAGAATGGGTAGAGACAGAGTGAAACCAAAAGGTTGCCTAAGAGAAATGGGTAGATCTTTTGGTCTGGAGCCAGGGACTATGACAGCCATTGAGGTTTCTCCAGGGTGGGCTTCAGCCGCTGGTTTTCCCATTCCGGATCCCACACTTTTCTGTTAGGTTATATAAAATGGCTGTAGAGAGATGAAAGGCAGAAAGAAGGAGAGATTTGGTCTGACCTTAGGCTGGACTATGTATGGCAAAATGCTACCACAAGATGGAATGTGGCTTTTTATAGGGGCAGAAACGACTTCATAGTGTGCAAGGGAAGCTCGGAAATTTAAGCCAAGCATATCAGTGAGTATCTATAAAGCCAAAATACAAATGACATTCTTTCATTACACAGTAGGATAGAGTGAACATTCCCATTCCAAAATGGAAGTATAGTAAGGAAAGACAGGACCAAGGCAAGGTTGAAAACCACTGGGAACACAGCAAACCCTGAGAACTTGAGCAGCTTGAGGTTATGAGGCACCTTCTGGGCTTCAATATACTTGAGTAGCTCTAGTGCTTATGACACATGTGGCATCTCTTTGGGGCTAGACCCAAAAATTGGTACCTGAAGCTCTCCTTGTCAAACATCCAATATTTTAGCACCTCTAACATCTAGGAGTCTTACAGCTGAGGAAGTATATACTCTGCAAGGGAAGCTGGGAGTTGTAGTCTTCAGATACAGCACACACAGGAGGTCTACATAGAAAAATCAAGAGTTTTCTAGGAACTGCCTGGCCTCAATGGCTCCCTGACATCCTAGTATAAACCTTCCTGATAAATCCATTTTTAGCTGCAAAACCAGCAACAGGTGGGCCTTGCCCAATTCTGCTGCAGCTCCAGATATAGACTGGGCCCTTCTACTACAGCCTTGGTGGTCTCCATGGGCCTTCTTGGCTGAATCTGGGAGAATACTACTTTTATACTGTAAGACTTTGTAGCTCTAGATGGAGAGTGTTGTGAATCAAGGCACTCTTTTTCTCACCGCAGGGCAGAGCCACCATTTCTCCTTAATGATGTTCACCTCTTTAGCAATTCCAGACTTCTACCATACCCTCAGCTTTAACCATGTTCAAACTCCTTTCCTTGTTAAGTTGCACATTTCTGTCTACAGATTTAACAACATCCTTGTGTCTTTCCTTGCCAAACAGAGCAGTTTTTATGCTACTCTTACTTTTTGCTGCCTTTCACATCAGACTGTAACAAGAATAAATTGGAGGTAGAATCAACACATTGGAGATTACATATTGGCACACGGATTTTTTAAGGGATATAAAAACATGCATAATACAGAGGAATTTTCCTTCTAACATTAATTGCTATCTCACACACTCTTATTCTTCCTTGAGTCCTTAACATTGGCCTCTCACGCTCTCCACTGGGTGGAAATAACCATTCTCACCCCTTTTGCTTTGCAGAAACCTGATTACAGTGATTTGCTAGCCACTTGAAATTATTTCTTTATGATATCTTTGTAAGAACCATTCATAATAAGCTGTGTGATAAGGCATAGAATTCAATTTTGCAGGCAATATGGGAGTAAAATAGGTCAATTTAGGGTTGACTGATTTCTGCAACTGATGATATCATTGAGTATCAAGTCGAGTGATATGGCAATGAGTCAGTAGAATTGCAAGCATTGCTCCCTTTGTTAATTGCCTGGAAGAGTCTATGCTTACACGTGTATAAAAATGTATAAAAATGAATCATGCAACATTTACTCTCAGTCTCCTCACTGTGCAGATTGCTAATAATTCTGCCTGTGGAGTTTCACCTGAGGAAGAAAAGACACAATGTACACTGTAGATGCAAAGGAACATGGTGTGTAAGCATGAATCTGGATTCATGAAAAAGATTGCCCCGGCCCACAAAACAGCAATAACCAAAGTCATTACCATGTGAGCTCACAAACTAATCAAATGGTAAAATGTAACACAGCTATGCTAGTTATGATGTCAACTTATACATAAGCTTTCCTAATCATTTGCTTAAACATTTTAAAGCCTACTCCAATGTAGTAATTATAGAACATTTCTTCCTGTTAGCAAAAGCTTAGAAGATCCTAGCTAACTGAAAACCTCACTGTACTAGCAGAGGAAGAGAAAAGGGGCTACACTGTAGTTACAAGGTAAGACCAGTTGGCTTTGGTTCAGGTTTTAAGTGATTCTAAGGGAAATTTCTTACCAGGTTTTACTGACTGAATTGCTATTTCTGCTTAAGTAAAACACACAATTTTGTAATATATACTGCTGAAGAGTATATAGATAACCATTATACAACTGCAAAAATATGTGTTTAGTATGAAGAAAAAATATGATGTGATGAAAAATTTGGTTTTATCAAAAGTTAAACATATGAAAAATTGTTATTCAGGAAGTATGTATTAGCTTGTGACTAATACTTTTAAATTATTGAAAATAATAACACTGGCATAAAATCAGTACCTTGTGCTTTTAAAAATTCAAATCTGGGTGCTTTATGTTTATATAAGGTAATAGATAGAGACATGTGCTTATATAGCTGGTTATGGTAGTATATAATATAATATCAGCATTTGGGGACACAAAATCAGAGAGGTAGAAGTTCAAGGCCAACTGGTTTATATAATAAGATTCTGTATAAAAAGGAAGGAAGGAAGGAAGGAAGGAAGGAAGGAAGGAGGGAGGGAGGGAGGGAGGGAGGGAGGGAGGGAGGGAGGGAGGAAGGAAGGAAGGAAGGAAGGAAGGAAGGAAGGAAGGAAGGAAGAAGGAAGGAGAGAGAAAGATAGATTGTATTTTTATGAAAACTATGTAAATCAAAAGTTAAAATTATTATTTGGTTTCCCATAGCTCTTTAAAAATTTAAACTTTATATTAAAAGCATCACTATGTATTTGTTTATTGTCAATTAAGGATCTATGTAAAAGTATTTTATTGTAGTATGGTATATAATGGAGTACTTTATTAATTCCTTAACAAATGTGTAGAGATGCACAGTATTCAATGTCCTCATCCCCCACTCTTTCTACTTCTTCCAGATCATTTTTCTACTCACTCCCTTACCTATTCCAATTTTGAGTCATTTTTGTTCGTTTGTTTTCTTTTTAAAAATAACCTAACAAGGGCTTGAAAGATGGATCAGAATTTAAGAGGTCTGAGTTCAATTCCCAGCAACAACATGGTGGCTCACAACCATTTGTAATGGGATCTGATGCCCTATTCTGGTGTGTGTCTGAAGACTGCGACAGTGTCCAATTTGTGTTCATAGGTGTGTGGCCCCTCACTGGAGCGTGGGTGGTTGACCTTCTAGAAGCCAAACCCTTACAGAAAGCTAAATCTCCTCCTCAGAAGCCATTAATTGTTAAGAATTGCTCAGTGAGTGGTGAGAGCCCTTGAATACCTTCCACACCATGGTAGAGTATTGCTTGGGTTGATCTTGGGCGAACAACTAGAGTTCCTGATGTGCAGTGGCCTTGTGTTCAGAAGGCACAGTTTCACTCCAGCCTCTTTGACATCTAGCTCCTACAACATTTCTATTTCCTCTCCCATGCTGGTCTCAGAGTATTGGGGAGGGGTGTGAAGTGCATGTACTGTTTGTGGCAGACCTCCCTGCAGACATGTTCTCCTTTTACTTTGACCAGTTGTGAGTTTCGGTCTTAACCACCATCAGAGACAATTCTCTAATCATGTCTGAAAGATTCACTAGTCTACAGACACAGAGAAAAACATTAGGGTGTAGTTTGATATTATGTTTACAATATTAACAATCTATTGGTTGTAGGTCCAACCTGGGATTTACCTATAAACGTATCCCTGGATTCCTGGCCAGATTTATTTTACAAGGCATACATTTCCTTCTGTTGAGTAGTCTTGAAATGTAAGCAGAAAGGAGTTAGGTGCTCACACCACATTTTACCAGTATCATACCCTTGGGCGTAGCTTTCGACATTGGTCATTATTGTAGGCAGAGTTTACTGCTTTCTGATCACTGACAAGACCAGTTTTCTCCCACTCTTATTGTCACAACCTGTACCTGCTGCCAAACTCTGGGACATAAAACCATGCCGGGAAGCTTGGTGGGTAGAGCTGGTTAAGATGTAGGAGACTTGGTGGACACAGACCTGAAACTTAGGTGACTCCACACTCCCTGCCAGAGTCCTGGCCTGGAACACGTGCTATGCTTCTCACAGAAAAGAAATGTGTCCTTTGGTCAGTAGTAGGCCCAAAACAGAGTTCTCCATGCTAATGAGGTACCTAGGGCTTAGCCAATAAGCTTCCTTTCCTAGACATTCCTCCCTGCCAAACGGATTTAATCACGGGTCAGACCCTGAGAAAGGGGCTAGGCATTCATTTTCTGCCATGAACAGCTAATAAATGATACGGTAAACATGAACTGTCACTTTCATCATGACCCGCTGGGAGGAACGTGGGGAAGGCCTTTAGCTACAAAACCACAGCTCAGCTCTCCCAGTGAAGACCCATCTGTGTTGCCAGCCCGCCTCTACCAAGCTAAGGGCAATCACTGCAGGAACAAGCAGGAACCTCCCCACTACCCCCAGCACCCGGCTAGATGCTCTTCTGAAACTCCCAGTGGTGCCCAGATGTCGGAGAGTCTGAAGATCCCACAGCCCTGGCCTCCTTGCAGGCCACGGGATCCCCCCAAACCAGCTCTGGCTGATCAGCAGCTGGGCTGGGCTGTACACCGCTCAAGGAAAGCACAGTCAAACTCCCTGCACTCGGAGGGACGGCAGGGTGGACATGGACCCACACCAAGCCTTTCTCACCCTTAAAACATGAGCATATCTCTTAAAACAAGAGAATAAATAATCGTCCCTTCTTTTAAGCTGTTTCTGACAGGTATTTGCTCACAGCAAATAAGAGTAATTTTAGGCAGGACAACTTCCATGATGCTGTCCTATAATGTACACTTTTGCATACTCTTCCTCAGAAATGAAAATGGAGGGAAATGTAATTCAAGATGCTAACGTTCTCTCTTACACGTGGCTATTCAGTAATTTTACTTTTTAAGAGTATAGTTTATTTCTGGAAGTTTCAAGTATTTATACAATTTAGACAAGCGAAGATCAGCAGAGTCTTAGATGGCCAGTGAAGACCAGTGAAGCCTTGCAAGGTGTAGCAATGCAAGAGAGTCCTTAGAGAAGCCCAGCGACGCCCAGAAAACACTGCAAGGCACACCAATGCATCAGTGCCCTCTCACTGTTTATTGGGTTTCATTGATAAACCTTCTAAACATCGTGCACCATCTCAAGCGTCTGCGTCAGCAAAATATCTTCTCATAAGACAGCTTCCAGAAAAAGCATCACATGACACAATCGAGTCTCCAAAGAAACCATACGTTTCCACTTCAGAAAAGCAGCAGTGAAATTCAGCAAATTTGGGGGCCTCTTCATCTTTCTCTAAATGACATAGTGTTTCATCAATGGCATATATTGACCCTGGAGGAAATGACTGTCTGGACTCTAATTCTAGGAGGTTGTAGATCACCAAGTTACACCGAATATGACTTCTGCTACACAGTGGCATCTCCTATTATATATACTCCGGTGACACCCCTATTCTTAACTGTCTTTAGCCATTGGCCAAAGTTAATCCTTGGTTAATACTTTGTCTAAAGCACTAGATATTGGTAACCTTTTGCCCACTTCCCTGTCCTTACTACCAGTCTGGATAAACTGTTCTCTTTTTGGCCCATACTGGAATGTACAAAACCATACTGTTCCCAAGTTATGGGAAATCCTGTCTTAAATCTCTCTATCTTTGCTTCTAGGAACTTGAATTTAATCAGTAAGGTCACCTTGTAGGGGTTTGTGCATGTTGGAAATTTCTGGGTAGACCACCAGAGCTGAAAGGCCCTCATGTGGATATTCCTTCTTACAGGAGGTGGTGGATACTCCTCCAGACACAGAGGTTGCTAAAAAGAAATTCAAAATGGATTTCAGTCTTATTTGCCAGAGCTCTTGACAAATATTTCCTTCTTTCTATTGCTCACATGCACATGTGAAGTTGTTTAGCACACAGCTGTTTAGGCAGCTGTTTGAGCAGCTGTCAGGACTTCAGTGACATAATCATCAAATTTATTTTTCCCAATTAAATCCAAAGGCAACTGGCATGTTTCCTAGTGATATCAGAAGCCACAATGTCTTTTAAATAATTTTGATATTAAAATCTACTTCTTTGATTTTTGTCCACACTATATTTATTTTTCATTGATATTCTACGGCAATGCATTATGATATAAATACCTCTTACAATCTAGAGGCTAGAACTTTTCCTGGAACACACATAGTTAATAATACAGCTTGAGCTCACATAAGACTTCAGATTGCAGTCCTACTATATAATCAGCCTGCTTGGTTAACCTGCCTTTAAATGTTCTATGTAATGACTGACCTTATTTCTTTTAGATTTACCATATAATCAGCTTTTATAATTTAAGCTAATGAATAGCAGTTATCACATGAGTGATTTTATGCAGGACATATATTTATCTGCCTGACATACCTGGAATGTCCTCCAGGTCCTGCCACATTGCTACCAATGTCAGGACTTATGCCACCTGTATATGGGTATTTACATTGGTTCAATACTATAGCTAATATTAACAGTACTAACGCTGAAAACTTAGAGGCACAATGCCTCTTCAACAAATTTCAATTCCTGCCCAGATATATACTTGAAGATTTTTTGTTTGTTTTGTTTTAATATTTCTTCTTCCAATCTTCTTCTGGAATCTCCATGCAATTTTCATAGCAGTTAATATAATTTTCCTTTCATTTTTTTTATTGCGTTAGAGTTTTGTTAATTTCATACAGATTTGTATGTTAGATGTTTAGCTGCTAAAGACTCTCCCCACGATCTGGCGCCTCTTTACTTGAAAGATTTTCTTTTCCATGTGCTCCTATTTATCTATTGTGGGTATCGATGTCTCTGCTACTGAGGTCCTGTTCAGAAAATACTGTGCCTATGAGTTCAATGTATTCTCTACTGTCTTCTTTATTATCAGGGGATCAGGTCTTATATTCAGGTTCTTGATTCATTTGCAGATCGGCTTTGTGCAGGGAGAGATAAGGATCTAGTTTTCTTCCAAATGTAGCAATCCATTTGGGTCAGGATGATTTGCTGAAGATGCTGTTTTTTGTTTTTTGGTTTTTTTCCTATATGGATTGCTGGGATTTCTGGATTTCTGGATTCTTTGTCAGAGGCCTTTGGAGAAGTCCAAAGCAGCTGTAGCTACTGTGTCTCTAGGACAGAGAGGAGAGGTACAGACTGGCAAAAGGCCAGGGCTCTCTTTCTTGAGAACAGAAAAGCCACTGCAGGATGGATTGAGAGAACCCTGAGAAGTGAAACATACTGGAAGTTAGGGTATTGGGGTAGGGGGTGTTGGCTTTGGTATGCACCATAGGTTCATGTCTATGGGGAGCAGATGAGAATTTAGGTTAGCATGAGCTTTGATACATGTCTATAGGGAAATGGCTCTTTTGGTAAATAGAAAAGCATTTTACAGCTTCTAAAGGAATGGTGAGAGTGAGCTCTGATTGATTCGCCTGCAAGCCTTCATTTTGGGCATTGCCCTTTGGAGTTTGGGACTTAATAAAAAACATGCTGATTACGAACAATAATTTGATTCTCTTTCTTTCTTTCTTTCTTTCTTTCCTTCCTCCCTTCCTCCCTCCATTCCTTCCTTCTTTCCTCCCCTGCTTACTTCCTCTATCACTCCATTCCTTCTTTCCATCTTTTCAAGTCTGAATGCACTTTCCTTCTTTCTCTAAGTGGATTTATCTAAGAATTCCAAATTTCAAATTACTAAGAGTTATTGAACAGATGAATAATATGAAATGAACAGATCAGTTGATACTGTTCAGTTGCAGCTTTTGTTTGCTAACTCAACTCTCTGAAGAGGCCACAGAAAGCAAAAAAGACAGAATATTTGTAAATCATGTGTCTGATAAATCTGCATCCTGAATCTGTAAACAGCTCACTAAACACAATACTGAAATGGGAACAATTTTTCAAATTAGCAAAAACTTAGACAGACATTGAAGATATATATGTATGTGAATAAGGTCATAAAAATTCTGATATCACAAGTTCTTTTGAGTCAGGGTTTCTTTGTGCAGACTTGGTTGTCCTAGTAATTGTTCTGTCTCTAGGCTGGCCTCGAACTCAGAGGTCTGCCTGCTTCTACTTCCCACCTACTGGGATTAATGGTGTTTGCCATAACTGCCATGATATCACTAGTTCTTAAGGAAAGGGAAAAGAATGACATGCAAGGTATTGCTACATCCTAACAATTTATAAAATTAAATACCTTGACTATGCTGAGTGTTGGTGAAGATGTAGAGAACTAGGCCTTTTTTTTCCTTTCCACTTCTTCTGAAAACTAAATTGTCAGTTTCATCATAAATTAAAACTCTACCATATGACCTAAGTACTCTTGAACTATATATTTACCTCAAAGTGGTGAAAACCTGTGGAATCACAAAGACTTGAAATAGAGAGTTTACAGTAGTCCAACTAAAAAAAAATGCAAGCTGTAAGCAACATATGTATACATATACATACACACACACACATACACACACACACACATACACACACACACATACACACACATATACACACACACATACACACACATACACACACACACATACACACACACACAAAAACAATGGGTGAATGGTTATGTGATTTTGTTTTATAACCATGTGATGATTCTACTCAACAATAACAAAAATGATTATTGAAATAATACAACACAAATAGAATTGCAGTAATTATGCCAAATGACAACAGTAAGAAAGAGTGGGGTTTAATAGGAACCAGCCTACATTTCATACTCATATGTTGTTGTCAAATCACATTTAATAAAGTCTTAATAAAAATTAAATATTTCCAAATTTGAAAATCTAATTATGCTACATACAGTTATACATAAAAATAATTTGATCATCTAATTTGTAGTGATATAAAGACAACTAGTTGTTTTAAATGGATGTCAGAATGAAAGAGTATGTGGAAATTTTAGAGGTAAATGAATTATTCATTGTCTTGATTGCAGAATCAATATACATGTGTGCATATGTGGATACAGACTTGTGTGTATGCACATTGTATGTGTATAGATACATACACATGACTGTGGTGATTTCATGCACATACACACACACATGCACACACACATATACAGGAAGGAAGAAACTTCAAAGACTGTATTTCCTCTATAAAGCTTGGCTAGGTATACCTCCATTTTGAACTTGTACTTCATTTCGCACAAATTCAAGTGGTTTAATGTCTCATTATCTGAACCTGTAGCGCTTCTAAGAGTTACTTCAGGGTGGACTTCAAACACTGATCGAATAACTGATCTGAGCCCTGTACCGTATGTCTTGGCTTATATCTTGGAAAAACCAACTAAATGTTCACTAAAAAACCTACTGAACTTTGATGGGTTGCTTTAAAATTTAAATTTATGCTTGATTTAAACCAATTACTTACCCATTAACATTATAAGTAAAAATGCATATTAAAAGGCTTTGATAATATTGCTGTATAGAACACACATCAAAACAGGCCTTCAAAATGAACAAAAAAGAGATGACAGCGTGAAAATAGTAAGGTTACTAAAAATTGAATATGTTTTTTTCCATGTTGGCTGTAAATATTAGCATCGAGCATCCATGGGAATTTTAAATGAATTTATTCTGCAGTCATGAACATAACATCCCTTTGTTCTCTGTTGGTGTCAGTGTCTGATGGTATCTATTTGAGATTTCATCTTTCTAAAGTGCAGACACTGCCTGGCGGAACAGTTATGTAATGACACATACTTGTCTGGCATCAGCAACTTGAAATTCTAGATTCCTAAGTAAAACTTCAGTAAGTTCCCAGAGGTTTGTTAGTTGTGAAGTATAAACCTTTTGAAATCATATTAAACTACAGATTCCCATATCCTAGTTATGTTCTGTAATATGGAGGCAGCTCAATCTACAGTGATGCCTTTTTGCTTTATTTTGCTCTACTTTTTAAATTTTAAAAAAATTTTTTTTTTACACTCCAGATTTTCTCTCTCTCCCTGCCCACCCTCTGACTGTTCTACATCCCATACCTCCTCCCCACAACTCCACGGGGATGTACCCATCTCCCATCCCCCATCCCCCATCCCACCAGACCTCTCCTTTCCCTGGGGCCTACAGCCTCTTGAGGGTCAGGTGCCTCTTTTCTGACTGAACCCAGACCCTGCAGTCCTCTGCTGTACATGTGTTGGGGGCCTCATAAGAGCTGGTGTATGCTGTCTGTTTGGGGGTCCAGTGATTGAGAGATCTCTGGGGTCCAGGTTAATTGAGACTATTGGTCCTCCTACAGGGTTGCCTCCTCTTCAGCTTCTTCTAGCTTTTCCTTAATTCAACCACAGGGGTCAGCTGCTTTCGTCCATTGGTTGGGTGCAAATATCTGCATCTGACTCTTTCAGCTGCTTGTTGGATCTTTCAGAGGGCAGTCATGATAGGTCCCTTTTTGTGAGCACTCCATAGCCTCAGTAATAGTGTCAGGCCTTGAGGCCTACCTTTGAGCTGGATCCCACTTTGTGCCTGTCACTGTACCTTCTTTTCCTCAGGCTCCTCTCCATTTTCGTCCCTGCAGTTCTTTCAGATAGGAACAATTATGGGTCAGAGTTTGTTGGATGGCAACTTCAACCTTCACCTGATGCCCTGTCTTTCTGTTGGAGGTGGGCTCTATAAGTTCCTCTCCCTACTGTCAGGTATTTCATCTAAGGTCCCTCCCTTTGAGTCCTGAGAGTTTCTCACCTCCCAGGTCTCTGTTACATTCTGTAGGGGCCCCCCACCTCCTACCTCCTGAGGTTGACTGTTTCCATTCTTTCTGCTGTCCCTCAGGGCTTTAGTCCTTTCCCCCCAACCCAATACCTGATCATGTTCTCCTGCTCTTCCCCTCCTTGCTCCCTTTCCCACCAAGGTCCCTCCCTCCATCCCCCCTCCCCCTGTGATTGTTTTCTTCTCTCTCTCCCAAGTAGGACTGAAGCATCCTTACTTGGGCCCTCTGGCTTGTTAACCTTTTTGAGTTCTGTGGACTGTATCTTGGGAATTCTGTACTTTTTTTTTTTGGCTAATATCCACTTATTAGTGAGTACATACCATGCATGTCCTTTTAGGTCTGAGTTACCTCACTCAGGATTTTCTAGTGTTCTACCTATTTTAGATTCAGGAATCAGATTTTAGCAAATACACACAGTGTTCACACATATTCATATTTTTATTCAGTTTTTGACTCCCTCCATAATTTCAACAGATGCCTTCAGAGATACACATTTTTAGAAAAAAAAATCCAATTATATACAAGAATTAATCAGAATTTCTCTTCATATTAATAACAAAATGCAGACTAGTGAAATCTATTGTGTATGTGCATCAACATTAAAAGATATAAAGTAGATATTTTCCATTTATGGCTTGATTGTTTTGTTCTGTAATCTTAAACTACTCAGTTCAAAAGCATCTGGAAAGATTCCCCTTTGATAAGAGATCTAAAACAATCAGAAGATTTTATATTATTGAAACATTGGTACTTCTCAGCCATTCGGTATTCCTCAGTTGAGAATTCTTTGTTTACCTCTGTACCCCATTTTAAATAGAGTTATTTGGTTCTCTGAAGTCAACTTCTTGAATTCTCTGTATATACTGGATATTAACCTTCTATTGGATCTAGGTAAAGATCTTTTCCCAATCTGTTGGTTGCCTTTTTGTCTTATTGACATTGTCCTTTGCCTTACAGAAGCTTTGCAATTTTAAGAGGTCCCATTTGTCAAGTCTTGATCTTACAGCACAAGCCATTGGTGTTCTGTTCAGGAATTTTTCCCCTATGCCCATATGTTCGAGGCTCTTCCCCACTTTCTTCTCTATAAGTTTCAGTGTCTCTGGTTTTATGTGGCAGTCCTTGATACACTTGGACTTGAGCTTTGTATAAGGAGATAAGAACGGATCGGTTTCCATTCTTCTACATGCTAACCACCAGTTGAGCCAACACCATTTGTTGAAAATGCTGTCATTTCTCCACTGGATGATTTTAGGTCCCTTGTCAAAGATCAAGTGACCACCATAGGTGTGTGGGTTCATTTCTGGGTCTTCTATTCTATTCCATTGCTCTACCTGTCTGTCGTTGTACCAGTACATGTGGTGTTTTGTTTTGTTTTGTTTTGTTTTTATCACAATTGCTCTGTAGTACAGCTTGAGGTCAGGGATGGCGATTCCACCAGGATATAGCTGTCTCTTGAGAGGGTCTGCCAGTGCCTGACAAATACAGAAGTGGATTCTCATAGCTATCCACTGGACTGAGCTCAAGGTCCCCAATGAAGGAACTAAAGAATGTACCCAAAGAGATGAAGGGGTTTGTAGCCCCATAGGAGGAACAACAATATGAACTAACCAGTAACTCCAGAGCTCCCTGGAACTAAACCACCAACCAAAGAAATACATGGTGGGATATGTGGCTCTAGCTGCATTATGTAGCAGAGGATGGCCCAGTTGGTCATCAATGGAAGGAGAGGCCCTTGGTCCTGTTAAGGTTCGATGCCCCAGTATAGGAGAATGCCAGGGCCAGGAAGTAGGAGTGGATGAGTTTGTGAGCAGGGGGAGGAGAGAGGGGATAAGAAGTTTTCGGAGGGGAAACCAGGAAAGGGGAACATTTGAAATGTAAATAAAGAAAATATCTGGAGGAGGAGGAGGAGGAGGAGGAGGAGGAGGAGGAGGAGGAGGAGGAGGAGAAGAAGAAGAAGAAGAAGAAGAAGAAGAAGAAGAAGAAGAAGAAGAAGAAGAAGAAGAAGAAGAAGAAGAAGAAGAAATAATATTGGCTGCCAGTTCTAAAACAAGATGCCACTCTCTCTGTTTGTCTTTTCTCTAAATATAACTACCCCCCCTGGAGATCAGCCAGCAAGGATAAAGGGCCAGACTGCTGAAAGAATCTGGACTTTGCTGTTGCCCCTTCCCCCATGAATTGAGAAACAATATGTTGATCTACTGTTTTCTTTACATCTCCAAATACTCCCATAGAAAACTGACTTCTGGAACCAGGAAGCATAGATAAAACCAAAATAAACAAGCAAAAATTCAAATCCAAGCAGAAGGAGTCAAGAAAGAAAACCTGGGATTTCTGGTCAAAGACCTGAAAAAGAGAAACTGGCCAAAGATTCAGAGGAAAATAACCAGTCACACTCCCAGAGACTGGTCTGTTGGGATGGCCAGCTTTCTGACAACAAAGCCATGAAGGCATCAGCCACATGTACCCAGCTTCTCAGATAACCCTAAGGGAACTTTGCCAATCTGCTAGCTAGCCATAGGGGACAATGACACCAGCATCTTGGATATCTCCCCACCTTCTGCCTGAAAGACATCCCAGCCCCAAGTCTGTCTTCTTCCCAGAGGGTTTCTCAGCACCAAAATAGTTCAAGGGTGTCCCTTTACCTTCTACAGAAAGCACCAATGGAGCACTGAATTGAAAGTCAACAAGATGTAGAAGGAGCAAACAGACCAAACTCCTATTATAAAGGTGAAAAGCAACCTGTCACTGAACCAAATCCTGAAGAAAGCAAGCAGTTCATAACCCTATACACTAGCCTAGGTAATATAAGATGTAAATAAATTTTATCATTTTCTAACATAGAAAAAAGCGTGGAATACAACGTTATAAATTGCTCTTTATAGAAAAAAATGCAGGAAGTTATATGGCAGAGATAAACAATCCGAGAATGCCTATAATGAGCACAGGATTACCTGGTGATGAGTGTGAATAGCAGATGCTGTAAGTACACTTCAGTGGTTAATTATGAACAGCATGGCCCCAAACTGCAGAAAGATAACTAAAGAAATCAAATAGGGATTGAAGAGTTTAAAACAGAAAGATGATGATAAAGATGTTATTAGGTGGAATGATAGATGAAAAACTTCTAGACTTGAACTCAGTATGAGCAACAGAGATAAAAGACTGAACATTAATGATCATAATCTCAGGAATCTACGCAATAATGATACAAAGCCATAGAGTCTGTATTCCCAGAAACCCAGGAGAGGAGGAAGTGTGTGTAGCTAGAAAAGCTGCCAAGGAAAGAAATAAACTTTCTAAACTTAGTGAAAGACAGAAACCAAGCATAAGCCTTACTTCAATAACATCTCTAAAAGCTTTAATTAGGATAAGCCATATGAAATTGTCACCAAGATGTTACACCATTAAACTTCTAAAAGTAACAATGGAGAGAACCACCCTGAACCTAGCCAGACGGAAATGATATGTTACACAGAAGACAGCAACATTTCTGTCTGAAATCATGGAGGTCAGAAAAGTGGAACTTTTTCTACAGCTGGGAGAAGACAGTTGTTAACCTTTATCCTCATGTCTCACACAACAGCCTTTTAAGAAAAAGAGAAAATACAGAATTCTCTAATTTGGAAAAACAAATAAGAGAATTTATTGTTAGTACATTAACCCTTTATAAAAAGGTCATAGGCTCTCCAAACAGAGGCTGACAGTCCTTAACTACACTCCAATTTATGCGGTTCTTCAACAATCCTATAGAGTTGAAGCAAAAGTGATAACAATGGAAGCAATGCTCATTTTGTGTGGATAAACACACTTTCCATCCAAACCTAATCTGGAGTTTGGTTCCTGGAATTCAAGCTCGAGAGATAGTATCACCTCCAGAAAGTAGTCCTCTGACCTGCACATGCATGTCTCATACATCCTCAGTCTCTCTCATACAGACACACAGATACATACATGTGTACACACATGTTATACACATTCACAAATAATAATAGTTAGGTACCTGCTACTTAAAAGCTTTAGGACACAGAAAAGAAAACTAGGCGAAGTAAATAAGTAATGACAGAACTTAAAAAAATGTAGACACTAAAAATAATTAAAAAAATAAATTAATGAATCAAAATAAAGTCTAAGAAATAAGAAATCAGGAGAATAAAATGATTCTACTGTCTATGATTCTTTCATGAAACATACTTTAAACTTATAACATCACGAAGGTGAAAGCAAAGTCATGAAAATGATGTACTGTACAAATAGCATTTTAAAAATGCAAGTGATAAAGTCTTTTATCAGATAATTTGGACTCCCAAGACAAATTCACTTTAGACAAAGAGAGATATTGTTAACAGGTAAGTGGTGTATTTATCTAAAAGATGTGCCAGTATGAAATACCACAGAGATTCAAAATCTCTAAGGCAAAGGCCATAAAACCTACAAAGAGAAACTGTCAACTGTGGGTGGAAAAGCAAGAAAACTACTAGATAGTCAATAAAAAATAGAAGAGAATTGAAAGCACTAACATTCACTAGAACACCATTAACATTTTTAGAGGAATGTTTGACATAAGCAGACTATTCTTTTGAAGTGCTCATGCAGAATTTACCATGACAGATCACATTTTACATGGTAGCAGACTCAATAGATCAAAGAGAATAAAACAATGTTGAGTATGGACTCTGATAGAATAAAGCTAGAACTTTGCATTCTGGCCAGTTGTGGGTCTCTATGTAAATCACCATCTATTGCAAATAGTTTCTCTGATGAGGATTGGTAGATGTATTAAGCTATGACAATAATAAGTGTTTAGGAACCAATTTAATACTATGTCCATTTATTAGAATAACAATAGTAGGTTCTCCACTAGTGTCAATTTTTTGTATAGATATAGGATCTTGGACCTAGAGCACTTAATGGTGCCAGGTGTGGGTTTTAATTTGTGTTTCAGTACGTAAACCCAATCAGAAAGTGGTTGGTCATGCCCATGATATTGGTGCCATTATTATGCTAGTGGGCATAGCAGTCCAGTCATTACATATCTCACAGGGTTCATAACAGGTTAAGGTAAATTATTGCTTTTTTTCTCTCCCCTAGCATGGACAGCACCTGCCAGCACTATAAAAGCTACCCAGTAGGGATGAAATTTCTATGTCAGAACCATCTTGATTTCTCTGTGTTCTGTGACTCAAGTATATGGAGGGACTCATGGCTCCAGCTGCATATGTAACAGAGGATGCCTAGTCAGCCATCAATGGGAGGAGAGACCCTTGGTGTTGCAAAGATCATATGCCTCAGTACAGGGGAATGCCAGGACCAGAAAGTGGGAGTGGGTGGGTTGGGGATCAGGGCAGGGGAAGGGTATAGGGGGCTTTGGGGATAGCATTTGAAATGTATGTGAAGGAAATATCTAATAAAAAGTTCCTTAAAGCAGCAACAACAACAACAAAAAGGAATTTTACCTTTCAGTTCAGGAGAGTGACCAAGAGCCTTGCAAATAATCTGTTAGGCTTGGGGAATCACTGACCAATAAATCCAAAATACTTAACCTAATTCTGCCATTGAACTTTCTATATGTTAGCCTATAGTGTATAGAAAGGGTGTTGCTGGTCATTATAGGGAAATTCAAATTTATCTCTTTTTATACATGTGTATAGACATATTTTCAGGATTTTCTAGAGTAGTAGCCTTCTATATGACTGATTGTGGTCTTCTCTGATACGATTCCATCCTCCAACTCTCTTCTCTCCCAGTTCAACCCTTTCTGTTACATCATTTCTTTTCTTTTTTTCTTTATTTTTTATTAGATATTTTCTTTATTTACATTTCAAATGTTTTCCCCTTTCCTGGTTTCCCCTCCGAAAACCCCTAGTCCCCTCCCTCTTCCCCATGCTCACCAACCCACCCACTCCCAATTCCTAGCCCTGGCATCCCCCTTCACTGGGGCATTGAGCCTTCACAAGACCAAGGGCCTCTCCTCCCATTGATGACAAACGGATGGCACTAGAAAATATCATCCTGAGTGAGACAACCCAATCACAAAAGAACATAGATGGTATGCACTCAATGATAAGTGGATATTAGCTCAGAAACTTGGAATCTCCAAAATACAACTCATGGACCACATGAAGCTCAAGAAGAAGGAAGACCAAAGTGTGGATACTTTGGTCCTTCTTAGAAGGGGGAACAAAATGCCCATGGGAGGAGTTACAGAGACAAAATGTGGAGCAGAGACTAAAGGAAAGGCCATCCAGAGACTTCCCCACTTGGGGATTCATCCCATGCACAGGCACCACACCCAGACACTACTGTGGATGCCAACAAGTACTTGCTGACAGGATCCTGATGTAGCTGTCACCTGAGAGGTTCTATCAGTGCTTGACAAACACATTATTTCTTTTTAATGCGTGGCACTACTGCCTTCTCTCCTCAGTCCCTTGAAAGCCCCTCCTCATAGCCTCTTAATAATGTGTCTTCACTTCTCAATAAAGTGGAACTCAAGGTTCCCTTTTATTTGAAAGTCCTTCTTGATATAGCTTTTTAAATTGTGATTTAAATTCTTGAGGGAACTATATAAATTCACTTCTGTCTGACCTACAGATATCTCCATTTTTGGTCTTTCTCCTTGGAAATAAGTTAATCCAAATGATATTATAGAATTCCTGACATTTTGAAGGTTAATCATAGAGTCTAGTCTAAAACTATGGTAATTGACTCTAACTTTTATGAACACTATAATCAATACAGCAAAAGGACTTGGGCATCACCTTATACTTAAATTATCATGACACTAAGACCTTTACCTTTGAAAAGACATTGAAAATTCAGGAAAGTTTCATTTCCTCTCACAAAATAAGAGGTAATACAAATAGTTGAGGTAGAGATTTAAACACAAGACCCAGCACAAACTTTGCAATCACAGAGAGAATGAGAGATAGATGAAAATGAACTCCATGTTCATGTATTTGAACTGCTGAGAAGGAACCAATTCTTCTTTTGGGGGTGAGGGGGAAAGAGTTCAAGACAACGTTTCTCTGTGTAGTCCTGGCTATCCTTGAACTTACAATGTTACCAGACTGGCCTCAAACTCAGAGATCTGTCTGCCTCTGCTTATCCAGTGATTGGATCAAAGGTGTACACCACAAAACCTGGCATAAGAAGTCAATTCTATAAACACAGAACTAAATGAAATCTACTGAAAACAATGTCCATGTGGCCCCATGCCCAACTAGTTTCAATAGTGGGTTTTATCAAACCCATAAAGCACTAACTAAGCATACTATACCATATCTCCCCCAAATATAAATGAATGGAACACTTTATAACAATAAATTTAATAAGAACACTATTTATCTGGAAAGTGGTAACAGTGAAGAGAGAGGGTTGGGGTAAGAGAAAACTCACTTATGGGCATAAATTTTAAAATACTCAATAAAGAATTCAGAAATGTTATTATAAGGAATAGTAGAGTAATAAAATGCCCTCTAGTCCATAAAAGCAATAAAGAAACTGGTAACAAGATGGTTAAAATCTATTCATCAGAATTCTGGAAACTAACAAGGTTTACAATCATCTACACAGAATTTGTTCACAGAAACTTATTCTTGCAATAGTCTTGAAATCCAATAGTGTACACCCTGAGCAAACACATCCATCTGGAGGCTAGTTCAAGCATAAGATGAGTATCTGGAACTGCCAGAGAGCTTCTTTCTCAGAGAAGCCATTACTATGCTCACTTGGTAGTCTTTTGGAAATCCACACTTCCAACAGCTAATCAGAAAATTAAAGGGGAAAACTTTAGGAAGAGGATACCATAGGAGGCTTTGAGGATACCTGAGATTGCTTGGGAAGAAAGCCAGTCACACATAGGTGTGACAAGTCACACACATTCACAGAAGAATTCAGGCAGTCTCACTCTCTCTTTAAGTGAACTTGGGCCTCTGTAGATAGTGGAGGAGTAAAGGTGAAGTGTAAAGCCCCTTCTCCACTTTCCATCCCAAACAACCTCTTGACAATGATTTAGAGTTTTATTACCTCCATGAATTTAAGGCAATCTCTGTTCAACAAATAACTTATAACTAAATTACTCAAGCAGACTTCTGGGGTCTCTTATTGTAAGAGTAAATACCTTACAAAAATTTTTCCTAGAAGCCACTCAACAAATAAGCTGCAGTATTGACAACAACAAAAATTGAAAGAAGAGAAGAGATTTTTGTATTGATCTGGCTGCATTATTTGAAATGTCCATCTGTTAATAAAGAATAATAATATGCAAAGAAATAACTAAGTATAATCTAAAAAATAAACAAAATACTCAATAGAAATTCTGCTTGAAGAAAGCTTAATATTCAATTCACTACTCAAAGTCTTTAAAATAGGTATCAAAGAACTAAACAAGAAAGCATTGTTATCTGTAATAGAAAATATCAATGAAGAGTTGATTTAAAACATAGTAATTATGAGATTGAAATGTATTCAGTTTACTACAGCAGCTTAACTGAAGAGATTAACCAAAGATCTGAATAAATATACTTGAAATAAAAACCTGCAAATTGGAAGAGAGGCAGCCGAGATTATACTCTTTTTTTTCCCCCCACACACCAAAAACGGTATTCCTGAAGTCTTTTTTTTTCTTTTTTCTTTTATTGGGTATTTATTTCATTTACATTTCCAATGCTATCCCAAAAGTCTCCCACATGATCCCCCACCCATTCACCTACCCACCCACTCCCACTTCTTGGCCCTGGCGTTCCCCTGTCCTGAGGCATATAAAGTTTGCACGACCAATGGGTCTATCCCCTGATGGCCGACTAGGCCATCTTCTGATTCATATGCAGCTAGAGACACAAGCTCCAGGGGTTTATTAGTTAGTTCATATTGTTGTTCCACCTATAGGATTGCAGATCCCTTCAGCTCCTTGGGTACTTTCTCTAGCTCCTCCATTGGGGGCCCTGTGATCCATCCAATAGCTGACTAGGAGCATCCACTTCTGTGTTTGCTAGGCCCCGGCATAGTCTCACAAGAGACAGCTATATCAGGGTCCTTTCAGCAAAATCTTGCTAGTGTATGCAATGGTGTCAGTGTTTGGAAGCTGATTATGGGATGGACCCCCAGATATGGCAGTCTCTAGATGATCCATCCTTTAATCTCAGCTCCAAACTTTGTCTCTGTAACTCTTTCCATGAGTATTTTGTTCCCTATTCTAAGAAGGGGCAAAGTGTCCACATTTTGGTCTTCATTCTTCTTGAGTTTCATGCATTTAGCAAATTGTATCTTATATCTTGGGTATTCTAAGTTTCTGGGCTAATATCCACTTATCATTGACTACATATTGTATGAGTTCTTTTGTGATTAGGTTACCTCACTCAGGATGATGCCCTCCAGGTCCATCCATTTGCCTAGGAATTTCATAAATTCATTCTTTTTAATAGCTGAGTAGTACTCCATTGTGTAAATGTAAAGGACAGAAAGATTAAAAAAAAATGGAGAAAAATAAAGAGCCCCAGAGACATATGGGACACCATCAACTCTATCAACTCAAACACAAGGAATTGCAGCAGATAAAAACTGTGGTTCCAAAGGAACAATTGGATATTATAGTGGAGAATATTATAGATTTGAAGGGCATTAATCTCAAACATAACCTTGAACAAACAAAATAAACAAACAAACAAACAATAAAAACTCTAATTAATCCTTACCTAGGCACATCAAAACACTGACAATCTAAGAACAGAGTTTGGAACCAGCAAAAGAATCATCTCATTGTTTACAAATTAGTTCAATAATAACAGCTGCTATGAGATCAGAAACCATAGACTCCAGAAGTCTTTGAAATGACACATCCCAAGTGTTGAAAATTATAAACTACACATATATGAAAATTCTAAACAGACCGACAGGCATACACACCACATAAATGTGTAAATTCTTTTGTAACCACATGTGATTTTACTTACCCTAAAATAATTTTAATGTATCTCTTATTATTGCAAGTATCTAACAAAGATATCCTGATCCATCCAAGAGGACCTTCTGCACTCAGAGCAGTTGGTAAGAATCTCCACACCACACCCAGTCCTGGAGCTGCTGCTGGAAGCCTGGTGGACTTGGGACCCATCACAGGACAAAACCCCTGCCCTCCTGAATACCACTCTCCTCCTCCCCCTTCCACCCCTTTCACCCCTTCTACCCTGGTCCTTTCTACTGGGGCAGACTCTTAGATTATCTGCTCCCCTGAAGACACCATATCCAGATCCATTCTAGAGGACCCACTGCAATCAGAGCAGTTGAAAAACTGCTGCACTCAGAGTAGTTGAGCAGTTGAGGACCCTCTTCACTCAAAGGTTTCTCAGAAGATCTAGTGCAGCCAAGGTAACAGATCAGCAGCTTCTCTGACCCTGTGAAGAGCCCCCAGTTGTAGGTCCCCACAGGTGCTCTGATACAGCCAGGGCCGCAGACCTATCTGGAGATATGAAACAACCCAGGGGAAAAAGAGGCAGGCTCCATATTCAGTCCAACAAACACTAGGGATATCCAGATGGCAATAGGCAAGCACAAAACCATAAGCAACAGAAGCCAACATATATGGGCTCATCAGAACCCAATTCTCCTTCCACAGCAAGCCCTGAATAGACCAACACATCTGAAAATCAGGAATCTGTCTTAAAATCCTATCTCATGAAAATTAATAGAGTCATTTAAGAAGGATATCAATAACTCACTGGAAGAAATACAGGAAAACACAGGTAAACATGTGAAGGGATTAAATAAAGTGATCCAAGACCTAAAAGTGGAAGTAGAAACAATAAAGAAAACACAAATGGAGGCAATCCTGGAAATGGAAAACCTAGGAAAGATGTCAGGAATTACTAATGTATTACCATCAGAATACAAGAGATAGAAGAGAGAATCTCAGGTGAAGCAGATAATGTAGAAGAGATTGACACAACTGTAAAAGAAAATTCAAAACATAAAAGTCTCCAAACCCAACGCATTCAGGAAATTCAGGACACAATGAAAAGACCATTTCTAAGAATCATCAGAATAGAGAAGAACAAAGATTCCCAGCTCAAAGGACCTGAAAAATGTCTTTAACAAAAATCATAGAAGAAAATTTCCCCAACCTAAAGAAAGAGTTGGCCATAAAGGTGCAAGAAGCTTACAGGGCACCAAATAAATGGGACCAGAAAAGAAAATCTTCTCGTCACATAATTATCAAAACACTAAATGTACAGAACAAAGAAAGAATATTAAAAGCATCAGGGGAAAAAGGCCCAGTAACATACAAAGGTAGACCTATCAGAATTACACCAGACTTCTCAACAGAGACTATGAAAGCCAGAAGAGCCTAGAGCAGACTCTAAGAGAATACAAATGTCAGTCCAGGCTACTATACTCAGCAAAACTCTCAATCAACATAGATGGAGAAACCAAAATATTCCAGGACAAAACCAAATTCAAGCAGTATCTATCTACCAACCCAGCCCTACAAAGGATCCTAGAAGGAAAACTCCAACATAAGGAAGGTACCTGCATCAAAGAAAGGAAAAGATATTAAGCATCTCACAACAAAGTCAAAAGCAGAGAGCCACAAGCACAACCAAACACACCAGGAACCAACAGTCATCTCCCTTTAATATCTCTCAATATTAATGGACAACTCACTTATAAAAGGACATAAGTTAACAGACTGGATACACAGACAAGATTCAGCATTTTGCTGCATACAAGAAACATACCTCAGTAAGAAGACAGACACTATTTCAGAGTAAAAGGATAGAAAAAGATCTTTCTAGCAAATGGTGTCAGGAGTTGCCATCCTAATATCCAATACAATAGACTTTCAGCCAAAAGTTAACAAGCATGACGAAGAAAGATACTTCATATTCATCAAGGGGAAAGCCATCAATGGAAAGTCTCAATTTTGAACATCTATACCCCAAATGCAAGAGCACCTAAATTCATAAAAGAAACTTTACTAAAGCTCAAAACACACATTGAATCCCACACAATAATAGTGGGAGATTTCAACACCCCACTCTCACCAATGGACACATTGAAATAGAAACTAAACAGAGACACAATGAAACTAAGAGAGGTTGTGAACCAATTGGATTTAGCCAATATCTCAGAATATTTCACTATAAAATAAAAGAATACACCATCTTCTCAGCACCTCATGGGACCTTCTCCAAAATCAACCATAAAATTGGTCACAAAACATCCCTCAACTGATACAAAGAACAGGTAACCTCAGGAAATAGGAGGTTTAAATAATATCATGCATCCTATCAGATAACCATGGCCTAAGACTGGTCTTCAATAACAGCAAAATTTACAGAAAGCCCACATACACATGGAAACTGAAAAACTCTTTACTCAATGATAATTTGATCGGGGAAGAAATAGAGAAAAAATTAAAGACTTCCTGGAATTGAATGAAAATGTTGACACGTCATACCCAAACTTATGGGACACAATGAAAGCAGTGCTTGGAGGAAAGTTCATAGCACTAAGTGCCATGGTAAACAAACTGGCAGATCTTACACTAACAACTTAACAGCACACCTGAGCGCTCTAGAACAAGAAGAAGCAAACTCACCCAAGAGGAGCAGAATGATGGAAATGGTCAAACTCAGGGCTGAAATAAATCAAATAGAAACAAAGAAAACAATACAAAGAATCAGCAAAACCAAAAACTTGTTTTTTGAGAGAATCAAGAAAATATATAAACCTCTAGCCAAACTAAAGAAGGGCGCAGAGGCAGTATCTAAATTAACAAAATCAGAAATGAAAAGGGAGACATAACAACAGAAATGGAGGAAATTCAAAAAAATCATCAGGTCCTACTATAAAAGCTTATACTCAACAAAACTGGAAAATCTAGATGAAATGGATGGTTTTCTAGACAGATGGCACATTCCAAAGTTAAATCAAGAGCAAGTAAACTATCAAAACAGTTTCATATCGCACAAGGAAATAGAAGACATCATTCAAAACCTTCCAACCATATAAAGCCCAGGGCCATATAAATTTAGTGCAGAATTCTACCAGACCTTCAAAGAAGACCTGATAACAATTTCCCTCAAACTATTCAATAACAAGGACCCAACCTAAAAAGAGAACTTCAGACCAATCTTGCTTATGAATATCAATGCAAAAATACTCAATAAAATTCTTGCAAACTGAATCTAAGAACATTTCAAAACCATTATTCACTATGATCAAGTAGGCTTTGTCCCAGGGATGCAAGGTTGGTTTAATATATGAAAGTCCATTAATGTAATCCACCATATTAAAAAAAAAACTTTAAAAAATCACATGATCATCTTCTTAGATGCAGAAAAAGCATCTGATAAAGTACAACACCCTTTCAGGTTAAAAGTATTGGAGAGATTAGGAATTCAAGGCCAATACCTAAACATAATAAAAGCAATTTACTACAAACAGTCAATATCAAATTAAATGTAGACACACTGGAAGCAATTCCACTGAAATTGGGGACAAGACATGGATGCCCAATTTCCCCTTATCTACTCAATATACTATTCGATGTGTTAGCTAGGACAATAAATCAACAAAAAGAGATCAAGGGGATACAAATTGGTAAAGAATAAATAAAGGTATCACTATTTGCAGATGATATGTTAGTATACATAAACGACCCCCAAAATCCTACCAGAGAACTCCTGCTGATTAACAACTTTAACAAAGTGGCCGGATATAAAATTAACTCAAACAAACTAGTAGCCATCCTTTATACAAATGAAAAACAGGCTGAAAAAGAAATTAGGGAAACAACTCCCTTCACAGTAGCCACAAATAATATAAAATATCTTGGGGTAACTCTAACCAAACAAGTGAAAGACCTGTATTACAATAACTTCAGGTTGCTCAAGAAAGAAATCCAAGATCTAAGAAAATGGAGAGATCTCCCATGCTCGTGGATTGGCAGAATTAACATAGAAAAAGGCATCCTACCAAAGTCAATGCAATCTTCATAAAAATTCCAACACAATTCTTCAAAGACATGGAAAGAACAATTGTCAAATTCATCTGGAAAGTCAAAAAAAAAAAAAACTAGAATAGTGAAATCAATTCTTAACAATAAAAGAATGATGGGGGAATCACCATCCTTGACCTCAATCTATATTACAGAGCAATAGTGATAAAAAACTGTTTGTTATTGGAATACAGACAGACACATTGGTCAATGGAAAAGAACTAAAGACCCAGAAATAAAACCACACACTTACAGAACTTGATTTTTGACAAAGAAGCCAAAAATATGCAATGGAAAAAAGAATACCTTCAATAACTCTTGCTGGTCTAACTGCCTGTCTGTATGTAGAAAAATGAAAGTAGACCCTTATTTGTCAGCTTGTACAAAGTTCAAGTCCAAGTGGATCAATGACCTCAACATAAAACCAGATACACTGAATCTAATAGAAAGGAAAGTGGAAAAGAGCTTTGAACTCATTGGCACAGGGGGGAATTTCCTAAACATTAACTCTAGTGGATCATGCTCTAAGACCAAGAATTGATAATGGGACCTCATGAAACTGGAAAAATCTTCACTTACCCCATGTCCAATAGAGGACTAATATCCAATATGTATAAAGAACCCAAGAAGCTAACCACCAAAACAAACAAACAAACAAACAAAAACAAACAAACAAACAAACAAAAAACCCCAACAACCAAAAAAGCAAAACCAAAAAAACAAAAGAAACACCCAATCAAAAAAATGGGGTATTCTAAACAGAGAATTCACAACAGAGGAATCTCAAATGGCTGAGAAGCACCTAAAGAAATGTTCAAAGTCCTTAGTGATCAGAGAAATACAAATCAAAACGACTTTGAGATCCACCTTAGACCAGTCAGAATGGCTAAGATCAAACGTCAGGTGACAACACATGTTGGAGAGGATATAGAGAAAGAGGAACACTCCCCCACTGCTGGTGGGATTGCAAACTGGTACAGGAACTCTGGAAATCAATCTGGAGGTTACTTAGAAAATTAGAATAGATCTATCTGAAGATCCAGCTATACCACTCTTGGAGATATATCCAAAAGATGCCCCACCATGCCATAGGGGTATGTGTGGCAATATGTTCATAGCAGCCTAATTTGTGATAGTCAGAAGCTGGAAACAACCTAGATGTCCTAAGACAGATGAATGGATACAGAAAAATGTGGCTCATTTACACAATGGAATACTACTCTGCTGTTAGTTTTTTGTTTTTTTGAGACAGGGTTTCTCTGTATAGCCCTGACTGTCCTGGAACTCACTTTGTAGACCACTGCCCGGGTGGCACATGCCTTTAATCCCAGCACTTGGGAGGCAGAGGCAGGCAGATTTCTGAGTTCGAGGCCATTCTGGTCTACAAAGTGGACAGTTAGTTTAAAAATACTTAATTTAAGTTGACAGATGTAGTAGAAAGTACCAGAGTAGTGATGCAGTACAGTAATTCCCACACTAGGGATGTGTAACCAAGAGGATCAGGAATTTAAACCATCATCATTGGATGTATAACATGTTGAAGAACAGCCTGGTCTACATGAGGCCCTTTCACAATAACTACAGACATGTTCAAACAATATGATACCTAAAATAAAGGGGATTGTGGCCTAGTTTTATATCTTGATAATGCTGTTTAATTATAACTTACACGATTTCCAAGCCTCTAGCACAAGTAACTTCTGCTTTCTCTCTTTGGTTAATCTTTTCAGGTGCTTGTAGCACCCATAGATTTGCTTTGATTCCCAACAGTTTTTGTATATGTTTATCTCAGTGCTCTGCAATTGTTATCATGCTCTGTCATGCTTTATCATGCTCTGTCATGCTTTATCGTGCTCTATCATGCTTTATCATGCTCTGTAACATTCTGGTGCATCTTATTCTACTGAGCAATATTGTTGAATCATAGTAAACGACAGCGACTTTACCTAGTTGACTGGTTCTTACCTATTTAGAGCAAGACAAGTCAAGGAATATTTTTTGTTACCCTATTATTACAGACAATATTTGATTTTTAGTATCTTGCCCAAAGTTTGTGAGTTTATGTGTGTGTGTGCACCCTGGAAACAACCTAGTTCATGTGTGTGAAGCATTCAGGTGTGAAGGTATAATAAAACAGATAGAATAGTAGAAGATACATACAATCTGTAATCAGTGGGTAGGATACTGCAAATCAGTACTGTCCAAGACAGTAACATTTTTAATGTTGTCCACTAGGATTCTTAGCTGATTTTCATGGTCAAGGCATACGATCGCCACCCCTGCCCTCTCTGTCAAAAAATACTTGCCACATAGCGCAAGCTTCCCTGGAATTCCCCCGCCTTAGCCTCCTAAATACTAAAATTATATTTTGTCCAGCTCGTTTTGTCTTAGAAATTACTAATATGATCAATCCTTTGAGATACAATTAAAAACCATGTTGAATGTGAAATGAAATGGGTTAAGTTTGATAATATCTGATCAATGAAAAAAAAAATCAGAGCTTCCTCTATGTTATACAACATATTTCCTCTGCTGATGTGAACTACAGGTTTAGGTTACAGTTGCTAAGAAATCCTGATGAGATAGTTGAATAGTGAATACCTTAACTTTCAGAGCTTTAGAATCAGAAAAAGGATGGAAGAGAGCCAGAAGTGATTGCCCTCAGAATTTTAATGAAGAAAGTTCAATATACACTTTATATTTTCTTGTGGAAAACAGAACAAATGCTAATTCAGACATTTTAGCTTCTCTCACTGCTTCAGAATAAATCCATTTCCCTGACCATGTCAGGTAATTTGCACAGTGATGTAGTTATTCCTGGTGCGTGTACAATGCAGATGTAAGGCAGGCTCCTGGGGAGTCTATAGGTGGTCTTTCCAGGAAGCCAATTTCAGCAGAACTTGTGGCTATAATTTAGCTTCAGGAAGCACAAGGGCTTGTTTCAGATTAAAACAGGGTAGGCTTTCATGCACAGAATAATTCAGTGAGCTAAGGAGTCTGTATTTGTGGAAGGATATTTGTGATAGGTTCTGCTTGTGGAAAAAGAAACAGAAAGCAAAATGGATCCACCAAGATGGCATTTTGCTACAGCTTGAGAATGCTCTTAGAATTCTACTAACTGGAGGTGTAAGCAGCTGAGTGTCTTCTCACACATCACTGTGAAATCTTCACAAGTCCTGGGTTCCTTACAAATATTTTAAGCATCACTAGACTGGCTGCTTCTAACATCTCAGTCCACTAACTACTGTGTATCTTTGTATCTCATCCTTTGGTGGTTATGAGTAAAGACATGACGCACCAGAGACTAAAGCTGTGCCTTCGTTCCAGTCCCATCGACGGAACACATCTTCCTGTGTTCAAACTCTCAAGTCAGAAGGGTTTGCTTCTGAAAGCCAATGTATTAAGAAACTTGTTACCTTTACTTCACTGTTTATTATGTTTTATAAAAGACAACCCCCTCCTTGATTTCTCCATCTTTTCCCCACCTCTCTTATAAGAGAAGGAATTCATAGAAATGTTTCCCTTTTAGAATAAACATATGCATCAGGTCTTTGTAATCAGATTTTTAGCAAATATTGACCCCTCTAAAATTATCACTATGGAATCATCATGGCCACTCCTTCATAAACCCTCTGAAGTCCCTGTGGCCCGTACATCTGACTCCCTTGAAACTTTACGTTTTGCAAATCCTATTTTAAATGATTGTTTTTAAATGCTTAAACCTCCCTTTTAGCCCCACCCACTCACCAGAGGTAGTGCAAAAGAAAGGATACAGGGAAGTGGGCCTGTTCAGAAATGTTCCTTGGAGAAACTCCCATCTCTGTTTTCTGGAAATCGGCAGTTCAGTTCATAGGTTAGCAGCAGCAACTCAATCCACTTGCAAACACTTTACAGATACACCAGCAATCCAGTTTGGTAGAGTCCAGTTAGAAACTTGGTCATATGACCTGGAAGTTATAGCAAGGCTTCAACCTCAGTTTGAGTCAGCAGGAGCGACCATTCAGGAACACCAGGAGAAGTTCTCAGCTGTGCCTTTCTCTGGGAGACAAAGATCAGCAAAGATTGGAGACCCACAAGCATTGTACAGCTAGCTTCACAAGCAAGCCAAGCTCTGTCTTCCTCATTCTGTCAAGTCCTATTTAGACTCCCTAAATATCCCATGTCCTCCATGTGCCTTGCCTCACTGTGTGTCTTGCCTAAGCCTGGGTCCAAAGAGTCCTGACAAATTGTGCTCAACTAAGTAATGTAAGGCAGATTAATACATGCATGTTGCTCACAAAGGATCCTTCATCACCTGTCCTTTCATGTGTTTGCTTTAGCAGAACACCCTCTCCTGTGTCTCCTTCGATGAAATGTTCCTTCACGAGTGTGCTTCAGTCTTTCACCTGTGTCCACTTCAAGAAAACACTCCTTCACCTAGTTGCCCCAGCAAGCACCATCTAACACAGCGAACTCCCCAATGAACCCACCCTTAACTTTCCAGTTCATTTTGCTCCTGTGTTTTTTATTTGTTTGTTTGTTTGTTTTTGTCAACTTGAAATAAGCTACAGTCACCTTGGTGTGACCCTCTGCAGGTGGTCTTGGGCATCAAAAATCAAACTCCGGGAACCAAGCAAGTAAACAGCTTTCTTCCATGGTTGATTCTGGCCCCCAACTTCTTGCCATGTTCTGTAAGCAGGATGTGCAAATGAAATACTCTTTCCTCTCTAGGTCACTTTTGATTATGATGCTTAATATGCTAATAGATAGCAAACTAGGTCAACCCCACATTGTGAGACTCTTGTGTTCTTTTCACTCTTAGGGAAGGATAGATGCCAAACTGAGTACAGACCAGAGCTTGACAAATTGTTTTGACATATACCCCTTTATTTGGTTCAGTGTTTTAAGCTTAATTTCTAAAAAGTAATTGAACCACCTGCGTGGATGGCATTATATTAGGTTAAATGAAGAATGTTTTAATTTTAATTTTTAAAACATTGAGAACACTTTCGTTACAATATATTTTGATCACATCTTTTTCCATACCCCAATTCCTCCAAGGTTAGCTCCTTCTTACCTATACCACTTCTTTTATTTTTTTAAAATATTTTTATTATTACGTATTTTCCTCAATTACATTTAGAATGCTATCCCAAAAGTCCCTCATACCCTCCCCCCACACTTCCCTACCCACCCATTCCCATTTTTTGGCCCTGGCATTCCCCTGTACTGGGGCATATAAAGTTTGTGTGTCCAATGGGCCTCTCTTTCCAGTGATGGCCCACTCGGCCATCTTTTGATACATATGCAGCTAGAGTCAAGAACTCCGGGGTACTGGTTAGTTCATATTGTTGTTCCACATATAGGGTTGCAGATCTCTTTAGCTCCTTGGATACTTTCTCTAGCTCCTCCATTGGGGGCACTGTGCTCCATCCAATAGCAGACTGTGAACATCTACTTATGTGTTTGCTAGGCCCCAGAATAGCCTCACAAGAGACAGCTTGCTAGTGTATGCAACGGTGTCATCGTTTGGAGGCTAATTATGGGATGGATCTCTGGATATGGCAGTCTCTAGATGGTCCATCCTTTTGTCTCAGCTCCAAACTTTGTCTCTATAAATCCTTCCATGGGTGATTGTTTCCAATTCTAAGAAGGGGCAAATTGTCCACACTTTGGTCTTCATTCTCCTTCAGTTTCATGTATTTTGCAAATTGTATTTTATATCTCGGGTATACTAAGTTTCTGGGCTAATATCCACTTATCAGTGAGTACATACCATTTGAATACCTTCGTGATTGTGTTACCTCAATCAGGATGATGCTCTCCAGGTCCATCCATTTGCCTAGGAATTTCATAAATTCATTCTTTTTAATAGCTGAGTAGTACTCCATTGTGTAGATGTACCACATTTTTTGTATCCATTACTCTGTTGAGGGGCATCTGGGTTCTTTCCAGCTTCTGGCTATTATAAATAAGGCTGCTATGAACATAGTGGAGCATGTGTCCTTCTTACCTGTTGGGACATCTTCTGGATATATACCCAGGAGAGGTATTGCGGGATCCTCCGGTAGTACTATGTTCAATTTTCTGAGGAACCGCCAGACTGATTTCCAGAGTGGTTGTACAAGCTTGCAATTCCACCAACAATGGAGGAGTGTTCCTCTTTCTCCACATCCTCGCCAGCATCTGCTGTCACCTGAATTTTTGATCTTAGCCATTCTGAACGGTGTGAGATGGAATCTCAGGGTTGTTTTGATTTGCATTTCTCTGATGACTAAGGATGCTGAGCATTTTTTCAGGTGCTTCTCAGCCATTCGTATTCCTCAGGTGAGAATTCTTTGTTTAGCTCTGAGCCCCATTTTTAATGGGGTTATTTGATTTTGTGGAGTCCACCTTCTTGAGTTCTTTATATGTATTGGATATTAGACCCCTATCTGATTTAGGATAGGTAAAGATCCTTTCCCAATCTGTTGGTGACCTTTTTGTCTTATTGACAGTGTCTTTTGCCTGACAGAAGTTTGCAGTTTCATGAGGTCCCATTTGTCAATTCTCGATCTTACAGCACAAGCCATTGCTGTTCTATTCAGGAATTTTTCCCCTGAGCCGATATATTCTAGGCTTTTCCCCACTTTCTTCTCTATAAGTTTCAGTGTCTCTAATTTTATGTGAAGTTCTTTGATCCACTTAGATTTGACCTTAGTACAAGGAGATAGGAATGGATACGTTCCCATTCTTCTGCATCTTAACAACCAGTTGTGCCAGCACCATTTGTTGAAAATGCTGTCTTTCTTCCACTTGATGGTTTTAGCTCCCTTGTCGAAGATCAAGTGACCATAGGTGTGTGGGTTCATTTCTGGGTCTTCAATTCTATTCCATTGGTCTACTTGTCTGTCATTATACCAGTACTATGCAGTTTTTATCACAATTGCTCTGTAGTAAAGCTTTAGGTCAGGCATGGTGATTCCACCAGAGGTTCTTTTATCCTTGAGAAGAGTTTTTGCTATCCTAGGTTTTTTGTTATTCCAGATGAATTTGCAGATTGCTCTTTCTAATTCGTTGAAGAATTGAGTTGGAATTTTGGTGGGGATTGCATTGAATCTGTAGATTGCTTTTGGCAAGATAGCCATTTTTACAATGTTGATCCTGCCAATTCATGAGCATGGGAGATCTTTCCATCTTCTGAGATCTTCTTTAATTTCTTTCTTCAGAGACTTGAAGTTCTTATCATACAGATCTTTCACTTCCTTAGTTAGAGTTACACGAAGATATTTTATAATCTTTGTGACTATTGAGAAGGGTGTTGTTTCCCTAATTTCTTTCTCAGCCTGTTTATTCTTTGTGTAGAGAAAGGCCATTAGCTTGTTTGAGTTAATTTTATATCCAGCTACTTTATCGAAGCTGTTTATCAGGTTTAGGAGTTCTCTGGTGGAATTTTTAGGGTTACTTATATATACTATCATATCATCTGCAAATAGTGATATTTTGACTTCATCTTTTCCAATTTGTATCCCCTTGATCTCCTTTTGTTGTCTAATTGCTCTCGCTAGGACTTCAAGTACAATGTTGAATAGGTAGGGCGAGAGTGGACAGCCTTGTCTAGTCCCTGATTTTAGTGGGATTGCTTCTAGCTTCTCACCATTTACTTTGATGTTGGCTACTGGTTTGCTCTAGATTGCTTTTATCATGTTTAGGTATGGGCCTTGAATTCCTGATATTTCCAAGACTTTTATCATGAATGGGTGTTGGATTTTGTCAAATGCTTTCTCGGCATCTAATTGTATGATCATGTGGATTTGTCTTTTAGTTTGTTTATATACTGGATTACGTTGATGGATTTCCGTATATTAAGCCATCCCTGCATCCCTGGAATAAAACCTACTTGGTCAGGATGGATGATTGCTTTAATGTGTTCTTGGATTCGGTTAGCAAGAACTTTATTGAGTATTTTTGCATCGATATTCATAAGGGAAATTGGTCTGAAGTTCTCTATCTTTGTTGGATCTTTCTGTGGTTTAGGTATCAGAGTAATTGTGGCTTCATAGAATGAGTTGGGTAGAGTACCTTCTACTTCTATTTTGTGGAATTGTTTGTGCAGCACTGGAATTAGATCTTCTTTGAAGGTCTGATAGAACTCTGCACTAAACCCATCTGGTCCTGGGCTTTTTTTTTGGCTGGGAGACTATTAATGACTGCTTCTATTTCTTTAGGGGATATGGGACAGTTTAGATTGTTAAATTGATCCTGATTTAACTTTGGTACCTGGTATCTATCTAGAAATTTGTCCATTTCCTCCAGGTTTTCCAGTTTTGTTGAGTATAGCCTTTTGTAGAAGGATCTGATGGTGTTTTGGATTTTTTTAGGATCTGTTGTTATGTCTCCCTTTTCATTTCTGATTTTGTTAATTAGGATGCTGTCCTCGTGCATTAGAATTTGTCTGCCCTTACATTTGGAGCATAGATATTCAGAATTGAGAGTTCCTCTTGGAGGATTTTACCTTTGATGACTATGAAGTGTCCCTCCTTGTCTTTTTTGAAAACTTTGGGTTGGAAGTTGATTTTATTTGATATTAGAATGGCTACTCCAGCTTCTTTCTTCAAACCATTTGCTTGGAAAATTGTTTTCCAGCCTTTCACTCTGAGGTAGTGTCTGTCTTTTTCCCTGAGATGGGTTTCCTGTAAGCAGCAGAATGTTGGGTCCTGTTTGTGTGGCCAGTCTGTTAGTCTATGTCTTTTTATTGGGGAATTGAGTCCATTGATATTAAGAGATATTAAGGAAAAGTAATTTTTGCTTTGTTTTATTTTTGTTGTTAGAGTTGGCATTCTTTTCTTGTGGCTGTCTTCTTTTTGGTTTGTTGAGGGATTACTTTCTTGCTTTTTCTAGGGCATGATTTTTGTCCTTGTATTGGTTTTTTCCTGTTATTATCCTTTGAAGGGCTGGATTCGTGGAAAGATAATGTGTGAATTTGGTTTTGTCGTGGAATACTTTGGTTTCTCCATCTACGGTAATTGAGAGTTTGGCCGGGTATAGTAGCCTGGGCTGGCATTTGTGTTCTCTTAGTGTCTGTATAACATCTGTCCAGGCTCTTCTGGCTTTCATAATCTCTGGTGAAAAGTCTGGTGTAATTCTGATAGGCTGCCTTTATATGTTACTTGACCTTTCTCCCTTACTGCTTTTAATATTCTATCTTTATTTAGTGCATTTGTTGTTCTGATTATTATGTGTTGGGAGGAATTTCTTTTCTGGTTCAGTCTACTTGGAGTTCTGTAGGCTTCTTGTATATTCATGGGCATGTCATTCTCTACGTTTGGGGAGTTTTCTTCTAAAATTTTGTTGAAGATATTTGCCGGCCCATTAAGTTGAAAATCTTCATTCTCATCAACTCCCATTATCCGTAGGTTTGGTCTTCTCATTGTGTCCTGGATTACCTGGATGTTTTGAGTTAGGATCTTTTTGCGTTTTGTATTATCATTGATTGTTGTGCTGATGTTCTCTATGGAATCTTCTGCACCTGAGATTCTCTCTTCCATTTCTGGTATTCTGTTGCTGATGCTCATGTCTATGGTTCCAGATTTCTTTCCTATGGTTTCTATCTCCAACGTTGCCTCACTTTGGGTTTTCTTTATTGTGTCTACTTCCCTTTTTAGCTCTAGTATGGTTTTGTTCATTTCCATCACCTGTTTGGATGTGTTTTCCTGTTTTTCTATAAGGACTTCTACCTGTTTGGTTGTGTTTTCCTGTTTTTCTTTAAGGACTTGTAACTCTTTAGCAGTGTTCTCCTGTATTTCTTTAAGTGAGTTATTAAATTCCTTCTTGATGTCCTCTCCCATCATCATGAGATATGCTTTTAAATCCGGGTCTAGCTTTTTGGTTATGTTGGGGTGCCCAGGACTAGATGGAGTGGGAGTGCTGTGTTCTGATGATGGTGAGTGGTCTTGGTTTCTGTTAGTAGGATTCTTGCATTTGCCTTTTGCCATCTGCTATTCTCTGGAGCTAGTTGTCATAGTTGTCTCTGGTTAGAGTTTGTTTCTCAGATGATTTTGTTAGCCTCTATCAGCAGAGGTGGGAGACTAGCTCTATCCTTAGTTTCAGTGGTCAGAGTACTCTCTGCTGGCCAGCTCCCCTCTTGCAGGGAAGGTGCCCAGATATCTGGTGTTCGAACCTGCCTCCTGGCAGAAGTTGTGTTCCGTTCACCAGAGATCTTAAGATCCCGTGGAGGGTCCTGTGAGGACCTTGGGGGTATCCAGAAACTCCATGCACAAGGAAGTCCACTGCTGGAGTGAAGTGGAAGGGACTTGTGCCCTAGTTAATGCAGTCTCAGGTCCTGCGCGATTGGATTGGAGCAGAAGCTGTGTTCCACTCACCAGAGGTCTTAGGATCCCGTGGGGAATCCTGTGTGGTTCCTTGTGGGTGTCCGGAAACTCCGCGGGCAAGGCACCCTGGTGCTGGAGTGGGCTGGAAGGGCACCTATACCACTTCACATTCTTTCTCTTTCTGAAAAAAGTTAAAACTAAGCCAAGTAAAACAAACATCACACACACACACACACATACACACACACACACACACACACACAGAGAGAGAGAGACACACACGTAAACAAAAAGTCAAAACAACACATGGAACCTCTTTTGTCTTGGCTGTGAGGTTGATCCTTTATGTTCATTTCCCTTCTCAGTGCAGGGATTTCTGTCTGATTTGAACTTGTGCAGTTCTCGTGCATGCTGTTGCAATCCCCATGAGTTCATGTGGAAATCGGCTATGCCGTGTCTGAAAATATTCTTTCTCGGAGTCATCTACCATATCTGGCTCTTAGGATCTTTCTACTTTGTCCTCAGCATGGATCTTGGTGCCTGGAGGGAATCACATGTGGCACAGTCATTCCATTTAGGGCTTGTATTAGTTAGGGTTTTATTGCTGTGAACAGACACCATGACAAGGCAAGTCTTAATAAAACAACATTTAATTGGGGCTGGTTTACAGATTCAGAAGTTCAGTCCATTATCATCAAGGTTGGTGCATGGCAGTATCCAGGCAGGCATGGCACAGGTAGAGCTGAGAGTTCTATGTCTTCATCCAAAGGCTGCTAGTGGAAGACTGACTTCTAGGCAACTAGGGTGAGGATCTTATATCCACACCCACAGTGACACACCCATTCCAACCAGGTCACACCTATTCCAACAAGGTCACATCTTCAGATGGTGCCACTCCCTGGTCCAAGGATATACAAACCATCACAGGGCTGAATGCTCAAGTCTCTCATTCTCTTCATGTATGCTGTCCAGCTGTGGGTCTATGGGTATAGCAACATGCCATTGTGACTCATTTTATCACAATTTTTATTTAGCAGAATAATTGTAGTAGGTTTTGTTTTAGCGACATGACCTATCTAGGTTCAGGTTGCTTGCCATTTTCTCAGTATAGGTATGTCTTCTATCTCAGAGAATGGGCCTGAACTTTTTATTTTGTTAAAAAAAGTATACTTTTTAAATGAGGGAATTGTATTATGTTGTGTTTGGATTCTTTGTAATTTTTTTCTTTAGAAATATTTCTTTTTCCATAGCAATTACACAGGTGGCATTATGCTAATTGGTTTTTGCAATAAGTAGCATTGCCTCTAATGTCATCAGGAGGCATTTGTGTGTCAGAGAGTTGGAAATACATTCACAAAAGTTCAGGACACTTTCTGCAGTTAAATTTCTGGGGTCCCAGTGCTGTGTGGCACGTGGTGTGACATCTTCTGAGGTGAAGAGTAAGCTATTGCATATGAACTTTTAGAACCAAAAATAAACCAAATGTCCAGATGGCCTCTATACTCTAAAAAGTATATTTCTCATTTATTGAGTAAAATCTCTTTTAGATTTGAGTGAAGATTAGAATAAGCGAAATTTCTGCCACAGGTAAAGGCTACTGTGTGGATTACTGTGCTGGCTGTGTGATACCATCTCGAATATCCAATGATTCTTAAGGGCCAATGGTAGATGGTATTAGTATCTGGAATCTTTGACAGGTACCTACAATGGAACTGAAGCAAAGGCTTTTAGTATTTCTGAAATGATATGTACAATCTTCTAAATATAGGTATCCTTCTGAGAAATAGCTCTTGCCTAGATAACCGACCATAGCAGGAACTGAAGTCTTTTTGTAAAAAAACAACTTTAATTAGGGTTCTTTTTTTTTTTTTTGATATTTTCTTCATTTACATTTCAAATGCTTTCCCCTTTACAGGTCTCCCCTTTTGAAAACCCATCCCCTCCCTCATCCCCCTACCTCTAGGAGGGTGCTCCCCAACCCACTCCCATCTTTCTGCCCTGGCATTCCCCTACACTGAGGCATCAAAAACCTTCAGGCCAAAGGGCCTCTCCTCACACTGATGTCCAACAAGTCCAACTTTTGCCACATATGTGGCCAGAGCCATGGCTCCCTCCATGTGTACTCTTTGGTTGACAGTCCAGTCTGTGGGAGCTCCTGAGGGTCTGGCCAGTTGACACCGTTGCTCCCCCCATGGAACTGCAAACTTCCTCAGCTCCTTCAGTCCATTCTCCAACTCTTCCATCCAGGGCCCTGTGCTCAGTCCAGTGGTTGGCTGTGAGCATCTGCCTATGCATTTGTCAGGCTCTGGCAAAGCCTTTCAGGAGACAGGCATATCAGGCTCCTGTCAGCAAGCACTTTCCAGCATCCAAAATAGTGTCCAGGTTTGGTGGCTATATATGGGATGGACCCCCAAGTAGGGCAGTCTCTGGATGACCTTTTCTTCAGTCTCTGCCCCACACTTAATCTCCATATTTCCTCATGTGAATATTTTGTTCACCTTTCTAAGAAGCACTGAAGCATCCACATTTTGGTCTCCCTTTTCTTGGGCTTCATATGGTCTGTGAATTGAATCTTGGGTATTCCAAACTTTTGGTCTAATATCCAATTATGAGTGAGTACATACTGAGTGTGTTCTTTTGTGACTGAGTTACCTCACTCAGGATGATATTTTCAAGTTCCATCCATTTGCCTACGAATTTCATGAAGTCATTGTTTTTAATAGCTGAGTAGTACTCCATTGTGTAAATGTACCACATTTTATGTATCCATTCCTCTGCAGAGGGACTTTTGGGTTGTTTCCATCTTCTGGCTATTATAAATACGGCTGATATGAACATAGTGGAGCATGTGTCCATATTACATGTTGGACCATCTTCTGAGTATATGCTGGGTCCTGAGCCAGACTGATTTCCAGAGCGGTTGTACCAGCTTGCAATCCCACCAACAATGGAGGAGTGTTTCCCTTTCTCCACATCCTCACCAGTATCTGCTGTCACCTGAATTTTTGATCTTAGCCATTCTGACTGGTAGAATCTCAGGGTTGTTTTGATTTGCATTTCCCTGATGGCTAAGGATGTTGAACATTTCTTTAGGTGCTTATTAGTCATTTGAGTTTCCTCATTTGAAAATTCTGTTTACCTCTGTTCCCCAATTTTTAATAGGATTATTTGGTTCTCTGGAGTCTAACTACTTGAGTTCTTTTTATATATTGGATATTAGCCCTCTAACAGATATAGGATTGGTAAGGAGCTTTACCCAATCTGTTGACTGCCATTTGGTCTTTTTGACAGTGTCCTTTGCCCTACAGAAGCTTTATAATTTTATGACGTCCCATTTGTTGATTCTTGATCTAAGAGCTTAAGCCATTGCTGTTCTGTTCAGGAAATTTTCCCCTGTGCTCATGTGTTTGAGGATTTTCCCCACTTTCTTTTTTATTAGATTCAGTGTATCTGTTTTTATGTGGAGGTCCTTGATCCACTTGGAGTTGAGCTTTGTACAGGGAGATAAGAATGGATCAATTTGCATTTTTCTACATGTTGACCTCCACTTGAACCAATTCTATTTGTTGAAAATGCTGTCCTTTTTTTACTAGAGGGTTTAGCTCCTTTGTCAAAGATCAAGTGACCATAGATGTGTGGGTTCATTTCTGGATCTTTAATTCTATTCCATTGATCTACTGTCTATCACTGTACCAATACGTTCTGTACTCCAGCTTGAGGTTAGGGATGGTGATTCCCCCCAGAAGTTGTTTTATTATTGAGAATAGTTTTTGCTATCCTGCATTTTTGAAATTCCAAGTGAATCTGAGAATTGCTCTTTCTAACTCCATGAAGTTGGGATTTTGATAGGTATTGCATTGAATCTGTAGACTGCATTTGGCAAGATGGCCATTTTTACTACATTAATCCTGCCAATCCAAGAGCATTGGAGATCTTTCCATCTTCTGAGATCTTCTTCAGTTTCTTTCTTCAGAGACTTGAAGTTCTTGTTGTATAGATCTTTCACTTGTTTGGTCAGAGTCACACCAAGATATTTTATATTGTTTGTGACTCTTATGAAGGGTGTCATTTCCCTAATTTGTCTCTCAGCCCGTTTATCCTTTTAGTATAGGAAGGCTACTGGTTTGTTTGAGTTAACATTATCTCTGGCCACTTTGCTGAAGTTGTTTATCAGGTTTAGGAATTCTCTGGTGGAATTTTGGGGCCACTATCATATAATCTGCAAATAGTGATATTTTGTCTTCTTCCTTTCCAATCTATATCCCTTTGGCCTCCTTTTGTTAGCTTATACACCCAAGATGAGTAAATGGCAGGAAATAATCACACTCAGGGTAGAAATCAACCAAGTAGAAACAAAAAGAACTACACAAAGAATCAACAAAACCAGGAGCTGGTTCTTTGAGAGAATCAACAAGATAAATAAACCCTTAGCCAGCCTAACCCAGACACAGAGACAGTATCAAAATTACCAAATTCAGAAATGAAAAGGGAGACATAGCAACAGAAACTGAGGAAATTAAAAAAAATCATCAAATCCTACTACAAAAGCCTATATTCAACAAAACTGGAAAATCTGGATGAAATGAACACTTTTCTATACAGACACCAAATACCAAAGTTAAACTGTGATCAGATAAATGATCTAAACAGTCCCATAACCACTAAAGAAATAGAAGCAGTCATTAAGCCTTTCCCAACAACAAAAAACATAAAAGCCCAGGACCAGATGGATTTAGTGCAGAATTCTATCAGACCTTCAAAGAAGATCTAATACCAATACTCTTCAAATTCTTCCACAAAATAGAAATAGAAGGAATTGAACTCTTTTTAAAATTTAATTTATTTTTTATTTTTCCTTATTCTATTCCTGACTCACCCATCCACCCTCCAACTTTTCCACATCCGACACCTCCTCCCTACCACCTCTATCTCCACATGGATGCTCCCACCTCCCATAACACCTGATGTCTAACCTCCATGGGGCCTCCAGGCTCTTGAGGGTTAGGTGAATCATCTCTAAATGAACACAGACCTGGCATCCTCTACTGTATGTGTGTTGTGTTGGGGGGTCATATCAGCTGGTGTATGCTGCCTGTTTGGTGGTTCAGTGTTTGAGAGATCGTGGGGTCCAGATTACTTATGACTGCTGGTCCTCTGCCACACCACTCCAGTGGAGCCTGAATAACAAGTCCAAAAGCTTGCCCTCAGTCTTGAGGCACAGTTTCATGGAAACTGTTCTCCTGGAGAGTCTCTGGCATCCCATAAATGGATATGTTCCAGATTTGTCCTTGCAATAGTTGGTGAAGGGTTCTGCATGCTTTCCTTCAGTATTGTTTTACTATAGTTGTCCCCAAGAAATGATATGACAAATAGCTAGTTAGACTGAACATTGCTTCCTGCCCTCCACAGATGTCCCAATATCCTAGGCAGTCATTGAACTGACCCTAGGCTTGCAAATTTGTAAGAATGCTACTCATTCAGATGAAATGCCTCCAGTGTTGATGGTGAAAGAAATTAGGCATTGCAGTTTACTAGATAAGAGCTAGAAATCTCAGGGCTAGTTCAAGAAATAAACTTAGAATTCTCATTACTGTCATGTATAGCAGACTACATTACATAATAGTATAAAGAAGGTAGGTTGTGGTTTAAGGAGGAACTAGAGTATTGTATTATTCATGAAAATGTTAGTAGAATGGAACCCCCCTGGTGCATGTTTTTCACTAGGCCCAGAAGAATAGCATAACTAGGTATTTATTAAGTGACCTCTGGTGGTGGACTATACAGTAGACTAGAATTGCACCTGGGTGTATAGCCCTCTCACCTGGCTCCTACGAATAGCTGACTTTATATAGGGCTGATTTATCTCAGTTGCAAACACTGCCTGGTTCTATTATTTCTGCTGGCCCTCAGGGCTTCAGTCCTTTTCCCTCACCCAATACCCAAACCCAGATCAGGTTTTTATCTACCCTTCACCATCAGTCCACTTTCCCTCCCTCCCCACTTATGATTGCTTTCCTGGAGAGGATGTGGAGAAAGATGAACACTCCTCCATTGCTGGTGGGATTGCAAACTGGTACAACCACTCTGGAAATCAATCTGGAGGTTCATCAGAAAATTGCAAATAGATCTACCTGAAGACCCAGTTATACCACTCTTGGGAATGTACCCAAAAGATGCCCCACAATGCCACAGAGGCATGTGTTCCACTATGTTCATAGCAGCCTTATTTGTGATAGCCAGAAGCTGGAAATAACCCAGGTATCCCACGACAGAAAAATGGATACAGAAAATATGGTTCATTTACACAATGGAATACTATTCAGCTATTAAGAATAAAGACATCCTTAGTTTTGCAGGTAAATGGATGGAACTAGAAAATATCATCCTGAGTGAGGTAACTCAGACCCAAAAGAACGTGCATAGTATGTACTCAATTATAAGTGGATATTAGTAAAAAAAAAAAAGTACAGAATATTCAAGATACAGTCCACAGAACTCAAAAATGTCAACAAGTTGTAGTCCCCAAGTGAGGAACTGAACTTTTAATGGTGGACAAGTATGTGATATAATCTACTCATCATGTGTTGAGTAGATTGTATCACTGAACTATTGAAGTCAAGCCTGCACAGTAGCACTCTTCAAGGGGGAAGTGGTGTACAAGAGATCAGACCCATGCAATGCCGTGAAGGCACAGGTTATGTTATATGAAGAAGTAGCCCAATGCCTTTGATCTACACTCCTGATATACTACTTTCTCACAGCCAAATCAATGGCTTAGAGGGGATTTTCCTATCATAATCTCTATTCATTTCTGCCTTCCTCTTATTTTTAAAATTTTAAAATCTATATGTATATTAAATATCTTTATTTTCTTTCCAAACTCATTTCTTTACCATGTAAAGTAGATATATTGATTGTATATATCCACCTCATCATATCTAAGGATGATTCATTATATATCAGATATTGTACCCATTGGGATATCAGGGAGGAGGCACACCCTACTCTTTTATTTAAGTTGTTAATGTACTTTGTTTCTTTGCGGCATAGGTGTATCATATTAACCAGAACTGTGACTTTTAAATGTTTATTCTATAAGAATTAAATATGACTTAAGACCATACACATGGCTACCAAGTTCACGAAGGGCAGAATTACAATGGTCAATTTTACATGTCAATTTGGCCACTTGGAACCAAAATAACTTGGACCAATGTTATTCTGAGTATGTGTGTTAAATGTTTTATTGAATTAGTACAGTAGATTATAGAGAAGATCAGTACAGTTATATTTCCCTGTAATATTGATAGTGCTCACTGGATGGACTTCTGCTCCCCAGGCTGCTCTGTTGTCAGGTTTTTCTCTTCATAGACTGTCTTTTCTCCTAAGAAGTTGTTGTGTGCAACCCACTTTACAGAGTGGATGATATCAACATAAATTATTTGAAATTCTCCTAATGGCAACATTTATTTTTTCTCCTGAATTTATTTGTTTACCTAAACATTTTATATAGGCATGGACCTGTGGACTTACTTTAATATCTAGGCTATAATCCCGTAAGAACCTTTAAAAATTTGTTCAGTTGAGTGACATGTTGTTTGGACATGTCCTGCTCTATTTATTTGAGAACCGTACTTATGATTTTATAATATGGACCAAGCTTATCACATATACCTCATCCCTAGTTCTTCATTCAGGCATTTCCACACAGGTCACTGCCTCTTTTCATACAGAATCAACAATGGCATCAGAGTCTGAGATCTTGCTGTAAAGGGTCTTATGAATTTTGACTTTCATTCAGAGTGATAGTTGTAGAGTTGGGAAAGGAGAAAGATGGTGTGATGTGTCATTTAAAGTGTTTCCTCTGTATATGGTATTGATGATCAGACTACAGCATTTCAAAAATCAAAGGGACTAAAGGGCTAATGTAGGCATCCATAATGGAGGAAATTGCTTGGATAGGTGATAGCATCAGAGGTAAGGGAAAAGGCTTCATTATGACCCCTTAGAGTTTATCTCTATGACTATATTTTGATTTTGATTTTTTTCCTACTTCTCTTGGACATTTGCTTTCCATATATAAGATGATACTCAGTGGTCCTGTCTATATCTTATTCTTCATTTTCTGTCATTTTTTACTACATTAGGAGAGAATTTTTTTTAAATATTTTATATTACATATTTTCCTCAATTACATTTCCAATGCTATCCCAAAAGTCCCCCATGCCCCCCCCCCCCACTTAGCTACACACCCATTCTCATTTTTTTTTTTTTTTTTTTGGCCCTGGCGTTCCCCTGTACTGGGGCATATACAGTTTGCGTGTCCAATGGGCCTCTCTTTCCAGTGATGGCCAACTAGGCCATCTTTTGATATATATAATCAACCATTTAAATTCATTATATGATTGGTTATAATCTCTACGTCATGTATCCTATTTTATTCTTTGTGTTTTGTCTGACTGATAATATCTTCTAATTTGTGTTTTTATCAACTTATTACATTAGGTAAATGATACAATTTATTACATTATATTACAAATGTCTGTTTTTGTCACTGTTCTATTCCTATGACGAAACACCATGAACAAGCCAATATGTGAAATGAAATATTTCATCAGGGGCTTGCTTAGAGTTTTAGAAAAGTGGTCCATGATCATTGTGGCAGGAAATAGATAGGGATAATGCTGGAGATCTTTGCATCCTAATCTGCAGGCAGCAGACAGGGATAGAGAGTGAGACTCACACCATTTTGGCTTTTGAAACCTAAAAGCCCACTCCAAGTGAAACATCTATTCCAATAAGATCACATCTCCTAATATTTTCCAAAGAGTTCCACTAGTTCAAAGATATGAGGCTTCAAGCATTCAAAGATATGAGGCTTTTTCATTAAAACCACCAACGTATCTATCACTACCTTACTCTCTTAATGTCCTTTGCTTGGTTTTGAAATATTTTATATTTCATAGTTTTTCTCATTTTTCTCTTCGTCCATCTCGCCTGGTAATCTTTCCTCTTGGAGTGTTGGTTATTTTTATAATTTTTGTTTTATTTTTTACTGCTCTATCCTGGCAAATTGTTGTAGTCGATGAGCATAGTTGAAATTCAAGGATTGTTGAATGTGTGAAATGGTAGAAGACTGTTAGAAATCTATGCTACATTGAGAGTGGTATATGTCAATTATACACTGAGATGCAGGTGCAGCATCTATGTTTTGGAGCTTCAACTTAAGCTTCTTCAGTGACTAATGGTCACTATGTGTGTGGTCTTAAGCAGGGTTAATCTTGGTAACGTTTTGTCATGTAAGTGCTGTTTACATCCACCAGTATTTAAGGAAAAGGATGTTTAGTCTCTAGGATCGGTGCATGTGGATAGGAGGTGGAAGGTTCCTCTTCTGTTGAGTCTTTCTTCCTTCTGTTGGGCTTTAGGTTTGTGGCATTTATTTGCTGCATTTAGAGAGAACTAAATCATTAATGCCTTTTTGATTGTCTCCACATTGACTATAGCAATATTTTGGTAACTAGAAGAAAAAAAAACTTCTAGTAAATGCTACCTGCAAACTGTCTATTCTGTCTTCTTTTTTTCTTTCTTTTTCTTCCCACCTTTAGATATAAAGTATCTACTAAACTTGATACTCCTTTATTAACTAGATAGGCTGAGATCCAAGAATTCACTGTGTCTGAATCCACTCTACTAGGGCTATATATTTATGCAACCATACCTGTTTTATTTTAACATGAGTGCTAGACGTTTGAGCTAAAATACTAATGCTTGCATAAAAGACACTTTATCAACTAAGGCATTCTTTTGCTCCTACATCAACCTATTTCAATGGTGGTTAATATGAGATTCTTTCAGGTGTTTCAAAATCTCAGCACTGCAGACCACTAATTTTACTCAGTCTCAGACAGGTCCCACCACATCATCACATTCAGTTTATTTCTGTTATGTACATAGTTACATAAAGCAAGGCACGTATGTGTCTAGATCTTCGTGTCTTGATACCTCCAGTTTCAAATGGGTTTACGTTTTTATTTATGCAAAAAGTTTAAACAGGCATGCTTTATTCATCTGCACCTGAGCATTGATTTGTGTTTTTGTTTCGTTTTGTTTTGTTTTTTGCATTATCACCATTTCTCAGTGATTGCCAATTTATTTTTTTTTCTATGGCCTTGCAGTCCTAAAAACTGATACTGTTTGGGGGTCTAATTACCCATGCCTTTCCCAATTCCTTCTCCAATGTATTTCTTCCAAATTGCCTGCAGTTATGGCTCTGCCCCAAATTGCTTGTTCAGCCAAGATGCTTTCTCAGCACATCTTTCCACATTTCACCTTCAGTGAATTCTCTCTTTGCCCATGGGAAGCTCTGCATTTGCATTTACACATGTCAGCCAAATCATGCCCTTCTTTTGCACTTGGTGTTTTAATTAAGGGTTCTTTACCATGAAGTGTCCATAATTCAGAGGGAATTGGTCAGACAATGAAAATGAGAAACTAATGGCAAGATATGTTTTAAGATATAATCTAATTATTTATCTGTCCTCATGACTTTCTTACTGAACCACATTGTGTTTTTCTACATGAGTATTGTTATTTCTTAATAACTGAGCTTGTATAGGGTATATCTTAATTATATAACACATTTTTTTCTTAAAAGGATTAAAAACAATACTAGTCACATTCATTTCTTCCCAAAGTAAAGTTAAAGAGCTATTTTGGTGTACTCCATAGGAGTGTCACAGATCTTAGGAAAAAAGAATTCATAAATAGCACAAACAGCTTTGAGCATGAGTTTAGCTTCTAAACTCTGGAAGGTGCTGTTTTTACTCTGTTTATGTCATAACAACTCCCTGACCATGTCTCTATTTCAGGGCATATATTGTGATTAAGACATGTAGATTTTTAGATACCTTACTTAGTTAAATATGTAGCAATTTGAAGAATGAAATAATACTTACATATATTCAAACATGTTTCATTACAGTACAAAATATACAAAGTTCATATTTATTTCTGACATACACAACAGATCCTTCACACTAAGCATGCACTAGTTTCTCCACTTAGAGGACTTCCATAGCCTCTCAAAGATGTATAGATTCAATTATTTACCATCTATTGATATCCCACAGGACTGGAATGGATATTTAAAGCCATTAAATACCTGTGCCAACCATCCAGAGCTCAGTAGGATAGGGAGGAAGGATACACCAGAGTGTGTGAAATGTAACAGAAATTCTGAAAAAAAAAGGATGAATATATTTGATATTTTCAGATACCAAAAATTGGAAGAATAATTTAAACGTTCACTTTAAAAAGACACAAAAAGAGCATTAAACTGCTTCCTGGAAACCAGGACTATGGTACCTGTATATAGCAGCAATGAGTATCAGTTGCATTAACCAGTGTGACAGTAAAAGTTGGATAATATCGAATATCAGCAAGCACATTGGCAAGAGATACTCTTTTCACAGCTGCTGAGAAGATGCCTGAGAAACGAATCTGAACAGCTACTTGGCAGTTACTTTGTCAAGTTATATGTGTATATGCAAATTCTGTGCAATTCTATCTGGAAAGTAAAACCTCTCTAAGTCTTACAGAAAAACTTCCTGAGAAATGTGCAAGACTGTTCATTGCACACAAAATGAGGCCTGGGGATGCAACACACATGTTAAAAACATGTCAAGGCAACATTAAATACTTTTGAGGATAAACATATCTGAATAAATGTAGTTCATTTATTATATTAGTTTGAAAAGTAGAGTAAGATAATTTCTTAAAGAATTCAGATGCAAAGTGACACAAATAGAGCAGAAGTTTAGGTTTTAGGTGAAGATCTAGGAGTGAGGTGTCATATGTTGTCATCTATGCCTTACAAGGTCATTCCAAGGTTACTAACTCCATGGCCACTCACATCTTGGCTTCTGGAGTTAAGAATGCATACTTTCTTAGACCTGTGATCATTAATGAGAATTCTTTTTTCTTGGCCAGACCCTGAAGATTGCTTAATTTTAATGAGATGCAACCAATCTGCATGTGTATGGTGTATATAACTATGCTTTATTTTTATGTTTATATTTAAATTACATTTAAATGTAAGATCTGTAATTTATGTGACACAATTGTATATACTAATCTAGTTTGGGGACATAGCTGTGAGTAATTCTCCATGAACAAGTCACAACACAAATGCTAGGAAATGTATCTGTTACTCAGGCTTCACCAAGCAACACTGTATTTAATATCTCACTTTATTCCCATGGTTAAAATGTGTCTTTGTGGTGTTATTTCTTATTGTCTTCATAAGGCATACAGAAATTGATCCGAATTAGAAACCTCCCTGGTTGTCACAGACATGTCAAATGGATGTGACCACCGAAACCCTGATTTTTATAGAGGCAAAATTCGACCGTCACTGGCCATAACCCTATTGTGTCATAGTATCGTCTGCACGGTACCTGACATAAGTCCATAGTGCTACTGTCAACTCACCATCCAACCAGTCAACCAGCTGATGATTGTGCCCACCTCTAGTGGATAGAGTTAGAGTTTGCTCGATTCTCTGTGTCGATCCAATGTTAAGGCATCTTTACTGTTAGATAAGAAAGGTAAGACCAAAAAGGACATAAGAAGTAAATAGAGTTAAGGATCAAGGTACTGATACTTTGTGTATAAGGCGATTTAATATCCACCCACATTCCTGTATTTAGTACTACCAGTTTGTTTATTTGCTTTAGAGACCTTTTTCCCTTTGCGGTCAATGTAAGAATGATCACTATGACCCTAATTTTATTTATACTTGTGTCATGATTAATAGCACACCGTAGTCCATTTTGTTTTCTGTCATAACAATTTGTTGATTTATGGGTTGCCTTGGTCATATTATATGAATCTCACTACTCAATTTTCTGGGTCAGAATGAACAAAGTAGAGATTTGTTAGTGAGCTGTCAATCATGTAAATATTTTTTTAAAAAGTAACAGTACTGCTAGAGAGATTTAAAAAGTCTTTTTAATGTATTTCCTTAAACATGTAGGTAAATGTTTCCTAAAGTAAGGCTGTTATTGATTTTGCAATGAATTTTCTGTAAAAGCCATTACAAAACAGGAGCAATGGGGACTGAGGTGCTCCATTTTTAATCACGAAAATTAAGAGAGATTCTAAAAGAAAAAGATTCTAGGGTCTTTTGTCTGTTGCTATTGTTGTTGTTGCTGCTGCTTTATTTTTAGAGGTCACAGGTGCCTGATTCTGTGAAGAGCTTGAATTGGGCAAGGAAGCTGTACAGAGAACGGACCTGTGTGAACACTCACAGGAGTATGGGCCAGCATCTGGGAAATCTTTGCAAATCCTTTAAGCTTGAAAATAGGCTGAATTCCTACCCACAAGAACCAGAATGTCCTGAAAGTTTGCTGGGATAATTTTGTCCTTCATTCCACACTGGAAAAATGAAAACACTTCTCATACTAAAGGAGCTATTCTGTGTAATGGAGAAGTGTGGCTACCCTGCATTTCATGTAATAAAAACTTCAGTTGGGTTGGAGGCAGGAGACACAGCCATTCTAATGGGGACACTGTGTCTTTCTGAGATCTGATAATATGGTCTTTATTTTCCTAAGTAGAAACAACTCTCTTACCCACAGCCCAGGATCTATGGAGCTACATTGCCATTATTGGCCCCTTATTTATCCATAAGCTTGTCTTGAAGTGGCATTCTAGTGTTTAACTTGTGTATTACTACTAATAAAGTAATGAAATATGTGCATTTACTTGCTGTTCTTGTTGTTGAAGAAACAAATGAAGGTTAGCTGTTCCTAAAATCTCTGAACAAAACCTTCAGTCCCAGAGATGGGACACCCTTGGAGGAACTGTTGATCAGGGAGTTTCTAGAATGCCTTCAAAACAGAACATTCTTTAACCATTCCTCCTGGTTTTATATCAGAGCTAGCTGAGAAGATACTGTTGTTCAAGACACCATACACCTTAGTTGCATGGGAAAGAGAAATCAAATTGGAACTGGGATGGATGCTTGCTCTCAGCTGGGTAGCTTTTATAGACCAAGAAGTTGCCATGCTAACTTTTGGAGTTAAAAAGACATCAGTGGTTTTACCTAACTGTGCATTCTGTAACCAAGACCAACCATGCCAAGTGGGACATGCCTACTTATACAATAGTGACACTACTGTGATGAAGACAATCAACTAACTTCTGATTGGACTTGAGGCCCATCTCACAGGAGGAAATGCTGTTTTTATTGTTTATCCTGTTTATTGTTGTTTAGCTTAACTGATATATCAAACTTCCATCCATATATTTGTCTATACCCATAGACAAATGGAACTCTCAGAAAAGCCTCTCTTTCTAGAATGATGATGAATACAGAGATTTGTGTTTGTCCAACATACTGGAAATAAGGTAATAGATGAGAGCTCAGCCCAAAATAAGACCATCTTCTCTAAACCTCAGAGGGCAATGCAGAGTATGGGTATAAAGAACAAGACGTGGAAAAGAGAAAGGAAGGTTGCAGAGTGTCATCTTCTGGGCAAAGCATAACTATCACAATCAGTGATGCACAGTAAGTAGCTCCAAATGACAGCACTGGCTGTATTGAAGAATGGATGAGCCTATCAATAGCCAGGCATCAATGGAGGTTCCAGGTCACTACTCCTAATGCTGAAGTATTTGCTATTGATAGACTCATCAAATTCTCCCACTTGTTTTTTTAAATATCCAGAAATATAGAATGAAGATGTTCATGCTTTTATACTTATTAAAGACAGTGTGTGTGTGTGTGTGTGTGTGTGTGTGTGTGTGTGTGTGTGTGTGTGTTCCACCACTCTTGTCTTTGAAAACCTAGCAAAGGGGAAGATTGTAGGCTATTTATTAGATCTCAGAGTATGAGAACCAGGCTGTGGGTAGTGGCAAGATGGTATAATCAGAAGCCTGGAACAGTCCATGAGGCTGCAGGACAGTGAGAGCCCCTATGAATAAGCCAGGGTAGATCTGGATAAAAGAAGGAAAGTGAGCCACATTAGCAGCTTGCAATGACAGAGAAGTCACTCCGAGCTGACTTTGTAAGGAGTTCTGACCCAGCTACATGATACTGTGGCATAGAGAACCTTAACCAAAAAGGGGAACTGAGGAGGAACTCTGAGGTCCCAGAATACTAACCACTGGACCAGGAGAGTAACCAAGATATAGCCTTAGCATCAATTCCCAACAAATGGTAGGAATGGAAGGGAAAGCCTCTTATAAAGCAAGTTTCAGATGTATCAAATCATCTAGAATTAAATTTAGAAATGTTGAAATTGTAGCTAGCAGTTTAGGGAATATGTCAGCGGAGAGTTAAAGTTAATATGCTTCATTCTCTGAATGAATTTTAAGAATCAACTTCCTCCCTCTACTAGAAAGACACTTCCAGAAGACATGAATCTGTCTAACGAACATATCATCTATCTATCTATCTATCTATCTATCTATCTATCTATCTATCTATCTATCTATCTATCTATCTATCCATGTATATCATATATCTATATCTATATCATCTATCTATCTATCTATCTATCTATCTATCTATCTATCCATGTCTGTAATATATCTATATCATCTATCTATCTATCTATCTATCTATCTATCTATCTATCTATCTATCATCTACCTATCTATCTATCTGTCTGTCTGTCTATCTATCTATCCATATATATCATATATCTATATCATCTATCTATCTATCTATTTATCTATCTATCTATCTATCTATCTATCTATCTATCCATCCATCTGTTATCTTCTATTATTAGTCCACTATGTTGAGTGTCACCATTTACCTGTCTTATCTACACTCTATGAATCTGTCCTATCTTTAATTTTTTAAAAAAATATTTGTTTCTGTTGACTATGTCTCACTGATTCAAGGATCCATATTTTTATTTTTCAATTGTATACTTTAATGTCACCTAGGCTTACCCTGAGTTCATGATCCTCAGTGTCCTAAATTTTAGAATTATAGATTTGTACACTGTTATACCTTGCTCAGTACCTTAAAGCAATTCTGAACCTGTTTTTAGGTTTGAGGTTTCTGTTATCATTGTTTCTTGTCAGGTGTGCTCTATGCTTGAGAGTGTATGTCTGCTCTCAGTTGTTATTTTATATGTTCATATTTGCATCTCACTTTATCATTGGTGGGTTATTTAGACATCTAAGACTTATCGATCTGGTCACAGGAAGATTTTGAGAATAGTTACTTGTTACCTCACACATCCAGATCGTTCAGAATGTAGAAAATACATAAAATGTGTTGTTCTCAAACTCTGTAAGAAAATCCTTTCAAGTGACAAAAGAAATCTCATAGAGCTTATGGCCAAATCTCATAAATTTTACTTAGAGAAGAATCTTAAATATTGGGTATCAACTTTCCTAATATTGTGACCTTTAATTGCAGTTCCTCATGCTGTGGAACTCTACCATAAAATTATTTTTATTGCTGCTTCATAACTGTAATTTTGCTGCTGTTATGAATTGTAATGTAAATATCTGATATTCAGGATATCTGATATGTGACCCCTAAAGAAGGGTTCAGAGCCTCTGGCCTTAAGCACATTCTATCCAGACTTCATTAATATTTTTATACTTTTCATTCTGAAATTTTTCCTTTAAAATCCATCCCTTGGCCAAAATTGGTCACAGGAAAGACAGCTAATCTAGGCAGAGTAATTTTTTTAAAAGAACTGTCCTAACCTGAATTAGCATTCAGGTTAATACAAAATTAATTACATCATTTGCTTGAAGTTTTGCTCGACTAAATCTGTGAGGCTGTAATGGATGTTATTTTAAAGTTTGAAATGATAGCATAGAGTTGTCCAAAAGGCAGAGTCTGTTGGTCGCACCCTTTAAGCCTGTGTGTTCTAGCCAAGAAAAAACCCGACAAAAATAACTTCAATTCTGATGATTAATGAAGCTAGAAATATTAGCTTAAGAACGTATGAAATGGAGCAGTTAAAACTGCGCAATTAGCACGTTTTACTCTTGCCTGTTATTTAACTTGCTTTCCTATTTCTCTCAGTTTTTTTGATTACTGTTATAAGGTTTTTTTCTTATAGGATTTACCTCTTCTTACAATTGCATTCTTTTTACATTTTGGTTTCCAAATTTGTCTGCTTTATTTTTCTTTTTAAAACATTCATTTAATTTAAATATACTTCATTACTCTTTTGTCTCATCCTAGTCTCTCTCACTTATTTAACACCTTAGTGACTTTTTTTAAATGACAACCTTTCCAGAGCTGCATCAAGGATCAAATAAAACAAAACTCAGCAGAAACTCAAAACCAAAGATAATGCATTTAAACTGCCTCAAAGTGATATTTCACATCAGTTGGTTTGCCACCAGATCTCAAGGTCAGCTAGCTAGGTAATCTGCCTGACTGAGGAAGGCAGAGACTTGGAGAAAGAGTTGGGTTGTGGAGTTTTCACTTGTAGAAGTAGTCATAGGAGTGAAGGTGAAATTGAGTGAAACTTGATGAGGCTGTTTTGTGTTTATTTAAGGGCAATTGAGCTTTTGTGAATAACACTGCAGCTATTTCTTGTGACACTGCCTTTTTATTTGGGTGTGAGGATTCGGACTCTAGCCCTTGTGTTTACAGGACAAATACTTTACTGACCAAACCGTTTCTCCAGCCCACTGATCATTCTCATTCTTATAGTGGACCCTGGCCTGATTTCACATACTTATAACCTATGACACGGCAAGTCAAGTCGCGGTGCTGCCTGTGATGGAAACATGGAGCACACTGCTGAGCAGTGAGGGGGGATTGACCGTTGTCTGCAGTTTAGCGCTGCTTACATCACCTTTCTTCCCAAACAGAAGTCAGAGATCACGTGATCTCATCTTGGCTCTTACTTAATACAGGGGAAATTTTCTCCTTTGTAGAACGAGAGATCATAACATCACTTCAGAGGTTCTTTCCACATGTAGCATTTTTCTTTGATTGAAATACAACTGGCTAAATGTTACATTAAATAGTTTATGCTTTCTCATACTTTTATTTTTTCAAACCATGAATATGTTAAATGGTTCTGCCCCAGGACATAAAGAACACTTCCACTTGATGCAAAAAGACAGGATTTTAACTGGACAAAGCTGCTGAAGAGACACATTTCTTTAAAGACACACACACACACAAATGAACAATCAATATAAACTAAAAATAAAACACCCTTAAGTATGTTCATCATAAGAGAGGGGCAAAAATATTACATCAAGTTAATACTCTACAAATCCATTGTCTCCTTGATCTGGGTAGAAGGTGTGTGCATTTGTGCACGTAGCATGTAAAATAACAATCATTTTCTCCCTAGAGAAGAATTTGAGCACGTCTCCCATCTATGTCCTGGGAATGTAAAGTGACACAGCCACTGAGGGAAACGCTCTGTTAGTTCCTCAGCACATTTAAAGGAGTCGCCATGTTACCCATTCATTTCACGGTTGGATGTGCTCCCCCAAGACAAACAAAAATTAATATTCTCATAAAAGCTTGCACAGAAATTCCCTTAGCAGCATTATTTAGAATAGACAAAAAAAAAAAATAGAAGCAACCTGATAGCTCATCATCTGGTAATGAATAAGCAACCTTTAGTATATCCACAAAATAAAGCATTTCCCATAAAAATGGGAAATTAAAGCACACTGCAGTCACTGTTTTTTGAGCCATTCCATTTCTATATTCTGGAGGTCTTCCAAGGAGCCTCCCTCCATTTCTCCAACCCTGATTAATTCAGTGGGCCTAACTTAATTCTCTCATCCTTACACAGGGCCAAAGGGATATATGATTCTTCTGCTCTCCTCTGCTTCCACCACTGGCTCCCTGGGTGTGAGAAGCCCTAGACTGGCACTATAGATGTTGCTTCCCCATTCACCATACGGGTTGTTGGGGCAACTTTTAGCTGGGCAAATCATCTCCACCTTTAGCATGACTCTTTTTTTTTCATATTTTCCTTTTATTGGATATTTTCTTTATTTACATTTCAAATGTTATCCCCTTTCCCAGTTCCCCCTCCGAAACCCTCTATCCCATCCCCCCTTCTCCTGCTTCTATGAGGGTGTTCACCTACCCACCCACCCACTCTCCTTTCCTTCCCTGGCATTCCCCTACACTAGGGCATCAAGCCTTCACAGAACCAAAGGCCTCTCCTCCCATTCATGTCTGATAAGGCCATCCTCTTCTACATATGCAACTGGAGCCATGGGTCGACCAAATCCAGACACTATTGTGGATGCTAAGAAGTGCTTGCTGACAGGAGCTTGATATAACTGTCTCCTGAGAGGTTCTGCCAGAGCCTGATAAATACAGAGGCAAATGCTTGCAGCCATTCATTGGACTGAGCATGGGGTCCCCAAATGGAGGAGTTAGAGAAAGGACTGGAAGAGATGAAGGGGTTAGCCTGACTTTTGATGGAAAGAAATAGACCCTCCTTGCTCTTGGGGATACCTACCCTGGGGCAGGCTTCATTGTGTTTAACTGTGTTATTCTAATATGAATACTTTCCAGAACTTCCTTACCATACAGTTTTGCTTTCTGTTATTTTTTTTCTTTAGGAGTTATGTCTATGAGGAACCCAGACAGATCTCTCCTCCTGTTTTACCATTTTCTTATCTCCTCTAGGCTGCTTTCCCATTTTACAGACACTCTTCACATGCTGGTCTAAGTCACTGTTAATGCCCCATCTGCCTGTGGGATTATGGGTTTTCCTTATTTTTCTATTAATATTCAGACCTGAGAGGTAACTTGCATTGCTTTTACCATCTTTTCTTCATAATAGCATTTATCTAGCATATTTGCCAATCAGAGGTCAGCAAGAAGGATGCTGGCCTCACTTCTCTTTCTTGTTGCAATTCATCCTTTATTCAAACAAGTCATGACAGGTCACCCTCTTAGCACAAATACACACAACAAGTACAATTCTTACTACACACAACAGAGACAAGACAACCTTTGCCACTGCTTGCCCATAAACTTGATCCTTGTGTACTAAACAAAAAGACTGCAAAATTTCCTCTAAACCTTTAACTCTTTTCATAACATCTCCATTTTAATATAGTGGACCTACCTCACTTATAAAGCAGGCATTCTACTCCATACCACACAGAGAAGGCACATCATCCTAGAATTTCTCCCAAAGGCACTGATGGCTCAGCTTTAGTTCCATAGCTCACCACTCATAGCAAGAACCACACAACCACTGTCATAGCACAATGCCATTGCACATTAGCACATACCATACAGGAAAATAAAACTGGAAGTTCCTTTCTGGATGCTTCCCTCAGGCTCTTTGCCTGTGTGCCTATGCTATCTATAGTGAGGACCATGTTCTCACTTCTCCCTAGTTCATCTTTGGTTCTCTTGTGTTCCTCTTTGGGCACTAACAGGAGCTATGTTTCCTGGAGAGACACAACAAACACATCTATTCACTCCATATAGAAAGTCCATGATGGACCAATGTATGGATACTACTAAAGTCGAACCTGCTGAACCAATGAGTTTTATTGAAGTTATTTACAGGAAAATGGGTGAAAGGCTACTTACAAGAGCATCAACAACTCAAAGACAGCTGTATCACCAAGACCACCCCAGCATGGGCGACACTGCACAGCCTGCAGGCAGGTCAATTGCTCAGAGAGTGTCCTTTCCAAGTGCCTCAATTTGTCTAAACCTCTTTGAGCTGGTCTGGTCTCATAGTCTTCTTTGCATTATCATATCTGAGATTATTCTTTATAGTTTTCCTCTTCTAAGGAAGACTCTGCATCTTAGACTCTCAGCCAGCTTTACTGTTTATTCTGCATGGGAGGGGCCTAGTGAATAACATTAGTTTCAAGGACTTCATGAATGTATTTTGAGTTACTTTCTGGCTTAAGGGACTTGCCTACAAAAGAAAATGTTTAATTCTCAAGGCAACGGCTATAAACAGCTTCTTCTGATGATGTAAGGTAAGACGAAAAGTAAACACTTCCTGGCAACTTCAGTGTTTGGCTTTCACTCTGAAATGACACTGGGTGAGGGACCTCAGATTATCCGCAGTGGATAATGGAGAAATTGTCTCATTGTTAAAGGAGCCCTGGGCATGGCTAGGATTGGAAAGCTACTGAGTCACAGCTGAAGGAACAGAGGCACAGTGTGTGCTTCTTCCACAGTACAGAAAGTGACTTACTGGCTGAGCTGAGGACAGTGGAGACATTTATTTCTCAAGCCAGCCATTTTTTTTAAATGGGTTCCCTGGAGAACTGGAAATGAGGCTTGCATGTTGGGTGAGCCAAAGAGGATGTATAATACTCTCAACTTAACAAAGTATATCAGGCAATACTGTCCATCAAGAAAAGATTTAGTTGGAAGCTGAGAGCACATTCTTGAATTTGTAAAGTTTTATGGTACACCACAATGATTCATTCAGAGACCCGAAAAATATGTAGTTTCAGGAGAGAGAACATGAAAGCTTCTAGCTTAATTCAAGTCTTCTGTAAGTTATATTATTTCTTTGGAATTTCAAATGAAAGACAGAAACCAAAAATTACTAGAAGACAAGAAAATACTGGGAGTTGATCACACAGACTAGAGGGACAGAAGCCTACTATTTAAGGAACTCTGTCTGGGATATCCCATCTTTTGCTTTTGGACTCCATAGGCACTAGACACATAAGCAGTGCACTAGATAACATGCAGGTAAACTTTTACCACATAAAATAAAATAAGTGAATCTTTATAAAAATTATACATATTTTGATTCAGTTCAATTTCACAGTAGAAATTTAACTTAAAATTTATTTATGCTAATTTACATTTGCAGTGTTTGTAGGTGAAAATTGCAACAATTCAAATATTTATGGACGATTTGATATCATAACAATGGAAATTCTACCAAAATAGTATGAATTCAGTGAAATAGAAATTACTGACACTTCTTGAAATTTAGTTTGAAAAATACTTTGGGGGAGAGTTTGAAACAGGATCTTGTGTATAGCACAGGCTAGTTTTGCATTTGTTTCTTGGCCCAGTCTAACCTCAAGTTCACAGCCATTGCCTTGCTTTGACATGCTTCTCTTGTAAACTTCATTTGTAAGAGCAAATGTCTTTAAAAGTCAGTTGAAATGTTGGTGAAAAAGAATAATAATCAGAAGGCCTACTGCCAACGTCCAAATGAAATAAAGATGAGAGCTGAGATTGAATGGGATTAGTACATTAATGTGTTGCAGACTAATACAAGGTAGGGATGTCAGAGCAGCTTGTGTTTATATAGAAGTGCAATTTGTTCAAGGTTGTTTCATATCAGTAAGAAAGACAATATTCACTTAGAGGTAAAGAGACCCCATGCAATCTATTTGTGAAAGAATCAATTATTCCAGGGTGGTCTAAGAGCTACTTAGGTAAATTTCACATTCCTGAAATCGGTCTAAATCACTTAGTTAATAAAGACACATAGTTTGGGATCCTTTATGTTATTTCTTAGATATATGTGCAATATAATAATCACCTTGGTCTTAGACTAAGGAATTTATTGCTGGTCACTAGTTATCACAATGTAGAAGAATAAACTCGAAAAAGGTTAGGGATGCTTGTGTATGCACACATACATATACAGAGGCATGTGTATTGCAGGCGAAACCAGAGATGAAAATACAAGGAATTTATACATCATTGAGGCAAAATTCTATGTCTCATGTCCCCTTGCTGATCATCTCTCATGGGTGGAAAGCAACTCCCTCCACTCAAGTCACAGTCAGCTTTTCTCTGTTGCTTGTGTATCACTCAGGGACTCCAAGTTAAAACAAAAAGTTATCTTAAAAATTGTATTTATTATTTATTTATTCATTCATTCATTCATTCATTCATTCATTTATTGGTTTGTCCTGAAATTCTTTCTGTAGACCAGCTGGCCTCAAACCCTGCAGGTCTTCCTGCTTCTGCCCACTTGAGTGTTGGCCACCACTGTCTAGCCAGAGATTCCCGAGTTTTAATTCTTTCCTATCCTATTGGCCATGTTCATATTTATAATCTACCTAAGTGCCTTTGGCCAGCCGTCTCCTGAATGCAGGCTAGACGTGGGATGGTGTGTTTGCTGTGATGTTCTTTAGCTGCTTCAGCTTAGAGGTGCTTACAGGGAAGCAGGGAAAATTCAGAAAGGCGTCTTCAGCATTGTTTTGTTGTGAGCCTATCACCGAACTAAAAATAGCCTATCACATGAACATACGGATAAGGGCCTTGAGTGGTTAAGAGCATGCACAGCTCTTGCTGTGGAATTAAGTTAGTTAGTTCCAGAATCCATCAGGGTTACATTCCTCCATGGCCACATGCACTACACTACACACACACACACACTCACACACTATACTACATACACAATTAAAGATAATTTTTGTTGTTGTTGTTGTTGTTTGGTTTTTTGTTTGTTTTTCGAGACAGGGTTTCTCTGTGTAGCCCTGGCTGTCCTGGAACTCACTTTGTAGACCAGGCTGGCCTCGAACTCAGAAATCCGCCTGCCTCTGCCTCCTGAGTGCTGGGATTAAAGGTGTGCGCCAACACGCCTGGCTTAAAGATAATTTTAAAATTAAATTAAGTATAAGAAAGCCTATAGATGTTGTACTGATCACCTGGTACTTTAAATATACCCCCCAAATACTGTAAGAATGATGTCCCCCCAAATACTGTAAGAATGATGTCCCCTGAAATAGCACTGCAACCTTTAGTGCTCTTCCTGAGCTACACTCAAAATACACCCTGCTTTTACAAACTCAACTTCTTACGCGCTATCTTTTTTTTTAATTAGGTATTTATTTCATTTACATTTCCAATGCTATCCCAAAAGTCCCCCACACGCTCCCCTTCCCACTCCCCCACCCACCCACTCCCACTTCTTGGCCCTGGCGTTCCCCTGTACTGAGACATATAAAAAGTTTATGTGCTATCTTTGATGTACAGATTTGAAATGAAGTTTTATGCATAAAAATTACATGTACTGCAGAAAATGCATCCTGCAATGGCTCAGACACTCAGAAATGCAAAACTTGCAAGTTTCCTTAGAGCAGAATCTAGACAGGCTGCTATCCTGAGCCTTTGCATTTCTGGCTCCCTCTGCCTAGAGCACTGCTTTCCCAAATAGGTGGGTATTGATAGCTCTGTGCTCAAGTCTTCAGATATTCTGGTCAATGTGAAATTATTGGGATGCCTGGTGCTCTTTGATGTGCCATATAATTTATTGTGTCCTAATTGTCTTCAACAAACTAGGATGCAAGCTCCACAAAGAATTACTTTTCTACTTAGTCCATAGAATTGTTTTTGACAAAATGCCATAAAATTGCTTAGAAATAAATGACATAAATGACAAAAGTCCCATTTGGGTATATGGATCAGTGATGCCTTTAAAATAGCAAGGATCCTGTACTTAGAAAGACAAAGACAGTGTTACATCTCAGTTCTTGTAAAGCTTCCAAGGATTCCTCAAGGTTTTAGCTCCATGAATGAACAGGATTATGGTAAGCAAGTATGTAAAGATCTATAATACACAAACCTCAAATACTGAATCTCTTCAAACTGGCAAGTATTGTGGGTGCACAGGTAGATAAACACTGAGTTCTGACAGACTTAATCATTTTGATATTTAATTATTATATGAAAACATATATTAGTATAAGATTGCTTACTTCTGAAATAACCATTATATATGTGTAAATATATTTAAATAGCTATGCATGGGTTTGTTATAAATGTATAGATACAATCTATCTAAAAATTAATGGTTTACTAGTTTTCCTCTCTATATTTTTGAGTTTTACCTTTCAAATTAACTAAAATGATATGTTGAATATATCCACATATGTACATGTATATGTCTACATGTACACAGACACAGACACACACACACACACACACACACACACACACACACTCCACGGGGAAAGATTCACTCTATTGAAAAGCAATTCTATTCTAAGGCAAGGAGAACCAGACAGTCTCTTGGTAATAACTTTCTTACCTAGAATACAAAACAGGCCTTTCTGTTCTTTGCCAGATTGCAACTCTATCTGAATGCTGATTCACACAGTCAATAAAAAACAGAATGTAAATCATGCTAGATCTAAAACTAACCACACAAGTTTTCATGCTCACTCAGCACCTCTTCTCATTAAAAAAAAAAAAAAAAAAAAAAGAAGAAGAAGAAGAAGTTTTTTTTTTTTTTGCATAACATTAATTTGCTATTTCAAGCATTGGGTTGTTTTCTGCAGGCAACCATTGACTTTAATTAAGTTGATTGGCAGGTTGTACATGTAAGAAGCTTTTCAAAAAGTATTTGAATTAAATTAGACTCTAACCCTACTCTGCAAACCTTGAGTGGTTAAACACTATAAAATGATTGATTTTCCCCCCAATTCTTAGTGTAATGATTTTATTAATTAATTTAAACAATGTATTTTGATTCCACTTCTGGGTCTAGCATTAATGATGTTGAGTTCTAGGTTTGATTCCTAGAAGGGTGTGGCGTTTTTCAGAACGGAGCCTGCCTCATTCTCAGAAGGCCCTCATGAAGTCCTGTGATACTTTGCATAGTCTTAGTCTCAACAGCCCTTATTAAATCTCTGTAAGTTTTCTTATTCATCCTACTATTCATCATCGAGAAATGTCATAGAACAGGATGGACATTTCAGCTGGTTTTAATGACTTTACCAAACAGGAAGAGTTCTTTACAGCATAAAGAATAGACTTGTTCTTTGTGTAAGCAATATTTACTTCCTTTTCTGCCATTTTATATTGAATTCATTTCCTTGTGCATTAAGGTCCAGTCATACATACATATGGAGATTTCCAGCCAAGGCTTAAATTAACATTTATATATTTATGTGGTTTTACTGACCGCACCTAACTTGAAATTTGTTTCTTCTTATTCCCTATTTCAATAAATCATATTTTTGTTCTCACAGAAAGCCTGCCCTGCTCATTCTATCTTAAGAAGATTTGTATCTTGAAGCTGCAAATTTACTTTTATTTACACCTAAGGACCACAGTGGAAAGGGGTCCTTCCCTGTCATCCAAAATTGATGTCTGTTCAATGCAGAGCTATGCATTCTGTTTCAATATTTCCAGAAGGAAAATATGGTTAATACCTTAAAAAGTCCGTATATACTTGGAAGGACCTTCATTAGTTCATAAATTAAATGTGTTTCATTCTAAGCCCTTACAGTATGGACAAATTATCTTCTTGTTCACTCTATGGCAAGCATATTATTAGTCTCTCCTGGACTACAGAAGCACTCTTCTGATTTTGTTGGGATAAAACAGTTTTTGCTGTTCTTGACTATAGAAATGGCATACTGAGAATAGCCAGTTTCTAGAGAAACATAGTTAAAGCGTGTGCAAGGCCAGAAGAGCCTGGGAAAAGAACAAAGTAGTACAGGAGACTCCTATTTTCCACGGGAAGTAATGGGGGCTTGGCTAGTAAGGGTGGGTCTATGTTGGCAAGCAGGCACCTAATATGTCTCATGCTTTATGTGTGTTGCCTACAGAGAGCAGCTGAGGCTTTAGTTGCATTTTTGATAATATGATACATAGTTTTGATAATGTTTAATTTTTTATTAAGCAAATTTAAATCAATGGTTGCCTGCAGAAAACAAAACATAGTGTCAAAAAGACTAAAATTCTATCCCTTTTGGTGTCTGCCTGCTGAGAGCTCTCAAGCCTACTCTGTTCTTCCCTTTGGTCTTTAGTTCTGGGCATACAACTCAGCACCTAGGCACTGCCTCCTCTGGAACTACTGCTTTCATCAAGCTAGCTCCTGCCTGTTCATGGGACCCTTTACTTCTTTGGCAATGAAAATTCCAAGCATGATTTCAAGATCCTTTAGATATGGTTGTAAGGTTGCTCTGTTTTTCCCAGAAAAGCCTAAATGATAGAAGTAATGAACCTTGGAACATCCGCTTGGTATGTGACATGCTTAGTCTTCACATAATCTGAATATAACCTTGGTGCTTTCCAGATTTTTCCAAAAGCAAAGCTTTAACAACTAATGCTTAAGTTATACATTCTTCATATACATTTTAAGTGATTGGTATTTTTTTTATTTTTTTTTTATTTCGTATGTTCCTCAATTACATTTCCAATGCTATCCCAAAAGTCCCCCTCCACCCTCCCCCCCACCCCTCGCTCCCCTACCCACCCATTCCCATTTTTTGGCCCTGGCATTCCCCTGTACTGGGGCATATAAAGTTTGCCTGACCAATGGGCTTCTCTTTCCAGTGATGGCCGACTAGGCCATCTTTTGATACATATGCAGCTAGAGTCAAGAGCTCCGGGGTACTGGTTAGTTCATAATGTTGCACCTACAGGGTTGCAGATCTCTTTAGCTCCTTGGATACTTTCTCTAGCTCCACCATTGGGGGCCCTGTGATCCATCCAATACTTGACTGTGAGCATCCACTTCTGTGTTTGCTTGGCCCCAGCCTAGTCTCAAAAGAGACAGCTATATCACGATCCTTGCAACAAAGGCTTGCTGGTGTATGCAATGGTGTCATCGCTTGGAGGCTAATTATGGGATGGATCCCTGGATATGGCGGTCTCTAGATGGTCCATCCTTTTGTCTCAGCTCCAAAGTTTGTCTCTGTAACTCCTTCCATGGGTGATTGTTTCCAATTCTAAGAAGGAGCAAAGTGTCCATGCTTTGATCTTCGTTCTTCTTCAGTTTCATGTGTTTTGCATATTGTACCTTATATCTCGCTATACTAAGTTTCTGGGCTAATATCTACTTATCAGTGAGTACATTTCATTTGAGTTCTTTTGTGATTGGAATACCTCACTCAGGATGATGCCCTCCAGGTATATCCATTTGCCTAGGAATTTCATAAATTCATTCTTTTTAATAGCTGAGTAGTACTCCATTGTGTAAATGTACCACATTTTTTGTATCCATTCCTCTTTTGAGGGGCATCTGGGTTCTTTCCAGCTTCTGGCTATTATAAATAAGGCTGCTATGAACATAGTGGAGCATGCGTCCTTCTTACTGGTTGGGACATCTTCTGGATATATGCCCAGGAGAGGTATTGTAGGATCCTCCGGTAGTACTATGTACAATTTTCTGAGGAACCACCAGCCTGATTTCCAGAGTGGTTGTACAAGCTTGCAATCCCACCAACAATGGAGGAGTGTTCCTCTTTCTCCACATCCTCGCCAGCATCTGCTGTCACCTGAATTTTTCATCTTAGCCATTCTGACTGGAGTGAGGTGGAATCTCAGGATTGTTTTGATTTGCATTTCCCTGATGATTAAGGATGTTGAACATTTTTTCAGGTGTTTCTCTGCCTTTTGGTATTCCAAAAGGATTTTTGCATCGATATTCATAAGGGAAATTTGTCTGAAGTTCTCTATCTTTGTTGGATCTTTCTGTGGTTTAGGTATCAGAGTAATTGTGGCTTCATAGAATGAGTTGGGTAGAGTTCCCTCTACTTCTATTTTGTGGAATAGTTTGTGCAGAACTGGGATTAGATCTTCTTTGAAGGTCTGGTAGAACTCTGCACTAAACCCATCTGGTTCTGGGCTTTTTTTGGCTGGGAGACTATTAATGACTGCTTCCATTTCTTTAGGGGATATGGGACTGTTTAGATCATCAACTTGATCCTGATTTAACTTTGGTACCTGGTATCTGTCTAGAAACTTGTCCATTTCATCCAGGTTTTCCAGTTTTGTTGAGTATAGCTTTTTGTAGAAGGATCTGATGGTGTTTTGGATTTCTTCAGGATCTGTTGTTATGTCTCCCTTTTCATTTCTGATTTTGTTAATTAGGATTTTGTCCCTGTGCCCTCTAGTGAGTCTAGCTAAGGGTTTATCTATCTTGTTGATTTTCTCAAAGAACCAACTCCTCATTTGGTTAATTCTTTGAATAGTTCTTCTTGTTTCCACTTGGTTGATTTCACCCCTGAGTTTGATTACTTCCTGCCATCTACTCCTCTTGGGTGAATTTGCTTCCTTTTTTTCTAGAGCTGTTAGATGTGTTGTCAAGCTACTCGTATGTGCTCTCTCCCGTTTCTTCTTGGAGGCACTCAGAGCTATGAGTTTCCCTCTTAGAAATGCTTTCATTGTGTCCCATAGGTTTGGGTATGTTGTGGCTTCATTTTCATTAAACTCTAAAAAGTCTTTAATTTCTTTCTTTATTCCTTCCTTGACCAAGGTATCATTGAGAAGATTGTTGTTCAGTTTCCACATGAATGTTGGCTTTCCATTATTTATGTTGTTATTGAAGATCAACCTTAGGCCATGGTGGTCTGATAGGATACATGGGACAATTTCAATATTTTTGTATCTGTTGAGGCCTGTTTTGTGACCAATTATATGGTCAGTTTTGGAGAAGGTCCCGTGAGGTGCTGAGAAGAAGGTATATCCTTTTGTTTTAGGATAAAATGTTCTGTAGATATCTGTCAGATCCATTTGTTTCATAACTTCTGTTATTTTCACTGTGTCCCAGTTTAGTTTCTGTTTCCACGATCTGTCCATTGATGAAAGTGGTGTGTTGAAGTCTCCCACTATTATTGTGTGAGGTGTAATGAGTGCTTTGAGCTTTACTACAGTGATTGGTCTTAATATTTGTTATTTTTAAGACAAAGAGTGTGAGTTGTTAGTTTGAAATGACTTGCTTATTCTTATTCCACTGTAGCCCACCTGGTGATTGAGTATTGAGTTCCAATGGTCAAAGAAATATGAAGGCTTATTCTTATATTCTTATCTAAAGCACTTAACATAATATAGATGTTTTTAATGTCATATGTACAATCCAATAAATATTGGTGGCAACATTAGCATGGTGCTTGTTAATGGCAGATCTAGAATGTTAGTTTGTTTTGTTAAAAGTTCACAGATCATCGTCTACCCATGGATCAATGCAGGGTTCAATCCTCAGCTTACAAACTTCTATTGGTAGTAGATGATGACTAACCCAGAAACTTACCACTGGTCAATGTGCAGAGAATAAAAGACTCCAGAATGTTCAGTTTGAAAGAGAACATATATACCACACTTCTCTTCTAAAGGTTCTGTGATCATTGTGAAAGAGGGGACACCAAAATCCTAAGACCTAGCATTGTGTGTGGCTACAAGGAAATATTGGCTTCTAGATTCAGTAGGGCAGCTGCATAAATTAACTCATAGGGATTCCTAACAGCATGAAGAAAATCTATACAAAATTAAGCCAGACTAGATCTGAGCATGAAGAAAGGAATTGAACACACAATTCCAACCCTAGTAATGGCACTATCTGCAACTCTTAGCTACTGGGAAAAGGGGAGAGAGTTTTGTCTAAGAGAAAAAAAATCCCTCTACAGTGGAAGGCTACACATCAAAGAATATTTAGGTACCAAAAATTGGTCCTGAAGGATTAAAAAATGGACAGTGAAGAGGTGACCTGGACAGAGACAGGGAAAAGATTGAATGTAATCAAAACACATATGGAGCTTACAAAGAATAAATGAAAGTGTAAAAAAATGTTCAGAGATAACCTAATGGGACCAGTGTTTCCCCAAGAGATTTTGTGAGTTTAAGTTATGTATACTCAAGTTATTATACTATTATAACTACATATTTTCCACAGAATAAGCAACTGACATGTACAATCATTTGTGGTATTATTAAAAAAACAAACAAATAAAACAATAAACAAATAATAAACAAATAGAACAAATAAAATGATTCTTGTACCCTCTAGTCTTGGTCTAGGATCACACAAGTTGTCATTTGGAAATCAAAAGATCCAGCCTTGCCTGACTTTACATACTAATACCTGCTAAAGTTAATGTTGCATAAAATATATTCACAAAGAATCAAAGTGGCAATTTAGAAAAGTTATTCAATGTTTCATTTTGTCTTCATAAATTTGGATTTCCGTGTTACAAATTAACTCGTCTAAGTAGAAATATTCCTTCCCTTAAATTTGTTTTTGTTTTTGAGACAGGGTTTCTCTGTGTAGCCCTGCCTGTCCTGGAACTCACTCTGTAGACCAAGCTGGCATTGAACTCAGAAATATTCATGCCTCTGCCTCCCAAGTGCAGGGACTAAAGGCATGTGCCACCACGCCCGGCCCTTAAATTTTTTTAAAAAATTATAATGTTATATTATGAGAGCAATTCTTATTTTAGGATTCAGTAACTACTGAAAACACATGTACGTATTTTTTGATGTGTATACACATTTTATCAAAGCAGTACACACAACGTATCTATTCAAAGATCTTACAAAAACTGATATGAATCTCACATGGCTAATTGTTAGATTATCTTACAGCTTTAAAATCATTGTGACTCCATCCAACTTGAGGAGTTATAAAGGGAAAGAGAGCTAAAGTATCTTACAATGACAAAGAAAAGAGGAACCTTACATAGATTTCCTAAATGTGACAATTAGCCAAAAATATGTAAAATGTCTGAACCCATACTTTTACATTAAAATAAGAAAAACGATACAACCCCTCAGTCTGCTTATCATCAAACAGAAGATTTGACATTGGTGGGTTCATTGCCCCAGCTTCTCTGTGCCGGGGACCCTTCACCTGCTAGCAGTGGGACCCCAGTCACTCCTTGGTAAAGTTCCTCAGATAATTTCACTTGTACTTGGGATATCTGCTCTGCTCTATTGTAGAGCTGAAAAACCAAAAACTGAAACAAACAAACAAACAAACAAACAACGACAACAGCAACGCAATCCTCTTTGTATTTGTTCATGTGAATCTACAGATGTCTTTAATTTGTAATCAAGAAAAGTTAGGAATTCCCTGCAATCCATTACTAGTGGCATTGAAATTTGTGTACACTTGGCTTTTAAAGTCTATCTATCCACTTGGTAGATATGTGGTTTCTGTGGTATATTAATGAAATAACTGGAAATTCCAGACCTTGTGATGGTGCAGAGAGGTGTGGAATTTCAGGGAAAATAATGAACTTACTGCGGCTTGATTCCTCCTTTTTTAAATATAGTGATATCCTGGTGACAATAACAGGGAAAGTGGGCTCTGATCACAGAAGATGAGCAGCAGTCTGAATCCAGCAGGAGGGAAGCTAATTAGAAGAATGTCCTTGACTGCTGTGTAGAGCTAGAGAAGCTCTGGTTCTTGCTAGGAATTTCTTTGTAGTCATAATTTTAAAGAAAATAATCTTAGGTCTCTCCGGTTACCCAAGATGCCTTTGCCCTCGTCGGCATGGCATTGTCTTAGCTATGTGGGTTGTGTCCATAAAATGTAGTGGTTGATATTATACTGCATTGTGTTTGTAAGAAAAAGAGCTTGGAGCACCATTGCAATTAAGTTCAATTAAACCAAAATGTCACAGAAGTAATGGATGCAATTTCTGCTCTGCATGTTGCCACCTCAAGGCTTGCAGTTTGGCTCTCCACTCCAGCATCCTACCTTCATCCTGCCTCTCTTCTCACACCTGGGCTCCTCAGTGGTTATTACACATCTGTGTTAAAATTTTTAACTGCGGCTTCCCAGGGGCTGCCCTTGGTACATATTCCAAAAGAGACCCTGGTTTATCTCCTTGTTGTATCCATCTGCTTCTTTTACAGACTCCCATATTTTGTTCTCTTGGGTTTCCTTCTCCCCTCCCCTCCCCTCTCTTCCCCTCCCTTCCTCTCCTCTTTCTTCCCCTCCCCTCTCTCTATGCCCTTTTTACTACCACCCCCTTTACATTACATAACATCTTCAGTCCTTTTTTAATTATCTCTAAATGTCTTCAGTGAATGAGGCCCTCTTTGAGAATGATCCGTAAGTGGAACACAATTAATTATCTCTTTAAATTTGCTAAACATCACTGAACGTTACTGACAGGGAATGTGCTAGTTATTAAGTGAACAGGGTCACAGCGGTCAAGCAGCATGCCCAAAATAAAACTGGTGAGAGGATCAAATGAGGCTCAGATTCATATATTTTGATCATAAATATAATTATGCTCTGTTGTGTTGGAAACCAAAAAACAACAGCTCAGAGAAATGGATACCGGGACGGAGAAATGGATACCGGGACGAAGAGAAAGCAAAGCAAAATGAGGCTTCTGAGTACATTGCATCTACCCGAAAGCAATTAGCTCTGGAGGAGTTTGCTCCTGATACATTTTCTCCAAATGACAGGCAGCAGATTGTAATGAATACCTACACCACTGCTTCTTTTCTATATTGCTATTTTCTGTAGCTCAGTTTCTCTTGATGTCTTTAAATATTGTATTAACCTTCCAGTTGGTGTCAAAATGTGGCTAATTGGCAAAAAGGAAACATGCCTATGATATTTGTAATTGGAGCTTAAAGAAGTATATAACATCACCTCAACTTATAATTTCAATTCCTTTGAATAGACTTGCTAATATACATTCTCCACTGCTTAAATGATAGGATCCTTTACGTTTCCACTTGCAATTATATTACCTGAAAAGTTTTTCTTGTAATATCCAGAAGATGTCCCAACCGGTAAGAAGGACACATGCTCCACTATGTTCATAGCAGCCTTATTTATAATAGCTAGAAGCTGGAAAGAATCCAGATGCCCCTCAACAGAGGAATAGATACAGAAAATGTGGTACATTTACACAATGGAGTACTACTCAGCTATTAAAAAGAATGAATTTATGAAATTTCTAGGCAAATGGATGGACCTGGAGGGCATCATCCTGAGTGAGGTAACCCAATCACAAAGGAACTCTCACAATATGTACTCACTGATAAGTGGATATTAGCCCAGAAACTTAGGATACCCAAGATATAAGATACAATTTGCTAAACACATTAAACTCAAGAGAATGAAGACCAAAGTGTGGACACTTTGCCCCTTCTTAGAATAGGAAACAAAACACCCATGGAAGGAGTTACAGAGACAAAATTTGGAAGTGTGACGAAAGGATGGACCATCTAGTGATTGCCATATCCAGAGATCCATCCCATGATCAGCTTCCAAACGCTGACACCATTGCATATACTAGCAAGATTTTGCTGAAAGGACCCAGATATAGCTGTCTCTTGTGAGACTATGCCGGGGCCTAGCAAACACAGAAGTGGATGATCACAGTCAGCTATTGGATGGAACACAGGGCCCCCAATGGAGGAGCTAGAGAAAGCACCCAAGGAACTAAAGGGAACTGCAACCCTATAGGTGGAACAACAATATGAACTAACCAGTACCCTGGAGCTCTTGTCTCTAGCTGCATATGTACCAAAAGATGGCCTAATAGGCCATCACTTGAAAGAGAGGCCCATTGGACTTGCAAACTTTATATGCCCCAGTACAGGAGAACACCAGGGCCAAAAAGGGGGAGTGGGTGGGTAGGGGAGTAGGGGTGGGTGGGTATGGGGGACTTTTGGTATAGCATTGGAAATGTAAATGAGCTAAATACCTAATAAAAATGGGGAAAAAAGAATAAACAAACAAAAAAAAAGAATTAAAAAAAAAAGAAAGAAAAGAAAGTTCAAAATAGTAAAACTCTTACATAGTATTAAATCTAGGAGCCCCTGTACAACATTTTGAGCTCATTATTGTTTTAATCAGTTTGTTAATAGAGAGGCCTTTTTAAAAAATTCAAAAGCACAGTTTACTCTTAACTATAGTTGAAAATATCGTGAAGACATATATCCACCTGTGAATGCATGCTCAAAAAAGTATAATTGGATTTTAAGAAAATGAATTTAGGAAATATCATAGAAATTCCCCAAGAAGAAAATCTCAGTATCACCTTGTCTAGATCAAGTTTGCCACTGGTCTTGTCTTTGGAGATTATCTGATTATGTTAACTTAGATGGTCAGACATACCCACTACGGGTGGCATCATTCCCCAGATAGGGGAGTCTGGACTGTATAAAACTGAAGAAAAGGAGCTGAATAAAGCATGCACAAATTGTTCTCTGTTCCTGATTTTAGATGTAATATGACCAGCCCTTCAAGCTTCTGCTGTTGCTACTTACCTGCAGTGATTGACTAGAACTGAGAGCCAAATAAACCCTATCCACCCCCCCCCCCCCCAAATAGCTAAATTGTCACTTTCCTTTTTGTGGTCATTTGAATAAGAAATGGTCCTGAGTCTCAGACATTTGAAAACATGATTTAAGTTTGTGGTTCTGGAGTGGGGAACAGTAGGAGGTGGGTTAGATCTCAGTTGGTGGTTTTGTTGGGGGAAGGGAGTAGTTTATATATTAAGGGTTTGTTATAGACTGTATGTCACTGGGAACTGGCTTTGAGATTCAAACCCATGAATAGTTTCCAGTTCGCTCTGCTTCATGTTTTAGGTTCAAATCTTTCTGCATAACTGCCCATGTTTTCAGCCCACCACAAACTCCTGTCCCTTTAAATCCATAAGGCAAATAAGTTCTCTCTCTCTCTCTCTCTCTCTCTCTCTCTCTCTCTCTCTCTCTGTGTGTGTGTGTGTGTGTGTGTGTGTGTGTGTGTGTGTCTGTGTATGTATGTGTGTGTCTCCTTCCTTTGGTAATGGTGTTTTATCATAGTAACATAAACATAGCTAATACATTTTAAAACTATAGAATTTTTATTAATTCATTGAGAATTTCATATATTATCCCCCTTTGTCTTTAAAAGGTTGCATTCTCAACCTTCCTAGCTACTTTTTTCCAAATTTTTCTCTTTCCAAGTTTTAAAAACTGTAATTACCCAACATATTACATGTTTTATTCATTTATTTTCTTTTTTAGTAATTCATTAATTTATTTACTTTACATCCTAATATCAGATCCCTCTCCTTCCACTACCTCCTCACACAGATCCTCCTCCCATTGTTCCCTCCCCTTCTCCCCTGAGAAGGGAGAGCCCTCCACCCCTGGGTCTGGGTCCCTGTCCTGGAAATCAAGTCTTTGCAGGACTAGGTGCATCCTGTCTCACTGAGGGCTGCCCAGGTAGAGGAATGGGATCCACAGGCAGGCAACAGAGTCAGGGATAGTCCATGATTGATTTGTTAGGGGACCTGCATGAAAATCAAGCTGCACTTCTTCTACATATGTACAGGGGACCTAGGTCCAGCCCATGCTTGTTCTTTGGTTGATGGTTCAGTCTCTGGGAGACCCAAAGGGTCCAGATTAGTGGACTCTGTTGGTCTTTCTGTAGATTTCCTGTCTTCTTCTAGTTCATCATTCTTTTCCCTAACTCTTCCAAAAGACTTCTGGAACTCCATCTAATGTTTGTCTGTGGGTGTATGTGTTTCCTTTGGCTGCTAGGTGGAGCATACACTCCTGTCTGTAAGCATAACCAAGTGTTGTTAATAGTGTCGATTTTTTGACCGTTTGGGTAGGTCTCAATTTTGGCCAGTCATTGGTTGGCCATTCCATCCCTCTCTGTTCTCATTACCTCTGCACATCTTGTAAGCAGGACACATGTCAGGTCTAAGGTTTTGTGGGTGGGTTACTGTCCCTATCCCTTCTCTGGGAGTCCTGCCTGCCTACAGGAAGTGGCCAATTTAAGATCCATATTCCCCACTACTAGAGAGTTATTTAGAGTCACCTACAAAGCACCCTGCCGTCTCCCCATCCCTGTCCCAGATCTCTGGCAAGTCCTAGAGATGCCTCCTCCACCGATGATTTCAGTTTTATTCTCCCCTGTGCTCCCTATACTTGATCACCCTCGACTCCTCCCTCCTTGCCTCGCTCCCCTCTCCTCTCCCAACCATTTCTCTCCTTCTGTACATTCTTGATTATTTTACTTCCCCTTCGGAGGCTTCAACCAACCTCCCTTGGACTCTTGTTATTTTACCTCTTTGGGTCTGTGGATTACAGCATGGTTATGCTGTACTTTATAACTAATATTCACTTATAACTGAATACATACCATGCATATCCTTTTAGGTCTTGGTTACTTCACTCAGGATGATATTTTCTAGTTTTATCCATATTTGTTTTCTTAGTTCTGGTTCCTCTTGTGTGTTGAACAGCCTTTAAGGGCAGATTCTATGTTGTCTGATTTCTCTTCTATCCACAGTATGAAAAGTTTAGATCTTCGTGTATCTTCATGGTGTACCACTTCATTCCATGTGTCCAATGAAATAGCATAGAAAGAAAATAAATTTCCTTCTGCAATTGGATGAAAGAAATTAAGTTATTTTTGTCTAAAATAATAAATAAGTCCTTGGAACAAGAAACCTCTACATTCATTTAGATACATTGTCAAACCCCCTTTTTTTCCCCACACCAAAATCAATCCCTTTGCTGACAATTTTTACTCTGTGAGTTCTGATTAATCATCACATCATCTCAAAATGTTTAGTACCTGAGGTTTTAAATGTCTGGTTTTGTCAGGAAATAAATGCTTTTCTCAGTGCTGCCAAATCCCAGAAAATATAAAGAAAACAATATTTTCTCTTTCTTTTGGTACAAAGTAAAATTGCCACAGAAAGCGTGGGTTGATTTTGGAATTTATTATCAAGATATAGAGAAATTCATATGTCAGGAAGTTCATACCATTCCTTTTTATTCTTGCTTGCACAGAACTAGAAAACTAGCCCGGCTGATGACATTTAACGCTTTTCCTTTTCATTTCCCCTTTTATTTAATTTTTTACATTTTCATATTGATCTTCAAAAAACATTTCAAAACTTACTCTCTCCATGACACTGTAAACATAAGAATTTCAAAGTCAGGAGACTGTCAGAATTGAGTCATTCATCTATAACTATATTAAAATTATACAGAGCTTGACCTCTGGAAAGGCACAAAGGATTTCATGTATTCAGTAATTATGATCCAAGTAAATTTGTCCCTCATATGATATAGTAAGAAGGGTCACAAGCTTTGAATCCAGATGCAGATTTCAACCTCAATTTGGAGTTAAGTTAGTAATAGTAGTACTGAAAGATATTTGCTTGACTTTAAGATCATTAAATGTACAGTTTCATGCATATTTATAGGAATCATATTCACCCTATTGTGTTCTGTTATCTTCCTCCCACTTCTCCTGACTGCTTCTCCTTTCCAATTAGTCTTCCTCCTAGATTCACTTTTTTTTTTTTACTCACTGAGTTTAATTAGGGTTGATTAAAGTAGCATGAGTAGGAGTTATTTGTTTAGAGTAGTGGCACCTTACCAGTGACTACAACACTAAAGAAAATGATACTTGAACTTCAACTCAGCTATTAAGTGCCAATAGCTCCTTGAAGGGAAGTGGAACCTCATGAGACCTTCTCAGACCCATTATGGAAATGTTGAAGGGTCCATTATAAATGTTGCAGGAACTCAAATATGCAGTGTATTCATGACTGCGTGCATGGGACCTGAAGAAGACAGTTTCGTAACACTTCTGTCTCTTGACTCTTGCATGATTTGTGCCCATCAGTTTTGCCAGTATTCCCTGTGTTTTAGAAAGTGTGATAGACTGCACAGGACTGAGTATTCAACAGTCACTTATTCTCAGAACTATAACCACTTAGAAGTCTCTGTATTAGGTGGATGCTCACAGCCAACCATTGGACTGAGCACGGGGTCCCCAATGGAGGAGATAGAGAAAGGACTGAAGTTGCTGAAGGGGTTTGCAACCTTATAGGAAGAACCACAATATCAACTAAACAGAACACCCAGAGCTCCCAGAGACTAAACCACCAACCAAAGAGTTCATGGAGGTTTTCACGGCTCCAGCCGCTTATGTAGCAGAGGATGGCCTTGTCAGGCATCAATGAGAGGAGATGCCCTTGGTCTGTGACGGTTCGATGCCCAGTGTAGGAGAATACCAGGGCAGGGAGGCAGGAGTGGGTGGGTGGATAAGGAAACAACCCGCATAGAAGCAGGGGAGGGGGGTGATATACGGGGTTTCCGGGTGGCGTGGACAGGGAAAGTGGGTAACATTTGAAATTTAAATAAAGAAAATAACCAATAAAAAGAAAAAAATGAAGACGTCTCTGTATTAACTGATTGCCACTGAATCAAGAATCTTCTGACCAAGGGGTAGTCTGTGTGTACAAATAGAAAAGCTTCGCGTGTGTAGTTATTAAAACAGTAACTCTACTGCTAGGGTTTATAACTTGCCCAGCCATAGATTTTTTAAAAGGTTTATAGCACAAAGCATTCATTTCCTCCTATGGACAAGGCGTAAGATCGCATCATAAAGTGCTTGGTTATCCTCATACTGGTCCTGCCACTATTGCACTAGTGGGCACATCTTGGACCGCAGGTCATTACTGAGGCATGCAGGATCTAAAGATGAGTAAGATTGTTGGTGAGCTTCCTTCCCTGCAGCCTGTACGGACAATCTGGGACTGTGAACAGTGGCCTGCAGGGAGAAAGTTTCCAGCTCAGATCCAGGTTGACTTTCCTGTATCTTGTGTTATCTTCAGTAACAGGGTTTTACCATCTAATTCTGGTGGGTAATCAAAAGCAATGGCAATAACTTGTGTTACCTTGTCAGCCGTGGAGCTTCTTGGGACAACTTAAACAGAACTATCCTGTATCTGGCCCTGGAATTCTCACTGAAAAATTCATGACTTCTAGGAATTACATTGTTCACTTACAGGGCTATCTCCATCCACACTTGGTTTTTTTTGCTTTAATTATCTGTTTTAGATAGCTTATAAAGTAATCGCTTTTCCATAATTCATACTTTCAGTTAACCCCTTTTCAAATGCTCCTTTTCATATCTATATTTAAACCTTTCAAAGCCTAGTATTCCTCCTCTTTCTTTCCAATGAATGCTTAATGCACACACACACACTCATTCACACACACACTCACACACACACACACACACTCACACACACACACACACACTCACACACACACACACACACTCACACACACACACCACACACACACACACACACCACACACACACACACACACACACACACACACACACACACACTCACACTCACACACACACACACACACACACACACACACACACACACACACACAGCTTCTCTATTGATTTCTGGCTTCTGTAGGCATTCACTCCAGAGAAACACAGAAGCTCAAAGCTAAAACCCGCATGAGTGGGAACATACAGCAGTTATGTTACTCAGCATAATATTCTTCAGCTCTATCTATTTTCCTGGAAATTTTATTCTTCTTTGTAGTGCTGAATAAAATTTCTCTGTGTTTATTTTATCCATTTATCACTTGGTGACATTTAGTATGATTCCATTTCCCAAACACTGTGAATGGAATAGAAATAAACATGGATGTATAGGTATTCCTGTCCCAGGATATAAAGTCCCTTGGCTATATATCCAGGAGTGTTGCAGTTGGGTCAAATGGCTATTCTGTTTTTCTTAGTTTTTTGAAACACCCACAGTGATTTATAAAGGAGATGTGCAGTGTGCCTTTCATCCAATGGAGAATAAGATTTTTCCCTACCACTATTTAACCTTGCTAGCATTTACTTTCATTTCTTTTCTTGCTAATTGTCATCCTGAGTGGGATGATTTGGAGTCTCAATGTTTTTGAGGCATTTGTATGCCTTCATTTTAGAACTCTTTGTCCAGTCCATGGTCCATTTTTTAAAACTATACTGTTTGTTATCTTAATGTTTTAATTTTTTAAATCTTTGTATGTTCTAGATATATAACCATCTGTCAAATATATAAGTGGTAAAGTTTTTCTCCCACAATGTAGGCTGCTTTCTCACTCAGCTGACACTTTCTTTTATAGTATAAAAGGTTTTTGATTCCCTGTGGTCCCATTTGTCAATTGTTGATCTTAACTTTTTAATGGCCAGAGTCTTATTTAGAAAGTCCTTACCTATGTCTATGTCCTATAATGAACCTGTAATTTTTCTTCTAGAAGTTTGAGGATTTAGAAGCCCATTGTGGGTTTTTCATCCACTTGATTTTCTTATGCAGAATGAGATAAGAGGATCTTGATCCATTCTTCTACATATTGACACCCAGCTTTTCCAACACCATTTGTTGAACATGCTGCCTTTTCTCCAGTGTATACTTCTGGCTCCTCTACAAAACCTCAGGAGGCTATAGTTGTATGGGCTTATATAACTGTTCACTATTCTAGTCCATGAATAGATGATATAGATATAGATATAGATATAGATATAGATATAGATATAGATATAGATATAGATATAGATATAGATATAGATATAGATATAGATAGATATAGATACAGGTACAGGTATAGATATAGATGATATAGATGATATAAATATATTTTCCAGTACAATGTTGTTTATATTATAATATTTCTATAATATAGCAATGAGATCAATATTATGATATTCCCAGAAGTATTTTTTGTTCAATATTGTTTTTGCTACTAGGAATCTTTTGTTCATATGTTCATATGATTGTGGTTTTTTATATTTCTGTTAACAACAACACTAGATTAATCAGGGATAGAAAATTATATCTATATAGTACTTTTTTACATCTTCACAATATTAATTAATCTAATTAACTTCCACTCATCTCCATTACTGTGGAATTGCTAATTTGAGGAAGAGTAATATTATGCTGAATTTTTATAATTATTATGGTCCTACATTGGAAATTTGGCATTTGTAGTCAGTTTATTCTTTTGTAGAATAAACTACTTTCTCCTTGGGTGAATGTAGCTCAGTATCTACCTCAAGCTCAGGGTATGGAATGTGATCTCCTACACCATTCTGAGAGCAAATGACTACAGAAACACCAGAAGAAATGGATAGGTCTTTTATGAAAATACAATGATAGACAGTTAAAATCAATTGTTCCTCCAACTCTTGTAGTAACTTGGGGAGAATAATGGAACCAGGACTGTATGGTACATTCTACTAAATTATGTCTAATGATGCTAATGGAAATGAACAGGATGAACATGACAGGGGGTTTGTACTAGACAAAAAAAGAAAAACAAGGATTGGAAGGTGAGTAGAAAAAGAAAACCTGGAAAAGCAAGCCTATGAAAGCTGTCTAAACATTAGGAAAACTTGAGAAATTACAATTAAACAAAAAAAAATGTTCTGGTTAGTGTTGTGAAATTGAATTAATGTAAAAGTTTCTGTGAGAAGTGGGCCTCTGGGCATGCCTATGTTAATTAATGCCAAGAAGCCTATCTTAATTGTGAATGCCATCATTTCTTGAACAGGGAATCTATGCTGGTTAGCACTAAAATCAAAGCTTGCATTCATTTCTCTCTGCAGGTGCAATGTGGGGCAGTTGACTAAAGCTCCTACAGGCCTCATTTTCCTGCCATAATGAAATATATTTCTAATTGTGCGCTAAAATAAACCCTTCTATCCGTATGTTGCCTTTTGGTTAATTAGGTTTTGTCAAAAGAACAGGAAAAGAAACTAAGAAATTTGTCCTGAGAAGTAGGACAGTTGGTTTGATAAGACTGACCATGTGATTATTAGGCCTTTGCAACTAGTGCATGATGGCAAAGTAGAAGAATTTTGAACTTGCTCTTGCTCCTGCTCCTTTGCCTGCTTGCTGCGTGAGACTGAGTAACTGCTAGATCCTTGGACTTCCATTCACAGCTGCGACTGAACAATTGTTGGGAATTGGGCTGCCGACTGTAAGTCATCAATAAATTCCTTTACTATTTAGAAATTATCCATAAGTTCTGTGACTCTAGAGAACCCTGACTAATACAGAAGTTGGTATTAGCCATGGAGATACAGAGTTTGGAGTTTGCCCAGCTGGTTTCCTGCCTTGCTTTGGGGATTACAGTTAATTAAGTTGAATGAATCTCAGAAGAGACCTTGAACTTTGGACTTTTAACATTGTTGCAACTTCTATAGACTATGAGGACTTTGAAAGTTGGACTAAATGCATTTTGAATTATGCTATGTTTAAGTATGGCCCCCATAGACTCATGTTTTTGAACAAGTCTATGGGGACCAGGGAGTGGAATGTGATGGTTTGTATATCCTTGGACCAGGGAGTGGCACCATCTGGAGGTGTGGCCTTGTTGGAATAGGTGTGACCTGGTTGGAATGGGCGTGTCACTGTGGGTGTGGGTATAAGATCCTCACCCTAGTTGCCTGGAAGTCAGTCTTGCACTGGCAGCCTTTGGATGAAGACATAGAAATCTGAGTTATTATCAACTGAGCTTCATTGACCATGATGATGGGAGCTTGGAAATAAAGAATGCTGAGAGTAATGGGTAAAACGGGACCATTTCCTAAGGTTCTAAAGGGAACAAGGATTCTATCCCTGTCTGGACTGGTGGCCATCTGTGTGGTGCTTAATTCTTTCGGCCTGTATCCTGAAGCCAGTGAGAAGTGGAATTTAAACATAAATGCTAGGTCATAGACTTACTCTTTTAAATGACTGGATGCCACAACCCGATGAAATCAAACCATTCCTTTAGAAGTTTCTATCTTGGGCAGAGAGTTTAGAAACTCTACTATGTTTAAAATTTTAAAGCCTATAGTTTATGGTTACATCTGCTCCAAACTAAATAATGTGATATAGAACTTTCCATCATTCTCCTCAAAGTCAGATCTCTCTCTCTCTCTCTCTCTCTCTCTCACTCTCACTCTCTCTCTCTTGTGGCACTTCTCTGAGAAATCTCCTTTCTGGGCCCCTCTACAACATCCTGTCCACAGCAACTCCGTAAAACCCACACTGTGAAGTGTCATTTTTAGTGAAGTTCTTTTCCAGGTTGTAAAGGATGGTTTTTCTTCTATTTTAAGGCCCTGTTGTGCTCTTTCTAAAACATTGTGTGGGTCTATTTCTAGTAATTTGCCACTTCAAAGATATTTCTTTGTAATAAACCTCATTCCTGAAGGAAAATTATGTGTCAGGTTCCTTCATGGCCCAACACTGTGCTATTCCTTTCTTATTCCAATATTTAATAATAACATGTCTATCTATCTATCTATCTATCTATCTATCTATCTATCTATCTATCTAATTCAAGACAGGAGGTTAGTAAGGTTGGTATAAGAAAGTAGCTGTAATTCTACTTTTATTTTTAATTTTTATTAATTACTTATTTTTAACACGCCAAATGTTACCTCTTCCCAGTATTCCCTCTCAGAGTTCTTACCCACCTCCCCCTTCTCCTTTGCCTCCGAGAGGGTACCGCCCTCTGGTGTCTTCTTGCTATGGGGCATCAAGTCTCACTAAGATTAGGCACATCCTTTCCCACAGCCCTCTGCTACATATGAGGTACATATGGGGGTCTTGGACCAGACTATGTATGTATGCTCTTTGGTTGGTGGCTCAGTCTCTGGGAGCTCCCAGGCTCCAGGTTAGTTGATGTTATTGGTCTTCCTATGGGGTTGCCATCCCCTTCAGTTCTTTCAATCAATCCCCCAACTCTTCCATAGGGTTCCCTCCTCTGTCTGATGCTTGGCCATGGGTATCTGCATCTCTCTCAGTCACCTGCTAGTAGAGTCTCTCAGAGAACAGCCATGCTAGTTTCCTGTCTGCAAGCATAACATAGTATCAGTAATAGTGTCAGATATTGATGCCTGCCCATGGGATGGATCCCAAGTTAGGCAGATCACTGGCCATTTCTTCAATCTCTGCTCCATTTTTTGTCCCTACATTTCTATTAGACAGGAACAATTTTGGGTTGAATGTTTTATAGGTGGGTAGCTGTCCCCACCACTCCATTGAGGAAAAGATCTTCACTAACCCTACATCTGATAGAGGGCTAATATACAAAATATATAAAGAACTCAAGGAGTTAGATTCCAAAAACCAAAATAACCCAATTGAAAATGGAGTACACAGAGGGACCTTCCCAGAGCCTTCAGGACACAGGAACTGAGAAGCAGTCTGGGGCAGGATGCTGCCAGTTTCCATCTGTGCCAGGAGTTGATGATCCTTTGCCACAGTGTTCCAAACCCAAATACCATAGGGAGAGAGCTGGTTTTCCAGGAGTGTCAACACACCTGTGAGCACAGGTAAGACCACCACTTCTGCTCAAATTCCTGGCCCAAGAGGAACCTTCCCAGAGTCATCAGGACACAGGAATCAAAGAACAGCCAAGGACAGGATCCTTCTGGTTTCTATCTGCACCTAGGAGCTGACCCTGTGCCACAGCTTTCCATATCAAATTCCTCCTGGAGAGAACTGGTCTCCCAGGAATACTGACACATAGGCTTGCAGGAGGGAAAATCCACAGTCAGAGACAGCAAGACCAGCTAACACCAGAGATAACAAGATGGTGAGAAGCAAGGCAAGAACATAAATAACAGAAACCAAGGCTCCATGGCATCACCAGAGCCCAGTTCTCCTAACACAGTGATCCCTGTGTACCCCAACACATCAGAAAAGCAAGACTGATTTAAAAATCACATCTTATGATGATGCTAGATGGCTTTAAGAAGGGAATAAATTGCCCTTAAAGAAATACAGAGGAACACAGATAAACAGGTAGAAGTTCTTAAAGAAGAAACACAAAATTTCCTTAAAGAATTACAGGAAAACACAAACAAAAAGGTGAAGGATGTGAACAAAACCATCTAGGATCTAAAAATGGAAATAGAAACAATAAAGAAATCACAAAGGGAGACAACCCTTGAGATAGAAAACCTAGGAAAGAGATGAGGAGTCATAGATGTAAGCATCACCAACAGAATACAAGAGATAGAAGAGAGATCTCAGGTGCAGAGGATGCCATAGAAAGCATAGACACAACAGTCAAAGAAAATGAAAAATTCTCTCAACCCAACACACCCAGGAAATCCAGGACACAATGAGAAGATCAAACCTAAGGTTAATAGGTATGGAAGAGAGTGAAGATTCCCAACTAAAAGGGACAGTAAATATCTTCAACAAAATTATAGAAGAAAACTTCCCTAACCTAAAGAAAGAGATGCCCAGATACATACAAGAAGCCTGTAGAACCCCAAGTAGATTGGACCAGAAAAGAAATTCCTCCTGTAACATAAGAGTCAAAACTCCAAATGCACAAAACAAAAAAATAATATTAAAAGCAGTAAAGGAAAAGGGTCTAGTAACATATAAGGGCAGATTTATCCAATTTATACCAGACTTCTGACCAGAGATTATGAAACCCAGAAGATCCTGGGCAGATGTTATACAGACCTAAGAGAACACAAATGCCTGCCCAGGGTACTATGACCAGCTAAACTCTCAATGACCATAGATGGAGAAACCAAGATATTCCATGACAAAATCAAATTTACAAATGTCTTTCCACAAATCCAGCCCTAGAAAGGATAATAGACAGAAAACGCCAACATAAAAAGAGAAAATACACCCCTAGAAAAAGAAAGAAAGCAATCTTTCAACAAACCCAAATGAAGATAGCCACACAAACATAAACATAACATCAAAAATAGCAGGAACCAACAATTACTATTCCTTAATCTCTCTTAACATCAATGGACTCAATTCTCCAATAAATAGACATAGACTAACAGGCTAGATATGTAAACAGAACCCAGCATTTTGCTACATACAGGAAATGCACCTCAGTGTTAAAGAAAGACAATACCTCAGAGTAAAGGGCTGGAAAACAATTTTTCAAGCTAATGGTCTCAAGAAACAAGCTGGAATAGCCATTCTAATATCGAATAAAATCAACTTTCAACCAAAGTTATCAACAAGGTTAAGGAAGGACACTTCATACTCATCAAAGGAAAAAAAAATGTATCAAGAAGAACACTCTCAATTTTGAAAATGTAAATGCAAGGCCACCCACATTCATAAAAGAAACTTTAGTAAAGTTCAAAGCACACATTGTACCTCACACAATAATAATGGGAGACCTCAACACCCCACTCTCAGCAATGGACAGATCACATAAATACAAACTAAACAGATACACAGTGAAACTAAAAGAAGTTATGGACGAAATGGATTTAATAGATATCTATAGAACATTACATACTAAATCAAAGGAATATACCTTCTTCTCAGCACCTCATGGTACTGCCTCCAAAACTAACCAAATAATCAGTCATAAAGCAGGCCTCAACAGATACAAGAAGACTGAAATAATCCCATGTATCCGTTCAGATCACCAAGGACTAAGGCTGATCTTCAATATCAATGAAAACCACAGAAAGCCCACATATAATGATAACTTTGTCAAGGAAAGGAAGAAATAAAGACAGAAATTAAAGACTTTTTAGAATTTAATGAAAATAAAAGCATGACATACCCAAACTTATGGGACACAATGAGAGCAGTACTAAGAGGAAAACTCATAACTCTGAGTGCCTCTGTAAAGAAACTAGAGAGAGCACACACTAGCAGCTTGACAGCACACCTAAAAGCTCTAGAACAGCAAAAACCAAAACCACCCAAGAGGAGTAGATGGCAGGAAATAATCAGACTCAGGTCTGAAACCAACCAAGTAGAAACAAAAAGAACTATACAAATAATCAACAAAACCAGGAGCTGGTTCTTTGAGAAAATCAACAAAATAGACAAACCCTTATTAGACTATCCAGAGGTCACAGAGACAGTATTCAAATTAACAAAATAAGAAATGAAAAAGGAGATATAACAACAGAAACTGAGGGAATTAAAAAAATCATCAGATCCTAATGCAAAAGCCTATACTCAACAAAACTGGAAAATCTGGATGAAATGGAAGATTTTCTAGAAAGATACCAAATATCTAAGTTAAAGTCAGGATCAGATAAACCATCCAAATAGTCACATAATCCCTAAAGAAATACAAGCAGTTGTTAAAATTCTCCCAACCAAAAAAAGCCCAGATTCAGATGGGTTTAGTGCAGAATTGTACCATATCTTCAAAGAGTACCTAATACCAATACTCTTCAAACTATTCTATAAAACAGAAACAGAAGGACCACTACTCAGTTCATTCTCTGAAGCCACAATTATGCTGTGTATTCTCCCTTGGAAATGGAACAGTTTGTGTGTAATCAGGAACTTCTGACAATTTCCTTTCATAGAGGACTCCATAAGAGATTTTTTTCTACTTCTATAATGTTTAATGTTCCAAATAGATTTTTAAAACTGGTTGTTTGCATAATACCTTTAGCTTTAGTACATTTAAGAGGCATTTAACTATTATAAATTATTTTGATGACTTAAAAATGTCAATACTGAGTTGTATATTTTAAAATAAATTTTATTAGTTTAATAATAAACTAAAGGAAAAATGGAATACAAAGCTAAAAAAAGAGAATTCTCAACAGAGGAATCTCAAATGGCTAAGAAACACTTAAAGAAATGTTCAACATTCTTAGACATCAGAGAAATGCAAATCAAAACAATCCTGGCATTCCTCCTTACACCAATCAGAATAAATAAGATCAGAAACTCAATGTACTGGTGAGGATATAGGGAAAGAGGAACACCCCTTCATTGTTGGCAGGATTGTTAACTTGTACAACCACTCTGGAAATTAATCTTGCATTTCCTCAGAAAATTGAAAATAGTTCTACTTGAAGATTCAGCTATACTGTTCCTAGGCATATATCCTTTTGCTTTTCTACCATATCACAAGGACATATGCTCTATGATGTTCAAAGTAGCCTTATTCATAATAGCTAGAAACCAAAAGCAGCCTAGATGTCCCCCATGGCTCATTTACACAGGAATATTATTCAGCTATCAAAAATAAGGACATCATGAATTTTGCAGGCAAATGGATAGAAATATAAAATATCACCCTGAGTGAGGTAACCCAGACCCAAAATGACATGAATGATGTGTACTCATTTATAGGTGTATATTAGCCGAAAATTACAGAATACCCATGATATAATCCACAGACAATAAGAAGCTAAACAAGAAGGAAGGTCCAGTGGGGATACTTAAATCCCACTTAGCATGGAGAACAAAATAATCATGGAAGGAAGAGGGAGGGATAGAATTTGGAGGAAGTGGGGAGGAGAGGAAAAAGTGTGCCAAAATCAGGTATGGGGTAAGAAAGAGAGAGGTTCAGAGGTATAGCTGCAATTCGTTCAGAGTTGGGAGAACCTCTAGAAAGTTCCAGAGACCTGGGATGGGGAAGGCTCCCACAACTCAATGTGGTTGACCTTAGTCAAAATTTCCAACAGTAGAGATATGGAACCTGAAGAGACTACCTCCAGTAGTTATAATTCTTAAGGAGATTAGCTCTGCTGATCTAGGATGACAGGAAAGTTGCCCTATGAGCAAAACCCTCTGAAAGCAGAAGTTTGCAGTATCAGTTATGTGAGGTGGTTATGGAGGCATGGAACATATTTGTTGAGGTCATGGAGTCTTACTCCTCAATTACACAGAACAGCTGAGGCAGATGTGAGACACGATGAGTGTCCTTGAAAATAAGCTCCAAGAGGCCATTGTGTAGCGATTGGCAAGTGAAGATTAAGTTACAAGGGAGACCCGAGAATATTGGCGTGGGCATCCTGGAGGCCTTGAGTAGCATGTCAGAGAGTGCTTGCATTTACAGAGAATGCTTTGAGGACCATCGTTCAACATTATCACTGATAATTCCTATGTCTTTACAAGTCCCCATGCATGGAAGCTAACTTTGTAGACCCTTCTTTATACTCTGAGGCATGTTCCTCTTTTGCATAATCTCTAATTTCCTCTCAAGGATATGTGTCTCTTTTCAGTCATATAGGTACATGGATTTACCCATATGCCACTGAGAATAAAATATTTTACTTCTGACTGGACTTTAAGCCTTAATCACATCATGGTATTGTCACGAGGGCTAGGTTGTGAACCTCAATTACCTTAGTCAAGGCAAAAATAGTACTGCAATAATTCCCAAAGCCAGAACATTTGCAACAGGTATTCAAGTTTAGACTGTATAATTATTACAAGCAGATGAATTGTGTTAGGTTTTATTTTCAGTGATTTCATGTAGAGATTTATGTAAGCCTCAGTATGTCGAGGCTTACATAAATTATATAACTGTTAATTATATAATTTTGTCCAGTGACTGGAAATTTTTTTGGTAATGTGTCCAAAGAGAAGTTATCACTCACAAAATTGAAAATGTACTAATTTGGACCATTAGCTATTTGACAGTGAAATTCTTTTGCATTGAAGAAAAATACACAACATAGGTTTTTAAGAAATGTAATGTTTCTTATTTATAGATGCTAAGTGTAATTATGCTGTGTTTAAAGTAGTCTAGATACAGTATTTATTCTCAAGGACTCTGGCATAGTTAGCTTGGATACTCCACTTCATGGATGGTGGTAAGGAATAAAATCACAATTATCTCATACTATGGTTCCCTTGTCTATATGGTTTTCATAAAAATATGCAGGAGAAGATGGCTCAGCTGTTATAACCACTTGGTTCTATTGCTGGGGACATGGGTTCCTAGCACATGACAGCTCATACCCATATATAGTTCCCATTGTGGCATTTCTGCATCCTCTTCTGGACTCCCTGGGTGCTAGTTACATACAGGGTACCTACAAACATGCAGTAAAGCACTCGTTACAGGGACAAAGATGGAGCACAGAACAAGGGAATGGTCAAATAATCACTGGCCCAACTTGAGATCCATCCCTGGGCAAGAACCAATCCCTAACACTATAAATGAAACTGTATTATGCTTATATACAGGAATCTAGCATAACTGTCCTCTGAGAGGCTCCACCCAGCAGCTGACCAAAATAGATGCTGAAACCCACAGCCAAACATTAAGCCGAGCTTGGAAGTCCTGTGCAAGAACTGGGGGAAGGACTGAGGAATCTGGAGGGGATAGGCACTCCACAAGAAAATCAACAGAGTTAACTAACCTGGACCATTGAGGGTTCCCTGAGACTAAATCACAAACCAATGAGCATGCAAGGTCTGGGCCTTATCCCCGCCCACTTACATAGCAGATGTGCAGCTTGGTCTTCTTGTGGCTCTGATAACTAGAGTGAGCGCTTACCCTGACTCTGTTGCCTGCTAGTGGATTTGCTCCCCTAACTGGGCTGTCTTGTCTGTCCACAGTGGGAGAGGATGTGCTTAGTCCTGCAGTGACTTGTGGTGCCAGGGTGGGTTAGTACCCAGCGGGGACCTCACCCTTCTCAGAGGTGAAGGGGAGGAGGGGATGGAGGTAGATGTCATGTGAGGAGGACTGGGAAGAGGGCAGGACTGCATCTGGGATGTAAAGCTAATGAATAAATAAACGAAAGAATGAGTAGGAAAAATCAAAATAACAGTAAAAACTTCAAGAAAAGTTCATGGCTGTCTTAACTTTTGATTATCTAAATGCTAAAGTTTGTGATGAAGGTAGATTTTACATAGAAGCAAGTTTATTGAAAACATTTGTCAAGTAATTCACTTAAAAACATAGTAAGGTTTAATATTCATTAGACTTACTTTTAATTATGTTATTCAAGAATAATAAGTATTATCTGAATCTTAGTTTTCACAGCTTTTTGTCTTGAAATTAAATGATGCATTCCATATCATCTGCTGTAAAACAGATTTTAAGTTTCTAATTAAAACCTTTTATTCATCTGCCACAAACCTTCTGTATAATTTTAAAAAATTAAACATTTTAGCTTTAAGACACTGGTATTTTAGACGCAGGCCATCACTTAGTGTGACTAAGCTTCTCCCAAGTATGTTAAATGCCATCTTAGGAAGACATGATTCTGGGGACTTGAAGTTTCCAATTTCTTGAAACTATAAACACTGTGGAGTTTTCTAGTGAAGAGAATATGGTGAACGTGGTAGAATTTATACAAGAGTACCATGCTCATCTTGAGAACACACTCTCCTTTTCTGGCTTTGAGCAAACAGGATTCTTGCTGCCACATGGCAAGGAGCTAAGGCTGTTTAGCAAACAGTGGATCTCAGTCTGGCAGCTGGAAAGCCATTAAACTACAAATACATACATACGTAATACAATTGGGGGCCTATTTATTTGGTATCTTTCTAATTCAATTTGCAGAGATTTCACTGGTTTTGTTGCAATAATTTTAATGACTAATGAATTTAATGGGATGTATTATAAAATAAAGCATTTTGAGGACTTAATGCAACTTCAATAGTTTAGAGATCTTATATGTAAAATTTAATCAGTGACATAGGAGATATGATATTTAGTGACAAACACCATGGACCCTTTGGTTTTCTGGCCAGATGAATTATGCTGCTATGATTACTTTAAAAAGTATGTATCACTTAAGGAATTTTAGTGTATGGAACATAATATACAAGTTTCATTTTCATAAGCACCGCTGGCTCCCCGGAGATCGATGACTGAAAATAGGCCTTCAGATTTATATTGGATACTTTCATCATATGCATCTATCTGTCTATCTATCTATCTATCTATCTATCTATCTATCTATCTATCTATCATCTATCTACCCATCCATCCATCTATATACATATATGTGTGTGTATATGTGTATACACACACACATATATATATATACATATATATATATATATATATTTATTTATTTATATATATATTATTCAAAATTTGGCTAGACATTGTCCAGAGAGAGGGTTCATCAGTCGAGTATTGGCTGCCCTTGTGGAAAACCCAGGTTTAATTTCCAGTGCCTGCATAGTGACTCACAAACATCTGTACCTCCAGTTCTGGTGCCCTCTTTTGAACTCCATGGGTACCAGTCATGCATGGGGTACACATATGTACATAAAGGATTCAGTGCCCTCTTTGGTCTGCCACAGGCAACACATGCATGTGGTACACATATACTTAAAGGCAAAACACCCATACACATAAACTAAAATAAAAATATACAAATCTTTACAAAATGAGATACATGTATAAAAACAGTGGCTATATTAGTCTGACATATAGTTGCATCTAAAATTTTGTTTAGTTTTTGATTTTTACTAAGACATAGATCAAAAAAGAGTCAACACTTGTTGATAGTTTCGTCAGGATTTAGGATACAAGTGTCCTAGCACACCTCTCTCTCTCTCTCTCTCTCTCTCTCTCTCTCTCTCTCTCTCTCTCTCTTTCAATAATTTAACATTAGTTAAAAAACAGAGGTTTTTTTTTTTCATAGTTTAGATTCTATTTCAAATGAATATGTTTGGCCCGGAAAAATGGCTAAGTGGTTATGAGCACTGACTGCTCTTCCAGAGGTCCAGAGTTCAATTCCCAGCAACCACATGTTGGCTCACAACCATCTGTAATGGGAACCAATGCCCTCTCTGGTGTGTCTAAAGACAGCAATAGTGTACTCACATATATAAAATAAATAACTGTAACAACAACATCAAATGAATATGTTTTAATTCTCAAAGCAAAAATGTTTCCATAAATAAAGTTGATATTTGGTTTGCATATAGAATTTTTATATTTATATTTGTTTTTTGAATATTTATTATAATTGTCTTAGAAGTTCTTTTTTCTTTGATTTCTTTCTCTTCCTTCCTTCCTTCCTTCCTTCCTTCCTTCCTTCCTTCCTTCCTTCCTTCCTTTCTCCCTCCCTCCCTCTCTCTCTCCCTCTCTCTCTCTCTCTCTCTCTCTCACATTACTTTTGCTTTTTTATAGCCTAGTCATTAACCCCCTCCTGGTCTACCCTCCAACAGTTTCCTCATCCCATTCCTTTCACCCTGTCTGACCCCCCTGCACCTCCCCACACTACCTTACCTCCTCCTGGCCTCCCACTCCCTGGGGCCTCAAGTAATTCAAGGGCTTAGGTGCATCTTCTCTCACTGAGGCCAGACCAGGCAGCCCTCACAAAGCAGAGGCTTTGAGAACAGCATTTAATGTCACCTTCCTCTCAGCAGGAAGCACATCAGTCTCATAAAAATACTGTATGTCTTTTCCTTCTTTTATTTGAAAATTCCCTCTTTAGGGCAATTTTATTTTATAGGTCTTCTGGATTGAACTGTACCTCCAAGTACACTTATTTTTTACAGTCAATTATTTCGGTTTCTCACATATATTTAACTGAGCTGTTTAAGATATTTTCTTCATAAACATATGCATATGACCAGTTTAGCATTGGCTAATTCTGTTACACCCAATCTTTTGAGTCACCTATTTTTCAAAACATAAAATGTTGCTGGGGAATTGAATCACTGAGCAGTTTTTATTACTGACATTAGATCATGATTCTATATTTAATAAAAGGCCTGTTGTTATGCTCAGCCTGATGTATGATCCAATATATCTTTCTACAATCTACAGCAAAAGACCAGCTGCATAATATATTATTGTGGGATCCTGGGGAGAATGGACATGAATGTGCTTCCACAAATCATGAGGCTAAAGTCATTATCTTTCACTTTCTGTGCCACGTTGTCAATCTCATCTGAACCATAGAACAGTTATTGTGTCATTTCTCTGAGAAAAGGCAATTGATAACACTACTGGCATCTTCGTGGTAGGGAAGCAGCCATTTAATTTTCAGACTTTAAATTCATATCTTCGGAGAGCAAGGGATAGGAATATTTCTGCCAAGACAAGTGAATTCTCTCTCAAAAATAAAGAAATTGAGGAAGAAAATTTGGGGTCTTTAAATATATTTTCTGTGTTTTGTCCTCTATACACAATATAAATATACATATATATATATATACATGCATATATATATATGTATATGTGTGTATATTCATAAAAATAGTTTACATTTAAAATTCTTCATATTCATTTTCACATATCACTCTCTTATTCTGTAAGAAATGACTCAATTGAATTGGAATTGAATCACATCTGCTCATAAGTTGACCTCACTTTCCTGAGCCACTTAATCTCAAAATAATGTACATTTTTAGAAATATTACATTTTTATAAGATGACCTTTGTATCTATACTGTCATTTGTATTCATTTAAAACATAAGCATTCCTTTGTATTCAATAGTTATTGAATTCCAAAGTATTGCATGAAGATTACTTGAAAGAGGGTGATGTTGGTCAGTACTTCTTTTCTTTTATACTAATATTAATGAGACATATAGCATATGTTTGAAATATAATGTATTATATACATAAGTAAGTGCCTTTGGCATACCATCTAAGGGATCCTAGTACACAGAAAAATATTATAATAAATTTCCTTTTCATAAACATCACTAGATTCCCTGAAAGGAATAGGGAAGGAGAAAATAGGCTTAAAATAGATGACCATCTCTGCTGAAAGTCACAAATGATAAATGATAGATAGATTGATAGATAGATAGATAGATACATACATACATACATAGATAGATACATAGATACATAGATAGATACATAGATACATAGATAGGTACATAGATACATAGATAGATAGATAGATAGATAGATAGATAGATAGATAGATAGATAGTGTATTAGTCAGGGTTCTCTAGAGTCACAGAACTTATGGATAGTCTCTAGATAGTAAAGGAATTTATTGATGACTTACAGTCGGCAGCCCAATTCCCAACAATTGTTCAGTCGCAGCTGTGAATGGAAGTCCAAGGATCTAGCAGTTACTCAGTCTCACGCAGCAAGCAGGCGAAGGAGCAAGAGCAAGAGCTAGACTCCCTTCTTCCAATGTCCTTATATTGTCTCCAGCAGAAGGTGTAGCCCAGATTAAAGGTGTGTTCCTTAAACTTGGAGATTCAATCTTCTGGAATCCATAGCCACTGTGGCTCAAGATCTTCAAACCAAGATCCAGATAAGGATCTCCAAGCCTCCAGATAAGGGTCACTGGTGAGCCTTCCAATTCCTGATTGTAGTTCATTCCAAATATTGTCAAGTTGACAACCAGGAATAGCCACTACAATCCACCCCTTGTCAACTTGACACAAATAATATCTCATGTTCACATGAAACAATAACAAGGTTGTAAATACGCCTAACATGATATAACTATCCCTCGTACAATCGCAAACGCATTAGTAAATTTACAATGGGCATTCATATTACTTTATAATCCTCGTTTCTGCAACTGGTTACGTGGCCTTAATTGGTATTTATAACTACCTTCCTCTACTACCCATTCTGTATTTCCTTCACCTTCAGCCAGCACCTCAGCAGGTCTTGGCTCTTTTCCTGGAGGATTGACCCATACCTTCATTCCTGATGGGTCTGCGGCCTTTGTCATCCTGCTTGGATTAGGCTGTTGTAGTTTCCCATTGACTTTAATCACAGGACATGGTAGTACTAAGAGACACCCTAAGGGATCTCCTACACTCCAGACATAATCTTGCTTACCACCATTGTGAAGAGGTAATCCAATTTCCCCATGGTAATCTGGATCTATCACCCCTCCTAACACTGTTATTCCTTTTTTAGCCTGTTGGTTTAAGGGCATTAGTAGCCCAAAATGACCAGGGGGAAGTCTGAGCTTCCAGTTCAATGGAATGTTTGTTGTAGCTCCTGGTAGAAGCACTCCCCTCTCTGGAGCCAAAACTTCTAGGCCAGCAGAACCTAGAGTTATGGGGACAGGAAGCAAACATTTTCCTAGAGGGTCACTAGGAGTGATAGTAAGTGGAACTATTCCTTTTTCCACCCCTTGATTCCTGGACCCATGAATCCTGGCTATGGGTGAAACTGTACCATATATTGAGCGCTGATTCAAAGCATATACTGCCTTCTGAAGAACTCTGCCCCAGCCTTCCAAGCTGTTACCACCTAATTGGCGCTGTAACTGCGTCTTCAAAAGGCCATTCCATCTTTCTATCAGCCCAGCTGCTTCAGGATGATGGGGAATGTGGTAAGATCAGTGAATTCCATGATCGTGGGCCCACTGTCGTACTTCTCTGGCTGTGAAATGAGTTCCTTGGTCAGAAGCAATACTGTGTGGAATACCATGACGATAGATAAGACATTCTGTCAGTCCGTTAATGGTGGTTTTAGCAGAGGCATTACGTGCAGGAAAGGCAAATCCATAACCAGAATAAGTATCTACTCCAGTAAGAACAAAACGCTGTCCTTTCCACGAAGGAAGTGGTCCAATGTAGTCAACCTGCCACCAGGTTGCTGGCTGGTCACCTCGAGGAATGGTGCCATATCTGGGGCTCAGTGTTGGTTTCTGCTGTTGGCAGATCTGGCAATCAGCAGCAGCTGTAGCCAAGTCAGCTTTGGTGAGTGGAAGCCCGTGTTGCTGAGCCCAAGCATAACCTCCATCTCGACCACCATGGCCACTTTGTTCATGTGCCCATTGAGCAATGACAGGGATGGCTGGGGAGAGAGGCTGACTGTCCACAGAACGGGTCATCTTATCCACTTGATTATTGAACTCCTCCTCAGCTGAAGTCACCTTTTGGTGAGCATTTACATGGGACACAAATATCTTCACATCCTTTGCCCATTTGGAGAGATCTATCCACATACTTCTTCCCCAGATGTCTTTCTCACCAATTTTCCAATTGTGATCTTTCCAAGTCCCTGACCATCCAGCCAATCCATTGGCTACAGCCCATGAGTCAGTGAATAATCGTACATCTGGCCACTTCTTCTTACAAACAAACTGTAATACCATGTGTACTGCCCGAAGTTCTGCCCACTGTGAAGATTTCCCTTCACCTGTGTCTTTCAAGGTTGTCCCAGAAAGGGGTTGTAATGCTGCAGCTGTCCACTTCTGGGTGGTGCCTGCATAACGTGCAGAGCCATCAGTAAACCAGGCTCTAGTCTTCTCCTCTTCGGTCAGTTGATCATAGGGAACACCCCATGAGGCTATAGGCACATGTTTGGCAGCAGATGGCATTGTAACAGGAGTAGAAACCATAGGCATTTGAGCAACTTCTTCATGTAACTTGCTTGTGCCTTCAGGACCTGCTCTGGCCCGATCACGTATGTACCACTTCCATTTGATAATAGACTGCTGCTGTGCGCGTCCCACTTTATGACTTGCAGGGTCTGATAGTACCCAGCTCATGATGGGTAGTTCAGGTCGAATAGTAACTTGGTGTCCTATTGTCAAACGTTCAGTTTCCACTAAGGCCCAATAGCAGGCCAAGAGCTGTTTTTCAAAGGGAGAATAGTTTTCTGCAGATGATGGTAGAGCTTTGCTCCAAAATCCCAAAGGTCTTTTCTGTGATTCACCTACAGGAGCCTGCCAGAGGCTCCAAACAGCATCTCTATCAGCCATAGACACCTCAAGTACCATCGGGTCTGCTGGGTCATATGGTCCAAGTGGTAGAGCAGCCTGCACAGCAGCCTGGACCTGTTGAAGGGCCTTCTCCTGTTCCAGGCCCCACACAAAGCTAGCAGCTTTCCGAGTCACTTGGTAAATAGGCCTAAGTAACACACCCAAGTGAGGGATGTGTTGTCTCCAGAATCCAAATAGACCCACTAAACGTTGTGCTTCTGTCTTGGTTGTAGGAGGGGCCAGGTGCAATAACTTATCTTTCACCTTAGAAGGAATATCTCTGCATGCCCCACACCACTGGACTCCTAAGAATTTCACTGAGGTAGATGGTCCTTGAATTTTGGTTGGATTTATTTCCCATCCTCTGATACGCATATGTGTTACCAATGAGTTCAAAGTGGTTGCTACTTCCTGCTCACTTGGTCCAATCAGCATAATGTCATCAATATAGTGCACCAATGTGATATTTTGTGGAAGATCCAAACGATCAAGATCCCTTCTAACTAAATTATGACACAGGGCAGGAGAGTTAATATATCCTTGAGGCAAAACTGTGAAGGTATACTGTTGGCCTTGCCAACTGAAAGCAAATTGCTTCTGATGGTCCTTATGGACAGGTACTGAGAAGAAGGCATTTGCCAGATCAATAGCCGCATACCAGGTGCCAGGAGATGTGTTAATTTGCTCAAGTAACGAAACTACATCTGGTACAGCAGCTGCAATTGGAGTTACTACCTGATTTAGTTTTCGATAATCAACTGTCATTCTCCATGATCCATCTGTTTTCTGCACTGGCCAGATAGGAGAGTTAAACGGAGATGTGGTGGGAACCACCACCCCTGCATCTTTCAAGTCCTTGATAGTGGCAGTAATTTCTGCAATGCCTCCAGGAATACGATACTGTTTTTGATTCACTATTTTCTTTGGCAGAGGCAACTCTAAAGGCTTCCATTTGGCCTTTCCAACCATAATAGCCCTCACTTTACAGTTCAGGGAACCAATATGAGAATTCTGCCAATTTCTGAGTATATCTATCCCAATTATACATTCTGGAACTGGGGAAATCACCACAGGATGTGTCCAGGGACCTACTGGACCTACCGTGAGTCGGACATCAGTCAAAACTCCATTAATCACCTGCCCTCCATAAGCCCCTACTTTAACTGGAGGGCCACAATGTTTCTTGGGATCCCCTGGGATCAGTGTCAACTCAGAACCAGTATCCAGCAGACCCCGAAAAGTCTGATTATTTCCTTTTCCCCAGTGTACAGTTACCCTTGTAAAAGGCCGTAGGTCCCTCTGGGGAAGAACTGGAGAAAGGGTAACAGCAAAACCTTTGAGTGTCTTATCAAGATCCTTCCTCAGCGGAACCTGGCCACCCCTTCATTCAAGGGGTTCTGGATCTGCAAACTGTCTCAAGTCTGGAAATTGATTCACTGGCCGAGATTGCTGTTTACCACAATCTAATGTAGCCTTTCTTTCATTTGGCTGTTTACCACGATCTAATGTAGCCTTTCTTTCATTTGTTTGAGAATTTTTCTGCTTATACAGATCAAACAAATATGCAGTAGGCTTCCTATGTATTTCATTCCTGGAAACACCATGATTGGTTAGCCAGTACCAAAGGTCCAACCGAGTCATGCCATTATAAATTTCACCTCTCCTGTGCTGACCATTACTGGGTATGCTATTATAAACATTCTTTTGTCTACGCTGTCCATTATAATAACTAGAATCACCTTGTCTCCGGCGATTCAATGCTGCCACCTGGCCCTTGTTACCTCGGAATCCAACTAAACCCAGTGAATTTAATTCATCTAATTGAGCAGAAGCATCTCCAATGCTAAGATCTGGCACAAGGAAAAGGGAAAGAACAAAACCCTTCAAATGTGCTGGTGCCCCTCTCACCAATTTGTGTCTTATAGAGCTGGTGAAAGGCATATCTTCTGGACCTTCCCATTGTGGACAATTATGCTTTACACAATATATCCACTCTAGCATTGCAATTTCCCTAAGTCTTAAAATCCCTTCATCAACACTAAGCCACGGAATATCAGGCATCTCCAAGTCATTTCCAGTAGGCCATCTTTTGATAAACACCTCAGCCAACCATTCAAACAAACTTTTGACACCTTTTTTAACTATGCGAGCTTCTGTATTAAACCTAGAATCTCTACTCAGAGGACCCATGTCAATAAACTCAGCCTGCTCTAGTTTTATGTTCCTTCCACCCTTATCCCACACCCTTAAAATCCATTCCCACACATATTCACCAGGTTTCTGCTTGAATGAATTAGCAAACTCATTAAGCTCCTTAGTAGTGTAGCGAATTTCTTCATGGACTACACTTTCTACCTCCCCTCTAGGAGCCTGTTTTGCTTTGAGTCTGGTTACAGGTCTAGAAGAAACTATTGGTGGGCCTTGAGAAACATCAGTAGTGAAAGTCATTGCTGGTTTATCAGACTCTGCAAAATTAATTTCCTCATGTGGGGAAGGCATTATTTCAAGGGGTGGGGCTGAGGGTACTACTTCCTCAGGTGGGGCAAACCCTTGAGAATCTGAAGATTCAAAATTCTCAGCTTCAACATGGTCTTCCCACACATCCCCGTCCCATGTTGTAGGATCCCATTCTTTGCCAATTAGAGCCCTTACTTTAACTGTCGACACACTCTGAGGCTGAGACTTGAATTTTCGCTGTAGTTCAGCCAACCTTACAATGAGAGTTTCTGTTTGATTTTCTGCAACTTGAGCTCTATTGCTACAAGAGAGAAGATTCTCCTCAAGGACACACTTAGCAACTTTTAGATCGTTTACTTGTGTCTGGAGCCTTTTGATTTTATCACACAACTCCTTCCTTTCATTCATCATTTTTTCCACAGATACTAAGAGCAGCCAGCCAGTAAAATCATTTTCCGATTTTTTCCCCATCTTGTAGAAAGCTTTGTGCACTGAATCACCTAATTCATTAAGAAAATCAAGGTCATTAGCTTCTTTAAGTTCGGAATATAGTTTCAACCATGGGTCTTCAAAATTCTCTGAGCTCCCAGGAGGGAGAGAATCTGGAGAGGTTTCAATAGTTGAAAGTGCTGGTGGATCAACAAGCCAATTCCAGTATTTTAAAAGATTCATCCTTGTACTTCTGTTACTCTAGAACCACTCCTGGTACCAACTTCTGTATTAGTCAGGGTTCTCTAGAGTCATAGAACTTATGGATAGTCTCTAGATAGTAAAGGAATTTATTGATGACTTACAGTCGGCAGCCCAATTCCCAACAATTGTTCAGTCGCAGCTGTGAATGGAAGTCCAAGGATCTAGCAGTTACTCAGTCTCACGCAGCAAGCAGGCGAAGGAGCAAGAGCAAGAGCTAGACTCCCTTCTTCCAATGTCCTTATATTGTCTCCAGCAGAAGGTATAGCCCAGATTAAAGGTGTGTTCCTTAAACTTGGAGATACAATCTTCTGGAATCCATAGCCACTGTGGCTCAAGATCTTTAAACCAAGATCCAGATAAGGATCTCCAAGCCTCCAGATAAGGGTCACTGGTGAGCCTTCCAATTCCTGATTGTAGTTCATTCCAAATATTGTCAAGTTGACAACCAGGAATAGCCACTACAGATAGATAGATAGATAGATAGATAGATAGATAGATAGATACATAGATAGATACATAGATAGATAGATAGATACATAGATAGATAGATACATAGATACATAGATACATAGATAGATACATAGATACATAGATAGATACATAGATACATAGATACATAGATAGATGCATAGATAGATGCATAGATAGATACATAGATACATAGATATATAGACACATAGATACATAGATGTCCGATGTTAGAAAGAAAGAAAGAGAAAGGGGGGAGGATAGATAATGTTTGCAGTATTAGTATTAGTATTTGAACCCAGAGAATTTCACATAGTAGGAATGTGCTTCACCACTAAGCTACATTCCCAGCCCTGTCTTTTAATAAATAAAGAACCCATATGATGCCTTGTTTTTGTTTGTTTTCTGAACCATACAGGGCACCCTAGAAAATCAGAGGACTATAAAATTACATAAAGTTCAAATACTTATGGATATTTGTGTGATGGATACAGCAGCATGTTTTACACATACTATGATATGTTATGTGCATGGTAGCATATGAAAAATACAATACATTATGGTCATGCTATCATATGAATAACATAATGTAGCAGGGATAATTTCAAAGAAAACCTCCAACTTTCTCAATAGTGCTTAAAATGAAAAGGCTAATGAGACCTTATGCAAAGTATTCACATTCTTCTCTAAAGAGTGTCATAGCTTAGCATGTAGACCTCCAAAAACTGTGGAAGTTCAGTGCTCATGGTGGAAAGGAAGCCAGAGCAGAACTGAGTACCAGGAGTAATACAAAGAGCAGCAAGCTTGTCATAGCATTAGTGCAGAAGGCATGATCTCCAAGAATGGCCATGGAGGGTGATAGTCATTAGTGATTCTAAATTCCTGGTATACTTCTTCCATGCATTAGGTTTCTTTTTATTTAGACAACATCTGAGGTGAGCAACATTCCTATTTTACAAGTCCATAAATTGGTAATGTGATATTATCTATATTCTCAGTCTTTAAGATGTCAATTCCTGGCATGCACTATACATTAGCATCTAGATCCTGCCTTTTTACCACCTTGGTTCCTCTTACATTATCCTGACATTATAAGCTTTCTCAATACCACTTAGCAGGAACATTTTTATCTCTGATATTGTTTCTAATGACAAAGTGATCCTGTTAAAAATGTGTATCTTCTATCTTTGCCAAACCTTACATGAGTTACTGTTTCCATAAAAATATACACCTCAAATGAGATTATCTTCCTCATTTGACTTCTGGTGACTATGTGACATAAAGGCTTAGTCATTAATCACCTCTGAATTGTTGTATTGTGTAAAGTCAATGGGAGGACATGAGCTGGAGGATTAAAACCTTAAATCTGATTATTCCTTTGTCACTCCCAAGATTTAAAAGTTAAACTATGTTTACAACAATTATTACACAATGGCATAATGAGTAACTCTATTAAAAATGTCAGGTAAAATGCTGTGGACATTTTATGTTTATGTAAAAATGACATTGAGATGTTGACAAGTACAGTTAGTAAGTTAAATGAAGTGTAGTTTGCTTTGATCTTTATGAAATTTCTAAATATTAATCACTCTTAATCCAGGAACAGAGATGTCATACTTTTTAATTGAGTCAGCAATATTTCTCCATGGGTGCCTCATGTTTTCAGTGTACTGATCTTTCACTGTGTAAGTTGGACAGTATTTTATACTTTTTTGATATATTGTAAATGCAATTTTTTTTTCAGTTTTCTTTTCAAACGGTTTTGCTGTTAGTGTTAAGGAATGCCACTGATTTAGGGTATTGAGTTTGAGTCTTTCAACTTTACTGAATTATTTTTATTAGTTCTAATAGATCTAATTTTATTTTACATTCCATCCATTGCGACCCCTTCCCAGTTCTTCTTCCCACAGATCCTCATCCTACTCCTCCTTCCCCTTGTCTCCCAGAGAGGCTGCTTTTCCCCAGCTGGCCTCCCCTTCCCTATGGCCTCAGGTCACTGATGGATTAATCTTATCTTCTCCCACTGAGGCCAGACCAGGCAGTCCTCAGGTACATATGTGCTGGGGGATGGGGTGGCTTGGACCAGCCATGAATGCTTCCTGGTTAGTGGCTCCATGAGGTCTGGGTTAGTTGAGACTGCTGGTCTTCCTAAAGGGTTGTTGCCCTCCCCTTCAGCTTCTTCAATCCTTCCCCTAATTCAACAATAGGGGTCCCTAATTTCAGTCCTATGGTTGAGTGTGAGTATTTGCATCTGTCTCAGTCAGCTGCTGGTAGAGCCTCTCAGAGGACAGCCATGTTAGGCTCCTGTCTTCACTCTCTTCTCCATTTTTATCCTAGCAGTTGTTTTAGACAGGAACAGTTCTAGGTCAGAAATTTTGACTGTGGCTTAGTAGCCCTGTCCCACTGGAGGTCCTGTGTATCTACTAGAGGTGGACTCCCTCTCCCTAATGTTGAGCATTTTGAGTCCTGAGTCTCTCACCTCTGGATCTCTAGCACTTTCTAGAAGGTCTCTTCATCCCCCTCCCCCGAGGGAGCATATTTCCACTCATTCTCCTGGCTCTCTGGGCTTCTCTCCTGGTCCTCCTTTCCCCTCCCCCTCCCCTCTCCCACCTAGGTCCCTCCCTCCCTCTGCCTTTCCTGATTATTATCTCTGTCTTCCAAGTAAAATTAAAGCATACTTTTTAGTGCCTTTCTGCTGGTTACATTTCGTACGGTCTGTGGATTATATATGAGGTATTCTGTACTTTTTCACTAACCAGTGAGTGAGCACATACCATGCCTGGCCTTTTGGGTCTGAGTTACCTCACTCAGGATGATATCTTCTGGATCCATCCATTTGCATGCAAAACTCATGATGTGGTCTTTTAAAAGTATCTTTCTTCATTTTATTATTGGTAAGTGGCTCTTATCCTAATGGAAAATTTTTCATTAACTGTTCCTAGATACAGAAAAAATGCTTAAAAGCTAGACCCATAACACTTGGCCAATGACTATTTTTGAATAGAAATGGTTTTTAAGTCAGTGGTGGAATCAATTTAATTCATATTACCAAAAATGGATATTTTATATATAAATTGTATTTGTGTTGCTAAAGTCATAAAAATAGTTTTATGTCTCCTAATTATATATTTAGATCGACATTTTGAATAATTCATATTTTATTTTCTTGCCAAGATTCTGCTTAATAATTTTATGTATTAAAAATTAAATGTTTTTAGCATAACATTTAATGATTTCCACACCAATGTTTTTTATGGATACTAGTTTGATATTATTGTTTTTAGGAGATTTTGTGGAAGTAGAGACAGAAATTGTAAAATTTCATTGGTATTTGTTTAATTTTTTATTTTTGAAATAAGTTTTCTATATGTAGTGCTGGTAGCCCTCATACTCTCTATGTAGACTAGATTGGCCTTGAATTCCCAGAATTCTTCTGCTTCATGAATGTTGGGATTAAAACTGTGCGCCATTTGCATTTTAAAGTCGGGGATCCTTGATTCTTGACTATAGAACTTATTACCATTGTATAACATGATAATCTAAAATGAGTGCCATCCACATACATCTTTATAAATATAGTTTTACTAAAAAATCTTACTAAGTTAGGGAGAACCCACCTTCCTCAATTTCCAACCAACAATGATATTTACTTCCCACTATCTATCTATTAGGTAGTATCTAATAACATTTATTACCTTAGCTTTGCTTCAGTGAAACCCTTCTAGAGTTGTATTTTAGTTCCCAAGATTACTTTAGTCGTTGGGATCATTACCCTTGTTTATTGACTTAATTAGATTGACAAACACCTAGGAGACTATCTGCACACTCCATGTGAGTAGGAGAACACTTCAAGAAGTAATTAACTGATGAGGGAAGTGCTCACTGGATGTGAGTGGCAGGGTGGTGTCCCATCCAGCAGGACTTAAGTTATTCCGTGGATCGAGGAAGACCGAGGCTTGCAAGAGAAACCGGTGGAGAAAGGGGAGCGAGACGAAGCAAAGAGTTGTCAAGGTCTGTTTAATGAAGGCTAGGAGCCTGATTATAAGCACACAGTGAGAGAAAATAGGGAGGGGTCGAGGGGCCATAATAAAATACAGAGAAAGGGATGGACTTCTGGGGCAAATGTTGATTACAGGCTTCTCGCAGTTTATCTTGGGATGTTGGCCCCCTAACATTCCCGGGCGGCCTTCAAACATTCTGCAGTTTATCTTGGAGTGCCATAAACAGTCCCAGGCACCAAACGGAGACATGGAGGAGGAGGTGAAGCTGCCTTAATCTAAGCAGTTCTAGGTGCCAAGTGGAGACATGAAGGAGGGGGTGAAGTTGGCAGTCTTAGGTGCCTAGTGGAGACAATGAAGGAGGGGGTGACATAATTCCCTTCAAAGGGTCAGCCAGATCTTTAGGGTGAGTGTTACTGCGGGACCTAGTTTCCCACAGTTTGGTCTCTCACGGGGTGAACTGAATGCCTGGATGGGACAACAGGGAATGAAGTGGTACAGGTTTAGCGCTGTGTCTTCTGGTTGCTGGATGAATGGCTTTCCTCTGCCATGCAGTGTTGCCATGACTATCTGCCTCATACCAGGCTCAGAGAAAATATATCAATTGATTATATACTAAATCTATGAGCTAAAACATATCTTTACTTCTGTAATGTTGTTTATGTCTGATATTTTCCCACGGCAGTAAAAGTCTAACACAGACTGCAGAGCAGAAAGATTTTCAAAACTTGCAACTTTTTGACAAAATAAGCATGTTTACAGTTGTTATCAAGCCTCTAGTTCCCGTTCACTCAAACAGTGTCGGGAATGGGTCCCTTCTTTGAGAGTGGGCCTTAAGTCAAACACATTCTGTGCCACCACTGCCTTAGCAAATTTTGTTGGCAGACAGAATGTAGGTCAAAGATTGTGTGCGTAGGTTGGTGTCCACATTTCTTTTTCAGTAGCCTCCATAGTAGCTTCATACATTAAAGAGACTAGAACATGGGGTAAAGACTCCATATAGGCACCAGCTTGAATCCTTTTTGCTCAATGAGTTGTGTGGGCGTTGTCTTCAGTAATGGGGCTCTACTATTAGATTGCAGATAGCAATCTCTTGTATCAGCAACAGCCTGGGTTGTTTCAGGATTTCCATGGAACCTCCCATGGCCAACAACTCAATTGAATGCAACCTAGTCCTGCCATTGGAAGCCTTGCCTGGTTACAAAAGATGGCCAGTTGAGACTCTGTATCTAATCCTATTACCAGGAGTCCTCATTAGCCAAGGACCTAAGATAAAGCCAAAAGCTACTGGTCTGAAGAAAAAGTATCAATAAAATGACTCCTAGTGATATTCTGTTACACTCATAGATCAATGCCTTATCTAGTTATCAGAAGAGAGGCTTCCTTTGGGAACAGATTAGGACAGATGCACAGACCCACAACCAGACATTATAGGAAGAGACCCTAAGTATGAAGAATCTCTACAAAATCCTTCCTCTCAGAGCTCAGGAATACTGCAGAAAAGAAGGTTGAAAAGACTCTAAGACCCAGAGAGGATAGAGGGCAGCAAGATAGCAAGGACTTCTGAAGTAATTAAGTAAGGCACATAGAAACTGAAGCAACAAGCAGAGGAACTACACGTTAGCACCAAGTCTTCCGCATATACATTATAGTTATTGGCTTAGTATTTTCATGGGAATCCTGACTGTGAGAATGAGTGAGTTTCTAACTCTTATGCCTCCTCTTGAGACTCTTTTCCTCCATTGAGTTTGCTATGTTCAGCTCAGTATGATAGCTTTTGCTTTACCTCAGGATATTCCATTTTGTCATGTTTGGTTGTTATCTCTTAGAAGCCTGTTCTTTTCTTATGAGAAAGAGAAAAAGGGGATAGACCTGGAGGGGAGGGGAGTTACAGGGGAGGATTAGCATAGAGGAACAGAGGACTATAATCAGGATACATTGTATGAGAAAAGAATCTATTTTCAATAAAATGAAAAAAATCAAAAAGTTGTTATCAAAGGAAGGTAGTTAATGGGGAGACTAAATAAAAAACTAAGTATTCCACACAAAGACAATGAAAAGGAGACCTGGTGGACACCTTAGCAATCAACCAGAACCCAGTTGCCACAGGATCAAGGATGGGAAAATGTAAAATCATTTGGAAAAACTTTGCCCTGAACAGAGAACCCTGATGCCATCCGGTACATGCATAAGATCTCTTAGAGTAGTCTTTCCATAAGTTCATTTGCCCAGGCACTCAAGGCTACTAAAATTCTGGTCCAAAGAGATATGCTTACTCTTTGTAGTTCAACAGATAATGATACTAGCTTTGCAGATATACTAGAGTTATATGTATTGTGTGTGTATGTATACTCTACCATCAAACTATCATCTATCTATCATCTGTCTATCTCTATCTATCTATCTATCTATCTATCTATCTATCTATCTATCTATCCATCTATCTATCATCTATCTATCTACCTACCTATCATCTATTTATGCTACAGAAAAGCTTCCACATAGATTCCTAATGTTCGGATCACCAATATTGACTTGGCTCTTAAAGCTAGCTAAGTGGCTGTCCCCTTCCTCTCTTTGAATTCCATGTGCATCCCTCCTGAATCTACACACTTTATCAGAAAGTCAGAGATTCCTTGAATAGAGGAGGGCTATGTTTCCAGTTGAGAGGACATAAATTACTCCTCTCCCTTCCTAGAATCTCTAAAGAAGCTCCCAAATGAAAATCCCAGAGGCTAGGAAACAGGATACTGAAATCTCTATAATCAATTCGTGAGAGAATAATTTTTGAAACAGTGAGTGGAACCTAAGCTATAATGGAAATGCAGAAATTTACAGATGCTAATAGCACAGAATGTCTGTTGAGGGAATATTTAGGTAGAGACCAAGGCCAATCCAATCCAAGAAGGAGGCCATGTGAGTTGTGACCAGAAAGGCCATAGAAATAGAACTATCAAGCCCTTTGGAGATTATATCACAGTATCAATATCCCAGACATGGAAGGACAGGAGTTAATGTTTTCCCCGCTCTACTTAGATCTTTTATTTCCAGTCCTTTCTATTTTGGAACAGGAATGTTTAATCTGTGCTTTTGTGTCTTGTAAGTACAACATTTTTCAGAGTTTTCCATGAATCCCACAGGAAACTAGGTGACTGACATTTAAGTGAGGCTGGAACTTTTGAGATTGAAAGAATTAGTATTCTTTTTTGTTATATGGGGGGACGTTAGGCAGACGTGCAACTAGGTTGCATCTTTACTTGAGATGAAACACAATGTCAGGAGTGTGTGCTTAGGGTCAAGTAAGTGGCCTTGTGTTGATTAACCTTGACTGGGACATGATTAGATCCAGAAGGATCTGGGAAATTTATAAGAGCACGAATACAATTTAAAGGAAGGGCCAATGACTCTGAGTAATTGAAGTACAAATTACACAGGGAGCCTGGATGGAGGACAAACTGAAGAAAGAAGCCTAGTGCATCCTAGTTGTCGCACCAACAGGTCTCCTCCCTCGTGTTCTGCCTTCAGATAGACCCAGAAACAACAGCCAGCTAGCCCCAGGGAAAAGCATCTGTGACCCTGAGACTACAGAGATCATTCTTCTCTCAGGTTGATCATTCTTCTCCCAGATTGTTTACATTAGATATCGTGTCACAATGATGGAGTGCTTGAGAAACACATCCTTTATGTCGCTGTAATTTTCCACCCACTGAGCTCTACCCTGCTCAGTGACTGTAAATTTTTACTTGGCATGCTGTTTTTGGTATTGAGTGCAATCTTCTTATAATACTGTTTTCTGTGCATGTTGGAGTATTAAATAAACTGTCTTACTGTGTTTTAACACAAATATTCATTAATTATTTTCATTAACAATAGAAAGAAAGATTTCTTGGTAGGAAAGTAAGATATGCAAGAGAAGATTTTGATAGGATGACTGATGGGATTTTAGAGTCTTATAGTCAATAAAAATTATAGAGAGTCCTATCTGTTTAAAATAGATAATTACAGGCAATGTCTGCCAAGATGTACATGAGATGAAGCAAAAGGATTTCTTAGTTTAGGGTCTTCAGAATAGGAATTCAAAACTGCTGCCAAGATTTTATATCTCTTTTTAAAAAAAATGTTTATTGAGTCTTTGTGAATTTTATATTGTGTGCAGCAATCCCATTCATCTCCCTGTCCCTTCATATATGCCCTCACCCCTTGCAACCTCCCCACCTCAAATCAAATAAGATAGGGTAAAAAAAAAAAAAAGTCTTGTCATAGAAACTATAGTGTGTCACACAATATATGCTTTTGTTCACAAAATATACCCTTCTGTCCACAGATTTTTACTTGCAAATGTTCATTGCAATGAGACATTAGCCTGTTTCAAGGACACTGGCTTCAGCTATTCTATCTACTCTGGATCCTTACAGGGACTCCTGCCAGATAACCTGTTGTTGTCATGTGTCTTGGAGATTCTGCAACTTTAAATATGCAGGACCGACTCTTTTATGTGCTCTGGAAGATCATAGATAAGATAGATATTGTAGTGGGCCAACTCAAAGCCTTGGATCTGGGACTCAGAGGTAGCTAGGTTGGTCAGACTCCCAGCTCTCCTGCACCTCCAGGATGAACTCTCCAGCACTGCTCAGGCCAATTCACCCAAAGTCACACCCAGCAAGAGGCAGCATTTATGAGAAAAAGACAGTTTTTACAGACACTCCGATTTCTTATGTATTTCTGACCTCAGAGAGCTACTGAGATTTTTGAGAAATTGCACTAAAACAGCTTTCTCTCACACCTCTTCTTACACATGGACCTTGTCTCGCCCTGGTATAGTATCCCATGTTGCCATGTTAATTTTGATGGGTAACTTTTTCTCCTTCATGCCATTGTCACACTCACCCAGTCTTGGTGACAACAGGAAAGGACCAGGCTATTTAGCATATTAGGGAATGCCTAGTACATACCTAAGTGGATATGCACTGAAAATATGCCCACTCTCTGTGCCTGCACTAGCAATGTCCCCCAAAACAATCAACAGCAAGAACCACAAATACTAACCCTTGAACAGTGGACATTTGTTTTACCTAAACAGGTAGGTTGTAGAAAGAGTAACCTACTCTATAGCTAAATATTGATGTGGTCATATTAGTCACAGGCACATGGCTGCTGGTGCCACCTTGTCAATGCTGACATTATTGTTTCTACAAAGATGTAGCACATAGAAACATCCCATTTGCCACAAACGTCAAGAACAAAAGCAATGGTGTGTAATGACTTTGGGCTGAGAAGCAAGTGAATAGTAGTTCACCACCAATAGAACAAGTACTTTGGGTGAGATAGATCAAAGAGCTTAGGTTAGATTTTACAATAGGAGTTTTACATCGACATTTTTATTTTTTATTTTGTTGTGTCTGCTTACTTTATTTTGTTCTGTTTTTTGTTTGTTTGTTTTTTCATTTTATTTTATTCTTATTGGTTCAACACAGGACACAAGCTCTAAGGCCAATTCTCACTTCAGCTGGGAACTTTTCTCAGGTCTTCTTCCTGTGAACACTTGCTCTCAAAGGAGACCAAGTCCAATGTTCAGTTACACTGAAAGACTTCTAATATTTTCCATTGTTTTTAGAGTCCAGGCCTTCATTTATCCCCACATGTGCTAGCATTTTTGTTATTGTTGTTGCTGTTGTTGTTACTATGGACTCCCAAAGGTGACCTATGAAAGTTCTTAGGACTACTGCACCTTAGAAGTTCTAAGTTCAGCCAGGCGGTGGTGGCGCACACCTTTAATCCCAGCACTTGGGAGGCAGAGGCAGGTGGATTTCTGAGTTCAAGGCCAGTCTGGTCTACAAAGTGAGTTCCAGGACAGCTACGGCTACATAGAGAAACCCTGTCTCGAAAAAAAAAAAAAAAGTTCTAAGGACTACTGCAATTTCAAGGTACCCTGATTACACCTGGGCTACCATTTCAGATCACACTGTAAGAATTTTTTGGGTACAGTTCTTTAGTTTTACAGAACTGTGGATAAATGAAAAGTACACATAACAAAATTAAAATAGTATTTTTGTTACTATCTCATCCCTATATCCCAGCAAACTCATGCTTATCTTTTTGTCTTCTTCATAATAAAATATAGCGGCATTTATATTTATACTGATGATACATCATTTGGTTTTGCTCATACTTTAACATCATAAAAGTTATCTATGAATGCTTTGAGAATTACATTTTCTTTTCAGTAGCATATTTCTAAGATCCATTCATCTTAGTGCATGTAGGAGCTTTCCCCCTTTTCTTTGTAAGACTTTGGCTTTGTTACTATATACACAATTTATTAGATAAGTACTTGTTACTGTCAGTATTGTTTTGCTGTAAGCAGTGATGCTAACATTATTTAACACTACTTTTGTATTTGATACATACATTTTTGAAATTGTTCAAGGATGTGGATAGAATCATTGTTACATTTTAGAATATGTGAATGCTTACTTACAAGTTAAATTGATTTTCAGTTGATTTAATTTAATTTTAATTTATATATCTGTTATTTCTGAGGATAGCTTTTCATGTGTTTAATAATCCTTGGGTTTTTCTGTGAAATACCTACTTTTCCTATTTAGAAATTGGATTCTTTGAAACTTTTGTTTGAAATTTTTATTTCTATATTATTACTTGTGAAAGTGACTATATTTCAAATCCCTTGACCCAGCTTGGAGCCCAGGGCTTCTTCCTTTCCTGTGATTTGTTTCTTCCTTCACTTCTTTCTTTTCCACCCCTCCCTTCCTTTCTTCCCATCTTTCCCTCCTTTCTTTATTCCTTCCTTTGTGGATTAGAATCCATCAATGAATAGATGTTCTTAATTTTAAAATAAGCAAATGTGTAATGCTTTAAAGAAGAGCACTTTTGTGCTTTATTAAAAGGTTGGGTTTTATGCATACTAAATAGAAAAGGAATTTTCCTTATATTTCTTTATAAAAATTTAATGTTTTGTCTTTCATATTTAAGAGTTCATCCTATCTGAAGATAACTTTTGTATTTGTTTTAAGTAAGATTCAGATTCAATTTCTTTTCATTCCTCTTCTAATTAATGAACTGTTTCTCTCAGCAATCTGTTGAATATTTCCCTTCCTTATTGAGTGTCCTTTTGTACATTTATTTTTAAAATATTAAAATAATTATACATTAATATATAATATATCATACATGTTAATTATATATTTAAAATATTTTTATTTTGAATAATTTCATATATTTTATTTTGATAATATGTATCCCTCTTCCAACTTTTCTATGACTCTTCCTGTCTTCCAGGTCTACCCAACTTTGGGTGTTCATTCATTTTTTAACCCTATCATGTCCAGCTCATGCTGCTGCCTATATACTCTTGGCTGTGTGAGCATCTGGTAGAGCTTCTTAGACTTGCCTAAGACCATGCCATCAAAGAAAAAACTCTCCCTCTCTCAAAAGATATCATTTACCAATAACTCCATATATTTTTGTTCCCAATTAAACAAAGATCTCTGAGCTACTGGAGAAAGGGTATGTTAATGATGTCCCATTTAGGTCTGAATCTCGTCTGAAAGTTGTGGGTTTCAGGGTTAGTTATGTACTGCAGAAAGATGTTTCTCTGATGAAATTGGAGAGAGACAATTATCTATGAGTGTAACAAGAGGTCAGTTTAATACTATGTCTATTTAGCATAATAATAGTTATAGGTTCTTCCCTAGGATATAGGACCTGGTTAGCCACAGCTTCATGCACTCATAATGATACAAGATATGGTTCCATTCCACCTTGTGGAATAGGCCTTAACTATAATCAGAAAGTAGTTGATTACTCCTATTACCTCCATGTCACCATTGCACCAGTAGGCATATCTTGCTAATCAGATTTTGCAAGATCATAAGATAGAAAAGATTGATGATAAACTTTCTCCTCTTATGGTATGTGTAGCACCTTCCAAAACTTTGAAAACTAGGCAGTAGAGATGAAGTTTGACCAATGGAATAGAATTCAAGACTCATATATAAGATCACATTCTTATAAGCACTTTATTCTTGATAAAGATGACGACAATACACACTGTAGAAATGATGCCATCTTCAACAAATGGTTCTAGTCAAAATGGATAGCAATATACACAAGATCCTCACTCTATACAAAAACTCAACTCCAAATGGACCAAGACCCTCTATATAAGACCTAATACCCTGAACCTGGTAAAGGAAAAAAAGGAATATGCATGAATTTGAAGGTTCAGGAAAAGACTTCCTGATCAGGACTCTAGGAGTGCAATCATTAAGATAAATGATTATCATCCTGTGACATCATTTATCATAAAAGATTTTGTGCAGCAAAGTACACCATGATTCAAGTAAATAGGCAGTCAACAGGATTGAAAAATATCTTTATAAGCTGTACATCTAATAGGATTAGAATCTAAACCATACAAAGAACTTTAAAAATAAGTATCAAAGAAATTCCTTGGAAACCTGGGAATATATCTGCCTTAAGATCTGACTATAACACTCTTGGGAATATATACAAAGGAATCTATATCCTACTACAGAAAAACTTTCTTAACCATGTTGACTACTAATCTATTCATAATAGCAAGAAATTGAAATCATCTTAGTTGTCTGTCAATCAACAAATGGATAAATAAAACATGCTACATTTATACAATGGAAGCTCAGCTATTAAAAGAATGAAAATATAAAATTCACAGACAAATGGATAGAGCTAGAAAAAATCATCCTGAGTGAGGTAAAACAGATCCTTCAAAAAGCAAATACGATATCCATTTGCTTATATGTGGGTGCTAAATATTAAGCCTTCAAGCAGGCTACAATCTGTATAATCACAAAAATTAGGTATAGTGTAAGGGAGTACTAGAGAAACAAGGGTCTCCCCAGGAAGGATAACTTGAACAGATAGTTATAAATGTATTGGGGAGAGGGGTGGGAACAACTAGAATTGGAGAATCAAATGGCAAATGGGGAGAGAAATGTGGATTATGGGAGGGAATTTGAACAGGGCCAACTAAAACTAAGGACCATTTGAGTGGTTGAATGGAAACTTAATACAGTAGATGCTTCTTAAAATATATACATATCTAAATCAAATGGTTGGAGAGAAAAAGTCAAATTGGATATCTCTTATCATTGAATGACACTTTGAGTTCCAGAATTGGGTTACTTATAATTGAGTTGTTAGCCAAAGAGGTTCCATGGAAACCTCCAAACAACCAAGGTTATTGGTTGCTCTTTACAAATGTATGGTAATGTCCTATTGCTGAAAACAACACCTACATAACTCACTGAATGTGGAGAATTCGAGCTGGTACCTATTCAGAGCCTTCACTCTTACTGTCTAGGGTTCATAGAGGTGGAAGACAGTCTGTACACTATTGGAGGTAAAAGGAAAGTGATAACTCAGTTACAGTCAATCTACAATGGTGACTTGCCTATGAAATATGGTAGTGTAGTAGTGGTACAAAATAGTTGGTTAGGAGTAAGCAACCACTCCCTGATTGTAATTGTGGCCCACTCCTTGAGCTGGAACCAGTCCTGGACAGTGCCTGGTTGCCATGGACAAGAGATTAGGCAGGTCATGGGCCAAGAGGAAAACCAAAGCTACTGCTCTGCTAAAGGAACACAGTAACAAAATGAGCCCTGACAATTTCTTCTATACTCATAAATTAGTGTCATGATGAACTATCATCAGAGGAACTTCCTTCTGCAGTAGATGGGAACAAATAAAGAGAGTCACAACTGGACAATGTCCAGAGAATAAGAGACATTACAATACTTAATCCAAAACAGGATATCTCAGTCGAATCTCTGCCTTCATGGCTCAGGAAACTATCTAGAAACTGAGGTAGAAAGACTGAAGGAGCCAGTGGAGATGGAAGACACCAAGGATACAAGTCTTTCTAGAAACAACAGTGTTGGTGTATATGTGAACTTACAGAGACTGTGGGAACATGAACAGGGTTTGTACACATCTAAGCTAGATGTGGGCCCAGTGGTGAAAGGGAAAGTAGACCCAAGCACCCATCTTTAACCCAGAAGCAATCTCCAACTGATAACTGCTTGCAAAGAAAAATTTAGTTTTCTCCAATGGAGTCTCACTTAATATACAAACTACATTTAATAGCAGGCCCCATGTCCAGCAGTATTAGGACTGATTGGAAGACCCTGGAAGTCAGTAAAGGGAGCTGGAACAGAACATGAAAACCCCAGCTATCTGCTGCTATCTGTTCATGGCTTTCAATGGAGGGAAGACATAATAAAGGGCAAGAAGAATAACAGGACAGGAAGAATTCAGTGTGGTGGAGAATGGGAGGACAAGCAAAGAAGGAGATATGGGGAGGGACAACTAACATGTAGCTTTTGAAAAATGCTTGAAGGATTCTGTTTTGATCCTTCCTAAAATAAAAGCACATAGGGCTGGAGAGATGGCTCAGTGGTTAAGGTCACTGATTGCTCCTTCAGAGGACACAGATTCAATTCCCAGCACCCACATAGTGGCTCACATCTGTCTGTAACTCCAGTTCCAGGATACCTGACAGCCTCACATAGACATGCATCCAGGAAAAACACCAATGCACATGAAATAAAAATAAATATGCTATGAAATAAAAGCATATACAATGAAAAGTTTACATGGAACTACTCTATAACAGGGAAATCGTCCCCGGCTAGAAAACACAATTAAACTTCCTAGTGACAGGAATGGGATACTTTTTATTTTTATTTTTTATTTTTTTGAGTTGTTAGACACTGAGCTCAGAGAGACCTTCAATACGACTGGTGTTTGCCATTGCTCTGAATTGCACTCTAGAACTTGGTAGTAAATAAGACCCTACTACAGAAGACTCTACATCAGTGGCTCTCAACCTTCCCAATGCTGTGACCCTTTACAACAGTTCCTCATGTTGTGGTGACCCCAGCCATAACATTATTGTGTTGCTGCTTCACAATTATAATTTTGCTAATGTTATGAATCATAATGCAAATGCCTGATATGAAGGATATCTGGGTCACAACTCCGAAGTTGATAACTACTACTTTACAAGAGAGACCACGTGAAATCAAAGCAGCACTGACCCAGAAGCTACAGTATGTCTTTATCATGTATGGTGTCCGTCACATACATGGGCCTGTTCCTTGACACCCTTCATGATCAAGCCTTGATCTAAGACAGTCCATAGCTCATAGTGTTTTCTTGAGTAAATCTTATCCAATATTGCGTTACTAACTATATTATTCAAGATTTAACTTAGGAAGATCAATGGTGTTTTCAGTTCAAAGAACCAGAATGTCTACCTTTACATTTTTTCTTCCACACTACCCTTCTTTTGTACATTTGTATCCCCTTCCTCAAATTTTGAAGTCTCTGTAATTCACCTCTTGAAAAACATGTTCCCCTAACATAAGTAAAAGTTAAAGTGTGTGTGTGTGTGTTTGGGTATGTTCCTTACTATGAATTGTTACAAATACCTAATAGAGTTTCTAGGTAGAAGGAATTTATACTTTTCTTCAGACTCAGACAAAAAGAACTTGTCTAGTGCACTGCATTCCCCGGGAAGCTCTCATTTGTTTAGAAGCCCTTTATTGAGTGATGCTTTTCTCTTTGCTGAATGTCTCACTGCATGTGGCAGTAGGAATCAAGTGGGTGCAGAGACTTAATTGGTTTTGGAAAATGTTGCTGCAGAGCAGCTGTAGTCTAACAAGAATCTCTCAGAATATATGCTGATGAACAAGAACCTTTACTCACTACTGTAATTTTAAGGTGGCAGACTTCTTAAGGAAAGTGGTGAGGCAAATACAATTAAACAACTGTCTTCTGTCTACTTTCTGTAACATTTAGAAATGTTTCATTGAAATTCATAGAAAATAGGACTAGAACTAATCTAATATTAATAAAACAATTGCAGGTGAACATTGGAACCAAGTATTAATTCTAGTGTGTCCTGGAAAATGGCATCATTCCTAAACCTACAGAACCATCACTTTTCAGGAGCTGGCCAACAAAGCTCCACTTCTAAACACCTGGGAGGGATGCTTTGGTAAGATTCAACTTAATTCACCTGAGGCTACAAAGAATATTAGAAACTAAAAGCCACACATTGTCTAACAGACACTAAAGCTAAGCAAATATCTCTTCTCTGCCTGATTTCATGCCACGCCTTTATTCACTGGAGTTCAAGATCGATCTAGGTATTCCTGATCTAACACACCAGGTCCTGAAAGACAAATGCCAGTTGGTTTTGCATTTCCATTCATCTCCATTTTCTTGAGAACATGTGTCTGGTAACTATAATGCTTTATGGCTATACAGCTGCCACTGGTGTCTGCACATTCAATGTCTGATACACACAACCCCATAAACCATGCAACATGTGAACTCAAACTACACTGTGAGGTACCAAGTGGTTTCTCAAGTCTTCATATGACCTTATTCTGTTAGCCTTAACAACCATCAAGCACAGCTAATACATTACAGCCAACCAAAACCATAAGCAAATAGCAACCCAACTTTGTCTCTGCTGAAATGATTTTTAAAATCTGATAAATGGAGATGTAATTTATAAATAAATTCATGACTAAACCCAGTTGATGGATAATTTTTTCTATTTAAAAACTTTAAATATTAAAGTGGAATGTTATATAAATAAAAGGCTAAATATTGTATGTATACTGTATTTTGAAATATACATATATGTGCACTCTATTTGCATAATTTGTCTTCTTTATCCATCTCCCATGCCCCCATGTTCCTTATCAGATTCATAGTCTCTTTTTAGTTATTCTTCTCTCTCTCTCTCTCACACACACACACACCTGAATAAATACACAGTTATAACTGCTAAGTTCATTTAGTGTTGCCATATGTATATGTTCATAGACTGATTACTTGGAATTAGAAAGCAAATTAGAGGTTCATCTCCAGAGAAAGTTGGTTCTCCCTCCCTTAGCCCACATTTTGATAAAAGTATCTTACAAAGCTCAAAGCTAGTTCTTTATATTGGTTAACTTTCTTATAATCACATTGTGCTTCTTGAATACATAAAAACAAAAGCAGTGACAAACTGAAATCCATGATAATAAATTTGATCATTTCAGTAGTGCTTTAACAGGTTAGTCACCTGCAAGATGCTACAACAATTTTTGTTTACTTTTAATAAATTTTAGGGGTATATTCAGTAGTGTGCTAACCTAACAAGTGTTGTGATAGGTGTGAGTGCATGTGCTTGTAATTTGATTCTATGATGCTCTGCTACTGTGTAGAGGTTTCCTCCAAGGTTGAAACATTTTATCTTACAACAGATAGCAAACAAACAGGAAAGAGAACAATTCACAATGACTTCAGAATGTCTCTGAAACTATCCAGATTCTGTAGGACCCTCCCTAGCAGAGAAAGAAATAAATGGTACTGAAAGTCTTTCTCAGAGGAGTCAAGCTACAAAGGAGACTCTCAAATATGAAAAGTTTCAGAAAAGACACCAAGATGAAACAAGGTGCCTAGAAGAGCATAAACCAGCCATGCTGCCCGGAAAAGGTTTAGACAAATTGAGTCACTAGAAGAAGACACTCTCCAACTTGATGACCTGCCTGCTGTCTCTGTACTATGCTCATTTTCCCAGTATTTATGAGTTGTCTCCCATGTTGAGGTGGGCTTTAGTGATGCATATGTCTTTGACTAATTTCTGAAACTGTAAGCAACCTCATATCCACATTCCTGTAAGAATCCCTAATACAATTCATTGCTTCACTGTGTTGGACTTTGATGGTGTCTGCACTTTACTCTTCCCTGGGCCCTGTATCTGGGTTGAGTAGATATATCTGTGAGTTGTCTCTCCACAGGAAATGTCTTATCATGCAACATACATTTGTCAGGAATCCAGGATGATATTATTTTATTTTTAAGGCATATTTATTAGATATTTTCTTCATTTACATTTCAAATGCTATCCCCAAAGCCCCCTACACCCTCTTCCCTGCCCTGCTCCCCAACCCACAAACTCCTGCTTCCTGGCCCTGGCATTCCGCTGTACTGGGGCATATGATCTTCGCAAGACCAAGGGCCTCTCCTCCCATTGATGGCTGACTAGGCCATCCTCTGCTACATATGCAACTAGAGATACAGCTTGAGGGGGCAATACCGGTTAGTTTATATTGTCCTCCTATAGCAGGATAATTTTATGTTTGTGAACATAATATTAAAATTTATTTATAAAATACTGTCTTAATATATTTCAGATACGAATACTAGAGAAATTTGTGAATTATTTATATTTTTATAAAAATTTTATGACAGCCTTTGTTGTTTTTCTTTATCAAAACAGAACTTAAAGAAAACTTCAAATATTGAATTAAGGTCACACTAAAGATGGTTAGACACTATTAAAGAAAAGCATAGTATTTTAGACAAAGAGAGCTGATTCCAGAATTCTTGCCTTTTGTAAGAGAGACCATTAAAAAATGTCCTCCCCACTCGAGCACTGGGGTGCCTTGCCAGCGGAGTCTCCCGACACCCTCAAGGGCCCGCACAGGATTCCCCACGGGATCCTAACTCTGGTGAGTGGAACACAGCATCTGCCCCAATCCAATCACGAGGAACCTGAGACTGCATTAACTAGGGAAGCAGACGACCCGGGCCTGACCTGGGGCACAAGTCCCTTCCGGTCCACTCGAGCACCAGGGTGCCTTGCCAGCAGAGTCGCCCGACACCCGCAAGGGCCCACACAGGATTCCCCACGGGATCCTAAGACCTCTGGTGAGTGGAACACAACTTCTGCCAGGAGGCAGGTTCGAACACCAGATATCTGGACACCTTCCCTGCAAGAAGAGAGCTTGCCTGCAGAGAATACTCTGACCACTGAAACTAAGGAGAGAGCTAGCCTCCCAGGTCTGCTTATAGAGGCTAACAGAGTCACCTGAGGAACAAGCTCTAACCAGAGACAACTATAACAGCTAGCTTCAGAGATTACCAGATGGCGAAAGGCAAACGTAAGAATCCTACTAACAGAAATCAAGACCACTCACCATCATCAGAACGCAGCACTCCCACCCCACCTAGTCCTGGGCACCCCAACACAACCGAAAATCTAGACCCAGATTTGAAATCATTTCTCATGATGATGGTAGAGGACATTAAGAAGGACTTTCATAACTCACTTAAAGAAATACAGGAGAGCACTGCTAAAGAGTTACAGGTCCTTAAAGAAAAACAGAAAAACACAACCAAACAGGTGATGGAAATGAACAAAACCATACTAGAACTAAAAAGGGAAGTAGACACAATAAAGAAAACCCAAAGCGAGGCAACGCTGGAGATAGAAACCCTAGGAAAGAGATCTGGAACCATAGATGCGAGCATCAGCAACAGAATACAAGAAATGGAAGAGAGAATCTCAGGTGCAGAAGATTCCATAGAGAACATCGGCACAACAATCAAAGAAAATACAAAATGCAAAAAAATGTTCTCCCCACAAAGCCTCTCTGTGGTATGCTTTCCTACCAGCAACATAAACCTCACTGGGTACCAGTTAGAAAGTCAGGTCTTTAGAGACTTGAAGTTCTTATCATACAGATCTTTCACTTTCTTAGTTAGAGCCACGCCAAGGTATTTTATATTATTTGTGACTGTTGGGAAGGGTGTTGTTTCCCTAATTTCTTTCTCAGCCTGTTTATCCTTTGTGTAGAGATAGGCCATTGACTTGTTTGAGTTAATTTTATATCCAGATAATTCATTGAACCTGTTTATCAGTTTTAGGAGTTCTCTGGTGTAATTTTTTGGGTCACTTATATATACTATCATATCATCTGCAAAAAGTGATATTTTGACTTCTTCCTTTCCAATTTGTATCCCCTTGATCAACTTTTGATGTTGAATTGCTCTGGCTAGGACTTCAAGTACAATGTTGAATAGGTAGGGAGAAAGTGGGCAGCCTTGTCTAGTCCCTGATTTTAGTGGGATTGCTTCCAGCTTCTCACCATTTACTTTGATGTTGGCTACTGGTTTGTTGTAGATTGAATTTATCATGTTTAGGTATGAGCCTTGAATTCCTGATCTTGGCAGGATCAATATAGTAAAAATGGCTATCTTGCCAAAAGCAATCTACAGATTCAATGCAACCACCATCAAAATTCCAACTCACTTCTTCAACGAATTGGAAAGGGAAATCTCAAAATCCATCTGGAATAACAAAAAACCTAGGATAGCAAAAACTCTTCTCAAGGATAAAAGAACCTCTGGTGGAATCACCATGCCTAAACTACAGCTGTACTACAGAGCAATTGTGATAAAAACTGCATGGTACTGGTATAGAGACAGACAAGTAGACCAATGGAATAGAATTGAAGACCCAGAAATGAACCCACACACCTATGGTCACTTGATCTTTGACAAGGGAGCTAAAACCATCCAGTGGAAAAAAAGACAGCATTTTCAACAAATGGTGCTGGCACAACTGGCGGTTATCATGCAGAAGAGTGCGAATTGATCCATTCCCATCTCCTTGTACTAAGGTCAAATCTAAGTGGATTAAGGAACTCCACATAAAACCAGTGACACTGAAATGTATAGAGGATAAAGTGGGGAAAAAACCTCGAAGATATGGGCACAGGGAAAAAATTCCTAAATAGAACAGCAATGGCTTGTGCTGTAAGATCGAGAATCCACAAATGGGACCTCAAAAATTGCAAAGCTTCTGTAAGGCAAAAGACACCATCAATTAGACAAAAAAGGCCACCAACAGATTGGGAAAGGATCTTTATCTATCCTAAATCAGATAGGGGACTAATATCCAATATATATAAAGAACTCAAGAAGGTGGACTCCAGAAAATCAAATAACCCCATTAAAAAATGGGGCTCAGAGCTAAACAAATAATTCTCACCTGAGGAATACCGAATGGCTGAGAAGCACCTGAAAAAATGTTCAGCATCTTTAATCATCAGGGAAATGCAAATCAAAACAAACCTGAGATTCCACCTTACACCACTCAGAATCGCTAAGATCAAAAATTCAGGTGACAGCAGATGCTGGCCAGGCTCCATTGTTGGTGAGTTTGCAAGCTTGTACAGCCACTCTGGAAATCAGTCTGGCGGTTCCTCAAAAAATTGGACATAGTACTGCCGGAGGATCCCGCAATACCTCTCCTGGGCATATATCCAGAAGATGTTCCAACCGGTAAGAAGGACACATGCTCTACTATGTTCATAGCAGCCTTATTTATAATAGCCATGAGCTGGAAAGAACCCAGATGCCCCTCAACAGAGGAATGGATACAGAAAATATGGTACATTTACACAATGGAGTACTACTCAGCTATTAAAAAGAATGAATTTATGAAATTTCTAGGCAAATGGATGGACTTGGAGGGCATCATCCTGAGTAAGGTAACTCAATCACCAAAGAACTCACATGATATGTACTCACTGATAAGTGGATATTAGGCCAGAAACTTATAATACCCAAGATATAAGATACAATTTGCAAAACACATGAAGCTGAGGAAGAATGAAGACCAAGGTGTGGATACTTTGCCCCTTCTTGGAATTGGGAGCAAGGTACCCATGGAAGTAGCTACAGAGACAGTGTTTGGAGTTGAGACGAAAGAATGGACCATCTAGAGGCTGCCATACCCGGAGATCCATCCCATAATCAGCCTCCAAACGCTGACACCATTGCATACACTAGCAAGATTTTTCTGAAAGGACCCACATATAGCTGTCTCTTGTGAGACTATGCCAGGGCCTAGCAAACACAGAAGTGGACGCTCACAGGCAGCTATTGGATGGATCACAGGGCCCCCAATGGAGGAGCTAGAGGAAGTACCCAGGGAGCTGGGGGGATCTGCAACCCTATAGGTAGAACAACAATATGAACTAACCAGTATCCCCCCAGAGCTAATGTCTCTAGCTGCATATGTATCAGAAGATGGCCTGGTCGGCCCTCAGTGGAAAGAGAGGCCCATTGGGCGTGTAGACTTTATATGCCTCAGTATAGGGGAACGCCAGGGCCAAGAGGTGGGAATGGGTGGGTGGGGAAGTGGTTGTGGGAGGGTGTGGGGGAGTTTTGGGATAGCATTGGAAATGTAAATGAAATAAATACCCAATAAAAAAAAAGAAAGTCAGGTCTTCACCACTGCAGCATCAGAAATACTGAAAATATGACTCAGCCATATGAACTTTAATAACCCTTCCGCATGATTCTGAATTTCTCTAAATTTGAGAACTTCCTGAAATTATAGATGTATACAGAAGAAAACCTTCCCCAAAGATTCAGTGGCACAAGGCTGTGCTGATGATGCCGGCATCTTTACAACCTGAATCTTACTCCTTTCTTCTCTTTCATGTCACTGCTGTCCTTGGTTATTTTAACAAGCATGCTCCACACCCCTTAGGTGTGCCACTACCAAACCGCAGCACATCCAGCTGAAGCACTCAGCATGAATTTCTATTTCAAATGCTTACACTTAATTGGAAAGCAGAGGAGTAATCAGCACCCAATCATTTTGTGAAAGGTTGCACGGCAGCCCTGATTAAGTCACTCCAGGTAGCGTTCAACAACTGATAGAGGAATCAAAGCGGGAAGAGTACATGTTTATTCTACGGTCTTCAAAATGAAAGGCAGAATTCGTTGCATGCTGTTAGGTGAGGCATCCAATGTATTACCTCCTCCTTTACTGCTACGATTACTATTAAATGGAGAAGATACATGACCTTGTCCCTCAAATGTGGCTTAGGAACTAGAAAGTCACAGGTGCATAAGGAAGGCTAAGCAAAGATGCTTTAAAATAGCCAATTGTGAAGGGAACACAGGGGACTCTGGGAACAGGACCTAATCCTATCTCTATGACTGGTCAAGGAAGTCATTCATGGCACGCTATCTATTTCTCTTTATTTCCCTGAGGGTGAAGGTCCCCATGCTGCCAAAACCCACTGCCTGAGAAAGAATAACAGTAAATGATGACCAAATAAACCTTTACTTTTTGTAAGCTGGGGCTGATGTCTTCTGTTCCACATAAAAACACACTTCATACATACAGTTGCCACGTGATACACAGGAGACCTTTGATCTTCAGGAAATACTTGACAATATCTAAGCCACCCTTCCCATTTTCAAAATCAGTGACTTTTTCCAATTATTTATTTTTTAAGATAATACAATTACATTATTTATCTTTTCCTTTTGCTGCCCTTCAAATCCTCCTATATATTCCTTCCTGGTTATTTATCAAATCATGGTCTCCTTTTACATTAATTGTTGTTACAAGTATATATTTATATACATATATATTCCTAAATACAAACTGCTCAGTCTGCATGTTACTTGTATGTTATTAACGCGTTCTCACGCCCGGCCAGGAAGAACACAGCAAACCAGAATCTTCTGCGGCAAAACTTTATTGCTTACATCTTCAGGAGCAAGAGTGTAAGAAGCAAGAGAGCAAGGAAGAGAATGGCGAAACCCCATCCCTTTTTAAGGAGAATTATCCTCCACCTAGGACGTATTACTCCCTGATTGGCTGCAGCCCATCGGCCCAGTTGTCATCACGGGAAAGGCAGAACACATGGTGGGAAAACTGCCCCTGCATGTGTGCAGACTATGTTTACCACTTAGAACACAGCTGTCAGTGCCATCTTATAATGGCAAATGTGAGGGCGGCTCCTCACAGATCCCCCTTTTCTTTTAATAAGAGCAATAGGCCACCCATATTAATGAGAGTGGAGATAGAGGTCAAATCCCCAGTGTGCAGGTAAAGGAGCCGTACACATAACCTCCTCCCAGGCTCATCACCCAGAGGGGTCCTGGTCTGGTCCCGTGTTGTTTTTCCTGGGGGGAAGGACACTTGAACACTCAACCTTCTTGAAAGATGACATGTCTCCCTAGAATAGGCTCATTTTATGCCGCAGAGCCCTTCTATTGCAGTGCTTAGCCGTGCAACTCTCTCGGGCTGCTGAAGCACACTCACTCTATCCCGTGCAATGAGACTAGCCTCGTGGGATATAAGAGCTGAGTGGCCAGCGACCTATTGCCTAAGCATAGATATATCAGGGGAAGCTCCATGTTCTAGTCCTGCAAGCGCCTGGGCAATAACCACCTTGTCTCTCCTAGTTTGGGCCTTAAGCTTACAGACCAATCAAAGAAGCAACACTAATCCACAGCAAAGTGTATCTCCAAATAATATCAATCCCACCCATTCTTTAAAGAAGGAAAATGCTGAGGAGATCCAATTGGGTAATCCTTTGATCAGGGACAGGTCCAAGCGCTTGGAGTTGACCTGAATGATGGCAAGTCTCAATTCCCGAAGGGTCTGTTCAAATTCAGCCATCCAATTCTGTAACATATACTGAGAAAGACTTTTTAACAAATTAGCTGCCCTAGTAAATTTCTCATACTGAATGGAAGTAACGCATAATCCTGGAAACTTTTGTTCACATCCCAGCCACTTCTAAAAGATTTACTGCATTGACCACATAACAGGAATCTGACACAATATTAAGGGGTTCTAAAAAGGTTTTTAAAACTTCTAAAACCACTAAACATTCTACCACTTGAGGTGAATTTTCATTATATTGTTTGGATACCACTTTACCATTAGCCACATAGGCACCTATACCAGTTTTTGATCCATCAGTATATACCACAATCCCATTTTTAAGTGGGCTTCTTACCGTTATTTGTGGAAACACAACAGATTGATTTTGGACAAACTGTAAAAGTGGATGTTTTGGATAATGGTTATCTATTTGTCCTGAAAAGGAGGTAACTAAAACTGCCCAATCATTAGATATTAGGTGATATGGGCTCTGTCCTTCCTTGCTCTTGACGTCCTAACCCTTTTCCTTCTTTATAACCCATCTTTGCCATGATATTTTTTGCTTTAGCTGAATACCCTCTCAATGGGGCATTTTCATTAGACAAAATAAGTCCCAAATGCTGCATAATATCCCTTCCCCAGAGGTTAACGGGGAGTGGGAGCACATAAGGTATGAATTTCCCTTGCTGCCCTTCAGAGGATTCCCACGTCAAGGCAACGGAGCTTATAGTGGGACATGATTGATATCCTAGGCCCTGTAATGAATGAGATGACTCTGTGGTGGGCCATGCTTTGGGCCACCAATGTGTAGAGATTATACTTTTATCTGCTCCGGTATCAAGGATGCCTTCAAACTCTTTTCCGTTAATCTTAAGGCAGAGCTTAGGTCTATTATTCAAAGATACAACCAAATAGGCAGAATCATTTCCTGAGGAGCCCATTTTCTTTATCTCAGGTCCTGCAGATTTCTCCCTGGTATTATCAGGGAGGAGCAGCAGCTGAGCTATCCTATCTCCTTTACTAATAGAAAAAACGCCCTTAGGGCTTGAGCACAGGACCTGTATTTCAGGGGAATGTTGACAATCCATAACTCCAGGGTGGACTACTAAGCCCTGCAAGGTGAGTGAACCCCGGCCGAGAATAAGGCCCATGGTTCCAGGGGGCAAGGATGGTATAGGCTCCACCCTTGTGGGTCTTCCTGGGTCGCCTCTCTGACTGCTTCCTGGGTCCTGACAAACCGGTTCCCATATCTTTGAGGGCCCTGGGACCGAGGGCCCGATGACCCGTTTTTTGGCACATAAGCTGATTGACTATCAGGTGGGGGAAGAATTCTGCCCTTTATATCCCTCACAGAGCGACACTGGTCGGCTCTATGATAACCCTTGCCACACTTAGAGCAAAGAGTGAGAGTCCCCCCCTTTTTATCTGGAGCTCTGCAATCTTTCTTAAAATGCCCAGGCTTTCCGCAATTAAAACATGTCCTCTGATTATTTCTGCCCATGGAGCGGTTTTGGGATTGAAGGATGGCAGCCGCTAAACCTGCATTGCTGAGAGGTCCCCCAAGCTCCCGACAAACCCTGAGCCAGTCTTGTAAACCTTTGTTCTTTCTTGGGGCTATGGCTGCTCGGCACTCCTGTGTGGCTTGCTCATAGATTAGCTGTTCTACCAGAGGCGCGGCTTGCTCTGAATCTCCAAAAATACGCTCTGCTGCCTCTGTCATTCTGGCCACAAAATCTGAGAAGGATTCCTGAGGTCCCTGGACAACTTTTGTTAATTGACCAGTGGTTTCACCTGCTCGGGAGAGCGCCTTCCAGGCCCTAATAGCCGTGGAAGAAATCTGGGCATAAGCTCCCCAATGGTAGTTTGTTTGATCAGCAGAATAAGCTCCCTGACCCGTTAACAAGTCAAAAGTCCAATCTCTCTGCTCTGGAGTTAAAGCAGCAGCGTTTGCTCGGGCCTGCGCTTGTGCAGTTTCATGCCAAAGAGCTCTCCATTCCATATATTTGCCCATACTAGGGAGAGCGGCTTTTGCAATCATTTGCCAGTCGGCAGGAGTTAGTGCCATGCCGGCGAGCCTGTCTAACTGCACCAAGGTAAAATTAGCATTGATTCCATATTTACGGACCGACTCGGCAAGCTCTTTAATTTGCACATATTCTACCGGAGCGTGGACACGCCCACCCTCGGCTCCTTCAAAGACCGGAAATGCCTGTTGTATTTTCCTTTGTTCCTCCTTTGGAATGAACGAGTCTGCGCATTGCCTCTCTGTCCATTGCCTCTCTGCGCAGGGCTGATGCACTACGCAGGGCGGGGGCTCAGCATAGGGCGGACCTTGAAACCGACTGCCCTGAGGCCAATCAGCAAACTGGCCTTCGCCAGCCGCTTTTGGCTTCCTTAACTGATTAGCTAGCACTTTACCTGGCTGGTACCCTTTTTTCTCATAATGAGCTGCTTCTTCCTCCCAGTCTGTTTCTTCAGAGGAGAATTCATCATCTGATTCAGAGCTACCAAGAGCTGGCTCCCCGAGCCCATCCAGCGATGAGCACAGGCTCCTTTTCCTAGAGACCTCCGCTAATTGATCTTTTTTCTTTTCCCTTTTTCCTCTTTTTCTTCTAATCTCTCTCCAGGTATTCCTACCTAACCTTAACTTTTCCTCGGGTTCAAGACCCTTGGAAAGGCCTGTATACTTAGTTTGTGTACCATATTTTCTCTTTGCTCCTACTCTCTCTCCCCGCTTTACTTCTGATAGATTGACTTTAATTTCGTCTAGAATTCGCCCTGCCTTAACCACTTGTTGACATGTGAAAAGGAACAAAAGGGCTTCTAACACTAGACAAAGTTCAAGGCCAAACATTTTCCACTTTACTTCTGATAGACTGTCTTGAATTTCCTTAGAAAGTTCAAGGCCAGGCTTACCTCGTAAAGCTATACTCACTGGTACTCTCGTTCCCCAGCTGAAAAGTTCTGAATTCATACAGTTGAATCCTTCTTAACAGTCTGCTTTACGGGAACCTTTATTACCGCGACCCGCAGTTCTGGTTCTGGAATGAGGGATCTTCCTTGCGCCAGTCCCGAGTTTTTTCTCGTCCCGGAATTCGGCACCAATTGTTAATAGACGCGTTCTCACGCCCGGCCAGGAAGAACACAGCAAACCAGAATCTTCTGCGGCAAAACTTTATTGCTTACATCTTCAGGAGCAAGAGTGTAAGAAGCAAGAGAGCAAGGAAGAGAATGGCGAAACCCCATCCCTTTTTAAGGAGAATTATCCTCCACCTAGGACGTATTACTCCCTGATTGGCTGCAGCCCATCGGCCCAGTTGTCATCACGGGAAAGGCAGAACACATGGTGGGAAAACTGCCCCTGCATGTGTGCAGACTATGTTTACCACTTAGAACACAGCTGTCAGTGCCATCTTATAATGGCAAATGTGAGGGCGGCTCCTCACAGATCCCCCTTTTCTTTTAATAAGAGCAATAGGCCACCCATATTAATGAGAGTGGAGATAGAGGTCAAATCCCCAGTGTGCAGGTAAAGGAGCCGTACACATAACCTCCTCCCAGGCTCATCACCCAGAGGGGTCCTGGTCTGGTCCCGTGTTGTTTTTCCTGGGGGGAAGGACACTTGAACACTCAACCTTCTTGAAAGATGACATGTCTCCCTAGAATAGGCTCATTTTATGCCGCAGAGCCCTTCTATTGCAGTGCTTAGCCGTGCAACTCTCTCGGGCTGCTGAAGCACACTCACTCTATCCCGTGCAATGAGACTAGCCTCGTGGGATATAAGAGCTGAGTGGCCAGCGACCTATTGCCTAAGCATAGATATATCAGGGGAAGCTCCATGTTCTAGTCCTGCAAGCGCCTGGGCAATAACCACCTTGTCTCTCCTAGTTTGGGCCTTAAGCTTACAGACCAATCAAAGAAGCAACACTAATCCACAGCAAAGTGTATCTCCAAATAATATCAATCCCACCCATTCTTTAAAGAAGGAAAATGCTGAGGAGATCCAATTGGGTAATCCTTTGATCAGGGACAGGTCCAAGCGCTTGGAGTTGACCTGAATGATGGCAAGTCTCAATTCCCGAAGGGTCTGTTCAAATTCAGCCATCCAATTCTGTAACATATACTGAGAAAGACTTTTTAACAAATTAGCTGCCCTAGTAAATTTCTCATACTGAATGGAAGTAACGCATAATCCTGGAAACTTTTGTTCACATCCCAGCCACTTCTAAAAGATTTACTGCATTGACCACATAACAGGAATCTGACACAATATTAAGGGGTTCTAAAAAGGTTTTTAAAACTTCTAAAACCACTAAACATTCTACCACTTGAGGTGAATTTTCATTATATTGTTTGGATACCACTTTACCATTAGCCACATAGGCACCTATACCAGTTTTTGATCCATCAGTATATACCACAATCCCATTTTTAAGTGGGCTTCTTACCGTTATTTGTGGAAACACAACAGATTGATTTTGGACAAACTGTAAAAGTGGATGTTTTGGATAATGGTTATCTATTTGTCCTGAAAAGGAGGTAACTAAAACTGCCCAATCATTAGATATTAGGTGATATGGGCTCTGTCCTTCCTTGCTCTTGACGTCCTAACCCTTTTCCTTCTTTATAACCCATCTTTGCCATGATATTTTTTGCTTTAGCTGAATACCCTCTCAATGGGGCATTTTCATTAGACAAAATAAGTCCCAAATGCTGCATAATATCCCTTCCCCAGAGGTTAACGGGGAGTGGGAGCACATAAGGTATGAATTTCCCTTGCTGCCCTTCAGAGGATTCCCACGTCAAGGCAACGGAGCTTATAGTGGGACATGATTGATATCCTAGGCCCTGTAATGAATGAGATGACTCTGTGGTGGGCCATGCTTTGGGCCACCAATGTGTAGAGATTATACTTTTATCTGCTCCGGTATCAAGGATGCCTTCAAACTCTTTTCCGTTAATCTTAAGGCAGAGCTTAGGTCTATTATTCAAAGATACAACCAAATAGGCAGAATCATTTCCTGAGGAGCCCATTTTCTTTATCTCAGGTCCTGCAGATTTCTCCCTGGTATTATCAGGGAGGAGCAGCAGCTGAGCTATCCTATCTCCTTTACTAATAGAAAAAACGCCCTTAGGGCTTGAGCACAGGACCTGTATTTCAGGGGAATGTTGACAATCCATAACTCCAGGGTGGACTACTAAGCCCTGCAAGGTGAGTGAACCCCGGCCGAGAATAAGGCCCATGGTTCCAGGGGGCAAGGATGGTATAGGCTCCACCCTTGTGGGTCTTCCTGGGTCGCCTCTCTGACTGCTTCCTGGGTCCTGACAAACCGGTTCCCATATCTTTGAGGGCCCTGGGACCGAGGGCCCGATGACCCGTTTTTTGGCACATAAGCTGATTGACTATCAGGTGGGGGAAGAATTCTGCCCTTTATATCCCTCACAGAGCGACACTGGTCGGCTCTATGATAACCCTTGCCACACTTAGAGCAAAGAGTGAGAGTCCCCCCCTTTTTATCTGGAGCTCTGCAATCTTTCTTAAAATGCCCAGGCTTTCCGCAATTAAAACATGTCCTCTGATTATTTCTGCCCATGGAGCGGTTTTGGGATTGAAGGATGGCAGCCGCTAAACCTGCATTGCTGAGAGGTCCCCCAAGCTCCCGACAAACCCTGAGCCAGTCTTGTAAACCTTTGTTCTTTCTTGGGGCTATGGCTGCTCGGCACTCCTGTGTGGCTTGCTCATAGATTAGCTGTTCTACCAGAGGCGCGGCTTGCTCTGAATCTCCAAAAATACGCTCTGCTGCCTCTGTCATTCTGGCCACAAAATCTGAGAAGGATTCCTGAGGTCCCTGGACAACTTTTGTTAATTGACCAGTGGTTTCACCTGCTCGGGAGAGCGCCTTCCAGGCCCTAATAGCCGTGGAAGAAATCTGGGCATAAGCTCCCCAATGGTAGTTTGTTTGATCAGCAGAATAAGCTCCCTGACCCGTTAACAAGTCAAAAGTCCAATCTCTCTGCTCTGGAGTTAAAGCAGCAGCGTTTGCTCGGGCCTGCGCTTGTGCAGTTTCATGCCAAAGAGCTCTCCATTCCATATATTTGCCCATACTAGGGAGAGCGGCTTTTGCAATCATTTGCCAGTCGGCAGGAGTTAGTGCCATGCCGGCGAGCCTGTCTAACTGCACCAAGGTAAAATTAGCATTGATTCCATATTTACGGACCGACTCGGCAAGCTCTTTAATTTGCACATATTCTACCGGAGCGTGGACACGCCCACCCTCGGCTCCTTCAAAGACCGGAAATGCCTGTTGTATTTTCCTTTGTTCCTCCTTTGGAATGAACGAGTCTGCGCATTGCCTCTCTGTCCATTGCCTCTCTGCGCAGGGCTGATGCACTACGCAGGGCGGGGGCTCAGCATAGGGCGGACCTTGAAACCGACTGCCCTGAGGCCAATCAGCAAACTGGCCTTCGCCAGCCGCTTTTGGCTTCCTTAACTGATTAGCTAGCACTTTACCTGGCTGGTACCCTTTTTTCTCATAATGAGCTGCTTCTTCCTCCCAGTCTGTTTCTTCAGAGGAGAATTCATCATCTGATTCAGAGCTACCAAGAGCTGGCTCCCCGAGCCCATCCAGCGATGAGCACAGGCTCCTTTTCCTAGAGACCTCCGCTAATTGATCTTTTTTCTTTTCCCTTTTTCCTCTTTTTCTTCTAATCTCTCTCCAGGTATTCCTACCTAACCTTAACTTTTCCTCGGGTTCAAGACCCTTGGAAAGGCCTGTATACTTAGTTTGTGTACCATATTTTCTCTTTGCTCCTACTCTCTCTCCCCGCTTTACTTCTGATAGATTGACTTTAATTTCGTCTAGAATTCGCCCTGCCTTAACCACTTGTTGACATGTGAAAAGGAACAAAAGGGCTTCTAACACTAGACAAAGTTCAAGGCCAAACATTTTCCACTTTACTTCTGATAGACTGTCTTGAATTTCCTTAGAAAGTTCAAGGCCAGGCTTACCTCGTAAAGCTATACTCACTGGTACTCTCGTTCCCCAGCTGAAAAGTTCTGAATTCATACAGTTGAATCCTTCTTAACAGTCTGCTTTACGGGAACCTTTATTACCGCGACCCGCAGTTCTGGTTCTGGAATGAGGGATCTTCCTTGCGCCAGTCCCGAGTTTTTTCTCGTCCCGGAATTCGGCACCAATTGTTAATAGACGCGTTCTCACGCCCGGCCAGGAAGAACACAGCAAACCAGAATCTTCTGCGGCAAAACTTTATTGCTTACATCTTCAGGAGCAAGAGTGTAAGAAGCAAGAGAGCAAGGAAGAGAATGGCGAAACCCCATCCCTTTTTAAGGAGAATTATCCTCCACCTAGGACGTATTACTCCCTGATTGGCTGCAGCCCATCGGCCCAGTTGTCATCACGGGAAAGGCAGAACACATGGTGGGAAAACTGCCCCTGCATGTGTGCAGACTATGTTTACCACTTAGAACACAGCTGTCAGTGCCATCTTATAATGGCAAATGTGAGGGCGGCTCCTCACACTTGTATCGACATTTTTAGGAACGATGGTATAACCAATTGGTGTGTTCTTCTTTGAGGAAGATTATTTCCTCCACTCTCAGCGTTCTTTAGTTGCCTATTTAAGTCAGAAGTCAGCTTAAAATCAAACCTCCATTTGCAAGATTAACTACAAAGAATCCAGTTCTTTTAAAGCTAGGGAAAATTATTTTGAGTGCTAGAAGGAAGAACATCAGATGTTCATCTATCGATCATAAAGTTATGTATAACAATGTCATAACAAAAAATGAAAAAGCAAAAATACCTCTGAAAACACATCCAGTTTACTAGAATTCTCCAAAATAAAACCATCAAGTCAAAACAGGCACACTCAATGGTACTTCTCCACATGAACCATGTGAACCATGACATAATCTAAGCAACACATAAACTCAAGCTTTCAACTCAACCCAAACTGGGGGGCAGGACTACAGTATTTATTAAATTCTTTCATAAAAAGAAAAAAATTATGAATTAAAAGTCAGTTAACAATAGTCATGGTGGTGCATGCCTCTAATCTAAGCACTCAGAAGGCAGAAACAGAATCTTCACAAGTTCAAGACCAACCTGGGCTATACAACAAATCTTTTCACCAAAAGGAAAAAAAAAATTAGTGGCGCCTTTGTATATATGAATCTCCATCTTGTAAGGAAAATACACACATGCAGCTAATTCTATAAAAATTCATATCTGAATAGTGACAGCGTCAAAAATGTATAACAATGCAAATAGTATATACACATGTATGTGAATATCTATAGTTTAAATTTTATGTTTTCTTCATTTGTGCATTTACAGTTTAACTTTTAACATCTTTTCTAGCCCCAAAGTACTTTACAAGCTGGTAAGGAAAATCCAGGTCTAGAATCAATGCCAGAGCTGCTGACATATGATTAATGGGTTCATGGCTAAGTAGTAAAATCGTGCAGCAGCCTCACTTCCCATGTTTTCATGATGTTTGCACAGAATCCATAAAGACCCACATTTAGGCACTGGCTTTATTCCAAAGCTTGTAGCACATGAAATTCCCTAAGAGTTACATGAAGTAACAAATTTACGTGAGGGCTCGGCTTACATGTGCAATGAGCAAACCTTGAATAGATTTGGTGAGAGTTTTGGCCACCTGTCCAATTTCTAGAGAAGATGTCATTAGAATACTTCAGTAAGTCCACAGTGACCTCATAGATAAATATATTGGTGAGAACAGTAGCTGTCTGTTCCCCAACTTATTGTATTTTTAAGATGTAATTGTCTTCACATGGTCTTGACTATATTAGTCACATGTCCTTCCATTGTCACTGCTGATGAAGTTGGCTTTGAAATTTTCCTAGGAGATACTTCAAAATTCTTACTACTCTGTCTACCCCATTGTACTGGCTAGTTTTGTGTCAACTTGACACAGCTGGAGTTATCACAGAGAAAGGAGCTTCAGTTGAGGAAACGCCTCCATGAGATCCAACTGTAAGGCATTTTCTCAATTAGTGATCAAGGGGGAAATGCCCCTTGTGGGTGGGACCATCTCTGGGCTGGTAGTCTTGGGTTCTATAAGAAAGCAAGCTGAGTAAGCCAGTAAAGAACATCCCTCCATGGCCTCTGCATCAGCTCCTGCTCCCTGACCTGCTTGAGTTCCAGTCCTGACTTTCTTTGGTGATGAACAGCAGTATGGAAGTGTAAGCCGAATAAACCCTTTTCTCCCCAACTTGCTTCTTGGTCATGATGTTTGTGCAGGAATATAAACCCTGACTAAGACACCCATGTTGCTGTGTGTCTTGCTTGTGGCAACAAGAATAAGACTAATGTGTCTATAACGTGATTCTGGATTCCTGCCATATGTGGTAGAGCTAAAAAATCCTATTCTTCCATTGCTTTGTACATGGAAAATTCTCTCTCTCTCTCTCTCTCTCTCTGGAGTTTTCTAAGAAGAATTGCTTTCTTTTGTTAATTACCTATTTTCTTTTTATATTTCAAATGTTATCCTCTTTCCTGGTTTCTCCTCTGAAAACCCCCATCCCTTCCCCCTCCCCCTGTTCACCAACACACCCACTCCTGGTTCCTGGCCCGGGCATTCCCCTACACTGGGGCATCGAACCTTCATAGGACCAAGGGCCTGCTTGTCCAAAGAGCTTTTCCATGTTGCCAATAATATTTTCTGAGATATAGATTTAGCACAGCTACTTTGCTGCTTGATTCCAAATGAATTATATCTAGAAATATATACCATTGTTATCTTTTATGGCATATAAGTGCACTCTTCAAGCTACTGCATAAATGCATGGTTTAAATACATCTTGTGAAACTTACCTACTTTATCAACCAATTTTCATTCAATATTATATTCACAAAACACTGGTAATATGTAACATGAAAGTTAACAATTCCACAGCACACTGGTTCTCCAGCTGCTGGGCTAGAGTTGCGTTATAAAAGCAGAGTATAAGCCAGGTGACCAAGAATCTAAAGAGGTTCAGGGAAGACCTGTGTTAATGGGACCATTTGTTAGGAAAATGAATAGCTCACATAGTTCAGTAGAGTTTATTACCTTTTGTTGCTGTTGGCTGGAAATCATCTCAACATCCCCAAAAGTCTTCTGCTTAAGGTCTCATTGTCTGTTTCTTATTGAAAATGCGATGAACACATGTTCTGTTGAATGGAAACCAGGTTTCAGGTTCTAACACAAATCTGCCTCAGGGATTTATTGAATTTATTTTGAGAAAGTAAAAAGCTGTTAATCGATGATCTATTATATAAAGAAGTGAATTATAAAGAAGTGAAAATTCAAGCCGGGCATGGTGGTACACCCCTTTAATCCCAGCACTTGGGAGGCAGAGGCAGGAGAATTTCTGAGTTCGAGGCCAGCTCGGTCTACAGAGTGAGTTCCAGGATAGCCAGGACTATACAGAGAAACCCTGTCTCAAACAAAACAAAACAAAACAAAACAAAAAAGAAGTGAAAATTCAAAACTTTGCTTTTAATGCTAGCTAATTTTCCTACTTACTGTTAACAAGGAAATCTTTCATATTCTATTCCATATGATACCTTCCTATTCAGAAAGAAGCATTATCCAATACTACAAATTCAAATGCATCTTCTCTCTAATATTATATTCTTGTGAATTTCAGTACAGCTAAAATTCTTTACATAACTTACATTATCTTCTACTTGTTAAATATTTAGACTCCACACTCTTTTTTAGGAGACAACCTAGTATTTAAAAGTTATATTTTATAGTTATCTGGATTTACCAAAAATTGTGTAGTATAGTCAATAGAAATAAGTAAGAATATTTTCTATTTCATATATTTAAGCTATCTCATGTATCTGTATTCTATTACTTATATTTCAGGAAGTGTTTTTATTAATTGAACAAACAATTATAAATTGAAAAGCTTAAATAGCAAACTTATTATATGTACTTATGTTGGCCTGAGATCCAACATTTATCTCATTAGATTAAGTCAAGGCATTGAAATGCTAATTTTATTCTAGGGACTTGGATAAATTTGGTGTTCTTATATTTGTTTGTTTCTTTTCTACTTTCATAACCTTGAATTCCTTGTGTTTTGCCTCTCCTCCTTCTAATGTTGAACTTTTCTAACACAATATGAACTAATTATTAGATGAGGCTCAACTAGACAGTCTGAAACTATCTCCCCATTAGAAGGTCTTTACCGAGAGTTATAACTACAGAGACCTTTTTGCTATGTGAGGGACAGATCCACAAGTTCTGCATATCTTTGGAGTCACCGTTTTTTTTTTCTGCTTTCTATAGAGAATATCTTATTTATCTAAGTTCAAATGCACAGTTACTAGATTCAATTTAATTGAAACTGTCAACTTAACTTTATGAAAGCAGATAAAAGGCATCTTGTTTCCTTAGTCAGTAGTAATCTTTATCTCCCTCATCTTAATACATTATGGATGAACTATAAGTCAGCCAGCTCAGTGTTGGTACCACAGATGTTACAGTACCTCTCCTTCCCACATGTGCCTGCTCTTAACATAACCAAATCTATACATTAAACCTTAAAGGCAGTAGTATGTTGTGGTATATATTTCTAACTTCTTTCCTTTTCTGGGACCTTGCCAAGTTTATTTAAGGTTTTCCCATTCTCACGTCAACCTAGGAGATGCTGTGTCATTGGTTCTCATTATGTTTGACCATTCCTTTAAAGACATAATACTAAAGGAACTGGAAGGATTTGACTATCTGAGCTTTTGAGAATTATACCGACTCAGTTTTACCACTCTAGCATATTAATTTGTCATTGTCACCACTGTGAACACTTAGCTTCATTCCTCATGTATACAATTATTATAGTGATCAGCATTCAAAATGGGTTTATTCATTTCCTCTTTCATGTTTAATGTATTTCAGTAGAAATGGCCATTAGCATACTAAATCATTAATTACCATATTTTACTATTAATTTACTGCAATACACATAAACACTTAGGTTTCTGAACCCAAGCTTTTCTTCCTGCCTCTTCATTAATGTTTCTGTGAATTAATGAACAGCAAAATGAATACACACTTCTGTCTTTCCTGATTGCCTTGATCCTGGAACAACATGCCAAATAGCACTGTCTTTGGCAACTGACTAGAGTCAGACTATTTTGAACACTCCATGGTCTTTGAAGAAACCCCACTCTGGTTACAAAGACCACTATGGTCATGGGACTATTGAAACAAAATCATCTGCTTGAGAGGCCTTGATGCACATTATAGCTCCTGCCATCAAGCAATACATTTGGATGTCCATGCCTCAATGAGCTCTAGATAATTCTGCTCATTAGGCATATGTTCTCACCCAGGGTAGGAAAGGGGCACTTCCTCACTGACTTCTCAGAAAGCCCACAGCTGATGGAAAGCAAGGCAGCTTGTAAGGGAGGCTTGTGACTGGTGTTTGTGGATGGATGGTAACTGGTGATGCTGCATACTATGCCAGTGTAAGGCTATGATTAGTGGAGTTCTCAACTGAGCATTGTGTGCCAGGCCCCTTTCCTCACTGTAAAGCAGGCTATTTCTCAGGCATGGTGCTCTAGTCCTGGAGGTGTCTGCTATGTACTTCATCTTTGGTGTAGCAACATTAAGCCCAATAAAAGCCTTTCTTAAAAGCATTTTTATTGCTTACTGGAAGTCTTTATCATGTGTAGATCAAGCTAAGCAGAAACACTAAGACCTAAGACATGAGGAAATCCTGAACTTCTAATCTGAGGTCATCCAACAACAGGAAGTGGCAGGTGGCAGGTGACAGGCTAGAGAGGGACTCCCATGGTTGATGTCTCCTGGATTCCCAGGCCTGTGAATTCTTAGCTCACACAACAGCTAGTAGTTGAACGAAAAGTTCTAAGGAAAGGCTAGAAGTACAGATTGGGCAAATATTAAAAAAAAAATGAGAAGGGGAACGAGGAGCTAAGACTATTAAATGCAAGAAGCTATAAAGAACCAAGATATCAAGTCTCAGTTGTAGAAAGGATCCAGAGATTTACAAAACTTCTAGAGCCATGTGGCCTCTCTCTCTCCCTCCCTCCCTCCCTCTCCCTCCTTCCCTCCCTCTTTCCTTCCCTCTCTTCCTCCCTCCCTCCCTCCCCCTCCCTCCTTCTTTCCTTCCTTTCCTCCCTTCCTCCCTCCCTCTCTTCTTCCCTCCCTTCCTTTCTTGTTTTCCTTCCTCCCCCTCTCTGTGTCTGTCTGTGTCTCTATTTGTCTCTCTTTATCTTTCTCTCTCCTCTTCCTTCCCCTCCCTCCCCCCTCTCTGTGTGTTTGTGTGTGTCTGTCTGTCTTTCTCTCATACACAGCACACATACATTTATGCAATAACATATTATTCTGTTAAAAGGAAGGAAAGTCTGACATGCCTTAGCATGGATGAGATTTGAAATCATTATACTAATGAAATAAGATACCAACAAAATTACAAACAGTATTTATTTGGCTCTAACTATATGATGCATTTGTACTAATAAACTTCATAGAGTCAGATGGCTATGATGTTACACATCTGTGAGTCTGGCACTGGGAGACAAAGGATAGTTTTAGGCCAACCTGCATCCAGAAGAAAAGGGTTGTAAAGTATACACAGGCTGAACATCTAGATTTCAGTCTAAATACAGAAAATATTACGTGGAAATATTTGTGCTTTTTAATCTGGGTTTGGAATTCACCAAAGTTACTGTAGCAGAAGAGAAGATTAAGACACTACAGACTTCTAAGCCAAGTCATGTGGACAGGATAATGTGGACTCACAAGAAGTAATGACACATTATCTACTTTTGGTGTTTATCATATATTTCTCCCAGTTGCAACTCTGTGCTCTCTAATCAATATCTTACCATTGTCAGGACCCCATCTCTGGAAGCTAGCACTCTACTCTGCAATCTTTATCTTTGGGTTATATTTTAAGGCTGAAGAGTTTCTATGTGAACCTTCTACTGTAGGCCAAACTAGTCTCTATGCTTTGTTGAAATATTTTTACTTCAAATGCACATGAGTTTCCCACTATAAGCTATTCTATTACATCTACAACAAAATGTCTACTTTCTCCAAGAAAAATTAAACATTTTTATATTTAACTTTTAATATCATAGTAGTATGTTCATGTGTGATTTTGTGAGACAATAGGGCTATTTTGAGAATGCAATAATGAAAGTAGCAAAGTTATTGTCCAAGCCAGGCATCAGAGGAGTTGCTGGCTGTACCTCTGTGTGAAGGCTAGGGTTTGGTGAAATGTAGTATTTTCAAGATAATTATTATGAATAAGGACACAAAACTAATCATTTTCCTAGTTTTACCTCTGTTGTAGATTTTTGTTTGTTCGTTTTGGCATAAAGACACAATTTATAGAAGAGTGTAAAATACAGTGTGAAAAATCCACAGGTTAAGAATATGTGTTCTTTTTTTTTTTTTTTTTGGTTTTTCTTATTTTTTTTAAAATATTTTTTAATTATTACATATTTTCCTCAATTACATTTAGAATGCTATCCCAAAAGTCCCCCATACCCTCCCCCCCCAACTTCCCTACCCACCCATTCCCATTTTTTGGCCCTGGCATTCCCCTGTACTGGGGCACATAAAGTTTGCGTGTCCAATGGGCCTCTCTTTCCAGTGATGGCCGACTAGGCCATCTCTAACCCAGCCTGAGCAGGGGCAGAAGTCCCTTCTGGTTCACTCCAGCAGTGGAGTTCCTTGTGCGTGGAGTTTCTGGACACCCCCAAGGTCCTCACAGGACCCTCCACGGGATCTTAAGACCTCTGGTGAGTGGAACACAACTTCTGCCAGGAGGCAGGTTCGAACACCAGATATCTGGGCACCTTCCTTGCAAGAGGAGAGCTTGCATGCAGAGAGTACTCTGACCACTGAAACTAAGGATAGAGCTAGTCTCCCAGGTCTGCTGATAGAGGCTAACATAATTACCTGAGGAACAAGCTCTAACCAGAGACAACTATAACAACTAGCTCCAGAGAATACCAGATGGCAAAAGGCAAAAGTAAGAATCCTACTAACAGAAACCAAGACCACTCACCATCATCAGAACGCAGCACTCCCACCCCACCTAGTCCTGGGCACCCCAACACAACCGAAAAGCTAGACCCAGATTTAAAAGCATATCTCATGATGATGGGGGAGGACATCAAGAAGGACTTTAATAACTCACTTAAAGAAATACAGGAGAACACTGCTAAAGAGTTACAAGTCCTTAAAGAAAAACAGGAAAACACAACCAAACAGGTAGAAGTCCTTAAAGAAAAACAAGAAAACACATCCAAAAGAGTATGTGTTCTAACTTTCCAGAAGTTCCCTGAGATGTAGCAATTGGATTTGACTAATTTCAGCGTATAATGTTTTTATTTCCAAATTTGTATAACAAAATTATTTTAATTTTTGTAATTGAGCATTTTCTGGTTTTTACTAAACATGCAAACCATTTATGAAAATATTATACAATACTGTGTATGAAAAGTAACATTTAATTATAAAAACGCATTGCAATTTTTTCAGTAATTACTACAACTGCTACATTCTAACTATTGTTTAACGTCTTGTTCAAGAAGTATCCAAATGGTATGTTTCCCAATGTTCTGTATCTGGAATTGATCCATCCAATTAATATACCCTCAGTTAATGACTGCAAAGTTCTTTGGGAAACCTCAATAGTGTAATTGTCATTTCCTTTATCACTTGTTGCTAAGAAGAGAAATCTCCCAGCAACCTTATTTCTACTGAGGATGTAAGCACTGAAGGTTTTCACAAGGAAAACCTTTTATAAGGTTATAACTATTCATATATCAAAACCAGGACCTGTTGCTGATTGCTAATCCTGACTGAGCTGATTCTGTGTTCACAGAGATTTATAAGGAAAAGCACTGTAGATGTGACTGGGTGAGTCCCCTCCTCATAATTAGGAACACCATCATGTCACTGTTTCTATGAGTCTCACTGAGACACAGATAATTATTGTGCCATCTCCTCTCCCTCCTTTCTTGCACTTTATTGATTTTTTTTTCAACTTACAGGGGGAAACAATGGTTTTTATAATCATGATAAAGTTGACTATGGCATTGAAAGTTTAGCATTGCATGCATGGTTGGGGATATTTTAGATGTCTTATCACATAAGAGTCTAGACTATGGCAGCCATGTCTTGGTTATTGCCTGACACTGGAATAAGTTAAGTATTCTCGTTGTCTTCCAAAAATAAATATAAAATAAATCAAATTAAGCTTTCATATTTAAATCACCTTAAAAGGTTTTTAAAATAAAGACAAAATAAGCTATAAACATAAATTCAAGGGAAATGCAAGCTTGCTTTCAAAGGAGAGTAAAGCAGGTTAGAAAGATAACTGCCTGAGAACTGACACACAGTTTAGAATGTCTGGGTACAGAACTGCAGTTAGACAGTGAGCAGTTCAGTGCATCTACTCCTTGAAGATTACACTTCACATATGATTGTGCTGGAAGCACGGTCCCCATTCCCCACCATGGATATTGCATTGCTACCATGCTCCTTTCCTGCCCTTACTCCTCCCCACAAGCCCAGTTTTTGTTTCAAATTGGATTAAAATGCACAATACTGAGCAGAGACAAACATCATTTTAGAGGTGAGGTACCAATCCCATAATGAGAAAACATTTCCATGTACAAATGGCACCCCAAATGAAGTCTCCACACACTTAGACTTGTGGGAGCCTGAGAGTCAACATGACTAAAATCGCAAGAAGGAATGACAGCATGCATCTGTTGTGATGGATTCCAGAGGTTTTCCCAACTGAACAGCTGGATTGTTCTCTATAATCCCTCCCTTCTTGCCTGGAACTCAGAAGTCAGCAGCCCAAGACTACAGGAACCGTGTGGCTCTCAGCTGGATTTGAGAACATAATGTCAGACTGGTTCAGTTCTTATGAAACAGAAATGAACTTTCCTGAACAGGTCTGTCTTCTGCCATTCATAAATGACTCTAATCCCAAACTGTACACACTGCATCAAAAACAGAGAGCATGTATTCAAGAGGATCTCCCAAAAACAGTTATCTAGATTTTTTTATACTATATATATTTTTAATTAACACACTCCAGCCTGTGGGTCATCCACATATATAAGTAAGCATTTTTTTTTATTAGAATCAGATATTAGACTAGAGAAAATTGAGTAAATAGTGTCCTATAATCGTTGAATTTTGTTATTTAAATTGTGATATCTTATTCATGTTTTAAAATAATTTGCATTTATGTTATTACATTCATATGCCATTATTTTGATCAATGGACCACCTTTATCTGTACCCACAAAACTTTTGCATCTATAGTTAGTGTTTCATTGAGCTCATCACACATGCACATCTACTACAGATCTGTGAAACCAAGACACAATTAAAATATAAAACATGCCCACCATCCTCAAAATTTATTCTTGCCTCCTTGTGGTCCCTCTCTTCTGCTACTCTTGGTCCAGGCTCCTCTAAGTCATCAGGCAGTGACAAACTCTGTCACTGGTTGTTAGCTTGCATTTCCTAGAACTTCTTATAACTGGTAATATAGTGTATTCTATTTTATTGATTTCTTTAACACAGCACATTGTTACAATGTTTTATAACATCTTCACTTCCTTTTAATACTAAATATTATACTATTATTTTGTCTATTGGGAGGCATTCAGGTCATTTCCAGTTCTGAGGTACTTCAAATAGGTGACTTGGGCATTCATGAAAGCAGTACTTGTATACACAAAGCAATTAAAAAATAACAAGTAAAAGCAATCACAGATTTCAGGAATTGCCACAGTGCATCTTGGCTTTGTTCTTTCCTTCCAAAGAATTTAATCATGTGAATATACACAACTTCAAGACTGAGTAATATTCTTCATTCTGGGTGGCCAATATGCAGAAGTAAATATTATGGAGTTAGTAGCTACCTCTCCTAAAATTATGTATTTAAATTCAATCGAAAACAGAAATGGACCTTGTAAGTAAATTTCCAATAAACAGGTTAACAATAGCCCAGGAGAAGGGAGTCATAGCTTATTTATCTGTCTCACAGATAACTATAGCTCAGTGACTTAGTCAATAGACACTGAAGGCTGGAGAGATGCTTCGGTGGTTAAAAGCACAAGGTGATGCTGAGGACAAAAGGTATTTAATTGCCAGCACCCACATTAGGAAGTTTATGACTCCCTTTAAATATAGGTATAGGTAATATCACACCCTCTTGTGCCTTCAGTGGACAGTGACAAGCACATGTGTGTAAACACACAGCACACACAAATACACACACACACACACACACACACACACACACACACACATTTAAAAACAGCCCAGATGCATATTTATCACAGTTTCTATGACTCAGAAACATAGGTATGACTCAAATGAGTCCTTTGCTTGAGGCAAATCAGTCACCTGGGCCTTCAGTACCATCTGATGCTGGAGGGGATATTTTTCTCATTGCTGTGATAGAACAGTGGTCAGAAACAACTTAAGGGAGAAAGGGTTTATTTTGGCTCACAGTTTAGAGAGTACAGTTCCCCTTACCCTTATGGGGAAATTATGGAGACTAGTGCTGATCAGTCTGCTGTGGTAGGCGTGTAAGGCAGCTGATGAAATAGCACTGACAGACTTGGGCTGGATGTTGTCTAGCCTAGACCTCTCAAAAGTGAACCTCCCAAAGACCCATCCATTCTACCAGTCGTGATTCACACCCCAAAGTTCCAGTCACCTCCCAAGACTGTGCCATCAACTAGGGACCAAGTATTCAAACACCTGAAAATGAGGAATATTTCATATTTAAATCCCAGTTGATGCTCTTCTATGGTCACAGGACTGTTTAGTGAATTAATTTCTTTATAGTCATAGAACATATAAGATTCATGATGGCTGCTTCATGAACTGCAATTTTCTACTTCATGCTCAGCTGTTTTGAAGGGCTTTCTCATGATTTATAGAATCTAAGATTTTTAAACACAAGATCAGCCTTTATTTAGTTTGTAAAACTCTGTTTACTTTTACTATGTTCTTAAAATGTTATCTGGTCAAGCTAGTAATATCCTTTGTGTCCATGAGTTCTACACATATGTCAGAGAGGGAATTTCTAGAGGTCAATTAAAAAATGTGTAGTAGGACTCCTAGCTGGTCTGCTCCAGTGAAGACACCTTATCCTTACCCATCTGAGAGGATCCCCTGCACTCAGAGCAGTAGACACCACAGCTTAAAGGCATGCAGGGCAACTGACACTACAGACTGAAAGCTTTCCTGGAGTTCTGCTTCACACAGAGAACCAGAAACTACAGTGTGTAGGCACCCCTGGAGAACATCTTCACACAGTACAACAGCTTGACCGCTCCAGTGAAGACCCAACAGTCTGAAGACCTTCCAGGAGATCTACTGCAGTCAGGGCAACAGATCAGCAACTTCTCTGCCCCTGTGAAGATCCCCCAGTTGGAAGGTTCCACAGCTGGTCTGCTACAGTCAGGGTCACAGGCTTACCTGGAGACCTGAAGCAACCCAGGGACAAAATAGACAGACTACAGACAGAGTCACCCAGACCAACAAACACCAGGGATATCCAGATGACAAGAGGCAAGCATAAGACCATAAGCAATAGAAGCCAATATACGTGGGCATCATCAGAACCCAGTTCTCCCACCACAGCAAGCCCTGAGTACACCAACACACCTGAAAATCAGGAATCTGTCCTAAAATTTTATCTAATGAAGATAATAGTGTCCTTTAAGGAGACTATCAATAACTCACTGAATGAAACACAGGTAAACAGGTGAAGGAATTGAATAAAGTGATCCCAAACCTAAAAGTGGAAGTAGAAACAATAAAGGAAACACAAATGGAGGCAAACCTGGAAAACGTAGGAAAGAGGTCAGGAAGTACAGATGTAAGGATCACCAACAGAACACAGGAGATAGAAGAGAGAATCTCAGGTGTAGATGATACCATAGAAGAGATTGACACAACTGTCAAAGAAAATTCTTTTTTTTTTTATTTTTTATTAGGTATTTAGCTCATTTACATTTCCAATGCTATACCAAAAGTCCCCCATACCCACCCACCCCCACTCCCCTACCCACCCACTCCCCCTTTTTGGCCCTGGCGTTCCCCTGTACTGGGGCATATAAATTTTGCGTGTCCAATGGGCCTCTCTTCCCAGTGATGGCCGACTAGGCCATCTTTTGATACATATGCAGCTAGAGTCAAGAGCTCCGGGTTACTGGTTAGTTCATAATGTTGTTCCACCTATAGGGTTGCAGATCCCTTTAGCTCCTTGGGTACTTTCTCTAGCTCCTCCATTGGGAGCCCTGTGATCCATCCATTAGCTGACTGTGAGCATCCACTTCTGTGTTTGCTAGGCCCCGGCATAGTCTCACAAGAGACAGCTACATCTGGGTCCTTTCGATAAAATCTTGCTAGTGTATGCAATGGTGTCAGCGTTTGGATGCTGATTATGGGGTGGATCCCTGGATATGGCAGTCTCTACATGGTCCATCCTTTCATCTCAGCTCCAAACTTTGTCTCTGTAACTCCTTCCAAGGGTGTTTTGTTCCCACTTCTAAAGAGGGGCATAGTGTCCACACTTCAGTCTTCATTCTTCTTGAGTTTCATGTGTTTAGGAAATTGTATCTTATATCTTGGGTATCCTAGGTTTTGGGCTAATATCCACTTATCAGTGAGTACATATTGTGTGAGTTCCTTTGTGAATGTGTTACCTCACTCAGGATGATGCCCTCCAAATTCTAAAGGTATAAAACTCCTAACACAAAGCATCCAGGAAATTTGGGATACAATGAAAGGGCCAAATCAAAGAATAATTGGAATAGAAGAGAACAAAGATTCTGAGCTCTAAGGACCTGAAAATTTCTTCAATAAAATTGCAGAAGAAAACTTCCCCAACTTAAAGAGTAATAAATGGCCATAAGGGTGCAAGAAGCATATAGAACACCAAATAAGTGGGATCTGAAAAGAATCCTCTTGTCACATAATAATCAAAACACTAAATGCACACAACAAGGAAAGAATATTAAAAGATGCAAGGGAAAAAGGCCGAGTAACATACAAAGGAAGATCTATCAAAGTTACACTAGACTTCTCAACAGAGACTATGAAAGCCAGAAGAACCTGGTCAAAGGTCATGCAGACTCTAAGAAAACACAAATGCCAGCCCAGGCTATGACACCCAGCAAAAATCTCAATCAACATAGATGGAGAAACCAAAATATTCCAGGACAAAACAAAATCTATCTACCAATACAGCCCTACAGAAGATCCTAAGGAGAAAAGCCCCAAAACAAGGAAGATACCTGTACCAAAGAAAAGACAAGATATTAAGCATCTCACAACAAAGTCTAAAGGAGAGAAACACAAGCACATAAATCCATTTACAAAACAAACATATCAGAAACCAGCAATTATCTATCTTTAATATCTCTCAATATTAATGGACTCAACTCACCTATAAAAAGATATAAGGTAACAGACTGGATACACACATAAAATCCAGCATTTGGCTATATACAAGAAACATGCTTCAATAACAAAAGGAGACACTACCTCAGAGTTAAAGGATGGAAAAGGTCTTCCAAGCAAATGGTCATAGGAGACAAGCAGGAGTTGCCATCCTAATATCCAATAAAATAGAATTTCAACCAAGAGTTATAAAGCGTGATAAGGAAGGACACTTCATATTCATCAAGGGGTAAATCCACCAAGAGAAAGTCTCAATTCTGAACATCTATGCCCCATATGCAAGAGCACCCACGTTCATAAAAGAAATGTTACTAAAGCTCAAAACACACATTGAACCTGATACAATCATAGTGGGATACTTCAACACCCCACTCTCAAAAATAGATAGGTTATTGAAACAGAAAGTAAACAGAGACACAGTGAAACTAAAAGAGGTTATGAAACAAATGGATTTAACAGAAATCTACAGAATATTTCACCCTAAAACAAAAGAATACATCTTCTTCTCAGCATTTCATGGTGCCTTCTCCAAAGTCAGCCATATAATTGGCCATGAAAAAAATCCTTGACTAATAGAAGATGATTGAAATAATCCTATGCATCCTATCAGATAACCATGGCCTAAGGCTGGTCTTCAATAACAGCAAAAATAGCAGAAAACCCACATACATGTGGAAACTGCACAACTCTCTACTCAATGATAACATGGTCAGGGAAGAAATAAGAAAGAAATGAAAAACTTCCTGAAATTTAATGAACTGTTGACACATCATACCCAAACTTATGGGACACAATGAAAGCAGTGCTAAGAGGAAAGTTCATAGCACTAAGTGCCCTGGTAAAGAAACTGGAGAGATCTTACATTAACAGCTTAACAGCACACCTGAGAGCTCTAGAATAAAATGAAGCAAACTCACTCTAGAGGAGTAGACTAAAGGAAATAAACTCGGGGCTGAAATCAACCAAATAGAAACAAAGAGAACTAACAAAGAATCAACACAACCAAAATCTGGTTCTTTGAGAGAGTCAACAAGATTGATAAACCCCTAGTCAAACTAACTAAAGGGCAGAGAGGCAGTATCTAAATAAACAAAATCAGAAATGAAAAGGGAGACATAACAACAGAAACTGAGGAAATTCACAAAATCATCAGATCCTATGATAAACACCTATACTCAACAGAACTGGAAAATCTAATTGAAATGGATGGTTTTCTAGACAAATACCACATTCCAACGTTAAATCAAGAGCAGGTAAACTATCTAAACAGATCCACATCACACATGGAAATAGAAGAAATAATTAAGAACCTCCCAACCAAACAAAGACCAGGGCCATATGAAATTAGTTCAGAATTCTACCAGACATTCAAAGAAGACCTGATACCAATATTCCTCAAAATATCCCATCAAATAGAAACAGAAGGAACACTACCTAATTCATTCTATGAATCCACAATTACTCTGATACCTAAACCACACAAGGACCCAACCAAAAAAATATAACTTCAGGCCAATATTGCTTATGAATATCAATGCAAAAATATTCAATAAAATTCTTATGAACTGAATCCAAGAACACATCAAAACCATCATTCACCATGATCAATCATGTTTCATCCCAGGTTGGTTCAATATGTGAAAATTCATTAATATAAACCACTATACAAACAATCTAAAAAAATTACATAATCGTCTCTTTAGATGCAGAAAGAACATTTGACAAAATACAATAAACTTTCATGTTAAAAATATTGGAGAGGTCAGGAATTCAAAGCCCATACCTAAACATAACAAAAGCAATCTACTGCACACCAACAGCCAATATCAAATTAAATGGAGACATACTTTAAGCAGTCCCACTAAAATCAGGGATAAGACAAGGTGCCCACTCTCCCATATCTATTCAATATAATCCTGGAAGTGCTAGCTAGAAAAATGAGAGAAGAAAAAGACATCAAGGGGATACAAATTGGCAAAGAAGAAATAAATGTATCACTATTTGCAAATGATATGATAGTATACATAAGCAACCCCCAAAAATTTACCAGAGAACTTCTCCAGATGATACACTTTAGCAAATTGGCCATATATAAAATTAACTCAAATAAATCAGTAGCCTTTCTTTATACAAATGATAAACAGGCTGAGAAAGAAGCTAGGGAAACAACTCCCTTTACAATAGCCAAAAATATTATAAAACAACCCTGAGATTCCAACTTACACCAATCAGAATGACTAAGATCAAAACCTCAGGTGACAGCACATGTTGCTGAGAATGTGGAGAATGAGGAACACTCCTCCATTGCTGGTGGTTGCACATGGTACAACCATTCTGGAAATAAATCTGGTGTTTCCCTCAGAAAATTGGAAATATATCTACCTGAAGAACCAGCTATACTACTCTTGAAAATGTACCCAAAAGATACCACACCATGCCACAGAGGTACGTGTTCCACAATATTCATAGCGGCCTTATTTGTGATAGCCAGAAGCTGGAACAACCCAGATGTCCCATGACAGAAAAATGGATACAGAAAATGTAGGTACATTTACACAATGGAATACTACTAGCTATTAAGAGCAAGGACTTCCTGAGTTTTGCAGGCAAATGGATGGAACTAGAAAATATCATCCTGAGGGAGGGAATTCAGACACAAAATTACAGGCATAGTATGTACTCACTAATAAGTGGATAGTAGCCCCCCCCCCACCAAAAAAATACAAAATACCCAAGATACAGTCCATAGAACTCAAAAATGTCAACAAGCTAAAATGTCCAAGTGAGGACTCCTCAGTCCCACTTTGGAGGGAGAAGCCATTACTAGTGGGGATGGAGGGAGGGACCTGGGTGGGAAAGTGGACACCAGAGTCCTGGGAGGTGAGAGACAATGAAATGCTTGACAGTAGGGAGAGGGAATTTATTTATAGAGGCCACATCCAAAAGGAAGACAGGACATCAAATGAGGGAGGGGGTTGCCATCAATCAAAACTCTGACCCATAATTTTTCCTGTCTGTAAGAACTACAGGGATGGAAATCGAGAGGAGCCTGAGGAAAAGAAGGTCCAGCAACAGGCCCAAAGTGGGATCCAGCTCAAGGGGAGGTCCCAAGGCCTGATGCTATTACTGAGGCTATGGAGCACTCACAAAAAAATGACCTAGAATGTTTCTGTAAGAAACCATTGTATGCTTTCATAAAAATGAAGGCAATGTGTACAGTTCTAGGAATTTATTGTCCTCAAGGAAGGACAAAAAGAATGCATATAAATTAAGCTTGTTTGTAACTGTTTATACCTACTTGGTTTCTAAGCATAAAGAGAACGGACATATGAAATTCCAAAGTCAAAGATAAGTTTTACTTCCGGAGTGGCTGTGTAAAAATACAAGGACAAATGGAAAATGGACACAAGATATGGACCTGGAGTTTCTGACATTCAGGTAGACTTACATCTCCTTAGTGAAAGATATGTCCTGGGACCAAGATGGCCAGTACTGCTCATGGGGAAGGTCACTCCATATTGAGATAAAATTCTCCCCAGGGAGAAAGTTATGATTTGTAGCATGAGGTGTTGGAGGATGTTTTCATTCTCAAGTACATGTTTATTAGTAAGTTTTGGCCAGAAAATATACTGGGATTTATGCAAACCTGCACAGAGCCCAACCAGTGATTAGAATGGCTCTTTGCGGTTTTATAAAGTATTGATTCTAAAATATGTTTACGTAACAAGCATGAAGCCAAGCAGAGCAAAGTAAAAGCAGTAAATACAGTGTAATCAGGAAACATCTGATCTCAGCTGCACGAGTAAACACAGGATCTCAATCCAAACTTCACGGTCCTACAGAGACTTCCGGACCCAGCATCATGGAAACTTATGCTTCCAAAACTCATGGCTCTTTCTCGTTCTCAAAAGATTTATATGCTCCTTACAACATATGCATATTTACTTGAACATGATTATCTTGAGAATTAAACATGGATTTGTCCAACAAGAGGTTTACACAATGGGTTCTCCTGTCTCTGGAATAAACAAGATGATGTCAGGAATAAGAAGAAGATAGAGACATTTTACTGATGTTTAGTTGTTTTGTTTTGTTTTTTATTTTAATTTTTCAGTACTAAATTTTGAACTGAAGGTCCTATGCCTTACCCTGAGATACATTGTCTGCCCTTTAGTGGTTTATTTGTTTCTTGGTAATAAAAAAACACATTGTTGCTTTATGTCTTTAACTTTGTGATGACTTCTTATTTATTAGCCATGTTTGTTAATGCTTTTAAGAGAATCTATGGTACATGGAACCGTGTAGCCTATCAATTCCAGTATTCTTCAATTGGTGTGGTGTTCTTTTCACACTGTCCCTGCCTCTTCCTAGTTCTAAGCTTGCTGTTTCCAGTGTTTGATAAAGAGCATCTATCACTAAGGAAAGAAGTCATAATAAGGGCATGTTGTGGCTCTGGGATCTCATCCGCTGCTCTTTCAAATATTGCCCAGCATGAGTTACTCTCCAGTACTACCTTCACTAAATCTGTACTGGTCAGATGTATGTCACATAAATACATGCAGAGAAATGGAGGCAAAACCACCACAGACATAAATGCTGAAAGACAGTGTCTACCCACAGACTCAAGAAACACAACAAAGTCCAAGCAGGATAAACATGCTAATTTATAATGAAAGTATGTTCTTTTTTTTACAAATGGCCCCCCTAGTTAAATTTTTTGTTAACTCCATGACACAGATGATTTTAGAACTGTCTCTATCAAATACCCTTGGGGATATGTTGTTATTATTCCAGTAAATAAATCACCATGAGCTTTGATATCCTTTGAAAATATAATCATATAACTTTCATTTTTATTTAACATTAATTTTGGTTTTTGTGAGTAAAATATTTACTATGTTGCCACAAAGCTGAAGTGTACAATCCATTGGCTTTTCTATGCCATGCCGGATGTATTCTCTAATGTCACACATTGATTACACAAATAAAAGCTGCCAGGTTAAAAAAAAGTTCTATATATAATTTTTATAGTAACTATCACCACAGAAAACTAACAATAAAGTCCTCCCGTAACAACCCCAACTATGCATCTAAATATTTATTTATACAAGTAAAATCAGGAATAAGATAGATGACACAGCAGTTAATAGCATCTATTCTTTTAGAAGATCTGGGTTCGATTCCCGACACCCACATAGTGACTCACAACTATCTCTGATGCCAGTTCCAGGAGATCTGACACCTTTTTCTGACTTCTGCTGGTACATGTGGTGTGCATTCAAACATTAAGACAGAATATACATGTGCAACACACATATACACACATATACATACACACACACACACACACACACACACACACACACAGTAAATCTTTGAGAAAGGAAAATGGTAACACAAACCTAGACATATGTTGGCACTGTACTGGAGAAACAAGGTTATCAGGATCTGCTTCCCTGGGAGGAGCTGATACAGTGAGTTCTCCTCACATTCACAGGATATGTCTGACTTTCCTCTCTGTGTTCTTTGTATTGAACATTGCTGTTCACAAGGCTAGGTGCTGCCAAGAAACGGTATAAGTGAGTGTGACTGTGAAGTGAAGGACTTTGTCTCAAAAAGCCAGGACCTACTGAAGCAGCATTGATCTAACATTTCTTTTTCTTTCTTTCTTTCTTTTTTTTTGATTTTTTAAAATTTATTACGTATTTTCCTCAATTACATTTCCAATGCTATCCCAAAAGTCCCCTATACCCCCCCCCACTTCCCTCCCCACCCATTCCCATTTTTTTGGCCCTGGCATTCCCCTGTACTGAGGCATATAAAGTTTGTGTGTCCAATGGGCCTCTCTTTCCAGTGATGGCTGACTAGGCCATCTTTTGATACATATGCAGCTAGAGTCAAGAGCTCCGGGGTACTGGTTAGTTCATAATGTTGTTGCACCTACAGAGTTGCAGATCTCTTTAGCTCCTTGGATACTTTCTCTAGCTCCTCCATTGGGGGCCCTGTGATCCAACATTTCTTAACATCGTTTGCTAGACTGCTCCATGCATTCCATTTGAAAACTGGAACATATTTGTGTGACTGAAAATCATGTCACAGATCTGCAAAAATACTATTTCCCAAGAAATCCTGAAATCTGTAATTCTTACATCCAACAAACTATCAAGGCTACATATTTTTTCCTGTTCATGGGTCTATGTTTATCTGGGTTGAAATGCATAAAATTATTTTCCTAAAATTGAGTTTGTCATAGTTTCTGCCTCATTGGCACCTCTGTTCTGATTTGAAGCATTCTGTTGTTAAGTTAGGTTTCACTTTGAAGAAATTGGTTTAGCTCATTTAAATGAGCTGTTAAATCCATGGAAAATACTAGAATTGTAATCCAGTTCTTGTGGCCAAGTTCTGACACAGATTTTGGGTTTGATAACATAAACACCTTGATGGTATGTAACTCATTCAACAGTCTTTTCAACATTTGTCCTTGTCTTAGCCTTATTTCTAAAAAGTAAATGAAGTTGTCATAGTCAATGTCAATCTCGTTTTTAAAATCTTTGTGTGTGTGTGTGTGTAACTACATGTATGCATACAGCTTTGTGTATATGTAGATGCCAGAGAATAACCTCAGGTGTCATTACTTACCTTCCATCTTGTTAGAGAAAGAGTATCTCGTTGTTTGTAACTAGCTGGGATAGCTGGGCCTGAGAATTCCCAGAGATTCTCTTGTCTTGGCCTCACCATCACTGCATTCTATTTATGAAGTCATTGAAAGTGCAAATATTTGATAGTTCTACTCCCCACTCTCCATCAAATCAATGGCCTCTTTTTTTCATTGTTACTGCATTCATATATGTCTATCTACATAGATATGTTCTTAATATAACCTGTTGAGTTTGTTATATATATGAGTAATTGACACAATTGGTGTGTTTCTGGGTAGGACAACCTCTCTGTTCTCACCTTTACTAAGTTGCCTATAGTTTTTGCGTAGGGTTGTAATCTTGTGAGTCTTTATTCTGTCCAATTTGGCATGTGCATTGGTTATTAAAGAAGAATATGTGAGCGCTAATCAACTAAGCCCACCTATAAGTTTTTTCAGTGTTTTCTGGAGGATTCTTGGCTTTGGGTTTGGTGAACACTAGTAGTCTGCTAAGAAAATATTTTAAAGGTCTTATCTGAAAGTATAAAGGATATTCAGTAGGCACTGAATGACTAAGGGCGCTAAAGAAAGCTCAAGGTGACTTACCTTTCTGTAGCTGTAACATTTCAACTCTGCAAAGTTCTAACCAATGGGAGTTACAGAGTCTTCACATTAGTATATGTTACTTTGGGGGAAATGTGGTTATAGTCTCCATTCTTAGGTCTGAGTGAAATAAGAAACAGAAGGCAACTGAGTAAATAGAATCTTACTCTAGCCCTTGTTAGACTGCTATGTGTGTATGTCTTCAGTTATCAAATTATTTTATCACAGATGAATAGAACAGGAGAGAAAAATGATACTTCTATGAATATTATTTTCCAATGTCCTCACAATGTATCTGATTTCAAATGCAAATATCATTTCACTAAATTCTAGAAGAACTATCAACATGTGTAGAAAAATCTGGTTACCATAGAGATGACTGTGATTTTTTTTCTACTAGCTGTCACCTTTCTATAAATTGACCTCATTACATTTTTTTTATTTTAAAATTCTAGTTACCTGATTAAATAATTTATAACTCCAGGCTAAAAGTGATTACAATTTTAAAAATTGATTATAGTTTTTTTTTAATTGGCTGTCATTCTCTCCTCTTACTAAATGCATTTGAACTAGAAAATGAGCAAGGAAACTCCAAATCTGAGGTTGCATTCATGAATCCAGCATCAGGCTTGCTGTAGGCTACAACAAAATTAAGTAACCAGGAAAACATCTTCCTTCAGCTGCCATGTATTGAGAAATCAACCAGGAGCCACTTTGCTGGATTATCTCTAGTTTTTCCTCTCCATGAATAATTTCCACGACCACTGTCTGAGCCCAGTTTACTTTCTGGGCAACTTTAGTGGTAGTGTGAGACCAGGAGGGAGTGCATATCCAGTGTAACAATGTAGTCATTGGCAAATCCAAACTTCTTCCAAGGGAATTTGAAATAAGACATTCAAGGAATTTGGATTGGTAGCCACACAGGCTGTTGGAAACTGTGCAAACTTTTGAAATACCAGGCTACTTTGTCGCAATCACTGATCATATTACTGAAAGAAAAATGAAAATTCAAGACCTGTAAATCATATAAAGTACTCAGAAATTGCTGGTTGTTTGTGAACCTAGAGGCTGCCTGGGGCTGAGAATAAAGAAAAACAGACCAGGGTATGCCCCGTAGTTAAAACATTCCTGGGAACAGCTTGACCATAAAGATAAAGAGGAATGTGAGGACATAACAGGGCTATCTGAACTGAGTCAACAACTCACAGAACTCTGACACCCTGCACGTACATGTAATTTTTCTGCTGATGTTTGAATAAGCCAATAGTGTGTTGCTATGCTGAATTCCACACCCCTAAGCCCCTTACCCCATAAAACCCCCTAGCTTTCGAGCCCTGTGACCAGCATCCATTATCTCCTGTGTGGGATGCATGTCAGTCCAGAGCTCCGTCATTAAACTATTTACATATTACAAATGTAATTTACATCAAGATCGTCTATTCGTGATGTTTTGGGTGCATGCCAAATCGGGACCTGAGTGGGGGTTTCCCCACTAGGTTCTATCATTACAAGAAAGGACCAAGAGAGAAAGCATGGGAATCTAGACAAATGAAAGGAAGGATTTCTTCAGACTTGTTCCTTCATAATCTGTGGTTTACTTCAAAGAGGCTTGGTTTTCCATTTTCCCACTCTCCACCTACAATTTCTGTCCTAATTTGAATGGACTTCTTTTACTACCAGGAAGTCAATACATGATTCACACTGGTACATTTTGCAATACGATTTCATAGAGCCAGGAATTCGATGTCATTTCCAAAAGACACTGCACATCTGTACTGTAGACGCACCGATCTAAATGTTTTCTTCATTGGCTTCAGTTGCAGGGTTTAATGACTAGAAAACTGGCAATAGTCTGATACTTTCTTAGGAATTAACTGGAAGCTGAGAGACATTCTCTGGATTTGTCTAGTAAGGTGTTGAGATAATTCCATAAAACAACGCAGCGGCACTAATGAGAACAGCTTTTTAATTCCAATTAGTTTAGATACTCAAAATCAAATGCTAACCTTTTACTTGTGCATCTCAATTACCAGTATTCTCTTATAAACCAAATGCAGCGTCTAATAGGAAACATAATTGTGTAATAAAAGTTGAGGTATTTCTTTTTAATATTGAGTTAGAATAAATATGTCATACTTTACCATATGAAGGTCCTTCTTGCCTTCAGGCACAGGCAGCACAAATGCTGTAGCTAAGGAAATAGAGGTTTTGCTTGCTCTGGAGACAAAGCATCCTAGCATGCCTATTTAGGTGCAGCATCCTTACACTCCCTGGGCTGTAGGCATGCTCTCTAGACATAGGATCACTTGCAATTTGCCCATACACTGTGATCTGACCATCCCATCCATTGAAATCACAATTTCTCAAGCTCAAGTATGGAGCTGTCTACTGCAAAGCATTTGGAAGCAAACTATTGTAAAAATAGGCAGAAGAGTGGGATAAAATTTGACAGGTCATTATTTATAAGAGGTAGTCATCTGACTGCAGAAAAAGTTTAGTTGGGGTCTTCCTGTAAGGCAACAAAGATCACATTGTGGCCAAAGATATGTATTTGTTTTCTTGCTCTTCTGGGATCCTGGTATGGGAAAGATTGACACTTGCTAATAAATGACTACATCCACCATATTTATTTTCTTTTCTTAGTTTTTTTTTCCTTAAACAGGAAGAAGTTGTCATGTCCAGATACTCTCTAGTGGATTAAGCACAAAAAAGTCTTTAGCAGCACCTGGAATTGGTAGATTGAAATAGAAGTCTGAGAGACTGTAGCTTGTTAATTACTGAGACGTTCTCCACAAGATTTCCCCTTTCTAGGTGGGGTGAAGCAAATGACTGTATCTATTTTTGAAAACACAATCTACTTCCAAATGAAGAGCAAGCAAGCTCCGATGATTCCAAATATAAAATCTCTGAAAAGATGAGGAAAAAATTAGTTGAAGATAAGGAGAGTTCCTTATCTCTTTTATAAACACAACACTTTCTGTTGAAAATGCTCCCTGGAAGAATTACACAAGCTTAAAATCTTCTAAGGATATGGTATTGAAAGAATATCGGTAAAGTATCAGGTAATGCCAGGTCCAGGAAGTAGAAATGCGTGGGTTGGGGAGCAGGGGGAGGGGTGAGAGTATAGGGGATTTTTGGAGAGGAAACTAGGAAAGGGGATAGCACTTGAAATGTAAATGAAGAAAATATCAATAAAAAAAAGAAACCTGCTGAGAAGGATAAATTCAGGCAATGGTGGTAGTGAAGAGAAGGGCACAGAAAGATCTGATGGCTCAGTTTAAATCTTTAGATCAAGGCAAGCTATAACCTACTCTGTCACAGGACAACTCATTTTCTTAACCCACATTGAAGTCCTGGTTGTTACCATCTTGTCTCAGATATTTTCTCATGAGAAGTTTGTTTTTCCTCTTGGAGGATTGATTCTGCAAAAGTTTCCTTGTTTCTCTTATCTACTTCACATGTTGAAATAGGACAATATGAGATTTGGAATTGAATTAATTCAGCCTTGAAAATATGACAGATGTTGGCTGATTACTTTAGAGATAAGTGGAATGAAACAGACTAAAGAAGTACTCAGTCCCTTGAGCTAGAAACTATTCACTGAGAGGAAGAAAACTGAAGAGGGGCTGGAGAGATGGCTAAGCCATTGAAGGCTAGGCTCACAACCAAAGAAAACCGAAGGGAGGGTAATTTTTGATTTTATCTTCTTTTATTATAGTCTGAAATGAAAAATAAATTTAAATTTTAGTGAAATTTAATAAAAAGGCAAAGACTTCTATTTAGTAGCCTTTCCCCTCATTGCCATCACAGATGAGCTAAGGCATCATTTGGTATTAGGATACATGTCCTGTGGATGTGTGTTAGTGTGGCAAGGCATGCTTCACAGATACTGACAGATTAAGAATGAGATTTCAAACTACTGTGTGCTGCAACTTTGGATAAAAATGACTAATATATGATTAGATCAATTTCCAGGCAAGTTCCCTGTCTTTCTTCTAGGACAGAACAAACGAAGTAGCTGTGCCAATTACAAGAATGGATAGTAAAGGATGAGAACTGAATTAGAGGGCAAGATCTCATCAAATCAAGTGGGTGTAGGAGAGATGAGAGCTGCCAGCCTTCTTTCTCTGTGGACCACCCACCTTCCCTGAATTCTGTAAAAGATAATGCATAACACAATTTGAGGGGATGGTCTACATGTAAGTGTACACCTATACATACATATAGACGTTTGAATACACGTATGTGAATAAAGAGATAAAAGACTCACAAGCTGACATTGGATATTTTTATATCCCACATTTGTGCATGGGGACAGAGCATTGAAAGACTACATTGCCTGTCCAAAGACACCATTCATTAGAGATAGCACTCGGATTTGAACATGGGTGGTTTGGTTTCCAAGTTCATGCCTCTCTAAGAGGAAAGGAAGTAATCACATGAACTTGATGAATTTATTCAGTTATACAGATATGAAATTTTTAGCCAGAAATTAAGTTTTTGTGACTCATCTGTCGTTATTTCATGCTCTCTGCAACTATAAGAAAAAGGATGCACACAGCCATTTTGTCTCCTATGTTTTCTCTCTCTCTCTCTCTCTCTATCTCTATCTCTCTCTCTCTTTCTCTCTGTTTGTGTGTGTGTGTGCACGAGTGTACACATGCGCATGTCTACAACTGATACCTCTATGTCTTCTTTACCAGTAAGAGACATAGAAAATCAGTGAGTCCAATATTAATATCTAAAGCCAAAGCAGGGATCTCCCTTGATTTTAAATTTATACTCTTTGGTCCTTAACCAGAAATCTGCACTGGTTTTTCAGATGTGAGATAAAAAGCTCACTGACCATTTTTCTTATATTTTTGTTCATAATTACTTGGAAACCAGACAAGATTGGTTGTGAGCGATTTTTATACTCTATAGAAATTATTATATTATGTGGGATCAACTAAATGCTGTCAAGACTCTATTTGATTCCTGTATAATAAAAATGACCGTTTGCTGCCTTGATTGTATCGCAATGCAGATAGTTCACTTCATATATGATCATGTACGGTCTCAGTGGAAGATAAGTAGCATATGAATGTAATTCTTGCACTTGAGTATATTCATATTTTTGAAAGGATCCTGGAAGGGTGTTCTTGGATGATTTCTATTATCTTACAGATATGCCTTATTTATCAGATAATGAAGATTTACAGAACATTATTTTGTGGACTGAAAAGATCACTTAGATGTCCAGCAGTTGTTTCTATAGCAGGAGATCCAGATTCAGTCCCCAGCATCCACATGGTTTCTGGCAACCATTCATAAATCCAGTTCCAGTGGATCTGACACCTTCATATGACCTCAACAGGCACTCGGTACTCAAATGTTATAATATGCACATGCAGGCAAAACACCCTTACACATAAAATAAATAAGAAAAAATTTCAAAGCAGCTTTTTTGTTCATCAAATAGTGCTCAAAAAGAATGTTTTATTAGTAGATCAAAGAGAAGCTGTTTATTTAACAGGTGAGGAATAAAGAGATGATAAATGAAAAAGCAAAGCATATAATAATGGAATAATTGCTCTGAAAACTAAAATATTCTGCATCAGTGAGAACAGCACACACAGTTGATATCTGCTACCAAAGACCACCAAGAACATGCACAGCAAAGAGAAAACACCAGACAGTAACTATAGGGTTCTGCCAGTCCTATGGTATCAAAGCTTCAATCTTGGAAATTTTATGCTGAAGCATAGTCTCTAGTAATCAGTATTAAGACATCAGACTTTTCCAGAAGTGATTAAGTCATGAGGGCTCTAACTTTATGGATCAATTCATTTATCTTTGGAGGTGTTTTTAAAAACTAGAAGACTGCAGCCCTTCTAGTTCCCTCTGCACAACCACAGAGTCTGATAGCTCATTGACCTTGAACTTATCACCCTTCAGAAGTACAGGAAAGAGATTCTTACAATTTCTATAAATAGCTTGATTCAGGTATTTTGTTATAGCAACACAGATACATTGATGCCCAGTAATAATAAAATTATTTGGGAATGGGTGAGGTTATATAGGGAAGACTTCAAGGAAAATGACTATTTCCCTGTACTGGTCACTGTCTGGTAGGAATGAGACTGCTATGACTATGCTGATACACTGTTCCTGCTTAGGTTTAATGCCAAAAGGATGAGAGAAAATCAACTACCACAGCTTCTTGGGTGATGCTGCAAGCATAAATAGAAAGACAATTATCTTCAAAAAATAACGAAATCAACAGCAGCTTTGTATACATTTCGTATATTTTGCGTTTTAGAATGCCCAGATTTCTAGCTGGCTCCAACATTTTATCTTGATTTCATTTTGCCATGCTCCCAGAATGGTCTTGGGTGACATCTCTGGCCCATGAGAATGCCCTGGCCTCTGTGTGGGGGGCAGGTTAGCCCTGAGAAGCCTGCTTCCAAAGAGTAGCAATAAAAGTGAAAAGGGGAATAATTACTATTACTTTTAAATATTGAAATTAATTGTTTTCCATCGTAAGAAATAAGAACAAAAATGTTTGCTTGAGACTTGTAAAAATTATCTAATTCAACCAAATGTTCAAAAGATTTCTCCTTCTGAGAAGTGTATGTGTCTAGGTCTCTAGCCCAAAACAGCTATGGTAAGGATCATATTTTTACTTCTCAGACGTGAGCAAAAGCAGGGAAGCCAGCCCTTAGAGAAATAAGGAGCAAAAGAAGAGCTTTGGGTAAAGCATAAAACATAACATCTCACCATGGAGCTGTGAATTCAGCAGTGGGATATGAGATTATTCCAGAACCTTTCCATGTTTATTTTATACATCTCTATGTCTTCTACCTACAAGAATATTGAGTAACTGCCAACTGTGCACTCAATTTCCCCACAGGACAATGTGGAATACAGGCATTTCTGTACTGGTGTTAGTTCAGAACAAGGGGTAATTCAGTGTAAAACACATTTTTATGTAATATAACTACCAGTTTCCTCTACTCACAATCCTGTTTATCAGGCTGGTGTTTGAATTTTTTTCTAAGCACATTCATTTTCTTCTTTTGTGCCTTCAATAATAATTTCAAAAATAACATAACAATTTTAGCTTCTTATTTTTAAGACTTCTACTGAGCACCTTTATTCAATAGAATTTTTAACTGGATCACATTGAAGCTGACTCAAACCCATTACAGTTAACCAGAATATGCTTCTTTGTTTAAAATCTATTTAGACATACAATGGGTGTACTTGACCTTCTAATCTAAAATTTTGTATGAATAACATACTTACCACTAAACAATAGTAATACAAAAGGGTTTTGAGGTAATTAGTCATAAAAATCAGTTTCAAAATCATAACCACTCTCAAAATTATTTCAATGGGTCAACTTTTTCCTTGTATTGCATTGCACTTCTTTGCATGGGTAGCAGACTGAATGACAGCCCAATTCATGGCAACGTACCAGACTTGGCTCCCAGCATCTACAAACTCCAGAAACACCTAACTCTTACAAGAAAAAGGAGCCTCTTGGGTCTCAAACAATATTAATTTTGTTGAAAACAACTCATTCTTTTTATACTTGGTACAATTTTTTACTTGAAGGTATAAAGTTGTGCTTTTTTTCAACAAAAGCTCTAAATCCTTAATAAAAGTATCGATTTCAAGCTACTCCAAGGAAGAGATTAAGTTTGATATCTTCTATCTACTAGAGGAGCAAGAACAGAACTACTCACTGGCAAATATTGAAAATGTTATTTTTTTTTTAAACTAGAGTTGGTCTGGGCTATTTTTAAAACTCTACCTTCAACTTGCTTGCATTAATTTCACACGACTGCCAAATTCTGCCTTGTTGCACTGTAGATGTTTTACTAATCTGAAGGAAATTTTGTTATCTCCTTATTTCAAGTCATTATGCTTCATAATTCATAGAGAAATATTTAAATTATAATATTTATTCAATCCACACACAAATGCTACTGTATTTTTTAATCTATAGCCTGTTAATAATGAAAGCGACCCAACATGAAATTCTAAAACATGCTTAAAACAATGAGATGTGGTGTGTGTGTGTGTGTGTGTGTGTGTGTGTGTGTGTGCAGCTTTTTTTTTTTAACTCCACTGTAGGTCTCTTGAATGTGAACTTTGAAGAAACATCATCTTATTGGAATGTCAAAAGTTAGACATAACTACATACAAATGCAAAAATATACTTAGATGACCAGGTATTTAAAAAATATTTACATGTGCTTAGTTCATATGTAAGAGTGTTTTTTCTGCGTGTATGTTTATGCACAAACACATGCCTTCTGCCCATGGAGTCTAAAAGAAGGCATTGAATTCTAGACTGGAGTTATAAATGGTTGTGAAGGGCTATATGTGTGCTGGGGATTGAACCCTGGTCCTCTAGAAGAGCAGCTGATATCTTAACTACTGGACCATCACCTATGCCACCTATCCCCAAATTTATCACAATTTGCAAGTGAAACTGAAGACAAAGGAGAAGTTCAGCCATTTCTGTTAGGTTGTAGGATGGAGGTCAGCATATGACCTAATTATGCCAAGCAGATTATTGTCTTTATCAATTTAGAATTCATCACTCCTCAGCCATTACCCTCAAATATATAAAATATTGTCTTTAGAGATTGCTTAATAGAGATGAGGGATTCTCATTAATCACAGTATTATAACATCATTATTATGCTTTCAACAATGAACAGGATTTATTACAAGATCACACTTTCTCATACCATTGCTGGATTTCAAAATAATAGATGAAGAAGAGATACAAATCATACTACAGAGTAGAAAAAGATTAAGTACTGAAAAATTTTATTAGAGCTGGCAAGACAAAACAGAAGGCTAAATACTTGCTTAACAAGCACCATGACTTGAGTTAAGTCTTTGGAACTGACTCTCAAATGGTTGGAAATTTGATTTCTGAGCCCTATACACATACTGTGACACACACATGCCTTCATTCAAATAATAATGGTAATAATATATTTTCAAATTAATGTGCTATCAATGAAAAATAAATTATACTAGGAGATATAGATAGGAACACAAAGAAAGGTGAGAGAAATAGTAACAATTATTGATTTAGGAAAGGATATGAAGGTTATAGAATACAAGGAGGTAGGTGGAGTCCTCAGGTTTAGAACTGTACCAGTTGGTTTTTGTTTTTTGTTTTCTTTCTTTCATGTTTTCTGCTGAGGTACAAAAAGCACTTAAAGACCATTTTATCCTCACTGGTCCCATAATTATACTCCTGGACAATGTTAATTGGTTTGTTGTTATACTATTTATTATTATTATTATTATTATTATTATTATTTTGCAATGTTTTTGTTAGTTTTTTTGAGAACCTCATACAATATGTTTCAGACATATTCACTCTTTCACCCCAGCTTCTCTTATTCCTTCCAACTCTTCCCTCACAGTTATGAGATTACTTCTTTCTTCCTTTGTGTTTTTCTTCTTTCCACATGGAATACAGCTTGTGTTAAACAGCTAGTTTGGGGAGTGGTTCTGTCCTGGCATTTGATCACCCCACCAGGGATCTTGTCTCTAAAGTAAACTGACTCTGTGTATTCCAGCAGCTGGAAAACACCAATAAGGTCCCAGCTAATGGTTGGATTTTCTGTCTACCTTCTCCTCTCCGTGGGAGGATTTTGTCTGGCTGGAGCTTGTTCAGTTTTTTTATTCTGTCATAACGGCTATGCATACTCACTGCTGTCTCTGCAAGACCCTGTATCTAAATCTAAGCCTATAAATAACACTAGCCAGGAACCCTGAAGGGAGTATAGTTGAGATATTGTCAATTTCTTTTAGGACATTTGATTAAATTTCTTTTTAAATGTATATATGCATATGTATACATTTCTTGAACCCTTTATGGAAATAGGGCTTCTGTATGAGATTATAATTTAATTATATTTTTCTCCTTTTTCCTCCCTCTAAACATTCCAATATATCCCTCCTTGTTCTCTTTCAAATCCATAGCCCTCTTTGTTCATTAGTTGTTGATAAATGGATATAAAGATATTTTCTATATATCTATTTCTATCTATGATGTGCTCAATCTGTGTAATGTTATGTATATGTGTGTTTTCAGTCTTGACCATTTAGTGTTGGATAACCAATTAGTGTTCTTTGTCCCTGGGGAAGACAGTTTCACTCCTGCTCTGCACTTCTTGGTTGGTTGTAATTTCTTGTGTAGGGTTGATGCTCTTAGGCACTTCCTCATCCACTTTGACATGTCTGTTGGTGTCTTTCTTGTTCAGTTCATGTTTAGGCAGTCATGGTGTTAAGACTTTGTGTTGGTGAGACTTGTTGGATGTGGCTTCTGATTTCTAGGAGACACATTCTCATAGCAAACCCGCTGATCCTCTAGCTCTTACAATTTTTCTACTCCTTCTGCAATGTCCCCTGAGGCTTTGATGTGGGAGTGGGTTGCAGATCAATGCACTGGGCTTGGCTTCAAAACTCATCATTTTAATTCGTTGTGGTTTCTATAGTGGTCTCTGTCTCTTGTAAAAAAGTTGTCTTGATTGGGATGAAGAGTATACTTGTATGTGTGAATAAAGAAAATATTTAGATTGCTTTTAGGGATTATGTTGGTTTAGTAGAGATTATAGATTCTCTTCCATGATCCATTATTTCAATAGCACTGAATAGGTTTCCAGCACCAATCATGGTTTCCTTCTTTTGAGTATGTCTTAAATCCAGTGAGAAGGTTGCCCTCCTCTATTGGAAATTTACATGGACATTTTTGTACCATGAAAACCAGTCCTCAGGGAGGAGATATTCAGATCAGCTCCAGATCAGGCTCCTCTGAACCCTGTTTCTGAAGTGCATGGAGTCTTTAGCATCAGAAGCTTAATTTCCCCCTCTTTGGGAGCAAGCAAGGGCAAGGGCTTTATGTTTTGAGAAATCAAAAGAGAGCTTTCCGTTTTATTATGCTTTTTGTTAGGTGGTCTTTGACTCTTGGAGGAAGCATTGTCAGCCTATATACCAAAAGTTCACATATATAGTATACACACATAATATATATGTATATATATTATATATGTGTGTGAAAAGTTCACATATGTATACACATCACACACACACAACACACACATATATGTGTGTGTATATATATATTATATATATACATATATATGTATATGCTACATTACAGATATATATTTATATATATATTATTCCATAACATAAAACATTATAGCAAGTCTTTAAAGATAACAGTTAATAGTATGAGTATATGTGATGTTTTTAGATACCCTTATTGTTATTTTACCCTACTCCTTTCTTCTTCTGTACCTTACTCCCACTTCCTAAAGAGCCTCCCTTTCCCATGTCCCTGATCACTTACACCGTGCCTCTTCTCTTTATTGCTCCCAGTGTCCCTGCCCCTTCCATGGTCCAGTTTTACTCTCCCGATCTTTGTAATTACCACAGGATAGGTACCTCACATCTATAGATTTGAATCTAAGAGCTTTGGACAAGTCATATTTGTCTTTCTCAGTCTGAGTCACCTCATTCAATATGATCCTTTCTAGTTCTATACATTTACCTGCAAAGTTCATGGTTCACTTTAATATATATTTCAATAATATTTCATAGTGTATAGATAGCAAATTTTCTGTTGTGATCAGTGGAAGAGGAACACGTGGTTTTAGAACTCATGGAATGTAAGCACAGTCGTGATGGGAATGTCTCAGAGAGGCACATCCCAGAGGACAAAGTGCCCTGGGAACTTTATGCTGCTATAGAGCATCGTTCTGCTCATTGTACTCGCAAGCATCATTTCTTTCCTAATCTATGTGCTGTGTAAAGAGTTTTAGGCATTTATCTTTAACACTCACAATAATAATGCTGGATTTTTTTCAGGCATTGTTACTGGACCAAATTAATGTAGGTTGTCAGCAGTGACCACTATCCTTAGAAAGCATTTGGAAAAATAAATCATTAGTGAAGCTAGGTTAAGGTGTTTTTGTTGCTCGTTTTCATGAAGAAAACCTTAGGGAGTGATTTGGTATTCAGAAAAACACACTCTTATTAATCAAACTAGGAACTTTTTGAGGTCAGGGAACAAGAACAATGGGAGCCTAACTAGTATTGACTGATTTTGACTCTTACAGAGGCTGCTCTGGTAATGAGTGATTTCTTCTACCCGTTTCCTCCCTCAGTTTCCTGATATTATTTAATAAAAATTGCTGATGAGTAGATGTGCATTCTGAGGATTTAAAGTACAAATGACTGATTGTTCTGTATATAAAAGTTTAGATTTGTGATTCTTTAAGCTTTTTATAAGATTACTTTTTATTAAAAATAATAAAATAATTGATCATTTCTTTTTTATTAGATATTTTCAAATGTTATCCCCTTTCCTAGTTTCCCCTCCAAAAATCCCCTATCCACTCCCCTCTCCCCCTGCTCTCCAACCTACCTATTCCCATTTCTGATCCTGGCATTCCCCTATACTGGGGGCATACAGCCTTCATTTCTTTATAACTGCAAGTTGCTGCCTGCCAGTAAGAAAAACTGGTTGAGAAAATTACCTTACTTGTTCACACTTTCCCTGTATTATTATGTAATGTCTTTTCATGTGAAAAGGTGTTGGAGAACATACTGGTTTTTCATAATCATTCACTAGAAAAAAGAGAAGAAAATGCAATCACTTTGTAATTTTATACTGGTTAAAAGGTTTTGCTGGAATATATGAGCTATGGGGAAAAAATAAAGTTGTTGGAGCCTACTAGGAATTTGTGTCACCCACCAAAAATGTGTGTATGTGGATATGTATAGAATGGTTGGAGTTTTGCTCACTCAATCAACTCAATATTTGTGACTGTATGTGTCTGTCTGTCTGTCTGTCCATATGTGTGTGTGTGTTTGTGTGTGTGTGTGTGAAGTTGTTGGATCTTACATGTCAGAGTTTGTTGAACTTTGCTTCACCTGTCCAATGTGTGTATGTGTGTGTGTGTGTGTGTGTGTGTGTGTGTGTGAGTATATGTGTGATTCTTCCCTCCCCCACCCCAATTTATTCTTTTTACAGATCATTTTTGGCCCTCAAAGAGTTTTTAGAACTGTCTCTTGCTGCACCCAAGGAATTTTTGCACTGACTTTTTGTGGGCCCACAAAGGAAATTATTTTGTCAACCCCCCAGGGAACATTATCACCAGCCCCAGCTAATTGCTGACACTATGACTTGCCTCAGTTTACCCTGCATGTCAAATAAGGTTTTGGACAACTTTCGCTATCTATTCATTGGTTTAAGGGCATTTCATTGTTTTCATATCTTAGCAACGGGTAAATGGAGCAGCAGTGAACAGATATGTGTGGAATAGGAGACTAAGTCCTGTGGGCATACACTGAGGAGTCCCGTAGCTTGGATCATCTGGTAGACTCGTGTTTTATTTTATTGAGAATTGTCTACACTATTTCCTTAGTTTTCAATCTCAGCAAAAGCGAATGATTCTTCCCTTTTCTCAGCACCTCCTTCCGCGTTTGTAGTCGGTTTTGTTGATCTTATCATTTTGGGTGGGAAAGATGAAGTTTCAAAGTTGTTTTGATTTACATTTCCCTAATTTTCAGGATAATTTTTTTTTTTAGATTTTTCTTAGCCTATATGGATTTTTAAATGGTTTTTAGTTGTCTAATTTTCATTCCATCTGGGGGACCATACACTGTCCTACATGTGGAATGATTTTTGGTTCAGCATGATTAAAAAACACAAATGTCTGTGTATTCGTAACTGGATGTTTCATCAGTAAAGTATCTTTCTTGTTATCTTATTAGATTTTCATCAACCTGTGCCCTAGTCCTAGTTAATGTCTCCCTGTTTCATTTTGTTTTGTTTTGTTTTCTTTTCTTTTCTTTTTCTTTTTGTAAGGTTGGTCTTATAACTTGTGCAGAAGATTTTTTTTTGGTCTTGAGTTATGAAACTACTATATCAGAAGGTACAAAACCAACTCACTAAATAATAATAATAAGTGATGATTTTTTTTCACTTTTGGATGACATAGGATGATTTGTATTTGCGAAATAGGTTAACGTTGCCACACAATACTATCGTTGGGACTAGAGCTGCATTCCTGTGTCCACCCAGTCTTCAGTGTGTCAGCTTCTTTATAAGGCATGTGTTCTAGTGAGGCACCACAACCTATAAATCATGAGTTATTTGAGCCTTTGCACAATGAAAATTAACTTCCTACTCACATCATTATCTGGACAAGAAAGATCTTCATGATATTCTTCAGGGACACAATTACTCCAATTCCTAAGTCCTCAGACTGAGCATCACACAGCTCCAATGCAGCACAATGAGGTGGCTTCTTGCTACTTGTCTCAGAACAGCATTACAAATGCCTAAGTTTATTCATATGGGCATGCACTATCCTTGAGTACACACAGTGTGTTGAATGTCCTTTTGAAAACTCATGTTCGAAGTTAATTTCTTTCTTCAATGCAAGTGTTGAGATAAGGAATAAAGGGGCCACTTAGGAGTAGATTTAAGCCATTATCAAAGGAGTGCATTGATTATAAAAGGGGAAACCGACTCTGATGGTGCCCTCCCTCCTCTTCTTCCTTGTGTTTCTCGCTCCATTCTTTCATTACTTGTTCTTTGTGTCCTCACTCATTTATTTAATTGTCTCATTAAGGGTTTCTGTCATCTTATGACATTGTCAGAGGCAGCAATAAATCTTGGACTTCCCAATTACCAACAGTGAGACAATAAATTGCTAGTATTTATGTTATTTTATACATCTGACAATTTAAGAGCAAAAAATGGTATAGAAGATATCTTATAGTCCCAGGGAGAAAAAGAAAGTAGTGTTTGCACACCATTCTTAGCTTTTGAAACTCCCCAGGGGACAGGAAGACTGGCTGTGGTACGTTCACAGCATGAGCATCAGAGACAACATCACAAACCAAATCAGAACAGTTTCTGGCAACCATGGAAGAATGGAGAAGTGTCTTTCCCAAAAGTCCTAATATGTCCTCATTTGTCTCTTAACAGAGTAAATAGCTTTAAGTCAAATCCTGACACTGATGACAGGGAACTACTCTGTGTTATCTCTTTTTCACTAATTCATGTAAAAGGGGATGAGGCCACATCAGTCAACCTTTTATGTGAATCTAAGCATAGATCAGCTTACCCTGGAGTACATGAAAAGCAAATAGAACTCCATGCTTAGCAACCCACAGAAAGAGAACACGCTAAGTTGGGAACCTAACATGCCTTGACAATGCACACATTTCTATCTTTATAAGCCTGTATTCTCCCACACCCACCAGTCATTACCCGGTGCACTTTTAGTCATCACGGGACTTTCAGTCAACCACCAAAGTTCCTGTCTGTGACTATCGTGTATAAATTCCATTATGACTTTTATGTTAGGTTCTTTAAGAATTATATTCTGGTACCTGGGAAAATGTCTGCTTCTGTTCTGATAGTGTCTGCAATGACAAGCTCTCTTTTACTCTGCTAACATTAGACAATCCTTTAGATCCTGTACTCATACTCCGAAGGAGAGACCATATAATTCCTATCTTGTATTCAGCCTTGATTCATGGTCTCTAAATTTAATAGGGGCTATAGAATCAAACACAAGAAAATTGAAAGAGGAACCATCAGGGTTTCTGTGCAATAACAGTGCTTATAGTAACTTTTTGGCTTTTATAGATAATATAACAAAAGAATATACAATTTTTGCCGTATTGATTCTTTATGACAGATTTATATAATTTAGTGTGTATTTGATATTTAATAAATGAGAACAGAAGTCCAAGGACGCTAAATATCTTTCTCAACATACTTATACAATAAATGGTAGGCAATTAGATACTCCCAGCATGCATGACTATGACAGTGGAGATGCAGAATGCCGGGTGAGAAGATGCAAGCCAGTAAGCAGCATTCTTCCATGGAGACCACTCAGTTCCTGCCTATAGGTTCCTGCTCTGCTTGAGTTCCCGCCCCAGCTTCCTTTCATGGTGGACTGTAAGCTTTAAAATGAAATCAACACTTTCCCTTTCAAATTGCTTTTGGTTACAGTGTTAATAACAACAAAAGAAAACTCACTAATACAAGAAACAAGACAAAGCTAGAATAATAAAAAAAAAAAAAAAGCTTATGGAAACTTGAAAAGAAGAGATGATCTGTGGGTTTTTTGAAGACTGGAAAAAAATCATTCAGTAAATGTTGTTTAATTCTCAAATATAGAGAACAAAAATAATAATTAAAAAAATAAACAACTCTCTTGTTGCCTGAAGTTCTAAAAGAGAAACTTTCACCTAGGGAGAATTCAGTAGAGCATGGATAATGAATGCCAACCTAAGTAGCAAAACAAACAAACAAAACAAAAAACAAAAAAAAAGTTCAATGTTGAATTTAATTTAAGAGTGTTTTCACTTCTGTGACATTGGTACTACTGAACTATATAAAGGAGCTGAAATCAACAGCTTGCAATTTATTCACATTGCAACAGAGTACTACAAAGCAGTTAGAGATTGATTGTGTCTTTTCTTTATCTGTAATTCAATCTGGGTTAACCAGTTACAGGACTTGCTTAGGAGAATAGACAGAACATTGTAAATTAAAGACTTAAATCCTGAAGAGATGCTTACCTTCCTCTTTTACTCTTTGACTTGACTTCAACTTCACCAAAGCAAATCAGGGGATCTCTTATGAGACTAGGAAAGAATCTAGGTTATAAAAGGTGGCTTCAGACATTGCAAACGAGGCACTGAATGTGCAGGGGAGACATCTTAAAACCTCAGCCTAATAAAGACCCTAGCTAGCTACTGGCCATGCCAGAGTAAGCCCAGGCAATAGTGCAATGAGCAGGCATAAACAGCCATCTGGGTCTTGGCATAAGATTAAGACTGAAGAATAAGGAGGTGTAATGAACACATAGTAGTGTTCACTGCTGGAAAGGCTTTGGTCTGTGAGTATAAATGTGACATCTCAGCACAATCAGCATATGCGTATCCATCATCTCGCAAAGGTTTTTTGGTCCTTTAGTAATAGCTCTTCCTGATTCGTCCTCATAACACTACCATTGGTACCAAACAAATGAGCTGCTCTCTTGTATTAAAAGTTAGTGAGTATTTTCCTTGAGTTTGACAGGTAAAATCATACAGTTTGTCTGGTTTGGGGTGATAGGTCGACTTTTTATGTAGCTTATTTATTTTCAACTTTTTCTGTATTGTATTGATAACTCAGTTCACTGCATTACTGAGTATGGCTCTGTCTCATTGATATACTAGAGATTGGCTCTGTGTTTACTCATTAATGGACTTGAGGCAAAAGACAAATACAGAGAATTACAGTGACATGGGAGAAAAATGAGGAAGATGTACGAGGCTCTGCCTTGGGGATCTGATCTACTTTGAATGTTGAAGAAGGCAGAAAATTTCAAATTCATAAATGGCACACACAATGCATTATTTCCAAGAGATAATGTGTCAAGGATAGTAAATAAACTGTACTGACCTAGGTTCTGATGCTTGTCTTCACTCTTGCAGTGTATGGGATATTAAAGTATCCTCCATTCACAGGTTGAAGTCCTAACCCTCAGCTTGCTGACATATCAGCACTGCCTTCCAGGTGTGACATGATACTTGCTGTCTTGAAACTGAAACAGCTCTGAATACCCAAAAGTTTGGCCAGCAAACACTTCTTTTTGGCAGAGTGAAGCTGTAGGAGGCCTCTTAGGACACAGCATACAAAGTACATGAGAAACAGAAGAATGTCTGTCCCTGAGGATGGAGACACAGTTAACAGATAGCAGTAGAAGGTTCTCTTTCAGCAGTGGGGCTACTTATACATTGTTCTTAACCCTAACAGACCCCTATCAACACTTCTGTAACTATATCTTATTTAATCATATTGATTCACGAAACTAAACTTGGGTGGAATAATTTTCTTCATCCCTCATTGCTAAAAAGAAATTTGTTCACATACCCTTCCCAGGGGGAATATGTCATAGTTGATGAGTTTGAAAGTGGAAAGTGTGGATGAGATCAATAAACAGAGAAAGAGAATGAAGCTCTCCTTTCGTCACTATGTGAGGATACAGCACACAAGCAAACCATGATGGAAACTATAAAACTAGGAACAGAATCAGCAGCAGATTGGTCTCTGGACACTCACTTGTCAGAACTTTTAGAAATAAACTTCCCTAATCTGCTTGTCCTTGGTAGTTTCTTATAGCTCTTCTAGCTGGCTAAGCCATCTACCAGCATAATGTTTTGTGATTTTGCATGTTTTGATAAATTTATTGTAATGAATTCATTATGTGGTATGTGTATGAACTTTTTATTGGGGTTTATTTTGGATGGGAATTGTCATAATTGTATGCTCTTGCACGTAAAATTTTCAATTTAAATTTCAGACTGTTTATTATTAATGGATAAAAAGACAACAGATTTAAATATATAAACACTGTCATATAATCTAGAAAGCTCATTAATTTTTTTTACAGGTTAATTAGTATTTTCTATATAAACAGGTTCTACAGAAGGAGTTTGTTTCTGCCCACCTTCAGATCTAGATGCTTTCATACTGTTTAACTCATCTTTGCTGGGGACAGATTCTCTAACGTGGATTGGAATAGAAAGGACTGGGCACTTGGTTTCCTGACAAACTCAGTTGTTCCTCACTGGGGATTAGACTGTTCATTCTCTTTCATTGTTGTTGTTGTTGTTGTTGTTGTTGTTGTTGTTGTTGTTGTTGTCAGATTTGTCTAATATTGTTCAGCAGCTGATGAGGTCTTTATATTGTAACAGAACAGATTAAAATTATAGAGAAAATAAAAGTAAATTCATGGAAAGGAGAACAGTTTCCCCAGGAATTGAGAGCTTTCCTTGGCTGAACACTGCTGTGGTAAGAAGCCAAAACCCCATCAGATTCACCCCTCGCCTCCTCTCCGCTGTTATTCTCATGTAAACGAATCCTCCTCTAGTGCTCTATCTCCCAGAAGCACCTTTGCTTTACCTGTTACTAATCAGGGATGCAGGATGACTCAGGGTCTGACAGAGAATGTCCCCACCCTTCAAGAGACTTCCACTGGGGAACAAAGTATTTCCCCAAGCCTGGAAACTTTCTATCTACAACCTTATAAATAAATAAAACAAAACCAACAACAAAATTTAAAATAAATAAATAAACCAGACTTCTCAGCCTTCTTTTTTTTTCCATTTTTTATTAGGTATTTAGCTCATTTACATTTCCAATGCTATACCAAAAGTCCCCCATACCCACCCACCCCCACTCCCCTACCCACTCAGCCTTCTAATACGAGGGTTTAAACTGCTTTTCTATAAGGTATATAGTCTCTATACTATTTTTGCAAACTCAAACTTGAATTAAGCAATATCTCCCACTCCTCACTGTCTTCTGGTTTGATTGGGTAGAGGCAGTGGGTAGTATGACCTCCAGACAGTATAAAGTTAGGGTAGATTTGAGGTCTCCTAACACACTGGATTTTGGGGACCAATTTTGGAATAGTAAAAGTATATTCTCATATCCCACTGAATCATGTACTATCATTCTCATAAAGGATTTACTAAAATGATGAGAATGTTAGCATCTTATCTGTAAGGTCCTGGAGTTCAATCTTTCTTTCCTGGTATTATCATGAGTTCATTCCATGGGCAATGACATATTTTCCCCTCTTAAGGTTTTTATAAACTTAGAGGGTTCATTTTGTTCTTTTTTAAATAGTCACTGGAGTTCATCACTGAAGCGAATCAACTTGTGGGTTCTCTAAGAAAAGAATTATAAAGCTAATAATTCAGACACTTAAATTAATATGAGACAATTTAGGAGGACCAACTCTCCCTGAGCTCTCCTGCAAGCTTATCTCTCAGTGAATTTTATGTAATTTGTCAAGTTTATTTTCATCAGTTTCTCCCAATACTTTGTTGTTGTTTTTTTTTTCAACATCAAAAGGCCTCACCTCTAACTTTCCTGTTGCTCATTTGTGACTTCTTTGATTTTTTTCCCTCTGACTAGTCTCTCTACACTTGTCACAGCTATTGATCTCACCGCATTCTGTTCCATTGATTTTTCTCTATTGTTTTTCTGTGTTCCATTTTATTGATCCCCTTGTTCCTTTGTTATTTACTCTCCAGCTTAATGCGGATTTAATTTCCTTTCTCTTTCTTTACTTTTAGCTGAGTCACCCACTGAACTCTTTTCTAATACAGACCTTTACTTTGAATGGTTTCTTTGTAAGTAATGATGTGTTCTCTACTGCCCACATACATCGTGTTTTCATTTTCACTTAGATAAGACATGACTCCTGATTTTTATTGCAAGTTTTGCTTTGACCCTGGTTTGTCTAGAAATCTGCTATTTAGTTTTCAGAGGTTAAGAGTTTTCTGATATCCTCAAATTTATTTCTATTTCAATTTGTCTTTGTTGTGATTTTGTTGTATTATATAGCAATTAGGTAAGTAATGAAGATTTTATACATTCTGCGAAAATGTTATAGATACAGTGCTAGTCTTTGTTTTATAAGAAAACAGGAACTTGACATATAAGTTAGGGCATGTATGCATTGCTAATTTTCAAGTAATATGGAAGGTGAACTCAAGAGCAGAAAAAATTATGTGAATTCTAGTAAAGCACTGAAAATATGTGAGTTTCCTGCATGTAAGCAGTCGACTCATAAATAACTTAAAACTCCTTTGGAATTCTCTTTGTTGTCTCTTGTGTGCACATTGCCTGGCTGAAGACAAATATTCCATGAGAATTCTCAGTTATAAACCTAATTAATTAGATGATGAAATATAAAATAGTTTATAGGCCTTAAGGATTTAGAAAAACAATGGAATACTATAATTTAAAATCCCTCTTCTATGAAATATCATATAGTAAGATAAGAATTCACTATCTCTTTCTTGTCTTGCCCAAGGCTATCTTCCTGAGCCTTTCTAATATAGTGGCCATACTGAGAGAAACAAGATAAACCAGCATTTCAGATGTCTTAGTCAGTATTCTATTGCTCTAAATAGACATCATAACCACAGTAACTCTTATAAAAGAAAGCATTTAATTGGGGCTTTCTTACCGTATGGCAGCACACAAGCAGACATGGTGCTTGAGACAGTGAGAGTTGGACATTCACAGGCAGCAGGAAGAGAGAAAATCATTAGCCCTGGCATGGTTCCTTGACACTCAAATCCCATCCCCAGTGACACACATCCTGCAAAGAGAACACACCTACTCCAAGGAGGCCATAACTCCTACTCCCTCTCAAGTATTGCAATTTTCTGATGATTAAGCATTCAAATATACGAGCTTATAGGGGACATTTTTATTCAAACCAACACAATAGACTAGGTACTATGGTGGTTAAAATTACATTTAAAGTTTAAAATTACTATGCAAAAAGAAGAAGGAGAAGGAGGAGAAGGAGAAAGAGAAGGAGAAGGAGAAGGAGAAGGAGAAGGAGAAGGAGAAGGAGAAGGAGAAGGAGAAGGAAAAAAAAGGAAAAGGAAAAGGTAAAGGAAAAGGAAAAGGAAAAGGAAAAGGAAAAGGAAAAGGAAAAGGAGGAGAAGAAGCCTCAGACTCTCAGAATATAAGCCCCTACAGTGTTACAGTGTACAGACTGTATCCTGGCAGCCTTCCTATTTTTCTTAGATGTTAAAGACTATTTTTAGGCTGATTGATACTGTAAATTTTTTTTCCTGCAAGATAGTAGTTCATAAGGTTAACTGTTAATTCTGCTTTTTAAAGTCAAACTTGATTAATCTGCTCAAAAAATTTGGCAACTACAAGACATATATGTTTAAACAAAAGACTCTACGTTCTTGTGAGGGTTGCCTTTATAAGCCACAGACAGATATGGCTAAATATTGCATTTTGGGAGTGCAAAATCAGGTACATTCCTGATCCCACATTTAATGCCAGTACCCAATTAAATACCTTTTTTATTAAAATTTATTTATGGTCATTGTGAGACTCTGAGCAACTCCAGACCCAAAATATTACAAACACTGGTATTTTTTAACCACAGTGCCCTAGCACATGTCAGAGTATTTCTTTTAGTTGAGTTCTCTAACTTCTCTTCATATGCAAATTGCATGCTGTGCAAAAAACACACAATGCTGCACAATTCCCCTAGTTCACAAACTAACAATCTGTGCATTTAAAAAGCATGCCAGAGAACGAAGTCCAAAGTGTGGACACTTTGCCCCTTCTTAGAATAGGAAACAAAACACCCATGGAAGGAGTTACAGAGACAAAATTTGGAAGTGTGACGAAAGGATGGACCATCTAGTGATTGCCATATCCAGAGATCCATCCCATGATCAGCTTCCAAACGCTGACACCATTGCATACACTAGCAAGATTTTGCTGAAAGGACCCAGATATAGCTGTCTCTTGTGAGACTATGCCAGGGCCTAGCAAACACAGAAGTGGATGCTCACAGTCAGCTATTGAATGGACCACAGGGCTCCCAATGGAGGAACTAGAGAAAGCACCCAAGGAGCTAAAGGGATCTGCAACCCTATAGGTGGAACAACAATATGAACTAAGCAGTACCTCGGAGCTCTTGTCTCTAGCTGCATATGTATCAAAAGATGGCCTAGTCGGCCATCACTGCAAAGAGAGGCCCATTGGACTTGCAAACTTTATATGCCTCAGTACTGGGGAACGCCAGGGCCAAAAAGGGGGAGTGGGTGGGTAGGGGAGTGGGGGTGGGTGGGTATGGGGGACTTTTGGTTTGGCATTGGAAATGTAAATGAGCTAAATACCTAATAAAAATGGAAAAAAAAAAAGCATGCCCATACATACCTTCTCATTTGAGTCTTGAAAGAATTCTCAATGTTAGCAAGAAAAGCATTACAATCTCCCAAAACTTGGAAAAAATGTTTCATATTGTGCCACAGCATATCAAAAATATTAAATTAACCCCATATATCTAAGTTATGATTTTGGGAACATATTGGCTTCAAAAATTTTAATTTAGCTTCACATTATTAATTCTGAGTTATTTGTCCTTCTCTAATAAATTACACTTCTCTATATATTTTTCAAGCTCTAAAACACCAGATGAATCCACCTTTAATATATTTTTCTCTAAAGATGACTAGCAAAGTTGATTGTTTTCTAAAACTATGGCATAAGTACAGCTTACAGTTGATGAGAGCACAAAGAAAAAAAAAGATCAATCAAAAGAAGAAACTGCTTTAAAAGAATTTTTATACGGCCAGCATTTTTAGGTGTAAAATTTATTTCATAAGTTTTTAAGCTTCAGATTTTTTAACTGCCTTTCTTGAGAAATGAATGTCATTGTAAGATGAAGAGCTAGGCTCAAAATGCCTTGAGGAACTTTCTGGTTCATGGTTGTTTTGGTAATAACTATAAATTGTATATTTTTAAGGTCTGAATAATAAATGAAAAGTAAAATTGAACTCCTACAGTAAATGGTGTCTAAAATGAATTCTAAACTTAAACGATGAAAAACAAGCCTCACATTCATCTTTACTGATTAAATACTTTAGGAAATCATGCATACAAAATGCTTTTGCTATTCAGGACATTGCCAGATTTTTAAGGTTCATGAAGAGTAGCTATAATAAGATAAAGATACCGAATTCTTACATGTAATATTATATGTGACCTTGAAATAATGATAAATAATTACTAGAGCATTTTTATTAGACCATTTTTATTATCATTTTCTGTGAAATTGAGTTTATTTTACATGCTATTTTAGGGAAAGTGTTTGGCCTTGAACCTTGGTTCTCTACCTTCAGTTTTGTAATAGCAGATAATGACCAATTTAGTGTGTATGTTGTTTTTAGAGATGATGTCAATTGCTGTCATTAAATTTTTCCTGCAGACTGGCTTTGCTGATTGCGTTTGCTTCAGCTGAGGTTGAGATGACCTTCTCGGGTACACAGTTCTCTCAGTAAGCCTCAGTCTGTTTACTGTGTAGCTGTAAAGGTCTGTTTTGATTTCATAACATAAAAAGTATTATTTGCTAAGTATTTTCCAGAGTCCGTACTGTCAGTTACTATTACATAACACCTATATCAGGGTAAGAAAATAGGAACATTATAGGGGAATTTCTCATAGGACATACATCTAACTCAGCAAGACAAGTGTTTTTGTGTAGGTTTTGTTCTGCTTTGTTTTTGATGAACAGTTTTCTAATGTAAATGGCTTGAGTCTTCAAGACTCTTACATAACATTACATATATAAACTCACATAATAACAGAGCACACAATTTCATGGATTCATAGATCTTTCTTGAAGCTTAAGGTTGATCCATGATTCACTTTTTAGTGAAGGTACTCTAAAGTATACTGATAACCTAGTAGGCCTACATTCTCAAGCAGGTTTGGGTCTCTAATTAAATCTCTTGCATCATTAGACTGTGTTGACTGTTTGTGTTTATTCTTGTAGATGTTGCCACCAGGATATGTCCTATCCTAAATTATAAAAAGTCAATGTTTTTATACTATGCCTTGATCTAACAGACTCCATTTTACAAGCAGCATTTAAGGCCATTTTGAGGATGAAGGGTAACTCTGCACCTTGATGAACACAAAAACACCAGTATCTGCCTGACATAATCCATATGGCACAAGCTGATAAATAATTTTATGCATTGAAGTAGAACGAATGCTACCTTATCAATTCATCAAAGTAAATTAGGACTATTAGAACCCATGTGTGTATTAAAAGCATATCAGAAAAAAAAAAAAAAAACAACCATGCCTGATAACTCAGAAAAGCCCACCCCTGGGTTCTAGGAATGGAGGGATACCTGACCCTATAATAATAACACTCCTAGAGAGCTGACATCTGCCTAGCTGATGCCTTTGCCAAGGGACCAACAGTTATAGAACTCCTCATAATCCCAAGGACTTCATCTCAGCGTGGTCCCTGCTATTGACTTATTATCCTCAAATTCCCCTTCTCCATATGCTTGTTTGTCCATCTGGACCTACCATCCATCTGCCTAGTTTGTCTAGCACCAGGCCTGCCCTTCACTTCTCCATCCTACATCACATCTCACTTCTTCAGCTTCACTTTGACTTTGTAGAGGGACTGTGAGAGCAATAGCAACAGGAGGTTCATTATCTTCTCTCTGCAGAGATGCTCTCTCTCTTGTGAGTTACTTCTCTTGCTGTCTGTGATTTAAAAAAATCAACAACAACAAACAACCAAACAACAATGACAGCAAATATGATCAAGAGCAATTTAGAGAAGAGAGAGTTGTATGTATTTTGGCTTAAGGTTCCAGAGAGATGAGTCCATGTGGAGAGGGCATGGCAGCAGAAGCAGGAAACTGAGGACCCACATCCTCAAAAGTAAGAAAGAAGTAGAAAGAATAAACAGAAAGTGAGGCAAGACTATTCACAGTCAAAAGCCATCCCCAATGATTTAATTTTCCAGTAATACTACTTATCTTAAACCTTCCCAAACAGTGCTGCCTACTGGGGATGAAGTGTTGAAATATCTGCTTGTTGGGAGACATGTCTCATTTGAACCATTATACTTCTCCACCAGTTCTGTTGCTCAGAACTCCTTGACACCACTTGACCTCTACTACCATTTACTTGTAAGCATTCTGTAATCTACACATCCATAAAGATGTTTTGATGTTGATGCATGTACTGCATGATGTGTCACAGATGAACTAACTGAGAGTTCATTGTAGGGGGTGATATTGGCTCACAGGACTCCCAAGACCAAATTCTCAGCACAAAGGAGATTTATTTGTCCCAGAGGGACAAAGGCCAAGGAATAAGAGACAAAGACAGAAGATAAAGGACTATGGAGAAGGTGACAGGGAACAGGGGAGAAGGAAAAGGGATATTTGTCCCAGAGTCTACGTCTGTCCCAGGAGTGCCTCTGGATATAAATAAAGGACATGACCCATAGGCAAATGGGGATTTATAAAGGTAAAAGCAGAAACCCTGAGTTAGAATGAGGTGTTTAATTTCAATGGGGCATGTTAATTAGGTAAGCCAAATTAACGTTGGAAAAAAAAAATAAACTGTATCTGCTTCAGCCAGAGCAGTGAAGAAAAGTGGGATCCTGACTTGCCAAACAGCTGCCAACAAAGATGTAATAAGTTGTGGATCTGTTGTTACTTGATGAATTCTGACAGACTACAGAGACACACATGTTTGTCTATATTTATCACATAAGCCATCTACAATAGTGTAAATGCAATTGGGCACACTATTAGTAGTCTGTTCACTCTCTCTAAATATCCTCAGAGAAGGAATTTCTGATTTCAGAAACAATATATTATTATAGACAACACTAAAAATATATCTACAGCTCTTGGGCATTTGATTCTGATTTGGTTTTAGAGTTTTCCCCAAACCAACTTCCATTGTATAGATAGTCTTTCACTCAGTGCTGTGACCTTTGCCTCATTCGTCACTCCATGCTACACAGATCTTTCTTTTCCTTTTCCATATTTCTCTCACTTCTTCTAATTTGGGCACAGCACCGTAAGTAGGAGCAACATCTTACATCCCATTTAAAAAGGATCTTTTTCATTTTTAATTGGGTGATTTTGCTTTATTTTATTCTATTTTATTTTTGAGGAAAATAAGTCAACTGTTTTCATTTTTCTTGCCAAGCATCAGAAGAGTGGTAGGATGACACAGACGATCCAAGTTCAAACATCATCCTCACCATTTTCAACAATCCTTACAAAATTTTGTAATCTCTGAGAGTTTCCATTTCTCAACCATTAAATAAAGAAATCAACTTTGATAAATTTCTATTACTCGTTACAAACATGTTCCAATTCTTTTAAAAAATCTCAAAGGAATTTATTATGTGGTGTTATAATTGTAGACTTTGATGTCCTGAATTGTTAATGTACTTGGCAAAGAGTACTACAGATAAAAATGTTTTAGATAAAATTCAATTCAACTCTAAAAGTATCCAGTATTTTTATTTAGAACACACTAATTTTTAATACACATTTATGAAAACACATCTAGAATAATACAATATACATTCTTAAATTAAAATTAATGAGTAAATCAAAATTAATTAATAAGACCCATAGCTAAAAAGAAAATATGTCCTATGTTCAGGAATTTCTCCCACTTTTGGCCATCATTTTCTCAATAGCCTAACCAGGACCATCCATGCAAGGAGCATAATATTGTGGGAATTTTTATGAAAATAACACTTTTCCTCTGATTTGGACATGACGGTGCTCTCCTTTCTGTAAACAAATGCAATAGATCAAAGGGAATTTCCTGTGAGGCTGGGTGGCTGGAAAGTAAGAAGTATATATTGTGTTTTAGCTATTATTTTGATCTCTTCACAATATTAAAGCACTGGGGGAGAACAGGGGAAACCCATTTCTCTGGGGATTCCCTTCTGATAGAAGAAATAAAGTGTTCTCTCAAGGTTGAACCCCTTGTGTTTCACCAAAGGCAAGACAAGATGTCACACAGAGCTAGGGCCTCACCAGGGCCCACAGGAATATGGGTCACAGATATACCAGTATGAGACTGGTAGTTGGGCAAAGTATGTATGCATTTCCTCTCACAAAAACAGACAGACAAATAAAATAAGAAACAAAACAAAAAATAAAAGCAGAAAAGTTACTAACATTGAGATTAGCTGCAGAGCTGAGAACTTATATGTTGACAATATTAAAACCACAGGCTGTAATTGTTGCCTTTACTTCTTCTGAAGAAGGGATGCAACAAGAGCTGTACCCAAGCTTTCTGAATACGTGGCTAGGGCTGAGTCTGACTATTCCTCGGGCTAGGCTTAAAAGCTTCAAGCCTCCATACAATCTAATCTTCTGCAAACCCATTCTTTGAAAGCTTCAGCTTCTAGCCTCTATCTAATTACCTAAGCCTAGAATGATTCAGCCCCTGAAACATAAGCTCCATGAATTCACTCTTCCTAGTTCTCTCTGAACTCTGGCTGGGTAGTTCAACCTGTTCTAGCTCATACACCTCTATAGGCTGACTGATTCAATCTGGCTTCTCTCGGCTTCTCAATGAATAGTTTATTCTACTTGGCCTCAAACTAACTTGTCATTGGTTCTAATCTTCTGGCTTATTCTTAGTCTCTGGGTTCACCTGCCTTTGCTGACCTGCACTGTACTGCACTCACTGCAAATGGCTCATCTCCGAACTTACTGCCTGTGATGTCTCTCCCTGCAATGTTCTTAAACAGCTTTTCTCCTGACTTATCCCATCTCAGACTCATTCTGTCAAATATTTTCTCTGGATTGAAATTCCCCTACAACAGATCATAAATAAATTGAAGAATTTTCAATAAAGAGAAATCTAATTTTGCATGAGAAGTCATCCAAGTAGCCTGACTCCCTCCATTATGTTTCTAGAAAGACACATATGAAATGACATAGAGGGGAGAGACTTAGTGATGGTGAAGTCAATTAGTCAAAAAGAAAAATAATTGAGAAGTTTTCATGCTATAAGATGGCAGCACTAAATGAAACTATATCTACTTGTGACGGTGAGCATCTTACCACCATTGCCAAAAACCTATTACATGCTTTTTCAAGGAAGAGTACTTGAAGTCTAGACAGGAGGGTGCTTTCATTGCTCAGGGATCTGCAGAGCATCCTTTTCTGGTCTGGAGGCTAAAGATGTCTTGTTCACCTAGGTCTATGATATTTGTAGTGCAGTAGATCTAAAATAAAGATGTACTTGGTCAGTTTCTGTGTCACAGTGCTCTGTGTCTGTTTTGTTGTTATAGTTGGCATTTCTGACAGGTGCTTTTGTAGAGGTGAGTTTCTCCCTTAACCTGGGATTAATGAATAATTGAGAGGTCTGAGTTTTTGTGCATTCCTAGCTAAGTGGAGTGTACATTCAATATATGAAAGATATTCTTCTGTGAGCTAAGAGATAAAGCAGACATGAGGAGAAACTGAGAGCTGGGTCTTAAAAATGCCACTGGTCAGTTCCTTCAGTTCAAAATAAGAACATTCACACACATTCTCCTTTACACTACCATCACTATGTTCCAATTTATAAGGCTCCAAGCCACCAGAGATTAAGCTACAGAATAGGGGAGGGAGGAAAGCATTAATCATTGTTGTTTTAATGATTTGAAGAATTAGAAGTAGTTGTGCAAGTAAGTATGTTTTTTTTCTTTTCTTTTTTTCTTTTTATATTTTTATTACATATTTTCCTCAATTACATTTCCAATGCTATCCCAAAATTCCCCCATACCCCCCCACTTCCCATTTTTTTTGGGGGGGGCCCTGGCGTTCCCCTCTACTGGGGCATATAAAGTTTGCAAGTCCAATGGGCCTCTCTTTCCAGTGATGGCCAACTAGGCCATCTTTTGATACATATGCAGCTAGAGTCAAGAGCTCAGGGGTACTGGTTAGTTCATAATGTTGTTCCACCTATAGGGTTGCAGATCCCTTTAGCTCCTTGGGTACTTTCTCTAGCTCCTCCATTGAGAGCCCTGTGATCCATCCACTAGCTGACTATGAGCATCCACTTCTGTGTTTGCTAGGCCCCGGCATAGTCTCACAAGAGACAGCTATATCTGGGTCCTTTCAGCAAATTCTTGCTAGTGTATGCAATGGTGTCAGAGTTTGGAAGCTGATTATGGGGTGGATCCCTGGATATGACAGTCTCTAGATGGTCCATCCTTTCGTCACAGCTCCAAACTTTGTCTCTGTAACTCCTTCCATGGGTGTTTTGTACTGAAGATATATGTTTAACTTATAGAGGAAAAAGTAAGGAAGAGCCTCGAACATATTGGCATAGGGGAAAAATTCCTGAACAGAACACCAATGGTTTGTGTTGTAAGATCAAGAATTGAGAAGTTGAACCTCATAAAATTGCAAAGCTTCTCTAAGGCACAGGACACTGTCAGGAAGACAAAAAAAGCAACCAACAGATTAAGAAAAGTTCTTTACCAATCCTAAATCCAATAGAGGGCTAATATCCAATATATACAAAGAACTCAATAAGTTAGACACAAGAGAGCCAAATAACCCTATTAAAAGTGGGATAGAGAGCTAAACAAAGAATTCTCAACTGAGAAATAACAAATGGCTGAGAGGCACCTAAAAAATATTCAACATTCTTAGTCATCAGGGAAATGAAAATCAAAACAAACCAGAGATTCTACCTCCAGTCAAAATGGCTAAGATCAAAAACTCAGGTGACTAGCCGGGCGTGGTGGTGCACTCTGGAGGCAGAGGCTGGTGGATTTCTGAGTTTGAGACCAGCCTGGTCTACAAAATGAGTTCCAGGACAGCCAAGGCTATACAGAGAAACCCTGTCTCGAAAACAAACAAACAAACAAAAGCAAAAAAACAAAAACAAAACAAAACTCAGGTGACAGCAGATGCTGGTGAGGATGTGGAGAAAGAGCAACACTCTTCCATAGCTGGTGGGATTGCAAGCTGATACATCCTCTCAGGAAATCAGTCTGGCGGTTCCTCAAAAAATTGGCCATAGTACTACATGAGGATCCAGCAATACCACATCTGGGCATATACCCAGAAGATGCTCCAACATGTAATAAGGACACATGCTCCACTTTGTTCATAACAGTCATATTCATAAAGCCAGAGGCTGGGAAAAACCCAGATGACCCTCAATAGAGGAATGGATACAGAAAATGTGGTACATTTACCCAATGGAGTACTACACAGCTATTAAAAAAAAAAAAAAAAAAACAAACTTGTGAAATTCTTAGGCAAATGGATGGATCTGGAGGATATCATCCTGAGTGAGGTCACCCAATCACGAAAGAACACACATGATATACACTCACTGATAAGTGCATATTAGCCCAGAAGCTCAGAATACCCAAGATAAAATTCGCAAAACACATGAAATTCAAGAAGAAAGAACATCACAGTGTAGATACGTCGATCCTTCTTAGAAGGGGGAACAAAATACCCATGGAAGGAGTTACAGAGACAAAGTGTGGAGCAGAGATGAAAGAATGATCATCCAGAGAATGCACTACTTGGGGATCCATCCCATATACACAACCAGCAAACTCAGACACTATTGAGGATAACAACAAGAGCTTGTTGACAGGAGCATGATACAGCTGTCTCCTGAGAGGATCTGCCAGTGCCTGACAAACACAGAAGTGGATGCTCACAGCCATCCATTGGACAGAGCACAGGGTCCCCAATGAAGGAGCTAGGGAAAGTACTGAAGGAGCTGAAGGGGTTTGCAGCCCTATAAGAGGAACAACAATATGAACTAACCAGTATCTCCAGAGCTTCCTGGGACAAAACCACAAATCAAAGAAAACACATGTGGGACTCATGGCTCAAGCTGCATATGTAGCAGAGGATGGCCTACTTAGTCATCAATGGGAGGAGAGTACCCAGGTTCTGTGAAGGTTCTATCCCCCAGTATAGTGGAATGCCAGGGCCAGGAAGAAGGAGTGGGTGGATTGGTGAGTAGGGTGACAGGGTAGGGGATAGCAGGTTTTCAAAAGGGGAAATCAGGAAAGGGGATAATATTTGAAATGTAAATAAAGAAACTATCTAATTTTTAAAAAGATGCCAAAAAAATGGAAAAAAGATAGATGTTTAGCAAAGAAGTTGAACATCACAGAACACTCATAACACTATTGTTAGCACAATCATTGCAGACATCTAAATCTATCTTACCCGTGTGCTGCTCCTCTGTAAACTATAAATGTTTATTATATTAACTTAATTTACCTACAAATTTCCTACAACTGAGTCTGTGTTAAAAATAAACTATAATACACTTATTTAATTCTAAATTCGAACTGTGCCTCAGATCAATATTTGTTATGGAAAACTGGTCATTCTATACTATAGATTATGAAAATAATGAAACTGACCACAATGTCCTAACTTGTTTGAAACTCATCTAAAACCTTACTTTTCTCATCCTGGAACTTACCTTAGCAGTAATAGGCTTTTTTTGTCCTGTTAACAACATAAGATAACCAAGATGACTTAGTGAAATACTTTTCCCCAGCGCAGACTGACATGAAATAGCCATTCAAAGAAGTTATTAATCCTTTGATAGGCCAGTGTGTAACCGAGCCAGAAGATTAAAAGCACCAGAATGAGATAATATGAAGAGTGTTGAAGAGTAGAATAATATTTTTAGTCAACACTATTAGAAAAATGTAAATTAAAATGTGTGGATCATTGCTTCAGGCGACTTTAGACCCTAAAGCACTGAATACTGAATACATGCGCTCTGGTACTAGCTTTGGAACTGATAAGAAGTAAAAGTAAGAAAAATATGTAAAAATCTCACTCGTAAATGAATAATTATAGAGCAATTAGTCTGTGCTTGGTAAACATGCTTATTCCTAAAGAAAAATTCCTGATTTTTAACATGCCAAGCTGCAACGTTAATCTTTAACTAAATGGGGAATGGAATGCATAAAATTGCCTTCTGTATTTGAAAATTAGGGTTACTCTCATATGTTTGGAATTCTTTTGTTTTGTTTTGTTTTTCTTTCTTTTTTTTCTTTTTTTATTATTTTTTTTATTTTTCAAGACAGGGTTTCTCTGTATAACCCTGGTTGTCCTGGAACTCTCTTTGTAGACCAGGTTGGCCTCGAACTCAGAAATATGCCTGCCTCTGCCTCCCAAGTGCTGGGGTTAAAGGCGTGTGCCACCACACCCGGCATGTTTGGAATTCTTATACTACAAAATCTAGACATTTACTTTTGCTTATTGAAGTAAGAACTTCGAGATGCTTATGATGGCATCTTTTGAGAAAAGGAATGGTACAGAAATCTAAAGTTCACAGATGCCTGAAATTAGTATTCCTGACATGATAACCATTACTTCTTGAATATATTAAAGCACAAACATAGAAGAGGGAGTCTTAAGGCAAAATAAAATGAGAAAATTAAACAGGAATGCTGGTTACTATATTAAAACGACGTTACATAACTATTGTTAATAATTTTAGAGCAATTATTTTACCTTTCAATATTACAATAGGAAACATTCTATTTTTTGTTTTTGATTAGCTGAAGACTAGTCAGTTTGGACATACTGTCAATTTCAAATATCACTTTGCTCTGTGCATCCAAGCTGAAGTTTAGGAAGTAAAAACAAAGAAGTGAATACAAAGTATTGCTGTGAATCTTCATAGGAAACTTTTTATTTTAGATTTTTATCATGAAATTAAACATTGAGTAGTCAAAAGGTAAAGAGATTAAGGGAATAAGTGTAAAATTCTACAAACTAGAATACATTTCTAGCACAAGTCAAAAAAAAACAAAACAAAAAACAAAAAAGTCACAGGGTGCTTTTTTTTAGTGTCAAAATTAAAGCATAAAATTTCTTCTCCAGTTCATTATGTTGTGAAACTCTTTATTCTCATTAGGTGAATAAACAATCAAATGTTCAACCAACGTATTTTAAAATATTTTATTACATTTCAATAACTTTGTACATTTGATTTGACCACATTTCTCCCTTTTGCCCCATTTCCTCTCAGATCCATATCCTCATTCCATAACTATTTAACTTTGTGTCCTCATTTATTATTTTAACCCATCATGCCCCATTACTGCTGGCCTATATGTTTTTTGGTGCGCAGGCATGCTCTGAAGTGTTTTAGACTTAGTAGGAATAACATTGACTTTATATCTTAATCTCAAATTCCAACTCTTTCATAAATTGACTAGTTCAGAAAAATCTTTCCAGTGTCAAAACTATAAGTCCTGGTTTATCCTGAATCAAGACCCCTAAAAACATGGGACAACTCATTATGTTGCTGAATGTGGCAGTGTCGGAGCTATGTCTCTGTCCCTTCACCCTGAAAACGTCACCAAGAATCGCAGAAGAAAGCAAGCTATTATTAACATTAAAAGCACAAGGATTTCTGTAGTGACATCCTTGAAATACTTTAGAGCTAGCATTAGACCAATTTCAGTATTTTGTATCAATGCTGATCATAATCACATTGACAAGTGTCCTCTTTATCCTAGAGTCCATTGACTGGTTGTTCTCTTGTTTTTTAGTTTTTATTTTGTTTTATTTATTTATGTACTAACTGTCCAAATTCAAACTGCAGGAGTGATAACATTAAAGAACTAAGACCGAAACCTCAGCAGAGAAGGAGCAAAAGCCCTGGTGATGCAGATATGGACCATAAATAGAGCTTTGAACAGACTCAAGATAAACACAGCTTTGCGCTTTCAGAAATTAAAGAAATATATAAACAAGAATGTCATACCTGAATTTACATTTCCCCAAGTTTCCATAAAATATCTAATGAAAGTTGGGCTGTTAAAAAGACAAACAAACCTCTGAGTAATTATTGTTCAAATATTTTCCCTCTTCCCCCAACAATTTCCACTTAAAATACGTGTTTCGATGCCTAGCTAGTTTACCTGTATAGGGCACTGTACAGCATATTCATACTCTCAAGTAGTTGCTGTGAACCTATCAGCCAGCTCTTAGAGTGAAGAAAACATAGTCTCTTTTTCATGCTCTTAAATCTAACAGAAAAACCCTCAGAACAAGTCTTAAGAGAACATGATATATTAGATGATAAGAAATATAATAAACAACAGAAGCAACAAGATAATGCAAGCCACGTATTTAGAAACTAGTAGCCAGAGTGTGCTTCTTTATGAGGGCAGTAAGGAAAGCTCTGTGCTGATTGCATGTTAGGAGAGGCCCAGCAGATGTGAGAAAGTGAGCCAGGCACGTTTTGAGGTAAAATATTATACGCAGAGGATGAGAGGAAGTTCAAGTTGTTTGGTATGCTGGAGCAGCCATAAAGGGGTTAACTGATGCAGACCAGGAAGAAGAAATATACAAAAAGTCATTCAGAGAACTGGGGAGTGGCGGGAAGGTCAGCAGGAATGACAGAGCCTTCTCAGGGACATCGATTTGCAGTGTACAAATGATGGTAAGTATCCAATGCTTGACCAGGAGAAACTCGGGATCCATCACTGAAGTTGCTGTACTGAGAACAAGCTAGACATGCACAAGGTCAGTCTGAGCAAAGATGGCAATGAGCTCTTGAGGTGTAGGTGGACACTTGGTCTAGGAGCAGCAAAGGCAGAAGAGCAGGAGAGCAACGTTGAAGAGGAGCTAAAGGTTCAGGTAAAATATATCCACAGTTCTAATATGAAGTATTGAGACAGAAAATATAAAGGGTGTGGCTGAAATTTTTCTTTCCTTCCTCCAAACTGTATGAAGAAAGCGTTATCTTAGTAGGATAAAAGGATGTGGATTTCATGGTTAAGAAGATCGTCAAAATATTCTGAATCCAGCTTCTCAGCTTTAAAGAACCCTCTAGGAATACAAGAAGGGACAGTGGGAAGGGGATAGAAATCAAACAGCTGCAATACAAGGCACTGGAAGGATCACAGCATTTATGAAACAAAAAGGAAATATAGAAAGAAAGAAAGGAAAGAAAGAAAGAAAGAAAGAAAGAAAGAAAGAAAGAAAGAAAGAAAGAAAGAAAGAAAGAAAGGGAACGGAAAGAATTTAAAGCAATATAATTAACTCACTTAATTATATTAAATATATTACTAGTTGCAAAATTGCTTTAAGTTCAAAGTACCATCAAAATATTTGAATACAAATTAACTTTTATGAACATGGTTATACGGTTTATAATACAAACCTATATTCTAAAATTGTGAAATTTACCCTCCATAAATTGTGGAGGTTAAAAATTTATGCTTAAGACCATAAAAAGACAGAAAATGGCCTTACTTTGGAACTATTACTTCATTAGCTCTTATAGTTCCTTGTAAATTAAGCATACTTAAATGAATACACTGCTTTGTCACTTAATAGTGCAGAAAGCAAATTAAACCATCATGTCAAAATTGTTCTTCAATTTAGCCACTCACTGGATTTTACCTGAGAGTTTCCAGAGACTCAAAAAGTCCTCTTTGCAAAATCCAACTGAGAGCAATTAAAGGACAATATTTTCCTTATAAACTTGAAAGAATCTAGTGTTAGAACCACCATGAAACCCTGTCCAAGGGTGTACTGAATAATATTTGTAGAAAAGGCACACAAATTTTTCCTGAAAAGAGACACTGTAAAATAATTGCATGCGTTTGCCTAAGATTATTTGTTAATGACTAGGAAAATGCAAGAGAAACATCAAGTTACTGGACCTCTACATATCTAATCAAGAAGTCAGAAAGGATCATAAATATAGCCCCCTTTACTGGAGGGTTATTTGGAGATAGGGTTTTAAATTAAATTGAATAAAGTAAGAATGAAGCTTTAAAACAGTAACACATACACGATGAATTACTTTGTGAAGCTATAAGTATAAGTTGTTCCCATAGAAACAATTAAAATCAATACAGAGAAAAAAGGATAATTTCAGAATATTGCTATGAATTTTCTCCCCAAGTAGCTCAATACACTTTACAGTACTTACTTAGCTGTAGATACTAAGGTGAATAATCTTGGTTAGGATATCTTCTTTTCACAGTTAAATACTTAAATCCATTTTCAAACCACCATAATTTAGGTTCAGGAAAAAATCAGAGAGAAGGTTATCACTAACTAGAAGCAAATCTGTGCTCAGAAGCAAACTGTGCAACTCATCATCTGCTCGAAGATGCCAGTATCCCTCATCATTTTCTCAATGACCAATCTTAGCGCTCAACTTACATCAGTGCCATGGTATGCAACTGCATCATAGGAGCCTACTTGTTAGATGGACATTAAGTGCATTTTAGTTGGAATAGCCCTGTGGAAGATCAAGTTCTCAAAGGCAACAATAGACATATGGCTATATGTCTACTGGACTCTTGTATTTCATAAATTCTTTTGAGACCTATAAAATATTCTTGGAAAATTTCCAAAAGTTATATTATGAGAACTGTGTGTATCTTCCCAGTCTTGGCTTCCTGGGTCTAATATAAACAGGGCTATACATTTTCAATTGGGATGCAGAATTCTAGATAATTTCTTACACCATGTCTTAACCTTCAATTACAAGGTAATTTTGGAACATTCTGAATTTACTTCTTGATCTCTGCTTTGAGTAGCACTACTGGACTCAGTAGATAGAAATGATATTTTGTAAGGAAATCATTTTACATGTAAATGTGAACACCCTTGCTCTATGGTATGACCTACAGATAAGTGTACTTAGAAGTACCTGGATCACGCATGGGTGTAACTAGTCAGTAAATTCATGACTGGAAAATTGCAGCATGCTTGGACTCAGCCTGGAATCAAGCTTGTTCTTGTAGTAGATCTGAACCATCACAACTGGACAATGTCAGAGAGTGAGAGACTTTGGAGCACTCGGTCCTAAGTGAGTGGCTTCTTTAAACCTCTCTCCTGTGGACTCAGGGAGCTGTACAGAAGAGGCAGAAAGACTGTAAGAAATGGACGGGGTGGATAACTGCAGGAATAACAAACATATGAACTCATAGAGAGTTCATATACCTGTTCATACGGTGGTATGCACAGAACCTCCTCAAGTACAAGCCAGATGGAGTTCCATCACTGAGAGGGAGAAGAAGACACAAGCCAACCCTCACCAAGAAGCTATCTCCAGTTGGCATCTTCTTATAATGGAAAAATTAGTTTCCTCCAATGGTGTTTCACTGGGTATTCTAACCATACTGCAGACAAGCCCATGCCCAGTAGTAGATGGCCAACACAAAATAAACTCAATGGTACTCTTGTAGACTTTTTCCTCTCATATGACTTTGGGACTTGCTTTCTGTCTGTCTGTCTGTCTCTCTCTCTCTCTCTCTCTCTCTCTCTCTCTCTCTCTCTCTCTCTCTCTCTCTCTCTTCCTTCCTTCCTTCCTGCCTTTCTTTCTTTCTTTCTTTCTTTCTTTCTTTCTTTCTTTCTTTCTTTCTTTCTTTCTCTCCTTTTGGTCTAATTGAACTTTGGTTTGTATATTATGGTTTCTGATTTTATGTTTTTATGAGCTTTGGTTTTGGTATGTTTGTGCATCTATCTGTGTCTGTATTTCTTGTCCTTTTTCTTTAATTCTGGCTTTTTGGTTTTCATTGTTGTTGTTGTTGTTGCTGTTGTTATTGTCGTCATTGTTTTGCTGCCCTATTTGTTTTCTAAGATGAAAGTAAGAAAAGGCAAAGAGTTAGGTGGGTGGGAAGGTAGAAAGGCTCCAGGAGGAGTTGGCAAGGTTTAATTATGATCAGAATCTATGAAATATATTGTATTAAAAACATTTCTTTTCAATATATACATAAAGAGTTTTAAATATTAAAAGGTGCTTCTCTGTAAGAAATGACACTTTGACAGTGAAAAATAAAAGGTAGGATGGATAGAAAGCCAAAAAGAATATAGATACATGCAACTCCATTTGCTTCCAAATAAATTTCTATTGCAGGCAAAATTGTGAATTCAAAATTCCCCAATGCTCATTCACTGATCTAGATGTTTGTATTGGCTCAGAATTATTTCAAGGGACCACAATGTTGAGTTTAGAGGATTTGTTCTTGGGTTATTTAGTTACAAAGCATATTGAGCTTGTTCTAAATAACATATTGCAGGGAAAAAAGGAGAGCGACATCTTTTGCTGCATGTATGTTTCCTCTTGAATCCACCAACAGCTTGAGGAAGGTAAAGAAATCACCCTGAGTACATCATGACCCTGGGTGGCAGGATGCCCTAAGATTTTGCTCTTTTCTGTTGCTTGCCTTACCTTGGCAGCTTGTACAGCTCTCTGACATTAAAGTAAAACCAAACCCTAAGCAGCTGGTGTTCCTGTAAGAGACAAGCAAGCACTCTGCTGACTGAATGTGAATGAAGGGACCATGAGAAGGGCAGACACTCAGGGGACAAAAGCAAAATCTAGGAAAAGGATAAAAAGTGGATTAGCATCATGCTCCTGGGGACAAACAGCATAAAAGCATTCAGGTATGGAGTATACTAGCATCTTTGGAAGAGCCATCAGTGCTTCTAAGCTAAAACTGTTGCTCTTGGCTTGGAAACCCTAAGCTTGTGTTTGGCTGTGTGTCATTTGCTTTTCAGAGTGAGGGGAAAATTCCCTACTCCCATTTCTCTCTTGTTGCCTTCTTTTATTCTATACTTATACTCAATGCCTTCCCAAAGGATCATCGCATATCTGGGCATAATATCTTTCAGGAAAATAACAAGGCAGATATTTCTGTGTATGTGTTTGTAGCTATGTTTTCTGTAGGAAGAATAGAAGTGAAACTTACATTGGTTTTATAGCAACTTCTGTCTATACAACAAAACATTGGCTTGCTCAAATTCTTTGAATGAAATCATGGCGGGCTACCTTGCCAGCAGAGTCTTGCCCAACACCCGCAAGGGCCCACACGGGACCCCCCACGGGATCCTAAGACCTCTGGTGAGTGGAACACAGCGCCTGCCTCAATCCAATCGCGCGGAACCTGATACAGAGGTACATAGGGAAGCAGGCTACCCGGGCCTGATCTGGGGCACAAGTCCCTTCCGCTCCACTCGAGCCCGGGCTACCTTGCCAGCGGAGTCACCTGACACCCGCAAGGGCCCACACAGGATTCCACACGAGATCCTAAGACCTCTAGTGAGTGGAACACAACTTCTGCCAGGAGTCTGGTTCGAACACCAGATATCTGGGTACCTGCCCTGCAAGAAGAGAGCTTGCCTGCAGAGAATACTCTGCCCACTGAAACTAAGGAGAGTGCTACCCTCCAGGTCTGCTTATAGAGGCTAACAGAGTCACCTGAAGAACAAGCTCTTAACAGTGACAACTAAAACAGCTAGCTTCAGAGATTACCAGATGGCAAAAGGCAAACGTAAGAATCCTACTAACAGAAATCAAGACCACTCACCATCATCAGAACGCAGCACTCCCACCCCACCTAGTCCTGGGCACCCCAACACAACCGAAAATCTAGACCCAGATTTAAAAACATTTCTCATGATGATGATAGAGGACATCAAGAAGGACTTTCATAAGTCACTTAAAGATTTACAGGAGAGCACTGCTAAAGAGTTACAGGCTCTTAAAGAAAAGCAGGAAAACACAGCCAAACAGGTGATGGAAATGAACAAAACCATACTAGAACTAAAAGGGGAAGTAGACACAATAAAGAAAACCCAAAGCGAGGCAACGCTGGAGATAGAAACCCTAGGAAAGAGATCTGGAACCATAGATGCGAGCATCAGCAACAGAATACAAGAAATGGAAGAGAGAATCTCAGGTGCAGAAGATTCCATAGAGAACATCGACACAACAGTCAAAGAAAATACAAAATGCAAAAGGATCCTAACTCAAAACATCCAGGTAATCCAGGACACAATGAGAAGACCAAACCTACAGATAATAGGAATTGATGAGAATGAAGATTTTCAACTTAAAGGGCCAGCTAATATCTTCAACAAAATAATAGAAGAAAACTTCCCAAACATAAAAAAGGAGATGCCCATGATCATACAAGAAGCCTACAGAACTCCAAATAGACTGGACCAGAAAAGAAATTCCTCCCGACACATAATAATCAGAACAACAAATGCACTAAATAAAGATAGAATATTAAAAGGAGTAAGGGAGAAAGGTCAAGTAACATATAAAGGAAGGCCTATCAGAATTACACCAGACTTTTCACCAGAGACTATGAAAGCCAGAAGAGCCTGGACAGATGTTATACAGACACTAAGAGAACACAAATGCCAGCCCAGGCTACTATACCCGGCCAAACTCTCAATTACCATAGATGGAGAAACCAAAGTATTCCACGACAAAAACAAATTCACACAATATCTTTCCACGAATCCAGCCCTTCAAAGGATAATAACAGAAAAGAAGCAATACAAGGACGGAAATCACGCCCTAGAACAACCAAGAAAGTAATCATTCAACAAACCAAAAAGAAGACATCCACAAGAACAGAATGCCAACTCTAACAACAAAAATAAAAGGAAGCAACAATTACTTTTCCTTAATATCTCTTAATATCAATGGACTCAATTCCCCAATAAAAAGACATAGACTAACAGACTGGCTACACAAACAGGACCCAACATTCTGCTGCTTACAGGAAACCCATCTCAGGGAAAAAGACAGACACTACCTCAGAGTGAAAGGCTGGAAAACAATTTTCCAAGCAAATGGACTGAAGAAACAAGCTGGAGTAGCCATTTTAATATCAGATAAAATCGACTTCCAACCCAAAGTTATCAAAAAAGACAAGGAGGGACACTTCATACTCATCAAAGGTAAAATCCTCCAAGAGGAACTCTCAATTCTGAATATCTACGCACCAAATGCAAGGGCAGCCACATTCATTAGAGACATTTTAGTAAAGCTCAAAGCATACATTGCACCTCACACAATAATAGTGGGAGACTTCAACACACCACTTTCTTCAAAGGACAGATCGTGGAAACAGAAACTAAACAGGGACACAGTGAAACTAACAGAAGTTATGAAACAAATGGACCTGACAGATATCTACAGAACATTTTATCCTAAAACAAAAGGATATACCTTCTTCTCAGCACCTCACGGGACCTTCTCCAAAATTGACCATATAATTGGTCACAAAACAGGCCTCAATAGATACAAAAATATTGAAATTGTCCCATGTATCCTATCAGACCACCATGGCCTAAGACTGATCTTCAATAACAACATAAATAATGGAAAGCCAACATTCACGTGGAAACTGAATAACACTCTTCTCAATGATACCTTGGTCAAGGAAGGAATAAAGAAAGAAATTAAAGACTTTTTAGAGTTTAATGAAAATGAAGCCACAACGTACCCAAACCTATGGGACACTATGAAAGCATTTCTAAGAGGGAAACTCATAGCTCTGAGTGCCTCCAAGAAGAAACGGGAGACAGCACATACTAGCAGCTTGACAACACATCTAAAAGCCCTAGAAAAAAAGGAGGCAAATTCACCCAAGAGGAGTAGACGGCAAGAAATAATCAAACTCAGGGGTGAAATCAACCAAGTGGAAACAAGAAGAACTATTCAAAGAATTAACCAAACAAGGAGTTGGTTCTTTGAGAAAATCAACAAGATAGATAAACCCTTAGCTAGACTCACTAAAGGGCACAGGGACAAAATCCTAATTAACAAAATCAGAAATGAAAAGGGAGACATAACAACAGATCCTGAAGAAATCCAAAACACCATCAGATCCTTCTACAAAAGGCTATACTCAACAAAACTGGAAAACCTGGACTAAATGGACAAATTTCTGGACAGATACCAGGTACCAAAGTTGAATCAGGATCAAGTTGACCATCTAAACAGTCCCATATCACCTAAAGAAATAGAAGCAGTTATTAATAGTCTCCCAACCAAAAAAAGCCCAGGACCAGATGGGTTTAGTGCAGAGTTCTATCAGACCTTCAAAGAAGATCTAATTCCAGTTCTGCACAAACTATTTCACAAAATAGAAGTAGAATGTACTCTACCCAACTCATTTTATGAAGCCACTATTACTCTGATACCTAAACCACAGAAAGACCCAACAAAGATAGAGAACTTCAGACCAATTTCTCTTATGAATATCGATGCAAAAATCCTCAATAAAATTCTCGCTAACCGAATCCAAGAACACATTAAAGCAATCATCCATCCTGACCAAGTAGGTTTTATTCCAGGGATGCAGGGATGGTTTAATATACGAAAATCCATCAATGTAATCCATTATATAAACAAACTCAAAGACAAAAACCACATGATCATCTCGTTAGATGCAGAAAAAGCATTTGACAAGATCCAACACCCATTCATGATAAAAGTTTTGGAAAGATCAGGAATTCAAGGCCCATACCTAAACGTGATAAAAGCAATCTACAGCAAACCAGTAGCCAACATCAAAGTAAATGGAGAGAAGTTGGAAGCAAACCCACTAAAATCAGGGACTAGACAAGGCTGCCCACTTTCTCCCTACCTTTTCAACATAGTACTTGAAGTATTAGCCAGACCAATTCGACAACAAAAGGAGATCAAGGGGATACAAATTGGAAAAGAGGAAGTCAAAATATCACTTTTTGCAGATGATATGATAGTATATATAAGTGACCCTAAAAATTCTACCAGAGAACTCCTAAACCTGATAAACAGCTTCGGTGAAGTAGCTGGATATAAAATAAACTCAAACAAGTCAATGGCCTTTCTCTATACAAAGAATAAACAGGCTGAGAAAGAAATTAGGGAAACAACACCCTTATCAATAGTCACAAATAATATAAAATATCTTGGCGTGACTCTAACTAAGGAAGTGAAAGATTTGTATGATAAAAACTTCAAATCTCTGAAGAAAGAAATTAAGGAAGATCTCAGAAGATGGAAAGATCTCCCATGCTCATGGATTGGCAGGATCAACATTGTAAAAATGGCTATCTTGCCAAAAGCAATCTACAGATTCAATGCAATCCCCATCAAAATTCCAACTCAATTCTTCACCGAATTGGAAGGAGCAATTTGCAAATTTGTCTGGAATAACAAAAAACCTAGGATAGCAAAAAGTCTTCTCAAGGATAAAAGAACTTCTGGCGGAATCACCATGCCAGACCTAAAGCTTTACTACAGAGCAATTGTGATAAAAACTGCATGGTACTGGTATAGAGACAGACAAGTAGACCAATGGAATAGAATTGAAGACCCAGATATGAACCCACACACCTATGGTCACTTGATCTTCGACAAGGGAGCTAAAACCATCCAGTGGAAGAAAGACAGCATTTTCAACAATTGGTGCTGGCACAACTGGTTGTTATCGTGTAGAAGAATGCGAATCGATCCATACTTATCTCCTTGTACTAAGGTCAAATCTAAGTGGATCAAGGAACTTCACATAAAACCAGAGACACTGAAACTTATAGAGGAGAAAGTGGGGAAAAGCCTTGAAGATATGGGCACAAGGGAAAAATTCCTGAACAGAACAGCAATGGCTTGTGCTGTAAGATCGAGAATTGACAAATGGGACCTAATGAAACTCCAAAGTTTCTGCAAGGCAAAAGACACCGTCAATAAGACAAAGAGACCACTAAAAGATTGGGAAAGGATCTTTACCTATCCTAAATCAGATAGGGGACTAATATCCAACATATATAAAGAACTCAAGAAGGTGGACTTCAGAAAATCAAATAACCCCATTAAGAAATGGGGCTCAGAACTGAACAAAGAATTCTCACCTGAGGAATACCGAATGGCAGAGAAGCACCTGAAAATTGTTCAACATCCTTAGTCATCAGGGAAATGCAAATCAAAACAACCCTGAGATTCCACCTCACACCAGTCAGAATGGCTAAGATCAAAAATTCAGGTGACAGCAGATGCTGGCGTGGATGTGGAGAAAGAGGAACACTCCTCCATTGTTGGTGGGAGTGCAGGCTTGTACAACCACTCTGGAAATCAGTCTGGCAGTTCCTCAGAAAATTGGACATAGTACTACTGGAGGATCCAGCAATACCTCTCCTGGGCATATATCCAGAAGATGCCCCAACTGGTAAGAAGGACACATGCTCCACTATGTTCATAGCAGCCTTATTTATAATAGCCAGAAGCTGGAAAGAACCTAGATGTCCCTCAACAGAGGAATGGATACAGAAAATGTGGTACATCTACACAATGGAGTACTACTCAGCTATTAAAAAGAATGAATTTATGAAATTCCTAGCCAAGTGGATGGATCTGGAGGGCATCATCCTGAGTGAGGTAACACATTCACAAAGAAACTCACCCAATATCTACTCACTGATAAGTGGATATTAGCCCCAAACCTAGGATATCCAAGATATAAGATATAATTTGCTAAACACATGAAACTCAAGAAGAATGAAGACTGAAGTGTGGACACTATGCCCCTCCTTAGATTTGGGAACAAAACACCCATGGAAGGAGTTACAGAGACAAAGTTTGGAGCTGAGATGAAAGGATGGACCATGTAGAGTCTGCCATATCCAGGGATCCACCCCATAATCAGCATCCAAACGCTGACACCATTGCATACACTAGCAAGATTTTATTGAAAGGACCCAGATGTAGCTGTCTCTTGTGAGACTATGCCGGGGCCTAGCAAACACAGAAGTGGATGCTCACAGTCAGCTAATGGATGGATCACAGGGCTCCCAATGGAGGAGCTAGAGAAAGTAGCCAAGGAGCTAAAGGGATCTGCAACCCTATAGGTGGAACAACATTATGAACTAACCAGTACCCCTGAGCTCTTGACTCTAGCTGCATATATATCAAAAGATGGCCTAGTCGGCCATCACTGGAAAGAGAGGCCCATTGGACTTGCAAACTTTATATGCCCCAGTACAGGGGAACACCAGGGCCAAAAAGGGGGAGTGGGTGGGCAGGGGAGTGGGGGTGGGTGGATATGGGGGACTTTTGGTATAGCATTGGAAATGTAAATGAGCTAAATACCTAATAAAAAATGGAAAAAAAAGAAATCATGATTTTTGTGCTTATTTCTCTGCATTCAAATACAACTTAAATATGGATAGATACAACACATTATTTATCATTAATCTTTTATATCCCCTTGCTAAGGGGATATAAGTGGCAATAGACTGTGGCCTTCCCAGCCTTGAACAGGTCTTTCCCAGCCTTGAAAGGACTGAACAGACCTTGAGCACTTGCCAAAGTGGACCTATCACCTGCCTTGGTTGTACTTGCCTCAGGTGGAGTCATCTACCTTGGTTGCACTTGCAAGTTCCCACGGGAACTTAGAAGAATAGACTGCCTGCTGACCTTGCTTTGCAACATAATTCAGCTGAAACAAAGGATGGGGTCTGTGAACTTTCCCTATATAAATGCAGTGCTGAATATTAAACTTGGAGCTTTGATTAGAACCTTGTCTTGGCTTCATTCTTCTCTCCCCCACCCTGCCTCTTTTTCATTTCCAGTCACTCTTTCAGGCAAACCCAGTTCATCATTGGCCACTGGACAGCTACAATAGACAGAAAAGAAAACATCATAAAATCTGAAGATGCGCAAAGGACATTATAGTTTGAATATTTATGGTATGCCAGGTAGTGCCAAAGACTTTAAATTGGATGCTTCATTTACTCTTGGCATGAGTCTTTACCTCTACTTTATAGGTGGGGTATAAAAGGTATGTTTTGAAGAGAATACTTAAAAGTCAACCTCTGGCTCATTATAAGAATAGGATTTGAATAAAGGCCAAATTTCAAAGCCATGTCTTCAACCTCCATATCAAATGGCTCTCAGCAAAGTTGAGGAAATCTCCTAATGTTAAGGAAACCTACTAAATTAGATGAAATAAAGCATTCAGAAAATATAATGCTTTTGAACTGGATGAATCTTTAATTTCTACTTTGCTTTATTTATTTATTTTGCATTTATGCATGTCTCTTAGTTTAGGTTTCTATTGCTGTGAGGGTTCACCATGACCACAGCAACTCTTATAAGGAAAACATTTAATTGGGGATGGCTTTACAGTTTCAGAGGTTCAGTCCATCAGCAAGCAGCAAGACAAGAAGCCTGGCAGTACACGGGCCAATATGGTAGTGGAGAAGTAGCTGAGAGTTCTACATCTTGATCTGCAGGCAATAGAAGGAGACTATGATCCAGAATGACCATACCTTGAGCATATAAGACCCCAAAGACCCTGCCTCCACAGTGACACAGTTCCTTCAACAAGACCACACCTACTCCAAAAAGGCCACACCTTCTAGTACTGCCAGTCCCTATGGCCAAGTAGTCAAGCCCATGAGTCTCTTAGGGCCATTCCTATTCAAACCACCACAGTATGTATGCATTTTCTTATTTGACAGAATCTCACAAAGGCCAGAATATTACAAAACATTATGTAGTCCAGGATGACCTCAAACTTCCTTCAAACTTCCCAACTTCCTCAAATCTTCCTTCTTTTACCTTATGAGTGCTAGAATACCAGGTATATTCCATATTAAACCCATACCCACACCCAACAGCAGTTACTACTTTGAAAGGATGTTTTTAATTAATTTTTATTTCACTAAGTATTAAAGTGCTTTCTGAATATAATAACAAATACTAATTTCTTATTTATCTTTATGTTCTATTTGGAAAAGTAGTCAATCTTGTTCAACTTTTATTCCTGGATCTGTTTAGTGCTTTTATTTATTTATTTATTTATTTATTTATTTATTTATTTATTTATTTATTTTAAATCCCAGATTAAAAAGTATTATTATTTCTTATTTTCCAAGTCCCCTTCTGATACCATTCCTGTGATAGGTCAAAATTTTGCTTTTTTTAACCAAATGATTATGCAAGAAATGCCTGGTTTCCAAGTTGGTCCTGTTCCAGAAGGCTTTTCTGTAGGTCAGCTGGAAGCTTGGAACATTCTCACCCTTATAAATGAGGATGTAAGTAAGAGCTTGATTCCCAGGCCAGTTATTAAAGCCTTGAGAACCCATCAGAAAACTGAATTACAGTATTGTACTGCTGGCTTGAGTTCCAAGTCACTGGAGCAGATCATTAGTGATTAAAAGCAGTCAAGGAAAAAGGACAGATGCAATTAAGGGCAGATATAAGATACAGTTTCTCTATCCACAGTAAGAAATAATACATGAAAGTAACCTTCAAGGATATTCAGTGTAAAGTAAGATGCTGGATTCTCTATTCTTGTTATAAAATTCTGCTCAATAGCTGCTGCAGCTGCTGACTTCATAAGTATGGACAACCCAACAGCTTCCTGCACACTATCCATGGCGGAGATGGATCAGAAAGGAGCATTGTGTATGAACAGAGAGGTGAGAGGAAGGGCCATGGTGGGCAGTGTGGAAGACTCTATCCACTCAACAGGTCCCTTGTTTGTGAAAGATCTCCACAGTGGAGTGTGCATGTCACAGCAAGGCTGGTAACTCATGGGAAAGGGGTAATTCTAACTATCCCCTTTTTGAAAGAATCTTGCTATGAGAAGGTGGATGGAACTCACAGTAATTTAGCTTTCTGAATGCTAGAATTACGGGCATGTAATTATACGGCATGATGCCCAGTTAGAGGTTGAAACTCACGTACCTTTGATTAGCGTATGTATTTGAATTAAAGCAAGAAAGTAATTAAGCCCACTTAATATCTATCCTCCATTGAACACAAGTTACTAACTTGGTTTCTATTTCTTTTCTATGTATAGTCTTTAAGGTGTGGAGGGAGCAAGGGAAGTCAGTAGTAGTACTCTTTCTTAAAGTGAACTCCTCTTGTTGAAATATGTTTAGAGGACATGATAGAAGATGGTGAATTTCTGCAAAGTAAACACGGCAGATCAGTAGACTAATTTCACCAGCTGCCCAGAAGCCTTCTCAGTGCATTTTCTTCAAGTGGACTTTAAAGGAAAATTGAATTAATAAATATGTTTCAAACAAGGCATACATATAGGAAATGGATATTACTATAAGGAAGTAGGACATAGCTTTTTTGGTTTTGCCACTGAAAACTCATAAAATTTAAACAAACTAACAAGCTAGTCTAACTTATTAAAGGATTTGCAAATTGGTAATTTTGGTAAATGTTGAACATACTTATAGCTAGTGCAAAAATATGATATTTATTTATTTTTGAAAATAACTGATTAGCATGAGGAAGGATAAAACATGATATTGAATTTTGGCCAGCAAAACTGATAGAGAGGAGCAAAAGAGAAATAATTTAATAGGGTCAAGATTTATGTATCTTTGTAAGACATCTTTATCAGCTCTCAATAAATAAAACCAAGTACCAAAATGCTCTGAGCTCAATCAATCTAGGATCACCAAGACATGGTGTTAAATCAGGGTTTATAAAGAAGTGACCAATCACAGTGCTCTAAAGGTGTTGTTGATATTCACATGAGCATACTAGTTTATTCTAATATACATCAAACGTGAAAAATCCAATAACTCAACAATAATCCTACATTAGTTCATAGTTGGATAGAGTTGAATAGTAGAGTTCTTTATGCAGGGCACCAAATCCATTTGTTAACCTGATAAATCTCCATTTGAAGAACTAAGTTTATTATGCTGGCAGTAGCTGCAGGACTAATGTCCCATTTCCTTACAGGGCTACTCTTTCACTCCACAGACACCTGTATTCCATGTCAAGTAGCCTCATCCATCTTGAAGCCTCCAACTGTGCAGTAAATCCCTCTAGTTACTTGAATTTGACTTTCTATTAATCAGAGAACACCTGTACTTTTAAACAGTTTATATAATTAAGTCAGGCTAGGCCTGCAAACTTTAAATTATATAATATATGCAAAAAAACCAGGCGTGGTGGCACATGCCTTTAATCCCAGCACTTGGAAGGCAGAGGCAGGCAAATCGCTGAGTTCAAGGCCAGCCTAGTCTACACAGTGAGTTCCAGGACAGCCAAGGCTACACAGAGAAACCCTATCTCAGAAAAACAAACAAACAAAAAAATTAAAATATGCATGTCTATCAAGGCATATTTAATTTATTAGTTGGTCATTCTAATATATATCTTCACATATTTAAGTTATTGAATATTGGAAAAGCTAAGATGGATGTGCTCCTCCAATAATACCCTGCCTTTTTGAAAAGTTGTCTTAAGAGTGTTTATATTTAGAATATTTAGGTTTTAAAACAATGTTTCCTGCTCCTCCCTGATTTCCATAGTTAACTTGCAGTGTGTTTGAGTCTGCTATATGGGTAGCATTTTATAGAGACTTCTTTCTGTTTTCTTTCTTCCACATTCCAATCCTGAGCTTGCCTACATTGTGTAGTAGAATGAAGAAAATGTCCCATCCAGAGAACTGTGTTCTAATTAACCCCACTCCCTCAATAGTCCCATTGTTGCCACAGGCTAAATGATACATTCAAGGAGGTCTTGGTTCAAGAACTGTCTATTTGAAGTAACTCTAGCTCACTATATAGTATTCTATTCTGAAAAGATTCATTATTACAAAAAAAACTTGAAAAATATTTTTGTTTGTTTTCTGGCCAAAAAACTATACTTAGGAGCATTTCCAGCATTGGGTGACAGGATTGACATGTAAGGAGTATGAGAGTCAACTTCCTGCTAAAATACCTGGTGTAGCTTCCTAGAGCTCCTCTTCTTTGTCACCCTGTAAGCCATCTGCAGGAGTAATACTCATGGGTTACAGAAAGGCTACTTGCCTGTTCTGTATCAAATCAAGTATCTCATGAGTGTGAACCATCAACCAAGTATCATCTATTAGCCACATGGTCCTGAAAGTTTTCCATGTGGCATTTATCAGAGGTAGCGACATTGAATTTGTAGTACTTTGGTCAGCCACAATTCATTAGGTATAAGAAAGCTAAATTTTGTCCATGTTCATAAAATTTCCAGACTTAGTTTTTAGTTCCAATATAACCCAATTCCCAGTTTGATGGTAGTATTTTCTTATATCTTGATGTCATGTCTAAGGCACACATTGGCTTCTCCAGCATCCCTCTGCTAACCTCCATTCCTAGAGCTATCATAAGAGGTGCCTTGTGATGTCTTAGCATTTTTTAGTACCAATAACTGGGAAGAATCTTGCTGACAAATCAGGCTTAAGGATATTACCCTCCATTGTTCTCCAGTGGTTTAAATACAGGATTCTTAGCCCTTGGTTTCACAGTAGTAGGAGGCTTCAGTATGGAAAAAGTTACCCAAAACAATCAGAGCCTAGTACAGATAGGAGCCATTGAACACAATTGCCAAGCAAGGAAGAAAAGCAAAACCTCATGTTGACCCAGGTCTCATGCTGGAAGGAGCCGGAAGTCTGCTTTTTGAAATTATTTCCTCTCCTCCTTTCTCCCTGGCCTATCATAATCCCCTCATCCCAAAGTCTTCACCTTGTCTCATAAAACCTACTTCATGGGTATATTGAATTCTCTCCCAAGACAAGTTGTTATGGCCTTGTTGTATAGTCTTTTGTGGAATGAAAGACAATGAAGAAAGGGAAGAGACCTTAGAAAGTGTACAGTGAAGAGAGCCTCTGAGAAAACTCCCCATCCCAACCCATCCATCCCATCCCATCCCATCCCATCCATCCCATACCATCCCATCCCATCCCATCCCATCCCATCCCATCCCATCCCATCCCATCCCATCCATCCCATCCCACCCCACCCCACCCCACCCCACCCCACCCCACCCCACCCCACCCCACCCCATCCCATCCCATCCCATCCCATCCCATCCCATCCCATCCCATCCCTTCCCTTCCCAGGTATTATTTTAAATGAAGAAATGAATGGAGACAGTATTGTCCCACCAATTGCCAGGAGCTGAATGAGAAGGTGAATGTACAAGAGCCAAAACGTTTAGAAGTCTCCAGCTTTTCCAACAACAACCTGGCTAGCCCCTAGCTCAGTAGAGGCAAAGAATCAAAACTCTGTACAGATATCTAGTAGTGGAGTCACATCTAGTCACAAGGACACTAAATTTTTACCACAGAGTACTTTTAGGTTAACTGCAGTAAATTCAACTGATGTGTGGGTCACATTTTCTTCGGCCTAAAAAAAGTAGCAAAAAAGAGAAACGGCACTGGATACAGTGACATGAACAAACCAGTTTTTATTTTACTCAACCAGATGTTAGCATATGTCATCAACAGATACAAAAAGAATGGCTTCCATTTTAATGTACACCCTGATTGTATAGGAAAAAACTCCAAGGATCTGAGAATACCTTGTAACTCAATAGCACAATTCAAATGCACATCCTGAGGTGATGTGCATAACTGCACTGTCCAGTGCGATGGCCAAAGACATCTATGCCTGTCAACACTTGAAACATGCACCACAGACTAAAGAATAGCAGTTTAATTTTATTTCATTACATTGGACTGACTGCATTTATATTTAAATCATCACATACAACTAGTCCCTATGGGATGGCCCAGCTCTAGACAAAACTCAGCAAGCATTACTCTGGTTTGAAATCTAGTATAAAATGATTCATATTCAGAGATATGAAAACCTTTTTGTTGATTTCCAGCTCTTAATTTACTCTAGTATTCTCAGCTGGAAGTGAATTGTCACTATAGAGTAATTTCAAAATAGTCCTTCAGTCTGTTCTAGCTAATGACTGATCATACCCTAGCTGTAGTTCCTGAATGGATCGCATAGCTCCTAGGGAGTCTTAATACCATCATAACATATATCAATGATGTGCTATAGCCCATCTTAGACACTTAAATATTTATTGCTAGAATTGTCTTGGAAAGAGCATGACAGGTGCATTTAAACAAATAAGGATAATTTAGACCAGAAAAAATAAGTGTGCACAGTACAAGAACAGAAAAGTGACTTGTAGCAAATACTGCAGGTTTGTCCTTCTGCGACTCTGTGGTGTTTGTGGATCTATCTCTGTGTATCTGCACGTCTCTCAGTACGCTTATGTGTCCCTCTGTCTGCACATATTTCTATTTTGTGTGTGTATATGCATGCACCTGTGTGTTTTATGTGTGTCTGTGTATCTCTGAGTATGCCTGTGTACGTGTCTGTGTCTCTCACTCCCAAAATTTCTCTATGTCTGTATATATGTGAATCTGTGTAACTGAAACCTATATGCCTCTGTGTTTGAGTATATGTGTGGTGGCATCTTTGTCTCTTTGTATATGTATCTATGCTATGCTATGTATGCTTTTAAGTTTGTCTATCTCTGTGTATGACTGTGCATATTTATGTATGTGTGAGTGATTGTGTATATATGTGTGTGCATGTATTAATAAACAGTGGCTCTCGGGAACTAGACACTTTACAGAGAAGCCCATATTTTTTTCTAGGTCTGGCAAAATTCTGAGTATACTGGTACTTAAAATGGTCACTGGAAAACATGGGAGTTTTATATCAAATTCAGACATCTGAAAGAATTTTGAAGTACTTGTGAAAACACTGTAAGTACAACTAATAAAATAAACATTAGTCGAAGTGAATCTATTTCAGTTAAAATAAAAATTCATTGCCTCTTCTTTTAAGATTCATCTTTCCAAAGAAATACTTTGTTAATCAGAATTTTAAGTGATCTACAGTACTTCTTCCACCCCAGAAAACTAAAGATTTAAATTAACACTGCCAGAGTTCAGTGAATATTATTATTCTTTTAAATCAGTTTTGCTATGAAGCAGCAACAGCAGAGTTAGCAAAAATAAGACACCTGAAAGGAGAAGACATCCCGAAGGGGTGGCTGTTCCTGAGCTGTTGACACCGGGGATGGTGATGTCCATGACCACCACCTTCCAGGCTCTGGAAGCCCTAGCTATAATGAAGCATATCCATTATATGCGAAAAAGTATACATCACTATATCAAGGTGTCAGATATATCGTGGGAACTTCCTTTATTTAGATACTCTATACCACTCTTGTTGCAAAACAGGAAGTACCTAGAGCAATGCTTCCAACACTCCTAATGCTGCAACCCTTTAATACAGCTCTTCATGCTGTGTTTACCCTCAACCATAAAATCATTTTGTTGCTACTTTATAACTCATTTTGCTACTGTTGTGAATCATAATATAAATATCTGATATGTGGCCCTTCTGGTTATCACACTGCACATGTTGAGAACCACTGGTCTAGAGGAAGAACATCATGCTGTACGAGGCTTCATAATACCTAGGCAGACAAGTCAGTCTGTTTATGCACAGTATAGCATTTCTCTGAGTATCATACCACACTCCCATAGGTAAGGCTTTTGCCTTCATTTAGATATTGCCCTCTGCTATCTATTGGGGCTGCTCTATTACATTGTTGCCAGAATTCTACATCCAATGACCTCCACTTCCTAAAACATATTCTCTATGACCAATGTTATTAAAAGCCATTATTCAGGTCATATGAACTTTTTTACATTAGCAATTAAAGATTTTCTCACACACAGATAAAACATATAAATCTTCAGTGGCATGATTAAGATTAATGTCTTTATAAAAGAGACTTCAGAGAAAGCTCTCTCTCCCTTGCCTTTGTACTTTACTGACGTGTAAGAACAGAGACTATCCTTCTGGAGGGTAGAAAATGAGCGTGCCATTAGGAAGCAGAGAGCAGCTCTCTCTAAGTATCAACAATGCTATGTATGGACTTCCACCCTCCAGAAATATAAGGGAGTAAAGATTTGTTGATAATTTTAGAGAAAGAAAAATGTTTAATAATTTAGTGTTTCTTCCTACTAAAGAAAATTAATAATCCACAAAATACACATTCATAGGTTATCTGACAAAAATATACCCTATGGTTTTATCTTTGATGGAAATTCTAGATAATTTTTTCCTAAACTAATTTATATTGCTACTTCACAATTTTACAATATTAGCCAAGGAACTTACGAACCAAAGTGGTACCCCTCCCCTTATTTTAGTTCATGTTCATATTTTATGTTTTGTAGCAAATGGCTTTTTTGAGAAAATTTATTTCTTAAAATATATTTCTCTGATAATTTACTTGTCAGTACTTATTAAATAATTAAATCGCTAAATTATAATAGCAATTATTATTAATATATTGACAACAATTACACTCTTTTAAAAAGACAGGCCATTTTTAGACAGAAACACTTTTGAGCATTTAACATATTAATATCAAGTCAGTGCTGGTTTAATTTTGGAGTTAAGTATTTGATAAGTCAACAAGCCAGACATTTCAAAATCCATGTGTTTGAGGCAGTAGACAGAACTGAACTTGGGAGCAACCCTAGACTCTGAAGTCCTCTGGCGTTTTAAGAAGCAGAGCATCAGAGTCTTAATATTGCTACTGATCATTCATCAGGGAAACTACTGAATTTTCCTGGGTCACAGCCTGGTCAACTGAACATTTGTCTCTTGTAATTTCAGTTTTGCTGGGAAAGTGTATTTATAAGAATAGTATTTGAAATTTCCAAGCCCATCTTAGTGTTGTTTTGAGCTGCTATCTAATCAGAAAACTTTTCTCCATCATATGTTTTGACTCCAATTTGTCATAATCGAATTGTCAGAAATACGGCTTCAGTACTTCAGTATCCTAATAGATTGCTTAGAAATCGTCCTCTGGTAGACACCACAGTAACTTATAGGTTGTCATCGATATGGCCTAATCTGTATGAACTCCTAATAGTTCTCTAATAGGATGACTTTGGACCTACATTTGAAAGAATTTTGCTGTATCCTGCTTGTTTACTATATTTAAGAAACATAGTAACTGTTTTTAATTGCTGAGTAGTACTCCATTGTGTAAATGTACCACATTTTCTGTATCCATTCCTCTGTTGAGGGGCATCTGGGTTCTTTCCAGCTTCTGGCTATTATAAATAAGGCTGCTATGAACATAGTGGAGCACATGTCCTTATCACAAGTTGTAACATCTTCTGGGTATATGCTCAGGAGAAGTATTGCTGGATCTTCCGGTAGTACTATGTCCAATTTTCTGAGGAACCGCCAGACTGATTTCCAGAGTGGTTGTACAAGCTTGCAATCCCACCAACAGTGGAGGAGTGTTCCTCTTTCTCCACATCCTTGCCAGCATCTGCTGTCACCTGAATTTTTGATCTTAGCCATTCTGACTGGTGTTAGATGAAATCTCAGGGTTGTTTTGATTTACATTTCCCTAATGATTAAGGATGTTGAACATTTTGTAGGTGCTTCTCAGCCATTTGGTATTTCTCAGTTGAGAATTCTTTGTTTAGCTCTGTGCCCCATTTTTTAATAGTATTATTTAATTTTCTGAGACTATGCCAGTGCCTAGCAAATACAGAAGTGGATGCTCATAGTCAGCTATTGGATGGAACACAGGGTCCCCAATGGAGGAGCTAGAGAAAGTACTCAAGGAGCTGAAGGGGTCTGCAACCTGATAGTTGGAACAACAATATGAACTAACCAGTACCCCCAGAGCTCGTGTCTCTAGCTGCATATGTAGCAGAAGATGGCCTAGTCAGACATCATTGGGAAGAGAGGCCCCTTGGTGTTGCAAAATTTATATGCCCCAATACATGGGAATGCCAGGACCAAGAAGTGGGAGTGGGTGGGTAGGGGAGCAGGGTGTGGGGGGGGGTATAGGGGACTTTCTGGATAGCATTTGAAATGTAAATGAAGAAAATATCTAATAAAAATTGGAAAAAACAGTAAAATATTGTGTTGTGGTAAATATTAATCTGAGGTTTATTATTTCACTTAGAACATATAGTTCCCAAATAAAAGACACACAAACTTTAGATTTGTAATAAACATTAAAGCAGAGGAGCTGGGTGGATATCAACCCTCTTTTGGATATATATGCAAAGAAACCAACAGTATATTTCTGGAGTTACCAATAATTCCGTGGCTCTATAAACTCAGATTTCTAAAGGAGCTGTAGGAGCCAGGCTGAAATGGTAGAATTACTTTGAATTCTATATTGATTTTGGATTTTATTTATGGGAAATGGTGATAATTGGCATGCTCTACACCCAGTTACAAGGTTTGCAAGTGACAGGCAGCTTGTATTTTGGTACATTAATCAATTTCTGATGTGCAGGCAGTGGAAAAGTAGTTTGATCTGAGAGGAGGCAGAGTAAAGTTGATTGCTCAATTAATGAGGAGACAAATAGATGTCATATAGGGACGTTTTATATAAATGATTGGTAATTTTTAATGTATTAAATATAACTGAAGAAAATAAAAGAATCCAAGATATACCTGGGATAATGTATTGTCAGGAGCCATCTAGGAAAGACTAATGCATGCAAATGAGTTTTCTAGAGATGGCCCACCATTTTTCATGGCCTGAGATGGGTGAGCTCTGAGATGTAAAGTCACCAGAGACTTCATCCCAGAAGTTTGCTGGTGATATGCCTTTCCTGTCACTATTACAAAGCCTAATAATGATACCGGGGCACTAGCCCATCCTATTAAGATTTCCTGAAGATCATTATGAAAATGTACTCTTATGTAATAATGCTGTATAAACGAATTGATGATTTCACAACTCTTGATAATGATTTCATAGAATGCTTAAAATAACACAAATAATCCCAAGCCCCCTATAGAATAAAGTTGCAAATAAAGCTCAGAAAACCTTCATACGTGATGGGCTAATTGTACTAAGAGAAAAAAGTAAGCTTGAAACAAATTTGTGATCAAGGTAAAACATTCGTTCTAGGTCAAGTCCAATGTCACAGATCAAATATTCAACCAGATCAAAAGGAAAACTTCTCCAAACTGAAGAAAGACATACTCACAGAGACAGAAGAAGGAAAAAAGACCATGGCAGACAAAACCAGAAGTTCTCCATGGCCTATCATAGTTAAAACACTACACAATATAGAACAAAAAGAATTGAAGCAGCAAAAGTCAAAACCTTAAGTCACAACATATAAAGGAAAGCGTATCAGAATAAATAATAGCTGATTTCTCAGTGGAAACTTTGAAAGCCAGGAGTTTGTGTTATAGAAAGTATTCCGTATTTTAGAACATGGGATATCTAAACTCTGGACTTCTCTGGGCCACATACACAAAGAAAAATCATCTTGGGTAATGCAGTAAAAATGAAATTTATCACTTGAGACCAACTGGCCGATTGATACACTGAATACATTCTCTCCATCCCTTCCATTTTGGCTAGGGTATTGATTTACTTTTTATAAGAATAGGTACATATTACTTGCAAGATTTTGGATTTTTCTCATGATGCTATAGTTCGCACCACTGCATTAGAATTTATACGACCTAAGATCCTTTGAAAGTCAATATCTAAAGCTTAATCACAGTAAGTAAATAAATATGCCTTTAAGAACAAAGTGTGGAAGTAAGATTGCTCCACAAATGTCATTCATTCTCAGTGACCCAACTGAATTTCTTTTTCTCATCCCTGCCACTCTGAGATCCCATCCCTCTAAAGGGAAAGATTGTCACTAAGAAACACATCACAATCTTTGTTAACCCTTATAAACAATCATTTCTCAAGTTCTCCGTGTTGCTTCTATATGTGAACAGAGAGTGAGAAGTAAAGTTATCACATTATCAGGTTTGTCTGTCTCTTTTCTTCTGGACAACATAGCACAAGGAGACAGGTAGGAGCGTATATCATGTTCTGATAATCACTTGGTCACCTCTTGGTAGACTACCATGTTCCACTGCTGTACAAAATACCACCTACTATATAATTTCTAAGCATGAGAAATTTGTTTTACACAGTCGTAGAAGATGGGAAGTCAAACATGAAGGGATCAGAGCTTCAGAGTCCAGTGGGGCCCACTCACTCCTTCCACAGTCATGCCTCTTACTATGTTATACATGATAGAACGTGGAAGACACAAGTAGGCTCAATCCATTTCCCATAGACTCAGTTCAGTTCCATCTCAGTGTCTCAACATATATCTAAAAGAATGCCTATGTACTATAGCTTACACATTGTTGGTTTGGGTGTTCAATAGAAAGGGGTAGTGACCATTTTCTGGGAAGGTGTTGGTCACCAGACCTTGATGGCTAGAATCTTCACATATAATGTTACAGGTTACAGACCAGGAATGAAGAAGTCATGCTCTCAGGTTTGTGAAGATGGTCAGTATGTTTCCTATTGTCAACTACTATCAGGTTCAAGAAACCACAACACTCAACTTCACCCTTCTTCATCACTTATCCAATATTTAATCACATGAGAATATAGAAGCTCATTTTCCTTTCCCTACTTTAAGACAATAGCAAAAACTATAGTGCATGGACAACAAGACCACCTGAAGCTACTGAAGTTTCTTGTCATTCCTTCTGTCTCATCCTAATTCCTGAAACTCCCTTTTTTCACTCATTGACTTCATGGCACATCTTATCTTGCATTTGTCCCTAATACTCTACCTGGAAATGTAAAGTGTCCCATTATTGTAGAATGTATTCTTCAAGGTACTTACTGATCTGGCACTACTTCAGATGTTCTGGGAAGATGCTGTATTCTACCAGATGCGATTTTTCTTTACAAATCCTGAGAAATTCTGGATTCTAGAAATGTTGAGAGCCAAAGATTTTATATAGATTGATGCCCTTTATTTACAAAACAAACTAAACAGACTTGCTAAGAATAAGGCTATGGCTGTTGCCTAAAACCACCACTTCTTTCCCTTATGCATTCACTCTTCCTTGAAATGCTTAGTCTTCCTCTAACCTATGATTGACCCACACATCCTGCCCAGGATTTACTCTTTAAGAAAACTGGCCCTTCTGTTCATGATATTTGCATACACATCTTAAAGGTATGATCTCTGTCCTTAATGTTTTTACTAATTCTGATTTGTTAGAATAGATTTACCATGCAAGGTGAAGATTTGAGTTTAGATTCCCAGGATCCTCATGACAAGCTCAGTGTGGCAGTGTATACTGTAATCCATCAAGACAAGTCACTCGCTGGGCCTTGCTAGCCAGCCAGACTAGCACAAGAGGCTAGCTTCTGATCCAGCGAGAAATCCTGTCTCAAATAATAAGAACAACTGTTGAAAGCTCCAAGATAGACTTCTTCTGCCTACAGGCACGAACATACATTTCATTTGTATCAGCACCCACCTGAACACTCACACCCTAACTAAAGAAAAATAAAGCAACTATCCTGTACTATTAGCATAAGGCAATCTTAAATTTTCTCACGTCATGCTATAGCAATTGCTCAGAGGAGGAAGACAGTGGGCAATGGAACAAACAGTGACTAGGATAATGTATTTTTGCCTACATGTCTCCCAAGGACTGCTCCTGAGAAAATCAAGTGGGTTTTAAAGTTATCTGGCATTATGGCTCCATCAAGTGGCAAAGTCGACAAGAAACTTTGGTAAATTTCTTAGTTCGAAAAATGCCTTGTTTAGTTTTTATGCTGCAGTTTTTCTCGGGGTCAAATCAAGTTCTAGACTGCTGCCAAATTTCTCCTTATGTGTGAGCCTCCCCTGAGTTCTTTTCAATTTGGTAATTCTGAGCATTTCATCTATGAACAGATACTATAGATTTTTGTGGGTGGACATGGGAGAAATCCTATTGTTTACACTTGGATTCTTTGAATACCTGTAAGCTTCCATTTGCCAGTGGATGTGTTATGGCTGGGCTTCAGATCCTTAATGACCTGTAGCCAGAGGCATCAACCCCATGGCATCTGGCTTTCCCCGGGTGGTTGCTCATATGAAGCGTTTGGTATGCACACGGCATTACTCAGAGCAACAGACTGAGGCAGAAAGGCTAAGAGAGGAAGCACAAAATGCAGGTCTGTTTTTTTCTGAACTTAATTCCCAAAGGAACATTGCTTCACTTTCCCTGATCTTAGCATCCGTTAGATAATAGCCACTTTGGACAGCCCACTCGGGAGGCTGGATCCTCAGAGTTGTCTTGAAGTTATTCCACAGGTTCCCTTTCTGAAAGGAGTACACCACTATTAGCCCAAGACAATCTGAAATTAATTTACCTTAAAATTGTTTACTCTAAAAATAATAATCTTACTGCAAACAATACAGTTCAGTATGTTCAAGGTAGCATCCGGATGCTACCTACATATATACATCAATTATTAATTCTACAGGCTTTAAAATCTCTTATTAGTTAGAAGTATTGTTGTTTCTATTTTTTTTTAATCTTTGAGAGTTTCCTATATGTAAACAGTGTTTTTGATCATATTCTCTCCCTATCATTCCCCTGTAACTTCCCTGTTTCCTCTTCATGTTCTTTTTCCAACTTAATACACTCTTTTTACAATCCATTTAGTTCATTAATTGCTACTTATGTGACCATAGGTTTAGGGCCATCCACTGAAGTATGGACAACTGGCTATACATATTAAATAAAGTTAAAAATTTAAAATACCATCATGTATTTGACCCACTAATGGACTATTCAGATGATTTAGCTACTCCCATATACATGTGTGGGCAGAACCTTAGATATTAATAATTATAGTAACACCATAGTTTAGAATATCTATATAAGATTTTCTTTATAAAAGTATGAAAAGAGTTGTGAGCTAGCTTATTTTTATCAAAAATAATAATTCCCAGTACATAGACTCCAATCTTGAAAAATATTTTAAGCTATATTTATTAAAATTTGGTTAAACATTTGAATTCCTTTAGCATCAATAGTGCAGATTAACTTTTAAAATATGCAAAGAGTAAACATTGTTGAAACATACTATGAAATAAATCATTAAAAAATAAATAGTACATTCACGTTTTCAGATAATACCATTGCAATAAGAGTGATTTTGCTTTGATCTATAACCAGAAGAGGGCATTAAGTGACTGTCCTAAGAAGAAAACCATTTGTGGAGAGACTGTTTTCCCAGACTAATGTATTACAGCATACAAGAACTACATGCTGAAATATCCTAAAATGTATCAGATGAGAGTCTGCTTTAAGACTGCAGTTTTCTTCCGAACTGAGAATCTCATGAGTGAATGGTTTAGTGTTACAAATAGCACTTTATCTGATTACAACCAAGGGTTTAAGACAGAAGGTACTTTATTGTCAAAATTCAGTGTCCTAAGAGAATCCTAGGACTTTCTTCTAGAATTATTATGAACAAAGTTGGAACTATAAAGTGGCTTTTACCAAGGTTGAGTTCTCCTCCATTGTCCCCTCTGAGACCAGCCTTTCTCTCTTCTCAGCCTTTCTTATGTCACAGGAGGGATGCAAAAAGGGAGATGGTTGCTGCTTAGTGACGTATTAAAGACACTGCAACTTAAAAATTTTTAAACGATGATCTCATTTTACAACTATTTGTATGTAGATGTGCTCTCCTGGGAACAGTAAACGGTGTTCACATATCTGATGGTGTCCATGGTAACCAGAAGAGGGTGTCATATTCTCCTGGAGCTGGAGCTATAGGCAGTTGTGACCCACCTGACTTGAATGTGAAAACCAAACTCTTCTGAAGTAGCAGGTGCTCTTTCTTAAACACAGCCATCTCTCCAGCCACAGAACATGAACATTTTTATCTCAAATGATGTTTCTGAAAAATGTTTTCTCCTTTTCCAAACAGAATCTAAATGATTCCCACAAGTAACTCTTCTCTCTCTCTCTCTCTCTCTCTCTCTCTCTCTCTCTCTCTCTCTCTCACACACACACACACACACACACACACACACACACACACACACACACTACACACTATCATGCACATACATACACCATAAAAGACTGAAAATTTGAGGGAGGGAGGGAGGGACAAAAAAAAGACTGAAACTTTAAAAAGATTTAAACTTTAAAAAAGCAGACTGCCACTAGAAAAAAATAGGTAGAAATAAATAAAACAGAATATGGTATGCAGATATTAACTGTGCATGGTGACAAGCACCTGTAATCCCAGAACCCAAGGGCAGAAGCAGGTGGGTGGCTGTGATATAGTCTCAAAGGAGTAGGAGGGGGAAACAAAACAGAGCAATAAAATGTTTGTGACAAAAAAGTGAGACCAGCTGTCAAGAGGGTTCCACAGGTAAACACTCTTGTCACAAAGCCTGAAAACCTGATTGCTGAGACCCACTCGGTGGAATGAAATAATACCTCTGTAAATATTCCTTTGAGCCCTACACATGCTCCATGACATACACACATGCATAGTGTGAACACACACACACACACACACACACACACATACATGAATATTTTTTTTTAATGAAAGACTTTTGCAGAATTAAAAAGAACATCAGGGTAGGATGGAAGAGGGCTACGTGGAAGGTAAGAACAAACTATGATGATGTATGAAATGTCACAATGACACATTATGTTTTAAAATTCAGATAGGGGAGCAAAATACCATATCTAAAGGTTTAAAACAGAAGAGTAATTTATTGTCAAAATTCCCAGGGTTCTAAGAGAATCCAAGTAATACTGACTTCAGGTCACGATAAAGCTAGGACATGGGAGTCCATTTTTCTCATATATAACATTACATAAATGCATCTGAGGACTTTTAATATTAGCTGGTTAGCTGAGAGAGACAGAAACTTAGTCAATGCCAGCATGACTGGATGATGTAGGGTCCTTTGAAGGCAGAGAGTGGTGCTGACTTTCTTCTCTGGCACTGAAGACTCTAATCCCAGCATTCCTATAGGTAAGCAGAGAATTAGCTACCTACACACACACACACACAGACACACACACACACACACACATACACACACACAGACACACACACACACACACACACACCAACCTTGCTCCTTCACAGCATATAATTATCTTTTCCACTACCACTCAATTTCCTCTAACACACACACACACACACACACACACACACACACACACACACACACACACACACTCACACTCACACTCATATACATACACCACGTGCAAAGGGAACTATTTGTACATTTTATCCAGTAATAATCCATGTGTGGACAGAAGAGATGATTTGTTCATTTTAAAAGGATATTAGAGTGTTATACATGCATTTCAGATGGGCATTAACAACTCATTTCTGTTCCCTTGCAGGCATAAGTACAGTTCTAGGCAGTCTGTGTATTTGCTTCTCAGGGTCACTTGCTCATGTAATTATTAATGTTTATCTTCCTCTTTTCTCCACAGGGAAAAAATGTCAGAATGTCATAGAGTCATAAAGCAAATTCTATTGCCTTAACCATATTGTTGAATATGGTTTCCTTACATTTCTAGATAAAAACAGCCATAGTTCTGAGAAAAAAATAATGTTCTTTTATATAATTTAAATTGTGAAAAGGATATTACCTATAAGAAAAGAATACTTTAACCTACATTATAATTTATTTAGGAGTTGCTTCCAAGAAGTCCACAGCATACATAATGAGGAATTCCCAGCCAAAGTTATTTTAAGAGAACAGTAGACATGACTCCCCTAAGCAGACAGTCAGAATGAAGCTGTGTTGCAATTTTACCTGGTTGGTTTTCTTTCCAGTGCCATCACAGGAGATGTCACCTGTCCAAAGTATTTTGGATGTCTGATGTCTTTGATAGGGATTCCTTTAAAGCATCTAAGAAGATAAAGTGCTTTTGGAAGAAAACAAAAGTTTTATCCTGAATGAGATAGGCCCACAACCAGTGAATGAGTGAAATTAGTCAGCTTCCACATCAAGACATGTCACTTGAAACCACCTGGGTATAAATCATGTTGAACCCCTCTGTCATTTGTTAGTCTAAAATACAAAAGCAGAAGTCTGGGCATGATCATCTTAAGCCATGAAAAATATATTATGAAAGCATTTTATAGAAGCAAATTGTAAATTCAAACAGAACTTCTAGAGAGTTATAAAGGCATTTTGCTTAATATGGCTTAAAATTGATTGATTTGGAGTAGGTATTTAAAAGAACAAGAGGGTGAACTGTACTGAAGAGACATGTATGCCAAGTACTTTATTACTTTTCTGAAGGAAACTAGACTTTGAATAGGTAATAGGAATTTTTTCAATATGGGGGAGCTAATCCTAAATACTAGCCAGAAATTTGGGGTAGTTCTCTAAGTGTTTATATGGAAATACTTCTTGCTAGGATTTAAAAATTAAAAATAAGGATAAAGTTAACTTGATGGCAATCTGAATTTTCAAAACACCTACTACAAATAGTTCCACTTGAGTAGAAGAGTTGAGAACACAGCAAACTTTCAAAAGCAAATAAGTTGCCAGTAGTCTCTGCACCAACTACAATCCTCAGTAAATGTATACAAAACTTTTAGAAAGATAAGACAGGTGGGGCTTCCTACAAATGCTACAGCTAACAGGGAATGGGGCTGTAAAAGGCAAGAAGGGGATTCTGGTTCAACAATTCTTAGTTATCTGGGCAGGTTCAAACTTCTAGGGTCTAATATCAGGCAGTTTATTTTAGACATATTTAAGTACAGTAAAATTTGGGGAAAAAAAGAGATTCCTGGTAACAATTATCTCAATACCATGTATTCGATAAAGCTTAAGGAATGACTACAAAGATACTCCTTTACAATGTACAGGTCCACTACTGACCCTAGCGGCTTTAGAATTTAGCCCCACACCAAAAATATTCCAGAAATGCGAACACATAACTTATCTAAACACAAGAATCCACATGAAATTCAAAATAGCTGACACCTTGCATCCACCTCTTCCCACTAGAGGACCAAGGCACTGATTCTGAGAATATTTCACTTTACCACTGCCCCAGTTCTTGTGCTAGTGAGGAATCCTTTACACAGGAGGACCCACACTGTGCAAATGGAAGCAGCATTCAATAACTCAAATCTCATAGCTCATGTGGACATTTATAAGCTCTGTCCACTCACACATCGGTTATTTGAGTTATTGAATTTTAAATATTTATTATCAGCTCTTCTCCGTGTCTGCTTATTCTTGAGGGTGGAATTGTGTTATATGAAAAGAGGCAGAAGAGAGAATTAAAGTTCTTTTTTCTACAGTGAGCAGGTTTCAACCAGAAGGTTGAAACATAGCCACATATTATTCAGAAGAATCCCTAACAAGAATGTCTAACTCACTAATTTATTTTCAAGTGTGTGAGAAGCTACTGTTCAGGAAAGCATAGCCAGGAATAGGATCACGATTAAGGTTAAAGCCAAGGAAGAACAAGGTCTCGGCTAGAGATTTTTCAATGTGACCCCAAGGGGATCTCTGAAAAACTTCTGTGATTATAATTTTATAATTATATCTTGAGAGAGTAGTTTGGGAGGTTAGGAAGGGTTAATTAAATTAGTTCTGTTTATCAAAAGACAATTCTTTAAAGAAGATGATATCTGTTAACTGCTATCAGTCAACACCAACATCACCTGGAGAGTGTATACACCAGCTAGGAAGAGGGCACTGGAGAGAGCACCACACTCTCCCACTACAGATGTGTTAGTTAGGGTTTCCATTGCTGTGAAGAGACACCATCACCACCCCAACTCCTATTAAAACAACAATAACAACAAACAACGTAAACATTTGGTTGGGGCTGGTCTTATAGATTCAGACATTGGTCATGGCAGATAACATGGTAGAGTGAAGGCAATCATGGTGCTAAAGAAGGAACTGGGAGTTCTATAGACAGCAAGAGACTGTTCCTCACTGGGTAGATATTAAAAGCATAGGAGATCTTAAAGTCCAATCCCATTTTCTCCAACAAGGCCACACCTCCTAATAGTGCCACTCCCCATGAGCCAAGCATTCAAACATAAGTGTCTATACGGGGCCATGCCTTTTCAAACCACCACAGTAGCTTACCCTTACTCATGGTATTCTTTCATTCTTAACAATCCATGCAGCAACCGCTTTTGCAAGATGAACCTTAGTCATGATTCCAGGGCAATCTTTCAAAAGGAGAGTTAGTAAGTTGGATTTCAGCCACACTTTTATGAATGAGATATAAGATAGTCCCCAGGTCCATCTTCTATAAAACATTTTAGATGGCCTTTTCTGTGAGTTTCCACTCATTGCGAGTCCCTTTGTTACTTACCAGCCTCACGAACTCATGATTGTTAAAATTCAAGTTTCATATTTTTGACAGCTACTAGAAACCTCAAAAGACAGCCCAAGGGATTTCTTTAGGACTCCATCTATATTCTTATCTGCTGCTGCCAATCAGAAGCAGCCTCACATTTTTGGGACACCTGTGTATCAGTGTGGCAGCTCTCTACTCCCTTTTCTATTGGTTTGCAAACTCCAGGGCAAACAACCCACAGCAAAAGTAGGAAGCTCAGAGATCATCCGCTCCGTGAGGTGGGGACCCCTAGATACAGATCTAAGTATATGGGAACTGAAGTGGTAAGTTGTTTGGATGGATTATACTGACCTCTGATAAGCAAGGTCAAACGTGTCAATTATCAAGCTGGATCCTATAATCTCTGCCTACTTGTGAGTGTTCAGATATTTATGCTATCTCCTTTTCCATGGTGAAGAAGAGATTGGAGACTTCTTCCAGATGTGATTTATGGTAAAACTAGCAGATTATATTGCTTTGAAGCAATATAATATGGCAATGTGATAAAATGTGTTTTCTTTTACCAGGACTGATACAGCAAATTACCATAAACTAGGTGGTTTCAAAACAACACAAATGCATTCTCTTCCAGATCTGGGGATTAGTAACCCAAAATCAAGATATCGCTGGAGCTGTGCTTCATTTGAGACTTATAGAAGAGAGTCCATTTGGGACTTTTCTGCTTCCTAGTTATTTCTGGTAATAGTTGACGTTCTTTGGCTTGTAGTATTATCGTTCCAACTTCTGCATCCTTCATCACATGTCCGCCCTGTGTTTTCATGACTTTCCCCACCACGCATGACTTTATCTTCACTGATTATATCTGCAAAGCCACTATTACCAAATGATGTTCTAGAGAGACAAGAAATTTGAAAAGCAATTGTTTAATGGACATAGTTGCTATTTCCACTATTATATATTATAACAGAGAGACTATAATAAACAGTCTCTTGGAAAAATTCATAGGACAAGAAACCAAGCATCTTTCAGGAACTTTGGGAGATTATTAAGAGCAAAAGCAGGGTCTAGCTGATAGCTAGCATGACTCTGGAGACTAGAGCCCCAAAATATAAGGAAATGAATTTAATACTAACCTGAGTGTGAATGCTGTGGGATAAATTGTGCCTCCTAAAATAAGTTGAAATTCTAACCCCAATATCAAGAATTAGATGTTGTTTGGAACAGGTCATTTTAGATGTCATACATTATCTCAGCAGAAAAAATAAAATGTGTCTTTAATGCAGTATGACTAATGTCTCTGTAGGAGTGATATTTGGAGAAGACGATATGTGACAATTGGTATAGAAATTAAATAAGGTGTCTACAAATAAAGGAAGGACAAAGGTAACAAGAACCACAGTGAGACAGAAGATAGAAATAAGAATTTCTGCTACAGAATTTAGAAAGAGTGTGGTCCTGCTGCCATTTTGATTTAAAACTTCTATACTCCAGGGCTGGGAAATAATTCATTTCTCTTGTTTTACGCAACCAACATTTTTTTTTGGATTTTGTTATGGAAACCCTCAAACTGAAAATTATAAGCTTTGAGACTATGTTCCCCAGTCATGTCTATAAACAAAGATACAATCCAGGTCATGGTTTCATTGGACCTATGTAAGATGTTGAGCCTATGTCCTATCTAGTGGGAGCTATAGCATTAGGCACATATAGGGACAATTTAGGTTTATTTATTTATTTATTTTTATTTGTTTGGCCCAGATGTATTTATGTGCATCCAATTTGTACCTAGTGCCCACAAAAGTCAGGAAAGGACATCTGATCTTCTAGAACTGAAGTTATACATGTTGCAAGCTGTCATGTGTGTGCTGGGAATGGAGATCAGGTTCTCTGCAAGTGCAGCATGTCCTTTTAACAACTATCTCTCTGGCCCCATACAACAGTCATTTAAAAACACAGTGTCTTTTGTCCCAAATGTAAATGTACTTTTATCAACACATGCCATCTTCTACCTGGTGATTTCATGTGTCTTTAAGAGATTGGATACTTCTTCCAGATGTAATTTATGGTAGAGCTAGTGGATAGCATGGATCATCTTTTCTGTAGTTTTGTTTTCTTGGTCTAAACTACTGTTTAGTTTAGTTTTGTTTGGATCTTGTCTTAGTCATGGTTCCTATAACTGCAATAAAACACAGTGACCAAATAGCAAGTTAGAGAGGAAACAGTTTATTTGGTTTAGATTTTCAGTTCACAATACATTATTAGAGGAAGTCAGGACAAAGACTCAAGCAGGGCTGGGACCTAGAGGCAGAGGTTGATTCAGAGGCAATGGAGGAGTATTGCTTGCTGGCTTGTTCTCCATGGCTTGCCTGTATTGGTGATTTATGATAAGCTAATGGCTTTAGCTCTGGCTTCCAATCCATTTGAGTTGAAGAATGTATCTAAAGTCAAAGCTGTCTATAATCCTCATGAACAGCAGGCCTAAAATGCTCTGCTGTTCATCTTGATCTAGGCTTCATTCACAAAGCTCTGTTTCCTTGAACCTCTAAGTTTGATCTTACACAAATTCCCTGAAACAGCTAAGTAGGTATGCTTTATTTATAGCACCCTTGCTTTCAGTGCATAACTTTCACTTCTTCATCTGATTTGTATCACAATCAATTCCCGTTTCAAGCGTTCATGCCCCTAAGTGACAAATTCTCTTTCTCAAGTTCTTCCATTGATCCAACCCATTCCACTGTAAATATTTTCCTCTCCCCTGTCAATTAATTATCACATGAATTTGTGTAACCTCTGGAGCCACTTGGCTTCTCTTTGCTTAGGTCAGCTATTTCTTTGAAGAGGAATCTGGTGTTGCTTCCTCAAGTACTGTGCAGCTGGGAAGGGGCAGGGCACCAACATCCACATGTTGCTCTCTAGAAAAGCTTCTAGCAATTTTCCCAGAGTAGACTCCTCCATTTCCTTTCTTCTGCACATTCTGAATGTTGCATAACTGTTCCTAGGAACTGATCTCACAGTGGCCCATTCCAACTTCTGTATTTACATTTTCTAATACTCTGGCAGCTTATTGATGTCAATTACTACTATGCCTTTTTGAAATAGCTGTCATATTGGAAATTCTCTTTTTACTTATCCAATCTCACACCAGAATAATTCCCAAATTACATCTCTCCTTCTATAGCGCATAAAGTAGCAATCATCATATTTGCCTCTTAGGATATAATGTTGACTGTTTATTTTCACTTTTAAATAACAAAGTGCCTTTTAAACTCTGAAACATTTCATTTTGACTAAAACAGGTAAGTGTTCATTCACTAACTAATAGGAGTTTCTCTCTCTCTCTCTCTCTCTCTCTCTCTCTCTCTCTCTCTCTGCCTCTGTGTGTATGTGTGTGTTGTGTGTCTGTGTCAATTTCTCATAGACAAACTGCATATTTTTCAAAAGCAAAGTGAAAATCTATTTAAGAAATCCTTACCATTCATACATTTCCTGAACTTTTTGAATTTCTGAGACTTGTTATATAGCTCAGGCTGACTCTGAGATATCTTTGTTTTAGAGTAATATGATTGTAGCTTTAAACAATTGCCAGGTTTGAACAAAAATTAAATAACTCTGCATTGTATATTTCTAAAAATATAGAAAAATATTCCTCCCCTTTCTGACCCTTTTGTTAGTGTGATATTTGGCTAAATAATATGACTGCTTTACTAACTATGAAGATATCGTAACAGGTCTCAGGAGAAATATGCTTTTTATCTTTTTCTTTTTAAATTTGCCTTTGAGACAATCCTAAGCTGGCATTGAACTCATTCAATAGTTAAGAATGGCTTTGAATGCTTGCATCTTCTCGCCCATATCCCATTGCTTGTCTTAAAAATGGCTGCCATTAACATCCTATAACATCATTACGCAAATTACACAATACTTGAAAGCAATAGGGTATATTTTAGGAGAAAATATTCATGGGTTGAACGCATTAGTGATTAACCCTGAGTGACCAGTAATGCAAAGTGTCACATTAAGGGAAAAAAAAAAAGCACATTCCTACTTAGAGTCATTTAACAAAGAAATATATCAGGATCCTGTCTTGTGAAGCTATGCCAGTGCCTGGCAAATACAGAAGTGGATGCTCACAGTCATCTATTGGATAGAACACAAGATCACTAATGAAGGAGGTAGAGAAACTACCCAAGGAGCTAAAGGGGTCTTCAACCTATAGGAGGAAAAGCAATATGAACTAACCAGTACCCCCCAGAGCTATGTCTCTAGTTGCATATGTAGCAGAGGATGGCCTAGTCAGCAATCAATATGAGGAGAGGCCCTTTGTTGTGTCCGGCCAGCAGACCACAACCTGGGTTCTAGCCTGGAAAGGCATTTTGGAAACCTGGAAGAGAAGAGGGGCTAGGTGGCGAGAGAAAAGAATGTAGCCAAGACAGTTACTCTGATCAAGGCTCAAATTTTATTGTTGCGACACTAGTTATGAAGGAAGGGGGAGGGGACCTGATTCCCACCGAATAATCTCTGGTCCAGTAGAAAGGTGCACGTGTGTGGCTCCGCAGGTTCCAGCAGTGGGCGTGGCAGAACGAATGAGCAGGAAGCTCCACCCCTGAGCAAGCAGGTTTCAGGCTAGGGGAGGGGAGACTACATCTCCTCCCTTTTATTAACAAAATTTAAAAAAAGAAAAAGCTGGCCTGAGGGGGGAAAAATTATCTATGCTCAATAGTTCTGCCTGGAATCTAGGGCTAAAGAAAAAACTTGCTTTCATGGGATTCCTTAACTTTTCTTATGGTAAACTGTATAAGGCTAAGACTGTCCTTTCTTATCTTAGTGAACAACTAACTGAAAAGCCTGGAGCTGTAGGCTCTGACTTTATAATGCTAATTAGTACTTGGTAGGTAACTTTCTAGTTGAATTTTAAGTAGGGCGTTGGAACTCTGGCTAAGTTTGACTGAACAAATGTGAAATACACCATAATAACACTAAGTTGATATTTCTCCGCTTTTTTGGATGATAGGTGGGAAACAGGGAGAAGGAGTTCGACCGGCTCTTGTAGTACAAGGCCAATTGGCTTTTTTATTTGGGTGGGAGGCAGTGAAGGGCTTGCCCTTTCAATAGTACATCTCCAATCTCTCTCCCCCCTTTTGATTAAGTTAAATAAGGCAACGCTTAACTGAGGTGATCAGTTGGCTTAGATGAGTGGGCTTTTAACCTTGGCTTGGGTGGACATGGACCCGATCCCTCCCGTGGGTATTGATAAGACCCACACATGTGGCTCTGGGTATCTTTTGGGGAGGCGAGGCAGAGCCGGAAAATATTTTTGATTTTTAACCAAAATATGATACCAACCTCTTTTAAACCGGGTTTATCTCACAGGAAACTCAGAAATGGTCAAGCCGGACCTTCCCTTGCAGTACCTCTGCACCAAGCGATGCCCATACTGAATTTGTACAATCACAAACCAGTATGCACAGTTCTGAGTGCTGTGCAGCTCCTAAAGGAGAATTATCAACCTCAGAATTAGCAAAGCCTAAGTAAGAATTATGTCGTTAGTAACACCACGATTTGTGGCTAAAATAGGAGCTGGAAGTCGTTTCTCCTCATCCCTGTTTTTTCCACAGCCTAAGGACACCTTGCAGTAACAGCAAGGGTGAAAAGCCAGAGGTCAGCTAAGGGACTAAGCCTGTCTATCAAAATAAAAACCAATCTTTATTAATATAGAAATATCTACTTTTCTAGCCCTCTTGGTAAACCTAATTTTTAACTCAGACTGAAAGCCACATGCTGGAAATGTCCTTGGAAAGGAGATAACAGCAGCCACCTGTGTGCTCTAGGGGGGGGCGGGGATGCACATCCGCTGGTCCGCCTCGAGAATGTTGATTTACCTGCTTGAAAGACAAAATCTCGGACAGTGAGAAAGTAGGAAAGCAGAACTTCTTTTGGGGAACTCTAGGTACTTTATTTAAATGCAAATTGTAAAGCTGAGGCTAGTCTCCGGCCTCCTGTCGGGAGCTGGCTCAGAGAGTAGCTTTTTTCGGAGCCTGAGTCCTCAAGCCGACTTTTAAGCAAAAGAGGAATTTTAGTCCTCAAGGTGATACTTTAGAAGATTTAGAATCTGTGTTCATCTAACAAATTAATTTATCTGGCAGCCACTGCGCTCTATCTTCATCTCGTGAAAAAACACAAACTGAGTCCCTACCCCAAATTAGAACTGGATCTGGACCCTTCTATTCGTTAGTCAGGGGGTCCTTCTATTTTACCAATGTATTAAGTGACCAATTACTCTTTAATAGCTTTTTCCACTAGCTGTAAGGCCAGCAATCCTTCTGAGGTTAGGGATCTAGGGGAAGTGGGGGATGTGCTCTGAATTAACTTGCTAGGTAATTTAGAATATAGGAATCTCTAACATTGGACTGAATATTAGGACCAGTCTAAGATTGAGTTAGAATGGCTGGTCACACTGAAGAAAGGAGAAAAATCATTATGACTCTATTAAATGACTAATTTTACTAAGTCTGAATATACAGTCTCTGATGTACTATTGCCATAAAGTTAAAAGGCTAGAAGCTAGTCTAAACTGGAAAAATGACAAGTAAGGATGGATCTAAAACATGAATTTAATTTAGTTTTTTAGTCAATTCAATCAGGACATGAGTCAACTTACCTACCAGCTCGTCACACGAATTTACTAATATGCTTCTGCAGCGTTCTGTGGAGAAAACCTGTTTTTCCCTTTTCTAATAAGGTAGCTGTTTTAGGATTAATCTATAAGCCAATAAGTAGATCCCTTTAAGATACTATAAAGCATTTATTAAACTCTTTGACATTAAAATATTAGATTTTGAAAATAAAGGTAAGACTTTAATAGTGTGCATGGGAATGCACTAAATAGTATGCACGGGGATACAATTTCTCTCTTTTTTGTCTTTTAAGAAGTTAAAGTTTTAAAATTTTATAATACCTAAACTTTTGAATTAATAACTAGTTGACAAAATATTTTAAATACATGGCTGTAAAGGGGCAGTGACTAATTGCACTTTCAATCAATTTTCTTAAGGAGCGGTTGTAACTAGAAGGCTTGCAAAGTTATTAAGAGTCACATGTGCATAATTTATTTATTAACTAGAAATATGCATAAGCAATTGTAAATTTGAGAATAGTATCTGAGGGATGAACAATTTAAGCAATTGCGAGCTCAGAGATATGGCATTGACTATTAATATACAAATTAAGGTTTGATTGTTCAGCATTTTAAAACACATCTACAGCACACAACTAGATCATCTGTGCTGGAACAGGGGAAACTGTGTCTTAAGACTCCGCCCCACAGAAGCTAGTTGGGCCCACGTGGGCCAACGATTGGCTGGGAGGATGAGAAAAATGACTTTACAATAATGTTTTCTTTTTGGCCAAAGAATTGTTTTGGGCACAACCAATTTTTAATTACCAATTAATAACAATTATAAAAGCTTTATTTTTTGTAGAAACTTTTGTAGTAAACTAAAACCCTAAGTAATAAAAGGATATTGTCTCTGAATCTTTTGGGTGAGAGCAAGGATTTAAGGTAAACTTTAAGAAGCATTAGTTAATAAAATACTTTTCACTTAAGAAACAATATACACTGAAAGATTAAAACTCTTGGCTTCTTGTATAGAAGCAGAAACAATAAAAATTTTTCTTACATAATGTAAAGTTACATTAGCCATACCTAGAGGCAAAATTTTCTAGTGATTACAGTTCACTAGAAGCAAAACTCTTTGAATTTAAGCATTATTTTAAACATCTGAATAGATCTGTAACACTGTTAAAAAGAATTTCTCTTGAACACAGGGAAAAATCTTTCTCAGGCACTGTTTGCAAAACAAAAGAAAGGCCACAAGCTGCTCTGGGGCTGCCCAGAGCCCTGCATTGACTCAAACGTAAAATACCTTTTAATCTGAGCATCTTGGCCCTCCTGTAATAAGGACCAATTCTAGAGAAACAATATAACTGTCTACGCCTCTAAATTATGATACTCTTTCTTAAGATGACTTACAGTTAAAACGTTCTTCACAACTTTAGTGTTGTGAAAAAATTGCCCGTACTGCAGTTTCCTGCCAGGCAGCAACTATAACCAAACTGTTTGTCTAATCTATTTACAAAGACAAACATAACTAAATAACTCTGTCACAGTTTTGTATGAAGTGAGCTGTATGAGCGCTCTCATAAGATGATTACTCTTGTAATTATCTTAATTACAGTATACAGGTGAATTAAAGATCTTAAATTTGAAATCAAACTGCAAGCTGCAGTCAATGGAACAATAGCAGTTTTAACCATAATTTTTAAGTTTCTTGTGCAAGGTTAGGATAATACCTATAACCTTGGGAAAGCAAAACCCAAGTTTAAAACAATTTATTATCTTTAAAATCAATATTAGAAGCATTACTATCATATTACGAAGTTTGGATGTCAATTAATACCTATGAATACCTATTAAAGCAAGCTTTAATGCTTTAATAAAGAGACATTGCTTTAAATCTTATTTTAAATTTTACTATTTAGGATACGAACCATATTAATTATTACCTAAACTAGAAATATCTTTAGAGACCCAGCCTCTTGGGCTGCCTTATGCCATGTGTCGGAAGGACTCTAAACTTGAGTTATCAAATTTAACACTAACCATCTGTAGCAATGTAACAATTATTAATCTTAACCAACAACTTATGAGCTGATTGTGAAAACACTCAGAGCACATTACCAATAAAAAAGAACCAAATGAAGCAGTTACATTTAGACCAATCAGAGAATAATAATTTTTGTAGCTACAACCATAAAAATAAAAAACACTTTACCATTGTCAAACACATTAATCATGAACCATTTATTAGCTTTTTTACTCTGAAACTTAGAGGCTGTGCACTCGCCCTTATTTCCTAAAACGAACAGTTTTTCCAGCAGGGGCCCTCTCGCCACGTGTCTGATTCCTGGCTGAAACACGTGGCAGCTCTCGGCTTTGCAGATAAAGTTTTTTATACCATCTTTATTATCCAACACAAAACATAGAACATTCATTCATACAGACTGGACACGAACATACATGAATTGAACACGAGAACAGATTGGTGCACCGGACATTAGACAAGACACAAAAGGGAACAGAGTACTCCTGCTATAAGGCCCAGAGAGATATTTCTCTCTGCTTTTTGGGACATTTTCCTCCCTTATGATGCATTTTTTATTAACTGGGGCAATCCGCCTATTCCTTTTAATAAACCCTTTCTTTTCTAACACCTCATGTAGCTTCGGAGAGCTACGGCCTACCGCCTGATACCCAGCTCCTCACTGCTGAACCTAAGTGAACCAGCGCTCGGGTTTAACGCTGTCTCAGCTTAGCCCATACCTTCTCCGGTATGAATTTCCCTTATCCTTTATTTTATGGAGCTCCGAACCAGCAGCGTCTCTTCCAAAAATTCTTTGCCGTTTCTCAGTCCCGCGTTGGTTCGCCAATTGTTGTGTCCGGCCAGCAGACCACAACCTGGGTTCTAGCCTGGAAAGGCATTTTGGAAACCTGGAAGAGAAGAGGGGCTAGGTGGCGAGAGAAAAGAATGTAGCCAAGACAGTTACTCTGATCAAGGCTCAAATTTTATTGTTGCGACACTAGTTATGAAGGAAGGGGGAGGGGACCCGATTCCCGCCGAATAATCTCTGGTCCAGTAGAAAGGTGCACGTGTGTGGCTCCGCAGGTTCCAGCAGTGGGCGTGGCAGAACGAATGAGCAGGAAGCTCCACCCCTGAGCAAGCTGGTTTCAGGCTAGGGGAGGGGAGACTACAGCCCTTGGTCTTGCGAAGATAATATGGCCCAGTACAGGGAAATGCCAGGGCCAGGAAGCAGGAGTAGGTGGGTTGGGGGTATAGGGGGTTTTGGAGATAGCATTTGAATTTTAAATGAACAAAATATCTAAGAAAAAATTCAAACCAAAATAAAAAAAACAAAGAGAAATAGTTAAAATTTTCATATTCCCTGTATTTTCTGTCCTCTTCTCTGTCTGTTGTATGAGTCTGAATCTGAGCCTGCCTAAGGGTTGTCTTCTGCATCTGACATTGTGTCTGTGTCTAACCCATATGTCTCTATGTGTCTCAATATGTCTATGTGTTATATGTGTGTTGTGTCTCCATCTAACAAAAGGCTCTGTTATCTTTTTTAGTATAAAACACAGAAAGCACCACATGGTGAAGGAATGGGATACTTTGTAAAAGCCTCCACTCATTCCTGCCAATTCCCTTCTTTCTATTTCAGAGATCACTCTAACATCCCTCTTTCTCTCACTCTCAAACTCCCCCCCCCAATACCTCTTAGGATTTCTTACAAGAGCATAAATGAAAATGTATTTACATGACTGAGGGTATCTACACAGTGAATAGACCACTAAAGAAAATGTTTCACCCATTTCCATTAGTCATTAATTGCATATAAACTCTTCAGGGGGTGCTGAAACCCCATGATTTCCTCTTCACTTCATGACACAATACTAATGAGACCTAAGTTTTTGTAGATTTGGTACAGATGATCACTCACTGTTGCTATGAACTCAAGAATGCAAAACCATGCCATGCTTAGAAGTCAATGTTTTATATAGTCACTACTTCTCTTTGGATCCTTTACCAGGCAGTTTGTCCTCATCTCTGATATTTCTCGAGCCTTGGAGGGACAGGACAGATGTTCTAGGTATGGTTGAGGCATGGACAGCCATTTATACTAGACACTTTAATGAGTTTATGTAGTTACCATTAGCTAATTTTCTACTAACACACAGCAGTAACTCTAGGTTTTGTGTGTTGATTTTTCATAGTGAAACATTGGTAAATTTGATAACATTTTGAAAAATTTTAGTGGATTTTTTTCTATATATAGGATGGTGCCTCTAGCAAATTATGACCTTATTTTTTTGAATTTAGGTATCCCTTAGTTGTTGTTTGTCTGACTAGTGTAGCTGAATTTCTATCACTCTTGTTGGATAAAATTAGTGTAGCCAGGTTTGTTGAGTCTTGTCTGTAATCCCAGAATTCCAAACTGTGAAACAAGATGTTTTCCATGATTTGAATACCAGTTTGAGATGAAAAGCGAGACACTGCATATAGATCTTATTGATGAAGATATCACACACTTTGGACACAGAACTTGAAGGAATGAAGGGGGCTCTGATCTGGAAGCTGACTCTCCAAGTACTAGCTTGCATAGTATCCCTATGTAAGCTGACAAGGGAGAAAAACAATTAAAATTCCTACTACAGAGCTATGACACCTATGAACCCCAATGATGAGCAGAAAGGTAAGGTACCCCTAAGGTATAAGAGTAGCATTTACATTTGGGTAGTAACCAACAATTGTCTAATTGGTCGGCTCCAAGAGGTAAATTTTCCCTGGAACTTGTAACCTAAGCAACTACCCATTGCTAATGAGGTCATGAACCTTAGAAGAGACCTTAATACTCCACTTTCCTAAACCACTATAATTCCTAATCATTTCTTCTTATACCCCCAAATAACAGGAGCTCTCTCTAGTTACAGTAAACAGGGATCATTAAAAAAAATAAAGCCACAACTAGTGAAAAGTGCAGAGAATGGCCTACCCAGCCCCAATTTATACATCTGCCATTCTTCCCTCACATATGGGAAGAAACAGCTTCAGAAAGATTACTAATAGCCAGAGGACCAGGAAGTTTGCTGCAAGATTTTATCTTCTACATAATGACAGGGAAAATATAAACATGAAATCTCAATAACAGATACAAAAACAAAACAATGACACCACCAGCTGGCATACTAATGTAAATGGGAGAATTTTCATAGGGACTAAGTACCATCTGTCCTGTATATGATAGGTTTTGCTGGTCAACATCTATTATTGCTTTCTAGTATTTTTAAATTCCTGTGTACTAGTAATGTAGTCACTAGATGTAATTGTTGTATGTGAGGCTTACTGCTAAATAAGCTTACCCTTTCTAGTACTTTATGAACTCCAACCAACTGGCTGGTTCAACTTAGTTGTTCTAGCTAAAAACTCCTCCTCAAGCTGACTGATCCAAACTGTCTTCACTGGGAATTCAAACTGAATGTCTCTGCTAGGAAAAACTGCCCCTGAAATCCATGAACTGAACTGCTCTGACTGCACTGACTGCATTGACTACACTGACTGCATGAACTGAATGTTACTGACCGGGACTTCATGAACTCAACTGAACTCAACTCTTTTCAAATGAACTGCACTCAACTGCACTGAACTAAACACAACTGAACTCCACTGCGTTGCCTGAACTGAACTGAATTGTACTCACTGAACTGTCCTCCCTTAGAACTCACTCTGTGCTATTCTTAGGTAGCCTGCTTTCCTGTCTGTTTTGTGAGAGTTGGTTCTATCCTATCTGTGACTCATTCTGTCAAATCTTTCTCTGATTCTTCACTTTGTCTGCCCCTCAACTAGCTGTCACTTTCAAACACGGCTGTTTTCTTTTCCAAATTAATGTTTCCTTCATTGATTGGGATTAAAGATACATACTAAGGTGCTGTATTCCATTCACAGAGTTTAAAGTTATGTCATTCTTGCCTGATCACACAGACCTATAAAGTCTTTGGACATGGTTCCTTGCTGGAGTAGCCATATTGCTGGATTAAAGCAACATTCCTGTATTTGTTTTTAGTGGGTTGTGAACATCAGTTTAATTTTCATGAAAAGAATAGAAATCTGAAATAAATGCTAATAGCACTATTTTTAAAACTTCTTATTGAGTCTCTGTGAGTTTCACATCATGCACTCCAATTCCACTCATTTCTCTGTCCATTCCTATATGCACTCTGCTCTTGCAACCTGCCTCAATAAAAGAAAATAAGAACAAAAATGAGCAAAATGAAGCATAGAAAATGTCTCATAGTGGAAGCAGAAGCTTTGGATCTGTATGACTGTCCCTTTACATGTTCAATCAGAGTTCAAAGATGAAGAAGATGTTGACATGGGCCAACTTAAAATCTCAAATATGTGCTTGGGTGGTAGCTGAGTTGGTAAGCTCTCCGACTGCCAGGGCTAGCTTACCTAGTACTCCATCCATCAAAGGGCAGGTGTAGCTCTTCTGTTCTCAGGCCCTTGGGGCCAGCTTACTTCTCATGCCCCATAGCCAGTTGACCTGTACTCATGCCATCAGAGCCAGGTCTACTCTGACTATGCTGCCCAGGTGAGATGCAGGACCTGATCTCCCAAGTGCTGTAGCCAGAGCCAGATCTCTCATTCTTATGACCCAGGGTCTGCTCTCCAGAGTACTAGCTGGTTAGAGGTCAGGCCAGCTCTGCATAGCCCTTGGATACTAATATGGTCCCAGGCAGAAAGCCCATACTAGGGACATCTGCATGATCTTTAGTGGTAATATGTGTCATGGACATTGACACAGATCCCTGCAGCTGTATGGCCATAGAGCCATATATGGCCCCCAGTGGCAATGTGGACTGGGACTTCAACATGGCATCAGGTGATAGGGCAGGCTACACACTACAGGCTATTCCTCTCCACACTCATTTCTTCAGCTCAACCTCTCTTCATAATGCTCAAACTCTGAGCTTCTCTTTCTCTCCCATCTGTCCACCACATACTTGTACATTGTAGTGGTTCCTGCCCCAAGCAAGCCACATGGCTGGAGCTTCTGGGTGTCCTTTGCCCTGCTGTGCTAAGTGATGTGGAAGGTCTCTGATGTCCTCATCTTTTCTGTAATTTTAAAACTCTGACTTATTTAAAGAGTTTTACTAAAGCCCAAATACATTGGGTTTGGTCTATTAACTAATCCATATCTTTATTTTGTTAAGATCAGAAAATATATTCTGGAAATTTAGTCTTTAAAATCTCAGATAAGGGCCACCATGATATATGCTATTAATAACAGAACTGTAGAGTCAGAGGTACCATAATTTCTGTGAATTCCAAGCCAGCTTGGTCCTCATAGTGAGCTCTAGGTGAGCCAAGGGTACATAATAGGACATTATCTCAAAACAAACAAACAAGCACAAAGAACTCTGAGGTCTACTCAAATGTTCTTTTGTTTGTGTGCTTGTTTGAATTTCTTTTGGTTTGTTTTTTGATATCTTTAATTGGTTATTTTCTTTATTTACATTTCAAAGGTTGTCCCTTTTCTCTTTCCCCTGAGACTCCCATGCTATCCTACTTCTATGAGGGCATTCTCCTAACCACAAGCCCACTCCCACCTTCCCTCCCTGGCATTTCCCTACACTGGAACATCAAGCCTTCCCAGGACCAAGGGCCTATCCATCCATAGATGCCCAACAAGGACATCATCTGCTACATATTCAGCTGGAGCCATGGGACCCTCCGTGTGTACTCTTTGGTTGGTGGTTTAGTCCCTGGGAGCTCTGGGGGGGGGGTCCTCATTGGTTGATATTGTTGTTCTCCTTATGGGGTTGCAAACCCACCCCTTCAGCTCCTTCAGTTCTTTCTCTGACTCATCCCTTGAGGACTCTGTGCTCAGTCTAATGGCTGGCTGCAAGTATCTGCCTCTGTATTTGTCAGGCTCTTGAAGAGCCTCTCAGGAAACAGCTATAGCAGGCTCCTGTCAGCAAGCCCTTCTTAACATCCACAATAGTGTCTGAGTTTGGTGACTGTATATGGGATGGATCCCAGGTTGGGGCAGTCTCTGGATAGCCTTTCCTTCAGTCTCTGCTCTACACTTTGTCTCTGTATCTCCTCCTATGAGTATTTTGTTCCCCCTTCTAAGAAGGACTGAAGCATCCACACTTTGGTCTTCCTTCTTCTTGAGCTTCATGTGGTCTGTGAATTGTATCTTGGATATTATGAGGTCTAGATACCCTATGTGTGCCTGAGGACAGCTTGTGTAGTTCCAATCTGATACCCAGATCTGTGCAGCTTTTCCTATTCATTCTTTATTAAAGATTAAGTGAGAGAAACCTATGAAACTTCCACCATAAAAATATAATTGACCAATTATTTAGCTCTTCAGATTTGTTTCATGGATATTGAAATTATCCCATTAGCTCTATGATATTTAAAATTGGTACATGTTTCCAGTAAATTGAACTTAAAAAAAAAAACTTTTCCATAAAAAATAGCATCTGTTTGGTGTTTATTTTCCTTGATGTGGTTTGGTGTATATTTCTCGTAGCATAGTCTGTTCTATCCTTTAATTCCAACATTTCTATCATATGTTATTGCTTTTCTTTGTGTTTAGTTTGACCGACTGGCTCTTCAGCTAGCCTTTCCCTAATTTCACAGCCACTTTAGATTTCTCTGATTTTATTTTACCTGAAGTTGCATTAAGGAAATTGAGCTCCTGTAGTTCGATGAGTAGTTTAGTTTCTCATTAAACTAAAAATACCCAAAAAACAAAACAAAACAAACAAACAAATTCCCCACTACTTATTTTTCTCAATCTGCAGCTAAATCCTACCATTTAAGCCACATTCCAAATTATTATAATAAAAATAAATCAATAATTATAGGAGTAAGACCAGGTACATGTGTCATGATATGTATGTGGAAGTCAGAGGACAACACGGGGAAGTTAGTTCCCCCTTTCCTGCAAGTGGGTCCTGGAATCAAACTCAGGTCTTCAGTCTTGACACCAGGTATCTTGACCCAATAACTCATTTTGATACCACCCTTGATCTACAGACTCAATGGTATCTTTTGATTGGAACTTCAAACATTTTGTTCAAGTCAAATCTACTCTTTTCCTTTACTTTTTAGTGTTCTCTTAGTCCCACCCAAAAGAGCATCTATCAAAAGGTTGAAAGAAATATTTTTTTTGTTCTGTGAGTCTTATGATGCTAATTTGAATACGCAAATATAAGCCTTAAATCACTCTGTCTTTATGGATATCATAAAGAAGCGTTCCATTTTTTTCCCTTCATTAATCAAGTTTTCCCTCTGAGTCACCAAGAGATCCATCCTAGTGTATGCTGTAGACACTAAACAAGCACATACTTGAGTCCTTCCATAAAGAATTTGCATATAGCCTACACAGTTCCCCATATTTTAATGCACCTATGGATTACTTTTAATGACTCTTTTTTTTTCCACTTTACCATGTCTTGGCTAATGTCTTTTTTATTAAAGTCACTTTTCCAGAGACAATGTGTCCCCTTTACACAGTCACTGTAGGCTTGACACTGTGTCATTTCACATGAGCTATAAGGTGGTGTAGCGTTATGGGTCCCTGCATTCTGTCCCTTTTTTCTAATATGTTGTACATTTTATACAGGGTGAACATTCCTAAACTGATCAACCTGAAATCAGAAATGCCCAAGATTCTAAAGCTTATTAAGCATGCATTTCAAGCCATAGTGGAAAATTCCACATTTGACCAAGTGCTAGAGGTTTCAGTGGACACGCCAATACACTGGAAACAATATCAGAGAGTCATTTTCGGTGCATATGTGTTATAAATGAATGTCACCTTGAACCAAAAGATTCATCCCCAAGATGTGTTTTACAAATATCCCAAAACCTAGAAAGAAAATGAAATTTCTACTTTTATTCCCAAGCAAAATTAGTTCCTGATAAGCAACATAAAAGTGTCTATATACCTTAAAATATATAAATATATGAAAATGACTTGATTTTTACCTTTAAAATTTATAAAATCTAAGCAAATTACAGGAAAATGGTATTTACACCTTGCCAGAAATTCAGTACTTCTGGTTTAATTTTTTTTCCCTAAAGCTATGTTAGTGGTGATGTATTTTCAGAATGAAAGTTTAAATTCGCTTCTGGTCTGAACAGATCTTGGGCACTAGCTCTGCATCCAGTCCCACAACATCCAGAAGAAGCTCAATTCCCAGGCTCTCTACAAGCCCAGAATCATAGGCGAGGAGGCCATAACATCTGCTCCAACACACAAACACTGAGAGTAATTGGGACCAGCAGGATTCAGGGAGACAGGAACAGGAACAGCCAGTGGTACAGGTTTCCTCCAGTCTGAGTTGGTGCCTAGAACAGACCTTGGGCACTAGATCCACACCCAGTCCCACAACATCCAGAAGAAGCTGGACTCCTGGGTGTTCTAACATGCCCAGGATCATAGGATCTCAGGACTGTGGTCATACCAGGATTTCAGCATCTCAGAGGCAGCTTAATTCCCAGGAGCTCTGACATATACAGGATCTCAGAATCACAGGATCCCAGAATCACAGGATTACAGAGACAGCTAGACTCTGAGGAGTTCTGACACAACCAGGATCATAGGAGAGACAGACTCCAGTCAGAGACAGCAAGGGCAGGTAACACTATAGATAACAAGATGGTGAGAGGCAAGCATAAGAACATAAGCAACAGATCCAAGGTTACATGGCATCATCAGAACCCAGTTCACCTACCATAGCAAGATATGCCATCACACTGGAAAAGCAAGACTCTGATATAAAATCACTTCTCATGATGATGATAGAGGACTTTAAGAAGGAAATAAATACCGCCTTAAAAAATAGAAGCCCTTAAAGAGAAACACAAAAATCCTTTAAAGAATTATAGGAAAAAAAACAAACAGGAGAAGGAATTGAACAAGATCATACAAGATCTAAAAATGGAAGTAGAGACAATAAAGAAATCACAAAGGGAGAAGAAAACCTAGGAAATAGAAAACCTAGGAAAGAGATCAGGAGTCATAGATGCAAGCATCACCAACAGAATACAAGAGATAGAAGAGAGAATTTCAGGTACAGAGGATACCATAGAAAACATTGACACAACAGTCAAAGAAAAAGAAAGAAAAAGTCCCTAACACAAAACTTCCAGGAAATCCAGAATAAAATGAGAAGATGAAGTAGATAGATAGTAGAAGATAATAGGTAGAAAAGAGAGTGAAGAATCCCAACTTAAAGGGCCAGTAAACATCTTCAACAAAATTATAAAGAATATTTTCCCAACTTAAAGAAAGAGATACCCATGAATATACAAGAAGACTACAGAACTCCAAATAGACTGGACCAGAAAAGAAGTTCCTCTAGTCATATAATAATCAAAACAACAAATGCACAAAACAAGGAAAGAAAATTAAAACAATAAGGGGAAAAGGTCAAATAACATATAAAGGCAGAACTATCAGAATTACACCACACGTCTCTCCAGAGATTATGAAAGCCAGAAGATCCTGGGTACATGTTAAGAAGAAGAAAGATCGAAGTGTGGGTTTTTGGGTCTTAGAAAGGGGATCAAAATACTAACAGTAGCAAATGTGGAGACAAAATGTGGAGCAGAGACTGAAGGAAAGGCCATCCAGAGACTGTCCCACCTGGGGATCCATCCCATATACAGTAACCAAATGCAGACACTATTGTGGATGCCAAGAAGTACATGCTGACAGGAGCCTGATATAGCTGTCTCCTGAGAGGTTTGGCCAGAGCCTGGCAAGTACAGAGATGGATGCTTGCACCCAACCATTGGTTTCAGCACAGGGTCCCCAATGGAGTCCCCAATAAAGGAGTTAGAGAAAGGACTGAAGGAGCTGGGGGGGGTTGCAATCTCACAGGAAGAACAATAATATCAACCAACCAGAACCCCCCAGAGCTTCCAGGTAGTAAACCACCAACCAAGAAGTACACATGGAGGTACCCATGGCTCGAGCAGCATATGTAGCAGAGGATATCTTTGTTGGACATCAATGGGAGGAGAGGCCCTTGGTCCTGTGAAGGGTGGATTCCCCAGTGTAGGGGAATTCCAGGTTGGTTGGGTGGGTGAGTGAACACCCTCATAGAAGCATAGGAGAGGTGTTGCATAGTGGTATGGCGTGGGAGAGAACTGAGAAATGGAATAGCATTTGAAATGTAAATAAAGAAAATATCCAATAAATATTATTTTAGAAAGGAAGTTTAAATTCATTATTTTGGTACTGTGAATATACTGGCAAATTCTCTCACTTGTGTGTGTGTGTGTGTGTGTGTGTGTGTGTGTGTGTGTGTGTGTGTGAGTGTGTGTGTGTGAAAATATAATTTATACTCATTCTTTAAAAATATTTTGGGACTGAAGAGTTAGCTCTTTGCTCATGAGCATGAGGGAAGATCCTTGGGGCTCACTGAGTAATCAGTCTAGACTAATGGGTGAGCTCCCTGGTTAGTGAAAGGCCCTGCTTTTAAAATACGGTAGACAATATTCATGAGTAATAATACCTATAGTGAGTCTTGGGATTCCACATACATGAATACTCATGGAAGTGAAGCATACATACAAACAAATGTACCACACAGGCACAGATAAATTCTCAGTTTATTATATTTCCTATATCACATTCTATGTTGAGCTCAGTATTTGAATGCCAATTTTCTGCTGCTGTAATTTATAATCAGAAAAGAGCAATAACTATAATGACTATTTCTCCATATATAGTGTGCTACATTTTTTCCCAAGTGGATTGCAGGCTTTTCTCTTCATGTTTTGGTTTGGTTTGTTTTGTTTTGGTTTGGTTTGGTTTGGTTTGGTTTGGTTTTGGGTTTGTTTTTTGTTGTTATTGGTTTTTTGTTGTTGTTGTTGTTTTGTTTTCCAGACAGGGTTTCTCTGTGTAGCCCTGGCTGTCCTGGAACTCACTCTGTGGGTTAGGTGTTTCTAAACCCAGTTTCTTTGTTCTCTTTGGGATATTCATCCTTATTGAAGCTCACTAGTCTCTTCAGTTTGCACATTTGGTATTTCAAAAACCCATGGGTGGTTTCAGCTATCATTTCGTTCAGACAAATCTCTTCCTTCACCAATACCCCCTGCAACTCCAATAGAAGGATATCATTCAATGAATTTATGTTTCTTCAAGCTTTTTCTGCTCCATTTATTGGCTCTCTTCTCCCCTGAAACTCTGGTGATAGTTGCCTTTTGATATTGTTCTACCTGGTCTCAATGCTGTGTATGCATTTGTGTGTGTGTGTGTGTGTGTGTGTGTGTGTGTGTGTGTGTGTGTGTGAAAGTGTTTTCCATCTATTTCAATATTTTCATTGAAACAGTGGCTTCGATGGACATATTTTCAAATTTGTTGGATATTCCCTCTGTCAACTCCAGTTTATTGTTAAAGCTTTTCAAGAAAATATGTTTTTGTTTTTTTAATATTGTTTCTTTGTAAAGTCTTTACTTGGTTTTTGCCTATGATCTCTGTTTATGTTCAGGTTGCTATCTCTTCATTTATATTAAACATGAATTCTCTTTATGACAAGAGACAAGACATACTCTTCTCTAAACTCCTTTTATAGCAATTTTATTAGGTATGTCATTGTAGAGTAACATTATCTTCATGACAATTTCTCTTAATAATGGTCAATATTCTATCTTGGATGGGAGTAGGAGGGGCTCAGAGGGTCTCATTTCTCTCTAAGATGCGATTGCCAGTTTATGGATGCTGAATGAAGGAGGGATATTTCCTTCAACGATGTAGCCAATGACAAGCTGATCATATTCCAGTAAATCACCACCCAATCACCCAATATGGAAGTAGTAGAACTAGTTGGGCAGAAGTGGGAGGGGTGACATAATAAACACAGATGAGTCATGTTTGCGGGAAACAATTTCAAATCATCTTGCTGACATTGAATTATTAGTTTTTGAGACTCTTAGTTGAGGTATTATCTTGTGCAAACATGATTTTGGTTTGGATGAGTTGCTTTTATATTTGATTTATTAGTTGGAAGCCTTCAATGAATTTTAATTGATTTGAAAATGTTTCTTAGATGATGGAAAAAAATCTCTGTGCAGTTTAGGTGGGCAGCTTGGGGTTTGCCATCATGGATATAGTTTATGACTGAACCAAAATTTTGCCTGACTCTCTGTTCTCAGTTTTAAGCAGTTCTGACTGCCCACAATTAAGTATTCTCTTATGTGCCAGGTCATGGAGATGACAGGATTTCTTCAGGAGGATCTTCTGTACTGTGGTGAAGGTCTATCTGTCTCTAAGAAGAAACCAGGGAAGTGGGACACACGTGATGTGCTGCTGGGCAAACACATAGGGACACACTGGGCTGATACAAAGAGACACACTGTGAGCACTTTGAGACAAAAATGTTGCCCTAGGTAAAATCATAGTTTGGCTTTTATTTGCTGACAATATATGACAATATCACACACCCTCCATTTACATTCCATTGCTCCAAGAGAGAAGTCAGCTGCTACACAGACCTTTGTCTTCTTCTGTTCTTAGGATTTCCTCATCTTTGTTATTCAGGAGGCATACTATGATACTAAAATTGTCAACCTCTTCTTTCTTATCTCTGCTCTCTCTAAGTGTGAGTTCAGAAGCAAAATGATTTTAGTTTTGCTAGTTGACACAAAATCTGCAGGCCACAAATCCTAGCATGTAGAATGTTGAGGCAGGGGGATAGCTGCAGTTTTGCAATCACATGGATGAGGGGCATCCATGGCTTTATAGTGAGACCTTGTTCCAACACGTGTACACACACAATTTCTCACACTTCTCTTTAAATAATATCTTTCTTTTATTCTCATTCTTTCTGGGACTCCACTTTGACCTATACAACTTATTGTTCTCTACTTCTGAACAATATGTCTTCACATTTTCTTTATGTGACATGCTCAACTTCCTCTAAGGTTTTTTGGTGTTTTGTTTGATCAGAAATGTCTTCTGCTTCACAGTTTTACTATTGACTTTCGTATGCTTGGCTGTTTAGTACTGTCCCATAGTCAGGTTTGTGACCACATTTTAAGAATGCAGTAAGTGCCCCCAAAAGATGAGAAGAGCGTGATAACTGCTATAACTGTTATGAGTCACAGGTTCACGTCCATCCCACTCTTCTATTGCCTACCACCATGCTCAAGTATGTTTATAATTTTCTTAATTACAAATTTTATGGTTTAAAAAATTCTGTGGTTCAATGAGTACTAGTAATCATATGTTTTATGATTCACATTTTGAACTTAGTAAAATGTGTCCTTTTGCATGTTATTTGTGAAGCTACTTTAAAATTAATTTATTCCAACTATGTGTTTTATGACTTATCAGTTATTTATGATACTATTTTTAATTTATATGCTTGATGTAGTAACTTTTGTGAGAGCAGGCATATGAAATGTTATGGGATGATCTCCACAACAGGGTACAGGCAGATGCATCATATCCCCAAGTTTCCTTACACTCCTTTATTCTAATAACATCGACTCTCCAAACCTCACCTTGCACAGATATGTATCTGCTGCTTTTTTCTTCCCAATTCCACTACTATAACCCTGTTACTGTTCACAGTTCCAGATTTTGCTTACCACAGTGGATGTAGCAGCCAATCAAATCATGGCATTTATCAACAGTTCACTGCTTTTCTTGTATTATATGGAAGCATCATTTGTCCTTTGAAGGACATTTGGCTTATTTCCCATTTGGGACCAATATGAATAGAGTGGCTACAAATTTAGGTGATTTGTATGAATATAAGTGTTCACTCTTTTGGGCTAATATATAGGAATGGGATTTTTAAACAAATGGTAGAAGTATATTTAGTATTGTAAGAAACTATCAAAATGTTTCACAGAATGCTATATCATTTAACATCCCCATTAGCAAACATAAAGTATTAATGCTTCAGGTTTCTTCTTAGTATTATATTACTAATAAACAATGATTGTTCTTTCGTCATACTTATACCACAGCAATCATACTGCATGCAGAAAGAACATACTAAAAATCCTTTGAGCCTTTCTAGTAATAGATAAGTCACCTGTGATATTTAAACACATTTCTGATTTCTATTTTATCTTTACCATGGCAAGGTGTCCTGCTGCTCTTTCTGAATGATTCCATCAAGTATTTGAAGTAGCAAGAATGCTTGATAAAATTTGGAATGACATAAATATGTTTCTTTGCTCGTTTATCATCACAAAGATTTTTAAATGCATTGCTAGCAGATTCTTTTCCAAACTTCTTTTATCAAGGACTGCCAAGGATCAGCCTCCTCACGGAGAGGGTTCTGAGAGAAGGGGTGTCTGGGAGTCACAAAAAGATTGACTCAAAGTCAAATCAAAGCTGGTTCCAAGTTGATGATGACCTATGGTCTGCTTGTTAGTCTGAGAGATCTCTCTGTCCATGTCCTGCTTGCTTGTGCTATGCGTTCTCCAAGCAATTCTCTAGTTTAATCCTAAAAACAAAAACAACAACAAAAAAATTGTGGGTAGCTCATCTCCTGCAGAGCACAGGTCAAATTTTTATTTTACACATAAATCCAGTCATTTATTCTAGTTTCCTTTGGATTATCATGTGAATCAGCACCCATGGACTGACCTCCTTACCGGCCCTTTGATTCTTTTATTTTTTTCTCTTTTTAGATTTATTTATTTTATGTATTGAGTGAGTACACTGTGACTGTCCTCAGACACACCATAACAGGTCATTGCATCCTATTACAAATGTTTGTGAGCCACCATGTTTTTGCTGGGAATTGAACTCGGGACCTCTGGAAGAGCAGTCAGTGCTCCGAATCACCTTTTGATTCCTAAGAGACTTTTTTTTTCTTGCCATTGCAAAAGAGTTCAGAGATCTGTCTGTCTTTGTTAAGCATAGACAATAAGATAGTTGGGTGGGACCCTGCTCTGAAATTCCATTTCTACCACATCTGTGCCTAACCTCATTCTGTCCTGGGCTGACCTTGAACTCAGGAATCTGCCTGCCTGCCTTTGTAGCTTTCTGACAAGCTGGCTCATAATGTCGCTTCCTCTGTTCCTTTATGTTCATGAAGCAACTCGTAATTCATATGGTATCCTTATACTATGCATAGTTGAGAAATTATAAATAACTTGAACTTTTAGAGCTCTTTTTAGAGCCTTAATTGCTGTCCTGAGGGAACCACTGTTTACCATTTTGCTAAGACCTAGCCATATCCCCAACTCCTGTTTTTCCTAATTATCATGGAGTCGTTAGGAAGGACATTCCTCAAAAGAATATGAAAGTTTTATGCCTATAGCAGCCATCAACACCCATAGAGGCTCACACTGGGACCCTTTCCCAGGGGCAGGAACCATGTCTGTCTGTTCCCAACAGGGCTATGCTGGGCTCAGCAAAGGATCCTTTTCAGATCACCATAGAAAAACTTGCCCTGGTGACTAGGACTAAAACAGAGAACTATCAGAGGAAAACTCACAGCAGTATTTCCTCCAGGAAAGTACTTGTCTGACTCTGCTCAGTGTGTACCATCCGGGAAGGGCATTATAAACTTGTAAAACACTAAGTATCTGCCAGAGTAAAGGAGGCTGGTAGAACATGTTTATTATAGCCAGGGCCTTGGAAGCTAGCACTGATGCATAGCAGGTCATAACTGAGTGTCAGAAACAATTTATACAACAGCTGCCTCTCAGAAGTTCTGGCTGTAAATGACATGTCTATTGTGACTATTTCCCCCTGAGCTTTCTATAAGCTGACAGGAGATAACTCTTACTTAGAAAAATGAGCATTTCACCTCTCTCTCCTGGAGTATCTGAGATGTTAAGTCCATTATGTTCAATTCATACAGTTGCTTTCAAATTACTGCAGATGTAACCATGGGAAACAGCACTCCTACAATTTTAAGGTTATTTTTATTGTAATTCTGAGGTTATAATATAATCATAACATTTCTCTCTTCCATTCCTCCTTCCAAATCTTCCTATATATGCTTCCCCACTCTCCACCAAATATATGGCCACTTTTTCCACTAATTGTTATCTATCTACCTATTTATCTATATTATATGGATCATAGAACATCATAGTAGGATGGGACTATTGGTTGTCTTCCTCTGGAGGTTTGCATAGAATCTTCTGGAACCGTGAAAGCTAGTTTTCAAGTAGATGGTATGAGCTGACTAGGACATCGATGAATATATCAAAGTGAGTGGAGAAAAGTCCATGAGTCCACAACCCTAAATAAAGAACTATAGAAAACTAAGGAATGTTGGGAAGAGGAGACATGGAATTCCCTAGGGAAAAACACACCAATGGATTGTCCAGTGCCAAATGGTCAGCTCTAAAAATATATGTATATGTGTGTCATTGTATGGACTACTTTAAAAAATATGTGTATATGTATATCATTATATGGACTGAGCAGGTTATATTTAATTACACACACACACACACACACACACACACACACACACACACCCCACATATTTAAATGTTTTCTTACAGATAACTAACTTAGTTAACTGTGTACTACCTTTGTACTTCTGGGCCTTGAAAATCAAAAGGTGTTCTTCTAAAAAAAATACATTTATCAATATTTATTGACTGCAGAAATACATCTCGGTGTCACAATTAAACTAAAGGCTGAAAGTTTGATTTTTCAGATTTTGCATTCTACATGACTTGTTTCACTGTCTATCTATCTTTTCTTTGTTACTTTTGACTTTGTCCATGAAGCTCAATGTCTAAACTGGGAAGCGACAGAAATACAAAATACTGTATTATCACAGGACATAAATCTATGTGCCTCTGTCTCCATCTATCTGTCCCTATCTGTCTTTATTGTCTCCGTGCTGTTCCACACTTTTTGTCTATTAATAATGCTGTATTTGGGGTCTATTTTCTAAAGTTTATACATCAGAAAAGATACCCAATTATTATGCTGAACCAAATTAAATGAATTTTTGTTACAACTCCATTGAGTACAAGTAAATGATAAAATATGTTTTAACTTATAGGAAGGTTACTATTGTTTCTAGTTTCTACTTGATTCTGTGCTAATGCCTTGTTCTTTCCTTATATTTTAATTCCTTCATGATCTTAATAAGCTTTTTTGAGGTAAAATAAAATTGATGGAAAATTTAATACTTTCATTTATTTTTTTCTAATTTCATGAACATATAAGTAGAAAGATATAGTGACATCAATATCTATATTTATGATATATATTGCTACAAACCACCATACTAAACAAGACAAGATTACACCAACCACAATTTAGACTATTAATACTAATGTTTAATAATATATTTGAGGATAATATCTGTAGCAAATAAAATATTTTAACTTACTGTATTTTATCAAAGTTTGTAATGTCACTTAATAGCAGTGCTTTGATTCGTTCGGAATGAAGATAAGAGAGATTATAAGATTAAAATGTCTTTTTAATTTATTATATATATATGCAGCATTCTGCCTACATGTATGTCTGCAGGCAAGAAGAGAGCATCAAATCTCATTATAGATGGTTGTGAGCCCTTATGTGGTTGATGGGAATTAAACTCTGAGCCTCTGAAAGAGCATATAATGTTCTTAACCTCTGAGCCATGTCTCTAGCCCATGAGATTTCTATAAAAGACAGAGTTATTTGAATTAAATGAAATGTTATGTTTTAGATTATAATTCAGGATATTGTTGCATCTTTGGCTCTCAAATTAGGCTGAAAATTCCTCTAAAGCTCTTTAAGTAAGTAAGTAAGTAATTTTCAGTCTACGAGTATTTTCTTTTTATATCCTTCTGCATGCAAGAAGAAAGCACCAGATCACTTTATGATCCCTTTTTGAGAGGTTACAGACAATTGGATTTAGGAACTCTAAAAGACCACCCAGTGCTTTTCTTTTAAATTTTTTTATTGGTTCTTTTATTTATTTACATTTCAAGTGTTATCCTCCTTCCCAGTTTCCCCTCCACAAACTCCCTATCCCATCTACTCCTGGCTCCCTCATGCTGATCAGTTTCAACCAACAGCCATGTAGGTTTTTATGGCCTTTGTTTTCTTGTCTAGATCCTTTCCTATGGCTTTTATTGGACCGGAGAGTACATGTATCTCATAGTATAATTCCAGTTCAAGTCCAAATATCACAATAAGCAGTTTCAACAAAGGGCATAACATAGGTTTTTACGGATTCTGTTGCTATCTTGTCTAGAATTTTCCCCGTGGTTCTAAAAGACAAGCAGAAGGCCTAGTCTTCTGGGGGTTTTGTTGTTGTAGTTGTTGTTTGTTTGTTTGTTTGTTTGTTTTGCTTTTTTTTTCTGAGACAGAGTCTATCACTGGCCTAGGACTTGACAAGTAGAGTGGGCAAGTGACTTACTCTTGGAGCCGTTTGAACAGATGGATGCCAAAAGTTGATTTCTCTACTTGCTTCCTTGTGTCTTCCATCTGTCTGTCTTCTAGCTTTTCTGCTGACCCTATGTGTGGTGTTGCAGGTGTGATCTGCCTATGCCACTGTTATGCCCATATGCTCTTATCATGTCTATAACAAAGGGCTGTGTTCTGTATTTCTTGAACAACACAGAAAAATGGTACAAAAGAGAAATGAGGGTTTTCTTTTTACAGACATCCTTTACCGAATTTTACAAGTTGTACAAAGTTGTTTCAATGACTCCAACTCATCCATAACAACATTAACAACCGAAAACAGATATCAACCTATGTGCACACGATGCTTCTGACATTTATGAAATATGTGTTGTCTGATTTCTTTCTCTTTGCTGCTGTCTGTGAATGACTTCAAAAACACACATGCACACACATGCTATTCTAGGTCGGGCCCATGGACAGGGACATAAATTAAAACTAAAGCTATGCATTTATCTTGAGTAGTAAAGGCTAATTACACCCACAAAAAAAGCTGAGGAGTAGCAAAGCTCATTACATTCTTCATTTAAAGGTAAATTAAACTGAAACAGGCTGATCATATGATAAGTTAGGATGTTAAATACATAAATCTAAAGGCATGTTGTTATTAGCCTCGTTGCAAGTCTGGCAAAAGTTTAGTCTCTTTGGTGTCAAGACATAGTTTCAGGAAAATACATCACCACACCCTAGTCAATGACTAGATGGAAGTGGTATTCTAATGGCCTGCCTTAGAAGTCCTACTTCACCCCCAAAAAGAAAAACAGAATGCAGGCGTGACAAAGGCCTTTAATTCCAGCACTTGGGAGCCAGAGGCATACAGATCTCTAAGTTTGATGCCAGCCTGGTCTACAGAGTAAATTCCAGATCAGACAGGACTATTCAGAAGAATCCTGTCTCAAACAAACAAATAAACAAACAACACTCCCAAAACAAGCCACAAAGCCAAGCCAATAAAGCGCGTGGCAACTTTTAGGATATTTGGTAATGTAATCATTGTAATTTTTATTATAATATTTCGTGTGGCTTTTCGGAGCAGGAATTTGAAGCTAATATTGGTGGACTCAAAGCCTGTTATGCATTTTGCTCACATGTCAGGCACTTGTATGTCAAATTTAAATTTCATCTTACTGAAAAGATTTAGTAGAGTGATTCTTATGGCACTAGTACTTGGTTCAAATTTAATTGTGTACATTACTTTTTTATTGCTTGGACCATTTGGGCTTCCAGAGATAGAAGAGTCTACCATGTCACAGCAGCCTAGCAGCAAGTAGCAGACACAGAGACAGGAACTGGAAGCAGAGGGCTTGCTCCTCAAAATGCTTCAGAAAGCAGACAGGGTGAACTGAAAATGGAGTGGCTCCTTAAAGTCTCAAATCTCATTCTCAGTGATAGAATTCTTCCAGCAAGGTACCCTTCCAAAACATACCCAAACAGTGCCACCTACTGGGAACTAGGTATTCAAATGGCTGAAATCATGGGAGATGGACAATCACAATGAAACAAAGTCAATATAGATAGTGGGTTTTTTCAAAAAACAAATACATATATACATATATATATATATATATATATATATATATATATATATGCAAATTTCAATTTTCAAGCTTAATTTCCCTTTGCCATAATATTTATCACATTCATAAGTTCCTAGGATTTAGACAAGGTCATGGGGGGGCATTACTGTACTTGCTAAAAATATAAAGATTTTTTTACCAAATTTATGTACCCCCATCTCTTTCTCTCTCTCTCTCTCTCTCTCTCTCTCTCTCTCTCTCTCTCTCTCTCTTACACACACACACACACACACATAGGAAAGGAAATGAGAATCAAAGTGTAGGCTAGGCAACATTTGCATTTTTCAGGTATTACAATAAGGACTCTAGGGAATAATTTCATTTACTCAGAGACTGACTGCATTTAGACTAAGATTAGTCACACACTGTAGAATATACTTTTTCCTCTAATTATACCATGTTGAAGATAGTATTTTTATTTATGGTAAATGTTCTGAAGAAATACTGGCTAACTTCTTATTTTCTTAAAACATTCCTAGACTCCATAGCCCATCATAACTTATATTAATAGCAATGATAATTTCTACATAGTTAAAGTTAGGGATGCAAATGGGGCCTTTAAAGTAGTTTTTCTTTTTGTTAAAAACATCTAGTCTTTAAATGTCTTCATGTAATAGAAATGCAACATTTTAATTTTGCCATATACACAATGGCAACTCTGTATAGAATTATATAAAATATCTCTTTAGTAAGAGTTATCAAGTGCTCTGGGCTTATCTCTGGTTAACTTTAATTAGTTAACAGGGGTAATTTCAGACCTGACTTGCTAAGATGTAACAAGTAGGCACTGACTTGCATAGTGCATTCTGCCAAATTTATGTGAACAACAGGACAGCATATTAGAATACATTCTAGTGAAAAAAGGAGAACAGAGAAATTTTGAAAAACTGTGTCAAGAGCAAATTGTCAGTTTCCAAAAGAAACATGTATTATCAATAATTCTAATTACTGCAGTGCTTTTTAAAATTCATCAAAGAGTTCTATAATGGGCCTAAGTTTTACAAACAAGTAGTGTATTTAATGTTTAAGTCAATCATTTGTATCTGAAATCAGTTCACTTATCTGTTAATTAGATGTGTTCTGAGCTTGAACTTTGCTCCTCATACATGCTTGGCAATTGCCCCATGGTAGAGTGCACTGAGCCACGTCTCTCAGCCTCATGGGACCAGCAGCTGCTCTACCATGGAACTCATTGAGCTGCATCTCTTTCGTTTCACTAAGTTGCTCATGCTGGCCTTGAACTCACTCTGGAACCCAGGCTTACCTTGATCATGTAATTTTCCTACTGAGGAGTTGGTCAGAATTCAACAAAATCTGAATATCATAGCAAAAGTCTTGGTCCCTGTCATGTACGCTATGGGGACTCTATAAATGCTTCTTCAGTTAATAAGTAGGGGTGAATGGGATATTCTAAACTGTAAGTCTAAGAAATAAGTATTCATAAAAATCCAGTTAAAATTTATAAATAAACGTAAGATGAAATAATTCTCTGTTTAGTTCTATATCCCATTTTTATTTGGTTTGTTCTTTATGAAACTAAATATATTTATGTTTGTTAGAGAAACTCATAGTGTTATATAGCCACAATATAGACAAATAGCCAATATCTAAATTTACTTGCATTTGATAGAACATGGAGTTTTGAGTATACAAACACCTCCGTGCTAAGTAAGAACTGTGGTGATAGTGAAAACAAGTTTCAAGGTTCTTACAGCTTTTCAGCCAAGTGTTTGAAAATAATTGTGGTAGTACAATTAGACCTAACTTTGAGTTCTTCCATCTGTCAGCAGAACGCAGCAAGTAGGATAGAAAAATGTATATGCTCACCCTGAGACTCAACAACTTTTGGCCATCTAACACAACAAGGACTTTTTATTATTATTATTATTATTATTATTATTATTATTATTATTATTATTATAGCCCATGCTATCCTGGGCTTTCTATGGGTCCCAGACTGGCTTTGAACTCACACTGATCCTCCTACATCAGGCTACCAAGTGTTGGGATTGCCAGCATGCACCACAACAAAAATTCTACATACAGTTTGGGATTGAATTTAAGATTTCATGCAAACTAGATAAACACAATATTATTTTTGCCATATTGCTAGCCCAGATCTTTGGATGGACTTTTTTCTATTAAAATTAAAATCTGTAGTATAAAAAATATGTAGACTCTTGTTATAAAAGAGAAAAATGATTGTGAATTTCAAGTAATAGATTTAAACCAAAAACTTCTTGTTTCATTACATTAAGTTTATTTAAAGAGAGATTGAAAGAAAACTTTATAGAGACATAGACCAAGTGATACTCTATGATAGGCTCTAACTGTACTTAAATTTATTCTTTAAAGGAAGGAAAGACCAAAAAGAAGAAAGCTTAAGGTAGCTATTATCTCTCTCCTAGAAACTATGGCCTTCCATGGATGTGTATAAATTCTGTACAATATAACTGATAAACATGGTGCTTAATAGTCCATAAATTTGCCACACAGTATTTTAAATGCTAAACATAGAAAACAAATCAAACCATTGTCTTACAGAATCGATAATAACTAGATGCCTACCTGGTCACAAGATAATGAGAGAAGCCTGTGACTTTGTCTTTTTAATCCTTAAGGAATCACCTTGAGAGAATACCAGGAAAGCTTTGAAATGGTTCTCAATGGACTCCTAAGCACAGAAAGAAATATTCCAAGTGGAACAATAGACAACTTCTCAACACCTGAAACCTGGCTGACTCCCACATGCCGGAATTGCCTGGAGACCTTTGAAGAACAAGTTTCCTCTTTGTTCTGCACCAGCTTCTTCAAACAAGGACACAGACAATACACAACACTGCCACTCCTTAACCCTCCTAACTCCTGTCACTTGCGCTATGAATGAAGCCTTCCCTGTGTTTAATAAGAAGCTTGGTTTATGGTTTATAATCTTTCCCTCTCAAATTTTCTCACTTTCCCCTGTAGGTTTCCCTAGAAAAGCTGACCCTGCATATTGCTGTAATCGTCAGGTCCTACCTTCACTCTTTGCTTTGGTTTAGCAGGGATTCCTAAGGCAGTGCTAGCACCCTTGGAGGGTCTTGCCACCAAGCTCCCATCAAGCCAACTCCTCCATTCATGATCTTGGAGGTCAGTGGCAAGAATTCTAGGAACAGTAAAGACAATAAAAAGAATTTGAAAGGTCCTACATACTCACTGCATGAGCACATTATCAGAAATGAAGACATGGAGACATAAACAAACAAAACACTCATAAGTTACGTGTCAAAGGAATATGAGTGCTAAACAAAGACAGGCAACTGTGAGCTCTAAGGATGTCTGGATGTGTTGTTGGTTTTGGCTGGTTTATTTTGGACTTTTCCCAAACAGAAGCAATGAGCATATTTAAATATTATAAATGGAAGCTGAAGTGAGAGATATGGATCAATGGTCCAATGTTGGCCAACATGTGCATTTCCTTGAGTTAGGTATCCAGCACTGCAAACTACTACTACTACTACTCCTACTATTACTACTATTAGTATAACAACTACTACAGTTACTACTACTATTACTATTACACAATACTACTATTACTACTTACAATATTACTATTACTACAAGAACTACTATTATTATAACTACTACTTCTACTACTATAACAACTACTACTACTATTATAACTACTAATGCTATTACTACAACAACAACTAATAATAATAAAATAATAATAATTATATATATACATATATATGTAATTTTTATTTAAAAAAATAAAAAAATGATTGCTAGCACATACAGAATCAAGTGGCCTCAGATTCTGGTCCCAGATCCTTTTGTGAAGGAGAAAAGGAGACGATGGTAAAGAGGATGCATGTCACCAGAGGGTAAAGCAGATTTCTGGGCTAACTAAAGTCAGCTCTGCAGGGGTAAGGTGAGAAGGGTGGACGACTACCTTGTCATTTGTTAACACTGGAAGGAGGGCAGAAATGGGAGAAGGAGGTAAGCAAGGATGGTCTGCTGTAAAGCATGTGCCCTTCAGTGTCAATACACATGGTCATCCAGAGAGAAGAAATAGAGGGGTGAAGGACTTAGGAGAAAGTATGAAAATTATGAACTTCAGATGTCCAAAGCACAGGGGAGGAAGGCTCCTACAGGGAGACTAAGAACTTTAGATTCAAAAGCAAGGGTTCTAGGAAATAAAAGTAAAAAAAGCATGAGAAAACCATCCCATTCTCTCTACTTCAATCTGAGATTAGACATGATTCTATTTTTCAGTTCCTCAGACGGTCAGTTTCTTAAAGTGGCCAAGTGATCACCAGAGAACAAAGGCATTGCTCTGGAAGGCACAGGCTCTGTGGAAGGGATGCTACTGTAGGTCTGCTGACTGGATGCTTCTTCAGATCAGGGTGCTAGGGTAGAGAACTGAAGCTGTCAGCAGTCCTGGCAGATCAAGCAGGACAAGACTCTCAAAGCTTCACTCCCCCTAGGCAGTATCTCCAAAGGAGAGTAAATAACAAATGCCATTTAGCCCTCTGTCACACTCATGGAGAGCCCATGTAAGAAAGCTGTGAACTTATGATGGGAGGGACAGAAACGTATAATAAATTAATGCCTTGAAAGCAAGGACATGACGGGAATGCCCTGGCATGTCCACATTATCGCTGTAGAAAATGCAAAGTCCTGGAATGGATATTCATGGCCCTTTTCACATGAACAAACATGAAAAGACATGAACCAGGTATATTCCCTCACTAGACTTGTATTTCCTTAAACTACATCACCTCGTGTTTTGCTTGCTTTAGAAATAAAAATGAGAAGTGTTTTGTTTGCCCAATGTTTGAGTTCAAATGTTTGGAGCCCCAGTTAACCCATGAAGATACGTTGCCATAACCTTTGATGGAGAGATACTTAACCTTGCAGGCTAGGGTGTGTTGAAATTTGCTCATCAAGATGGATTTTTATAGAAGAGCCTGAATAACTGAAGGCAATTATGGAACAGTTACAAAGCCTATGCTCCACAGTATAGAACTCAGATATCTATTCCCGTCACTTAAAAGAACCTACATACTCAAATGTCAAAAACTTAAAAATCACAAGCTTGATGGCCTATGTGTTCTTAAAGCTCTGATGAGACTTTCAACTGCTCTATTCTGCTACCCATAAAGTGTTCTAGGAAAGGTTTCAACTATAAGGTTTACTGTCTTCTGTGAGGGATATGTTCTGCTTAACTAATCCAGTTACTGACACAATTCCTTTGACCCTAATTGCTCGTTCTTCAGTTTTATCAGTTTCAATTATGTCAAGTCTAAGATCTGGGAGGAAAAGCTGGAGAAAGTGAGTGAAATGTGGTTGAATATAGAGTCCTCTGATAAATTTCTATCTTTCCAGGCCATTCTCATTTAAGACAGAATATTATTTAAATAGGTCAGAAACATAAAACTCTATACTCAAATGTATAGAAAGCACCAGAAATTTTCACCATTATTAATTCTATTTAATACCTCTTATTTATTATAAAGGTAATTTCACTTCCTCTTATTGGCAGAACACAGTGAGTCAACGTCTGTGATGGTTCAAGATTCCTTTCTCCTCTCAAAATTCTCAGTACCCATGAATAGTGTTGTCTCAGCATCTCTCATGATGTGTGTGTGACAAAGGATCCACAACATAACTTTTCCTTCATGTTCCTTCTCTTGTCATCTTTTTTAAAATTTGAAATAGTTCATTCACTTTTTTCCCCTAACTGAAGTTTCTTTATTTTTTCTGGCTAATTTTCAGTTTCTATTGGCTCATTGCTAAGGTGCTTTTGAGTCTTCATCTCCAAACACTGACTGTTTTTCAAATTGCTGACCTAGTAGATTCGAATGTCATCTGTTTCATCCAAAAGATCCTATTCTGAAATGTGGGAAAACTGAATAATTGCAGCAGTGATAGAATGGCTTATAGGTTCCATGCTGTATTACATCCCTCCTTGATGAGAACTGGTTTCATAGATTTAGCGGCAAAAAAAAAAAAATATTAGGAATTAGTTGGGATATGATATTATAGTAAGATCCTAAGAATAAACACAGGCATGAAAGTGATGGGTGTTCAGAGAAACAAAAACTACTTCTTTGAGTTAACAAAAGCCATAGTACAAATAGTTTTTAGAAGAAGTTAAAATGAAAGAACACTGATATTTTGGAATTCAATTACAATCACTTTAGACTGAGTACCTTTTCAAGGGGGCAGCTATTTTGGCACTGCATGTTCTTGAGTATTAGGAAGGTCAAATGAAGTTCTTCAGTGGCACAAAAGCAACGTAATATTTAGTAATTAATTGTCCATTTGGACACTTATAGTAGTAACATAGTTTATTTCTAGCTGGTGGTCATCTATTCAGTTTAGGTGTATAGTGTGAAAGATGACAATTAACAATTGATATCAAGCTCAAATAGCCTGACTTTTTATTGGCATTATTTGCTTCTTTTTAAATCTACTTTACATCAATAGTATTAAATCATAATGAAGCCTGAAAACAAAACAAAGATGAGACTTCAAAATCCATACAACTTAATGCTTTTTTATGTAACATGATTCCTTTCAAGGTTACACGGGCAAGTGTTTGCTTTGAAAATTATGGTATAAAACTTTGCCACACCACCCCAGCAGAATCTGTGTGACAAGTTCCACAGACTGAGGTGAAAATTTCAAAATTAGGAAGCCTCCTGGAACTGGGTGTGGGACTCTTGGACAGAGCAAAATATTGAGCCATAGTTCTCATGGCAATTTATCTGTTTTATCTATTTTTATTCTTTGTCTTATTTATGAGATGTTCCTGATACCCTAGGCCAAGATCTTAAGTGAGAATAATGGGTAAGAAACAATCCCTTGAAATGGGACCACTAATATGACCTTATCTCTGGGGAAACCAACACTTTACTTTATAAATCATTTACAAAAGTATACAATAGTATTATGATAAATAAAAACCTTCCCAACAATAAAATTTCTTATGGCTATACATGTGTCATCAGAGGTGGTCTTTGGTATATGGTAATGAAACTCTTATATAAAAAGAATTAAAATAGTTTAAATTTGAAGATTTATAAAAAAATCAAGCATTAGATGCTAATCAATAATTGACCATAAAGATTTATTAACCTGCTCTTGGAAATATGTCACTAGCCTTGGATGACTGATTATATCCTTTCAGAGTTGTTACACTTGGATGATTTCTGTTAATCATGATATTACCTGTTCTGTTTGTAAGTCACTGAATACATCTTTTCAGAGTTGTAATGTTTGCTTGCTTTTTGTGCTTTACTGTGCCAAATGATAATGATGGTATTTCTGATTGCTTCACTGAACACATTTTCTAAGAGTTGTAATATATGTTTTTTAATATATAAAAATCCCTGCTTGAGAGCTGCAAAAGACACTCAGATTCAAATGGCCTCTGTGTTTGTTTCTGTCACCTCCCATTCCTTACCCACTTAGACCCCCATACCTGACTGGGGTGGTCCGTGGCAAAACTTATGAATTAACTGACTTAATTCATACATACATTCTGAAACTCATTTCATTGCTTTTCGGTTTTGGCAATCTCTAATCATGTTGAAATTAATGTTTTATCAGCTTTCAATTGCAAGCTGGTACAACCACTGTGGAAATCAGTCTGGCAGTTTATCCAAAAATTGGATATAATGCTTATCACTCCTGGACATATACTCAGAAGATGCTCCAACATATAACAAGGACATACGCTCCACTGTGTTCATTATTTATAAGGTGCAGCCTTATTTATATATAATAGCCAGAAGCTGGAAAGAACGCAGATGTCCTTCAACGGAGGAATGGATACAGAAAATGTGGTACATTTACACAATAGAGTACTACTCAGCTATTTAAAAAAACAATAGATTTATGAAATTCTCAGTCAAATGGATGGAACTAGAAAAATATCATCCTGAGTGAGATAACCCAGTCACAAAAGAACACACATGGTATGCACTCACTGATAAGTGGATATTAGTCCAAAATTTCAGAATACCCAAGATACAATTCATAGAGCAAATGAAGCTCAAGAGGACCGAAGACCAAAGTGTGGGTGCTTTCATCCTTCTTAGAAGGAGAACAAAATACTCACAGGAGCAAATATGGAGATAAAATATTGAGCTGAGACTGAAGAAAAGGTCACCCAGAGACTGTCCCATCTGGGAATTCATCCCATCTATAGTTACCAAACCCAGACACTATTGCAGATGCCAAGAAGTCCATGCTGACAGGAGCCTGATATAGCAGTCTCCTGAGAGGCTCTGCCAGAGCCTGACAAATACAGAGATAGATGCTAGCAGCCATCCATTGGACTGAGCATGGTCTCCCCAATGCAGGAGTTAGAGAAAGGACTGAAGTAGCTGAAGGGGTCTGCAGCCCCATAGGAAGAACAACATTAACCAACCAGTACCCCCAGAGCTTCCAGGGACTAAACCTCCAGCCAAGGAGTACACATGGAGAAACCAATGGCTCCAGCCACATACGTAGCAGAGGATGGCCTTGTTGGACATCAATGGGAGGAGAGGCTCTTGGTCCCGTGAAGGCTTGATTCATCAGTGTTGGAGAATGCCAGGGCGGGGAGGTGATAGTGGGTGGGTGGGTGGGTGGGTGGGTGAGCACCCTCCTAGATGCAGGGGGAGGGAGGATGATATAGAGGGTTTCTGGAGGGGAAGGCAGGAAAGGGGAAAAATTTGAAACGTAAATAAATAAAATATCCAATAAAAAACACAAAATAAAGCAACAAAAAAAGAAATTAATATTTTTTATAAATAATTTTGCTGCTGTTACCAACATATTGATGAATAGTGTCAGTATATTTAATAAATTCTAGAATTTTCCTAACTTCTCAAAATGATTAATCATCTGGACTGAAGGTCTTAGTCATCAAGGTTTATCTTCCATTTTTCTTATGCAAAGCTTATTGGAAAAAGTTAAATTGCTTTCACTGGGTTTTAAATCCTTAGAGGAATCAAAACACATGCTGGACCAAAGACAATATCTTCTGATGTACACTTTGTAACCTTTTTGTCTATTTGTTGGTTTGCTTATTCATTTATTTTTAATTTTTTAATTGAAAATGGATTATTTTCTCATACAATGCATCCCAGCCACAGCTTCCACTCCCTCCACTCGTCCCAGCTCTGCATCACCACCTTTCCTCTATTCCAGATGTACTCTCCTGTTTCCCTTTAAAAGTCAAAGAGCCAAACAGGGCAAAACAAAAAGCAGTAAGACAAGGCAAAATCCTCATACTGAGATTGGGCAAGGCGACCCAACAGACAGAAACCAGTCCCCAGTCAAAGCACCAAATCACCATATATACACAACCAGGTGCAGACCTAGACCTATAAAGGTCAGGTGCTTGCCTCTTCAGACTCTATGAGGGTTGGATTTGTGAGCCATGTTCTCCTGGTGTCTTCCATCCCCTCTGACTCCTACTTTCTTTCCACTTCTTCCATGTTATTTCCAGATCTCCAAGGGGAGGAACTCTGTAGAGAACTCTAATTCAGACTCTCGCTTCACGTAAAGTTTGGCTGTGGGTCTCTGCATTTGCTCCCATCAGTTGCTGGATGAAGCCTCTCTAATGCCAACCAGACAAGGTACCAATCTATGAGTATAGCAGAATATCATTAGGAATCATATCATTGATATATTTTTATTTTTGACTGTCTTCTTTTTTGGGGGGAGTTCTTTTTTTTAATATTTTTTATTAGGTATTTTCCTCAATTACATTTCCAATGCTATCCCAAAAGTCCCCCATACCCCCCCCCCACTCCCCTGCCCACCCACTCCCACTTTTTGGCCCTGGTGTTCTCCTGTACTGGGGCATATAAAGTTTGCATGTCCAATGGGCCTCTCTTTCCAGTGATGGCCGACTAGGCCATCTTTTGGTACATATGCAGCTAGAGTCAAGAGCTCTGGGGTACTGGTTAGTTCATAATATTGTTGCACCTATAGGGTTGCAGATCCCTTTAGCTCCTTGGATACTTTCTCTAGCTCCTCCATTGTGGGCCCTGTGATCCATCCAATAACTGACTGTGAGCATCCACTTCCGTGTTTGCTAGGCCCCGGCATAGTCTCACAAGAGACAGCTATATCAGGTTGACTGTCTTCTTAAAAAGATTTCTTCAAAGTCTATTTCAATTTACCATATTTTTAGAGATGATAGAACATGGCTTGTTAACTGTATGTACAGTCTGTTTTATGGAATGGTAATTCAATTGACTGATTCTGTTTTAAAAATCCAAAGACAACACACTTTACTTGGGCATATGAGGTTTAAACTAAAACATAAGTTCAGAGAAATTTTCTACATCCCAGAGATATCTGAGCATAAGTTTAGGTGTATAATCTCCATTGATAATATAAAACAAGCCAACAGTAATTAAGTCTTGCCTTCTTGAGTACAGTGTGCTCTACAAAAGCAGAAGCACGCTACTTAGAAGTAATATTAATAGCAACAGATTTAGGCCCTTTTCATGAAAATGAGAAAGTATCATTGGTTATTATGAAGGACTTAGTCATTCAGGTGTAGGTAATATTAGACTTTCAGTGTTTTCCATTCTGGTTAACTTAACATGAGTTCAAAATACCATAAGTTGAAAATGAATTTTAAACCCACCCAATCATCGAAGCTTACCAACTAGTACACCATGGAGCACTGGTTATTAATGCCTGTAAACGCTGGCTGACTGATTAGCATCTTCTGGAAAGAACATCATATTGTACTTTGTTAGCCCATGGAAGGCTGAAGTTCAGAATCAGAAGCAGTGTTTCTATTGAATGAAAATGCCTCCTGCAGCATCATATAATTAGAAACAAAGTTAAAAGATGATTACATTTTTCTGCCTGACTACTATTTTTTCCTGACAAACCATAAATTTATGGTAGTAAGTCACAATTGAAGAACATTGCTACTTAGTTTTAGAAAAGTATGAGTGCCATTAGTGTGAAACATTGAGATGTCATATGACTCCTCTCTACTTAGATCCATCACTTTTGGGCACAGCACTTCTAAATTCCAGGGATCTCCGAAGTGAAAAATGTCTTTTGTTTGTATGACTGTTGGCTTCTCTGTGCAGGTATGTCTCAGATGGGTGCCTGCCTCTTGTCCTCATACATACGATCTCAGTGTCTTCAATGTCACCTGCCTCCCAGCTCCTTAACATTATCTAAAGATAACAGACAATGGCTAAAGATTCGCTTAATCATCAATGAATAGTAGTATAATTGTTTTTGCTCCTATAATATGTTTTGTCAATTATTTCAAGTGTGTAACTTTTAAAAAATCGCTTTACATTTCAATTTCCACTTTTATAACTTCCTTAAATAAAGTATTCCACTGTTCCCATTTTCATTAATTTATTTACTTCTTCACTGTACACACCAAGTGTAGCTCCCATCCCTCCTCTTGTTCCATTTCCCCCCTCTCTTTCTCCAAAGAAATGGAGTCTCCCCTCCCCCTTGGTACCAACCTTCCCTGGCCCATCAAGTAGAGTAAGCACCATTCCCTCCCACTGAGGCAGACAAGGCAGTCCAGCTAGGAGAAAGAGATTCAAAGGCAGCCTCCATTCCAATTATTAGGGAAAACACATGAAAAAAAAAAAAAAAGGAAAAAAATGCTTCCAAGTACCTGCAGACTGGGAATGAGAGACATGAATGGCTCTCTTTTGTCTTAATGACTTTTTTAAATTATATGTAATTATTTTTTTAATTTATACATTAATTATATATTTTTTCAATTATATGTATAATGTTTGCATCTGAGTCTTTGTGTACACATCTTCAGTGACCACAGGCTCCCGAAGACAGTGTTAGATACTCTTGAATTGGAGTAGTAGAGGGTTGTGAGCAAAGCTGCCCAATATAGGTGTTGGAAACCTAAAGTAAGTCCTCTGCAGGGCCAGTATGTGCTTTTTTACCAATGAGCTATCTCTCCAGCCATGTGCGTGCAGCTTCCTAAATTTTATTGTGCATATGAGGGCGTTGCCATGCTCTCAGTGCCTGGCAGAACTTACTGTTCTGCTTTCTTCCTAGGTGATATGTACATCATTTTGTTCATATGATACTTTGCCCCATGCAGCATCAAACTGTATTATTTGCCCTGTAACAGTTTCTATAAGTATCTTCTCAAAAGGCATTTTTCTATTTTTGACCACTCAGAACTGTTTGCCAAGCACTAGCAGCTAATTCTGATGGTTTATCTGTGGGTTGTTTTGTTTTGATTTGCTTGTTGTTATTGTTGTTGTTGTTGTTTTGTTCTGATTCTTTGGCAGGGGTGGGACTTACTGTAGTGGAGAGAGGACCTATTATTGTTGTGAATTTCACTTCATTTTGGGCTCTTTCTATTGAAAGTGAGTGACCATCGGTTACTCTAGCTATTCTGGAGGTATGCCTTGATTCGGGTGCAGTCTACATTCCAGTGCACCAGTCAGGTGGGAAAAAAAGGAGGAAGTGAAACTAATATGTGGGATTAGAGAAAATGTGTTGTTTTCATACTTCATTCAGGTAGCTTACAACATCAACCCAGCAGAAGGAAGCCTTGGGGCAACATGAAGCCCAGCCTTCCACAGAGAGTGTGATGAAGATGGGGAGGGACATGGGAGACTGTTCCTTTATTGCAGACTGTGCAGAGCATCCCTTAGGCTTTCTGAAGAGACTGTGGATTGGCTCATTCTAAGAAAATGATGACCATTTATCTGAATTTGGTATTGAGTGTTGGTACACATCAGGGCCAGCAGCAATGAACTGTATAAGGGTTAGAGTTGTGAGGGGAAGGAACGTGGGAAGTGTTACTCAAGAGTTTGGGGAAGGTGTGATTTTTAAAAAGACAAGGTTAGGGTCTGCCTGGGTTCAAATACTTTAGTCAGGCTTAAAAATGAATGCTGAGGCTTCAACTGTGTTAAATTCTTGACAAAGGGCATCTCAGTTACCTACACAGTGTGGGTAATGATTATAGGTAAAACTTCTTTTTAAAATGTACTGGGTTTTGTGTAGACATAAGGTTTCCACTCCTTTGTACAAGTGCCAAGTGCTATAATCTTGAGATTAAATAATTAGTGTATGTGTTTGTGTGTGTGAAATAGGCACACTGACTTGAAAAGTGTCTTTGCTATTTTATAATCCCCAACCATTGTGAGCAGTAGTTTCTCTAATGTCACATCATTCCCCGTGTTTAATGTGACTTGGGTTTTTGCTATTTAGTACCTGTGTGCTCGAGGTTGTTTGAATTTATGTGTTCTTTTGCCAAAAGTACACTACTATGAGTATTCAGACTGTAGTAATTCTTGAAGTTGTAGTGTCAGTGTTTTGCCTCCAAACTTGTTCTACTTCAGACGTATATTGGCTATTTTGGTTCTCCTGCCTCTGCTGATGAACCTTAGAATCGATTTGTTAATACCTACCAAGTAACAGTGAGAATGTTGCTTAGATTGTGTGTGACCCATAGATGAAGTTGAAAAGAAGGCAGAGTAAGACAATAGTCAATCTTCTGATCCATGCAGTGGGTAGGGTTTGCCTGGTGCAGTGGTTGGGCAGGTATTTCCAAAGTGAAGTAATGACAAACCAAAGCAGAGAGGCAGAGGAAACAACCAGCATTTTCAGAACCTAGAATGAACTCAGTATAGGTATTGTTCTAGATTGCCTTCTGTTGCCATATTAAACGCCATCACCCAAAGTGACAGGCAGAAAACAGGTTCTTTTACCTTGCAACCAGTCCATCATCTGGAAGCCAGGGAAGCAGCTTAAGGCTGAAACCCGGAAGTGGAATCTGAAGCAGTAGCCACAGAGGAATGCTGCTTACTGGCTTCCTTCCCCTTCCTGTTCCCTACTTTTCTTAACCAGCCCAGGTCCACCTGCTTGGGATGGTATTGCCAACATTGGGCTGAGCCCTATGACATTAAATAGCGTTTAGGAAAATGTATCACAAATATGTTCCCAACCCAATCTGATAGAGGTAATTTCTAACTTGAGGCATCCTCTTTGCAGATAGCTCTAGTTTGTGTCAAAGTGACAAAAGCCAGCCACTACAAGGCTCTCTGATGTATATTCACAATTTCTTCACTTTCCTAGAGTTACTAAGGTTAAGACAATGTAGAAGTCCATTAGCTCTTGCCACACGAGGTCCTTTTATAGCAGACTAAACTCCCTCTCTCCTATCAAGCAGATTATATTTCTTTATCTTCATCTGGAATGCATAGAATAAATAAGGATATCTAAAACTTTTGCTTTTTAATAAAATTAATACACATCTTTTTTTTTGGCAGACAGTAGTGTGGTAAAGATGTGATTCCTGATAATACTAAGTCTTGAAAACATATTAATAAAGTAACCTGCACATTTAAAGACAAATACTGCATAATCCCACTCATGTGAGCTCTAAGAAAAATTGAACTTATAAACAACAACAACAACAAAAAGATATCTAAGGGAGAGGGAGAAGGAGGACCAGACGGATGTTGTTCAAAAGAGGCAAAAATTTAATTATATAAGAGGAATAAGTTCAAGAGATTTGTTGTTCAACATGGTGACTATTGAAAATAAGTTCTTAAGAGGTTTAAATATTTTTATTACAAAACAGGATGTAAGGCGACTAGTGTCCTCAAGCTTTGCTGACCCACTTTCTGCATGTGTAACTCACTGGCAGAGGAAAAGACTTTCTGAATAGGACTGTGGTTGCACAGACATTAAGACTGACAGTAAATGGGTCCTCATGAAACAAAAACATTCTGTACTGCAAAGACACCATTATTCCGGGGAAGAAGCCGCCTACAAATGAGAAAAATCTTTATCAGCTATAAAGATGACAGACAGTATCTAAAACAGGTAAAGAACACACACACACACAAAGTGTGTGTGTGTGTGTGTGTGTGTGTGTGTGAGAGAGAGAGAGAGAGAGAGAGAGAGGAGAGAGAGAGAGAGAGAGAAAGAGAGAGAGAACTATACAATTATAAAACTGGGGCAGGGAACTAGTTTTCAAAAGATGAAAAACACAAGGCTGAGAGGCATTTTTTTTTTAAAGTCTAGCATCATTAGCCCTTGGAAAGAAAAGCAACTTTCTGAGTATATTTAGTGTTGCTCACGTGTATATCTTATTAGCCTTTAAAATGAAACATAACACTCAGTATTAGATAACCAATTAGGAGGTCTCTCCTGAGGAAAGAGGACTCAGAATCCTTTAGTTGCCTGGAATTCGTTATCTTTCAGTGGGGCTCAGTAAGATTTCCCTCATTGCACGTTAGCATGTATCTGGATGTATTGTTTAGATAACTGTGTTGTTGTGGTCTCATAGGTGAGGGTTCTTTGTCATTTCTAGAAGTCACCGTCTCACAGCAGCTTTTCTGGTCCTCTGGCTCTCACAATCCTTAAATGCAAGAGTTGTGTTACAGATGCATCCATTGGGATGGGGCATTCTAGGAATAATTTTCTTTGCATTTGACCAGATGTGGCTCTCTCTCTCTCTCTCTCTCTCTCTCTCTCTCTCTCTCTCTCTCTCTCTCTCTCTCTGTATTGCAATCCTTCTGTTACAATAGAAGCTTGTTCAACAGAACTACCCTTATCTGTGGGCATAAGGATAGGTATTTAGAATTCAGTTAGGAATTATACTGATTTAGTAAAGTATTAATAGTAGGTTCTTATCTAAGAACCATAACTGATAAATGACTAGATTTCTACTACTAGGCAAGTTTCCCATCTGTTGAGCAGACTTTATGTCTAATTAGAGAGCTCTTAGTTACCACCAAGATATGAGTGCCACTACTGGGCTCCATGAACTCTTGCAGCATTCGCTGTTGTCATGGTTCACAGGCTTTGCATATGGTTATAACTACTGGTTGCTTTCCTGCCTTGGCAGCTTAAATAGCATATTATGGGACTATGAAAGTTTGTCCCGAGGAAGCGGGCTTCCAGATCACATCCAGTTTGTATCCCTTGAGACCTATGTCCCAAAAGCATGCCGTCTTCAGTAACAAAGCCTTACCTTCAACCTCTGGGAAGCAATCAAGAGCAATGGCTCTAGCTTAAATTATTTTGGGAATCTCTTAGACTCTCCTGACCAAAAACTCAAGAGGAACATTTTTTTCATTAGAGTAGTTTATGTGTCCTGGGGTGAGCATTCTCAACCCAAGTGGCTTAGCTTGTTAAATGTGTATGTGTGATATGTATGACCTATATGTACATGCACATATGTATGCATATGCATACATGCAAACACATATATAATTCAAATGAAGTTTACTACATATTGATTTTATATAATGAATATATACTTTAAATACACATATAGAAAATTATATTTATTGTATATAATATTGAATAAGTGAGAAATAACATTTTTTACAGATTTTTCAAATATCTTTTGTGATTGTTTTCTTCCAGTTTCCTTTTGCTTCTGTATTGACTCCCTTGTCCCACCCAATTATTCTTTCATGTAACTTGTATCCTGATATTCTCCTCTAATGCTTCCCTCTCCATCAGATCCATGGTAGCTTTTGACTCTCCTGGTCTCTGTGGTTTCTCCAGGTCATATACACGCACATGAAAATTTAGAGCTAGGGAAACACGGGTGAGATGAAATAAGCCATTTGTCTTTCTGTGTCATTTTACCTTACTCAATATGATCTTTTCTAGTTCTATCTATTTACATGAAAATTTCACACTTTAGTTTTTTTTTTTAACAGCTGAATAGTATTCTGATGTGTATACATACATTATTTATTCACCAGTAGAAACTTGTTTAGGTGACTTTCATTTTCTAGATATTGTGAATTTAAATAGAAAAATAATAAACATATTTGAAAGACTAAGATGTTGGGTCCTTTGAACATATGCTACTGAGTGGGTGAAATGGTGAATTTCTTTTCAGCTGTTTGAGGATTCTCGAGACTGATTTCTAGATTGTCTATACCAATGCCACCAACAGTAACCAATGGTTACAATCCTCACACCCTCCTTAGCATTTACAGTGGGTTGCTTTTCTTTCTTTATTTCTTTTTTATTTTTTTTAAGACAGGGTTTCTCTATATAACCCTGGCTGTCCTGATAGGTGGTTGTTTTGTTGATCTTAGTTGAAATGAAATCTCAAAGTTGTTCAGTTTGCATTTCACTTATGTCGAGGGATGTTTAACATTTTTTGAGTTATCTATTTTCTTTTTTAAAATATTTTTTATTATTACATATTTTCCTCAATTACATTTCCAATGCTATCCCAAAAGTCCCCCATACCCTCCCCCCCCCACTTCCCTACCCACCCATTCCCATTTTTTGGCCCTGGCGTTCCCCTGTACTGGGGCATATAAAGTTTGTGTGTCCAATGGGCCTCTCTTTCCAGTGATGGCTGACTAGGCCATCCATTTCTTCTTTTGAGAACTCTATGATCTAATTCATAGCTCATTTTTTTTGAATGGGTCATTTGTGGCTTTTTATTTTTGTTCTAGAGTCTCTGACTTTTTTATTCTTCATATATTCTGGACATTAATCTACTCTCAGATGTGTAGTGCGTCAAGATTCTCTTTGATTATCTGGGCTTCCTCTTCACTCAGTTGATTGTTTCTTTAGCTGTGCAGAAGCTTTTCCGTTTTCTGAAGTCCCTGTTCTTAACTGGTGGCCTTAATTCCTGGACACATGGAGTCCTAGTCCATAAGTCCTTTCCTACACCTATATCTTGTAAGGCATTGTGTATGTTGTTTTTTTGAGCAGCTTCAGGATTGACATGTTTGTTCCATTTGGAGTTAGTATTTTTTCAGGATGATACATACATGTTTAATGCCACTCCTTTACAATTGGATCTCCAGTTTTTCCACTGTCATTTATTAAAGATGCTACTGTATCATCAGTATATGGTTTTGGCATCTTTGTCATATATCAGATAGCTACAGTTATGTGTACTCATCTGTCGATCTTTAATTTTGTTCCATTAATCAATAGGTCTATTTTTGTGTCAGTATCATATTGTTTCTGTTACATTGTCTCTTGTAACATGTCTCAAACTCTGCAATGGTAAACTCCAGGGTTGTTTTGGTTATCTAGGTTCTTTTGTGTTTCCAAATTAATTTTAGTATATTTTTTGTTTCTATTTCTGTGAAGAATGGGATAAAGTATTTTGATTCTGTTGAACTGGTTCTGTTAATAGCTTATGGTAAAATGCTCATCTTTACAACACTAACTCTACCAATCCATAATCATGGGATAGATTTTCACTTTTTAGAGTTTGTTTAATTTTTTTTTCTGGGTGTAGTTTTTACCATAAAGGTTTTTCTTCCTTTTTAGTAGGTTGATTCCTAGATAATTGTGTGAGGGTTTTTTGTCTGTTTGTTTGTTTGTTTGTTTGTTGTTTTTGTTTTGGGGTTTTTTTTTTCTTTAGGCGGTCATGAATGAGACTGTGTCCATGACCTCTTTCTCTGTTTGGATCTTATTGGTGTATATAAAAATGTTGTATCAATATTTTATAAATCAATGTGGTATCCTGTTACTTTGCTGAAATTCTTGATCATTTTTAGAGATTTTCTGGCATAATTTTAAGGACATCATTGTATTAAATATCATTTTCAAATAAGGATAGGTTTGACTGCTTTGCCTATTTGTATACTTTTAATTTTCTCCTTTTGCCTGTTGATGCAGCTAGTATATCCCATCCTACATAAGGCAATCTATATTCAATGCAATCTCCATAAAAATTCAAACACAATTTTTCAAAGACATGGAAAAAGCAATTCTCAAATTCATCTGGAAAGGCAAAAAAAAAAAAAAAAAAAAAAAAAAAAAAAAAAAAAAAACAACAAAAAACAAACAAAACCCAAAACAAAAAAACCAACCAACCAACCAAACAAACAAACAAAAAAACAGAATAGGGAAATCAATTCTTAACAATAAAAGAACAGCTGAGGGAAATACCATCCCTGACCTCAATCCATACTACAGAGCAATAGTGATTAAAAACTGCAAGGTATTGGTACACAGACAGACACATTGATCAATGAAATAGAATTTAAGACCCAGAAATAAAACCACACACCTATGTTCACTAGATCTTTGACAAAGAAGCCAAAAATATACAATGGAAAAAAGGAAAGCATCTCAATAAAGGGTGCTGGTTTAACTGGCTGTCTGTATGTAGAAAAAATGAAAATAGACCCATATTTGTCACCTTGCACAAAGCTCAAGTCCAAGTGGATCAAGGACCTCAATATAAAACCAGATACACTGAATCTAATAAAATAGAAAGAGGAAAAGAACCTTGAATTCTTTGGCATATGGGGAAATTTCTCAAACAGAACTCTAATGGCTCATGCGCTAAGATCGGGAATTGATAAATAGGACCTCATGAAACTGGAAAGCTTCAGTAAGGCAAAGGACATAGCCAATAACACAAATTGGCAACCTGCAGATTTGGAAAAAATCTACATTAACCCCACGTTCAATAGAGGGCTAATATCCAAAATATGTAAAGAACTCAAGAAGCTAACCACCAAAAAAAAAAAAAAAAAAAAAAAAAAACAACCCAATCAAAAAATGGGGTATAGAACTAAACTGAGACTTCACAACAGAGGAATCTCGAATGGCCGAGAAGCACCTAAAGAAATGTGCACAGTCTTTAGTGATCAGAGAAACGCAAGTCAAAACGACTGTGAGATTCCACCATATGCCAATCAGAATGGCTAAGATCAAAACCTCAGGTGACAGCACATGTTGGTGAGGATGTGAAAGAAGAGGGACAGTCCTCCATTGATGTTGGGATGGCAAATTGGTATAACCACTCTGGAACTCAATCTGCAGGTCCCTTAAAACATCAGTTTTCTGTGAAAATGTTACCATTGTTGCACGCTTGCAAATTTACTAATACAATATCTTGTTATTATTTTTCATTTTTATCCCAAAGTCACAAAGCAAGGACTTCTAGTGTGTCTGACTAACACCTGTGAAAAAACTAACAAACCATCAACAGCCTTTTGACAGTGGTATACAAAAACCATTGAGATGTGACATTCAGAGAGGTCTAGTGGACTAGTGAATTCACCATGTAATATGCTGGTCATTTAAGACATTTTTTTCCATTGATAGAAAAATCCCAGTTACTTACAGAAAGAAGTGAACTGGTATGAACATGAGCCCAGGTCATCTTCTTCCTATTGGAGTGAATGAGGTACAGATGGTAAGGTATAGGTTTGGTATATTTTTTTTTTTGGACTCACTTGGAAGAAACTTTAGAAGGTACCAGCCTATGCTTCCTTTTTCTCTAAAATTTAACATATGCAACTTCATAACTGGCTTATTTTTCAATCTTTATTGTGTGCACAGGCACACAAGCAAGTTGGTATGGGTATTGTGGAGGCTAGAAGCGGGCATCAGATCCTGTGGAGCTGGAATTAAAGGCAGGTTTGAGCTGTCAGCTATGGGTTTTGAAATCTGAACTCTGAACTTTTATAAGAACAGCAAATGCTCTTAACTGCTGAGTCATCTTTTCAAGCCTTGGAAATGGATTTAGCTTCAGTCTTATACTTATTCATTAGTCATGTGATGCACGTTAAATACTGATTCAAAATATATAAGATGATTTTGTAACCATTATTTCTGTATATAAATTGCTAAATACATGGCAAAAATAAAAGTATTTAGACCATACATAACATTCAATAAATACTAGCAAACAAGAGCTAGTAACCATAATAGCAGCAAAAGAAAAATAGCATGTGTACTTCTGAATCTATTTATATTAGGGAATTCATTAATACTCTCATCAATACTTGTTTTACTCATTTGTACTTACAGATCTTTAAGGAAATTATTAATTTACTTGTACTGGCTTCTACACAATATTATTCAGACAATGAATTCAAGATAGAAATGTTGGTGAAAGTGAATTTGCTGAGCATATTACAAATATTTAGGGAAGAATTTAAATGCAGCTCAACCAACTAAATTCCAGTGATAACTAAATAACAATGCGAAGCAAACTCAGAGCCATATAGAAGTATTTATGTGGAAATACACTCTAACGAAGTGAAAACAAAAGCAAAATATTAACAGAAAATATGGGCAAGGATTATAGTTTTCAAATGTAGGGATTATAAAAAGCTTTAACACATCTCATTTAAGCATCTATCTCAAAATCTAAATTGCTCTGTGTAAAACATAGACACAATTATAAGTCACGTCATATATCAGATGAGTCAACTACAATTACAAAGTCAAAAACTGTTGTTGAATACAAAAGAAGCTTTCATGCACTAGTTAAGATTTCTAATTGTCTTATATTTTATATAAAGAAATGTAAAAATAAAATGCTATGTGCTAAGCTAACTGAATTTTTATTTGTAATCAGGTTTTTAAAAAATAAATAAAACATGTATTATGCAAACATTAGAAAAACTAATATTTATGTCTATACCTTGATCTAGATTTAACTCTATATCATCTATCTTTATGTATGCATTTATGTAGCTCACATGTATATACATATATACATACACATACATACACACACACACACATATATATATATACATATATATATATATATATATTCTACATGTTAAGAAGTAAAACAGTAAGAACACAATAAACAAATGACTAACATAAATGTAAAAATATAATTGGTAAATAAAAGCATAACTTTTCCTCTTTCTAACAAATAATTTGGGAATGCGGTATTGTCTTTGCTTATTAAAAAATAACATAAGCTTCTATTATAAACATGGTATCCTGGGGTATTACAAAATAATTAAGCTTTGTTGGATTTAAGCCCTGGGCCTTTCAGTTATATGTTGTTCTTATATAAACTATTAGCCTGCCTCACCCTATTTTTGCAAACATAGCCATGAAACTTTTCTTTCTGGGATTATGATAAGAAGTTCACAACCTAAGTTTTGTCTTTTCTTATTAGTAACTGCCAGAATTTGGTGCATAGCCAACACTCATACATTGTTTTTCTTAAATGAATAGTAAACAGATGCTGTATATGTTGAATCTTAGTCCAGTCAAAAGGCATTGTATCAGAACCTATGCTTTCTGTAAACTAGCCAGTCTACAACTCCATGGGAAAATCAATGGACTACTGCCTATGGACTTAAAGAAATGGAATAATGCCTATGTCCTTAATGAAGTCATGATCTCAGAGTGCCCTATTATTAGCCCTCATCAGCCAGCTGAGCCTCCTGGTATCTCTAGATTCCCTATGGAGGCTCCACTTAGTATCCCTAACGTATGTGCAGGAGTCATGCTTAATACATTTCTCCTGCTTCACGGTGTATTTCTTCCTTGTGACTTACCTTTGCCACATTTATCTCTGCCAAGACTTTCCTGGGTAATGGATGGCTATCTTGGTTTATTGCCACTTTCAAAGCCAAATTTAAAACAGAGAAAGCATAATTAAAGTTACAGCATTTGCTGTGGTGAACATTCCTGAACAAGAAACTTTGCTCAAGCATATGTTCATATATGTAGGGTAAATTCCTAAGGTGGGAGGTTTAATGAATACAAACTGTTCCTACCCAGCCCAAGGACCAACCCCTGGAACCCACAGGCAGAAAGGAAAATCAGCCCCTTCAGGTTAGCCTCTGATTTTCACATATGCACCATGTACATACAAAAACATAAATAAACAACAAATAAATGTAGTAAAATTATCTTAACTATAAAAATTACAATATTAATATTTTGTTACAGCAGCCTGAATGGAACAAGACTAGTTATAAATGTATCCACAACCATGATAAATATAAGATCAGTAAGCAAAAATATACTTCACCAGTAGCTATCCACTTAATTTTTATAAATATTGAAAAATAAAACATTGTTGAAAATGTTTTACCCTAATTTCTCAACTTTTAATTTGTTATTAAAAATAATGTTTCAAATCCAGCAACACCTCCTTTAAAATTTTGACTTAAATTTTATACTAAATAGGTTGCTCTTTATATAAAAGCATGTTCAATATAGAACTATGTAGCACAGAAAAAAAAATCTAGGCAACATACATATACATCAGCTGAGAACTTACTAAGTGCTGTTATATGCAACTACTCGAACTTTTCATCGAAAATTTGAAAAATATTTATGAATGGGATACATACACACACACACACACAATATTTAGGTTTATTCTTATTTGTCCACTTTGCTAGCATTTTGGGCAACTTATTACAAACCATTTTTATTTAAAAAAATAAAAAAATGTAAAATACAGACATGGACATAGCCATAATCCAATAAAAACAAAATCTGAAATGTATAATTGATTACCTCTTCATTGCCATACATACCACCTTCTCCCAAGGGTTAGCAGCTCAAGAAGTTGATAGGAATCATTGGAGTAAAATATTACTTCTTGTTATGTTTAAATACATAACAGTTGATACAGCTTTGTGTGCATGTATGGGCATATTCAAATGAATCAAACTTTTGGAATGACTTGATTATGACAACTTCCAAACTTTCTTCAATAAAAGTTACAATGGTTCCATGAAAGATGAGTAGCACACAAAGAAGAAATGGCCATGCAAACTTAGATTAAATTTGATAAAGTAATTAAAGTAACATCAAATAATCAGAAGGTCTTCTTAATTGTTAAGAAATCAAAGTAAAAACAAAACCTGCTTAATTTTTGTTACTGTATTCTTTGACAATTTCATACACATATTATATAATACAATAACTACTGGTGAAAGATTTAGTCTTAATCTCTATAGCAAATTTGTGTTACTCCAGGTTAACCCTCACATTTAAATTTACATAGTATGATAAACTTGTATGACATGAGGTCATCTTTTCTCTTGTGGTGACTTGAATAATTTTAACTGAGATGCAATGTTCCAAGAGAGGAAAAGTCTGACTGTGGAAGATAGTAGCAGACAGATAAAATAAAACATAATAATAATAAAGGGAGGTTTATCACTTCGGATGTCAGACAACACACATCAAAGTGGTAAAAGCTGTTCATGAATGACACTAACAAACACCATGAACCCAACTCTTAGAAAATTTGTTATGTGTCGTAGTTGGTAAACTGTTGCTCATTACATGTCACATGGTTAACCCACACTTCCATGCCAACTGTATCTATGAATAACAGTAGCAACTGAAGATATTAAGATACATGTTTGCTCACAGTGGGTGTAAGAAAAGGTTCCTTTTCATTCTTCTCACTGGGCTGAAAGTATTTGGATCAAGATTCTGAATATTCCCAATGCCTGTGTCTGATGGAAACACTAAAATTTGCAGTGGGATTAGTATGAGAAGTCCTGCTCCTGCTCCTGGCACTTTCTGTAAGGCACTTTTGTAACATAGCTGAGATATCAGGAGAGAGAAGAGAATGGGCATTGTTTAGTGAACACACTTGTTATAGTATCTTCAACATGAAAGGCTTATGTGGTAATGTCAGTGCACACATGAGGGAAATAAAGAGTTCTATCCAAAGGTCACTTCCTAGTTTCATAGTTTAGTGTCAGAAGTTGTTGCCAGAGAGTACATGCTTTAAATAGCTTAAATCTCTGCTCATAAATCAGGACTTATAGGTGAAAACCTCAGCAGTTCAGTGAGGACACTGTGAGCTGCTTTATTATCTAAGCTACCTTTACCCTTTTTCTCTATGTGGTTCCTGAACACTTTCACTGAGCAAAATTCTCCATCTGATCTGAATACTCTCAAACTTAAGTGATTGATGTAGGGGTTGGCCTGGTAATGTTGTATATTAAAATGCTATATACTGGCCCCAGAGATCTAGTTGAGCCAGATGAGAATATCCTCAGGAATGAGATACTTCTGCTGTGTAAACATTACACCCCAAGTTTTCCATGATTGGTAAATAAAAATGCTTACATCCTGGGATAGGGAGAAGAGAGGGGGCAGAGGGAAGGTTCCTGGGCTTGGGGTTAGAAGAACTAGTCTGGAGATGGCCTGCTTGCATGCCATCATGAGAATTCAGTCCTGTGTTTACTAATAGCCTACAAGGAGGTGAGAAAGAACGCCCTGTGGCCAAGTCACCCACTTTGGTTTTAATTTTTTATTTCTGTGTAGAAAGGGTAGGACTCCTTTCAAAGGACAGTTTCAGACACATACCCATTATAAATTCTGACATTTCAAATTTATTTTTATACATATGAATTCTTATGTTTGAGTAAAAAAGAACAGATTCAATAATGGATTATTGCTGAATTTATAACCAGTTTTTCTTAAATATGATAGCACTCATATGAATAAGATCTAAGGAAAGTTTGATGGCTACTGTTCATTTTCAACTTACAGGGTCCTAAATCACCTAGGGAGCAAACCTCTTGGCTTCTCAGTGGTGGAGCTTCTAGACTGAGATGGTTGAAATTCTGGACCTGCCCAATATGCAGATAACACCCTTGAATTGACCAGGGTCCCAGACTTCATACATGGAACAAAACAAGCGTCAGCACTATTCATCTCCACTTGCTTCCTGACTGTAGACTCAAAGTGAAGAGCTATCTCCAAAAGCTTCTGCCGCCATGCCTTCTCCTCTATGGTGGACTGCAAATGACTGTGAGTTCATTTCCAAAGTAAATCCCTTCTAAATTGCTTTTGTCTGAAAAATTTTTGGCACAGCAATGAGAAATGTAACTCATACTGAAAATGGATTCTGAGAAATGGGACTGTTTGTGATAAGCCTGACCATGTGATTCATAGGTTTTCAGAACTGTTTTGCTGCAAGAACATGGAAGACTTTGAAACTTGGGGCCAGAGGAGCTCTAAAATGCTTTAAGAAGAGCTTAAGGTCTCATTCCGATGGAAATTCGGGAGACCAGAGTGCTAAGAGAAATGAAGATAAGGTCTACATCATGAACTTGCAAAAGCAGATAGGACTCAAGTAGGAGCTGGGTTTGAAGCCATTCATGGTCCAATCTGGCAAAGAATATGGCTGTATTCCTCATACTGTCTAGAAAACTTGAGTGATGCTGATCATAAGCCACTTTAAAAGTAATTGACTGACTGACTGGAAGTTTTAAGACAGGGTAGCATCTGGGCTGTGTCATATTTACTGTTGCTTTATGGCTTTATCAGGAACTCTAGGGAGAAAGAAAAAGTAGAACAAAAAGATTTTCAAAATGCAAAGGAAGGAAGTTGAACTGCGGACAAGTCACGAGATGATAAAGAAGCTCTTTGTCCATGAAGTTAGCTCTTTTGTTTTTTTGTTTTTTTTTAAATTTTTTTTTTTTTAGGTATTTTCCTCATTTACACTTTCAATGTTATCCCAAAGGTCACCCATACCCACCCCCCTATCCCCTACCCACCCACTCCCCCTTTTTGGCCCTGGCGTTCCCCTGTACTGGGGAATCTAAAGTTGGCAAGTCCAATGGGCCTCTCTTTGCAGTGATGGCCGACTAGGCCATCTTTTGATGCATATGCAGCTAGAGACAAGAGCTCTTTTAAAGAGAAATCCCAATACCTACACTGGGACAATAGGAAAGGCTTTCTGAGAGCCACATCCATCCATCCTACCTTGTAAAAAAATACTAATTCATTAGAAAGGAAATAGGTAAACTAAGACATGGATCCTTGCTCTTATAAAAAGATCCAGGGAAGTCTGCATAGGAACATAGAAGCCCAATACAACCTGTGTCTAATGGGTGCATCTATATCTCAACCACGCAGCAGTAATGTTCATATGATACAGGTTTTATACACATGATTCATGAAAGAATGGGGAGATTTAGTCAATGAGGCTTCTGCTACAATATCAGAAAGCCACTGTGCCCATCAAATATGTAGTAAAGTCAGATTCAACACAAAGGTTTGAAGGGACCACTGGATTAATCTGCAAAGGTAAAAGAAAAGTTTAAATGGATGCCCTACTCAGGATGTTGGAAATACCAGAACCATGAGACATCTCACAATCAAAGCTGGAGTTATAGAGTGGAATTGCAGTGTGTACTATAGTTGGCAGTGCTGGAGGCGTAGACTTAATTAATTCTAGATCTTTGAGGCCACATGATTCCATCATGAACCCCAGATGACTAACATAAAGCTATAACATTTAATGTTTCACCTGCTGAGTCTTGCATTGCTTCATTCCTTCTATGATTTGCTGCCACTCCTCCCTTAGAACTTGAAATGTTTACTCTGTACCATTGTATGTTGAAGTTACACAATTTTGTTTTAATATTATAGGACCTTATACTACAGAGATTGTCTGAGTTTCAAAAGAGAGTATGTACTAAGTTGAGTAGTGCTAGAACTGTTAAAGACTATTGAAACTTTGAAGTTGGGCTGAACACATTCTGAATTATGATCCATCCACTATGAATTATGACTTAATGACACTATTACTATGGCTTATGACTCAAAAGTGATATTTTTGTGAATTTCAAAAGTGGTAGACTTGTGACAGTTAATATTGTTAACTTGATTTGATTGGGACTCAACTAACAGACAGGTGCCTGGGTAGGTTCATAGGGGCAGTTTGGGGAATAATTAACTAAAGAAAGATAAACCTTTCCTGAGACAGGTTAGCACTTACCTCTGGTAACCCAGATATAAAGAAACCCAAGAAGAAAAGCAGACCTTCATATGCGCTTTCCCTTCTTTTTTGTGAGTGTATCTGTCTCCCCTGCTACTGCTGCCTTTTTTTTTTCTTCCAACATTGTTATCTAGTGTCTCTGGATTCCAATGTGGATTAAAGACCAGCAGCTATCCTGAAATGCTCCAGTCACTCAGCATTATATTTAGAATGATGAAGCATCCAGTCTTGTTGACTTAGTAGCTTCTCCAACCTTCAAAAGATCATCAATTGTTGGAATACCCAGCCCCTATCAATTATAAGCCATTCTGGTAAATATTTGGTAAGCAAAATAAATACTTTTGTTACTTCTTTCTTCAATCATTTTATTTGTTTACATTTCAAATAATATCTCCCTTCCTGGTTACCCCTCCATAAGCTCCCATCCCATCCTCCCTCTCCCTGCTCCCCTTTGCCTTTATGAGAATGTTTTACTATTCTTAAAAAACACTCCATTACTGTAGTCTAGGCCTACACAATTCTTTGATGTGTCTCTTTTTCAGTGACCAGTTTTGCATGCAGTTTTTCTGATGTCCAGTGTATATCACCTGAGTGGGGCTTGTGGGCTCTGTGGCGACTTTCCCAGCATATCCCCATTGTTTTATTAAGCAGTACTAATGTTTCCAGTAAAGGGATATCGGACAAAAAAAAAAAAAGCACTCCATCAACACAGACAATTTTTATCTTGTACAAAAAAAATCACAAAATTTCTATTATTTTTTTAAAAATTTAACACACCCTACATGGGTAAACCATCTCAGTTCTTAATTAGCCACCATTATTCCCATCATGAGGCTGGATTCAGTCAGCTATGGTAACAACTTCAAAGCAAACATTTCAGAAGCACCAACCATTTCAAAATATCTGTTTCTCCCAACTTAGCTTATTTTATAAAAATTCTCTTATGTAATTTAACATAGAAACTTAAATGATTATGTCTGTGAAAAAAGTCTTATTAAATCTATAACCGAAAAGTAAACTGGAGCAATTTTCCCTCCACAAAAAGTTGGGATGTGGCAAAAGATGAAATAATCAGGAAAATATGCTTGAGTGGAAAATAGTGATGAAAACTTTCCTCTTGGTTCACATTTGGTTGGTGCCTGCGGACAGGAATGGCTGGAGACCAATAGGATGTCAAAGCCAGTCAAAGAGAACAAAGGAACATAAATGTGGGTAAGTAGGGTGATGAGGGAGAATGTAACCTATGTGATAAGCCATGGAGAAGTCAGGCCCCAATGGAAGATTTGCCCCTACTGACTAGCATTCCTAGTGCTAGAAGTCATCAGACACAACACCATAGAAGAAAAGTAACCTTTATTCTCACCCGTCTGTAAACGCTGAATCTGCCTGCAAGAAATATTAGTGCAATAGTGACACAGATATTAGGAGAATCACAAATAGCTTTTTAAACATTGGATTTATGGCCCAATCCATGAGATGGAACCCCCACTTGGCATTAATAGTAAGGCTAAGAAACTGAGACTAGATTGATCCTATTACTATTCTGATGAATGAACACAGCAAGAAAATAATTCCTAATGATGTACTTCTATATCTATAGATTAATGCATCGCTTAACCTTCATTGAAGATGCTTCTTATTTCACTACAGAGAAATTAACACAAAGACCCACCACTGGGCAACATGCAGATAGTGAAAAGTCTTAGAGCACTCAGTCAAAAATGGAATGTCTATGTCGAATACCCTTCCTCAAAGCTCAGGTATCTATGTGGAAGAGGAGGAAAGATGATGAGAGCTAGAGGTGATGGGCAACTCCAAGGAAACTGCACCTTTCTGATAATAAGACAGGGCTGATGCACATTGAAACTCACAGAGACTCTGTCAACACACACAAGTCCTGAATGAATTCAAGCCAGGCAAAACCTCAGCATGGAGAAGGAGAAGTAGATGCAAAGTCCTACTTCTAACTGAGAAGCTATTTACAATTGATATCTGCTTCATGGTGAGCCCAGGAACCCCTCAGTGAATGTGTGTAGTGACATGGGTACGTCCACACCAAGCTCCCCATCACCTTAGACCCAGAGGCAGATATCACATCTCTACCCAAGAGTAAAGCTCAGAAGATACACCCATGGAATCTCACACTGTCTAATCATAAACTGAGCAAGAAAGACATGCCAAAGTGGACATGGACAAGCCCATGAAGGTTCAACCTTACACAAAGAACTACATGCAGCTAAGGGGATGTCAAGTGGGAGGAGCAGCCTCCCCAAAAAACACACCAACTGGATATCCAATACCAAATAGCTTTGAGAATACGCATATTACATATATGTAACATTATACAGATGGAAACAATATATACATCTATGTATGTGTATATATATGCATGCAATAACAATTAGTGAAAAGATATTTTGAATTTGAAAAAGAGAAAAGACAGTGTAGATGAGGGTTTCGAGGAAAGAAAGGGGATGAAGAAATGTAACCATAATATAACCGAAAAAGTAAAAATAATTAAAAAATTTTAAAACAACCAGAAAATAGACAAACAAATCAGCTTTCTTTGGGGAATCTGTTTCTGTCATGGCCACTTATCTCTCTTTTTTTAAGTGTGTAAAGGTCAAAGGATAAGTTCCAGAAATTGTGTTTTTCCTTCCACTGTGACATCTGAAGATTAAACCATGGGTCAACAGATTTCACAGCTCTTGCTTGTATCTACTGAATGAACTCTCCTGTCCCTTGCTGCTCTCGTTGTAATATGCTAAAAAAATCTGTTTCATTTTTTTAAAAAGTTGCCTTACTACATTTGTTTATTTATTTACTTATTTACTTACGTGCTTACTTATGATTTATTTACTGTGTGTATAGAGGTAGGAGGACACCTTCTAAAGTCAGTTCTCTATTGCGACAATGTAGTTCCCAGATACTGAACTCAGATAATCAAGCTTGGAAGCAACTCTTGCATTCACTGAGCCATTTCACTGGCCCAAAATGTATTTTCCTTTAAAAATAGTTAATATTCTATTCTTTTAGAGAAAATTCCCTTAAAAATAGTTAATATTCTATTTTTAGAATAAAATAATTTAATTAAGTTCTTGAATTTCTTTTTTATGCTAAATCCTTAAGAAAAGGGAAACGCATTCACACTTAGAATCTATTACAAGCAGCATATTCAAAGTGATTGATAGACACATCTTACAATAATAACAACCCTCCTTTGCTTGACTTTACTGTTTGTAAGCTCATGTGGTTTTCTTAGAACTAAACAATCCTTTCACTGAATCATGTCTTGCTGTGATTGTCCTCTCAGTCAACCAACCACTAGCTGAGATTTTTTTGTAAAAGAATCATTCCAGCTGGTTTTGTTAACTTTTTATATCCCCTCATGGAGGGCAGAGGAGAGTCATAAGAGCTGAACTGGAGTGTGCAGGCTCTCCCTATCGCTATGAGTACACAATTCTGCCTTAATTGTATATGGTCTAGAAGACTAGTATTATATAGGCCAGTTCTATGTTTCTACATGAGAACCCTCACCCCACTGGGTAAAGGGTTTCCAAGTTTAGCCTATAAACAAAGTTACTCAACAGTATGTAACCCCTCACCTATGCTCTATACTCTCAGTTCCCGTGAGTAATCATTAAACAGAATTATATCTCAGTTTGTCATGGGCACCTTAGAAGGATGGTTGCTTATATCTCCCAGTGGAAAGGAATTTTAGCAATGCATGGTCATCGCCTAGCTAATTTAATACATTTTTCATAACATGTAGAACTTTTTTGAAGTATATAATAAACTAAGATATTTTAAATGATAATTTATTAAATCTTTAAAAATCTCACACAATATCTTAATCACATTCACCCTTTGCTCCCCAACTCCTTACATATCTGTTCTCTGCTCTTCTCTCCCCATTCACCCAACTTTGACTTTTTACATACTCTCTACCCCAATCCAGATGGTTTATGTTGACTAACTAGTCTTGAGTATGGGGCCTGCCCTGGAGGGTACTCAATCTACCAGATGGTCAGATCATTAAAGAACATTGATTCTTCCTCTCTCTCTGCAGCTATCAAGTATGGATAGTATTCAGCTGGTGCTGGTGTTCCATCTTATCTTTGACCCGCAATGCTGGGCCTTTTCCTGTCTTGAACTTGGACGTACACATGTTGTCACAATTGCTTTCAGTATCTCTGTGTAGCAGACCTGTCCTGTTGTGTTTGGAAAAATGTCATTTCCTCAGTGTTACTAAACATGTTCTGGATTTTAGAATTTTTCTGTTTCCTCTTTCACAAACATCCCCTGAACCTTGGGAGAAGGTGTGTGATGTGGCTGTACCATGTGTGGCTGAACGCTAAAAATCTCTTCTCTTCAAGGGTCTCTGTTAATTTATATCTGCTGGAGAACCTTCACTGATGAAGGTTGGAACCCAAAGTATTCCTTTAAAATGTTTTTTCTTTCAAATAGTATAAACTATTTTTCATTCATTATTTAAGTTGGGTTCCAGACTCTTTGGAGAGTTCACATTCCAGGGCCAGCAAAAACAAGTTGTGCCTGGTCTAACAATTTCTGAAAATTCAGAATATTTGTGATTAGAAATGTGTATTGTACGAACAAGGATTTCATACAGAAAGATTTCAAGCTCAGCAGGTAAAACCTATGTTTTGGATGTATGTCCAGATACTCCACAAACCTTGAGAAATATTCTAAGCAAAATTTCATGGAGAGAAGAGAATGATCTGGGCATTTTTCAACCCCTCCTTTTCCTGTATACTTTTTATCACGTTGGTCTCATACCGAATTACCTGATAGAGGATACCATGAACTATTATCTTGAAAAAGGATTTCCAAACAAAAGATAGCTCATTTTAAAAGTTGCATCATTTGTTATTATGGGCTTTAAAGGCTTTAAACGTCACAAATGAAGATTGATCGTTTAGTTCAAAATAACAATAGTTACAAGCATGATTTTAGAGAGGCAGGGCTAGCTGGATTTACAAGTTAGGAAGGAAACAGTTGAGTGGGTATTTCTTTCCTTATCCCTTAATTCTAACCACATAGACTAATATTTCATTTAGAATTCCATTGGGCTCCTCTTCTGGGAGAGCCACCTGACGCCTTTAAGGTGTGTCTGATCTGTCATCACCAGTACTTATTTTAAACAAGCCCCAAGGAGAGTTGAACCCCACTAGCTCCCAAGATATCATCCCAACACTCTGGACAGAAAGAAGTGCCTGGTCCTGAAGAGTACTTTCAGTAAGTCTTTGGGAATTCTCGCTCAGGGTCATATTAAAATGTGAAATTGAAAAGTCAGGAAAAGGGGACTCATATATGTACTTATAATTCAAGCAAGTACCTGGATCCATTTAGGGACCAGAATGGGCAGAGAAGAATGAGTTATTTGTGAAAAACTGTTTTCTTTTAACATTACAGGGAAGCTATTCACCAATTAAAATCAGAAATAACAGTAAAAAAAAAAAGATTTTAAAAAGTGATAACCATCACTCAGATCTCTTGCAATTGCATATATTATATCACTAAAAGGGGTGTATATCAACCAGATATATTATTTATTAAGATAGCTCATTTTTTTTCAATGGCCACTGACTTTTTGGAGTCCTGAGATGCAGAAAAGCCCATACATGCAATAAGTTGTGTAGGCAGCTCTGCTAGAGGAAACAGGGACAAATACCCCAAGCATCTGTCGAATCTGTTCTCCAGAGGTCTGAGAAGCTGCCTGGAGCATGTGAATGGGCATCTGTAGCCTGGAGACCCTGGGATAGAGACCCATAGCCTGCCTTTTTTTCTTTTCTTTTTTCTTTTTTTTTAAATACCAGCGTCACAGTGCATACTGATTGAAAATGTTTAAGAACCACCCTGCTTTTGGTGGGGATGGGAAAGTAAGTAGGTCTATCCATTTCTCAGATTGTTGCATTTTTAGCACAGTTATTCTTGAGACTTACAAATGGTAAAAAAGAGGAAAGTGGGCCAGTCAAAGGACACTCAGGGAGCTATCCTGAAACTATTATTGTTCATATTAAATTTTAGTTAGTTCAGAACTACTGGTAACTCCAGCTCCTGAGGATCTGATGTCCTATTCTGACTTCTGTGGGTACAGACACACATGAGTACATACACAGACATTTACATATAAGTAGAAGTAAATTGAATTTTAAAAGATTATATTTGGGTGAGTTAGGAAGATGTGTACAAAGCTAGTCATCAGGTCTAGACTAGAGCACTCTGAATGGCTTCTGAAGTAGTATTCACTAACATCAGAGGATACAGGGATCTTTCTGTAGGAAATAACGGAACAAAGGAAAGGTGACTGATGGAGAAAAAGCTGCATTTTTTAAAAGTGCCATATAGACATCTGGCAATTGGATGGATTAATAGAATTGCTATTATTGCTTCTATTTCTTTTTTCACTTTTTTTTGTCAAAATTTCAGAACGAATTATAACCTAATGTCTGCAAGTGAAAATGGTTAACTTCAAATTGTGTGCATGTTAAAATATATAATCTGGATCTTAGCCTTAAGATCAGGATACTTAAGAACCTTTCTCTTCAGGGACATGGCTCAGGGGAGAGCACTTGTGTACCATGCATGGCATTTTGCTTTTCATTTCCAGTACTCCAAACAAATGAGCAAACAAAGTAACTTCCCAGCTCTTATACCCTGTTAATTTATGCATATGATTTATATTGAAGTTTCCTGTGATATGCTGGCATAACTATAGAATATGAATGACTGTCTTTTTGTGCACTTATTTTTCAGAGACCAATAGTGTATTTTTAACCTAATGTCTTATTCTATACATGGCTAACTTCTAGTTATTATGCTATAGATTAAATATATCACATTCTGAACCAAAAATATGTTTAAAACCTTGGCATATGTGACAGAAAAATTGAATATTCTTTCCCTTAATCATCATTCTCACTGTTTTAAGCTCAGTGCTCTGTTAGGAGTTGATGCCATTTAAAGAATTAAAGACAAAATTTTCTAATGAAGTAATTTAGGGAGAACACCAGAAATACTGCAAATACCCCAATTTTAAACAAAGTAGGAAGAACTACAGATATATGGATAAATGTTACAAGAAAAGTCAGAAAATGGGTTTTGAATAGGTGAGTGTTTAACTGGGAATTGAAAATGATTATGGATCTGTCAAAACAATAAGAGGGGGAGAATTCTAGGCAAAGAAACAGGGTGCATAAAAGTAAAATCAGGCAGAGGTGGTACATGTGACTGTGAAAGTTGAGAATTGTCTAAATATTTCCATCATAGTCATTAAATATTCTAATAGTCGTAGGAACAATTTTAGGAAGACAGAAACTTGTAATAGATTTTTTTCATAATTTGTACAAAATTACTGTGAGAGTGAGTGGGGATTCTGTTGAAAGTCTCAGTCGTTTTTTGTTTTTGTTTTTTTGTTTGTTTGTTTGTTTTTTAAGTGAGTGATGTAGTGAATTGATATTTTAAATGTGATTTCTTTATGGGATATTTTTCCTTGAATAAGTTTCTAATGACTAGAGACTTTTCTTGAAATGTAGATGTTCCATCTTTTATCAAAACAAAACCAAATATAGCTTGTTACCAAGCTCAGAAAGTATTGACCAGCTGTGTGAAGCCACCTAAGTGTCAATCCAGCCAGGGGCCTAGTTAGGCAGTTCTGCAAATCATCCTCTGTCAGGACGCAGAGAAATACAGATCGTCCTTATCAGCTTTTCACAGTAAGTTACCAGTTCCACGGGGATGGGGATGAATTTGGCTCACTACTTCATTAGATCACCATGGCCCTGCAGCCCAGAAACAGATGGAGAAAAATACTCCCGTGCAGAACTGGTTTTAATAGCAATGAAGAGGACTAGTGAATATTTCCTCAGGGAGCACTATTGTTACAGATTTGAAACAAAATTTTTCCAAGAGCTTCATTAAAAAAACAGTGAGTAAAAACATCCAGTGGGGGAGGAAAAAAGACAATCTCTGGATGGTCTTTCCTTCCATCTCAGCACCGAACTTCCTGCTCCGTCTCTGTAACTCCTTCCATGGGTATTTTGTTCCCCATTCTAAGAATTTGAACCTATTTTGAGTTTTTCTGTTGTTTGTTTGCCTAATTTTGTTTTTATAGCCTAAAATAAAAATATGACACAGTTTTAGCTAAAAAAAAAAAAAAACCCAAAACAAACAAACCATGTTTTCTTAAAAAAAAAAAAAAAAAAAAAAAGACAGCATTTTCTACAAATGGTGCTGGTTCAACTACTGATCAGCATGTAGAAGACTGCAAATTGATCCATCCTTATCTCCTTGTACAAAGCTCAGGTCCAAGTGGATCAAGGAGCTCTACATAAAACTAGGTATACTGAAACTAATAGAAGAGAAGTGGGGAAGAGCCTTGAACACATGGGAACAGGGGAAAATTTCCTAAGCAGAACACCAATGACTTATGCTCTGAGATCAAACATCAACAAATGGGACCTCATAAAATTGCAAAGCTTCTGTAAGGCAAAGGACACTGTCAATAGGACAAAATGGCAACCAACATATTGGGAACAGATCATTACTAATTCTACATCGAATAGAGGGCTAATATCCAATATATACAAAGAACTCAAGAAATTAGACTCCAGAGAATCAAATAACCCTATTAAAAATGGGGTACAGAGCTAAACAAAGAATTCTCAACTGAGGAAAATCAAATGGCCAAGAAGCACCTAAAGAAATGTTCAATATTCTTAGTCATCAGGGAAATGCAAATGAAAACAACCTTGAGATTCCACCTCAAACCAGTAAGAACAATTAAGATAAAAAACACAGGTGACAGCAGATGCTATTGAAGATGTGGAACACTCCTCCTTTGTTGGTGGGATTGCAAGCTGGTACAACCATTCTGAATATTAGTCTGGTGGTTATTCAGAAAATTGGACATAGTATTAACCAAGGATCCAGCCTCTCCTGGGCATATACCCAGAAGATGCTCTAACATGTAATAAGGACACTTGCTCCACTATGTTTATAGCAGCTTTATTTATAATAGCCAGAAGCTGGCAAGAACCCAGATGTCCATCAACAAAAGAATGGATACAGAAAACGTGGTACATTTACATAATGGAGTACTATTCAGCTATTAAAAATAATGAATTCATTAATTTTTTAGACAAATGGATGAAACTAGAAAATATCATCCTGAGTGAGGTAACTCAGTCAAAAAAGAACACACATGGTATGCACTCATGAATATTAGTCCAAAAGCTCAGAATATCCAAGATACAATTCACAGACCACATAAAGCTCAAGAAGAAGGAAGACCACAGTGTGGATCATTCAGTCTCTCTTAGAAGGGGAAACAAAATACTCACAGAAGCAAATATGGAGACAAAGTGTGGAGCAGAGACCGAAGGCAGGCCATCCAGGGACTGCTCCACCTGGGGATCCATCCCATATATAGTCACCAACCCAGCACTATTGGGGATGCCAAGACGTGCATGCTGACAGGAGCCTGATATAGCAGTCTCCTGAGAGGCTCTGCCAGAGCCTGACAAATATAGAAACAGATGGACTGACCATTGTACCAACCAACCATTGGACTGAGCATGGGCTCCCCAAAGGAGGAGTTAGAGAAAGGACTGAAGGAGCTGAAGGGGTTTGCAACCTCATAGGAAGAACAACAATATCAACCAACTAGAACTCCCAGAGCTCCAGAACTTCCAGAGCTCCCAGGGACTAAACCACCAACCAAACAGTACATATGGAAGGACCCATGGCTCTAGCCACATATGTAGCAGAGGATAGCCTTGTTGGGCATCTATGAGAGAAGGGCGTTGGTCCTGTGAAGGCTCCATCAATTCCCCAGTATAGAGAAATATCACATCTCTTTCTACTAAAGCATTCATGGAGAGCACTCACTAGAAATATTTTCCTGGTTTTAGAAAAAAGAGATAATATCTTTGGGTTTTCTCTTCTGCTCTGGCAACAGTTGCATGAGAAGTAGAACTATTATCTCATCAAGAATGTAAGTACTACCAAAAGACAATGCATTTAAAGCAACTTAAGGAGTACTTTAGGAATTTCTTGACAAATAGCTAAATTTAATTTTTAACAGAGGGGCCAGCAGAAGTGGGAGAGAGCTAAAAGAGACAAATAGACAGTAAACTCTATCCAATGGCAGCATTTATTTCTTAAGTCCTGATGGAGCATGACCAAGAATAGAGAACATGATAAACCATAAAAAGATTTTAACAAACTTAGTAAGATTATCTCAAGTGTATTTTTCAATTACAGTGATATACATTCAATAATAGAAGAAAAAAATCACAAAATTTCCACCATATGACACTTTACCAACAACCAATGCATCAAAGAAGAGGCATTACAATCCAAAGACAAGGATGACTTGTACCTAAGAAACACGAGACTTACTGAAAATTTCTGGCAATAGATGTTCTACAGAAACATAAAAGATAGTATCTTAAATAAACAACTAGAACAGGGTAAAGATGCTAATTTCAAAATTAGAAGAAGAAAAAATGAAATAACTAAGACAAGAGCAGATTTAAATGAAAGAGAGTCTAGAATTAATTTAAAATGTATATTTAAACCTATGTATAATTTTGTTTTTGAGAAGGTAAAAAGTTGACAAACCTTTAGCTAGGCCAAGGACAAAAGGTGAAGACACAAAGTCAGAGACAAAAGTTCTGGTAAAAAGTGATAATAAAATAATTGCAAGTGGGACCACTGGCTTCTCTTCAAGAAATCTTTTGTTATATTCTGAGGACCCATATGGAAGCTAAGAACTATTTGTAGATCCAGTTCTAACCAATTCTGGATTCTGATTTCCTTGGACAATGCATCCATATTGTGCATAGGTATATATGCAGAAAAAACAGCATATATACAAACTAACAAGGACAATAAATTATTATTTTGGATAATGATACATTTTCAAATTAGATAATCTAGAAGAAAAAGATAATTCATGAACGCCTAAAAGTCAACTGATATCCATAAGAAATAGAACATCTAACAAACTTACCATGAAGAAGATAAAATTAGCACTCATCAGGAGAGAAAACTTAACAAACAAAGACAATGATTTCAGTGGCAAATTCTAGATAACTGATATTTAAACAATAGTTGCTAATCCTCTCTGAACATTGAAAAGAAGTAATCATTTCCAAATTCATTTTGCAATCCCAGCAGCATTTGATGCCATATCAAAGAGGCCACTACCAACAACTAATCAGAGGTCAAATGCCTAATAAAATACAGATGTAAATATCCCCAACATAATATCAGGAAACCAAATATAGCATTACATAAAGGATTATAGATCTTAATCATGTAAGATTTGTTTCTAACATATGAAAATTGTTTAACACAAAGAAAGGTGGGTAATTATATAAACCAGAATGCACAAGGGAAGGAGTGAGTAACTATATAAACAAGAAGGAACAAGGAAGAGGGGAGACAACTCCTGAAAGTTGTCCTCTGACTCACTTATGTGTTCTGTGATAAGAGGACCACACATTTATCACATGTATGTTACACACACACACACACACATGCACACACATAATCATATTAATATTAATGATAAGTAATCCAATTTAAAAATGGGCAATGGCTCTGAATATATACTTTCAAAGGAAATGTACAAATGACCAACAACTTTATAAGGAGTTTTCCACACCAGTCAATACAAGGAAAACACCAAAATACCAGTAAGATATCACCTTAAACCTTTAAAGGATGGCCGTTATAAAAACGTAGAATATCATAAGATCTTCTTTTTGGAGTTTAGAGAATAATGAACCCTTGTATACTATTTATAGGAGTGTAAATTTTTATCACAAGCATAGAAAAAAATCCTATATTTTACTATTTTTTGGGATGGCTTAAAATCCTAAAACCTAGGCATTTATTGAGAGGAAATAAAATCTCTACCTTGGATTACCCTGGCTACTTGGGTACCTGAGGAAGAAGAATTGCTGCAAGCTGGAGGCCAACATGAGCTCATGACATCAAGACCCACTGAGATACAGAGTGAGATCTTGTCACAAACAAAACAAAATTCTCCATCTTGAGGGGACATCTTCAATGCCAGGATCACTGTAGCATTAGTCACAATGATTAAGGCATGAATATAGCCCATGTGTCTGTTGACAGACAGATGAACCAAAAGAAAACATCAAATTGCCATCAGATGGAGAAGTAACTTTAAAAAAAGAAATCCCGCTCTTTCATACAATAGTAACAAAGTCTAAGGCCACTATTTTAAGTGATTGCTGTCTAATCCAGATATAGAATGAGACAAACAATACAATCTCACTTATTTTCAAAGTTGAACTTAAAGGGATGGAAAGGAAAGGAGAAGCTACCAGGGATAGAGGGTAGGTGAAATAATAAACTATTGCCCACAAACTTGAAATTATGAGAGTGATGAGTTCTGAAGACCTATTTTATAGCATAGTGACTTTAACTGATCATCTGTACTTGAGATTTGCTAAGATGACACATTAGTCCCTTTACTTATACTGTGGCAAGATGCCTAACAAAAGCAACTTAAGGAAGTATGGGTTTATTTCAGTCTATAATTTAAAAGGACATAGTTTACTACAGTGGGAAGTTTGGGGAGTAGGGGCATGAAGATGCTGGTCACATCGCACCTGCAATCAGGAAGCAGGGATAAATACATGCCGATGCTCACAGTGTGTTCTCTCCTTTTCATTTTGTCTACATCGCTAGCACATGGGGTGCTGCTGCCCATATTCAGGGTGGAACTTCCCATGTCAGTTAAATCCTTTTGGGAATGCCCTCACAGACAGGGGACACTACTTAATTATCAAGATTAAACATCATAGAGAATAACTTCAAATCTTCTCATGTCACCCACAAAGGGCAACCACATTTCAATCAGAATATACATTATACCTCACTAAACCTGAATTCATGTAACAAATAATCACGTAAGATAGGAGAAATTACAATATGCTATAGGAATTAAAACAAAGAATATTTGATTTAGACTCTGAGTGCCTAAGGTATTTTTTTTTTCCAGAACAGGTGACCTTTGGAGTCTCAAGGAAGAAGGGATAGTTAGAATTAGCTAGGCAGAAAAAGTTGGATCTTAGTCTGGAAACAAGAAACTGGAATCTTGGTAAATAAACCCATTGCTCATGAATTAAAGCTGAAATGGGTCCAATGGTTCCAGTATCCCATCATACAATGCAGCTTGGGTTCAAGATGAGGATGATGAGAGAAAGAAGATGAAAGACTCATCAGTTGCTCATCAATCCCTGAATTGGACATGCACTACTGGGATAAAGACATCACTAGAGCTATGGACTCTTCTCATCAGCTCATCAGTTCCTCCTCCCAGTACGTTATTTCCTTACATCCTTCTCTAAAGACTTCGGCCTCCATGGTACTACATACATATAACACCTTTGGCAATGTTTCCCTTCAGCACTCTTGGTGAATCAGAGACAAGTTATAGAGTTTTTACTTTGATTTAAATTTCTGTAGTACATGGAGGCTTCATATACTCACGGTCCTTTCTCGCCAGGGTGGATGCTGTTCACTAAATTCATGTTCATTATGTATCCAACCTTATGTTGGTTCTCCCCAACTGTTAAATATTAATGAAAGAAGATGACGTGGCAAAAGAACAAGATGACAGTTGTAAGGCTGGACCACAACTGGTTGGGCCTGCATTGAAAACATCAGCTAAAGGGCATGGATACTTTTCATCAAAATATAACACTAAGATGTTTCTAGGTGGGTAGGAGATGTTTAAAAGCAGCAGAGCATTTTCAGTATAAATTATTTAAAAATATACAAGAAATTAGCTTTCACATAGCCTTACCCTCCCACTGAGGATATAAAACAAGTTTCACTCATAATTTGTATTTTCATCAGTGTTGTGATTATATTAAACTGAAGTTTTGTTTTATTAGTCAAAATATTTGAACAGGTAAAGAATAGCACATGGTGATTATATATATATATGTGTGTGTGTGTGTGTGTGTGTATTCTTGATTTTTAGCTTTTCTGAAGGCCCATTGTTCATTTCCCTGATTCCTTAACTAAACGCCTCTGTTTGCATTCCGCTTCACACAAAGGCATGTTTTAGGGACGTACCTCTCACAAAGAAGTATTGATGGGCCAGGAATCAGACTTTGGACAAATGAACATTTCATGATAACACAGCCTAATTGTTAAAGGCCTTCTTACTGAAAAGAATGAAAATTTCATTAGTCATCACTGTAGCTCAGCTCAAAGTCCCCCCTCTACTTCCTTACAATGCACAGAAAGAACCAGAAAGAATGGCAGCTTTAAGTTCGGCACAGAACTTTTAGAAGCTGTGACTCTCCCTTCTGGTCTATGTGCACCTGAATGTGTTTCAGCAACAATGGCACCATGACTGTGATCATGATCTTAATGTAATTTTAAGGATTGTAGCGCTTTAACAGTTTTAGATGTCTGTGCAGCTCCAGTTCCAAGCAGCCTGGAGACCCAGGCGACGAAGGTTCCTGACCTGGGTTTTCTTCTTTGAAAAGTTAAGAGATTTATAGTCTCATCTTAGCGGAAACATATTTGAGGGAATAAAATTTTCATTGGTAACAATCGTTGCCATAGACATTTTGATTTTAATATCTTTTCTGCATGTAACAGAGATATTCATTAATCATTCCATTAAATGAAAAGAGTGAAGGGGAGAATCTTACAGGCTCTACCTGTAGACAAACACCTATGAGACAATCAAGAACTGCTGAGAGAGGAATAGAAATGAGCTTCATAGTTGATTTTTCAATGATAAGTGGTCAGCCCTGAAATTAAATATATATACAAGCAGCCCTGGATGGACTCAGCAAGTTATATTCATGCATTTATTCGCACACACACACACACACACACACACACACACACACACACACACGTAACAACAACAAAGAACAAGGAGCCATGAATTTGAGAGGGGATGAGGCTGGGAATAAATGAGAGGAGTTGAAGGGAGGAGAGCATAGTAAGGAAACAATGTAGTTATATTTTGATTTTATAAAGAAACTGTGTGTAAAACAAACAATAGAGAACAGATACAGTGAGTGACTAATCACCTAATGTTAATTAGGTGAAACTGTTAAATCTATTATGCAACTGAATAGCATAAACTATTTTGTCAGATTAGTAAACTGGTGAAGGAAGAACAGATGAGGCTGGGGAACGCATGACAACCCGCAGCGTTACATTTAGGCAGGCACGCTAATTGATCCAAAATTTATGTGAAAGAGACAGCACACAAGTCCAGGTCTGAGTTGGCTCTTAAACTCGTTTAACAGGATACTCTTTTAAACTTCTTTCTTTTTCCCCACAAGAAGCTTTAGTTGTTTTCCCTGATTCTAGGTAAACCTCCTGATCAAAATCATCTAGTTCACCATATTAATCTGAAAAAAATAATGTCACTCTTTAAACAGCATACTGTCAGTTCTAAATAGTGTTTGTTCCTCAAGTCCCTTTCAAGCTTAGCCTCCTCAAATGCCTTGGCCCACAGTCTGCTCCTCAAACACAAGCATGGCACTGTCTTTGACTCTTTGCAATTCTGAACCCCTCTGCTTAGGATGCTCTGCTCCAGAATTCTATTTGTTTACTCTCTTTTGGATGATTACATTTAAATGGCCTACAAAGCAGTTGACAAAGCTGTAGTCCACAAGCAAATCTGGACCCGTTGCCTGGTACTGTATAGTTCCCATGAAAAAATAGTGTTTATGATTTTAATTGAAAAAAGAAAAATCCAAGGGAGAATCACAACCACCAAGGTTCTTGAGGGAGCAGAACATACAAACAGCAACACATTCTGGGACACATGAAACTCAAACTTCAGTATTCATAAATACAAATCTATTTGGAAAACAGAAACCTCTCTCATAAGGATAGAACCACTATGATCCAATCACCAAGTTTCTACCTCTCTGTGCCATCATTGGAAGATTTCAGTAAAGGACATCCAAGTTTTGGCACAGAGGATGCTTACATCCCAACTATATCACCATTTGTTGGAAAAGCAGAATGTTGGGGACTGGGAAGAACTAATATAAATAAACTCAAAAGGGATCAGATGTGGCTAGCTCAAGCAGCAGTGCTACATAGAAAAATAGGGAGAAGAAGAGAAGGCTATGAAATCATAGAAAAATTCTAAAGTATAAATTAAATTTCTAGCTCCTTAGATAAAGCTTCAAATGATATTTCCATGTCAAAATTAAAGATTCCAATGTCCCAAATATTTGCAGCTATCTGGTCTACTTAATTATGTAATTCATTTATTTATTCATTTTATCCATATTTATGATCAATGTAATGAGTCAATCCCTCAAGAAATCCATCCCTTGTTATCATGTGCTTTATAGAGTCTACTACTAGCAGGGAAAGATCACATCTTTCTGGGTAAACACAAAGGAACTTCTGTGGTGGGATAGGCAGTAGAGCAAGTGGATATGGATAAGATTTAAATACATACAGTGACATGATACTGGGGGAATTCGATAGACACTCCAAGCATCAGCATGTGTAAAGGCTGGAGAAAATTCCTTCAGACAATAATGTGCTCTTTGTAACTCTCATCTTTGGGTTTAAGAGATCATTCCTGACATTTCGTTCTGCCTTCTCACCTTGTTGTCTTTCATTGCCTTGCAAGAAGTTCTATTAGAATCATACAAGATACATCATAGACCTTGTGCATGCAGTGAGAAGGAGTGGAGATGGTTTCCATGAGGCTTACCGTGGGAGCTATGAATGGAGTAGACCGTGCCTGGGGACTAGAATTCAATAGAGGAGGAATAGCAGCACTGGGATGGGGGCATCTCCAGAACTCCAAGGTTTCTAGGAGATTCCAGGGATACAGGCTTTGCAGTGGCTTGATACCCAGATAGCCTTAGCAAAGCAAGAAGTAATGCAAGAGCAATGGAAACAGGCCGGTTTGTATTAATTTGTTTAAGCAGCTGTCAGCTGGTAAAACAATTTGCATCAGATGGCCTACTCATAACACACCTGGATTCAAAAATAAAATCACCTGAGTTATGAACTTCATCTATTCCTTTTACATAATTGACTTCACCTGCTGACTCTTTTATGAACAATGATTCTTAAATTTTTCTCTAATGTTTTTTGAGACACAGTCTCACTACATAGGCCTCACTGGCCTGAAGCTTACTGTATGCGATCTGCTTGCCTTTGCCTCAAGAATACTAGGATTAAGAGGGTTTATCACCACATCAGGAGTGGTCCATTAATCTTATCACAAGTCTCCATAAAGCCTCCTATTCAGAAGTATTTTCCAAAGTGAGCTGCTTTTATGATTATGAGAGTTTTTTTTTTTTAGAGTTATTGTACTCTTTCAGATTCATGAATTCCCACAAATCAAGGAAATTGTAAGTACATAAAGTTCTTGTCCTTCATCTGTGAGTGGGGCTGAGATGTCAATAACTAGATGCCAATATCAGATGCCTTTGGTCTCGTACTACCAATCACCTTACTAGTCTGAGATGCACGAGTTTTCTAGCTAGGCATAATTAACCAAATGACTAACACGTACAGGACTGAGATATGGGCTCTTTTGGAAAGAAAGAAATTTTAAGATTTAAGCCTCTGGTTCTGTCTCTGGCATTTTTATTTTATTTTCTTCATTGGTCAAGGGCTGCTGAGTGAGGATCTGCTCTATTCCATCAGCTGTGCTGGAAGTCAGGGAGAAAGCAGAGGCTTGTATCTCTGAACCATTGAAAAGTAACCAAGAGCTGGGGCACAAGTCCCTTCCGCTCGACTCGAGACACGAGCCCCGGGCTACCTTGCCAGCAGAGTCTTGCCCAACACCCGCAAGGGCCCACACGGGACTCCCCACGGGACCCTAAGACCTCTGGTGAGTGGACCACAGTGCCTGCCCCAATCCAATCGCGCGGAACTTGAGACTGCGGTACATAGGGAAGCAGGCTACCCGGGCCTGATCTGGGGCACAAGTCCCTTCCGCTCGACTCGAGACTCGAGCCCCGGGCTACCTTGCCAGCAGAGTCTTGCCCAACACCCGCAAGGGCCCACACGGGACTCCCCACGGGACCCTAAGACCTCTGGTGAGTGGACCACAGTGCCTGCCCCAATCCAATCGCGCGGAACTTGAGACTGCGGTACATAGGGAAGCAGGCTACCCGGGCCTGATCTGGGGCACAAGTCCCTTCCGCTCGACTCGAGACTCGAGCCCCGGGCTACCTTGCCAGCAGAGTCTTGCCCAACACCCGCAAGGGTCCACACAGGACTCCCCACGGGACCCTAAGACCTCTGGTGAGTGGATCACAGTGCCTGCCCCAATCCAATCGCGCGGAACTTGAGACTGCGGTACATAGGGAAGCAGGCTACCCGGGCCTGATCTGGGGCACAAATCCCTTCCGCTCGACTCGAGACTCGAGCCCCGGGCTACCTTGACAGCAGAGTCTTGCCCAACACCCGCAAGGGCCCACACGGGACTCCCCACGGGACCCTAAGACCTCTGGTGATTGGAACACAGCGCCTACCCCAATCCAATTGCGTGGAACTTGAGACTGCGGTACATAGGGAAGCAGGCTACCCGGGCTTGATCTGGGGCACAAACCCCTTCCACTCCACTCGAACCCCGGCTACCTTGCCAGCTGAGTCGCCTGACACCCGCAAGGGCCCACACAGGATTCCACACGTGATCCTAAGACCTCTAGTGAGTGGAACACAACTTCTGCCAGGAGTCTGGTTCGAACACCAGATATCTGGGTACCTGCCTTGCAAGAAGAGAGCTTGCCTGCAGAGAATACTCTGCCCACTGAAACTAAGGAGAGTGCTACCCTCCAGGTCTGCTCATAGAGGCTAACAGAGTCACCTGAAGAACAAGCTCTTAACAGTGACAACTAAAACAGCTAGCTTCAGAGATTACCAGATGGCAAAAGGCAAACGTAAGAATCCTACTAACAGAAATCAAGACCACTCACCATCATCAGAACGCAGCACTCCCACCCCACCTAGTCCTGGGCACCCCAACACAACCGAAAATCTAGACCCAGATTTAAAAACATTTCTCATGATGATGATAGAGGACATCAAGAAGGACTTTCATAAGTCACTTAAAGATTTACAGGAGAGCACTGCTAAAGAGTTACAGGCTCTTAAAGAAAAGCAGGAAAACACAGCCAAACAGGTGATGGAAATGAACAAAACCATACTAGAACTAAAAGGGGAAGTAGACACAATAAAGAAAACCCAAAGCGAGGCAACGCTGGAGATAGAAACCCTAGGAAAGAGATCTGGAACCATAGATGCGAGCATCAGCAACAGAATACAAGAAATGGAAGAGAGAATCTCAGGTGCAGAAGATTCCATAGAGAACATCGACACAACAGTCAAAGAAAATACAAAATGCAAAAGGATCCTAACTCAAAACATCCAGGTAATCCAGGACACAATGAGAAGACCAAACCTACGGATAATAGGAATTGATGAGAATGAAGATTTTCAACTTAAAGGGCCAGCTAATATCTTCAACAAAATATAGAAGAAAACTTCCCAAACATAAAAAAAGAGATGCCCATGATCATACAAGAAGCATACAGAACTCCAAATAGACTGGACCAGAAAAGAAATTCCTCCCGACACATAATAATCAGAACAACAAATGCACTAAATAAAGATAGAATATTAAAAGCAGTAAGGGAGAAAGGTCAAGTAACATATAAAGGAAGGCCTATCAGAATTACACCAGACTTTTCACCAGAGACTATGAAAGCCAGAAGAGCCTGGACAGATGTTATACAGACACTAAGAGAACACAAATGCCAGCCCAGGCTACTATACCCGGCCAAACTCTCAATTACCATAGATGGAGAAACCAAAGTATTCCACGACAAAACCAAGTTCACACAATATCTTTCCACGAATCCAGCCCTTCAAAGGATAATAACAGAAAAGAAGCAATACAAGGACGGAAATCACGCCCTAGAACAACCAAGAAAGTAATCATTCAACAAACCAAAAAGAAGACAGCCACAAGAACAGAATGCCAACTCTAACAACAAAAATAAAAGGGAGCAACAATTACTTTTCCTTAATATCTCTTAATATCAATGGACTCAATTCCCCAATAAAAAGACATAGACTAACAGACTGGCTACACAAACAGGACCCAACATTCTGCTGCTTACAGGAAACCCATCTCAGGGAAAAAGACAGACACTACCTCAGAGGGAAAGGCTGGAAAACAATTTTCCAAGCAAATGGACTGAAGAAACAAGCTGGAGTAGCCATTTTAATATCGGATAAAATCGACTTCCAACCCAAAGTTATCAAAAAAGACAAGGAGGGACACTTCATACTCATCAAAGGTAAATCCTCCAAGAGGAACTCTCAATTCTGAATATCTACGCTCCAAATGCAAGGGCAGCCACATTCATTAGAGACACTTTAGTAAAGCTCAAAGCATACATTGCACCTCACACAATAATAGTGGGAGACTTCAACACACCACTTTCTTCAAAGGACAGATCGTGGAAACAGAAACTAAACAGGGACACAGTGAAACTAACAGAAGTTATGAAACAAATAGACCTGACAGATATCTACAGAACATTTTATCCTAAAACAAAAGGATATACCTTCTTCTCAGCACCTCACGGGACCTTCTCCAAAATTGACCATATAATTGGTCACAAAACAGGCCTCAATAGATACAAAAATATTGAAATTGTCCCATGTATCCTATCAGACCACCATGGCCTAAGACTGATCTTCAATAACAACATAAATAATGGAAAGCCAACATTCACGTGGAAACTGAATAACACTCTTCTCAATGATACCTTGGTCAAGGAAGGAATAAAGAAAGAAATTAAAGACTTCTTAGAGTTTAATGAAAATGAAGCCACAACGTACCCAAACCTATGGGACACAATGAAAGCATTTCTAAGAGGGAAACTCATAGCGCTGAGTGCCTCCAAGAAGAAACGGGAGACAGCACATACTAGCAGCTTGACAACACATCTAAAAGCCCTAGAAAAAAAGGAAGCAAATTCACCCAAGAGGAGTAGACGGCAGGAAATAATCAAACTCAGGGGTGAAATCAACCAAGTGGAAACAAGAAGAACTATTCAAAGAATTAACCAAACGAGGAGTTGGTTCTTTGAGAAAATCAACAAGATAGATAAACCCTTAGCTAGACTCACCAAAGGGCACAGGGACAAAATCCTAATTAACAAAATCAGAAATGAAAAGGGAGACATAACAACAGATCCTGAAGAAATCCAAAACACCATCAGATCCTTCTACAAAAGGCTATACTCAACAAAACTGGAAAACCTGGACGAAATGGACAAATTTCTGGACAGATACCAGGTACCAAAGTTGAATCAGGATCAAGTTGACCATCTAAACAGTCCCATATCACCTAAAGAAATAGAAGCAGTTATTAATAGTCTCCCAACCAAAAAAAGCCCAGGACCAGATGGGTTTAGTGCAGAGTTCTATCAGACCTTCAAAGAAGATCTAATTCCAATTCTGCACAAACTATTTCACAAAATAGAAGTAGAAGGTACTCTACCCAACTCATTTTATGAAGCCACTATTACTCTGATACCTAAACCACAGAAAGATCCAACAAAGATAGAGAACTTCAGACCAATTTCTCTTATGAATATCGATGCAAAAATCCTCAATAAAATTCTCGCTAACCGAATCCAAGAACACATTAAAGCAATCATCCATCCTGACCAAGTAGGTTTTATTCCAGGGATGCAGGGATGGTTTAATATACGAAAATCCATCAATGTAATCCATTATATAAACAAACTCAAAGACAAAAACCACATGATCATCTCGTTAGATGCAGAAAAAGCATTTGACAAGATCCAACACCCATTCATGATAAAAGTTTTGGAAAGATCAGGAATTCAAGGCCCATACCTAAACATGATAAAAGCAATCTACAGCAAACCAGTAGCCAACATCAAAGTAAATGGAGAGAAGCTGGAAGCAATCCCACTAAAATCAGGGACTAGACAAGGCTGCCCACTTTCTCCCTACCTTTTCAACATAGTACTTGAAGTATTAGCCAGAGCAATTCGACAACAAAAGGAGATCAAGGGGATACAAATTGGAAAAGAGGAAGTCAAAATATCACTTTTTGCAGATGATATGATAGTATATATAAGTGACCCTAAAAATTCTACCAGAGAACTCCTAAACCTGATAAACAGCTTCGGTGAAGTAGCTGGATATAAAATAAACTCAAACAAGTCAATGGCCTTTCTCTATACAAAGAATAAACAGGCTGAGAAAGAAATTAGGGAAACAACACCCTTCTCAATAGTCACAAATAATATAAAATATCTTGGCGTGACTCTAACTAAGGAGGTGAAAGATCTGTATGATAAAAACTTCAAATCTCTGAAGAAAGAAATTAAAGAAAATCTCAGAAGATGGAAAGATCTCCCATGCTCATGGATTGGTAGGATCAACATTGTAAAAATGGCTATCTTGCCAAAAGCAATCTACAGATTCAATGCAATCCCCATCAAAATTCCAACTCAATTCTTCAACGAATTGGAAGGAGCAATTTGCAAATTTGTCTGGAATAACAAAAAACCTAGGATAGCAAAAAGTCTTCTCAAGGATAAAAGAACTTCTGGCGGAATCACCATGCCAGACCTAAAGCTTTACTACAGAGCAATTGTGATAAAAACTGCATGGTACTGGTATAGAGACAGACAAGTAGACCAATGGAATAGAATTGAAGATCCAGAAATGAACCCACACACCTATGGTCACTTGATCTTCGACAAGGGAGCTAAAACCATCCAGTGGAAGAAAGACAGCATTTTCAACAATTGGTGCTGGCACAACTGGTTGTTATCGTGTAGAAGAATGCGAATCGATCCATACTTATCTCCTTGTACTAAGGTCAAATCTAAGTGGATCAAGGAACTTCACATAAAACCAGAGACACTGAAACTTATAGAGGAGAAAGTGGGGAAAAGCCTTGAAGATATGGGCACAGGGGAAAAATTCCTGAACAGAACAGCAATGGCTTGTGCTGTACGATCGAGAATCGACAAATGGGACCTAATGAAACTCCAAAGTTTCTGCAAGGCAAAAGACACCGTCAATAAGACAAAAAGACCACCAACAGATTGGGAAAGGATCTTTACCTATCCTAAATCAGATAGGGGACTAATATCCAACATATATAAAGAACTCAAGAAGGTGGACTTCAGAAAATCAAATAACCCCATTAAAAAATGGGGCTCAGAACTGAACAAAGAATTCTCACCTGAGGAATACCGAATGGCAGAGAAGCACTTGAAAAAATGTTCAACATCCTTAATCATCAGGGAAATGCAAATCAAAACAACCCTGAGATTCCACCTCACACCAGTCAGAATGGCTAAGATCAAAAATTCAGGTGACAGCAGATGCTGGCGAGGATGTGGAGAAAGAGGAACACTCCTCCATTGTTGGTGGGAGTGCAGGCTTGTACAACCACTCTGGAAATCAGTCTGGCGGTTCCTCAGAAAACTGGACATAGTACTACCGGAGGATCCAGCAATACCTCTCCTGGGCATATATCCAGAAGATGCCCCAACAGGTAAGAAGGACACATGCTCCACTATGTTCATAGCAGCCTTATTTATAATAGCCAGAAGCTGGAAAGAACCTAGATGCCCCTCAACAGAGGAATGGATACAGAAAATGTGGTACATCTACACAATGGAGTACTACTCAGCTATTAAAAAGAATGAATTTATGAAATTCCTAGCCAAATGGATGGACCTGGAGGGCATCATCCTGAGTGAGGTAACACATTCACAAAGAAACTCACACAATATGTATTCACTGATAAGTGGATATTAGCCCCAAACCTAGGATACCCAAGATATAAGATATAATTTGCTAAACACATGAAACTCAAGGAGAATGAAGACTGAAGTGTGGACACTATGCCCCTCCTTAGATTTGGGAACAAAACACCCATGGAAGGAGTTACAGAGACGGAGTTTGGAGCTGAGATGAAAGGATGGACCATGTAGAGACTGCCATAGCCAGGGATCCACCCCATAATCAGCATCCAAACGCTGACACCATTGCATACACTAGCAAGATTTTATTGAAAGGACGCAGATGTAGCTGTCTCTTGTGAGACTATGCCGGGGCCCAGCAAACACAGAAGTGGATGCTCACAGTCAGCTAATGGATGGATCATAGGGCTCCCAATGGAGGAGCTAGAGAAAGTAGCCAAGGAGCTAAAGGGATCTGCAACCCTATAGGTGGAACAACATTATGAGCTAACCAGTACCCCGGAGCTCTTGACTCTAGCTGCATATATATCAAAAGATGGCCTAGTCGGCCATCACTGGAAAGAGAGGCCCATTGGACTTGCAAACTTTATATGCCCCAGTACAGGGGAATACCAGGGCCAAAAAGGGGGAGTGGGTGGGCAGGGGAGTGGGGGTGGGTGGATATGGGGGACTTTTGGTATAGCATTGGAAATGTAAATGAGTTAAATACCTAATAAAAAATGGAAAAAAAAAAAAAAAAAGAAAACAAAGTCAGGTAAAAAAAAAAAAAAGAAAAAAAAAAAGAAAAGTAACCAAGAACTACAATGACAAGGACACTGTATGGGCTGAGAAATACCAAGCTCAGACCTTGGGTATCAGAGATAGCTTCTTAGAAGAAATACTACATACCCCAAGCCACACATGTGCTGGTAGTATGAGCTGATAGACAAAGATGAGACCCATAGGCATGAAAATATAGACTTTTTTTTAGGAATGCCATACTCCAATAATATGAGTGGTGCTCCTGATAATCATTCCAAAAATAATCTTTCAGAATAACTTCTACCCTTGCTATCTAGTGCTTAAGATAACACGAGGCTATGTGTATGATTTTACATGTGAACATGGGGTGTTTAACGTTTTCACCTTACCTACTTCCTGCTTTGTTCATACCCTTTGGTACAAAATGGGAATCAACGTAAGGGAAGAATGAATGGCAGGAAGGTGAGGCAGAACATAGAAAAAAGAGAGACACCATTAGCCAGGAGACAACAAGACAAAGTGTTCTTGGACATAAGAAGGTGTTTCTATCATCATCAGAAAAGCTTCAGTTGACAGAGCGATTACAGTTTCGTTTTGGAAAGAGCATACAGAACACATTGTGAAGAATAGGTCTGGAAAGCTTAGAGTTAAGCTGTGAGCTTATTGCTTGGTGTGTATCTGAGGCAGATATAAAAAGAAATGGGTAAGACCTATTAATCAGTTCCATAAGGAGGTAGAGAAAGATGAAGCTCCTCAGAATGATCAGCAGGTCTCTGCACGGGGCAGCCAGATCTATCATATAGAAAAATAATCTCTTCGTTTCTGGAAAGGCAAGAAGAAAGGGCAGGTTTGATTATAAGAATGGTGAATTTATAATGACTATAGACTATGACTTGGGTATATCTTTGAGAAAATTCTTAATAGGATATAAAAGACTGTGAGCCATCAGAACATACCCCCTGAAAGTACAACTACAAAGCCAGCTTACACCAAGTCTCAAAGGTGCCTCTTGTAAGCCAGTGCTAATCAGTTTATAAACTGAGAATAGAATCATTGAGGGATACATTATAGCTCTGAAAAAAAAAAAACACATTATCTTCAGAGATTGTAAAAGACAAAGGGATGCGGAAAGAACCTAATGAGAAGATCTATAGGTCTCTATATCCTGAGTTCATTTGCAGCTCATTGCTGATAAGGTTAGGAAGAACTTTGTGTTGCTAGTTTTCTTTGTGTATTTTAGAGTAAAAACCACACAGAGTAGACAACGTGATCAATTGACTCAATTCCTTGTGCCATATAGTTTTACATAAAGAATTGCCTTCCACTTCCAATTTAAGTTGGCTTACTGTGGTGGGTAAAGCTTCATAAGAGACCCTTATTTCCTTATGAAGGATATTAACATTTCCAAATTATCATCCTGTGAACTAAAGAGAGAGAGATCATGTTCCTTGGATGTATTTTGTTTGGGTAGTTTAATATTCAAACAATGTTTTAAAAAGAAGTTTAATTAACAAGTGTTTCTTTTAGTTACAATGTAACCTTTGGCATGAGTTGTCTTTCACTGTACCTAATTCTGGCATTTCTGTTAATGTGCAGAACCTTTCTGGAAGGATTTGATAAGTTGCTTTTACTATCCATTGCCACGATTAACACACATACTAGGTAGAGAAGAAGACAAATGGGGGAATAAAGGAACAGTTTTTAAACATTTTAAACATTAGCAGGATGAATATTTTTATCAATCTTTGAAAAATGATTTGATAATAAAAAATCAATTCCACATTTTGCCAGGTAACAGAGGGAACTGCATGATCAAATGAAAAATGTGAATAAGTAAAACAGTTTTAAGAATGTAAGGTAGTAGTGCACTAAGAACATTTTCCAGGAAGAGTGGAAAGCCTCCATATGCTGTGGAAAGGGTCTTGACATATCTGAGACAGCAGAGACTCAAGGAAGTGATGCCACAGAAAAGTATCTCAAGTTTCAGAGTATCTTGGGCACAGTATCACTGCACAGTTGGAGTAAGTTTGATTAAAAAAAAAAAGCAAATTATGTCATTTAGATGGCAGTAATATTTTACCTCCATTTTGAACCTGAGATGCCATTGAAATCTCCATTCATTACACGTTTGAACAATGCTTGCTAATTCTGTGAATCTCCTAGTAAGCGCAACCCCCACTCTTTGTAGCAGCTCTCACACTCAGTCTTTCTTTGTCTAAGATTATTCCTTCAGCTTAGATCCAAACCAGCAAAATAGCCAACTCCAGACAATTACAGCTGACTAAGCAGTATATTGCCCTGTATCTTTTTACTTAGTTATTGTTCCATTTTTCCTTACTGCATCTTCCTCCTAAAGTAAGAGGTATCATCTCAGGACCCCCAAGACCAAGTTCTCAGCACAAAGGAGATTTATTTGTCCCAGAAGGACAGAGGGCAGGTGTGATGGTTTGTATATTCTCGGACCAGGGAGTGGCACCATCTGGAGGTGTGGCCTGGTTGGAATAGGTGTGCCACTGTGGGTGTGGGCTTAAAACTCTCATCCTAGTTGCCTGGAAGTCAATCTTCCACTAGTAGCCTTTGGATGAAGACATGGAACTCTCAGCTCCTCCTGCACCATGCCTGCCTGGATGCTGCCATGCTCCCACCTTGATGGTAATGGACGGAACTCTGAACCTGTAAGCCAGCCCAATTAAATATTGTTTTTTATAAGATTTGCCATGGTTATGGTGTCTGTTCACAGCAGTAACACCCTAACTAATACAGCAGGGAATAAGAGACAAAGCTAGGAGATAGAGCATGAGGGAGAAAGGGGAGGAAACAAGGGAGGGGGAAGGAACATTTGTCACAGGGTACTGCCTCTAGATAAAGAGAGACAGACATGGGCCCACAGAAAAGTGGCGGTTTATAAGAGTACAAAGGGCTGTTCCAGGATAAAGTGTTTCTTTTTAATTGAGCATGTTAATTGGGTGAGACAAAGGGGGCTTTCAATAACTAGACTTCAATTCTTTGATAGCTGAACCTTGGATTAGCCTCAGAAGGAAGAACTGGCCAAATAAGGGGATAGACCTTGGAACTCAGCTTCAGGAATATAAATTAATGGCTTTTGGCAAGACAATGGAGTAGGAGAGAAGAGTAAGGCATATCAGAGCTATGTTTGCCATGCTCAGGCTGGCTTGGTTCCTTTTACCTCCAGTGTCTTATGTAACCTTTACTGGATGAAACAGTCCCCTGAAGAAATGTGGACTGAAACTGGGTAGTGGGCTTGGATTGCCATTCAAATAGTATGGAATGGATAAATCAACTTTAACTCCTTAGGATTTATCTTGGATAACAAAGGATATGTATCATTTGGAAGTTTTCTGCCTTAGATGACAGAGTACCAGTCTAAGGGTCATATGCCAACTTTATGAGGTTTAAACATTACTACGGCTAGACCAGAAGCAAGACAAGCAGAAATAATACAATTTATGTCAAATGAATGGAAAATTTTTTTATAGTCAGAGCATAGGTCATGTGTTCATCTTTGAGACTTGATCCTTGTACTGGCTACCTTTATGTCAATTTGACTCAAGGTAGAATCATCAGAGAGCAGGGAGACTTAGTTGAAAAAAATGCCTCCATAAAGCATTTTACACATGGCTCCAACTGCATAGGTAGCAGAGTATTACCTTATCCAGCATCAATGGGAGGGGAAGCCTTTGGTCCTGTGAAGATTTGATGTTCCAGTGCAGGGTTATGCTAGGGCAGGTGGGGAAACACCCTCATAGAAACAGGAGGGAGAGGGGATGGGATAGGAGTTTTCAGAGGGGAACGAGGGAAGGGGGAATAACATTTGAAATGTAAATAAATGAAATAATCAATAAAAAAGAAGGAGAAAAACAAACACAAAAACCCACATCAGTTGTTCCGATTTGATTAGCAAGTGAGTTGATGGCAGATTGTGGTAGGATGCATTAAAAATAAGGCTTGAGGAATAGAGCCACAGTGTAGCTCTGGTGACAGTGTTGCTGGTCATCATCAGTAAGGTGTTGTTTGTCATCCTGTGTCCTCCTAGGCAGGTTGAAGATGTATAATCTTCCTGTGCTCTCCACCGTTCAGTAGCATGTTTATAATAACCCAGTGTTTGGAAGCTAGAATAAGCACTTTTTCCTGTTGAGAACAAGTTGTTCCACTTTGGAATTTAAAAGGTTTGCCAGGGATAAATAGTAACTTAGACCAGGAAAAGAAATTAAATCCCACACTCTGGATATTATCTTTCAGGTAAATAGTAATTCATTACACTAGTAAGGGTGGTAGTAAAGTGGATTAAAATAGTAACTGAACATTTCCATGTTTACTCATTTCAACATATAATGTTATAAATTCTCTCGTCTCTGCACATATACCTACAGATGATACATTTAAAATATAGAATTGATTGGAGTAGGGGATACCCAGGCATCTTGGGGAAATAAAAGATAACTCTAGGTGTGGCTATTGTGACAGCATTTTTGGAAAAGATTAGCAGTGAGATTGGTGAATTGTATGAAGAATCTATCCCTATCTTGTATGATTGGCATCATATGAATGAGAGGTGTCTGGGCTCTATTTTGAACTGAGATATTTGCCTTTATCTTTACATCGTGTCTCTTGGTTTTCTAGATTATGGGCTCTGGAGAGAACTAATACATTGATCTCTTACCTTCATGACTTTGTGTTTCCTATTCAAGTATGCCATTGGGTTTCTTGGTTCTAAAGTTTGTAGAAAGTGGATTGTGGGGCTTTTCAAATAAACTTTCTCTCTCTCTCTCTCTCTCTCTCTCTCTCTCTCTCTCTCTCTCTCTCTGTGTGTGTGTGTGTGTGTGTGTGTGTGTGTGTGTGTGTAAAAGAGTGATATAGTTGTTAATATAGATACAATTTCAGCAAGTAAATATCATAAACATTAATTCACAATCACAAGTCGTCCCTTGTACTATGTTTTAAAATTATTCAAGCATGGTTATTTTCTTAAAAAAAAACTTGAAGTTGATATTTACATGTCAAATTAAACAATCTTCAAAATTTGTCCTAAGAAGCACCTAGAGCTTTCACTAAAAATGTATTGATCTTTCTCATAGGTATCTCTGACTTTGGGAATCAATCTCTGGTACAGTGGCTCAAAGCTTTTGTTAAATTTTGAAATCCAAGAAGAGAGAGAGAGAGAGAGAGAGAGAGAGAGAGAGAGAGAGAGAGAGAGGGAGGGAGGGAGGGAGGGAGGGAGGGAGGGAGGAAGGAAGGAAGGAAGGAAGGAAGGAAGGAAGGAAGGAAGGAAGGAAGGAAGGAAGGAAGGAAAGAAGAAAGAAAAGAAGGAAGGGGAGCGAGGCAGTGAGTGTGCTCATTGCATGTTGGGTTAAGCTCCAGATACTTTGGTTTAGCATTCAGTGTAGTTTGGATATTTAGATTTTAAAATATCCTTTAGAGGATTCCTGGGCAGAGAAAATCAGGAAACATTGTTCAATGAAATCAAGGCAGAAATTAATTGCTTGGCAAGACTGTCAGTTCTGTTTTGCCACCAGGCATTCTTAAAAAACCTTAACGTCTCAAGGTATCTTTAGATTATTTACATATTTACGTATTTATTTATTTATTTATTTATTTATTTATTTATTTATTGTGTTACAACCCCTGCCTCCTTGTGATGTACGCAATGCATCTTCAACTCACTTACTGCTGCATCACATTATATTCCTTTAATGGTGCACCCACTGTGGCACTTGTGTCCTACACCTAGACAGAGTGGGTTGCCATTTTTGAGAGAAGAGATCAGGAATTTGCACTTTTAAAAATCTGGATAATTCCTATCTACACATGTGTTCTAAAAATATCTTAAAAAACTTCACAGAACCCACAGAAAGAGAAAATGATCAATTATAGAGGTTCAGAGGGTAAACAATCCTCTCCTGCCATTTTTCTCATTTTTTTAGTAAGCACCATTACACTCAACTTTTGTCCATGGATTCTGGAGGTTGAATTTAGGTTCTTGAGGCTAACACTTAACACACTATAAACCTTTTTAACCTACATTTATGTCTACATTCAGCCCACTTTATTTCTTAGGTAACAATGCATCTACATTAAGTCAGAAGTCACACACATTTTTCATGTGTAAGGTTTCTATAGAATATCATAGCTTTATGTTATAAAAATGCGATGTGATTGAGAGAAAAATGGGGAAGGAGAGACAGGTGGATTACTGGAGTTCACTAGCCTACTTGGTAAGTTCTGAATCAGTGTAAGACTTTATCTCAAAAACCAATGTGGTTGGATCTTGAGGAATAGCTTGGAGGTTGTTGCCTGTCATTTGAATGCACATGAGCATACACATACAAAAGAGATGAGCTGGTTAGGTTTATCAACTTGCTACAAACAGAAGTCACCTGGAAAAAAAGTAACCTTAGTTGGGGAATTGCTTATATCAGATTGACCTATGCACACGTTTGTGTGGAATATGCTTTATTTGTGATTGATGTGGGAGAGCACTGCCTACCCTAAGGCTGTGTCTTGTAAGCCAAATAAACCCGTCCTTTCCACAAGTTGTTTTTGGTCAGTGTTTAATTACAACAACAACAAAACCAAACTAGGGCATAAGACATTTAAACCGATACTAAGATAAATGGCACAATATTGAATATTTTATATAAAATATTCACTTACTTATTTAACGTATATCTACACCACTAGATTCTGAGGACCTAGCAGGACCTTCATATTGTTGTGGGTCTCAAAGAGCTAGTACATGGATATAAGCCATCTAGCACTTAAGCAATCATTTGCAAATCAAATGAAAACTGTATCAGTCATTAAAGAATCTTAGATTATGAAAAACTGAAACATTTATCTGATTTGCACAGTAAGAGCATAAAGATAAAAATCTTACTATTAGTGCTACAGTAATCTTGCAATACAAAAGGAGCTCACTTCTATATACATATTTTACATGTTAAAAGTTATATTTTTAATCACCTTGTCAAATACAACAACAAAAATATATCCTGTTATTTATGGGTATTACATATATATGCATGTATGTATGTATGTATGTATGTACCTACCTACACATCTACCTAATTATCTATTTCATCTATATAGTCTATCAATCTACACTATCTACTTATCTGTCTGTCTGTCTATCTGTCTACCTATCTAACTACCTACATTAGAATGGAAAAGAATATTCATCGATGTCTAACTGCTGGTGTATCAAAATGCAGATTCCAATTTGAGAGTTTATAAGCTTTAAGGTGTATTTCTATTTACTTACCTTTTGCTTCTCAGTGTTATTGTCACTGATATTGTTTAGTAAAGATAAGCAATCTTTTTACAGAGATTAGTAAAATGTTCTAAATTTAATTCAGCTGCCATCACATAGGATGTGTATCATTTGGCTGCTTATATCTGATTAGGTCAACTTGCCTTAGTTGTAAAACTGGAACACCATTAACACGATGGAGTTGCAAAAAAGAAAAAGCAACTTGCTAATATAAACATAGAAGTCAGAGCACAGGGAAATGTGTAGGCGGAGGTAACCAGTAGTCACTTATTTTTAAGACAGTACCTTGATTATTTTTTTTAAGCAATATTTCTGACTACATTGTAAATCCCCAATTCTCTACCAGGGAAATTTTAGGTTTATAGTAACATATATGGAATGGGAGATATATATTTTAAACAAGTAGGTAATGAAATTTCACTATTTTTATTTTACTAATGCATCATGTTATTATATTTCCTGTCCCTATCAATACAAATTATCATGTTCTTTAGTGGCCTAGTGGTTAGCATTTAGTGTTCTTATAGAGAACACACAACTTAGATGGAGATACAGACAACACAAAGTTCTAATGAGGTAGAATTGAAGTATATAAGGGCTATCACAGGGGAAGCTTGGAAGCCTTTGGTTTTTGTTTTGTTTTGTTTTGTTTCCGCAAAAGAGAACCCTAAGTTAAGACAATAATGGGTACTCATGTAAAAATTGCTGAGATGAGAGGCAAACATTGTCCTATGTGCATATGTTTACAAATATGTTTATGGTATATGGGTACACTTGTTTGTGAGCATGAATGTGCCCATGCACGTCTGTGAAGAGCCCAGCAGAAACTGTTCTAACACACACTTCCTTATTTATTTGACACAGATCTCTCATTCAACCTGAAGCCAGGTTGGCAGCCCCAAGCTCCACCTAGCCTCCTGTTTTGGTTTTTCCCAGCACTGGGGTTAGAAGCCTCTAAGTATCTACAGCAGGCCCCCTACATGGCTATTGAGGATTTTAATTTTAGGACCTCATGTTTGCTAATACTGTTGTCCACTGAGCCATGTCCTCAGCTTTCCTTAGACTTAAAAAAAAAAAAGAAACTTAAAACTGAAAGATTTGCAGGTTAAGTGATATCAGTGACCATGGACAACCCACATTGTTGGGTAGTAAGATTTAGTTGCATGCTTCCTTTCCAGTTTTGCAGGGAACTGAATGAGGTGCTGAGTTAAAACAAAGTGTATACTTGTTGCAGAGTGCCTTTCTGTGGCTTTTCATCATTATAGCACAGGGTATGTCTGTGTAATTTGCACTGTAGGAATAGATTGTCATGTGCTGTTTGAGCTCATTGAGTCGCTGGCACTGAAAGTAGGATTGCCCTCTGGCTCCTTCAGATCCAAGCATGTTTGTGTTGAGAGACCCTGAGACTTCTTGACTCAGGATGGGCTGTTCATCCTAACTGTGAGACAGAGAAGGAAAACAAGTGCAAAGCAATCCAACAATAAAAACACTGAACCCTTGAAAATGGCTAAACTGTTTACAGTAGTGCCCACCCTAGGATATAAAAATGTCTACCACAGGCAATAGAAGTAGGAAGTTTTCCCATGGCCAAACTCATCCATGGACCGAAAGCTCAACTGGGAACTACAGCGGACTGCCTCAACTTCCCCAGTTGGTTTCTGCTGAATGCTTGTGAGGTTATGATTTGGAAAATGTTACTTTTATGTTGTTATTTGTTCTTTCTTTGATGCCTCACCCAATGCTGTTCTGCTTGGTGCAGGACATTAGCAACTGGAAACTTCAGCTGACTGCTTCAATTGCTCATATATAACATACTATGGCATACTTTCAGAATTCTGCCCTATGTCTCATGTATGTGTATATATATATGTATATATATATATATATATATATATATATATATATATATACATATATACATATATACACACATATATATGTGTGTGTGTGTGTGTGTGTGTATGACACATGTATTATTTATAGCAGATTAGCACACAGCTGTACATTCCTAGATCAGTAGCATTGGGATAAGGCTTCAAACCAGGTCGTACTCCATTTTCTCTGTTTTGACTTTTAGCTACAACTGTACATCTTATGTGCCAAAGTTGAGAGAACTATTGCTACGAATATCTCTGCAGAGTAAAACTTCAGCATTAGATAGCTGTAGCATATTTTTCTGCTTCTTTCTCCATGGAAGTAACTTAATTTCATAAATAGTTTAAATTTTTGTGTTTTGCTTCCACATACAATATCACATACATTATATGCTATTTGATATCATTGGCAGGATACCTAGCATCTTTGCTCAAATCCAGTCCCACACTTATTTATCTCTTATTTTAAGCCATTAAATCATGCCCTGTATATATAATAGGAATGAATGACAATAGTCCTTCATTCTTTCATCACTCTTAAACTCCCATAAGCATAAACATAGTTTATAATACATTCTGTGAAAGGGGAAATATATCAATATACAAATGTAGATACACATATGTGTTCAAGCACCTGTTGAGCAGAAACCAACATAGATATAGCTCTATGGAATAGCTCTGTGGAATAGATAGCTCTAAACCACAGACATTATGAATCTCTTAAATTTAGTAGAGATTTATAAAACTGCAAAAAATAACTAATCATGATAGCCTCAAAATATACTTAATTTATTAAGTAATTAAATAAACACTTAGAAAGCTGAAGCCATTCATTTTTAAATTCACTTAATTAGACAGATGGCAGAACTATGTTCATCTCCTAGCCCCAATAAAACCAACAAATACTCAGCATGTGTCAAACATCCTTTCTATGAATGTAGTGCAATTTCCAGTTCCTTGGGAATGCACAATTTAGTATAGTTTCTAACTTTCCATAGTTTTCCACTGTATTATGTGTCCTTGTGACAAAGACACACCATTCTGAGATAGCCAGAGTGATGTATTATAGAAAGATGTGGTATGCTCTAATATAAACAGAAAAGCTAAAATAACTTTACCTGATGCAAATTAACAATACAATGTAAAGTAAAGAACAAACAATTAATAAATGAAAAGGAGACCCTTGAAAGATCTATTACAAAAAATATTGTGTTAGAATAGAAAAAAGCATCACATTAGCATAAGTAATGCATCCAAATACTGCATCCTTATACTTGCTTCCAAAATATCAAATTCTCCTTAACTATTTTACACTCACCTTTTAAATCTTATGTTTAGTTAAGGACAGGAATATCTTCACATATAAGAGGTATACTCAAATATAGCACCATCCCTGTCTTTGTTTATGAGTCTCCTTTCTAGCAGATGTAGCTACAATTAAATAGGACAGGGCTCTTAGATACAGTACACTTACTCACATCTTAGATACAATACACCTACCCTGTTTAGTAAGCATATTTGGTAAGACTTGCAAGAGGACACTTAAACTTTTAAATAGACATGGACTTCTAATCACTTACTTCAGTAATTATAACATCTACAGTTCAGAGAAATAATGTTCTTAACTCTTGAGGGCTCTGCCAAGCAAGGCTGTGATTAAGTATTCTATGACCTTTTCACTGTTACACTACTCCTGCATGTCAGCTCCAAGGACATAAATGTAATTATGGATATCTGTGATCTACATTGCTTATAAAAACTCGTGAAGCTTCCCACAGAAAAGTGAGTCTTGGAAAATTACAGTAGCAGGCAGGACACAACATAGGTTCATTATAAAATAGGCAGTATCTCCCTGGCTGAGTTTGCAAATACTCTTTCAGAAGGCGTACATTTCTTTTTTTATTAGATATATTCTTTAATTCATTTCAAATTTTATCCCCTTTCCTCAATTCTCCTCTGAAAACCCCTCTATCATATGTGTACCCCTGCTTACTAACCCACCACACCTCCTTCCCTTGTCCTGGTATTTCTCTAAACTGGGACATCAAGCCTTCACAAGACCAAGGGTCTCTTCTCTCATTAATGTCCCACAAGGCCATCCTCTGCTACACATGTATCTGAAGCATTGAGTCCCTCCTTGTGTACTCTTTGGTTGGTGGTTTAGTTCCCGGGAGCTCTTGGGGTACTGGTTTGGTTCATACTGTTGTTCCTTCTATGGGGCTCCCATCAGTTCCTTGGATTCTTTCTCTAGTTCCCCCATTGAAGACCTTGTGCTCAGTCCAAAGGATGGCTGTGAACATCCACTTCTATATTTACCAGGCACTGACAGAGCCTCTCAGGAGATAGCTGTATCATGCTCCTGTCAGCAAGCACTTCTTGGCAACCACAATAGTGTCTGGGCTTGGTAACTGTATATGGGATGGATCCCAAGGTGGGATGGTCAATGGATGGCCTTTCCTTCAGTTTCTGCTCCAGACTTTGTCTCGGTATATCCTCCCATGGATATTTTGATCTCCCGTCTAAGAAGGACCAAAGTATCCACACTGTGGTCTTCCTTCTTCTTGAGCTTCATGTGAATTGTATCTTGGGTATTCTAAATTTCTAGGCCAATATCCAGTTATCAGTGAGTGCATACCATATGTGTTCTTTTGTGATTGGGTTACATCACTCAGGATGATATTTTCTAGTTCCATCCACTTGCCTAAGAACTTCGTGAATTCATCATTTTTAATAGCAGAGTAGTACTTCATTGTATAAATGTACCATTTTTTTTAATCCATTCCTCTGTTGAAGGACATCTGGGTTCTTTCCGGCTTCTGGCTATTATAAATAGGGCTGCTATGAACATAGTGGAGCAGGGGTCCTTATTACACGCTGGAGCATCTTTTGGGTAAATGCCCAGGAATGGTATAGCTGGGTCCTCAGGTAGTACTATATCCAATTTTCAGAGGAACTGCCAAACTGATTTCCAGAGTAGTTGTACCAGCTTGCAAGCCAACTAGCAATGGAGGAGTGTTTCTCTTTCTCCTTTCTCCACATCCTCACCAGCATCTGCTGTCACCTGAGTTTTTTATCTCAGCCATTTTGATTGGTTAGGGGTGGAATCTTCAGTTGTTTTGGTTTGCAGTTCCCCAATGACCAAGGATGTATAACATTTCCTTAGGTTCTTCTTGTCCACTTGATATTCCTCAGTTGAGAATTCTTTGTTTAGCTCTGGACACTGTTTTTAATAGGGTTATTTGATTATCTGTAGTCTAACTTCTTGAGTTCTTGTATATATTGAATATTAGCCCTCTATTACATGTAGGATTAGTAATGATCTTTTCCAATCTATTGGTTGCTGTTTTGTTCTATTGACAGTGTCCTTTGCCTTACAGAAACTTTGCAGTTTTGTGAGCTACTCATTTGTCAATTATTGATCTTAGAGCATAAGCATATTTTCTGTTCAGGATATCTTCCCCTGTGCCCATGTGCTGGAGGTTCTTCCCCACTTTCTCTTCTATTACTTTCAGTTTATCTGGTTTTACGTGGAGGTTCTTGATCCATTTGGACTTGAGCTTTTACAAGGAGATAAGAATGGATCTATTCGCATTCTTCTATATGCTAACTGCCAGTTGAACCAGCACCATTTGTTGAAAATGCTGTTTTCCCCACCACCACCACTCCCCCACTGGATGGTTTTAGCTCCTTTATCAAAGATCAAGTGACTATAGGTGTGTGAGTTTATTTCTGGGTCTTCAGTTCTATTCTATTGATCTATCTGCCTGTCACTGTATCAATACCATGCAGTTTGTTTGTTTGTTTGTTTGTTTTAATCACGATTGCTCTGTAGTACAGCTTGAGGTCAGACATGGTGATTCCCCATAATGTCTTTTATTGTTGAGAATAGTTTTCACTATCCTAGTTTTGTTTTGTTGTTGTTGTTATTTCAGATGAATTTGGAAATTGCTCTAACTCTATGAAGAATTGATTTGGAATTTTGATGGGGATTTCACTGAATCTGTAGATTACTTTCAGCAAGATGGCCATTTTTACTATATTAATCTTACCAATCCATGCACATGGGAGATTTTTCCATCTTCTGAGATCTTAGATTTCTTTCTTCAGAGACTTGAAGTTTGTTTATTTGAGATTGATCATATCATGCAATTACCCAGAGGCCTTTATTAACTACATGTTATGTCTCAAACATCCATAATAAATGTCATTAATACTAGGTATCTCACTTCAAATTTCTATTAAAAAATACAAGTTTTCTGTTTTGTAAAAAGCTTATATATAACAGTAAAAATAGGTTCTGTTTGAATATATATATGATTTCCTATTTTAAAGACTGATTTTTATTATTTTTACTTATGTGTCTCTCTGTGTAATATATGCTACATGTATAGAGGCACCTGTGCCTGAAAGAATAGGGTGCTGTAGCCCCTGGAGTTGTGGTTTCAGGTAGTTGTGAAGCACCTGGCATATATGTTGGAAACAGAACTTGGGTCCTCTGGTGGAGAAACAAGCAGGCAGATTTGCTGAGCCATCTCTATAGGCTTAGAAGTTCCCATTTAGGAAACTTTCTAAAACATACTACTAAACAAGATATGCATATAAGATATGTCTAGTAGTCATTGCATTTTGACCAAATTATGGCCTTATTCAACATAACTATTTATCCAGTTTTTTGGTTTTGTTTTGTGTTCTCTCAAAATGGCACCAGTTGCTAACAACCAAATTTGCAGACAGAAAGCAGACTTCATAGAACATAGACATCTTTTTAGAATCACATCACAGGTTGTGATGGCCAAGGTTCTCCAAGATTAGATTTGATTTTTATTTAAAGTTAAATATTAAAGTAATTAAGTATTTTGGGGCACCTTTACCAATTAATGTAACTAAGCCCAACAATCCTGTCTTTATCACAATTATTATAGACACTGTCTTTGTATTATTTCATGGACTCCTTTCCAAGTTACTCATTTCCAACATTTCAACAGAATTTTGACTCTGTTTACTGTGATATGTCAAGTCTAGGGAAGAATTTCAACAGCTAAAAGCTCACAACGAAAATAGCTTCCCTCTACTTCACTGACTGATCTCTGGAGCTCATTTGGCCACTGAGAAATAAGAAATCTACTGAGAATGTTCTAATAAAAGTATTCCTGTATTAGAAAGAATAAAGCATAAAATATTGGTTTATATCTGCTTCTTGTATTCTCCTGGTTACCATGTATGCAGCAAAGGTAAACGTACCGAAACCACAAAAGCAAAACACATAAAACCCATAATAGTGATGGCTCTGTAAGTCCATGCACAAGGCTACAAACCTCCAGGTGTCTTCTCATAAGAGGTAAAATTCCTACTACTTCTGCTATTTTTTAATGGAAATACAATATCTGTAGATGAAAAAATCCTTTCTGGTATAATAGACAGGTAGCATGCTCCATCCCTCAGGAGATCATAAAATGTATTTTGACAATCTTCAATGATACTGACTTCATAGTTATCAGAATTAGATTTACTACATTTGACTAAACATGCATCTCCTAGTGTCAGATATTGTTAATATTGTGTTATGACTTATCTAACACAGTTTTACTATTTGTTGTGTATTTTCTCTAGTTTGCTTTAAACATTTTACACTGCTATAAAAAGTCAAATATCCATAATATTGCATGCATTCTTTACTATTTTGGAAATTTTAAAATCTTCTTTCCTGCTAAGAGATTATACTATTAATTCAAAATCCTCTTAATAGACTCATATGTCCTCCTGTATATGTTTGCAAGGAAAAGAGGTGCTATTATTGGTATTTACAAGAAATTCACATTCAAATGACAATTAATTTAGGAGAAATATCTAGTTGCAGAGTTATAACTACATGAAGGAGGGCAGAGTGCCATTGGAAAGCCATCAAAACACAATGTATTTCAAGACAGGATTTTAAAAATGGAAACAGAAATATATTTTAAAGTTTAATTTTATTTCTATCACCCAGCACACTGCCAAGCTTAGACACTTATCCATGCTGCTGAGAACACTGAGTGTGGGTTACACTCAATGCAGGCTATAGCTTGGGGAAATTTAACTAAATGCTAATGATCTTCTATTTTGTTCATTGTCTTTCTGTCCAACTGATAGAAAAAAAATGATGGTGAATGAATTTTACCCACACTGCAAGGCATGCAAACACATATATTTGTGGGGATTTTAGTGGAAGAAGTGGGTCTACTTGCTCTTTCTTCAGCTTTGATTGTCAGTACTATGCATTACCCGTTCTCATCATCATATCCCTTTTATTCCTTAAAACTTTTCACGGACACCATGGCACATGCAAATGTCTAAAGTTGAAAAGACCTGCTTAATCCTCCTGACTCTAGCTGAACTGGAAGTCATGTGAGATCTGTGCTGTGTCAGGAAGATATTACTCTCTAGGAAATAAAGTGGCCACATGCGTTTTAGTTTTTCATCCCTTTCCTCCACGTTTTAGCAGACTGTGAACCAGCTAGTGTTGTAGGCACTGAAGGAACAACAGGAAACACGACCAAATGTTCCTTGTGAATATACTTTCATCCTTTCTTTAAAGGGAGTTTATAAGAGAGTAAATGCAGAAAGTATTTTTTTACCGAATTAATTTGTGAAAACTAGAAGCCCTTGATGTTACACAAGGGCAGTGTATACATTTCCAAGACTCAATAGCATGTCACGGACTTATGATGGCAGATGTTTAATTAACATTACATGTTATAAAACTCTTGAAATGGAATTGTAGGGAGATATTGTGAATGGTTCCAAATGTTTTAGAAGGCACACTCAGTACCTGGAGAATTTTCACAACTTACATGTTTATAATTTCAACACAGAAGATAACAGTAATCTTTTGGTATTGTACTGTATCATACTACTTCTTTCATTCTTTCTCTCTTTCTCTCTCTCTCTCTCTCTCTCTTTCTCTCTCTCTCTCTCTCTCTTTCTTTCTTTCTTTCTTTCCTTCTTTTTAAATTGAGCTTGTGGGTAAAAGGTATGGGAAGTACATCAAGGTAATAGTTTTCTAGGAATGGAATTAAAAATGAGTTATAGAAGAAACAGCAGTCCACTTTCACTTATAAATCTCCTGAGGAAGAATGACATCTATGGTCATAATAACTTCCCCCAAAGACTTCAGGTTAAGTATATCCAAAGTTATATATGTATCTAGACATCATATATGTATCTAGACATCATACTTCCTGCTTTTTCTTTCATGTGTTTTGTAAGTAGGGCTCTCTGTGTTATTTCTACTTGAAAACTTGAAAAGTGATTTTTTTTTTCAGAGAATTCAAAGGAATCAGTGGGACACTATGTGTAATAATGGATGGGCTTAATTAAGGAGAAAAACTAGAGCAGTTGCTCTAGTCAAAAGTGTCCTCTATGGTTGACCTAGATGTCTCAGTAGTTTAAGAGCACTGGTTGCTCTTCCAAAGTCCTGGTTTCAATTCCCAGCACCCACATGGTTGGTCATAACGCCCTGTCACTCTGATCCAAATCTGTGCTTTAATCTTTAAAAATCCTCAGGACCTTTTCAGCCATGCATACAAGCAAACCACCAATGCACATGAAATAAACATAAATCAAAAAAAAAAAAAAAAAAGGTCAGAAGAGTGAGTTCCAGGACAGCTAGGGTTGCACAAAGAAACCCTCTCTTAAAACCCCATCACCAAAATATTTTTGAAATAAAAAAATGCTGGAGAGGTGGCTCAGCAGTTAAAAATCTTATTCATGAATTACAACAGCTTAACTGTCAAGTGTTTGTGAAGTCTTCCTGGACACTCTTACCCAATTCTAACCTCCTCTGTATCCCTTCCATGGTTTTGTCATACCTACAGCATTACTTTGTAATTTAATGTTTCAGCTGAGTTCCTTTTGCAGCAGGAAATTGGTCTATGTTCACATTTGAGCAGGACTGCAGGTTCTGCACCTATGGACACTCGCTTGTTCATTAGGACCAAAAAGGTGAAAAGTACACTGGAAAAAAGGAATAGGTTTCAATTTTGAGATAGAAAAGTTTTAATTTTTTAGTACTAAGTACTTTAAGGTAGTCGATTTAAAGTAGATTATTCTACTATTCCCACAAAGTACTCTTCACTTCTTGACAAACTCTCTGTTTTTCTTGCCTTGAGACAGAAAGAAACTCTTTCAAAACTGCTTATAACAAGTCTAGCTCATATTAATCTCTCCTCCCTTCCCTTCTCCTTATGATGCACCTCATATTTAATTATACTTAAATAATTTATACCTATGCAATCACTTATTTTCTTAAGTGCTTGTAAGCTCCTTCTCTCTCTAAATAAGGTCAGGATCCATGAAACCCCTTGCCAAAGTTTAAGGATATAAATTGTGTACAGTTCCTATCAAACTTTATGCAAGTTGGTCTACTAGATAAATAAAACAAATCTAAAATTTGGCTTTAAGATATGCTTGGATGTGTGCTATAAGAAGACTTAGCTCAAGAGTGACTCAGAGTTATTTTAAAGAACCTACAAGAACATATTCTGCTCTAGTGTTCTGCTTCCAGGACTTGAAAAAAAATCATTAAATTTGATCTACAGGCTGGTGTTGTAGCTCAGTGGTAGAACACTTCCCTATCATGTGTGAGGTCTAAGATGCAATCCCCAGTACTATTGAGACAAAAGAATGCTTTATAAAGGTGATTAATTCTCCAACTTTTGGAATTACAGATAGACAGCACCAGATTAATATTTATTAAATGCCAAGGGCTAGGAGCTCTGTCCTGTCTTATTCATATTTTATTTTGGTACTTCTCGCAATAACTTTATGAGATAGATGTTGCCACACTCATTTTAAGATTTATTTTTATTATTTTTAATTATGTACATTATATTTTGGGGGGCATGTGCACATGAGGACAGGTCCCCGTGGAGCTCAGAGACATCAGATCTCCATAAAGCTGGAGTTCCATGTGCCAACCAACATGGTTGCTGGCAATCAAACTTAGGTCCTCTGCAAGAGCAGGACACGTTCTTAACCTCTGAGCCCTCTCTTCAGCCCAATGTCAGAGTCATTTAATGGGTAAAGAAAACAGGGCACACAGTAGTTTGCAAACACTGCTAATGAATAGTGAAACTCAGTTCAGTTCTCGGTAGTTGTGGCAAAAAGTTAATAGTTAATGATTACCAGCTAAGTTATTATTTCTTAGAATCATTGATATTTCCCATAGAAATAATGTGAGTCCAAGTCTCTAGAATTATAACAAGCCCTTAAAATTAATAATAGAATGAGTTGATGGATGTAGTATGTGTTAGGGTAAAACCCCTGCTTATTCTCTACACAGGCTGGGAAATCCCATCTCCCCTCCTTCCCTCAACCCTGCCCCACATAGAACCTGCCTCCCCTTTCTCCTACTGACTTGGAGAGAACACCAGGCTAACTTCCATCATTTCACTTCTAGTTTCTGGCAACCCACCCAAGAGGGCCCACCCAGAAGCTCAGGTTTTTACCATTATGAACGCTCCTGGCTGGCATGACATCAGTCCTCTCCTAATCGCTATAAACCTGCTTTGCTTTAGCCTAGATGATGTGACTTCACCTGTGAGATGGGTGAACCCACCTGAGAGCTACTTTCCAGCAAACCCACCTTTATCTACTTTTGATCTGTTCTAATCTGGCCTATATCTGAGTCACTGAAGGAGAGAAAAATGCCTATCAGTATGCAACAATAACAAGGCAATTTTAATTTACCCTGGCTGAAACTTCCTTCACAAATATGTTATCCAGTGCAACATTTTGTAACCTGAACTGTACGGACACTTGCTGTTAATTTGAGTGGGAACTTGAAGGATGGATTAAACATGGAAACAATGCTCCCTTCTCTGAAAAGAAATATCAAACATCATTCATTTAATCTAACCATCCTGTTGATCATATTAAGTGCCAGTTGCTAGAGTATTTTAAAACAGAGAGTGAGCTTTATTTTTATAATTTCTTTGCTTTAATAGCCAAAAGCATAATTCAATTCTAATTTATGAAAGGTCATACTAAACTTAAGTTGTGGAATGCCCTTGCAGTGCTGAGTTGTGATAAATAAGGCAACTAATAGCCAGATCGTAGATACAAAAAAAAAAAAAGATAACTACACAAAATATTATTGAATGCGTTTTTCATTATCTGCAAGTTTTACAAAAAAATTACAGCATGATCAGCTCATATACTTTTATTATCTGTTATGTTCGATACTTGTTTGCACTTTTCTAGTGCAATTTAAATAAATAAATAAACTATATTAATCTCCTTATTTCAACTTACAAAAGAAGAAAAGTGCATTATCTCCTTTGAAATAGGTATGACCTTTGGGCACTACATTTGTTAAATAGACTTAAAAAGAACAACAATATAGAGTATATTTTTCCTTTATCATTACAGAAATTTCCGGGTTTTTTTTTTGTTTGTTTTTTGTTTTGTTTTGTTTTGTTTTTTTGAGGTCCAAGTCCCAAATGTGACTCTCAAGTTGAAGCAAGGAAATAACATTGATGGCAGCCTGTTTTCATCTCTGAACATTTAAACACAAAATTTGCATGGAGACCTTTCAGATTCTGGACTTTAGGCTTGACCTGAATGATGTATATGTGTGTGTGTGTATGTATGTATGTATGTATGTATGTATGTATGTATGTATGTATGTTTGGTGTGTGTGTGGGGGTGGGGTGGGGTGGGTATAGAATAGACTGCCCAACGGGTTCCGAATAAAAGCAAAGGAACTTTTCCTATTTTCTGAAACTGTAACTTTGCCATTGACACTTAAAGGGATGGATTGGCTTCCGGTGTCTGGGGTACCGGAGGCCTCAAGCTCTTTGGGCAAAGTTGGTTTCTTGACCTGGACACCATCTTGAGTACTTCCAGTCAGAATAAGGAAGCTAGGACCCAAGCAGACAGAACTTTAACGGCCCTTTCAAAAGAAGCTCCGGTTGGCTTTTTCCTGGCGCCCCTGGCCGGCGTTTTCCGGGCTCTCCACGTGTGCGCAGGCGTGTGCCCCAGTCCTACCGCTCTCCTCACGGAGCGGCTCTCTCGGGCCAACCGACAGGAAGTGGAAGGGGCGAGCGGCGCTCTACAGGCTCCGCTCCTTTCCAGTGCCTGAGGGGGGGAAAAAAAAAAAGCAGCGGACGAAGCAGAGGAGGAGGAGGCTGGGCGCAGGCGCGTCTGGAGCGGAGACTTTGATGGCAGGTGCAGCCTCGCAGCATCTCTGGCCGCCGTCGAGGCGCGTGCGCATCGGTGTCCTGGGCCGAGGCAGCGCGCGGCAGGGAGGTTTGAGAGACGGCTTGAGGGGCGGGCGGGGTGGGGGGTGGGGTTGGGGGGGAAGCCGGGGGCGCGCGCGGGCCTGGGCGCGCTCCCGCTCAGTAGTGGCGCGCTGAGGGGGAGAGGGGGCGGGGCGCGCGGGGCCCGGCGGAGGAGCAGGCGCGCTGCGGCCCCGAGGGGGGGCACCGCGGAGCATCGCCTGCCCTAGAGCGCCCGTCTTAAGCCCGGCAGGCGCGCCGCAGCTTCCCTCACGCCCAGCCTCCGAGGGCGACGACGCGCGCTCCACAGACCCCGTCCGGCGGCAGAGGCGCTCTCCAACTCCCGCGCGGCAGCCGAAGGACGCGGTAAGCGGCGGGCGCCCGCAGCCGGGGTGGGGGGACGGGGAATGGAGCTGCTCCGGGATGCACAGTTGTTCTCTGTCCGAGGTGAGGGAGCGCCGGCGCCCTCTGAGGCGCCCGGCGTTGGGGTCTGTGGAGAGTTCGGTCTTGTCACCCTGCGGCGGGAGCGAATCAAGGGGGCGCCCGTCGGTCCCGACGCGGGACCTTGCACTTGACTGAGGCAGGGATGGGCGGCTGCGGCGGCCGCCTGGAACTCTCCGGCTCGCCGCCTTCTGTCTGAAAGTGCCTGAGGGCTGCGCAGGGAAGGGACTGTCCCCGGCTGCGCGAGCACCCGGGACCTGCACCCGGGACCTTTCGGTGACCGCAGTCGTGGACAGAAGACAGCACTGTCGCTCGTGGCCCGGGCAAGGCGGACCGGAGTGCGGGGCCGGGTGAGGAGGGGAGAGGCTGGCGGGTTGGCGGGCCGGGGGCCGCGCGGGGCGGTCGCCTGCTGCTAAGGAGCGGCGCGGCCCGGGATGGGCGCTGCGGGCTTGCAGGCGGTGAGCGCGGCGCTGAGCGCTCCAGGGTGCAGTGCGTCCGGGCAAAAAGGACGCTCGGAGGTGTCTCCGGTCAGCACCTGACCTGTGCGCTCCGGGGCATTGGCTTTGAGGGTTTCAAAAGTTGGATACCGAGGACATGCCACTCTGCAGCACTTAGGGACAGGATCACCGCTTCCCCCAGTACCCAGATGCGGTACCCAGGCGCGCAACATCTTTTAGAGCTCTGAAGGGCATGTGGAGGGACCGCAGTGCTCTGCGTCTCCCAAACTCAAGAAAAGATGGAAACTCTTCTGTTGCGGGAGGAATTAGCACAAGGGAAGGCAGGGGTGACTTTTGAAACCCTGACCCTTTGTTGAGCCTCCACCGTTGTGACACAGTGTCAAGACAGGGCACAGACTTATATTTCATAAGGCTGTCTGCCCTATTAAAAGATTCCAAGAAAAACAGTTAAGTTTGGGGGGTGGGGTGGGCGCAGGGCGGGAATGGATCATCTTAGGCTGTCAAATTGTACAACTTTGTTTAAATTTATGACAGGAATGTGCTGCAATTTGGCTAGATGCCAAATATGCCCTTGTTTCAATCTATAATGCCACATTCCCCCCCTCCCCCAAACAAATACCCACTTGAATGCAGGCTTACTAACCCATGAGCCTAGATTAAAAAGGACATTCGTTAGAGACAGTCTAGAAAGTCTTGCATAATCAGGATTCTAATAGCATTAAGGGTCACGCATTGTCCCTAGCCGTTTTGTTTTGTTTTGTTTGTTTTTTTTTTTTTTTGAAAAAAAAATCACACTTAAGCTTGTGGTAAGAACAGAACTCTTGTTAATCAAATTAGTTTAATTTTCCCTGAAGAAGAAACAGTTTCTTCTTTGCTTGAGGCCTTCCAGTGACCATGTCTGCTCAGCAACTCTTAATTCTCCTAGATGGTGACTAGGTCAGCATTGCCTGATTTACCTGCCACTGGCAAGGTTAAGTGCAAGTCTAGTGTTGTCTGATCTGTCGCTATAGGAACCCTTTTAAACTATAGTGAAACAGTGTCTGGACATTTAGAACCACAGCCCGGCTTTGTTAGGCTCATTTGAACAACTGCACTAACAAAACCTGGCCTTTTTCTACTGGAGAGAATGGAACTCTTGGAGTCCATGCTTTATAGTTTTGTGTTTATACTGAGACTTAGAACACCTGTTATAGTAAACAAATTCAGTAAATATATTTAAGAGAAGATTTTGTAAGATCTAACTTTGATAAGAGTTGCTTTGTAGTTCAGATTTCTATTATTTAAATTGGGGCATTTCAAGGTACCTGTGAGCAGATGTGAGTTTAGTTATCACTTAACTATTGCTGTAAAACTTACCATCAATTCTCAGACACCTTTTCAAAATAATTTATAGACCTGAATATCAAATAATGCAAGTTTATTGATTAATTAATTTTCAATTTCCAGAGCACACCTGAAAATTGCCAAGACACATAACCATGGGTACTATTGTTTCCTTATTTTTGACAGTATATGAGTTAGTGCTTATTTTTTTACAAAATTTTTCTGAGTTACTCTACAATATTAATAACCAGAACTTCATAAAAGCTAGGGGCTAAAATAAGCATTTTGCAAACCTTGCTCTATCTTCAGAAGTTATTGGATATGCCATGTATGTATGTATGTATGTATGTATGTATGTATGTATGTATGTATGTGGTAGCAGAGTGTCCAAAATTTTTACGTGTGAATCTGTAGCAGAGCCAACAGTACCATTTTTTGAGGTATACAGACAGAACTATTTTGTTTGCAGTTCATCCTGGTCTTTGCCTAGTGGCCTGAAGTACTAAAATGGAGACAGAAGTACCATTCTTCTTGATATGCTTTGTCTGGGTTCCCTTTCTGTTATCAGCTATCACTTACTGCTGCTGTCAGACTGGGAGTGGGTCCTGATGCTGTATTATCCCTTGCCTTTTTTTTTTTTTTTTTTTTTTTTTTTTTTTTTTGTCCCCTTGAAATGGTGTATCTATTGCCAAGTACAAAGCCCACAGATTCCATGACAGATAATTTTTGTTCTTGTGCTCTTTGCTGTACCATGGTCTGAATGATTGATGTCCTCAGAAGAGTGACCCCTGTATGAAAGGTTTTAATGTTTGTATACAGAAAACTTTGTGCAAGAGATCCTTAGAAGAATATCTTCACTCTAGATAATTTGGCTGTTTTTATTTTGTTAATTGAATCAGCACTTTGATTTCTTTTTCTTTTTTTTCTTTATTTAAAACATTTTAAATGGCTTGGGTAATCTTTCTTTTATGTACTTCTTTCTGCCATTAAGTCTCATTAACTTGGTGTAGTGTTAATAGTTCCCTATCCTGGAAGCTAAGTAAAAGTGTAATTTGATAGTCCTGCTAACCATCCTGGAGGTTTGTTAAATTATTTAAATGTTACTTTGCATACCTGCCTAAGGAGGAGCTACTTAATCAAATAAGTTTGAAAAGAAAAGTCTATTAGTCTTAAAAACAGTGGCAGTCATAGGTTCTTATTGTGAAGCATTTCATGAACATATATTCTTTCCTCCAGCAAGTATTTATTAACAGCATTACAATCTGTGCACTGAGATTATGCAGATTATGCAAACTGAAGTAGTTACTGGTCTAAGAGGGAAATCTATTGGTACATGACCAAGGGCTTTAGGGACATTTGTTTTTAGTTGTAGTGAAATACAGTGTCTTGACATTTGAACAACAGTTTAATACACTATAACATGTTTTGCACATCTAAGACAAAGTAGGAAACTAATATTAATACAATAGAAGAATACTGTCATTTAAGTGCTGTGGTAGAAGTGTGATCAGAGTGCCTGAGTCGGGATTTGGAAATGGCTAGTTATCAATTCAGGAAAACTTGAAAGGATTCCTGGAAGGGGGCATGAAGTCCAGACAGAGTTGCGCAAATAAGAGCCTTTAAAAGGATTTCTGGAAGGGGACTGAAGTCCAGAGTAGCACAAATAAGATCTTGCATGTTTGTTTGACACCCTGAGGGGTGTGGGTCTCTCTCTCTATGCAGAATTGCTTTTAAAAAAGGTATGATATAGTGAAAGGTCAACTTTATAGCAGTCTAGAGTGATGGATCTCAGACATCTGAGACAGGAACAGCTGTCAGGTATTGGGATGACCTTGATAAGAGGACCTAACTTTGGAAGTGTTAATTGAATGAAGAAGAGAGAGTACTAGTACCGAAGTAATAACATGATAGAGTCTAGAAGAGTGGGTGGTGGATGTGATGGTGGAATATGGAGGAAGGCTGGGTGGGATAAGAAGCAGATTTGAGAAGCAGTGGTGTCAACTTTAGCTTGGGCCACATAGAGTCTGAAGTGCTAAGTTCACTATAGATGTGCATTCAATGAATTATTTAACAAAGTTTTGAGAAGGCAGTTCCTAGGTTAGAAAGTAAGTAGGTAGATTAATGGATGAATGATGTATTATAATTGTAAATATTGAAAGTTGGTGGACTTACCAGGAAAGGTATCAAAATTTGGGAGGAAAATAGATAATTAGGGAGAACATAAAACTTGGCAAACTGGTTTGAGAAATGGGGAGTAACAAAAATGATGTGGCAAAAAAGAGGGTGGGTCAGAATGAGGGGAAATGAGCGAACTCCCAAGAAGTGAGCCTTCAGGAGACAAAGGAGAAGTATTAGACAGTCCTGTTCTGCCTTCACTCGGGTTCTTCTGTGTTCAGGGTTTTCAGTTCAGTTCTTATCTTTAATCTGCAAAATAGGGATCAAAGCACTTGCATTATAAGTCTTCTGTGAGAATCAAAGACTGGGCTTAAGCACAGTGCCTAGAATATTACCTACTTGTTTTAATGAAGACAGACTTTGGATTTCTCTTTAGAAGACCCATAGTGACTTTTACTTTACAAAATGCTAGCTGACAAGGATTTTTCAAAAACATTTATAAGGTGATCAATTTATACTACTTTACTTGAGAAGCCAATGGATTAACAGACACTGAAAAAAATTGAAGTGAGCAGAGAAGTGAGCTCATCTATGTCCAAGAAGAGGGGTAGTTGTTGATCCCAGAGTTCTAGGGGGATGCTAAGTTTCCAGAACAGACTCTATTCCAGCTGAACTGTGTTTAAACACCACCTGTCTCCCAAACCATGGTTCTTGGTATTTGAATTATGCCTTGGATGATCTCACAATATATTGGTTGTTCATTTTAATACAGTCTATAAGCAGAAACAAAAGTAAAGATAGATGTCAAAACTTAACAAACTATAATGTTGTCTCAGATGATTCAGAAGATATTTCCCAGTTATCAGTGGCCTTAAACTCAACAGTGTGAAAAAGTAATGATTAGCCTTTATGACCATGGAAGGATGATAGTTGAGGTTTTTTCTTTCCCCTTTTCCCCTGAAATTTATTATAGTAATGTAAAATATCCTTGTTTTCTATCATAGTCTTTTTTTCTCTACTTGGATGAAGTAGTTATATCTCATATCCATGATAAACACATAAAGTTAAATTTGATTGTACATTCATAAATATCTTGCTTTGTAGCTAGTGAGTAGTTTGGGACAAAAATGTTTACATGAATTGGTTTGGCAACCAGCCAATACTTGAACACCATACAAGTTGTTTATATTGGAAGGCATAATAGCTATTATTTGTAATATATAATTATATTTAGCTCAAATTAGTAAACCTTAGTTCATCCTATGTTTAATTCACTTTTTTTTGTGTCGTACTTTCTGTAGTACGTGGCTTTAGAACATGTAAAACTTTAATGAAATTTAATGTAAGGTGAAATGCAATTAGTGATGCTGATGGCTTGGCTATTTCTCTTTGAAAGTCTCTAGCCACATTTTCTGCTATCAGTAGTGCCTCTTGTTGGCAGAGTTGACTTCCTTTTTCCCCCACTCTCCTCACCATACAGTACCCAGTCCTATTAGTTGCAAATAGTAGAGAACTGTGTGGTTTCAGTTTAAGATTTTTTTTCTATTTCATATTGTTCACAAACCTAATTTTTCTCACTTGAAACTTATGTTCTTTTTTTAGTACACCTTTAGAGAGACAGCAAATCCAAGTTGAAGTTTGCTTAGAGAGGAGTGTTACATTTAGATAGGCATTAAGCCAAGTTGAAACTTGCTTAGAGAGGAGTGTTACATTTAGATAGGCATTAAGCATTTTATAATAGCCAGAACAAAAACTGCTAGTTTTGAATTGATGAGCTGTATGGTATCTATGATAGCATAAGTCAGTTGCTGGTTTTAGGTTGGGCCGTTGCCTAAGTTTTAAAATATTTTAGTAGATGGAAAGACTGTATAGTAGGGGCATTTTGGAGATCTTCTTTATGGCCTTAGATTATTTATATGAATTTTTGATGCATAAAATATTTTCAAGCTTCTGTCATGTTTTAACTATTATATTAAGTATAACATGTTTTAATAAGAGGAAACTATGAGACTAATATTTCTCCAAGTGAAAAAAATTGAAGTGTGTACCCAAGTATTAACAAGTAAAATTATGTGTACAAATTTGATACACTTTCTATAAGATTTTTCTTTATGTTGAGTAAATTGAATCATATGGATTTTAAGCTTTTCAAAAGTCCTGAAGGATATAGGGCAAATACATTTAAGATCTAGGAAGATAGTTCAGTAGGGTAAGCTTTCTTTCCACACACCTCAGCTTGAGTTCAACTTGAGTTCAGCTTGAGTTCAGCTCTTTAAAATGCACCTATACTCAGACATGGGAGTGTATCTGCAAGGCCAGCATCCCTATGGTGAGATGGGAAGGAGAGAGAAGAGAATCCTGGATAGCCTGGATATGCACAGGCTAGTAAGCCTGATATACACAGTTACAAAATAACAAAACCTAAACCAAGAGACCTTATCTAAAACAAGGTGGAAAGAGAGGGTTGAAATCCAAGGTTGTCTTCTGACTTCCACATGTGCTAGGAACACAGGCACACACATACACTACATCACACACACACACACACACACACACACACACACACACACACACACACACATAAAACACAGATTTTTAAAATAACATAGTTGATATTTTTCTATACTAGTTACACACCTTTTGAAGCATATAAATACTGTTTTCAGTAAAAGAAAATGCAGCTGATAATTTAAAAGCACCTCATATCCTAAATCAATAAACTAAAGGACGTTGGTCTTCAAAGCAACAACAGAGAACATCCATGGGAGGAACCCTCTTTGAGAAACCTATTTAAAACCCAAAGCTTGTTATTCTGCTTAAGCACACACACAACAACAAAAACACCAGGGCACACCTCTATAATTGAATGTAATTCAACCATCAGATTTCTTTTTGTATAGCACAACTGATATCAGACTTGTAGTCCTCTAGCCTCAGCTTCCAGATTACTATGTGTCCCCGCACTTAGCTACATTATGAAGTTTAAACACCATTTCAAATAATCTTACTATCATTCTACACCATTACCATAACAATATTGATAATGTAGAAGAATAGCAAGGGGATTTTTCTTCTTATATCTGGCAATGACATAAGTGAGAATGTGCTGAGGTCTTAGTATTCTGAAAGACCTGCTCAACACTACAGGTTTTGTGAAACTTTCCCTAAGAAAAATGGCCTGTGTGCTTTCCCTAGCTTTATCTATTGTCCACTTGGTCTTTCTACTGAGTAGGGCTTAAGAGCAAACTAGTCAAACAGGTTTGCCTGTTTATTTGACAGGGATGGGGGAAGCAGGGAAAGGATATGCTTTTAGGGATAAGGGCAAGGCTGAAGCTGTTTTAAGGAAATGAATGCTAATCGCTAACTCTGTTTTCTCCTGACTTTGAAAATATGTTAAGAACATGTCTTAATAGAGACATGATTATGGTGAGGAAATCTAGAAGGAGAAATAAGGAGCAGTGAGTAAGATCTAAGTTAGGGTGACAGAGAAAATGAAAAGTGTATTGGAACAAGAAGACATTCAAAGAGAAGTAGCTAGACTCTGTGTTATGCTTTCTGTGAGCTGGCTGTGTCGCACAAAGAAACCAGAGTATTGATCTGGGGATGAATGCAATTAAAGTTAAGACTTGCCTGTGGTATTGGCATCCTATGTAGGGACCTGCTATGCCAGGTTTGAGCTGTATTAGGGATATTTGTGAATGGGACGCAGCTCTGACTCTACCCTTATCTTTTGGGAAATAATAAAATACTATGTTCATGCGGATTTTTGTGTTGTTTTTGCAACAAGGCTTCTTGTAACTCAGGGTGTTTGAACCTCACTAACTAAGAGGATGACCTTGAACTGCCTGCTGATCTCCAGTCTCCACATCCTGGAGAGGCAGGATTTAAGGAGAATATAGAACTATTCCAAACTAGCTTATTTGTCTTTCTGCAGCTTATAAAACTGTTACATGTATCATTGTATTGCTGACCTGTCTCAGGTACCACGCCAGGAGGTAGTAGAATTTTACTATAAGCATGATATGAGGGCTTGCTGAGAGCTATGTGCTGGAGCTATACCAAACACTTCATTTTTGGAAATCATGTGGAAATTACATGATCAGGTCTCCTCTGGCCCCCACCATTGTGTCTGTTCCTTTCTCTCTTGCTGAAGACTCCTGCCCCTACTCTATGACAGTGTTTTTCATCTGTTTCTCTGGGAATTCCTCTGTATTTTCTGGGCATTTTTCAGAACTTAGAAAAGAAATTCTCAAACCTTAACTCTTTTTTCTTCAATCCTTCAGCAAGGGTTATTCATGCTCAGAGACTGACTTTCTCTATCTAATACATGATCTGGAGTTCCAACTATGTCATCTTTTCATCTACTCTGAAAAACTTAAGTGTTCAAATACAAATTGCAAACTATGACTGGCAGCCCATCTGCATCAGCTGTGGCAGATTTTAGAGTTACCTCTGAGTATACTTTTGTCTCACTTATTTAGTCTGGCTCATTATTCTATTCTGTCCATTTAATAAAGACCTCTCTTCACATTGCTTGAAACTCATTCAACTTGTGCTGTCTTCATGTAGTCTCCTCACTTCTCAACTGTGACACATCACTGTTGCTCTCCCACATTTGCCTTGGTTCCCATGTCATCACCATCTGCTTACTTGCTGTGTATCCTTTACTTTCTTTCAGGGCTATTTGACTGTGCCCCTTATTTTCATCTGAAAACACCAACCAAGTCTTTAACCAATGCTCATGCCTGCACATTGTCTAGCTATATTCTAAATACCCTTATGAGACTTACAGCCTCTGTTCCTTCAGGCATTTGCTTTGAGACATTTAAGTCCTAAAGTGCCCTAGCTTTCTTTGCAAAGGAAAGGAATGAAGTGAGGAGAACTGGGGACTAGAGAGAAGGAGAGAGAGAGAAAGAGAGAGAGAGAGAGAGAGAGAGAGAGAGAGAGAGAGAGAGAGAGAGAGAGACAGAGAGAGACAGAGAGAGACAGAGAGAGACAGAGACACAGAGAGAGAGAGAGAGGGGGAGGGAGGGAGGGAAGGAGAGAGACTGAGACTTTACCTTTGTGCCAGACACACATTTTACCACTGAACTACATCCTCAGTTTTTCCTGTATAATTTCAGATATTCATCTAACAAGCTTTTGACCTTCCAGTCAATTTAAGATTATAGTATCATTGCATCTTTAAATTTATTTTTTTAAACTTTACTCTGCATATATTGATGACAATTTAACATTTACTTCTGTCTGCCTTCTTCCTCTAAGGAGAACACAGATCCATATACTACCTTGGATAAAAAATTCTCACTAAAGATACAATACAATATTCAAACATAATTGAATGTTATTTTTAGCTCCACACAAGGTACTGAAGGAAGAGAGTTGCCCTAGGTTTCTGTATATATATTGATACTTTTGCTGTTTTCTCCCAGGCTAGATTATTCAGACATAAATGTTTCTTTCTTTGGAATTGGGAACTTTCTGTGAAGAACTCTTAAGTATTTTGAAGACCTCTGTTCTATATAGTCACTCATAGTGGGAAGGTCTTATAAAGTCATGTCACAGAAGTCTTTATAAATATCACATTCATGTATGGGTATTTTCCTTTGAATTTATGTGGTGCTTCTTGTAGATCAGTGTGTATTTCCAAGTAATTCTAAATGAGGCTAATAACAAGAAATAATTAGCAGTAATTAAAGGAGTTAGGTTTTGTTTCATATTTATGTTTGATAGTAAGTGTCATAAAATATAAGTTGGGGGTTCGGGGTTACATGTACTGGAAAGAAGACTTGGCAATCTTCTAATTCCCTCACCTAGAATTTTTATAATTGCTGCAGATGTTGAAAAGATTACCCAGCTGGGGTGTTTTTGCTCTTTTACCCTCTTTCTTTGTTCTAAGTATCTCCCTTGGTAATTACCAAAATTCTTGTTTAAAATTACTCCCCTTCCATTTCTTTCTGGGCAAAGCAGTAGGAGAAGGGATGGGATTAAAGATATTGTTTAAGATTAAGACAAATTTTGAATATATTTTAGCTCAGCATAAAAAGGAATAAAAATAGAGAAAGAAAAGCATGAAATATGGAGACTATTAAAACTTTTACACAAGTTACCTGTCTTTGAATCAGGAAGGCCCCATAGGACCTCAAAACAATCTACGTTATTGGTACTGTTCTTAGTTGCCCATTATAGATAGATAGCAGGGCTCTATTGTCAAAGATACTACATAGCTTGTTTATAGGACATAGAGGTATCAAGCTGAAAGTAACTAGGGAACTCTTTTCCTCCGGACTAGCTTCCATAATTCTAGAAGTTAATATTCAGGCTAATAAAAAAGAGAAGACATCAGTGATTGCATACTGATTCCTGTGGCAACCTGAAAGCAAGATGTGTGCACTGATATAGTAGTGAGAAGCCTGTAACTGGACTAACCAAGAGGTCTCTTGATTGAAATTGAGGTCAGTTCCACAGGATGAAATTCATACTTGTTACTGTAAACATTCTCAAAACCTATGGCTAGGGAGGTTATAGGCTCCAGCAGGAACCTACTATTGTTGTTTTGATAAATGCTCATTTTTGCCATACAAATTTCTAAATACTTTATGTGCATAAATTTGTGCTGTAAATTTGTGCTACTCTCAACCTTGGTCAGAGATGTTTCTTATTGCACCGGGTAATGGTTAATGCAGAGATTAACAGCTATCCAAAGTGTTGAGAATAATGATTGTAAGTTCTCAATATATGAATTCCTTATCCACAGGACTCATGGAACAGGGTGGACGAGGGAACAGAGGTAGAGAATGGGAAAGAATGCTATGAAATGCCCTTTAGTCATGATGTGGCTGTAGCTCATATAAACTTACCTGTTTGCCTGTATGGGACCTGCTCAAGATAGGCCAGACAGAATTCCAGAACGCATGGAGGAGGGCCTACCAAGGCCCCAGCTGTGGCTGAGGAGCTCTTGGAGGTTGATGGCTATTAGGTGGGGAGTAACTTTTTGTTGGGGAAAACCTACCTTTGGTAGGTTTCGAGTGCCCTAGTGGATAGCACATATAGCCAATACTAATTGAACTAAATGGTTTTAAACAATAACAAAAGCAAAAAGTGTTATGTGTCATTTTGATCATTCTTAAAGGCCTGAGGGGCATGTATTACTTAAAACAGTTATCCTTTAAATAAGCCCATTTTAGAATGTTGTTCCAATGTTTTAAACTGTGCTCAATACATACAAACAAGTGCTTCTGGGTATCATTGCTTTGATCTTTTCTCTTTAATTTGTGTATTATCCTTTTGAAGATAAAGTTCTTTTTTTTTCTTAGGGAGTCCTTATGCTAGATTCTACTAATGGGTTGCAGGGCCAAGAACAGGGCCAGAGACATGTTGTTGGATCCTTTATAGTAGTTATGCAGCTTTTATGGACCATGAACACTTTATACTTTCTAAATACATATCTACATACATCATACATACATACATACATACATAGTGGATATACACATATAATAAATATATCTACATACATGTATTCTATATATGTAAGTACACTTTAGAGACATTGTTCCTATTTCTATATAGACCAGAATTTGGATTCACTTATATTTAGTACTTAAATTGGGACTTCAGTTGATTTTTAGATGAAAATACTTTTTAATGTATTTCAGATCATTTTACAGAAAATATTTTAAATGCTGTGTGTTTAAGTGTGCTTACATTAGTTTTGCAAAACCAATGTGATAGCAGTGTTATACTAAAGACTGCTCAGCACATTTCATTGTGGATATATTTGTATAACCTTAGATGCATAAATGACACAAAACTGTACATGCTTTCTCAGTTTTGTTAAAGAGCATGAGAGAAGTGCCCTTCCCAAGTCTTTGGTCCCTGGCTATTCATACAAGTTTGCCATTTTTCAATCCATTTAAGAAGTGTATAATGAACTTATCACACTGCCTGTGTTGGGATTTTATGAAAACAGGCAAGTTTGTTATTCGATTACTAGTGAAGACTTTCATGGAGTAAAATACAGAAATACCTAGAATTTAGATTTTAGGTCAATTAAAAACCTATTTAGTAATAGGAAATAAAGGATATTTTTGAGAAGTAGAAGAAAGGTTCCCATGCATACATTTCTGTAACATTAAGAATTTCCAAGTAATTGCTAATTGGAAAGAATTTACATGTGTAAAGTTGCAATGTAGAAGACCAAAGTTTGACCTAGATTTCCTTAAGATTTACCTGCTGTATTCCACTAAAAGTAGATAGATAGATAGATAGATAGATAGATAGATAGATAGATAGATAAAACAAAGAAGTACTAATATATAGAATGCCAGGCTAGACTGTGTTAATATGTGAAAACTTGTCTCAAAACAAAATCATAATGGACTATTAGATTGAAAAAGAGCAAAGTTGCGTTAATCCCTAGGGGCAAAGACTTGAATAGGTTCCTCAGAAGACCCAATGAATTTCTCTGATTCTCATTTATTTACAGGGAATAATTTTGTGAGTTTTATGCACTTGATTATATCAACAAATCTTAATTAAAGAACTATAAAATGTTACACCACAGCATATAAAATATAAGGCATTCGTTATAAAATTATAAATACTTGTTAGAAGTTTAAACCTTAGTCTCAGTTAAGTTAGGAACTTTGCTGTTTACTTAAGGATGTAGTCAGACTCAAAACAAAGAATTTCTGTGTTTGCTTGATGTTGATCTCATGCAGAGGCATCAAGATAATTAACACAAAGCTGGTCTGGTCTTGGAAGAATTGTATAAAAGAAACCTAAGTCTTTAGGATGTGTGTGTGTGTGAGTGTGAATGTGAGTGTGTGTGTGTGTGTGTGTGTGTGTGTGGGTCTGGGGGGGTAGAGTTAGTTATACCTAGGACATGATAAGCATTCAAAATGATTTAATCACATTCTGTTTAAATAAAAAGGAACATTGTTTCTAGCTGTGTTTTTATCATTACCACTGATTCTCAGAAAATGGCTCTTGAGTTAGTTCTTTCAGCATCTCCTGTGAATTTGCCAAAACACAATCTGTGGGTCATCCCAGATCTATGAAGTCATACCATGTGAGGGCAGACCTGGCATCTGTTTCCTTAAGCCTTCCTATTGCTTTTGATGCTGCCTACTTTTAAGGCTCAATAATCTGATACCAAATGCCTCGTTGGTTCATATTCCCAAGTGGAGAAAATTGGTGTTCATTTTGAGCTTGGCTCAGGTTTTTTTTTTTTTTTTAAATTTTATTTTTATTAGGTATTTTCCTCGTTTACATTTTCAATGATATATAGTCATCAACAGTTCCTGTTTATTTGTTTATAATTTAAGCTTATAATACTTTCACTTAAAATTGGTTAGATAGTCTTAGTTAGTTAATACATGACTACTCATTATTTCAACTCAAACCTTAGATTTGTTGTCATTTTGTAGACTTTGCACTTGTAGTTACCCAGTAGAGGTAGTTGTTCTTAATTTCATCACAGGATAACAGGAACAGAACAAAATGTTAAATCCTGAACCTCAGATGGGCACGGTGGTCCCTGTCTTTAATCTTAGGACTTGGGAGGCAGAGCAGGAGTATTTCTGTGAGTTAAAAGCCAGCCTAGTCTACAAAGCAATTCCAGGACAGCCAGGGATCCCTGTCAAAGAAAAACAATCCAAACCAAATAAAACAACAACAAACCCTAGGAGGACCTGGTCTGCAGAAATTCTGTGAACTTGATTGTTGCAACAATCAAGTGTTTGGCCATCTTTAGCATTTAGACATCTTCAGTGTCCACTTATAGTTGAACTGTAGCCATGCTTAAATATTGGCTATTTATCCAGCCAGTTAAAACATTACATATTAAGTCTATTAGGTACTTACATTATTTTAAGCAAATTGTCCTCTGTCTATTTGTGTTTGAAAAGTAATCTGCTTCCTTGTAGGTTTGCATTGCTGACTGCTTAGACGTGATCTTGTCTGTTTTAGGACTGTTAACATGTTGGATAGATCCTGGCCAATGTTGACAGTGTACTTACTTTATATAAGTTACCAACAGTACCATGTTCCTAGGGAGCTTATTTCAGAACTACATAGATTGGGACTCCTACTCCTGATCTGTCAAAACATAATTTGTCTTTTAACATGTCTGATGAAGTATGTGTTCATACTCTAGAGTCTATATAACCTAAATTTGGAAGACAACTTTAATTAATTTCTTATTTGTAAATTTAATACTCCATTGACTTCATCTTGTTTTATGAACCAAATGATAGCATATCAATTTTGTTAAACTCACACTTTTTCCTTCTTTTCCTTCTTTTTTATCCCCCACCCTCTGATGCATGTTGTTATTTTACGAGATCTTTCTGAATTTATTCATAAATCCAGGTTTGGGAAAGCTTTATAATAGTAAAGTATGTTCAAGATCTTCCATTTTGATAGTGTCACTTGGTAGGTTAGATAATTAGGCTCAAAGGAATAAAAAGATTGCTAATGACAGAATTTATGGGTACATGCTACTTTTATTTTTTTTCATAATAAATGATTAGAATACTATTTCCATACTTCAAATATGAGCTAACTAAAAAGCTATCTTGGGTTCTAGAATATAGTTCCATGCCAAAATCTTAAATAGTCATTTACAACTATTTTAATTAAATTTCTAAATGGGTATTGATGTCATCTGCAAACCACTGCAGTGTTGCTTTTCCAACTTGCTCTTTGTCTTTGTAAAAACAAATGTGCTCCTCAGAGTGTCCTGTTGTCTTGTCTCTGATATGGGTGCTAATGAGCTCCATGTTAAGTTGTGCTAAAGCTGCTATAAGTACTTAGTGTGTTGTCTAATATCTACCAAAAGCTCCACAATTGGCAGCTGTTTTTTAAAACAAAAATATTAAAGAGTAAAAGAAAAGAAAAAAAATCCATTTTAAATTATGCATTAACAACATAAGTTAATATAGGGCTTGTGAAATGAATTAGATGAGAGTGGGAAAACCCAGTCCTAAAAGAATGACAATGACAGGCTGGCCAAGTGTTAACTGTTATAGCAGTACTAAAGGCATTATTCATGTACCCTTGGAGACTGTAGGTAATCTAAGCTGGATGGAGCTTGTAAATGTTTTGAGATTGCTTATTCTTTGTTCCTTAAGATCCAGGATATACATTGTATTTTTCTGAACTCCTCAAGAGCTAATTTTTAACTCAGACCTTGCTAGTTTACACCTTCAGTAGTGTCACTTGTATAACTCTGCACTGAAGTGTTAGGTGCTAGATTCTTACCAGTCAGTCTGATAGAGAACACCATAGAAATCTTCAGTTGCTTATTTAAAATACAGATTTTTTTTCTACCTAAGCCACAGCCTATTTGCTAAAGAGACCTTGGAATCTGTATGTTTAGTTAGCACTTGAGCCCTTTGGGCCCTAAAATTTGAGGATAATTTGACCTAGGTGATTAAAATTTGACTTTTAAGTAGCTAAATTTACCAGGATCCGGGCATAAATGGATATGAGATCTCAAGTGCAGTGTTTGTTGATATTCATATTGTCCTATCTTCTCGTCCTCTCCATAGCCTTGCTTTTATTTTTCCTCCCACTTGGTGGTTGAGAAAAAAATAATCCTCCATGTGGACAGGAGCCAGCTATTACTGATAAAGGAAAAGGGTTGAGTTTCTCATTACAGCTTTGCCACCTGTACTGTAGAAGTTAGGAGAGAGATAACTGTGGGTAGCTATAGTGAGGAGTGGTGAGGATGTCTAGCTTGGGGTGTTATAAAAGCAATAGTAGTAATGCATTCCGTACAACAATTTTAAAAGGTACCGATGATGTTTAATATTTTTTGATATTTCATTTTATATAAAACAAGATCTGCCGGTTTATAGTACTTCCAAATAGCTATATCATTCTGACTTTCTATAATAGAATGTGTTAGCATAAAGGATAATAAAGTTTATGAAAATTATATTTTCATCAGGACCTTCAAATTAATTGTTAATCACAGATAATTTTTGTTCTTTTCAAAGTAACTGTGTTGCTGGGCAGTGGTGGCACAAGCCTTTAATCCCAGCACTTGGGAGGCAGAGGCAGGCAGCTTTCTGAGTTCAAGGCCAGCCTGGTCTACAGAGTGAGTTCCAGGACAGGCAGGAACACAGAGAAACCTTGTCTCAAAAAAAAAAAAAAAAAAAAAAAAAAAAAGAAAAAATGACTGTGTTAGAAATTTTCACTAGAAACTTCTGTCAGGAAAACTCAAAATCATTTATTCTTTACATTTGTGAAATGAATTACATTCTTCCTTTTTTTTCCAGTTTTTTGTCTCATATTTGTAGGTAAACTGTACATACTTGCAAATTATATGAAAACAAGCATACAAATGTGTTGTTGTTGTTTTGTTTTTTGAGTAAATCAAAACAAGACACACACACACACACAAGCTTAGAAAAGTGGTACATTTTGAAAATCTAGTTATTTATTTATTACCTGCTGATGGTCAAACTGAGTTTTGTCAGTATATGACTTTCACCCAGATTGCAGTTATTTCAGAGTTCCCAGCATACATTTTTTTAAATTTTAATTTAATTTAATTTTTAGGTGTATAGGTGCTGTGCTTTCATGTTTGTCTAAAAACCCCATTACATGCATAGTGCTCTAGAAAGAGGTAGAAGAGAGTATTAGACCTCCCTGGAACTGGAGTTACAGACAGTTGTGAGCTGCCACATGGGTGCTGGGAATCAGACAGGTCCTTTGGAAGTACAAGCAGTGCTGCTCCTAACCACTGAGCAATCTTTCTAGACCTCCCTCCGCACCTCTTTTCTTCAAGGTGGGAGCGAGCGAACTGATAGTGCAGACCATACCTTTCTAAATAGTGGGTTCTCTTCCCACCCCAAGCTGAGAAGCTGCCTTGCTGTGACAGGATTTTCACTGTCAGCGGCTTGTTTTTGCAAACAGCTACCCTTTATTTACTTTACTTTAGAACACTAGGTATTACTGTCATGTGAAAGTAGTAACCATAGAAATACAGTTGGTTTTTAACCATTATGTGTGTGTGTGTGTGTGTGTGTGAGAGAGAGAGAGAGAGAGAGAGAGAGAGAGGGAGGGAGGGAGGGAGGGAGGGAGGGAGGGAGGGAGAGAGAGAGAGAGAGAGAGAGAGAGAGAGAGAGAGAGAGAGAGAGAGAGAGAGATGCATTTATGCATGTGTGTGAGCTTTCATCCTTTCTTTATGTACCCGGATAAAGTGGATTAATTTACTAGGTGTTATCCTTTGTCAGGTTTTTACCTTTTCAGCCTTATTTCACAAAACAGGTGCGACTGTCTTAGTGTAAGTGAAGTAATGCTTTCAGTATCAAGAGCACAAGAAAGGAACTACAAGGTTAGAGCTATGAGGTGAGCCAGAGCCACTTGCTGATTTGCCAAGACCTTGATGATTCATTACCCTGGTGTTATAAACAGAGAGTGGCTTGTGAGGGTAGTTTAGCTCCTCATAGACAGTAATCTGGCATAACCAGAGAGGAATGGCATCTCTGACCTTAAGCATCTTTGTAGTTACACTTTTCCAGGTTTCCTCTTTGGAGTGTATTGTCTGGAGTGTTAATAATTACTACGATCTCATTCCATATAGGAGGCATGTAAGAGTGATAACAAGGTAAAATTGGAAATAGCACACAGCATTTATCCTCCTATAATAAGAGCTTTTAGGGTAGAAACCTGGACACTAAAAGCCCCAACATGCTGGGCTCAGCCACTGGTCCCCATATACTTGTTACAGAGACAGAAATTGAAAGCAGAGATATGTTCAATGTGGTTATTTTGAGAAGAGGAACTAGTAAGCAGGTACAGTGTCACTCTTTTTTGAAGAAACTCACAGGAACATTAGAGTTAGAGAACAAGGTTTCTGACTGACATTGTCTCTGCTCAGGTCTTGATAGATGGTCTCAGAAAGCAACTCTTATTGCCAGAGAGGCTGAAGTTATTCAGGTAATGACTACTTCCATTTCAGGTTGAGGCTGTCAGTCCTAGACCATTGTTCCCACCTTATTTGAGAGGGCTCTTTATTTTATACAGGAATAAAGTGACCAGAAGATACCATTTTAAATCAAAATAAGGGAGACAGAGAAAACAATGGCAAGAATATTAGCTTTTCATCCTGTTTCACTACCTGAGGCTCCAAAGAAGAGTCAGTGATTTTTAGCAAAAGAGGTTTCTAGATCCCTGCTTTACTCTATCTCCTGTAAGGAAACAATATATATATATATATATATATATATATATATATATAACTGAAACTTGATGCTGAGAAATACTCACTTTTATCTTTTTGTCCATGAACAAAGTTGAAGGAGAGAATGCTATTCCTTGAAAAGAACAGAAGCCACAGTCCTCCTCTTATGCCTCAGTGCAGCATCTAGCTCGTCACAGAACTTTTCAGTGAATTGACTGCTATTGTGATTGAGTGTAGTGGTGATTCTCCTGGTTGTCTATTGCAGTGCTATGATTATTCTAGTTACCTAAGGAAGAAAAGTAGAACCTCCAAACTCAAAGAAAGGCTCTTAATTGTCAGCACCAGTGTGACTATTGGCTCCAGACACAACTCTACACTGCTTCCTTGGAGTAGCCTTTGGAGTTGTCTTCAGAAATAGTCTGGTGAAGCTCGGGCTACTTGACCATGCTATAGAAAATCATTTTAGGACCAGTTACTATGAAGCGTAGTTGGAGTTTATTAGAAAGAGATTTTAATATGATTTAGGCACAAGGTTTAATAGGTGCTAGATAGAGAAATTACCCAAGAAGCTAAAGGGAACTGCAACCCTATAGGTGGAACAACAATATGAACTAACCAGTACCCCGGAGCTCTTGTCTCTAGCTGCATATGTATCAAAAGATGGCCTAGTCGGCTATCACTGGAAAGAGAGGCCCATTGGACTTGCAAACTTTATATGCCCCAGTACAGGGGAACGCCAGGGCCAAAAAGGGGGAGTGGGTGGGTAGGGGATTGGGGGTGGGTGGGTATGGGGGACTTTTGGGATAGCATTGAAAATGTAAATGAGGAAAATACATAATAAAAAAATAAATAAAAAAATAGGTGCTAGAGAAAGGGTAAAAAACAAAACAAAACAAAACAAAACAAAACAAAACAAAACAAAACCCAAGTGTGGGTATGGGCTTTATGGGAGGTATGTTTAAATGTCTTTATAATAACCATATATATGATTTGAGTGGCATCTGAAGTTACTGATACTGCTTTACAGCTCCATTCAAACCTGCTCTGGTATAATTGTTTATTTGTTGTTTTGCTTACTGTCAAACAAATTACTATTCTTTGCAATATAAAATGCCAAGGGCTGTCATGTGTCACACATTGGACTTGGTGGGTCATAGTTAATCTATATTCATGGTAATTCTAAAATCCCCAGACAGTGGTCTGGAATCATTTATTCTAATGTATGAGTCAACCAATACTTACTCAAGTTATTTGAGGAACATAACATTTGTAAATGCCTATAGATAAGGGATTTAGTACCACATCATGCTTTGTCAATAAAACTCCTACCTATAAAGTCTTATTAAAAATGAATCTTAAATTACTATTATTTATTCCTTTCTCTTATATCTGAGCTGGGTCATGATAGATGAAGGGAATGGGAGAGGGGGATTTCCCTCACTAAGGCACTGATGGGGGGAAAGCCACAAGTAGAGAGAGTGGAGGCCACATTTTCCCCACTCTTCAGGACTAAGCCTCAGATTTTTCCAGCCCTGAGGTCCCCTATCACCTGAAGTCCTAAGATGAGGCCCAGGGCACATTACCTTCCTCCTAATATATTACATAATCACTTTAAAAATAGATATGGGGTCTTGTCCTGCTATCCTTTCTTGTTTGTCCCCCTCTCCACTGTTGGGGGTACCTGGGCAGCTGTGCAGATGGTCATGGGAAGTGCGTGGGGTGAGGAGAGCAATGGACCCCTGAACCTGCCTCTTTTATGGAGGAGGAGAGTCCAGGCCAAAAGGGGGAAATAGTGCAAGGCAGAGCCCAAGCTGCATTGGGGGTTTAGCTAGGGGTAAAGATTCTTCCCCACTTCAGGAGTAGCTAGGTACATAAGGGGGGTGGGGTGGACTCAGTCCAAGGCAAGTTCCCAGGCAGCTCCTTTCTCTCAGGGGCAAGTGAGTTGCCTAGCCTTGTTATCATGGTGGCTGAATATGACACTAGATCACCAAAGTGATCCCTGGGTTCACTCACTCTACAGGCATGACCACAAGATGGTGCTGGCTTGCCCCACTTCCCACAAGGCTCCCTCAGCCCATCACCCTTGCACTCCCCATCCCTTGGACAACAATGTAGCAGAGACAGTTCTGACTTGCACGTGGGCTTGAAGATGGGGAGAGGAAGAGGGTAAGAGGCCCAGCCCTCACTGCCTTCTTACCCTAAGGAGGGAGCACAGGAACAAGAAATCCCCACCCCTGGAAAGAGGTAGAACTCTTCTGCTATCCCCAAGGGTAGGCAATACAATCAGCTCATCCTGCCCTTTTCTTCTCCAAGCCCCTGTGACTCAGCATTGGAACTGGGTGGAGAGGAACTAGGATGGCTCCATCCTTACAGGTCTAGTCCTGCCACCCCAGTCCTTTAACTCAGAGGCAGCCAAAATCCAGAGGTCATAAGTGTATGACAAGGCTTTGGTTCTAAACCCTAGTCTCCTAGAAACCTAGATAGTCAAAGAGTGACCCCACAAATCAGAGATAGATTATTTTTTTTCAATTCCTTAGTAGCAACTGAGGATAGGGAGCCCACCTTTGCGCTCTTTCCCTCTCCCTCCCTTCCTCCCTCCTTCCTTCCCTCTGTCTCCCCCCCACCCCGTGTGTGTCTGTGTGTCTGTGTGTGTGTGTGTGTGTGTGTGTGTCTAGTGAGTTTCATTTAATACTACTTGCATGATCACCCCAGTCTATAAAGCCTGTGCCTTCAAACTTCAGGATTTCAAACCTAGGATTAGAATGAAGGCTCTGGGAGGGTCAGTATCACTGACCCAAACTCCAATGTTGTATGTGCTTCCTTCTTGCTTGGCATGGTGTCTCAGGCCTTGAGTTGCTCCAGCCTGGCCATTCATCCCTTTTACAAGGATTCTATGGCACCTTTAGCCTGTGGTATAGTAGGGTATAGTAGATATCCCATCTTCCTTCACTTCCTCCTCCTCCTCCTCCTCCTCCTCCTCCTCCTCCTCCTCCTCCTCCTCCTCCTCCTCCTCCTCCTCCTCCTCTTCAGGGTGCCCTTTCATAGTGACTGGGGGTCCTGTGGAGGCTGATTTCTCCCAATATCAAACTAGAGAGAGGCAGAAAGTGCCCAGGTGGCCATTGTGAGAGGTCAAGCCAGCAAGGGATGGAGTCGTGGTCAAGGGTGGTGGGTAGTTCTGTGGTTCATCATCCTTTTGGCACCCCCAGGCAAATCTGGCCCTTAAAATGCTGCTGCAGGTTTTCCTTGTTGCTACAGGTCTTCCTTCTCTGGCAAAAGCCTTGTGGCACAGGGGACACTCAGAATTTATAACATGTAGATGCAAAACCTCTAAATGTTTTTAAGATTAGAAGAATGTAACATTAGAGAGACACATTGGTATGAAGCAAAAGCATAATACATTAAAAACCTAAAAAGCATGTTTTCTTCCAAGTTTGACTGCTTATTTTACCCTGTATAAACCTTGTAATTGGAGAAAAATTCACTGTGGAAACAATGTTTCTTATAGATTTGTTTCTAAATCTATGTAGTATGCCAAGCAACATTTAATGTTTATAACATTTATAGAATGTACCATTTTTATTTTGGGGGAGAGTAAGAGTGGAAACAGCTAAAAATACAGTATGTTTATTTATTGGAAGAAGCCAGCTTATTAAGCATATGATTATTTTTGATTAATGCAGAGTTTAAATATGGGGAAAGTATATTTGTTACAATTATATTTAGATGGTGGAAATTTGGCTAAAGAATATGGCTAGTATACAGTCATGAGCAAAAGTACACAGGTGAACCATTATTTGTCAAGTATGTCTAAATATAGTTTGTGTTGTTCCTTGAAATCAAAGTGTTCAGTTTCTGTGCCAAACTCTTCAGAATCTTTTTCTCTTTGGGGTCTAACCTAGAGCTTAGATTAATTATATTGAATAGACTTTGTGTACAGCTACTACCTTTCCTACACATAATGTGTTTATTTCTCACTAATGTGGGGTAAGACTTGGTACTTAACCTGTTAACCAGAAAGGGTAGGAGAAATGTCTGTCTTGAAGTGTACATCCATATGCCTTGAGGTTGATACTCTGGTTGAAGGCAGCACATATATAGTATGGTCTGGGACTTACTCATTCACCAAATTCTTTTTTCATTATGCTATTGGAGTTTCTTTTGAGAGTCATTCATTTAGATGATGCCCTGAATTAACACAATGCATAACAAATAAAATGTTGCATGAATATAGACCATCAGAATATTTAGTGTACTTAGTGATAAAAAAACATAATAAAGGTAACTTTACCTGTGAGGTAAAATTCTACAGAATTATTGAACTGCTACTTAATTTTTTTGAAGTGTGTCCTCACTTGGAAACCTTTAATCACAATTTGGAATATTACCACTAAATTAAAATGATTTAAGTAACAATTGTATACTGATATACCTGAAAATTAAAATTGCCAATTTTCCTGGAATTAACATGACATTTATTAAGAATAAGAATTTATTAGTACTGTTTCATAGGTAGTATTCAAAGAAGTGATATTAAGTGTCTTTAGGCTTTTTGGAAGTTATTGTCTGGGTAAAAAGTTTTCTTTTACTGATAAAGTTATATATTTTCATATTGGTGTTAATATGCATTATATATCAGTTTCTTCCAATTCTATCCATAATAATATTGTTGTTTTATTTAAGTGACGCGTCTTTGGAATACATATTAGGCTTATTTTTTTTTAAAGAATTGGATCATTAGATATTTTAGAAAATAAACTATTTGCGATTGTTTTGAATGGCCACCCTCTATAATGTTCTAAGTCATTTTCTGGTTGTCTTTTCAGCTATGAAGTCTTACACTCCATATTTCATGCTCCTGTGGAGTGCTGTTGGAATAGCAAGGGCTGCTAAAATCATCATTGTGCCGCCAATTATGTTTGAAAGCCATTTGTACATTTTCAAGACACTAGCATCGGCCTTGCACGAGAGAGGCCATCACACCGTGCTCCTCCTCTCAGAAGGCAGAGACATTGCCCCATCTAATCACTACAGCCTCCAGCGGTACCCAGGCATCTTCAACAGTACCACCTCAGATGCTTTCCTGCAGTCTAAAATGAGGAATATTTTTTCTGGGAGATTGACAGCAGTTGAACTGGTTGACATACTGGATCACTATACTAAGAATTGTGACATGATGGTTGGCAACCAAGCCCTAATCCAGGGTTTAAAAAAAGAAAAGTTTGACCTGCTACTGGTTGACCCCAATGATATGTGTGGATTTGTGATCGCCCATCTTTTAGGCGTTAAGTATGCTGTATTTTCTACTGGCCTTTGGTATCCTGCTGAAGTAGGAGCACCTGCTCCTTTAGCTTATGTCCCAGAGTTTAACTCACTCCTCACAGACCGCATGAACTTCCTGGAAAGGATGAAAAATACTGGTGTTTACCTCATATCCAGAATAGGGGTTAGCTTTCTGGTTCTCCCGAAATATGAGAGGATAATGCAGAAGTACAACCTGCTGCCTGCAAAGTCCATGTATGATTTGGTTCATGGGTCCAGCCTATGGATGTTATGTACTGACGTAGCACTGGAGTTTCCAAGACCAACGCTGCCTAATGTTGTGTATGTTGGAGGAATCCTGACAAAGCCGGCCAGCCCACTGCCAGAAGTAAGGTTTGCTGAACTCCTTGGTAATTTTTTTTTTTAATTACAAGGGTTAATTTTCATTCTGATAGAAAATGTATTGGTTAGTATCACATTAAGAGCCCATAGCGGGACAGCTCTCTTTTTCTTCCTGGAATTCATGAGTGTATCTGTAGTATCAAGAGGCTCTCAGTTCTGTGGAGTCAACAAATTGAATGGGAACTAGATTTTTAAGTAACTACAGTCTATGAGTTGATTATACTTAGCTGTGTGTAGTTTTAACAAGCATAACTTATTTTGCTTTTAATTAAACACTCTGTTCTTCACAAATAATATGCTGAGTTCTGTGTTTAGTAAACTAGGTAGAAATTTGAACAATAAAGGTACTTTTCTGGGCATGCAGAATTACTGATTCTTGTACAGCTTTAAAGAGAGCAATAAAACATATTTATTTTTACCTTTTATCTGGAAGGCATTTAGTAAAAGTTTGTGTTGTAGTTTTTAAGGTAAGCAAGCCAGAACAAGCTAAAATATATTTTCTCTGAAAAACACCTATTGGGAACTTATGACTAGAACATTTCCATCCTATAGTTGAGATGAGCATTAATTTCAAAGTATGAAAACAATGAGTTTAAATTAATAACAAATGTAACATGCCCTAATGCAGTTTAATTTGGAAGACAGAATTAATGGTACTTTAAAAGCATCCATCTGCTCAAACCTACAGTCTTTTTGCTAGAACCGTCAACAAAGTCATTGTTCTTTAGAAATCTCTTTTCCATCCTACTTTGTTTTAATCAGCTACTTAAACTACCATAGGTCACTTACATATGAATTAAATTTTTTTCTAACTTCAGGTAGCTCAGTGCTTACTACCACTTATAATAGTATTAGAGCTTGTATAATTTTCTTGCTCTCATCTCTGAAAATAGATACCTTCACAAATGGTTAGTTTCTACTGTGGACGGTAATTTCAAGAGTCTATCAGGCCCTCAATGAAGAGAAAACTCAGGTTGCCTCCTGTAGGTATTACATAAAAATGATCCCTAGATAATATTTTCTTGTAGTGACTGGAATGTAAATGTGAGACTTTCTGAGAGAACCATTTGAGTGATACTTAAGAGAGAGTGTGGTATAGTCTCTATGACATGGAAGCACAGAAATAGCTGCCTTCGTGTATAGTAGAGTGCTAGCAGCTTGAGCTGCTGAGGCCACTGGAGTGTCAAGGACACAGCTGGACTCTTTAACCACTGTAGAGGGTGAGAATTAGCCTTAGCTTATCTCAGCCATTCCTGAATTTGTTTGACCCCCATTTCAGTCCTTAAACATTTCAACTGCCAGAGTCACCTTGTGACATCTCGCTCTTCTTCCTAAAGATAGTTAAAGTCAGGTCTTAGAAGCAACTTCTTGAGGATTTAGTGAGCAAATCTGTCTTTACCTTAAGATGGTCATTTATAATGTCCCACACATCTCTTTGCTTTTCCCACAGCTTCATCATTTCCCAATGAAAACAGTCCATCACTTTTGGTCTGAGCACTTTCTCTATTTGTCTCCTCGTTCTCTTGATTAGAGAAAGATCTGCTGATTGGTATTCTCCCTCTTTCAATTTCTGTGCGTATTTCTAGAGTTGCATCAACCTGAACAACCAACTATAGGTATACAAGACTATTTTATGCTGCCTTTTTGTGTGCATTCTCTTTATTAAAACATGTAGAATATATGCATTTTTTTCAATAATCTGAGCTTATTGTTACTACGTTGGTTCCCTCTGTTCATTGATATCTTGCTAGCTTGAATATTATGTTTCTCTTTAAATTTAAAAAAATTACTAATTTTATGTGTATGGACATTTTGGCTGCATATATGTCTGTGTACTATATGCATTAATTACAGATGAACTGGTGTTGGGAATCGAACTATGGTCCTTTGGAATAGTGGTCAATGCTTTTATCCACTACCTCTAGACCATCTTGTTTCTTTTAAAAGCCAATTTTACTGGATTTTCTTGAAGCTGACCTAATATGTGTTAGTCAAAATTGTTTTCGACTTAACTTGTTAACACTGCCTGACCTACTTTATGAGCTTATCACTTCGTTTTTCTTCATTGGGTTTTCTGCAGTGATTATAGTGAAATTGTCCTCCTATTTAGCAGCAGTTTCTTGTGTGTATTGGTTTGGCTACACATACAGTTGAACATACATGATGTATGTTGTATACTGTTACATGATTAGTAGCATGGGAGGTTTAGATTCAGTGTACCATCTATAGTATGAATATTTTGATCAAAGTATATCTTACTTTTTTTGGTTCCCCTTACTCTATTGAAATTTTATATTCTTATAGAATATGTCTTCCTACTGAGTAATTTCTGTAGTTAATATCCGAGATAAGTTATACAATAGTGTTATAAAAGTTAATGAGTTTTTCAAGTGTCTATAGTGTTGCAGACATGTTTATGACTCTAAACCAAGAGGGTCCAGCAAACAGCTGGCGAGAAATGTTATTCAATAATAACTATCCAGCTGTTGATTGCCTTCATATTTTTAGATTGAGAACTTATTTCATTTTCTAGATGTCTGAAAATGATTTGACAATAAGATTTGACTTTTGTAGCATGGGAGGAAGAAATAGAAAAAATTCTAAAAGATGTTATTCAAAACTTTTATGATGTTTGAGTATGTAGAAATTATTGTGTATGGATCAGTTCCATTCAGTAATTTTTTCTGTCTTCAAAATACAGAGAATAGATAGAATAATTCATTCACGTGTCAGATAGAGTTAAAGAATTTGAGAGACTCATTGAAGGCCAGAGTCTGGCATTCCACTTGTAGTGTGAATTGCTGTGTTATTGATTAGTTTGTCAAAATGACTATATCCTTTGTAACACACATTATTCATTTATACATGTAATTGTAGACATGACTGTATATAGATAGCTGCTTCTTTAGTCAAATTTGATATCAGTGGTTTTGAGTGCTTAGTATGAGAACCAGTTGAAACTATTTGTGCTCTTATGTTTTAGAGATTCTATGTTGATACAAACATAGACAAAATTTACATAATAAAATGTTGTGTTGATATAGTGTGAAGAAATTGTTTACCTGGATATCCAAGTTATTCAAGATATTAGAAATGTGGCCAGAGAAACTACCTCTGTTACACTATCAATGCTTGGCTGTCCACAGGAGGGACATAAATATCTTAGATTACAGGGAAGACATCTAGGTTAGGTCACATCCTCACCCAGGATTATCTGCTGTTATTATTAGTCAGTAGAAAACATGGATGCCAGTTTTCTAAAAGATAGTTTGCTTTTGCCTAGAAAGAGGTCTTTGAATGGAGCTCTACTTAAAGGGGCCCTCTAATATTAAATATAAATGAAATAATGACATATGGAGTGAATGAAGCTTGTAGTATTTTTATTGGATGATATAGACATGTTTATTTTGGAAGTCTATTTACTACTAACTTGAAATGTTTCCTATGACAACTTTATATGTTTTATCATTAGAAGAAGTTGTCTAGCTCTTCCAGGCTGTTGATATCTGTCAGTTTTCAGCTTCTACAATACTGAATTCTAACAGCATCTAACTATTCGACCTTCACTGTTAGTTTGACAAATTTTGTGTTTCTTTAATATGAGAGTGGATACCTCAAATGGTGTCATTTGTGTACCCTGAGTGTGTGAACAGTACCAGGCTCTAAATGGATGTTTTATATTAGGTGAAGCCAGTAGACGTAGCTGCCAAAAGAAAAGATTATTCAGCTGATGGCTCAGTGTTAAAGAGTAAAACCCACTGTCTGCTCCAAATTTATAAGTACATATTATTCTGCAAAGCAACTAAAACTTTCAGATTAATTTATTTAGTGAACAAAAATAGGTGTACTAATGATTTTGATTGATAACACCTAACTGGTGAACTAAAATGTTTCTCTGTTCATTTGGGATACACTCATAAAGAGGGTTGGTAGTGAAAGCGACCTTTAGTTCCTGCTTGGAAGGATGACTTTAGCTGGTATGCTGCTCCTTAGCATTATTTTATCTCCAGTTAAAGAATACTACTGTCCTCTTCAATTTACCAATTTGGTAGCTTTTTTTTTAAGTTATAGAAATATAATCATGGAGAGGGTTACAGGAAAGAAATAAGAGTGTTATTGTTGTCTGGTCATTTATCAGAACTGCCTTGTGGAGAAAGAGAGTAACAGATTTAATAGATTAGCCTCCTGAGTCGTTTAATAGATTAGCCTCCTGAGTCGTTTGCAAGGTTATCTAGTTATGAGCAGAATGAAAGAAATCAGTGGCTTTTCATAAACCATATTCAGCCTCCTCCGACTCAGAATCTTTATGATAATGAATTAAACTTAGGCTGTGATGTTGCTGCTGGTGTCTCTTTGGTAAATGGCTTGATCAAATTGCAGGGAGCTGTTAAAATTGAGGCTGTTTTAATAATATGTTATATCATCATCTGACCCTGCGTTACTGTTTTAAAGATTGAGATGTGAGATTATAGCCATTATATTCCACATTGATTGCAATGCCAGGTTTAGTAACCAGTCTTGTCTAGTTTCTACTACACTTATAGTCGATGCAATAAAAAGAAAGCCCAAATTTACAATCACTCCCTCATAGAAATAACACATATTTGATTATTTTAGAATGCAAAATTGTTTTTTTGCTACTTCAATACCCAGAAAGTTGAATTCACCTATCCACCAAAGACAGGAAGGAAGGAATTGATAGAATTGAAACTAGGAAGAATAGCTTTAGATCCTTTTTCATAGCTCAGGTCTGCTTTCTAAATTGTAGACTAATGCATATCCTGCACTTTCAGCTCATGTTTTAACAAACAGAATAGAGCAGTTTTGGGCTTGTGAAAAATCAGTACCTCCAAGGCCTACCAACCTACTTTTTGGCTGTGTATGAGGAATATTTTATACTAAGTTCCCAGATACTATTTGACAATATTGTACCAAACAGAAAATTGCAAAACATGAAATTTTCAGTAGGTGATGGTCCATTGTTTTAATGCTGTTGTTGCCATGTCTTCAACTTTATTAGTGCAAAAACAGCAGTTATCACATTATGTGTGTTAGTAGATGATGACCACCCATGGCCATACTTAATCTTAGGGGAGCCATGGAATTACAGGGTAAAGTGTAAATTTCTCTGGCTTTATTTTCATTCAGTCTATCTAGTAACCTATATCAATTTTCTTACTAAAGTAGAAGGAAAAAAAAACCCAGTAAATGAGATTCATTGTCCTTAGGCTATCCAGAAGTGACTTCATAACGAGCAGAAATGACAATTTTCTAGAATAACTTTAAGTATGGGAGAGTACTGGCATGGTGCTTCAGGCAGGGTACTAGATTCTTTAGCTTCTCAGGCATGATCTTTGTTTTTTAAGGTTCCTCTCTGCTGGCTCCACACATGCCCATTTCCCCCCTTTTGTGCCTCTCAGACCTGAGAAAGCTGAGGTAAACTTTATGCACATTAATGATGTAGATAGGAATCCTACCAGATTCTCTATTATATTTAAACTGATTATTTTAGTCCAGAAACCTTAGAAACAGTAAGTATATTCCTTTTACTAAGATTAAGGTTCCAGACTCATTAGCCACCTCACATTTACATTATGAATTCTTGCATTCATGCAAGAATGTGTATTTGTACTCTTTATATTCTCATTAACTCTTTTTTTTTTCATTTTTAATTTAATCTTCTATTCTTATTTGTTTATTTATATTTTTTTTTCATTTTTTTTTATTAGGTATTTAGCTCATTTACATTTCCAATGCTATACCAAAAGTCCCCCTTACCCACCCACCCCCACTCCCCTACCCACCCACTCCCCCCCTTTGGCCCTGGCGTTCCCCTGTACCGGGGCACACAAAGTCTGCGTGTCCAATGGGCCTCTCTTTCCAGTGATGGCCGACTAGGCCATCTTTTGATACATATGCAGCTAGAGTCAAGAGCTCAGGGGTACTGGTTAGTTCATAATGTTGTTCCACCTATAGGGTTGAAGATCCCTTTAGCTCCTTGGGTACTTTCTCTAGCTCCTCCATTGGGAGCCCTGTGATCCATCCATTAGCTGACTGTGAGCATCCACTTCTGTGTTTGCTAGGCCCCGGCATAGTCTCACAAGAGACAGCTACATCTGGGTCCTTTCAGTAAAATCTTGCTAGTGTATGCAATGGTGTCAGCATTTGGAAGCTGATTATGGGGTGGATCCCTGGATATGGCAGTCTCTACATGGTCCATCCTTTCATCTCAGCTCCATACTTTGTTTCTGTAACTCCTTCCATGGGTGTTTTGTTCCCACTTCTAAGGAGGGGCATAGTGTCCACACTTCAGTCTTCATTTTTCTTGAGTTTCATGTGTTTAGGAAATTGTATCTTATATCGTGGGTATCCTAGGTTTTGGGCTAGTATCCACTTATCAGTGAGTACATATTGTGTGAGTTCCTTTGTGATTGTGTTACCTCACTCAGGATGATGCTCTCCAGGTCCATCCATTTGGCTAGGAATTTCATAAATTCATTCTTTTTAATAGCTGAGTAGTACTCCATTGTGTAGATGTACCACATTTTCTGTATCCATTCCTCTGTTGAGGGGCATCTGGGTTCTTTCCAGTTTCTGGCTATTATAAATAAGGCTGCTATGAACATAGTGGAGCATGTGTCCTTCTTACCAGTTGGGGCTTCTTCTGGATATATGCCCAGGAGAGGTATTGCTGGATCCTCCGGTAGTACTATGTCCAATTTTCTGAGGAACCGCCAGACTGATTTCCAGAGTGGTTGTACAAGCCTGCAATCCCACCAACAATGGAGGAGTGTTCCTCTTTCTCCACATCCTCGCCAGCATCTGCTGTCACCTGAATTTTTGATCTTAGCCATTCTCACTGGTGTGAGGTGGAATCTCAGGGTTGTTTTGATTTGCATTTCCCTGATGATTAAGGATGTTGAACATTTTTTCAGGTGCTTCTCTGCCATTCGGTATTCCTCAGGTGTGAATTCTTTGTTCAGTTCTGAGCCCCATTTTTTAAGGGGGTTATTTGATTTTCTGAGGTCCACCTTCTTGAGTTCTTTATATATGTTGGATATTAGTCCCCTATCTGATTTAGGATAGGTAAAGATCCTTTCCCAGTCTGTTGGTGGTCTTTTTGTCTTATAGACAGTGTCTTTTGCCTTGCAGAAACTTTGGAGTTTCATTAGGTCCCATTTGTCAATTCTCGATCTTACAGCACAAGCCATTGCTGTTCTGTTCAGGAATTTTTCCCCTGTGCCCATATCTTCAAGGCTTTTCCCCACTTTCTCCTCTATAAGTTTCAGTGTCTCTGGTTTTATGTGAAGTTCCTTGATCCACTTAGATTTGACCTTAGTACAAGGAGATAAGTATGGATCGATTCGCATTCTTCTACATGATAACAACCAGTTGTGCCAGCACCAATTGTTGAAAATGCTTTCTTTCTTCCACTGGATGGTTTTGGCTCCCTTGTCGAAGATCAAGTGACCATAGGTGTGTGGGTTCATTTCTGGGTCTTCAATTCTATTCCATTGGTCCACTTGTCTGTCTCTATACCAGTACCATGCAGTTTTTATCACAATTGCTCTGTAGTAAAGCTTTAGGTCAGGCATGGTGATTCCACCAGAGGTTCTTTTATCCTTGAGAAGAGTTTTTGCTATCCTCGGTTTTTTGTTATTCCAGATGAATTTGCAAATTGCTCCTTCTAATTCGTTGAAGAATTGAGTTGGAATTTTAATGGGGATTGCATTGAATCTGTAGATTGCTTTTGGCAAGATAGCCATTTTTACAATGTTGGTCCTGCCAATCCATGAGCATGGGAGATCTTTCCATCTTCTGAGATCTTCTTTAATTTCTTTCTTCAGGGACTTGAAGTTTTTATCATACAGATCTTTCACTTCCTTCGTTAGAGTCACGCCGAGATATTTTATATTATTTGTGGCTATTGAGAAGGGTGTTGTTTCCCTAATTTCTTTCTCAGCCTGTTTATTCTTTGTGTAGAGAAAGGCCATTGACTTGTTTGAGTTAATTTTATATCCAGCTACTTCACTGAAGCTGTTTATCAGGTTTAGGAGTTCTCTGTTGGAATTTTTAGGGTCACTTATATATACTATCATATCATCTGCAAAAAGTGATATTTTGACTTCCTCTTTTCCAATTTGTATCCCCTTGATCTCCTTTTGTTGTCGAATTGCTCTGGCTAATACTTCAAGTACTATGTTGAAAAGGTAGGGAGAAAGTGGGCAGCCTTGTCTAGTCCCTGATTTTAGTGGGATTGCTTCCAGCTTCTCTCCATTTACTTTGATGTTGGCTACTGGTTTGCTGTAGATTGCTTTTATCATGTTTAGGTATTGGCCTTGAATTCCTGATCTTTCCAGAACTTTTATCATGAATGGGTGTTGGATCTTGTCAAATGCTTTTTCTGCATCTAACGAGATGATCATGTGGTTTTTGTCTTTGAGTTTGTTTATATAATGGATTACATTGATGGATTTTCGTATATTAAACCATCCCAGCATCCCTGGAATAAAACCTACTTGGTCAGGATGGATGATTGCTTTAATGTGTTCTTGGATTCGGTTAGCGAGAATTTTATTAAGAATTTTTGCATCGATGTTCATAAGAGAAATTGGTCTGAAGTTCTCTATCTTTGTTGGATCTTTCTGTGGTTTAGGTATCAGAGTAATAGTGGCTTCATAAAATGAGTTGGGTAGAATACCTTCTACTTCTATCTTGTGAAAAAGTTTGTGCAGAACTGGAGTTAGATCTTCTTTGAAGGTCTGATAGAACTCTGCACTAAACCCGTCTGGTCCTGGGCTTTTTTTGGCTGGGAGACTATTAATAACTGCTTCTATTTCTTTAGGGGATATGGGACTGTTTAGAAGGTCAACTTGATCCTGATTCAACTTTGGTACCTGGTATCTGTCCAGAAATTTGTCCATTTCGTCCAGGTTTTCCAGTTTTGTTGAGTATAGCCTTTTGTAGAAGGATCTGATTGTGTTTTGGATTTCTTCAGGATCTGTTGTTATGTCTCCCTTTTCATTTCTGATTTTGTTAATTAGGATTTTGTCCCTGTGCCCTTTAGTGAGTCTAGCTAAGGGTTTATCTATCTTGTTGATTTTCTCAAAGAACCAACTCCTCGTTTGGTTAATTCTTTGAATAGTTCTTCTTGTTTCCACTTGGTTGATTTCACCCCTGAGTTTGATTATTTCCTGCCGTCTACTCCTCTTGGGTGAATTTGCTTCCTTTTTTTCTAGAGCTTTTAGATGTGTTGTCAAGCTGCTAGTATGTGCTCTCTCCCGTTTTTTCTTGAAGGCACTCATAGCTATGAGTTTCCCTCTTAGAAATGCTTTCATTGTGTCCCAAAGGTTTGGGTACGTTGTGGCTTCATTTTCATTAAACTCTAAAAAGTCTTTAATTTCTTTCTTTATTCCTTCCTTGACCAAGGTATCATTGAGAAGAGTGTTGTTCAGTTTCCATGTGAATGTTGGCTTTCTGTTATTTATTTTGTTATTGAAGATCAGCCTTAGTGCATGGTGATCTGATAGGATACATGGGACAATTTCAATATTTTTGAATCTGTTGAGGCCTGATTTGTGACCTATTATGTGGTCAATTTTGGAGAAGGTACCATGAGGTGCTGAGAAGAAGGTATATCCTTTTGTTTTAGGATAAAATGTTCTGTAGATATCTGTCAGATCCATTTGTTTCATCACTTCTGTTAGTTTCAGTGTGTCCCTGTTTAGTTTCTGTTTCCATGATCTGTCCATTGGTGAAAGTGGTGTGTTGAAGTCTCCCACTATTATTGTGTGAGGCGCAATGTGTGCTTTGAGCTTTACTAAAGTTTCTTTAGTGAATGTGGCTGCTCTTGTATTTGGAGCATAGATATTCAGAATTGAGAGTTCCTCTTGGAGGATTTTACCTTTGATGAGAATGAAGTGTCCCTCCTTGTCTTTTTTGATGACTTTGGGTTGGAAGTCAATCTTATCAGATATTAGGATGGCTACTCCTGCTTGTTTCTTCATACCATTTGCTTGGAAAATTGTTTTCCAGCCTTTCATTCTGAGGTAGTGTCTATCTTTTTCTCTGAGATGAGTTTCCTGTAAGCAGCAAAATGTTGGGTCTTGTTTGTGTAGCCAGTTTGTTAGTCTATGTCTTTTTATTGGCGAGTTGAGACCATTGATGTTAAGAGATATTAAGGAAAAGTAATTGTTGCTTCCTGTTATTTTAGTTGTTAAAGGTGGCATTCTGTTCTTGTGGCTGTCTTCTTTTAGGTTTGTTGAGGGATTACCTTCTTGTTTTTTCTAGGGCGTTGTTCCCGTTCTTGTATTGGTTTTTTTCTGTTATTATCCTTTGAAGGGCTGGATTCGTGGAGAGATAATGCGTGAATTTGGTTTTGTCGTGGAATACTTTGGTTTCTCCCTCTATGATAATTGAGAGTTTGGCTGGGTATAGTAGCCTGGGCTGCAGTTTGTGTTCTCTTAGTGTCTGTATAACATCTGTCCAGGCTCTTCTGGCTTTCATAGTCTCTGGTGAAAAATCTGGTGTAATTCTGATAGGCTTGCCTTTATATGTTACTTGACCTTTTTCCCTTACTGCTTTTAGTATTCTATCTTTATTTAGTGCATTTGATGTTCTGATTATTATGTGTCGGGAGGAATTTCTTTTCTGGTCCAGTCTATTTGGAGTTCTGTAGGCTTCTTGTATGTTCATATGCATCTCATTCTTTAGATTTGGGAAGTTTTCTTCAATAATTTTGTTGAAGATGTTTGCTGGACCTTTGAGTTGAAAATCTTCATTCTCATCCACTCCTATTATCCGTACGTTTGGTCTTCTTATTGTGTCCTGGATTTCCTGGATATTTTGAGTTAGGATCTTTTTGCATTTTCCATTTTCTTTGATTGTTGTGCCGATGTTCTCTATGGAATCTTCTGCACCTGAGATTCTCTCTTCCATCTCTTGTATTCTGTTGCTGATGCTCAAATCTATGGTTCCAGATTTCTTTCCTAGGGTTTCTATCTCTAGTGTTGCCTCGCTTTGAGTTTTCTTTATTGTGTCTACTTCCCTTTTTAGGTCTAGTATGGTTTTGTTCATTTCCATCACCTGTTTGTATGTTTTTTCCTCTTTTTCTGTAAGGACTTCTACCTGTTTGATTGTGTTTTCCTGTTTTTCTTTAAGGACTTGTAACTCTTTAGCAGTGTTCTCCTGTATTTCTTTAAGTGATTTATTAAAGTCCTTCTTGATGTCCTCTACCATCATCATGAGATATGCTTTTAAATCTAGGTCTAGGTTCTCAGGTGTGTTGGGGTTCCCTGGACTGGGCGAAGTGGGTGTGCTGGGTTCTGGTGATGGTGAGTGGTCTTGGTTCCTGTTAGTAAGATTCCTCCGTTTACCTTTCGCCATCTGGTAATCTCTGGAGTTAGTATTTATAGTTGACTCTGTTTAGAGATTGTTCTTCTGGTGATTCTGTTACCGTCTATCAGCAGACCTGGGAGACAGATTCTCTCCTCTGAGTTTCAGTGCTCAGAGCACTCTCTGCTGGCAAGCTCTCTTACAGGGAAGGTGCGCAGATATCTTGTATTTGGACCTCCTCCTGGCCGAAGAAGAAGGCCCAAAACAGGACCTTTCTCAGACAGTGTGTTGCTTTGGCAGTTCCCAGGTGGTACAGACTCTCACCTAAGCAGACTAAATTCCTAAGTTCCTTGGAGTCCCGGGACCAAGATGGCGACCGCTGCTGCTGTGGCTTAGGCCGCCTCCCCAGCCGGGCGGGCACCTGTCCTCCGGTCCGGAAGGTGGCCGGCTGTCCCCGGCCCACACAGGGTGCTGCCTCAGCCCCTCCTCTCATTAACTCTTAAGTGTTGACCATTCAGTTTGATGTTCATGTCAGTACACCAGTGCAGGCAACTTAGTAAATCTGGGATGTTCAAAAATTGTTCAGGTTCCCTGGTGATCCAAAGCTATTGGTGGAGAAAGACAAGCTATTTCTTGAGATCCAATGATTCTCAACCCATGGAATCTCTGTATTCTTTACTGATTTTGTATTAGACATTGTTTCTGCTAGATATGGATTTTCTTTGCTTTCCTATACCAAAATATGTATACATGCATCTGAATGTCAAGACCTAAACCCCTTATTTCACTGTTTGTTTACTGTTCTCTTTAAGCTTCTGACCTTAAATTCTACTTTACAGGGAAAAGTGTAAATTTCTATGGCTTTAGTTTATTCAGTCTATCTAGATCCCTATATCTGTTTTCTTACTGAAGTAGTTGGGGGGGGAGGTCTGTAGTTGACTTAGAAATTATTGTGTAGCCCAGGGTAGTCTCAGCGCTATGGTCCTGCATCAGTTTCTTGAATACTGGGTATGTAGGGAGGAACCAGCATGCCTGGCTTGCCAAGGAATAATTAGTAAAGCAGCATAGGTAGCTATTTGTGGGATCATTTTTATTGGGAGATTTAAGTATTCTGATTCAACCAGTGGTCAGTTAATTATTTGGTTAACAGAGAATACATTACGGAAAGTGCTATGAGAAGTGAGTGTTGAGATCAGAGTAAGACAAATAGGCATGTCTTCCCTTTCTGTGAGAGGGGCCATTGACTTAAATGTAGTGTCTCATGAGTTGGTTTTGATTGGGACTTAAGGAAAATTATTATGTTCAGTTACAAGAGGGAAACCACTTTTCCTTCATAGATAATATTTTTCCTTTATTTCCTTCTGATTTTTTTTTCATTTAACTCCTTGGAACTATAATATAGTAAAATAAACTTACTGATGTTGACCTAATTTTATAGTTCAATGAATATAACACCTTCTGAATAAATACCTGTAGAATGGAATAGCTTTGCATACAGTTTCCATGTTTTTTGTATGCTTTAATTTGTTTTATTTTTTATTTTAGTTCATTTGTGTGTGTGTGTGTGTGTGTTTTCCTTTGAGAAAGGGAAAAATAGCATGAAATTGGTTGGATAAGAAGGTTGGAAGAGTTGGGGAAGGGGAAAGAATACAATCAAAATATATTTTATAAAGATTTTAAAATAGAAAATAAAGTAACTTTAAAACTTTTTTAAAAAATATTTTTTATTACATATTTTCATCAATTACATTTCCAATGCTATCCCAAAAGTCCCCCATACCCTCTCCCCCCACTTCCCTACCCACCCATTCCCATTTTTTTGGCCCTGGCGTTCCCCTGTACTTGGGCATATACAGTTTGCGTGTCCAATGGGCCTCTCTTTCCAGTGATGGCCGACTAGGCCATCTTTTGATACATATGCAGCTAGAGTCAAGAACTCCGGGGTACTGGTTAGTTCATAATGTTGTTCCACCTATAGGGTTGCAGATCCCTTTAGCTCCTTGGGTACTTTCTCTAGCTCCTCCATTGGGAGCCCTGTGATCCATCCAATAGCTGACTGTGAGCATCCACTTCTGTGTTTGCTAGGCCCCGGCATAGTCTCACAAGAGACAGCTACATTTGGGTCCTTTCGATAAAATCTTGCTAGTGTATGCAATGGTGTCAGCGTTTGGAAGCTGATCATGGGGTGGATCCCTGGATATGGCAATCTCTAGATGGTCCATCCTTTTGTCTCAGCTCCAAACTTTTGTCTCTGTAACTCCTTCCTTGGGTGTTTTGTTCCCAATTCTAAGGAGGGGCATAGTGTCCACACTTCAGTCTTCATTCTTCTTGAGTTTTAATTACAAGTTGAAACCACTAAGTTAACCAAGAAGACATTACGTAGGCAAATAGGTATGCATCAAACTCAAGCAAACAATTTCATAGTAAGTGTACTACTGGGCTTCAAGATAGAGATTAATTGTAATTCAGTAACAGTAAGTGATTTCATTACCCTACATTTCCCCATAAACAGGTGATCTAGACAATAATAAATGAAGAGAGCAGAATTAAATGCCATAGTACATCAAATGACCTAACAGGTGCCTATTGAATATTAAACCTCAAACTAAAGAATATACATTTTACTAGAGCCCATAAAGGTTCCTCTAAAACAGACCATATTTAAAACTCAAAAGAAATCTCAACAAATGTAGAAAACTTGAAATAACTGAGTGTATTCTCTGTGGTGACCATGCAATTAAAGAAGATCAACAGCTAAAGAATCCCTAGTATACTGCTTCTCAGCCTGTGGGCTTCCTGCATATCAGATATCTACATCATGCTCCTTATCAGTGCCACAATTACGTTTATGAAGTAACAACAAAATATTTTATGATTGGGGGTCATCACAACATGAGGAACTGTATTAAAAGGTTGCAGCAGTAGGAAGGTTAAGAACTACTACCTAGTAGTTTCACAAACCCAGAGATGCAGAACAAAGTACCGAATTAGAGATGTGACAAAGGAGTAATCAAGGAAAAATTTTTATATTTGTATAACACAAAGGAGTGTTCATGAGTTTTTCTTGAAATGTCATCTTAAACAAAGTTTTCGAGGAGCTGGAGATATCTCAGCGGTTATGCATGAGTACTACTCCAAATGATTTCCAGCGCCCACTTAGTAAAACAGCCCATGACTTCAGTGTCTTCTGGTCTTCAAGGGTACACATATTCTGTATACTCACAAAGACACACAGATCTACAAATAAATAAAAATAAAGATCAATCTTCTTAAAAGAGAATTCTAACACACAGAAAAACACATGAAATTTAATTTTTAAAAATTAAATTGTATCTCATCTTTGTATGATAGAGGCCTTTTAAAATAAGATTTTGTAAAATATTCACATTTTTACTTTTAAGCTAAATTTCAGAATATAGGGAAATGCTTCAATATTTTTTACAATTTTATTTTATTTTGGTAAATTTCAGATGCATATTTTATTTTCTTGTAGTTATTTATACTCAGTTTTAAGTAAAAAGCTTGTCTATGAGATTTTTTTCATTTTTAGAATAGTAATTAATGTGATGTGTAATTTGGAACCACTTGCTGCTGTAAAGATGCTATTTTTAACAGCTGAGATGTGGTAACCATTACAAAGAAGAAAGGTAGAGATAAAAGAACTCACTTCTGTACTAGCACATATGTGGCCTTTTCCCTCTTTCAGCTGAATGCCCCAAACACCTGCTCTTATTTTTCAAAGCAATAATGATGTTTGAATATAAATAATATGGTTCATTACACTAGATCTGCTTAGGAATAAATTTAAACACTTTAAAAATTGTCATCTAATGGAATTCATACTGTGATTTAGCCTACTTGCTATTTCAACAGAATAAGTTCTTAAGCAGGAGTTATATTCTATTTGTCCCACATAAGTTTTTAACTGAGATGAAAAGTACTACATTAGCTTTATTCACATACTGTATATATAATCTGTACTTACATTGATAACCCCAGGTCTTTCAGCTGAATGGGGCCTTAAAGCTTGTACATCCAGTATTTGACTATATTGTTATTCCTTTAAGACAGCAGTATTAGGCACTACTGGTTACTACCAGTTGAGGCTTTACACAGCTGTGTATTTAGCATTTAATCATGCAGAGAATTGCTAATGAGAAAATCAGACTGGACAAAGCACACCCAGTGAATCGGATACAATACCATTTTTGTTTGAGAAACATAAATAAATAATCTTCACACATGAGGGGTTTCATTAATAAGTATTTGTGCCTAGTGCATAAAGTAGACAAATGTTAACAATTTATCTTAACTTGCTACTAATAATTTATCAATATAATTCTTTCATAGAAATCCATGTTCTATTTAAAACAAAACTAGCTTTAGCCATATTTCTGTCGCACCAAATCTCTATCCTTGAATGCAGTAAGTTATAGCAAAGGGACAGCAGTTCAGTTCATGTATTGCAATATGGTTAGGGCTGAGAAGAACCTAATGTATTACCTTTCTAGATGTAGTAAATATTTTATGCTGAAATTTGAGGTTGAATGACAGTGAGGTGTTGAGTCAGAACAATCAATAGCAGCATCGTAATTAGGCTGAAAGGTAAATGGTAGGAGATGGTGATTCAGGACAATTGGGTAGCATACTCAAGGTGTCCTCGGTGCCAGTATTTCTGACTGATTGCAGGTTAGATTATCCAATTATCCTGTAATAATTGGAATTTATTGGAGGAAGTAAATTCTCAGCTTCTGCAGTTCCCAGTTGAGTCATTGTAGGTAGTGACCTAACTTTCCATTGAAGACTTGAGAAGAAAATTGGCCCAACACAAGTAATCTTGAGAAGCTATGTATGCAGAAAAGGCCATTGTTAGGTCTTTTTCTGGAACGTGGCCTTTGGAGACAAGCTGTGCTTCATAAGTTGACACTGCCTGACCTGTGTTCTATAAGCAAGAGTGGATTCAGCATAGGATGCAGGAGTTTGATTATCAGGTTTGCTACCAAGAACTACATTAATTTTCAGGAGAAGTTTCTAGACCAAGTGGTCTTCATAATCAAAGAAAAATGCTGATTCTGTCAATATTAAAAGTATTAGTTGTAGATAAGTTGACTGACATGGTGTTTGTACTTAGTTTTGTAGCATTAGTATAAGAATGGAGGAGTGCCATAGTGTTCTAATAGCAATTAACATTATTATTTAAGTAAATATATAGTATAGCCTCAATGCAGATAGGCGGCATTTTAAAACAACATTTAGAGGAAAATAATCTAGAATTTAAGTATGTTTCTTCTACTAAGTCCAATAACAAACCTTTTTATAGAACTCTTATTTGTATTACAACTAAGAGCTAAAGAGTATGTCTAAACAATATCGGAAGACTGGAATAAGTGCTACAATATTCAGGAACTAGAATTGATATCCTTGACTCACAGTAACCGCTTTTAACCCTTTTCACAAAATTAGTTTGCCTTAATTGTAAATCTTCTATCTCAGCCTTTTTATTCTGAAACCCAGGAAAGATTAAAACAACAACCGTGAAAGGTGAAGGCAGAAATAAGGGACAACTTCTATTCAGTTTAACTGTCAGAGAAGGACAGAAACTCCTCTAGAAAACAAAGAAAAATATACATGACTCAAAAGGACAAAGGCACTTGGGCCATTTAGTATCATTTAGTATCATAGAGCCAGAGCAAAGCATTAACCACAGATTACATCCTTAACCTTGAACGCTGGGCAATCAAGGAAGGGAGCACAACAGACATTCTACAGGGGCTCCTTCAATAATAGGTTGTAGTAGTTACTTCTTTTTGCTAATGTGGCAAAATAACTGACAAAAACAACTTCTAGAGGGAAGGTTTTGTTTCTTTGTTTGTTTGTTCTTACTCATAATTTGGGAGTAGGGTGTGGTGGCAATGGCTTTATGGCAGCAGTTTGAGGCAGCGGACCACATTGATTCTGCTGTCTGGAGAGAGAGAGAGGTGAATGCTTGCACTGAGCTGAACGTCTCCACTTTTATACAGTCTGAAGCCTCAGCCCATGGAATGCACCACTCGCCATTTACAGTGGATGTTCCCAGCCCAACTGACAAAGTCTAGAAACCCCAACACAGACCTTACCAAGAGGCTTGTTTCCACTTTATGATTCTAATTCTCATCAGGTCGACAGTCAAGATTACTCTTCACACAGGCTTCACGGAAACTGAAGGATCCAGATTGTGCAATCCATAGAGGCTTCATGCTTAGGTGAAGGAATCCAGACTCACTCATCAAAATAGGTCCCGAGTATTCTTTTGCGAACTGAAACTAGCCTTTAGAATGTTTTAAAACCTTTTTATGTGTGTGGTCATTTTGCCTCCATGTATGTCTGTGCAGTATATTATGCAATGCTTGTGGAGACCAGACTAGGGCAAGGGATCCCTGGGACTGGAGGTACACTGGGTGTGGGAACCAAACATAGGCCCTTGGCAAGTGCTCTCAACTACTGAGCCATTCTCGGCTCCCTCAACAAATGATTCTAATGCCAACTTTATCCAGGAAATTCTTTTAATACCTAGGGAAGTAAATAAATATTTTATGAATTCTTCAAACATCCCCCTATTCCTAAGCAAAGCAGATAGTAAATGATGGTAACTGTTTCATTATTTGTTTATTATGGTGGTTCTTTCTTAGGAAAGAACATGTGCTAATAGATTAGTGTGGTTTAAGGTTTAAGACATTCTCTGGAATAAATTCTTGGTGAGGAATATTACAAATGCAAGTATAATTTTTAAGTATCATCTTTATATTTTTTATACATTACAAGAAATTAAATCAATTTAAAAAATAATAGACTAAAATATATAGCCTTGTACATTCTTTGTACAAGATTAATATATATTTTAAAGCTCTAACATTTTTCCCCCGAAATCACCTGTGTCATAGAGTATGCCTATGCATAAAATAATGCATAATTCTTGCTTTAAATAGGAAAAACAGCCTCCATGTATGCTTTTGATTATGGTAATTAAGCCATACAATAAAACTTAGGAAATCTGAAATAATTTGTTTATTTAATACACAGGCTCTATGAAACAAATTAGTTTTGTTCTAAAGAATCTTAAGCCTGATAAAGAGAACAAAATGAACTGCTAACATTAAGTTTGGAAGCTATGTGATATGTTAATCAAGAGCAACTAAGACTAAGCAGGGATAGTGATGAGATTTTTCTGTGATGGTCCCGGGATGTTCTCAAAAGTACTTGTGTCCTTGGCTTCTGGATCTGAATGGTAGACAAGCATACTAGGCTAGACAAAAAGATCCTGAGTAGAATAGTAAGGTCTTTGAATGGAATTGTGGTGTGTTTATAGAAAGATAAAGAGAGAAGGGGTATGTTCTATGGAGGTGTGGTAAAGTATGGGGAAAGGGGGTGTCTCAGGGTGCTCATGCCAAGGCATCCCTTCCCCCCTGAGGGACTAGCACATGAAGGTATAGTATAGAATAAAGTTTATTCATGGCATGGGGAGGGGAGTCAAGATGGTAGTAGAGGCAGAGAGAGAGGGGGAGAAGGAGGAGGAGGAACAAGAGGAGGAGAAGGGAGGGGGAGGAGGGGGAGGAGGAGAGGCCAGCTATGAGTATGTGGAGGGGTGGGGGGAGGGAATAGGGAAAGAGCTAGAGGACAGAGGGTGAGCAAGAAGGCAAGAGACCAAGAGAATAAGAGGAAGAGAGGGAGGAGGGGGCAAGCAGCCCCTTTTATAATGGGTTAGGCCTATCTGGCTGTTGCCAGGTAACAGTGGGGTGGAACAAGTTGTGACAAATGTAATCCAGCAGGCATTATAGATGTTGCTATATCCTAACTCATTCTTTTTTTCTTATTCCATCTTTTCTATTATAATTCATTGACGTCACCATGTACAACACTCTGCTATTCAAAAGCTCTTTCCCATGACAAAGAGCAAGGAGTTTTTCCAGATACTTTCATGGCTGACATTTTAGTTCATTCTAATCTTTTTCATGCTGAATAGTTTCTATTTTATTTGAAAGTGCATCTTTCTCAGTAGCTGCTGTTTGGATTTTAAAACTATCATTTGGAAATTTTTAGTTGGTTTCAGGGCTTCAACAATATTAATATTCCCCATCCTTTCTCTGGTCTATTGTTACCCTCATGTGTCTCTTACTGTAAATTTTCTATGGTCACTGAGGAGTACCAAGTTCTATATTGAAGGCGATCTTCCCGAGGCTTCTACATATAGAAGAAAATAACCAGTCCTTCATATATACATCCTTGTAGTTGTCCATCTCCTTTTTAAACAATGTTTGTTGAAGGCTTCCATATGAAAGACTGCTAGATACTGAGAATACAGAATAAGATGCATTAGTACATGAAGCTTCCAAAGAGTTCACATGTGATCTAAACAGTTTCTAACTCTCTAGGATTCCAATGTTGGCCTACTTTGTAAAGAGAAACAAGAGAAAATAAAAGATAGCCGTCTCTAGCTCTTTTCTACCGTCTCTACCAGATTCTACTCATTTCAACCATCCCCTCACTTTCCAGAGATGCATATTCATTGTCAGCCTCTAGTCCAGATGCCTTGGCTGAATGAGAAATCAACTACAGTCCTCAAAAAGGTCTGAGGAGGACCTTCTATCTCCAGGCCTGACCTTATGGGCATGCCAGTGTCCATGGCTCTCTTGCTTAGCACAGTACCACTCATCAAACCTGAAAAGGGTACCTTCTGGGATTTTATTAATTTTCAATGAATTTGTGTCATGGATTTTCCCCTGTTTTTTTTTTATTTATTTTTTTATTTTGTATTCCTGCTCTTTCAATATCTCTTACCCTCCCCCCATTCCAGCATCTGATTTATTTTTAATATCTCTATGAGCAGAGACTGCTTGGTGCTAGAGTAAGCATAGACTGACACAGACCAACATGAGCTTTAATAGTAATTTCACTGTTATTAGTTGTACATCCTTGCAAAGTTATTTTATTTTCTTGGTCTGTGACGCCTTTCTCACTGAAGTAAGAAAAACAATTATGTTGTAAGAATAGAGAAGATGAGTTCTGTTGAATGACTGGCACAGTGAGTACTCTTTCTGTGACAGACAAGCAGCTTCTTTCCAAAACAGGGCAGGACAGTCACATAGAGCTGACACAGGACAGTGTTCTGCTGGATTTATTAATGTACATCGTACTAGTGCACTTTCCAGGTCACTGTTAAAATATCATAGAATAATATTTCTTAGAAGAGAATTCCTCATGGTCCTAATTCTACAATATTTTTGGGGGGTGGAGGATATACATTTATAGTAACTGACCTAGTCACATCAAAACTTAAAAATTCAAGTGCTAAAAACATATAACTTGTGCTCCATCTAATGGATGAATGTGAGCACCCACTTCTGTATTTGCCAGGCACTGGCAGAGCCTCTCAGGAGACAGATTTATCAGGCTCCTGTCAGCAATATCTTGTTGGCATCTGCAATAGTGTCTGGATTTGGTGGTTGTTTATGGGATGGATCCCCAGGGGTGGCAGCCCCAACAAAGGAGCTAGAGAATGTACCCAAGGAGCTGAAGGGGTTTGCAGCCCTATAGGAGGAACAACAATATGAACTAACCAGTACCCCCAGAGCTCCCTGGGACTAAACCACCAACCAAAGAAAACATATGGTGGGACCCATGACTCAAGCTGCATGAGCAGAGGATGGCCTAGTTGTTCATCAATGGGAGGAGAGGTCCTAGGCCTTGTGAAGGTTCTATGCCCCAGTATAGGTGAATGCCAGGGCCAGGATGTGGGAGTGGGTGGGTTGGGGAGCAGGGGGAGGAGAGGGGATTTTCAGAGGGGAAACTAGGAAAGGGGATAGCATTTCAAATGTAAATAAAGAAAATATCTAATTAAAAAACATATAACTTTACTCCAGATTATATAATTGCCAAAATTTCTTTGAAAAGTTGAAAATATATCTTAGAACATATCTTCAAAACATAGGCTATGCATATCTTAAAACAAAGCCCTGATTGTTGTGACAGTTTATTCATTGATCTCACTATTACCGTAATTTCTTTCCAAGAGTTCTGATAAATGTTAGAATATTGTTCAAAGAACCTGACAGGCAAAAATGTTAATTTAATAGAGGGTGGTACTTGAGGTAAATTAATTTGTGATGAATTTTTTCCTTTGATAATCATGGTGCAACCCTCCATCCCCAGCCCCTACTCCCTTTTGGGCAGAATAGCTTTACAAATAATTGTGTTACTTCAAAACACAATGTGGTCTCTCTGCTCAGTCCAAATCCATACTTTAACTTATATTGTATAAATCATAGATTCCAATTTGCAGGAGTAATGAGAAAGTTATTTTATAATTTAAAATATTAGACTTGGAAAAATATACTATTTTAAACACGGAAAAATAGTCTCTAGTACCTTCACATCTCAATTGATGTCAGATACAAGTTTATTCTTACAACAATTTTAAACAATTAATTAAACTCTGTGTTTCTATGACTTATCTGCCCCCTTAAGAGCCTTGAAAGCAGTGTACTCCTTTTGAACTAAAATAAATACTTTCTTTATCATATACCAACAAAAGTCAAACAATAAACTGTAATCCCATTGCTTACAAACTAAATAGTTGTGACAGGATGGGCAAGTAAATTGAAGTTCTACTTAGTGAAAGGATCAGTGCTGAGTTTACTCAGCTGTCAGTGCTGGCTAGGTGATTCAACAACATACAGTTGTCCAGTCACGTGAAAGTAGAGGCAGCAAAATATTACAGCTCAAGGTGATATAACGAGAGAGTTAGTAGTATAACCTTATACTGAAGCGAAAACATCAGTAAACTTCTACTCTGTAAATTATAATCATATGTACATCTTGTTAACATGATGCTAATATGTGTTGGCCAGGCCATTACATACTGTGGTTATAACTTGCTCTATTTTGTTATGTAAACTGCAAAGCATTACCATAAGCTAGACATTCTCTTTAAAGGATGAGAATAGAACACCTTTTTGTTGTGCTTGTTACTTCAGTGTTATTTTATATGTTTGGTCACAATCTAAAGTTAGAAACTGCCAAGTCAGGACTCTGTTGCTAAGAGTGATATTTTTTTTTCTGATTTGTTTATATTAAATATTAAAAATGATGTTTTTATACAAAATGATGACAACGGCTTTGTCTACAATTAGGCTTTCTTATTCAAAAGGACAGAAATTAATGGTTAAAATATAATTTGGAATTTAATAGTTATTAAGTAGTAGCCAGTGATACAACCTGTGAATAACTTGACTTTTATTTGGGATAGGCAAGAGTATCATTGACAAATAGCACTAAACTCTGCAATGACAAGAAGTTGTCTGAAAGTTCTCTACCTTCCATTTGGTTCTAATAAAGAGGGAACGTATGAAGCTTGGAGAAAAATGTTCCACTACATGTAAAGGTAATAATATCGAAGGGTGGGCTGGCGAGAAGGCTCAGCGGTTAAGAGCACTGACTACTCTTCTGGAGGTCATGAGTTCAAATCCCAGCAACCACATGGTGGCTCACAACCACCCATAATGAGAAACAAAAAACAAGAAAACAAAACAAACAAAACAAAACAAAACCCTATGGGCCGGAGTAAGAGGGAAAAGGGAAGGGGGGGGATAAAAAAAAATAATAATATTATTGAAGGGCCTTAGGTAACATTATTTTAGAGTACTGTTCTCTATTTCCTTGTGTATTTCTGAACTCTTTTCACATACATACCATGTACATAGTAAAATCCTATTAGGTGAGTGAATGTATTTGTAATTTTTTGTCATTTTGTCAGATAGAGAAACATTGCAAGAGTTTATTAATTTCTTCCTGTGAGCTAGAGCTTTACAAGGTTTGAGAGACAGAAGAGAGAATAGTACATTTCCTCCAAAGAGCTCTTTAGGAGAGAATTAGTTGTAAACACACATGAATACAAAGATAATGTTCCTTGTCATATTTAATATGAATAATAAAAAGACATATTACAGGAGATTTACAGTGGATCTCTAAAAGAGAGTTAGCTCAGAGATGCTTCTGGTAGACGCACTTAAATTTTACTGTTTGGCAAAATTTATGGGAAAGGCCCTAAAGTGTCATTCATGTGGCTCTGTTCCTGATCAATTTTTTATTAATTATTTTCTTTATTTACATTTCAAATGTTATCCCCTTTCCTAGTTTCCCCTCCAAAAATCCCCTATCCCCTCCTGCCTCCCCCTGCTCCCTAACCTACCCACTCCCATTCCTGGTCCTGGCATTCCCCTATACTGGGGCATAGAGCCTTCACAGGACCAAGGGCCTCTCCTCCCATTGATGACCAACCAGGTCATCTTCTGCTACAAATATAGCTAGAACTACAAGTTCCACCAAATGTTTTCTTTGTTTGGTGGTATAGTTCCAAGGAGCTCTGAGGGTACTGGTTAGTTCATATTGATGTTCCTTCTATGGGGCTTTAGTCCCCTTCAGCTCCCTGGGTATTTCTCTGGCTCCTTCACTGGGGACTTGTGCTCTGTACAATGGATAACTGCTAGTAGCCACTTCTGTATTTGCCAGGCACTGGCAGAGCCTTGCAGGAGACAGCTAAATCAGGCTCCTGTCAGCAGGCTCTTATTGGCATCTGCCTAGTGTCTGGGTTTGGTGGTTGGTTATGGGGTGGATCTCCAAGTGGGGCAGTCTCTGGATGATCATTCCTTCATGATCTGCCCGAATCTTGTCTCTATAACTCGATCCATGGGTATTTTGTTCCTGATCATTCTTAACTTCTATGCTTTAAAGTTCCCTTGCTACTTTTGAAGAAGCAAACATGTAATGTGATCCTTAAAGACGGCTTTCCATTACCCAGTTTTAGTGGCACAGACCTTCAATCCTGGTGCTCAGGAGGCTGAGCCAGTAAAGCTGCGATTCTAAGGCTAGTATGGTCACCAAGGTAAGTGTAAGGCATCCTATAAAAAATTAAAACTAAAAGAAAATAGAGATTCCCATGAAGTTTATTAGTGACTTAAAACAAATGTGCCATTTAGTGTGAAAAAGTCCATTTATTTTTCTCTTTACTGGTAATAAAAGTTGATAAAAGACATTAACTATGTGAAATTTACTAGAAAAATGGTAACTTCTCATTTAATTGCACTGAATGCATGCATACATTATTTGTGTAGTACAAAACACCTCAGCTCCACTTGATTGTGCAATAAAAAGTGCAGAGCACAGCAAAACTGATTTAATGAGCAAAGTAGTTTCCCAGCAATAGTACTTATCACTTAGGGTTCCATGGCGGGGAGGGGGAGGGAGATTAACTTAAGTATAACAGTGGATTTTGTTTCGTTTAATTTTTATATTTCATTTTTATGTCTACGTATTTCGCCTGTGTGTAATTATGTGCACCAGATGCATGTCAGAAGAGGGAATCCTATATCCTGGAGCAGGAGACAGAATGTACAAGCTGCGAAACAAACTTGGGTACTGTGTAAGAGCAACAAGTGACTTTTGCTGCTGAAGCATCTCAGAGGACGTTCTTTGTAGACTAGTTAGTAGGTAGTTTGTAGACTAGCTAGTAGGTACCACTTAGTCTTGTTTGTCTTTTCTCATTCTGGGAAGAGTCTGTAGCATCAACTTAATAGTGCCTTTCTTTTGAGGCCTTTTCCTGACTAGTCTATGATTTCCTGTCTGAGTCCCTTTATTCTTCACTATGTAGGATGGAATTCCATTGCCACATATTTGAAGCTAGTTTGAACAGATCAAAGTGACACATTTATGCACAAGGAAGATTACAAATGCCTTGCTTGTAATGAGAAATTAGTATTTAAATAATTTACATACATTTTTCTAGAGTAGCAGTCTATATAAAATCGTTTTTTCTTCCTCATTTTTTCCCTCTTAGTTAAGCCAGATCCAGAGTGTATAATGAGATTTTTATTTAGATTTTGTGGAGCAGTTTAAGGGAAAGACATTAGTTTTTAAATCTTGCCATTATGGCACAAAAGTGGGATTTACTTACAGTTTAGTTCAGTATTTCATGGATCTTTAAAAAATACTTAGATGTAACAAAATTTTAAACTCAAGTAGCAGTATAGAAAGTAAAATACTATCTGTGGATTAAAGCAGGATGAAAACATAACAAAACAGTCAACTAAACAAAAGAACCAAACAACCAAAAAAAAAAAAAAAAAAAAAAAAACCCAAGAAACCACCACCACCACCAAAGAACAACCAGTAAGTAGAGGGATGGTGGAGGGGATAGGAGATTTTTAGAAGGGAAACTAGGAAAGAGGATAACATTTGATATATAAATAAAGAAAATATCTAATTTTTAAAAAAGAAGAAGAAGAAGAAGAAGAAGGCCCAGTCCATTGTGGGTAGTAATAATTCCCCTGCATAGGGGATCCTAGGTTTTATAAGAAAGCAGGCTGAGAAAGCCATGGGGAGCAGGTCATTAAGCAGCAGCATGGTCTCTGCATTATTTCTGTACTCAGGTTCCTGCCCTGCTTGAGTTCTTGCTTCCTTCTATGACAGAATGAATGAGATATGGACCTGTAAGCAAAATAAATCCTTTCCTCTGAGAGAGAGAGAGAGAGAGAGAGAGAGAGAGAGAGAGGGAATATAAATGTATCATAGGAAACAGTGGAACACTTGCAGCACTGGCTGAGAGTTCTTCCTATACAACATTGTTCTCTCTTCATCATTGCCAGTAGGGAACTTAATTCTGATGGGAAACTTTCAATGGTCTTTAGATTGTCTTATAGAGTATATGCTCACATCAGCATTTTATAATAAAGGCCATTGGTTGGGAATTTAAGAGCTATTCATCTTCCAATGGCCTCCTTTTGGTTGCTGTCTTGCATTGATCAGATGGAAGGGAGTAATGGAAGGGAGTAATTGGAGACCATGGCTGGAAGAATCTTGGATCTGACTGAGTAGCAACCAGGATATTTCTTTATACAGATTCTACAAAAGTGACAAGCTTCATTTCAAAAGAAGTACAGATCATATCATTTTGTTACTAGACAAGTGTTACAACTACAGAGATATTAGGTATTATTAATCTCAAATCATTTTAGACTGTGAGCATTTATGACATATGGCATTCTGTTCTTCAGGAAAGTTCATCATTAAACAGATAGAAAAGTATTTGAGTCCATCTAGATGAGTTTCCAAACCTTAAACAGTGCACAGTGATTGAAGTATAACTGTGAGAGCCTGGCTTAAACGTTTGAAAACTCTCCCAGGCTGCAGGCTGACTTGTTCAACTCATTTATTTTCTTTTTGGTTTTTAGTTAAAAGACCTCATTGAAGCTTACCAGTGTCCTAATGATTGGCAAATGCTTATGTTTTATGGTAATTTTATATCATATTATCAAATGTTGTTTTAGGCAAAGTAACCTTGTTATTAAGTTTTTTATTTTCGGGGGGGGGGGCAATGTCCTGTGGACTATACATAGGAAGAGGCCTGTAATCTGATCTGTTACCAAATCTCTTGTTTCTGAGTTTGCTTAGGGGCAGGTGTGCCAAAAAAAATTGGGGGTAATCATTTTTATATGCTTTTCATAGTGCCCATGGCAAGGGAGAACCCTGAGGAGAGCCAGATAAGGTTATTTTTTGAGAGCAGAAATAATTTTCTGAGGAAAAAGAAACATAAATGAATCATGATGTAAAATGTTCCCCACAAATGCATCATGTAGAGATCAGAAACCCAAAGTGAAAGACAGCGAGCACAGTAGCAAAAACACTGGACTCAGCTTTGCTGGGCTGTGTCAACAGCTGTTCTGACTTCATGGCTTTTGCTGTGTTTTACTAGTCATGGCTGTACTAGTACACGTTGTTTTCTTCCACTTTGAGAACTGTTCTATATACAGTTATTTAAATTCAATGAACAGTAATTTATTCAGTGAGTAATGGTTCAAAATCGTGAAGTATTCATTTAAAGCAGTGGTGTTTTGGACCAGTGGGTTTTTAAGCCACACTTGATTGGTATGTAGAGAGTTTCCCAAGATGACTTCACAGCAGAGATTATACCCCAGAGGACCTTAGGCATTAGGATCATTGATTCCCTCTGCCCAGGGGGCCAAAGCATTTGTGGTGATTAGCTGAGTGGTTACACTTACTGCCTTTGGAATTGACATGCCTATAATCTCACCTGCATGATGTCCTCTGGGACCATTGCAGTTTAACATCCAAACCCTTCTTTTGTTTGAGATGTGTTTTAAAAACTTACACTCTTTCCATTGTTGCTACCTCTTACAAATATATAAAGTCATTTTTACTTTAAAATATATGCTTTACCTTTTAATGAAAAGCATATCTAATGCTATGATTGCCCTTTCTTGTTCTATTACAGTTGCTGCCCTGGTGGTACTTTCTATTTCTGTTAGTAGAGTTTTAAATTTATTTTGAGGATTACTCAGTTTTCAGAAAGTATTTGTCAGATAAGGGGGTCCAGAATGAACTTACTTAATAAACTCAGGGATTTCTAAAAAAATTTAAATGCTTTATAAACTGTTTTTTAACTGATCATGCTCTTTTCTTTGATATAAGCAGTCCCTGTCTGAATAGTGCCATAGATATATGTAGCAAAGAAGAGAAATGAAGAATGCATGCATGATTAATCTTGGCAAAATCAGATAAGGACTGGTGCAGTAGGTAGCATAGGAGCTGACCTTGAGTGATTTGTTGAGTTTGAATAGATGAATGTACTGTCATGTGGAGAGAAGCTGTGAGCAGAGGACCCAAGTTAGCAGAGCCAGAATAAGCTAAGAGAGTGGACAGTCTTTAGAATAAGGCGTACAGATTGTGATCCTTGGGCAAACCATCAGAAGGTTAAGTGTTCTTATAAAATAAAAAGAAATACTGAGAACTTGAGCATCAGGTAAGGATTAAAGATTGAGTAAAACTTTCGAATATAGTGTTTCAGAGTGGGAAGCGAACTTTCATGAGAAGGGCCAGGAATAAGTTAAGGAAATAGGTGAGAAAGCCCATGGTTATCGTCTGCTTAAAGATAATTTCTCACATAGACTTCTCTACCTCCCCTACAGTATTCACAAAATGATTTGGTCATGGAATATAAGGAGAGGAGACTAATTCAGGTTTTAGTGCTATAGAATTGGCAGTGCAGTACATACTGATTGCATGATCTTTCCACCCATTTCCCCAGGGAATCTAGCATTACTAGTTGGGTTATAGTGATGTTAGATAGCTGAAGTTCATTCTTTATTTATATAGCCATGACTCAATCCAGATAGCATTCTTTTCTTTGCCTCATCATCCTATTATTTTTCCAATAGCACTCTATTGACATTTACTATTTTCTTTATATAAGGTTATACATGGAAGGATATACAGTTTTAGCAGGCTGTTACTGTTCAGCATATTTCTATCCAAGGCATACATGCTTCCCCTGAGATGACCAACTACTCATCCTGAGATCAATGTACCATTACTTCTGGGTCATTAACTTTATTGTATAAGATAGTTTACTTCCTGTAAAATTGGATAAAGCTATTATCTAAGTGAAGAGTAAGAGGGAGACGGGCATATATTACATTGTCATTCTTGCCAAAAAGTAGACCAAAGCTTTCTCCATCTTTCTTAAGTTTACACAGTGTTCATCTGATTAGACCAGAACAGGAGCTAATGGAAATATCCATGAAGTCATGGATATATGGCCTTTGTACAGCAGAAGATGGACTATTTCATAAAGCATTTGAGAGCAACTAACTTAACTGTTACCATCAACCTGGAAAAACTGCTTAAGTGATTACCTTGGTAATTATGTGTTAGACTAGTTTTAAACAAGTTCTCACTTTTCTGTTCTGCTCTATACTGGCTTATAATTTAGAAACACTAAATACCAATGTCACAATACTAGAAAAATAATTTCTAATACTTATGATGAAGTTCTTATGCTTCCAGTGTCTTTTTACTATTTTATTTAAGTCTAAATGTATTTCTAATGGATACTGGAAAGATTTAGCCTACAAACTGGAATTGATTGTCATTAAATTATTTCTCCAGCAATACAACTCTGAAATCAGTAGAAAGTAAGATGTAGCTCCCCGGTATTTAACACAAGTGAGCTTTTTAAAATTAAAAAAATTTATTTCCAAGGAATTCACTTGGTCATCACAGGAGGTAGTGCAGCAAAGGCAGTGTTAATTCCCTGTTAGTGAAGGCCAGGAATCTGGGTTGGACTTTGTACTTCCAGGCAGGAAACCATATCTTGCTCTTTTATATTCCTAGTGTATAGTCCCACACACATAAACTGTGGCCGATACAAGTTTGTTTAACAGTGATTGCATCATTGATGAAATAAATATGCCTGGAGAGCAAATAAAGGCACTGTATCCTTTGCCTTGAAACTGTAAGTAGTACACATGTCCATGGTTTTACAGCATAATTTTGCTGTTTACCTTGACAGGAGATTAGGGAATGTGTTTTAGGCTGCAGAGCTATACTCTGCACTCATTCATGAAGAAAGGTACCTACCACATATGCATCTTGATCTCTTCTCTCTTGTACACATGCTCATTTCAAATCTGTTTCCAAATCACTAGCCTTCTTACATCTCTGGATTCTTCCTTTACTCCTGTAACATAAGGAAGATTTACATATCAGTTTGAGAGACTTGCTTTTCTAGTTGGTTTCCTTTGTTTGCTTCATATCTGCTCTTTTGTTTACCCACTGTACTTTCCACAGCTTCTCAGCACATTGCTGTGCTCGTATCCTTGGGATGTCAGCAATGCCTGTCTGCAGTTTGTTGAAGGTCTGAAGAACCTTGAAAATGTAGCTTTCCTCAAAAGGTTTCAAATTGTGCTTACTTCTAATTGTAACTGTGCTGGTAAAAATTACAAGCCTACTGGGAAGGAAAACAGATACCTCAGTACCTCGGTGGGAATGAATGTCTCTTTCAGGGTTTTTTATTCTCTCGAATGTTCAGTGTTAGGAAGACTTAGTCATCACCTTGACATTGATCTCTCTAATGCATCTTTAGGTTAGTTGCTGCTTAAATTCCTGGATAAACCTGGAAAGCATTTGAATGTTTTAGAAAACTTGACAACTTTACACTTTATGAAAAACATTGTAATATTTTTCCTTTATTTATTTATTCCAGCTAGCTCTATGCTGAGGAATGTAAAATATGGTAACAAAATATAAAGAAAATATTTTGTTTCAGGAGGACTGTCTTTTCCTATCTTCCTTTTCCTTGAAATGCATGTCTTTTCGTCCCTTAATTTGCATATTACTTGTTAGACATCTCAGCTAGGTAAAAGAACAAGCTTGTTTTTAACTGACAAAGTACTTCTAAAATATTTGATCTCATTTGATCTCCATGTCCTGTGTTACCTGCACTTATGGAGGTGAAGAAGCCAGGCTTCTAGTGACTTGATTGACATCACATAGCAAGGAGTGGAAATGGACTTGGAGGAAAATATGTTCCCAAACGTTCATTTTGAGTTGTGTGTGTGTGTGTGTGTGTGTGTGTGTGTGTGTGTGTGTTGTATGTACTTACTGGTGCTGGTATATGTGATCAGGGATTGCTATCCAGTGCCTTTTGTTTTATGATACATGGTCTCTTAGACATACAGAGCTCAGAGATCACCATCTTGGCAAGGCCATGATTTGCCTGCTTTCATGCCCTAGGCCTGGGGTCACAGCCAGGTCCTGGCACATCTGACTTTTGCATGAGTGCTGAGACCCTGAACTCTGTTCCTCATGCAGCAAGCACTTTATCTCATGCTCTCTATCTAGCCCTAACTTTTATTCTTTTTTTTTAAATCTTTAATTTTTATTTAGTAAGTCTTGTTAAACTATTCTGGTAGTAGTCAAAATCATATGATGCCTGGAGCTCGTTTTAAAAGATTTTGTATCAAAATATTTCCTGTTATTCTAGTTGCTGAATTTTACAAAATAAATATTTCAATTATTTGCAGCCCACCTGATCTAAGCAGAACATTCTTTATATCAGACATGGTAAAAGAGAGTAGAAAAAAAGCCCTATTGATGTTGGTGTTGGTAACAACAAAAGTGCTCTCAGCTCCCTCCCCCTTTTCTTCTATTGCCATCTTTGTGTAGGACTCCCTCACAGTCCAGGCATTCTTTCCCTCAGAATGCATGGGCCTGACAAAGGATACAGTGTTAAAGTTTTCTTGCCTGTGCTGACCCTCTCTCCAGGCTCCCAGTTTTGGGTGGAGAAAGAGGTATAAGTTTGGATCACTGGGTGCCAGCAGGACATAGCTAGAGCTAGCTACTGCAACCCAGTCTGTTCTAGGCATCAGACATGAATAGCTTTTCTAAGTTTGGAAGATTCTTATACCATCAGAATGAAGCCTCAGTGAAGACTGAGGCAGAACTGCACCATCCGATCTTTAGTTAGTCTTTTATTGGTTCAGCAAGAGTTATTTGAGGGTTTACATGATCTAAAATTAATAGGAGTCTTCTGTTTGCTTTTGGATAGAGGGGGAAACATCAATTATTCAGTAATGGTCTCTGAAAAGTTGAAGAACTACCTAGATTCCTATACTCTCCATGACTTTTCAGCATCCATCAGTTTTACCTAAAAATACTGAAATTGTGGTACTTTTAGATCACCACTTTGCTATATTCTTTAACTCTCATTGTACCCAGTCTCCTGTCACAGAGCCCACGTACTGTACTCCTTCATGCTGAACAACACTAGATAAAGTAGGTGGACTAGTAAGAGGACAGCATATACAACTAACTACCTGATTTCTGTCTCTTATGACCAAGTCAAGCCATTTGGTATATAATTGATCCAGAGAAAGGAATCTGGCAGATAGAAACCAAATCACTCCATAGTTATGTGGTAGCTGTTAAACAAAGCAGACATTTTAACATATAGCAATGATTATTATAAACAAACAAATATTTTCCTGTAAAAATTTTAAGGAAACTTACTTAGCACTGTAAGAAGACAATATGATTATTTTATTTTGTGGCTTTCTTTCCAAAATGTACATATTCAGAGAGAGAGAGAGAAAGAGAGAGAAAGGAGAGAGGGGGAGAGGGGTTAGCACAGATCTGGCAATTAAATTGTGTAGACATGAAATTATTTATCCACATATAGTGGGGTAGCCTCTAACATCTGTGTTCCTATGTTCATGTAGAATGTTTGTTGCATTGTTTTGATCATTAGCTTCATTTCCAGATTGGAGAGTTGTTCCCCTGGGGGTTAGTTCCCAGAACCCTTAGATATGAGCACCAGTCTTAGACACAGGGATGTTTGAAGCCAAGCATCTCTGCTCTATGCCTGCCATGCCACCTGGTGGTATAGAGTGTTGTACTGACATCTGAATATAAAGGAATGGTTAGGATTTCTAAATTTACATTTTACATGAAATGGAATACATAGTCTATGCATATGTGCATAAATACTCACAGTGCACAAAAGTAACATTGTTTTGACTTTAAAAGTAATTAAAATGTATCAAATGTAAAATTAACCTAATTGCAAAATAAATGTAACGAGAAAAATTGAACCATGCAAACAATAAATTATATAAAATAGCAATAAATTTCAGAATTATCAGGAATGACAGATAAGTAGAACTGAGCAGAATTTAGAAAGCAAGATGGTGACAGTTTGAATCATTGAGGAGATGAAATATTCAATACATTGTACTGAGCAAGCAAACTAATGAGATGATTAAAAACAATGATGGGCAGGGTGTAGTGGTGCACGCCTTTAATCCCAGCATTTGGGAGGCAGAAGCAGGCAGATTTCTGAGTTTGAGGCCAGCCTGGTCTACACAGTGAGTTCCAGGACAGCCAGGGCTGCGCAGAGAAACCCTGTCTCAAAAAACAAAACAAAACAAAACAAACAGACAGACAGACAAAAAAAAAAAAAAAAAAAGATGGAAAGATGAAGGCAGGCATGATGGTGTACTTGGGAGGCTAAGACGTGGAGATTGCTGTGGATTCAGTGTAGACATAGCTACATGACTAGTTTCAGAGTTACAGGAACTTCATAGCAAGATCCTGCCTCAAAGCAAAAAGCAGGAGGAGGGGGGCCTCTGGGGGGGGTGAGAAATCGGGAAAGGGGATCACATTTGAAATGTAAATAAATAAAATATCAAAAAAAAAGGAGCAAAACCGACTATAGAACTCAGTCTTATTATTCTAGATCCATGGAAGATCTCTTAAGTTCTGGATGGATGGAAAATTAATACACTAAAGAGCTCATACTGCTGAATTACTGAGAGAAAAATACCACTTGAGTCTTACAGTGGGAAAAGACTGCTGGGATACCCAGAGGCCACTTAGATTGTACTCTTTCTGAAAAAAAAAAAAAAAAAAAAAAAAGAAGTTGAAAGAGAATTTCAAAACTGTAACACTTAGTAAGTGAACATTAAAATCATTTCTTTAAATGTTTAAGGTTAAATGGATTACATTGTTGGGTCTTAGCATTTCATAGAATGCTTGTAGATGATGTGAACATTGTGAGTTTATGTTCCTCTGAAATAAGGTGAAACACTTTCCTGGAATGTTTGTGCAATTTAACATTCCTTGGGGCCAGTTTTTTCAAGTCATTTATGTATATTTATGTTTATTTGGTTTTCATACTAACCCTTTATAGTATGTTCTAAATTCCTTCTAGTTTATTGCTTCATCCCTTGTATTTTCTGTGGGGTGTTTGATCTTTAGTGAGATCCACTTGTTTCTTTTGTGACCTCTGTTGTCTCTGACTCAGGAAGACCATTCCAGAGTCCGACTAATGGGTTCTTTTGTATCTATAGATAAATCATCTTTTTAATTCCGTTTAACCTTTTTTTTTTTATCCTTCTGTGATTCATGATCTGTGAGAGTATAGAAACTCATATGTTCCCTAGACCTGTAGTTTTATAACTCCCTTACTCTCCGATGAAAATCTCCAGATCACAGCTGACAACAGTGTGTCTCCATCAGCCACCTTCATTGCTCTGCCCCATTTGCTAACATTAAGAAACATAATTGTTCTAGATTCTGGGGACACATTATACCTAGAAAAGTAAACTACCTGTGCTTTCCCAAAGTTTCTTAGACTTTTTGTTTATTTTCATTTTTAAAATGAGTTTATTTGTGTGGTGCACTATTTGTCCATGTGTGTGCAGGTTTGTGTGCAATAAACATGCATGCAGTGGCAGACAGATCATGCCTCAACTTATCTTTTGACACAGGGTCTTTTGTTGACTTGAATACATAGGCAGCTAGCATATACCCAGAGTCATTCTTTTTTTTTTTTTTTAATTTGGCATTTTCTTCATTTACATTTCAAATGCTATCCCAAAAGTTCCCCATACCCTCCCCACACACACACCCCTGCCCACCCACTCCTACTTCTTGGCCCTGGCGTTCCCCTGTACTGAGGCATATAAAGTTTGCAAGACCAAGGGGCCTCTCTTCCCAATGATGGCCGACTAGGCCATCTTCTGCTACATATGCAGCTAGAGAAAAGAGCTCCGGGGGTACTGGTTAGTTCATATTGTTGTTCCACCTATAGGGTTGGAGATCCCTTTAGCTCCTTGGGTACTTTCTCTAGTTCCTCCATTGGGGGCCCTGTGTTTCATCATATAGATGACTGTGAGCATTCACTTCTGTGCTTGCTAGGCCCCGGCATAGCCTCACAAGATACAGCTATATCAGGGTCCTTTGAGCAAAATCTTGCTGCTGTATGCAATGGTGTCAGCATTTGGAGGCTGATTATGGGATGACTGTGAGCATCCACTTCTGTGTTTGCTAGGCCCTGGCATAGCCTCACAAGATACAGCTATATCAGGGTCCTATGAGCAAAATCTTGCTGCTGTATGCAATGGTGTCAGCATTTGGAGGCTGATTATGGGATGGGTCCCCAGGTATGGCAGTCTCTAGATGGTCCATCCTTTCGTCTCAGCTACAAACTTTGTCTCTGTAACTCTTTCCATAGGTGTTTTGTTCCCAATTCTAAGAAGGGGCAAAGTGTCCACACTTTGGTCTTCATTCTTCTTGAGTTTCATGTGTTTTGCAAATTGTATCTTGTATCTTGGGTATTCTAAGTTTCTGGGCTAATATCCACTTATCAGTGAGTACATATCATGTGAGTTCTTTTGTGAATGTGTTACCTCACTCAGGATGATGCCCTCCAAGTCCATTCATTTGCCTAGGAATTTCATAAATTCATTCTTTTTAAGAGCTGAGTAGTACTCCATTGTGTAAATGTACCACATTTTCTGTATCCATTCTTCTGTTGAGGGGCATCTGGGTTCTTTCCAGCTTCTGGCTATTATAAATAAGGCTGCTATGAACATAGTGGAGCATGTGTCCTTCATACCAGTTGGGACATCTTCTGGATATATGCCCAGGAGAGGTATTGCGGGATCCTCAGGTAGTACTATGTCCAATTTTCTGAGGAACTGCCAGACTGATTTCCAGAGTGGTTGTACAAGCTTGCAATTCCACCAACAATGGAGGAGTATTCCTCTTTTTCCACATCCTCGGCAGTATCTGCTGTTACCTGAGTTTTTTATCTTAGCCATTCTGAGAAGGACTGAAGCATCCACACTTTGGTCTTTGGTCCTCTTGAGCTTCATTTGCTCTGTGAATTGTATCTTGGGTATTCTGAGATCTTGGCCTAATATCCACTTAACAGTGAGTGCATAATATGTGTGTTCTTTTGTGATTGTGTCACCTCACTCAGGATGATATTTTCTGGTTCCATCTATTTGCCTAAGAGATTCATGAAGTCATTGTTTTTAATAGCTGAGTTGTGTGTGTGTGTTTCATTTCACTTCATGCCAAATAAAAACTGGAGCAGTATTTTTTAAAAACTTAATTAAACTAAAGTTTACTAAAACTCTGGGATGTTTCAAATCTTTGTGAAAGAAATTACATCATTTCTGTGAAGCTTCCTGCATCTGAATAAACTTTTTCCAAATAGTATTGATCCTAAAATTGAGTGGTAGGTTGTAACTTAAATGAAGGCAAGACAAGGAAAAGGTGCCATGTTTCCTGTGTTCTCTATGAAGCTTTGTACATGTCTCAGATATGTCTTCCTCAGAACTGTGCATAAAATTTAAATTGTGAGTAGATTTGCTTCTTGTTCTTACTTAGAATCTAGAGATATGATGCTTAAGTTTTCATCATGTGAAACAAGGCTTGGTAAATGTAAGAGAATGTTAATTTTAATCTAAAATTGAGGTAGGCTCTGTTTCTTTTATACAATTATAAATCAAGTTTCTGAGAAAATAATGCTAAGATAGGTTTTTACCCAACAATCAAAGTGTGCTTCCTTCACTGGCTACAGGGCTCTACCATTCACTCTCCCTCTTACAGGGTTTTGATTCTCTAATTCATTTGGGATATAAACTGCATTCCTGCCCTTCTTTCTCTAGGAATGAAATGTCATAAAGCACCTTTATACAAACATTATTAAATATGGAAAAATGTATGTCACATGTTCTCTTTTTTTGTTTGTTTTTTGTTTTGTTTTGTTTTTTCGAGACAGGGTTTCTCTGTGTAGCCCTGGCTGTCCTGGAGCTCACTCTGTAGACCAGGCTGGCCTCAAGCTTAGAAATCCTCCTGCCTCTGCCTCCCAAGTGCTGGGATTAAAGGCGTGCGTCACCACTGCTCAGCTGTGTGACATGATTCTTACCATGTAGTACTCCTTGGCTGTGGGTTAGTGTGTTCTAAAACGTGGTGTAAAACTGTAAAACTACAACAACAGAAGACGGCAACCCAATGATACTGAACAGAAAGGCAGGGTCTACATAGTGGCATTGACAGGAGGCTCTAGACCACAAATACTACTACAAAACTGAGCCCCACCCTCTTTTGATGACAGCCAATGGCATACCATTCAGCAGACAGCAGAGTTGTCCTTAAGGGAGTAGTGTGTCCTCAAATGTTGCTGGACCCTTTACTGTTCACACAGTAAAAGCCTCTATAACCTGGAGAAAGATTCATTCAAGAAGACTTGCATTAACCTAAAACTTGTGCTTACAGAACATAACTAACAGGAGTGCTACCCATGTAAGAAACTGCTTTCATTTTTATGCATATCAACCACCTCAGCCAAAGTTTGAAAAGATTCCCCGAGGAGTATAGCTGGAAGTGTTGGCACATAGACAGTTGAGTCTTTTGCTTATATTCTCACATTTCTTTTTTTTTTTTCATTTTTTATTAGGTATTTAGCTCATTTACATTTCCAATGCTATACCAAAAGTCCCCCATATCCACCCACCCCCACTCCCCTGCCCACCCACTCCCCCTTTTTGGCCCTGGCGTTCCCCTGTATTGGGGCATATAAAGTTTGCGGGTCCAATGGGCCTCTCTTTCCAGTGATGGCCGACTAGGCCATCTTTTGATACATATGCAGGTAGAGTCAAGAGCTCCAGGGTACTGGTTAGTTCATAATGTTGTTCCACCTATAGGGTTGCAGATCCCTTTAGCTCCTTGGGTTCTTTCTCTAGCTCCTCCATTGGGAGCCCTGTGATCCATCCATTAGCTGACTGTGAGCATCCACTTCTGTGTTTGCTAGGCCCTGGCATAGTCTCACAAGAGACAGCTACATCTGGGTCCTTTCGATAAAATCTTGCTAGTGTATGCAATGGTGTCAGCGTTTGGATGCTGATTATGGGGTGGATCCCTGGATATGGCAGTCTCTACATGGTCCATCCTTTCATCTCAGCTCCAAACTTTGTCTCTGTAACTCCTTCCATGGGTGTTTTGTTCCCAATTCTAAGGAGGGGCATAGTGTCCACACTTCAGTCTTCATTTTTCTTGAGTTTCATGTGTTTAGGAAATTGTATCTTATATCTTGGGAATCCTAGGTTTTGGGCTAATATCCACTTAGCAGTGAGTACATATTGTGTGAGTTCCTTTGTGAATGTGTTACCTCACTCAGGATGATGCCCTCCAGGTCCATCCATTTGGCTAGGAATTTCATAAATTCATTCTTTTTAATAGCTGAGTAGTACTCCATTGTGTAGATGTACCACATTTTCTGTATCCATTCCTCTGTTGAGGGGCATCTGGGTTCTTTCCAGCTTCTGGCTATTATAAATAAGGCTGCTATGAAGATAGTGGAGCATGTGTCCTTCTTACCAGTTGGGGCATCTTCTGGATATATGCCCAGGAGAGGTATTGCGGGATCCTCTGGTAGTACTATGGTCAATTTTCTGAGGAACCGCCAGACTGATTCTAACCAGGGATAGATTAATGTTTAAAATGTTCTGACCTTTGGGGTCTGAGCCTCTCAGCTATTGGTTGTTTTTTATTTTATTTTATTTTTTTGAGTTGATATTTAGTGAAGAAGGAGAGGCAGAGACAGAGCAGAGACTATGACTGTTTTTCTTACATGTATGTATGCACAGTGTATACATACTTGTTATGGGTATAGATCAAAAGTGATTGCCATAGTCCTAGAAACTATAGTTACAGACAGTTGTATGTGTGTATTGGAAACTGAACTCAAGTCCATTGCAAGAGTGGTAAGTGTCCATAATCCGTAATAGCTGAAAAACTTCTCTATCTCCTGACATAAACCTTTTAAACCAGTTTGTAGTTTTATAGAGGAAAAGTCCATGTGCTGTTCTTACTTTGTTGTTGTTTGTATAAGGAAATTATATGAAGACTTTTCAAAGTACATTTTTGATGGCACTGACTTGTATTGGTCTTCATAAAATTGTTTTCCATATTTTTGTTGCAGGATCTGCAGAGGTGGGTAAGTGGTGCTCAGGAACATGGCTTTGTCCTGGTGTCTTTTGGAGCTGGTGTCAAGTATCTGTCAGAAGACATTGCCAACAAACTGGCAGGAGCTCTGGGGAGATTGCCTCAAAAAGTGATTTGGAGGTAAGGTCATGATAATTCAGATTAGCTTTTGCTGTTGAAACCCAATATCTCCCTATTTAGTCTTCAGACCCTTGTAGAGCCTAGCACCTTGATTCACTGGCTAGATGATCTTGAAGTTCTATTGTGTTTGTACTGCATTGAAATCTAAAACTTATTCATAAAGGTCTGTAGTTGATAAGATACCTGTATAGAATATATTCAGAATATATTGTGGAATGAGATGGTCTATATTAGAGTCAGTTTTATGTTTCCTCCAGCTAAAACCGCCACTTTTTCCTTGTTTTTAAAATTTAGTTGTAATTTTATGCCTGTCTATATATTTTTTTCAAATCAGTTTGGAATAAGGTACTTAATGATGCATGAGTAAACGACTTAAATACTTCATTAATCCAAGTACTTTGTACTCTACATTTAATGTCTCACCTCTATTAATATTTCCAGACTCTTAATCTGAGAGACTGAGCTTCTAAAACTCTCAGTACCTCACCAGCTAATTAATATTGGTTAAGATAAACTCAGGTACATTCCAGCTTCCAGCGACGACCCTGCAGCGTGGAATCAAGCCTGCACACTTCATTGAGCATGCATTTATTTGCAGTCCTGGAGCTCAGTTATATTAGTGAATACAACTCCACAAAAAGGAAAAAGGATCTCCAAGATATTATATATACTGTGAATTGTCTAGGCTTTATCACAGTGTGTAAGTCTGGGCTAGGAAGTGGGCATTGACTGAACAGAACTCCCCCCTTCTTACTTTAGTTCCATTGGGATTTCTCTGTCAGGCTTGTTAATTCAGATCGTCCTTGCACCTTATTGAGGACTCTTGTCACCTTCATAGTTGTGAGGCACATTTGAGGTTCACCACATAGGAAACAGCCTAAATATGTGCTTTGCTCTGCCAATCTCTGTGAACCCAAGGTAATGAAGCATACTTTTCTGCTGCCTTTCAGTGTTGGCACTGGCTTGCAAGGATGGAGGTTAGTGACAGCTCAGCGGTTGTTTTTCTTCTTTCTGCGTACTTGTGTAGAATTAAATTTAGCAAATATTCATTTGGGTCCCCACATCTACAATAATAGATAGACTTTATGAGAAAATTATCGTATCTGTTTATATGTGGAATATTTTTATTGATACTAAACCAAAACTTTACTCAGAAGAATATGAGTAATTTATCTTATAACATAACACTCGTTAAGTCTACAAAATGAATGTGTGTTATAAATCTTCATTTCTGAAAGACCCATTGTCTGGTATCTGTTTTAGATTTTCTGGAACCAAACCAAAGAACCTAGGAAACAACACTAAGCTCATAGAATGGCTGCCTCAAAATGACCTGCTTGGTAAGTCAGTAGCTGAACTTACTTGACTGATACGTGAACGTGATGTCAGTGTAGGAGTGGCTTGGAAAGTGTGTGTGGTATCATTCTTACTAGTACTTCAATTCTCAAAATTCAGAGTACTGATCCAGAATTTTGTTTGTTGGAAAATTATTTGTAAAATTCAGCTCCAGAAATCTGTAATGAAATATTTTAAATAATCACCCAATTTTAATGTCAATAAAACATACATTAAATTGTGTAAGCTAGTAGCAATGTATAAAGCTATATCTGATTAGGTTAGTTTATAACACCAGTTAAAATAAAAACAAACAATAACTGATGCTATATTCATTTACAGGTGTATCTAAATCTTAGATAATTTGGGAGTTATTCAGTTATCTGAAAAAAAAAGCAGAAAGTAAGGGAAATATTTAAATTTAATTTGATCATTTGCCTTAATTATTCCTAAATTACTAGGTAGTTTTGATAAAGAAACATTTGTTTTAAATTTTATTTGTTATGATTTTGGTCTTAAACAAAATTAAAATAATATTGATTACATGCTTATCTTTTAAATTATGCCTAAATATAAGTTATTTTACTTTGTTTAATGACAGTAAAAACGAAAAATTTTATTCATTACATTTATTCATTAAATGCCATGTCGACCCTTTCTGTGTAATAAAGAAATGAAAAGAAAGTTGTTGACCTGAGCAGTATTGACCCCACTTATGCATAATTAATAATAAATATTAAATAAAATGACATATTTTAAAAATGATCTTAAAATACTAGTAACAACCTTAAAATACTTTAAACTTATTTTAAAATATACTTTCTAGATGCTACAATAGTCTTAAGAGCAAGACACTTACTCATTATTATTATTATTATTATTATTAATTATTTTATTTAAAAGCAGTTTAGTACTTGTACTCAACTATATAGCTTCAGAGTCTTGCCTCTAGCTCCTAGTGCTGGAATCATAGTTGTATGCCACCAAATGGTTAAATAATTGGGATGTGTGTTCTGTCACTGAGGACTGAGTACGGGACCTCACATGATTGGCAAGCATTCTCCCATTACCATCTCCACTCACAAATCCAGCTATTTCAAATTTTCACTGTAAAATGGTGAAAAACTTTTATACATAATTCTTCTCTACCTAACTCATTCAAAAATCTAATCAATGAAACAGCAAAAATGAACACAATCTTTTCCCTTTACTTTCGTTCTTCTCCTTCTCTTTTCTGTCTTTGTTATGGTGGCTTTAGAATCCATATAAGGTAGGAATTAGCAAGAAAACAAAATCCATAGCAAAGTAAAGCATTCGCTAGCTCAGTGCAGCGGTATGATGCTTTTACCTAGGAAGATCTGACCTTTACAGGTGGACCAAGAGCAAAACGCAGCTGTTTAATGTCCTGTGAGAAAGACCCCCTCAAGGCTCCTCGGGTTCCTCTTATCTCGGTGTTCTGACTTTTCCAAGGATAGTCCTTTCACAGTGCTCTGAGTGACACCTCTGCAGGTGCTGTGATGAATCCTGTAGACTCATTCAGGACTAGAAGTAGGCTAACCTCTGTCTTCTCCCTTCAGCCTTAGTCCACCTTTTATTCATATACCAGATCAACTTGTTTTGTTTTGTTTTGTTTTGTTTTTCAATGCTGGACTTGGTAGTACAGGTTTTGTTCAAATAAGAATCCTGCTACCAAGACTACTTTTAAATCTAATCCTTAGTTAGTGTGAGGTAAGGGCTAGGCACTCTCTATATAGCACTAGGAGAGCAAAGGCACTGAGAGCCTATTAGTATGAGAATTTGTACAGAGTTTTGTACCTGATAAGTGTATGTATTAATAGGTTTGAATTACTGCATCTTTATAGAATTTATTTACTGGCCAACAGCACATTTCCTAAGCATACTTTTTTTTTCTTTCACTTCATATGCAAATTTTCATCTCTGTAATGAAATACAGCCCCATTGACTAGAAGGAATACCTCATTAAAATTTTGACCAGCTAACCTTTCCATTCCTATGACAGCTAAATATTACCATACTACATCTCTTATAGTTGTTGTCCTGACTTTCTGTTTATGTTTAGCAATTAAAGTGTGTTTTGCTAGTCATGTGAAATTTGTGCTTTAGAGAATGCCTTATATTTCATGATTAATGTTATATGTTTAAATTACCTAAAATGACTTTCAGCTGATATATGTAACAATCATTTTAATTGGTATAAAGAATGGATCAATGAAATGACCTCTTTAAAAATTCACATACTGAAATGTAATTTACTATTGTGTTGGTCTTGTAAGAAGTTCTGGATAAATATGGAGTAATAATATAAGTTTTTTCCTTTTTATCTTTTAGGCCATTCAAATATCAGAGCCTTCCTAAGCCATGGTGGTTTGAACAGTATATTTGAAACTATGTATCATGGTGTCCCTGTAGTGGGAATCCCACTGTTTGGAGACCATTATGATACTATGACTAGAGTACAGGCAAAAGGCATGGGGATCTTGTTAGAATGGAATACAGTTACTGAAGGAGAGCTGTATGATGCCCTGGTGAAAGTTATCAATAATCCCAGGTAAGGTTTCTACTCATATAAGGCAGATAGATGATAGTATGTATACATACATTTATCACATTTGCTCACATACATGCTTACATTTAATTACACAGTATATTGACAATAAGTTTTCTGTAATTCCGCTATGGAGAGATATAGCTCTTATATCCTTGTTATTTCTTGTTTTCCTAAAATTTGAAGTTAAATGTAACAGACATTAACCATCCATGATTGTGACCCTGAGGTTTTTGCCACCAAGATTTGTCAGGCAGAGAAACAAAGGTGGGAACAAAGGTGTCAGATTTTGCATCTGTTATTTACCTTTGATACCCATTGCACTAGTTACACCTGTCATAGCTGTGACAAAGTCCTTGACAAGGTGTGGCATGGAAGAAGAAGAATTTTGGCCCTTGGTTTGAAAGTATGACCTGGTGCCAGTGACAAAGGCCTGATGGCAGGAGTGCCTACAGCTATGGGTATGGGAGCTTCCTCACATCTTGATAGGAAAGCAGACTGGAAATAGTGCCACCATTCTGACTTTCTGCTTTTTCCTCAGCCCAAGTCCCCAACTGTTCTCACACCATACACAGAAATGTGTTTCTCAAGGAATTCTAAATCCACCCAAGTTGACAGTGCTGATCAGCCATCACTGGCCGCTGCCTTGTATCCGAGGTTTGGCTATTACTGTAGAAATGAGGCAGTTGAAGCTCAAAGAACATCAGTAAATTGCCTACAGTCACACAGCTATTCAAACACGAACAGAAGACAGACCAATCTGATTCTTCCTCAGCACTCTCCATCCTGCCTGGCTTTCCCAGCACAAGCTGTGGCTGAGATGGATTTGCTCATGTGAATGATGAATTAGAATCTTTATTTTGCCTTTTAAATTCTTGATGTGTCCTGAGTTAACCCACTTCACAAGTGAGTCTCAGTGGGCAGCTGGCCTGGGTACTTTTAAACAAAGCAGCGATTTTCTTCATTTAAAGGCATGATGTTTAGTTTATCATGTTCTTCAAATGCCATTAAATGACTGAAGAGAGTAATCTAATTTCTCTTTATACCTAGGTGATGTGGCTGAACACTGTGCTGACAGCCATTGCTATATTATAAGACATGCTGATGGAAAAATGGTTTCTTATAAAAACAGTGAAGCTTACTTATAAAATTTTGGAATCATCCAAGACTCATTATTCTGCCTTTTGTAGGCTTGGAGATGGCCCTCATCTATCAGTCAGTGTCTTAGACACAAGTGTGGCATGTGGAACACTGTGTTCTGTGCCCTTCTATAATATTTATTTCTCATGCGTATTGAGACATGACTGTTCTTAGGAAAATATTTTTCCATAGGCCTTCAAAATCTAAAGGAAGGATTCGGGGTGGTAAAGTTGGAGAGCTACTAACTTTGGGTCATTATATAAGAACATTTACGAAAAGTAGTTCAGCAAGGTAATTTGTGCATTTGTTCTGATTGTGGAACTAGAGATTGAGCCCAGGGGCTTGCACATGCCAGGCAAGCACTCTTCCGTGAGCTCCGTTGCCAGCTCAGGTTAGCAGTGTTCTCTGAGGTGTGAGCCAGCATGAATTAGAGAAGGATCAGGTTATACTCTTTGCATTGCACTGAAATCCTAACTGCAGTCTTGAAGTACACTTGGATATGTTCATTGTGCCATTCCCTAGATGACATTGTATAAACTCAAGTAATCTTGCTAAACAAAGTATTTTTGTTGTTGGTTGGTTGGTTGCTTGGTTGGTTGATTGGTTGGTTTTGGCTTTTTAAACCTAAAACCTACATGTATTACAGTCCTACTTCCTTTACTAGAGCCTTGGTTTTGCTTAATGAAAGCCTACTACCTTCTTATAAGTAAACCAATCAATGAAGATGAACTGATCCTTATAATACCACTACTCTAAGTCATCGTCAGCTTTTACTGTGCAAGTTTCTTTTTCATAAATTCATAAAATATAATGTAGTTTAATTATAATCAAGAAGGAAAGCGTGTAAAATATTTTGCTTCATTTTTTTCTGTTTTAAGGAAAATCATTTATCCATATATCTTTTTTAAATAAAATAGAATAAGAAGAAATCTTTCACTTCCTTTTGGCAACAGACAGAAAGTGTGTTATATTATAATGCAAAATGTGGGTTCGCTGATAAAGTTTGGGTAAAACTTTTAAGTCATGTTCATCAGGACTTGTTATAGAGAAGATAGTTATAGCATAGTTAAGTCATGTTCATCAGGACTTGTTATAGAGGAGATAGTTATAGCAGAGTAAATGTGTCTTTAGAAGCTGTATCTTGTCATAGCATGGATATAGAAAAAGCCTACAAGTGATTATCTTGGCTTGCTACTGACCTCAGTCCTAGCTCCCTTCCATTCATTTCCCTCACTTGTTACCATGTCTCTTACAGGCTAAATAGTTAAAGCTACAGCTACATCATAACAGGAGCACCACATCAATTCATGTAGCACTGTACACTGATGATTGCACTGTAGAGGCACAATCATCAGATAGCTCGTCCTGTTCTCTGGATTCTCCTTTCTTCATATCCCACACTGTTATCGCTATGGCCAGTGCTCTGCACCTCGGGATACTCCCTGTTCACTAGATCTACCCTAGGTTGTGAGCATTGTAATTGCTTCTGAATTCCATTTACTTACTTTCACATTGAATCCAGGATCTTCTTTTTCTTTCTTTTTTTTTTTTTGGGGGGGGGGGGTCGAGACAGGGTTTCTCTGTGTAGCCCTGGCTGTCCTGGAACTCACTTTGTAGACCAAGCTGGCCTCGAACTCAGAAATCCGCCTGCCTCTGCCTCCTGAGTGCTGGGATTAAAGGCGTGCGCCACCACACCCAGCTGAATCCAGCATCTTAACCAACTCATACCAACTTTTTCACTGTAACTTTGCCCTGCTCAGTCTGATTAGCCTTACTCTCATTTTGGCTACTCCTATGGTGTTTGTCATGCACCTCTTACCATCAATATCTTCTTCTCTGGTAAACTAGCCATTTCTATGATAATGGCTATTTGGTTCTATGACTTAAACTCATAATTTGTTGTTCAGTATAGCCTTGAGCCATTTGATGGGACGCCCTTGTACTACACACTGCCTGGGAATGAGTTTACCCTTGGAATGCACCTCCTCCCTGCTTTCCGATTCTTTGCTCTCCTCCTTTAGCATGCCAGGGCTTCACATGTGCCTGCGTTTGTCTTCCTTGGAAGGACCCCACGGAAGAGTCATATCTTCAGTGATATTTTCATTTTCTTGAAGTTGAACTTATTTCTTTTGTCTAAGCAGTAGACTATAGACATCCATCAGATTGTCTCACAAATGTTCAGTTAAGTTATGCATTAAAAAAAAATTCTCCAACATAGCATTTTAAATTAATTATTTGGAGATTTCATACACTTTAAATTAAAATTAAATGTTTACACTTAATATATCATTTTAGCTGTCTTTCTTTTTAATCAGCCATGCAAAGAAGGGTTTATAATCATGCACATACTTGCCAACATTCATCTCTAGTACATACATCACACCATCCTGCGCCTCAACCCCTTTTCTTCTGTATAAAATAACACCCCACACCATCCCTTATTACGGCTTTAAGTTAAAGAACTAAATGACACGGCTCTCTTAAGAACTGGTGGGAAAATTTCCCTGCTTTTCTCTATCCTTTTTGTAGAATTTTAAAATGCCCCTTTTCTGAAGAGACACTTTGTTTAACATCGTTTAGAAGCATCTGGTGGGGAGAGTATATAATGTGGTGTGGAAAGAGTTTGGGTCAGAAAATATAAATCTGCCTCCCATCTGGGGAAAGATTTCATGTTGCTAGGTTTGCTTGTTCTCACCAGGTTGAACTATATGGAGATGTTGTAAGTATTTAAAGCATTTAACCCAGTGCTTGGAGCACCCTTACATGCTTAAAGAGGAATATCAGTCATTTATCATATTTCTAAATTGAGATATCTATCAGTACAGAACCTGTGTATGCATGATCATATCATGTTTGTCTCCACTGCAGTTATCGGCAGAGGGCTCAGAAGTTATCGGAAATTCACAAGGATCAACCCGGCCACCCTGTCAATCGGACTACCTATTGGATAGACTACATTCTTCGCCATGACGGAGCCCGTCACCTCCGTTCTGCTGTCCATCAGATCTCTTTCTGCCAGTATTTCCTACTGGATATTGCCTTTGTGCTTCTGCTTGGTGCTGTCTTGCTCTACTTCATATTGTCCTATGTGACAAAATTTATCTATAGAAAAATCAAAAGTCTATGGTCTAAAAATGAGCATAGCACAGTTAATGGACATTACCAAAATGGAATCCGCAATGGCAAATACAAAGGCAATGGTCGTGTTAAACACGAAAAGAAGGTGAGATGATCCGACAGCCCAGGTGAAGGGGCCAAGTCTGTAGTGCTATTCTTTAGTCTAACAGCTACTAAAAGTAAATGTCAGCAAACAGTCCTAACATGCCCTCATCAGATCTTATTAATGAGATTCCATGGATAAAATGTCTGTAAAGAGCACAACCCTAAATGCAAAAATGTATTTTATTCTAATACTGATGCAGAGAGTTGGCAGTGAACCATTTAGAAGCCTTAATTATTTAAATCAATTAAGTGACGTGTCAGACCTTAGTTTTAAATGTTATGTATGTGTTACAGGTGAGGGATGGTGTTTTTCTCTTGATAAGATGTGTGTATGTTTCCTACGTCATTGAGTTTTAGCTTCTATTTGTATTTAGTTTGTAACAGTATTTCAAAAACTGTTTCCTAAACTCGGTGTAAAGTGGCAAGTGAAAAGATGGGTGGCACAATTTTTGTATTTTTGTTTATTATAGACATTTTTATTTTATTTTTATTTTTTGTAAATGCTTTTTTCTTACCAACTATAGACACTTGTGAAGGAAAACATGCAATGAAGTAAATGAGTGAAAAGGTTTTCACATTTTGCTAATATTTTTCTCCTACCAATGATTTTTCTCTGGAAGAATTTTCTAATTAGGACAGAGCAACAAAGCTCTTACTTTTGTTCAAAGTACTGAAGATTATTGCTTAAATAGCACTTGGAAGCAGAGCCATGTGTAAATGCTTATTTGACTTAGATATTCCAGAATTTGAGTTTTGAGTATTCAGGTATCACTTCTAAAGTTTTAACTTTAGAATAATCACCTTTCATTCCTTTTATTATCTGGGCCACAATATAGTATATAGTATATAGGTGCCAACGTATCCTTCTTCCAAACAGAACATTTGCAGTTCTCCTTGCTGCCTGCTTTAGCTGCAGGAGTTTGAGGTTTGTCAGCAAATAAGACTTTACCTGCTACACAGAAATGACAGAAATTGTACCACCCATTTGTGCAAATGAGTTTCCATTCCCTCCTCACTACATCAGCCCAACTCAGTAGCCTTTTTTGTCATTGTGCTTGACATGGGACAATGACAGTATCTGTTTGGAACATGGAGACAAGTCACAACTTTCATAAATTCAGGACCTCCATGTTGAACCACTTACTAAATGGCACTGTAAGCTTATTCTATGTCACTCTGTTTACTGAGCATTTGCACTGCACATGCTCTGTGTGTGCATTATTTATTTGTGGTTGGAAATCCCATATTTGACACTTGAGAGTAGAGAAATGAAATATTTACTTAATGTCACTCACTAACATGGCAGAGTTGTGAAAAATCTAGAATGCTGTAAATCCTTGTCATACACTGTGACATACAACTTTGTGACACTCCCACCAGGAGCCAGTCTCATATACTTAGATTTAATATCAATAGTTTTTTAATGCACAATGCATACAGCGTACTGCTTTCTGAATACTTGAAATGGTATCTATACAAACCTGTTAGTTACACCTTTTCACAATCTTATCACAACATTGCCATTCAAAGAGGAAAATGATCAGGCAATGAATGGTGGGTGGTAACAGAGCATAGAGTGTATGAATGAGTTGATTTTACTTTTGGCATTTGGTAAAGTTGACAATAGACACTAACTGGATGATTAAGCATAAGTTAATTTCCACTGTGGTTTAAAAAAAAAAGAAACTTAAAACAATAAACAAAGTTGAAAATAGAGAAATGTTGTTGGAATAAAATTTTTATTCAGATTTTATTTCACAGTATTATATAAAGGTATATTTACATTATAAACATGTTTCTAAGGCCTCCCAACTTTTGTATGTATATATGAATGTGAAAACAATGTATTAAATGTGAGAACATATTTAATAAAAATTAAATGCAGGGATTTATCCTTTAAAGTACATCAACACGGATCTTTAAGTTCTATCCCAGAATTAAGAATGTTAAGTACAACTCCTCTCATTGTTTGTTTGTTTTGTTTTGTTTTGTTTTGTTTTGTTTAGCATTTTGTTGTTCTTCTCTATCATCCCCTGCCCTGGACTCCCAGGAAGCTTACTAGCCTGTTATAGTAAATAGGATGATTTAACATTTTCTATACTTGGGCTAAATTCTCTAAGGAAGTAAGGTTTTCAAGAAGGCATTTATTCATTTACTTTTCAGAAAGAGTCTCTGCAGCAGCAAGTGCTTCCATGGCTACTTTATCACATGAAAACTGGGATGTTTTTCCTTCTAAATTGGTAATATGTAATATCTCATTAATAGCATAAGACAAGAATTTTGATAAGATTTGGTAAATCTTTGGAAAGCGCTTGTATTCGTTGCAAGTAGTACTATATTATTGAACTTGAAGAAAAGTAGATATTTTCCTCAAATCTCAGACTTTTACTAAAGCCTAAATTACCACTGTTCATACTGGGGCCTTGGGTTGATCCCCAGACTATCTCATCCCCCATGACTCACCAAAGAAGAAACGAAGGAAGTTGCAAAGTATCGTCAAGTACTAATTTAGTGATCTGTTTTATCGAAAGTATAGCCAATTAATTTCTTTGCTGTAGTAATTAAATAAGTTCATAGATGTCACATTTAACAATGTTTATTACTATCAATAATAATATGAAGGGGAACACTCAAAATCTTACAAGTTGTAATGGGGAAATTATAGGAAATCTGTTGTTAAAAATCTCCTCAATATAAGCCTTAAAGCATTTCTTGTTCTGCTTGCAAGACTAGTTTACCCAGCTTTTAAAGAAGTATACTTACTATCTATAGATATGCTCTTTGTATTTTTGGCAGACTTAGATATTTTTTCCTGACACATTATAGTAAGAAGTTCTTGGAGTTCACACAGGTAAACCATCTACATGGTTATCTAGCTGAAAACTCTCCAAACTAGTAGGTTTCCAGCTACTGGGGGTGTTTGTGGGATGGACTTACGGATGTTAGCAGTAGGAGGTAGCACAAATCTGTAGGTATGGAAACAAAAAGTCACATGATAGTGTTATCATATCATTGGGGTCATTCAGATGGATTTTAAAGAAAGAATTCACATTATAGTCTGCAAATTTTTTGAAAATATACTCTATAAGACAAGAGTTCTTAATTAGAGTATAATCCAAGTTTTGACTGATGAATCACAGCCACATGCAAAATTATACTATGAGACCTAGAAAGGGGAAAACTTTTGATATGTAAATAAGGAAAATATCTAATTTTTTAAAAATGTAAGTTAATGGAAATAAGTCCAATACCAACATTAGCCTTATGGATTTACAATACGTCTGATAGGACAGAGAAATTTCATGTATGGAAATTGTTTAATTTATGAACTAATATGGAATTTTCCACTGACTTGTAGAGAGTTAACGGGATTATACTTACTTAGCTTCTACCGTCACTTGTACTTTTCCATATCCTACTTTATATAAGTGATAATTTCCTATTGCAATGAGCAGAACTGACATAGGCTTCGTTGAACCAGTGTTAATTACCCAGTTTCAAATGATAGCTTTTGTGGAACCATTCCTTGGTTTTAATATTGGGATTATATTTTCTTTTAAGGCAAAGGCAAAATTTAAAACTCCATGCAATGAAGAAGAGTTTTGTTCTTGGCATCCTTTATGAAACTTGTAACACTTTAGTTTCAGGAACTACTACAGTGTTACGTAGCATAGAGTTTAGAGTTGGTACAGTAGAATGTCTAACCTACTGTAAACATGCTTTCTATATTATCTTGAAAATTATCCTTCAGTTTTTCTCAGAATTTTGTCTCAAAGTACACATAATTCTATGCTTTTATAGAAAATGGGGATACTGGGGCTTAAAACCATTGGTAAATTGCAAGTAGAATTCAACTCAGCAGTGCTTTGTGCTGAGGTAGCTCTGAATGGCAGTCCCCAATGGCATGTTGGAAACCATCAGTTCTACTTCTAATCTTGATTCTGTCTTCTAATTTGATCAAAAGATTGAACTTACAAATACTGGGGCAATGAGAACAGTTTGAATATTTAAAAAAAGGCTTATGAGACTCAAGAAGTAAACAAAACATGCAAGGCTTAGACAGCTCATGAAAATTACAAGGTTCACAAGATGCTCCTCAAGGAATATAAGCAACAACAGTTGATGGGGTCAAGAGATTCACTCACCAAGCTATACAGGGAATGGAGATTTGTGACTGTCAGCCATACTAGGTGACCTTTGGATGATGCTTTCCTGTTACCATGCTGCTGTTAGTAACCCCCACAAAGTCACTGGTTGACTAAATCATACATCAGTCCCTACCTGAGGTGAATTGACATTTTATTACATCTCTCCAGGAAAAGTTACCCAATATATATTCAAAAAGAATTAAAATACTTATATAAATTTATTGTTGGTTCGTGCTGGGGTCCAGCCCTGGTGCAGTTCAAAATCCAAAGAAGGGTGTGTGGAGTCAGGAAACGAAGACTTGGACCAAGAAGTGCAATTCACACATGCTGGCACTGAGACAACTCAGGCTGCCTTTATTTATACATCTATCTTTTTCACAGATGAAAAGATTTTACATCAGTTTTCTTATTTTCTCATGTATAGTCTCTCTTAAGAATTTCTTATATTTAACAATATTATAGACTATGTTTTTCCTTTCTTCTCCTCAATTCCTGTAGTTTTCTGCTAAAACATGAGCTAACTCAAGAAAGAGGAAACAGTTAATAGCTAACCCAGCACATTGGTGCATAACCAATTGACAGTTTTAGCAGTTATTGCAGTTACAGTATAGAGAGGTGATAAACTGCATATCCAGAAAATTAAACTGTAAACCATATGTAGATTCTAAATATTTGTAGTGTTTTCTGTAACTGAATTTAAATGATAATGAGACCTAGTCCACCTGCAGTTTTGCAGAAAATTAAGAGAAGTGAATCATTTATTTGGATGCCTCAGCCAATGTCATACATGTAAGGGGATGGAAATGTCAGTTTGTGCTTGTTTAGAGGCAGTTCTGAGGTTTTCATAGGTGTTGGGTGATCTAGCTCAGATCCTGTACTGTTGGTCGACAGTGCCCAGTCTTCCCATCCTGTTTGCTCTCATTTTTCTGCTTCTGGATTTTCTGTTTTCTTCCTTAGCTCTTGTGTAAGTTAAAAGTTTTGTAACTCACTGGCAATCCTAAGTGTAGGATGTACAGATTTTGTGTGTGTATGTGTGTGTGTGTGTGTGTGCACATGCACACACATCTAGAAACGATGTTTTGAAGACAATATACTTAAGACAACTAGAAGTTAAAACATTCAAAAGTTCAGAGCAAATGTCCATGTATTAACAATAATGTGCAAGATAAACATCCAATCTAAACATTCTAAGGCCCATCATATGAGGGAGGGAGTAGTGCTCATATGGTCACTGGGAGGAAGACGACCAATGTGTGAACACGTCTTTCCTTTGGGTTTCCATGGTAATCTCTGTGGCACTGTGCCAGTTGTGTGGGGACATAGCTGCATGATTTCTAAGCACTCAAGCAATATGCACAGCCCTATTTTGCCTTCCACTTGATCAGTTATGATTCTGACGTTGCTATCTTGTTTTTCCTTCCTTCTCCATGAAGACACCCACAAATGTTAATTGTGTTTTTATAAAAGACTCTTGTACTATGAAATGTGTTCAGTTCTGAGTATGTGACTGTCATCTAGCTTCATTCACATCCCTAGTGTTACTGAGGATGCTAGAAGTGCAGCCAGCTATCTGGAGAGCCCCAGGAAATCCTAGATAAGAGGCAGCCATTCAAAACTTACCCAAACTTTGTATTTCATGAGGATAAAATTGTGTGTAAAGATGAATAGAAATATCTAGGTAGGAAATTCAAGAAGTGCCTAGAAAAGAAGCAGTGTTAAGAAGATTTCAGATCCAATCCCTCAGGGCACACCTCACATTTCTTTCTCTCTTTCTCTCTTTCTTTTTTCTCTCTTTCTACTTCCTTCCTTCCTTCCTTCCTTCCTTCCTTCCTTCCTTCCTTCCTTCCTTCCTTTCTTTCTTTCTTTCTTTCTTTCTTTCTTTCTTTCTTTCTTTCTTTCTTTCTTTCTTTCTTTCTTTCTTTCTGTGCTAGAGTGGAAATGGGAAATTGGGCAACTCAAGTAGATGTTTAAAGGTGAATATGAAATCCAGGAGGCTACAGGGCTTTATCAAATCAAGGCATCTATATATAGGCATATGGGTCCTATTACAAAAGTGTGTGTTGTTGAGATGATGTTCACAACATTTGGTGATGTACTCTGTGAGATAAGCATTAACATACTCGGAGAGAGGCATGTAGAAGCTGCTCATGTATATGTGGATGTTATAATGGACTAAAGAATGAGTTTTGGCTGCAAGTGACTTCTGAGGGAAACACCAATTTAACAAATTTATTAATTTTTAAAATAAATAAAGCATTTGCTTATTTTATGCCAAGTGTATTCTATTACTCTGCCAGCTTTCCGATTCAAGCCCAGTATATCCATTTTTCCTCATGTCATTAGCTCTAAAAGATCATTCCAGGAATGATCATTTACCACTGGACAAACCTATTGGTATGCTCTTCCATGGAGAAGACCACCAATCCTGCTTCCAGTTCTCCTTCCTAGCCTTTTTTCTGATTCATTTTGGCATGCCCATCTGTGTAATCTTTGTTTGGCTCATGTTCAAGTAGTCATGGTGAGATATTATCATGTAACCTTTGAAATTACTAGGAGACACTACCTCATAACAAGTCCCCTGATCCTCTGGGTCTTAAAATCTTTCTGTCCTGTCTTCTGCAGCACTCTCTGAGCCTTAGGTGCAAGTGTGTTTTCTAGATGTTTCCATTGGGATTGGCCTCCACAACTCTGCATTTTTATTAGTTGTAATTTCCTATAGTGGTTGCAAAGGAGAGATGCAGCCAGCAGTCCTACTCAGCTATGATGTCTGTGAACCACATTAGCTACCAGCATGGCATAATAACCCTGTGGGTGCAGCAGTGGCATGCATACCTTTGTCAGTAAACAAAAGCTCTCTAATTGGACTTAGGAATGCTCAACAAGAGGGAAAAGATGCCTGGGACTGAAAACCTAGCTAACTAATCAATACTACTGAAAGCATGGTTTATGAAGGAGAATCTATAACCACTAATTTACTAAGCCAGCATAATCTCACAACAATCTATTTGCATTTGTTCTTAAACCCACATGCATTTGTAGTCTTTATCCACAATTCTGACTTTTGTTCCTGCTCTAGCATCCCTGTCAGCCAATCTAATTGTTTGTATGAGTTCACAGTACAAGTACTTCTAGGTGTGACCAGTATGGAACATCTATTGTTCTTGTTCTGGTGTCAGCACATAGAAAAACACTTAAAGATCTATGGCAATGGAGAGCTTTGCATATTTCATCAACCTGAATGTTTACAACTTCTAGAACAGCATTTGCCTTCATTAAGTGGACCTTTATATTTCTCAGACATGCCAAGGTCACCTACCACACTCTGGTTTTTGCTATCCATTCCGCTTGACATGAACTGATGTCCTCTTTTTATCCTTGTCTGCCTGATCAGTCACATCAGTAGCTGACTTTGAGGTGGTGTTCTTGTGGTGATTTAATATCAAGCCAGCGTGTTTTCCTGTTTCCTTGTTAATATGAACATTTTAATAAAACACTATCTGTTCCCATTGCAAATTTGACATACTCATCAGTTCTTCTAAAACAGAAAAGTTGCCACTGGCTTGTTTTTCATGTTCTTTCAATCTAAGCCTTTGACTTGCCACAATTCATTTTCTACCATTCATGCTTTTAAATTCCTTATGATTTTACATTCCAAGGACTATTTAGGAAAAGGAGAATCCACTGATGTGAAAGGAGAAATGAGAGAAAGTAATGGGGTGGGGGTGGGGGAATGAAGTAGTATTGCAACATGCTGTATGCAAGTACAACACACACACAAAAATAATGCCTACTCATTTTGCTATCAATTTTAAACATACTAGCATGGCTCATGCATTTAAGTTGGATGTCATTTTTACTATTTATTTTAGGTCACAGATAATCAAATCTTATTTCTTAATTTATAAAACCACCAAATAATATTCCTTTGTCAGTATTGTTATCCATTTGGTCTCACTGCTCTAAGTACAGCCTTTATTAAAACACAAACAAACATTGTTTTCTGTTTCTAAAGTGCCAGGCACTGTATGTGATACTAGGGATACAAGAATGAGGAGGCCATAGTCCCTGCCTTCACGAGGACAATCCCAGTTTCAATAAGCAATGGAATATTTGTTGTAATATGGGTATGGACAGTGAGCTTTTGAAACAGAAAGAAAGTGAAGGGAGTTTCCACATGGGAATTGTTTCAGGTGAATCATGGAGAAACCATGGAAATTCACAAAGCTGAAAGGGTGGAGGGGATCTTAGAATAGCATGCCCTGCAGTCAAAGTCACTGAATTATGGAAGAGTGTTACACATTGGAACCTGCAGGTTGTTTGCTCTGACTGGAGAGTGCCTGATGATGAGGAAGTGACCATTCCACCAGGACAAAAGCCAGTTTTCTCATGGACTTCAACATGCCTTTTGGCTTTGTTTCTTCACCATTCAGCCTTACACAAGCTACTCAGTAACTTTCCCTAGGAGACTCAGTTTTGGTGTCTATGTCCATTCCTGGTCATATGTCATATAATGTTTAAAGACTGTTGGTATCGACTTTCTTGAATTATAGGCTAAGTTTGCATAAATGTCGTTTACTCAATCTACACTGGATTAACAAAAGATAACACATTTACTTGTTCTGGGTTTATGAAAACTGCAAAAATAATATTGTCTATAGCACCTTAGCTAGTGCAAAAAAAAAAAAAAAGATAAGAGGTGTTTTTTGGTTTGTTTGCTTGTTTCATTTGAGTATATGGAAGAGTAGATTTTGGTAATGTAAGCATTTCAACAAAAGCAATTTTTTAATGTCTCACATAGCCCTGGCTGGCCTCAAACACATTAAGTAACTTAAAAGGACCTTGAATTCTCATCCCCTGCCTCTGCCTCCTTAGACCTATGATTACAGGTATGTACCAATACTACGAAAATTTTATAGAGTTGGAAACCGAAAAGGGTCTCTTGCATGATAGGCAAATAATCTACCAACTGAGTTATATTCCCAGACAGAAAACCAAATTTATGAAACTTTTCCCCCATTTAACATATCCATAATAAAATACCTAGGAATATTGATAGCCACCAGGTTCAAGAATAACAGTGACATTAGGAGATCATGCTGGCTCCTGTTTGGTACCTACAGACTCAGCACTTTGAAAACTGATAGCTGAAGGTCAAGCCAAAGCCAGTCTGGACTGAATAAAGAGAGCCTGACTCAAAAATCAAAACAAGGCCACTGAGATGATTTAGTTTGTAAAGGCACTCTTGTACAAACCTCTTGATAACTTGAGTTCAACCCTTAGAAACCCCATACAGGTAAAAATAGAGAACTAACTCCAAACTTTGTCTCTGAAACTCCTTTCATGGGTATTTTGTTCCCTATTCTAAGGAGGAATGATGTATCCACCCATTGGTCTTCCCTCTTCTTGATTTTCTTGTGTTTTGCAAATTGTATCTTGGGTGTTCTATGTTTCTGGGCTAATATCCACTTATCAGTGAGTGCATATCTAATGACTTCTTTTGTGATTGGGTTGCCACACTAAGGATGATATCCTCCAGGTACCTCCATTTGTCCAAGAATTTCATAAATCCATTGTTTTTAATTGCTGAGTAGTACTCCATTGTGTAAATGTACCACATTTTCTGTATCCACACCCAGGAATCCATCCCATAATCAGCCACCAAACCCAACCCTATTGCACAATGCCAGAAAGATTTTGCTGAAGGGACGCTGTTATAGCTGTCATGTATGAGGCTATGCCAGTGCCTGGCAAATACAGAAGTGGATGCTCACAGTCATCTATTGGATGGAACACAGGGCCCCCAATGGAGGAGCTAGAGAAAACACCCAAGGAGCTGAAGGGTTCTGCAACCCTATAGGTGGAACAACAATATGAACTAACCAGTACCCCCAGAGCTCATATCTCTAGCTGCATATGTAGCAGAAGATGGCCTAGTCAGCCATCACTAGGAAGAGAGGCCTCTTGGTATTGCAAACTTTATATACCCCAATACAGGGGAATGCCAGGGCCAAGATGCGGGAGTGGGTGGGTAGGGGAGCAGGGCACAGGGAGTGTATAGGGGACTTTCCGGATAGCATTTGAAATGTATATAAAGAAAATATCTAATAAGAAAGAAAGAAAGAAAGAAAGAAAGAAAGAAAGAAAGAAAGAAAGAAAGAAAGAAAGAAAGAAAGAAAGAAAGGGAGAGAGAGAGAGAGAAAGAAAGAAAGAAAGAAAGAAAGAAAGAAAGAAAGAAAGAAAGAAAGAAAGGGAAAAGGAAGGAAGGAAGGAAGGAAGGAAGGAAGGAAGGAAGGAAGGAAGGAAGGAAGGAAGGAAGGAAGGACAGCACTATAGTACTCTAGTTTCTATATACATGCATATGCCCAGGTACCTCCACACTCATATCATGACTACAAACTCTCTCTCTCTCTCTCTCTCTCTCTCTCTCTCTCTCTCTCTCTCTCTCTCTCTCTGTGTGTGTGTGTGTGTGTGTGTGTGTGTGTGTGTGTGTGTGTGTGTGTGTATGTATGTTTATGTGTGTTCTTAAAATTTAAGACTAGATTTCTCTGTGTAGCCCTGGCTGTCCTAGAACACTCTCTAGACCAGGCTGGCCTCCAACTCACAGAGGTCCACCTGCATCAGTCTTCTGAATGCTGGAATTAAAGGTGTGTGCCACCACAATAATATATATATATATTCATTCAAATGAAAGATTGCAGCTTCCTGGAAGTAATTGGTAATGCATTAACCTCTACATAATATCTTTGGTAGAAGACAAAGTACCATAGTAATGACTTTCTATACAGAAAACACCAATAGGATTGGACATATAACCATACTTAACTATTTTAAAAACTAATTTCACACATTTTCCAATTTGTTTCTTCCTATAAGGTTTGGGTTGGGTTTCACAGTTATTGCTCTGTTGTTGTTAATCTCTTTCAGCAGACGACTTATCCAAACATCAAACCCAAGTTCTACGTCACAGGTACCTTCAGACGCTTCCCAAAAGAGTGGAGGAGGAGAACAGGGAAAACACCCTCAGCACAACTGGGGAAGCCTAGTGCAAAGCAAAGCATCAGTTAGGCAAGCCTGGCTGCATCTGACTGATCATGTCATGACTCTCAGATTCAGGATTCCATTGGTGGATGGAGAACACCAGCTGGGATATAAAAGCTAAGAAAATGTTAGGTTCAGATGCCTACTAAGTAGCCCCCTTTGCAATGCTGGATTCAGTTGTCTGTAACTCATTGAGCCTGTTATATCCTCAGAGCCAATGGGACTTCTTCCTTTGGAATGAAAGGGGTTTTTTGTTTTTTGTTTTTTCTAGATTCTGACATAGTTTGGAGAGGACATGAAAGAGGCTTTTATACTAGAAGTTGATGCTAGGATAACAGATGGAGCAGCCATGGAAATTCCCAAGTATAGATCTTGATATTTGTAATTATGTTTGATCCTATAATAAACTCCAAACTCCATTAACATGAGAGTTTTGGCAGCTTTTAGGTGTAGAGCTAGGAAGCTAGTGTAATGGAGCAACCCCAGGTAACTTAACCCAAGATAAAACCACTAGATTTATGCCTAAGCAATGAAAGGTAACTTAAAGGGTTGTCAAGAAGACGGTGTTTTTTATATTCTTTATTCTCCCTCCAAAAGTTTCAAACACGTGTGTTTATGTAAGAGAAAAATCAAAGTATCCTCTGCTTGTCAACTTCTTTTTCATCCTCTGGAATAAAGTAACAAATAAAATAGAAGTAACAATCGCCTAAATACAAAGCACCTGACTTCCTTCCAGGCCTGCTTTATAGAATTTGCAATAAATGGTTAGATTCTAGGTGAGTGATTCTATTATGATGACAGTTCTTTGGCCAAGATTTATCATGATTGAGTTTGAATTAGGGTCTTTTAAGATCTTCTAAACAGTTTGAGCACCCCTTGCTCAAATTATGGTCTTGTTTCCTTGGAGCTGTCAAAGCAATTGAGCTTTCCTCTATTTCTTCTTGACCATCACCCTTATGCAAAATTTGCTACTTCTCATAGGTCAGAATCTTCATTTCTGAAAAGTTCTATGCTCTATCTCAGTCTCTACATCAGCTTCCTATCTTTCCAGCCTCTCCTGATTGATACCAACTCCTCAAACCCTTGTTTAATTCAATCGAAAAGACCTGCTTATTTGACAATCAGGGCTCTTGTTCCTTAAACAATTCTATTGTCTTTACCCATAAACCTTGCCTTTACTGTCTTGCCAAACTCATAAGTCAAAAGACAGATCCTAGATCAGCCCAGCCTTCTCTGAGATCAAGCTACTATCTGGATTCATAAGCAATTCTGGCAGGAATTAAAAACCCAATGCAAGGCTCTATCTAAAAGCAAGTCCTGAAACAGAGAGTAGCTTTGAGATAAACAGTTGACTGGTGTGATTGAGTCTCTGGGTGCATTCATTCTTCAGGACTACATACAAACCAAACCAAACAAAACAGGAGTCAAGAGCCTTTTCTTTATTGCTTGGTGCCAGTCTTATATTTTATCTGTGCCACCGAAGCTCCTTTTTTCTTATTTTCCAGAACTTTTTCAAATCATCACCAATTTCTTTGGTTTTTATTTTTATGTGTCCCCCTCCATTAATATCTGCTGATGATCTATTGCTTGCTGAGAATGATGGTGCCAATGTGAATGTATTCCTTCTATGTACATTTGTCTTCTTCATTACAGTACCAGTGAAAATGTAATCTACAACAACAAAATAACAACATGTACATTAGATTCCTGAGCCCAAATCACTCACGATTGAGATTCCTCTTTGCAATTGTTTAGAATGGTGGAATCATCAAGTCATCCAAGAAGAAAGATCCAGAAGGGATTCTGGAATACCAATGAGGATTATTGGGATAGAGCTTCAGATAAAGAATTGAAAACGTGCTGGACTACAAATGCCTGGCAATAAATAACCCACAATAACTGTATACACTGCACAATACCAGTAAACAATCCACAATGCTGGTAAACACCTTTCACCTTGGTTCCCCTAACCTTTTCCATCTCTACATCATTCTGCCTTTAAAAGAAAGTGATGTGTGTGCGTGTATGCACGTGCAGCTGGACACGTGCCACAAATGCATGTGAATGTGGATGTCATAGAATAACTAAATGTCCATCCTTGCCTTCTACTTTGTTTTGGACTGATGCTTCAGTAGCTGTGCTTGTGTGATAAACAAAAACCCTGTCATTGTTCACCTTTCACTTGCTCTCTGCTCCCTCCTTTCTTGAAGGGGAAATTAGTTGTCTCTCCTGCAATCTGTTGTCCTTGCACTCACAGGCTGACTTATCTAAACACAATTAATTGATCATGCTATCTCTTCTTTCTCAGTCATTTTGCAGCTCCTTTATAGGTGTGTAAGCCTTCATTCTGTGCTGCATAACTGCATCCTTAAAACCCTTTTTTCCTCTCACGGCTTCGCCATCATCTAAATGGACTATTTGCATCTTATGACAGTGCGCTCTTCAGTGATGGCAAGAGATGGCTTTATGTTTTCCCTCTTCTGAAAATCTCACTGCACTGGTCTCTTCACTTGTGTCATGTATCTCCTTTGCCCTTTTCTAAGCTGGAGCTTCCCACCTTGGACTCAGGGTTCTAAACATCACCTTTCAGAGAAAGATTTCTCAGTCTTTTAAGTCCTCTACTGTTCTCATGGCTATTCACCAGGCTTCTTTGTATATTCACTCCTCAGCTAATTACCTGTGTTATTGACTTTTTCACCTGCATCACTAGCACTCAGCACAATCATGAGACAAAACAAAAAACCAAAACCAAAAACAAAAATAAAAACAAAAAACACATAAAATCATCACATGAAAGAATAAAAGAAGCATTCTATTTCTTTTATTGTATTATTGCTCCCATATTAGCACATGTTGAGAAATGGGATTATAACTTCATGTATAAGTAAGCCCATATTTGTATGTGATAAAACGAAATATGTTTGTGTCATACCTCAACTCAAGGAAGACCCACTTGCTAGCTTTCTCTGGCTTTCTCTGGTTCTGTGCTCTTCTGTCTTCTTCTTCTTTGATTCATTACCACTTGGTTTTGTGTTGGTCTAGTTCATTGGTGTGCAATCAGCATCTGGCACAGAATAGGCTTTCAGCAGAAGCTGAGGGATTTATTACCTAATTAACCAGTTTCCTCTCAAGGAGGTTTGGGGAAGAATGGGTGAGGTTTTGCTAGTTTCCTGTCTTCATGGCAATCTTGATCTGTTAAGGAGAATCTTGTTTCTGAGGCACTTCAGTCCTCTGTTCCCTTTCTTCCTGGCTTCTCAATAGTATTTGGATGTTACTCATTAAGACCTGAATGTACTGTTTTTCTATACTTATTGTCACACATTCTAAATACTGTACACACAGTGATATAAACACCTACATATTCGTGTGTACATATGGTTGTCACTGAAGATGTTATTATAAAACATAAATCTGTATAAACCCATAAGTTTACCCCAATTGAAAACTTAAAATAATCCCAGCCTCGATCCCTGTGAAAGTCATCTAATTAATGTTTCTTAATCGATGTTTGCATGTTTGAAGGTTTCTTATGATTGATGTGTTAATACTGACATGTTATACATGAGTTTATAAATAGTGTAAGATTCACCATGGATTTTTAAATTTTTTTTATTAGATATTTTCTTCATTTACATTTCAAATGCTATCCCGAAAGTCCCCCATACCCTCCCCCCACCCCGCCCTGCTTCCCTACCCACCTACTTCCACTTCTTGGCCCCGGTGTTCCCCTGCACTGGGGCATAAAGTTTGCAATACCAAGGGGCCTCTCTTCCCAATGATGGCTGACTAGGCCATCTTCTGCTATATATGCAGTTAGAGTCTGATGAAGTCAACGGTGGATTCAAGATTAAAGGCAATGCCTCCCTCTCTCCCTGAATCTATCAGCAGCAAATGGTTCATTGGTGATGGTTAGGGCCTTAGTCTCTCCCAGCTAGCTGTTCATGGGCTCAACCTTGTGTCATTCTTGGCTTTAGCCAGAGAGTTCTTTCCACTGCACTGCAGTGCCTATGTAAGCTTCTGAGATCATTAGGTGCTCATGTCTAACCAAAACGTTTAGTCTGCCTTTCTGTAGCTCAGACAACTTGTAGAAGGCTCGATAGAATGCAAGACCTAAAGACGGGATAAGGTCTGCACTATGCTATTCTTACAAGCAGCTAGTACTAATGCAATCGTTTACTCTTATTCTCTCTCTCTCTCTCTCTCTCTCTCTCTCTCTCTCTCTCTCTCTCATTTCACTGATGCAATAAGTTATCTACATAGTAGAAACCATTGCACTGCTCTTCCCTCCAATTGGAATAACTTTCAAATCTTGTGAATTTCTTTAAATCTTCAGCACAGAGTAATGAATGATTCCTGCCCAGTGAGACCTTTCCTGATCACTCGGTTTTAACCAGCCTTTCCCACAGGTTACCCAATCGATCTTTCTTAATTTCTTCTTACCACTTAATAGCTAACCCTCAGGTATTCTTGTTTGAGTTTCTTTTTCATTTGTCTCACATGCCGTTCTCATGCTGGGAATGCAATGATCTTGAGAGCAGAACACAGCAATGTTGAGTTCCCAGTTTCCAGGCCTGTGCATGACTTGTGCTCCTTATTAAAAAAAAAAAAAGTACTGTTGAACCAACCAAAGTTTGGAACGGAACATTCCCAGTGGAGGATGAGAATAAATGTTAATCCTTTGTTCCATTTGTTGAGAACACTGGATCTAAGTATATGATGCCTTCCTTAATGTGAACAACCTTCAAACTTATGTCTGGCCACAGGGGACCTGAGTACTACAAAACCCTGGGATTTGAGGAATAAGAAATATTATGCTAAAGTTTCAGAGAAGGGTTTCTTATTTATACTAAGATGGTCTCTCTCTGTGTGTCTTTATGTTAGGCTACTATGATAGTTTCTACAATTACCAATTTCCCCCATGTATAGGTTGTTGATGATAATCTCTTCCTCTTTGCAAATGTGACAGAAATATTATGTGCTGCTTAGCCCTTTCTGAACATGACACAAGCTAGGGTCTTCTGAGAGTCAATCTTGATTGAGAAAATGCCTCCTCCATCAAGATGACCTGTATGTGGAAGGGCCCTGCCCATGGTCCATGGCATCACCCCTGCGCAGTTAACTCTGGGTTGTTTGCAAAATCAAATTGAGTAAGCTGTAGGGCATAAGCTAGTGAACAGCATGCTTCCATGAATGTCGTTTCAGTTCCTGCCTCCAGGTCTCTACCTTGAGTTGCTTCCCTGAATTCCCTTCGTGATGGAGTGTAACCTGCAAGAGGAAATAAACTCTTTTCTTTCCAACTTGATTGTGGTCATGGTTTTGTCACAGCAAACTAGGACACAAATGCCAACATATTATACTTGTGAATATTGCATGAGGCTTCTACATTTATCAGACTGGGCATGAGCATAGAAATGCCCATTAGACAATGGCCATGTATCATTTATACTTGTATCATTGTCTTCAACAAATACATACAAGTCACAACTACGTGTCTGAAACTATGCCTGAAAGCATGTAATGGTTAAACATGTTATACTATTCCTCTTTGATTAATGGCCCTAAAAATTATTACTATAGTCAATATCATCATACCAGAAATATCAAAATTTTAACTAGACGTTAAATAGGGCAATATGGAAGTATACAACTCCCTTTCTTTTATTTGAAACTGTTGAGTTTGTGATTGGATATATGGCTTAAAATATTCTATCTAGTTATAGAAAATATACTTTCCAAAACCAAAACATTACTTTTAAGTTGGAGAAACTATAAGGACAAATAATTCTGGTCCTAGAGATTAAAGCATGATCAGTGAGTATTTAGAGAAGACCAAACATGCCCAGAAAAGATAAAAAAACAAAAACAAAAACAAAAAAACCACCTTGAGAACAGACACCATATAGCACACTACAAGAAAATATTTAATAACTGAAATATGAGACAGTACATTATGAAGATTAAAATCTACACCGAAGAGAACACATTCATTATTTTAATTTTATCATCAATGTCCCTTCTCTGATTTCTTCACTTGAAAGTTTGTCTGTTCAGGTGAATTTCCTCATAATCATACTAATCAAAGAGGGAGACTCACTGAATTTTTCAAAAAAAAATTATTCGTGCATGTTGCACGGAATTTCCTCTTAAAGAAATTCCACCACAGAACTTTATGCTGTAAATTATACCATTATTATTTTAAACTTTATGCCTTCATATTTTAAATCAATTAAATGTAAAATTAGACTTCTGCTTCTTGCAACTTGTAGTGATACTCATTACGATGTGACCAGGCCCAGCTGAACTGCCTTGTAGGTGAAAGAAGTTATATATATATACACACACATATATATGTGTGTGTATATATATTATATATAATATATTATTCATTATATACTATATATTATATAGTATATATATATATATATAATTCTGAAGGCTATAGCATTTGTCACCTATATCTCAAATGATAATGACTTCTCTATAGTATTTGAATCATTTTTTATTATTTAAAGACTGTTTCAAAAAAGAATGTTGCACATAAAAGCATAATAGTGAGACACCAAGGAGGCGGGCATTATTAAGAATATTATGCTACGACTGTTGCTTCTCGATTACATTGAAAAATAGAGGAAATGGTTTTTCTGACAGGCACCGCTTGCCTGTTTCAGTGAACAATCCTTTGGTGACATCTAGTGGTCAAGCACAGATTTAGTTACACACATTTTCCAAAGCTTTGGGAAGTGCAGGCCCTAACAAGGAAATTTAATAATCTATGTGCTTCATCAAAATACCTCCAAAGTGGTTAAGAATAAATTGATAATAGAAAAAGAGAAAAAGCAGCATTTACAAAGCGTGTTGACAGTTTATTGTGAGAAACTTTTTAGGAGAAGTTTTAAATAACTTGTTCTTTAAAACTCTTTTTATCCTGATGCTTAAGTTGTATGACTATGCTTCAAGTCTAGATATAAAAATCTAAGAATAAGCTTGGTTCTGCCGTGCTCTTTCAAGCCAACTTGATTTTGTTGAATCCCCCTGAATAATATTTCCCAACTTACACAAATGTGCCAGTACCCACATTTTCTTATTTGAAATTACCAACAAACCATTTCCATACAATTAATGGCAGGAAACTATCTTGGTTTTATTCCCCATTTAAGGTATGTTTAACATAAAACTACTTGACCAGAAAATAAAATAAGATAAAATCTTTGAACATTAGCATCCTGCAAAAAACCAAAATTATCTATATTTTTAGCAAATTTATTCATTTAGTACTATGAACACCTTTTAGTCAAGAAAAGACTATGCTGGAGACTGCCAGAGCCTGTCTTCAAAGGTGCATATGCTAACAGAAATCAGGAGTGGTTTTCAAACATTGTTTAATCTCAAATTTATTTTCAGAAAGCTATTCTGACTGTATAAAGGCCAATCTATTTTATTTTTCTATGACTCTCCTATTTACTCTTTGGAATAAAAATCTATCAAGAAGCTGGCAGGGGTTGAGGGAGGTGACAGCTGGGTGTAAAAGTTATGTGGACATTACAAGTTGAGCTGGGTTTTTAATAATTATCCAGTTAATTTAATCACTTTAGGTGTTTAAGTACAAACACAATATTTCATAGTGTCATTTGTCTACATGCATGTGGCTGTGTTGATTAAATTCAATGTTTAATTTCCACTTTGCTTTGTTGAGTTTTTCCTGCACACCGACAGGCAACCAAGGGTATGTGATGATCTAAATGCTGTACCCTCTTGAGATAAAAATATTTTCTTTGTACTGGATAAACTCCACTGCAGCAATCATAGTTTTGTAAGGATCCATGGTTTGTGAAGAATGATACCCCACACTCAAATAGTATGCAACAGCAAAGCGTGTTTATTCCACTGTAAATCAAGATGGAGAATAGAGGTGTGGACTTTGCCAGGTCAATGTAAAGCCTTGTTAGGCGAGGAATAAGTGCCTTTCACCTCCTTTCCTGTGATTGGTTGACTCCATCCCCAAGGGATATATCTTTGTGATGGGTTAAGGCTCTGGGAGATTTGGAGGACCTCTGCTGATGAACTACACTTGGCTCAGGTGGGCTGGGGAGGCAGCTTGTTCAGCTCCTGGTTGGCTGTCCGTGAGGGGTGGTTGTTTGTTTGTTTGTTTGTTTTGTTTTTCCCTAGAATTGACTTGTTTTGGACTTTTCCAGATTTGAGAAACTTAGGCCTAGTCTCCCAAACTGCCAGCTTGCAGCCTGTCAGGGAGTCAGCCTGGCTCCACCCAACTCAATCCTCTCACTTTGTGAGCAGACAATATTTTGAAATGCAAGATCAAAAATTTAGGGTAAATTCCATTTATTCCAAAGTCTTTACTAAGCTCCTATGCATGCCAATTTTCATTTGTATTTTAAGTAATCCTTTAAAAGTCTGGATTTATGCAATGGCAACTTTCACTCTTATGTGGTTACTTTCTTCGTCTTACAGAATTTTTCTGTTTAAGACCAGCATGTATGTCTCTTGTTCAGGATTTTCTTCCTACTGAGATTGTCACAGACTTTGAATATTGATGACATTTATTAATGGGGTAAGTGGCTGTATAACTTTGTCTACATTTTTGTTCTCCAATACACTAAACGACACTTAGATCTTCTAACATCAAGTCTAAGTGTCTGTCTTTTACATTTTTCTCTTTCAAAGCTTTTATTACAATTACCTTCTAAGTATGTTGATCTTGCAGGAACTTCTCGAAATCTGGCCTCACCCTTTCAAGACACTGATTATTCTACGAAGAGTTAAGTTTCTGCATTTTTGTTGTTATTGTTGTTTGTTTGTTTGTTTTGTATTATTGAGGCTTCAGCATTCCATTAATTTAGCAGAAAGACTCTGGCTCAGGAGCAAAACCCAAAGTAACTCATCATCAAATCAGTTTGCAAATCTGGAGAGATTTTTTTCCTTCTTCTACCTAGTCAACCCACCCTTTTCACTGTAATGGAGCCGAGACTGTTTCAGAGATGCTCTTCCACAGGATAACTCTGTGCTGCTTAAGGACACACACATTCCAGCCATTAGGAGGAACAACTGCTATGGCCCTGAACTAGCAGAACAATTCAAGGACAAGCTACCTAGGTACTCAGTATTTTATGTTGAATGTATATTTGGCATTCCCAGTCTTAATATGAGGTACACATTTGAAAAGTAAAACAGAAAAGGCGTGAATATAAACTCAGTTATAAATACAGTCCATGTCATTAAACACGGTCTGTTTGAAAACATTCACAGAATATAGGTAGTGATTTATTTGTTTGCCTTGGTGGGCATGGAAATTCCTCTTTGCTAAACAATCTCATTTGAATTCTTTGTGTGCAGTAAAGTCTAAGCACTGGGGAAAACATTTTCCTTCCTATAACTCGATGTGGTTTGCATTAGTCCGTAATAAATATATTATGATATCCTATATACCTCCATTTACAAATCATTGTGTAGCTTCCTGCCAACCACCGCCAAAATCAACACACAGGTTGTTTCCCACGAGGTGAGTAAATGTGTATCTTTTAAAATTAAATCATTAACTTTTTAAAAAATTAATCATCTTACCTTGCTCACTAACCCAGACATGGATGGTACTGACCTCCCCGTAAGCAGTTTTGAAGGGTATTCAAAGAGATTGTGTCCTTTTCAAATCAGTTAAAATACGTTCATTTTGAACCTATTGGACTCAGAGTTGCTAAAAGGGAAACATCACAAAAATATTCAAGCCAGGATAAGAAAATGGTATCACTACTTGTTTATATCAAGGTACCTAACAAAGCATTGTATTTGCTTGGTAAAATACCAATTTCTTTCCTTGCAAGGTAGGAATGCTAGCAAAGTTTTAGTTATATATTACTGACATCAAATGGAGATGCCAATTAAACCACGTTTATTCACGTTAAAGAAATACAAACACATCACAGTATTGCCAAGAAGTCTTTTAATGTTGCATATTATATCTGTTTTAATAATTAAAAAGGAGGTCGATAAATATTGGTATGGTAAATAAGAACACATGCAAACGAATATTTTTCTCTCAAGTCATGAATGCCTAGGACAATAAATAATTTTTCATACAATGTTAATGTTGTCCAGCACGGCTGAGTGGATTCTTTTTCAAACACAGTTTTAACAACAGTTAAGAATCATATTGAAAGGGGGACTTGTGTGTGTGTGTGTGTGTGTGTGTGTTGTACTCACAGGGGGAGGATTTTGTGTGAAGCATATGGATATCCTGGTCTACCAGATCTATGCTTATTTCCTGAGACAAGGTTTCTTACTGCCCCTATAGCTACATTGGTAGCCAGCCACCTACAATCCTCTTATCTCCAGACTATGGCCACTTGTGTACTCACATTCAACTTTCTATGTGGGTGCTGAACTAAATCCTAACGCAAAGCAAGTACTTTCTCTCTCAGTAAGTCCCACCACTCCTAAGCCATTTGGTGAAAGATTTTAACTGCAGAGCACAGACCTAACTCATGTTGGATACCTACGAAGACTGTGCCTACCAATGCCAGATTGATTTATGTTCAAATATAATCAATAAAATATAAATGCAAGAGGAGAGAGACAGAGGCAGAGAAAGACAGCGAGAGACAGCAAGAGAGAGAGAGAGAAGATTATAAAACTGAAAACAAAATTGAAGTATAAAACTCTAATACCCCTAGCTAAACTCTTTAACTTTTTGTTTTCTTGTATATATACAAAACTTATTCTTTTTTGTTCTGCTTTTCCCATTTCAAATAGCACTTTGGGTTTGTGAAATTCAAGACTTTTTCTTTTTTCTTTTCTTTTTAATCAAGAATAATGTGTTCTATTGAGTATATTTAAACCATAATATGAAAACTTTAAGAAAATGCATATGTTATAAAAAATTAATGGAAAATTAGAATTATTGCAGTGGAGAGTAAAAGATAGGCTTGTATACATTGGCTATAGTTAACAGATTAACTGCATTTCTTCAATGATTTATTCAAGTATTTGTTGATCAATTCATAGTTTTTGAATCATGACTGTGAACTAGATAGTTAGCAGGTATATTATACATAAATTTGGAAAACAAAAATTTGGACTCTGGGTTTCTAAAGATAAAAACAGATGGAGAACGTTGAATGGTTTCAAAGACGACTTTAAGTTGTATATTTCTGTTCACTGCCCTGGGACTCAGTATACAGATCTGAATCAAGCAATTGAAGATTCATACATCTCGAACCCTAAGAGAAAAAGTTGGTCTTTTCAGCGATATTTGAGAGGAACTATAATTTAAAAGTTCTCTAGGAGCCTGAAGATCTGTCTCCCTTTCCCTCTATAGGAAGTCAATAGCCTAAATTCTCCTTGAAATATATTTTATATAAGATACTTTTTTTTTACACACATGTATGTGGGTCATATATTTTAGAAACCATAGAAATAAATTAAAATTCATTGTAACGGTGTGATTAGTGTTTCAGGATTTTGTGGTTCATAATTAATCAACACATTTATAATTATATGTGTAATGTTGTAGGAAATTAGTAATTTCTAATTTAGTATCTGATCTTCACAAGACTATGTACTCAAGAAATTTTTAACTAGACTAGGAAGCTATTAGAAAAAATACAAATTTAAAGCAATCCCTTAAGGTTGAATCACTGGAAAATTATGTATGTTTACAATCTTGCTACAAAAAGTCCTCAAATTTGATAGTAATACATGAAAAGAAATGTAGACAAATGGCATGCCATTCAGTAAACTGTTGAAGCTCACATCTGTGGTTTTAATTTTTTTATATATATAATGTACCAGTATGTCCAGATTCCCAATACTCTTTTGATAGGCTCCTAGAAGCTGAGTTGGACTAACCAGGCTGAGCTGAATAGCATGCCATTAACTGGAAGTTAGACGTGCTGTGGTTTCTTTCTTACATGACTATTTAAGACTTTTCATAACTGATTTGCCATAAACAGTATTTTGCTATCTCATTAACTCTGAATGTAGCCCATCCTATTAGAGAAACTCTTTGCATTGATCCATTTTGTGTCTGTCTACACATGTGTCTCAGAATACACTTGTGGAATCAATTCACTTCCTCCTACCATGTGAGCTCATTGTCAGGCTCAGTGGCCGTGCCTATACCTGCTGAGCCATCTTGCAATTACATTTTTCTGTAATGTAACTGTTTCAACCAAAATCATCTACCAATATTTTATACTTCAATATGCTCTTTTCTCATTTGCTATGATGATCTGTCAGCTCACACAGATAATTTTTAGGGCAGCATCCAGAACCATGCACTTTTGTTCCAGAATTGGCCCCAGTTTTCTTTAGTACCACTTTAGTGCTAGACAGTCCACAGTAACCAAAGACTGATGATTTGATTCACTGATGTCTTCTCAGCCTTTAAATCCATGGCCAGAGATTATTAAGGATTACATCACACTGGGTATAATTGATTGGTTGGCAATGTCCAAAGATTTACAGTGTAATATGAGTAGGATGATCAAAGCCAGTAGGAATGGGCTATTACTGCATGAGCTAATGCTTTCCAAAGGAAGGAAGGCAAGAATGTATTCTGGTCACTCTCTTTCCTCATTTCAACTCATTCCATAAATATTTTATATCTCAAGATGAATATTCATTTCTCTACTAGTAACAATTGAAAGTTAACATCTTCTTATAGAAAAATGAATTACATTTATCACCAGGATTTAATAAGGAACTTAATATAAAATAGTTCCAACTATGTAATTTCTTGCAGAAGGAAGGGATGCAAATAAAATATTCTAAGATGAAAGTTATTACAGCAAGCAAAACTTTTATTTTGTTGACACGTGGCATGTAGGAGATAGAATGTGTGGGCTCATCATTAAGAACTCATTTTCCTATAGTAAAGTTGCAGACACACTTCACAGTGAAGGACTGTAGGGCTCAGTTGTCTAGTTGTCACCATAGGAGAGTACACTGGGACTTGATACCTGATGATAATGTCAGTCTTACCTATGACTCATTGAATAACAAAAATGTGTAGCTCTCTAGTTAGGTTCACATCCTTTTCAGAATTCTAACTTTTATAAAAGGATGCTAGCCTGTTCTGTATAAACCTGCCTACTGAAGGCAACTTCCACAGTGAAAGCAGCTATACTCAGCACAGTGAAAGCAGCTATACTCAGAGGTGTTTTTTTTTTTTTTTTTTTTTTTTTTTTTTTTTTTTTTTTTGGTTTTTCGAGACAGGGTTTCTCTGTATAGCCCTGGCTGTCCTGGAACTCACTCTGTAGACCAGGCTGGCCTCAAACTCAGAAATCCGCCTGCCTCTGCCCCCCAAGTGCTGGGATTAAAGGCGTGCGCCAACAGAGTTTTTTCTTAATGTATGGCTCTGGCCTTAGTGTCTCCATATCTTCCAAGAAGTTGGCCAAGATGGATAATAGTTGTAGAGTGCTACACCCAGATTATAACAATCATTCACTCAACCAGATCTGTGTTTTTAAAAGGTTTTTACTAGCAAGTCCATTTTATCTGTTTGTAAAAACATTGCAATAAATAAAAAGTATCCACAAAGGCATCTGGCCTTGGGTTGAACTGAGATGAGAATCTGATGTCTTCAAAGAAACCCAGAATGGTGTGATGAGGGGGTCTGAAAATAGCCAAGGTGATATAATTAAGGATGCATGCCGATGCCTTCAGGGGGTTGCTCAGATAAATGTAATGAGTCTCGGTCACATATGTAACTCTCTATCTGTCTCTACTGATATTGAGAACATGCATACTTCAAAACTGTGCTGTATAAGTGTGATTTATTTGTAAAATTCTCTACTATCAAATCAAAGCACATGTAGCTTTGTGTCTCTAGTTTCGGTATACCTATGTATTAGTATTTTTAAATCTGGGTGGGTTTGGGAAGCAGAGCGTGGGGAGGACATAGGGGGCTTTGGGGATAGCATTTGAAATGTAAATAAAGAAAATATCTAATAAAAAATGCCTAAAAAGTCTGTCTTTTACTTGTGTCATGGAAGCATATCAATACAGATATATACATATATATCATATATGTAATGTATATAATTTGCTTAATTTTAGTTGGCAGATTATAATGCACTTCTTTCTAAACAGAAGCATCCATCATATGTTTTCTGTTAAGATGCCTAGTGATTCTATTAAAACTGGGCATTTATCATGACAGAATATTAAAACCATATTTAAGTGAAGTCAACATGAAAAGGCTACATACTGTATGATCCAAGTCATTTCACATTTTGGAAAAGACAAAACTTCTGGGAGAGTAAAGCAATCAATGCTTGGAAGTTGGTTAGAAGATGAGCAAGCTGAAGATGATGGAGTTTCAGGTCAATGAAACAACTACAATTTGTGATACATTTCGGAAACTCACTGAATCTATAACTCTAAATGAATCTTATACGAACACAAAAACCTCACATGACAGTATGTCAGTATGGCTTCACTGTGACAGATTTCTACTGTGACACGGGAGTTTTATTGTAGGAGAGTCCTTCAGGAAGAAACAGGGCCTTACATAAAAGTGTGCCCAAACTATATATACATTATAAGAAAAACATTGAATATTTATGATTCAAGATCTTTTTCTTTTTCTTTGTGTCATATAGAGCTAATGGAAACTATTCCGTGGTTTTACAAGAGGTTTACTGTAGAACTTAGAAAATATTGAAACAGCTGTGACTTCTGTAACTGGTGTCTTTTGTTTCTTTGTGAAGCAACTAATAGGACTACTTTAAAGTTTGTTTATTTTTAGATATTTTTGAGTGTTAACCAGGGATCACAATGGATCTATGTTAGTTCTCAGTAGCTAAATTTTCTTTATTGATCTCCATTATTTTAATTTTCATTCATATATCCATTTTCCTTCTTTGGGACTTTTGAACCCTCATATTAAGTAGTGGCCTACCACAGGTAAAAACTAAATGCATTGTTTCTTTTTCCTGAAATCCTTTAACAGTTTTAACCTAGCAAATCATTTTATCATATAGTTAAGTGATCTAATACAGATGAGACACATAGCAGAGTGTTTGGCCCACAATCAGCATCTACCTATTTAGCAGTGACTACTCTATTACTAAAATAATATATGCCAATATTGGAGTTTATTAAAAAGATGAATTCTATTCTGAGAACTGACAGCTTTATATTTTATTTTATTACTTCTTTTTTATTTGCTGAACTATTGTGAAATAAATTACCAACATTACATCTCATTTCATAGTACTTCTAGTGTGCATGTTCACACAAATGAGTACATATACCCTGAAAATAACATTGCTACATCTAAAAACTATCATCCCTTTTTGTCAATGAGTACTCACAGGATTCTCAAACTTGGACAACTGTCCCCAAAATGACTTGTATAATTTGTTTGTACAAAACAACCAAACAAAAAACTTTAAATGTGAAACCATTAGTTAATTGCTTTGGATATAATATAATATAAATATCATTTGGTAATTTCTAAGCAATAAATTTTATGCAAGTTGGCTAGTGGAAGAGGACAAATGTTAGGCAAATGGAAAAGGCAAGAGAAAGACTGGCCCAGGCAGGCTGTTGCCTATGAACAGAGAACAGAGCATGCTGTTTCCACTAATTGGCATTTTTGCAGTTGCACTACACTGCCACAGGATCTGGAGCCAAGCTTTTGGAATTCCAAATATAAGGCAGCAAATATAAGTACAAACCTGGAGATGGAAAGTATAGAACAAAGAATTCACGTCTCCCTAGGAGGAAAGTGGTATGAGGAAGTAAGAATGTGACTTCATAGCTGTATGATTTTGTCTTTCATGTCATGAAGTTCCAATACATGGACAAATTCATTTTATTTATACATCTAAGTAGCTAGGGTATTTCCTGTGGGGAGGAAAACAAAGGAACACTGAAATCAAGCATTTCTTACTCCAAGTTAGTTTACTAATATTCTGCAAGAAATAGTCAATTATAATTAAATTAAGTGCACCAAGTATTTTGATGCTTATAAGAAGGATCGAGGAGCTGACAAGATTGCTCGGTGATTAAGAGCACTTGCTACTCTGCTGGAGAACTAGGGTTTGGCTGCCAGCACCCACATGGTGGGTCATACTCACTTATAAATCCAGTTCCGAGAGATCTGGCACCCTTTTCTGTCCTGTGTGATGCACAGACATATGTGCAAGGGAGGAGAGAAGTGGTATAATTTATATTTTAGGTAAATAAAGAAAGGAGAATATAGTAGTCAACATGATAGACAAATATATTTGTCATGGAGCACAAATAAGATATGTAAATAATATGCTGTGATGAAAAATAAGTCAAAAGGCCACAGAAATTCTGGGAAGGCAATAGAGGAGAAAAAACCCACTGGATCAGTAGAATAGATAGGGGAGGATATTATTATGCTAACAAGCATCAAGTAATGTGGTATTACTCCTTAGAAGTAAAGAAGGTGATGACATATTGTCTAAGGAATGTCATGAGCTAAGCTTGGCTCGAGAGAGGTAAGAAGAGACAGTGCATGGACCTTGACTTTTGCCACTGGGTTACAGAGCTAGGTGATAGCAGTGAAAAAGCAAGTTATAGTGTTATCACCATATCCCCGCACTGGTACCCCTGGGAAACATCAGTTGCTATGAGAGAGTTTGCCAGATTCTGAACATATCCCGAAAGCGAAACTAATTGGGTGTAATGATTAGAGACAGAGAAGAGTAAAAATTGCCATAAAAGTCTTTGGCTTGAGAGTGGAACTACTGCTGAGATATGAACTGTAGGGTTAATAAGGACCAGTGTGTGTTCAATACAACTGGAGAGGTGGGTGGGGTAGGTGAGTGCTGGTAGCTGACCCTGACTCTGTTGCCTGCCTGTGGATTCCGTTCTAAATGGGCGGCCTTGTCTGGCCTCAGTGGGAGAGGATGTACCTAGCTCTGCAGTGACTTGAGGTGCCAGGGTGAGTTGGTACCCAGGGTGGGAGTGCCTTTTCTTTCTTAGAGGAGACAGGGAGGGGATGGGAAGAAGGGTGTTATGAACTGGGAGGAGATCGAGAGTGTTTAAAATCTGGATGTAATGTGAATAAATTAATTAATTAATCAGGAAAATATACTAGAGTTTTTGTGTTTTATTGTTGTTTCTTCCCCAGGGGGTGGGGGGGGGTGTTGCTTTGTTTTGGGTGAGTAATGAGAAAAGGATCTGGGAGTAGTTGTGGGAGGGAAAACAGATCAAAATATGAGTGTTTTTAAATCAGAAAGACAAAAGAAAAAGTTCAAAAATTTAGAAAGGATAAATACTAGAGTTTTTATCATAAATCTTCCATGCATTACAAGCCTTGGTTCTCATGAATATGCCATTGAAGGGTTGTGGGATGTCTCAGAGGTGAGGTCTGATGGGGGTTCTCTAGGTCAGTGGCAAATGACTTGGAATAAGGTGGCAGTATTCTGGCTCTTTTTTATTGGCACCATAGAAAGTTACTGGTTTATAACAATGAAAAGTATAATTATTATTTCATGTAATGTTAGCATAAACTGTATCTCACTGGACTAAAACCAAGGTGATGGTATGATTGAACTTCTTCTGGGAGCTCTACTCTTTTGCATTGTGCGTGTGTGTGTGTGTGTGTGTGTGTCAGTGTATACATGTTCATGTGTGTACCAGCATCAATATTTGGGCATGTATATACTCATGTGAGGCCATAAATTGATGATGGGTGTTTTCCTCAGTCCCTTAATATCTTATATTTTTATAATGGTCTCTCCTCTCTCTCTCTCTCTCTCTCTCTCTCTCTCTCTCTCTCTCTCTCTCTCTCTCTCTCTCTGTGGTTTTTCAAGACGGGGTTTCTCTGTAAAGCCCCGGCTGTCCTGGAACTCATTTTGTAGACCAGGCTGGCCTCGAACTCAGAAATCTGCCTGTCTCGGCCTCCCAAGTGCTGGGATTAAAAGTGTACGCCACCACTGCCCGGCTATAATGGTCTCTTAATAAAACTGGATATCATTGATTTGGCTTGACTGGATAGCCAGCAAATCTCAGGGCACTTTCTGTCTACACTTCCCCAGTGCTGGGATTAGTTGCTTCTTTTGCTAGAAGTTAAAATCAAGCCCTCATGTTTGGTTAGCCTCACTGAGCTGTCTCCCCAGTCTTTTTTTTTTCTCCTTTCATTTTCTATCTTTGGGGGCTGCCCTCATTCCATGGCTAATGGGCTCCTCTCATCTTCAAAATAAGAAATATTCATCTCCATTTTAATCAAAACGTTGTCTCTTTTTCTGACTCTTCTGATCCTTTCTTTCCCAGTTAGGCATGATTGCATCCACTCAGAAAAGTCAGGACATTGCATTTACTTCAAATGTATTTTACTTTGTCTTCCATTTGACATCCTGGGTTAGAGTTCAAAGCCACATACATGATGGGTGTGCTCTATACCTGGAACACATCTCCACTCCAATGGACATGTTTTTAAGATTAACTGATTAGTGATTTAATTACATTTATACCTTCAGCTGCTGTTGTCATGTAACATATCAAGAATTAAAATGCAGACATCTTTGTGGCACATTAGGTCATTGAAAGTAGTAACAGGAATAATGAAAAGAAATTGGGGAAAATGTATAAGGTCATCAGAGAATGTGAAGCTATTTTTTGTCAAAATGTAGAGATTGGTCATGGGAATGAAGCATGAACAATCTGAGCAACTGGGTGGTCAGACTGCTGAAATGGTTATTCAAATGGTTATTTCATTACCCTTTATACATGACAAAAATCAACCTGGGAGTGTGGTTAAAGAGCCATGAGGTAAAGTACTTATAGAGAGTAGCGTGTAAGTCAGGGTGCTCCAGGGGAACAGACCTTAATCTACATCTCTATCTATGTATGGAAGGGAAACTTATTAGAATGGCTTGCAGGCTGTGGTCCAACTAGTGCACAAATGCCTGTCCACTATCAGGAGATGCAAGAATCCAGTGTTCAATCAAGCTGCATGACTCATCTGGTGTTCAGTATACCCCAGAATCCTGAAGAAGTAGGCTCTAAGGCTAGTGACGTGCACTTGCCAGGGAGGGAAAGAGCACGCAGTTTAAGGTCAAACCTCCTTCTTCCATGTCTTTTGTATATGCTTCTCAGAGAAGCTATGGCCCTGATTAAAGGTGGATCTTCTGACCTCAAATGATCTGAATTGAAAGTCAGTCTTCCTACTTTAAATGATTTTTAAAAAAAATTCCTCACAGTACCCAGCTGCTTGGGTTTTAGTTAATTCCAGATTTAGTCAAGTTGATAACTAAGAATAGCTATCACAAGTAGTGTGACCTATTCGAGTAGATCTTCTTTCTGTTTAGCAAATGTTACTCTTCACTTTGGTTGGTAGAATGTGTAGATAAATGAAAGCAGGCTGGTTCTGGATGGGTGTTTTAAAGGGTGCTACAATATTTGTTGACATCCTGGGTTCCTGCTTGACATGTCTCATAAGAACTTTATGTAATGATCATAGCTACTCATTCAGCTGAATCCTTAAATGTAAAGAAAACTAAAACTGACCTGAAAGCAATCAGCAGCCTGAACTGAAGCACAGGTCCACCCAGCTCTACCTTATAAAGCCAACGCCAACCTCCAGACAGGCTTGTGCCTGACAAGTGAATGAGTGGTTTTGTAAACTGAGTTTAACGGTTGATTATTATACAGATTTATAGAGCAAAAGCTAGTAGACGCCATCACCGGACTGCAGGAATTAGCAGGACTCATAGTCTTCTGAAGATAAAGGACTTAAGGATTTCTCTTTTCAGGAATTAAGGAGGTCAAATAACCTGGAATCTACAATAAGGAACAAGGACATGCCTCTACCATAGGTCTTGATGGCAGGAGCAATGGGAGGACGCTCATGTTCTGGATGAGGTCTCAAGCAAGGTTCATAGCTGCCATCTGCATTATTGGTAAAGGATGAAGGGAAGGGACAGTTTGGAGGGCACTGACTCTGTAGAAATCTCTAGCAATGGCCCCAGAGAAAGGTCCCACTTGGTTTGTTCTTATTTTCAAACCAAATGTTCTGTTGTTCAGTATATATCACATGATGAATCAAGCCAATTAAACCAAAATAACCAAGACGAAACTAATTCCATAAAGATGCTTTTATAATATTTCCTAAGACAGACAAACATCTTTAGTTTGTTCTTTTAACTTATGCCATGGATGACCAGGTCGTATTTGTTATACTTTCAGGTTATTCCTAAATGCAGTACCCTTTTTTTTTATTCATAATTATGACCTGTTACATACCTTCCTTCCTGCAAAAATTGTTGAAATAACTTCCTAAATGCCTTCATTTCTCTAGTATTACCTCCAATTTATCTACTTTTCTAATAAAAAGAAGAACATGGATTCTGGAATCAGATATGTCTCGGCTTGCATATTAGCTTTGAGACTTACTATAGTCCAAGAGAAAAGATAATTAAAGCTTTATGAGCTTAAACTTTCCTCACCTGTCAGAATGGAACACAATAAAAGTCCCTAATTTACATGGCCGCTGCTAGAGCTAAATGCAATAGCACCTGGCTAATTTATGACACTAAATGCTAACCAATTAGTCTAGGTTTCTAATCTCCTATTATAGCTCTACAGAATTCTTCTATAGTAGAAATGTGATTGTATGAAAAGAAACCTCAGCATCTCTTTCACTACAGAAAGAAATGTTTCCATCATGGCACAGAACATCATTGGTTGCCTTAAACTCCGTTGATGCTGGAGCTGCGGATTTGACTTTTTAGTGGTACAGCATCCATGGGTCAGCTAAAGCAGAAACTTCCAGCTGCTCACTCGAAACGTGTGGCAGGAAGTCACCGGGTGGAACCATGTTACCATTCTCTCTACACCTTTATGTGTTTCAATTCTTATATTAAGGTGAGGCTGTAAAATTGTTGTCTCTGCCTGGCTGGTTCAGCTCATCTCTTCTGGCTCAAAGTCCTCTCCAAGCTGACCAATTCAATCTGCCTTCTCTCAGCTTCTCAGTGAATTGCTCTGCCCGGCTTGAAACACTTTCAATGTTCTAATCTTCTGGAGATCCTTGTTCTCTGCCTTCAACTGGCTCTGTTGCCCTGCTCTGAACTATATGAACTCACAAGCAAGCTCAGCTCCAGTGCACTGCACTCACTGAACTGACTCTCAACTGATCCAATTCTCCACACATTGACAAATTGAACTCTTAAATAACGCCTCTTTTCTGTCATTCTCATGAGAGTTGGATGTATCCTATCGCTCTGACTTAGTCTGTCAAGTCTTTCTTTGATTTGCTACTTGGTCTGCCTCTCAATTAGAAGTTATTATCAAAACATGGCTGCTTCTTTCTATTGACTAGCCTTACCTATATCGCTTGAGATTAAAGATTAGTACCTAATGCCTGACTTCCTTCCTCAAGTTCATGTTCTCTGCCTTTATCTGCAAACCAAATGTGGATGATACAGTACAGCAGAAAACTCGGAAAGTCTAAGGATAGTAAAATCATAAAATGATATGCATTTGGATTCTGATTATGTGATTGCATGAAGCAGCCCACCCAAGTGTGATGCCACAGATCAGGATGTGAACAAGAAGGGTTTTTTTTTTTATGGGATAATCCATCAAGTTTAATTGCTAATTATGATGACTGTTAGTTTGCATATTTATCAAAGAAACCAAAAGGAACTGGTGCTATAATAAAACCTAAAGCATTTTCTATTGGTTGACTAGGTGGGCAATGGACTATAAATAGCAGATGTAAGAGGCCAGCAGTAGATATCCATCCTTTTCTATGGTAAAGTATCTAGTAAACATAACTTAAAATGACTGGTAAGGACAGCCACTAATATCATAACCATAAAACAGGTTTAGAAAAGAGAACATTTGTTTTGGACTATTGGTTGTTATTAGATAAATTTGATGGAGAATCGTGCAAAGGAGAAGAGTGTAGGAAATCGTTCGCCTATTTTACTTGGAATGAAAAACAAATAGTAATATTGAGGCTATTTTAAGGTAGAAGAGTCAGTTGATCTGAACTTCAAAAGAATCTCTTAAAGCAAAGGGTTAATTTGGATGAGCTAACTAAAAGTCTAAGGCCTAAGCTTTGAAATATTCAAAGTTCTCTTTGTGATTATTTAGGAAGCTAGATGGCCAAGAAATAACTGCTGCCATATTGACTTCTGGCATTAATTAATATATACAGAATATTAATAATCAATTTTACACTGATCCAATAAGATTTCAGATTAATTCAAAATGAAACTAAAAACTGCAGTCTGTTTTAACATCTGAAAAATATGTTACCCCACATAGTCTACCGTAAATGTTCCTCTACCAAACAAGTTTTCAAGGAGGCTCTGCTGAAGCTACCAAAGGACCATCCTTCTTATACTGCTTCAACAGTCATTAGGTCTTCTGTCAGGCCCTTTACTACGGCCAGATGACAAAGGAATAAAGCATCAGCAATATGTGAAAGTTGTATCCAACTTTGTGGACCCATGACTCTACCTATGGAACAATTGTACAGTAGAGTGTAGCTGCTTGTTATATAAAATAAGTGCCTGGTTACAAATAACAAGTCTGTCGCCATCCTGCATTGACTGTCCTTTTTATTCTCCATACTTAGATACATATATGATGCTACTCCCTTTGCTATTTTCCTCAAGGACATCGTCCAGCCCTGCCCCAGCTGGAAGTCCACCTCCTTGTGGAACACAGTAGTAACACCCGAACAAAGATCACCTCCACCGAATACATATGTTACACATTCATAGCGTGTGTGCTTCTTTATTCCTATAATTTACTATGGACTACATGATATTGTTTCCAAATGAGCAAACTGTGTGACTGAGATGGATTACAGTGGTCAAACTGTCCAAGATGTTTTATGAGTATACCTAATAAATAGTAAAATAAACAACACAGTTTCAAAGTAAATTTCATTTAAAAGGGATGAAGCTTTGAAAAAAAGGAAAGAGCAGATCTTTGCTTGTAAAACAAATCCTGATACAGTAATGGCCATGGCGGAAGGTGACAGGGAATGTCAGAAGGGAGGCTGTCTTTCCCCCCTTACCTCAGGTTAAGCACAGGTTTTAATTATTTCTGCAAAACCTCATTAATTATTAATAAGCTCGATGGGCTGAGTGCTCCTCTCCACTTCATCAGAGTAAGGTTTCAGGCCTCTCCTGGCTTTTACTGAGTGTGGGCAGAGAAGATGTTGTTGGCTTAGTCTGTTACAGAGGTCTTTAACACGCTTTTCAAGGTCTTCTCTGAGTAAGTAGAAATGTTTGCTTCATCAAATGAATTGTCAATGTGAGATAAACCCACTTGGAAAACATACAGGTAGCTCGACTTCATCCAGTTGGTTTATGTGGCGCTCACCCATGCATGGGATTTCTGAGAGTTGGGTGTTTTATCTGCGATCAAAACCAAATATCAGGGATATGACTTGGGTGTACTCACATTGTGTTGATGGAGTAAAGAAACAAAGGTTAAAACAAATAGCTTGCTTTCTCTAGAGTGAAAAATAATTTTAAAGATGTCATCAGTTACATTTACACATCAGAATCTTTGATCTGCTTCCCAAAAGGCAAGCTCGGTGTAGCATAATGCCACCAACTTTGAGCTGTAGCCTCTAGATTTCATTGTTCTTATTTATTTGTTTGTTTATTTATTTATTTATTTATTTATTATTTTTTATTTATTAGATTGAAATACATGGAGCCAAGCTCTTGTAAACTGTTCTGTTTCAGATGACCTTGAACTGACAACCTCAATATTTCACACATAGTTTTGAATATCAGCAATGTAATAGACAATGTTTATATAAGTTTTCTTTATAAGAAAGCTGCATATTTTGTCAGGTTTGGTCCAGCTTTTGTAGCTGGGATTAACTTCATAGAACATACAAGTATTCAACTTCAGATGGTAATTTGAAGTTCTACCTTAAAAAAAAAAAAAACCAAAAAACCAAAAAGTTAAATCTGAGAGACTAACTGAGCTGAGCTGTAATCCCATAATAAAACCATAAAGCATGCAGGGGGAGTTGTTGTACTTTCTCAGAGTATACTGCTGCCTGTGAAAGCAATAGAATACACAGACACTCCGGCAGCCGGAAGTCGAGGGTGTGATGAGTGATGTTAAATCTTTTGATTCTGATGAATAAGATGCTTGATACCTGCTCACCCTTATCAAGATCACAAAACAATTAGAACAAAGGGAGCATCCTTGATTGCCTGATGCCCCTTTCTGATCTGGCCAAACATGTACAGTGGGAGGGAAGAATAGTGGTACAGGTTGTTGTGATTGTTATTTCAATGTTAAAGTGGCTTTGAACATGGAGACAGAACAGAAGTTAGAAATGTATTTTATAGTCGCCATAAGGTACACTATTTCCAGTTGAAAGGGCTCAATGAAATAACTGTTTTGGATTTTGAACAATATTTAATATGCTGCATACTGTACATTGCAAAGAGAGATAAATGATTTTTTTCTATTTCTCAGAGAAAGCATAGTTACAAAGTCTTTAAAACAACAGAAGGGTTCACCCGGAGAAAGGTTGGTATTAAATTTTCTATCCTGATTTTCACATTCCAGTTACCTTCCAATTACCTCTACCTAAATTTCAAAATATTTATCTCAATCTCATGATTCTTTGTGTGTGAATTTATGTTTGCACGTGCACAACTGTGTGCAAACCATGTGCCCATCTCTGTGGAGGTCAGGGGACCACCTCAGATATGGCTCCTCAGACTCTGCCCACCTTTTATCTTTTTTTTAATCTTAGTACTTCTAGTTTTTCTCAAGCCTTCCCTAAACATATGTGAAAAGCAGGAATCAGGAGATTAACTATTTTTCATATCAGTTCTTTATACCTACCTGTACTCCAGAAACACTAACCTTCATCCACATATCTTGGGTCGATGGCATCAACTTTTATTTTCAGAAACCCAAATTACACCTCAGTCACCTTCCCTTCTTGCTCTTGTTCCTTCATTGTGCCCAGTCCTCAACAGTCTCCTCATACATTCTCTTACCCCTTCCCCTTCCCACCTTTGTTACTTTCTTCATATTCTTATCTCCTCTAGAACTGGCCTTTTAGTAAGGCTTTCTATGTCTGCTCTGTTCAACTCTTTCCCTTTCCTAAATGTGTTTCTGTAACAAAGTTAATCTTGTTATAATTCATATGTAAATAATTTCCTGAATATATTCATATATATGGATACACACACACACACACACACACACACACACACACACATTGCCTCTCCTCTATTGCCCCATCTTAGTCTGTTGAGGCTGCTGTAGTGTCCTGTTTGACTTAGACACATAGAGAGTAGAAACTGCTGGCAAAAAATTTTCCAGGGAGGGCCCACTTCCTGGCTCACAGGAGGCTGGCTGTTCACTGGGGGAATCCATGGTAGAATAGGCGTGAAGTTTCTAGGTATATATCCTGTGGGATCTGATATCATTCATGAAGTTTCTACCCCTAAAACCAAGTCTCTTTCCCCAAGCTCCATTTATACCTGAAGCAACAGAAGCCTCAAATCTGTACTTTGTCCACTGTGTGGTTTTACTTACTATACCTACTGGATCACTAGTATTGGCAACACTGGCATAGCTTAATCTGACACTTGATAATATTCCTAAAATGAACAACTGGAGATGTAGGAGATAGCTGGCTTTTAGAATAGGTTCAAATAGGCCTCCAGTCCCGCTTACCAGTGACCTGGTCAAGTTACTTAAAGTAGCTAAGCACAAAACTCAACTCTCACTTATAAAATGGCTTTGGAGTTCATAGAAACAAATATATATATATATATATATATATATATATATATATATATATATATATATATATATGTGTGTGTGTGTGTGTGTGTGTGTGTGTGTGTGTGTGTGTGTGTGTGTGTATGTGTGTGTGTGTATAAACTTTATAAGCAGATTTGCCCTACAATAATGTATTAATAATTACACAGTAAATAGTACTTATTAATTCTGTTGCTATAACTGTTATTCCTACTGCTGCTCTACAAACAACAATAGTCATTTCATCTTTATTTGTTACTTTCTCTGAAATACTTAGTGATCAATATATATTTGGTCTCTAGAAAGTATAATATGTATATTTATATAATAGATTATAATAATGTATTATATATACTATATACATTATTATATAATATCAGAAACAACTGAAAAACTAGGTGAATTCTGTTAAATTTCTTGACCAAATGTTATACTAGTGTTCTAAATGAAATTTGATTATAGGATGATGTTCTAATATTGTAGGTTGAATGAATGACTTGAAAACAATATCAAGAGATGAGTCAAATGCATTTAGAGAAAAAAAACAGCACTTCAAAGGTGGTTATATAATTAAGATGGCTAATATTTATCCAAATATTTTTCAGAATAAAAATAAAATTAATAAAATTACTGTTAGACTATTGATAGTAGTCACCTACATTGCTTACCAATTTAATTTAGTAGATTTTATCATTCTGAATGCACAGGCTTCAATTGCAGAAGATTAAATATATGGGATAGCATTAAAATAAACACTAAAATCAGCTATTGTCTTGCTGAAGAGATAAAAATGACCTAGACAGTGTGGTGTGTATTACATACATAAATATTAAAACCATAATTATCTTGTAATTAAAATCACAATTATCATAATTATATGTAGAAGAGTAGTTGAACAATTTATAGAAGCCAGAATACAACTAACAATCCCCATAGGCCTTTGAGACAATAGAGAAACTTCATGATTGTCAATGTTTGTATGGATACAAGAGCTGCTTATCAAATTGCATGCATTACTGGGAGTTCTTTGAAAGGAATGGAGTCAGGGATCTTAACACAGTAAGTGAGCAATGTTGTCATCCCTGCTGAGAAAACACAACACAGAATCCTTTTCTTCCTTGACATCCACTTCCTTCAACTGTTCACAGCATTTTCTGAGAAAGATCTCTCTCTCTCTCTCTCTCTCTCTCTCTCTCTCTCTCTCTCTCTCTCTCACCTTGCTCACATATGCACACACATCCTGTTTTCTGTGTTTGCTTACTCAGCAGCTAGCAATCCTCATCAGTGAGGAGGAGACACAAGAATGTTTATTTTTAATCCTCTGATGGTTGGTAGATGCATATCACAAGTAGAATATTTGACTAAGTACTCAGACTTCATCCCAGAAGAGTGGGGAGGTGGTATTGTGAGGGTCCAGGTATGTCATTATGTTCCAGACACTGAAAACATTGAGGCTTCATGGATGAGAAGCCCAGCCTGTAGAGTCAGGGGCAGTAGTCTTTTCCCCTTTCTTACAGACTTTGTTTATTCTCTTTTTATTTTCCTTATTATCTTTTTCAATTCTAATCCCTAATTCTTATGCATAGAATCGTTTTGTGTATAATTGTCACAGTATTTGGAAATTTTGACAGTTTCTCAATTAAAACTATCACAATGAAAAAGAATAAACAGTAAACAAAAAAAAAATGGCAAAAAATCCCTTAAACAAAATGCAAGGAAACTAAAATGAACAGACAAACAAACAAACAGGGAGTAGTGGCTATATCTTTTAATACAAGTACTCTAGAGGCAGAGGCAGATAGATCTCTGAATTTGAGGCTAGCCTCAACTACAGACTGAGTTTCAAGATAGCTTGAGACTGCACAAAGACTGCACAGCGAAGTTCCAATTATGCACTCCTAGCTTGCCTTGCCTGGAACTCACTATGTGGACAAGGTTGGACTTGGATTCAAAGATACTTGTCTTCCTCTGCCCCCTCTCCCCGCAAGTGCTAGAGTGTTAAGATTAAAGGCATGCACCACCACGCCTGGCTTGGGTGATAACAAATTCCTCATAACTGTAGTCACATATGAGGGGATGGATTCTTCAGAACATCACAGTCCCTGTGTAACTTCTTGTTTGTGATTTTGGCTTCCTGCCATCTCCTAGCAGTTGATGCTCTCCTTTACTTTGTGTTCCAGGGATCAAGCTTGCATTATCATGCTTACACGGAAGGAAAGCCATTTACCTGCTGTACCATTTTGCTGGGTACTCATTTAGTGTTCTTAATTACTGATTTGCATATTAGCATATTATACACACACACACACACACACACACACACACACACATCACTACTACCCACTGGTGATGACATTGTAGCACTTTGAATGAAGCAGCAGAATTTACTTCCATTTAGAATGTTTGTTCATGGGTGAAGAGTCATTAGAGCCCCCTGCTGATACTGATATTCCTCTTACTGTATACTTATGCTTATGCACTTTAGGGGAATCTGGATTCTGAAGTTCAGATTCACCTTTTTATATTTAATGATCTTGAGTCAAGATAATGGTCAAGCATAGGGGAATCAGATTTCTGATTATGAAAGCGTCTTAGCCTACCAGACGAAGAATCCTCCTGCACAAAATATGCAAGATGTCTAAACGAAGAAATATAAAGCATACCTCAAATCCTGAGCCCAAGGGAGATAGGCTCTGTGGAAAAGTTAATTTTAGGCAATATGCTGAATGAGTTTTCCGCAGGTGACAGCAGGATCATTGCGCAGGGTACAGTGGCAGCCATGTGGCAGGTTGGGACTGCAGGGTAGCTGGCAGAGCCCCAGGGTGTGACTGGCAGGGGTTGTCTTGCAGCAGCTGGGAGCACCAGGAGGCAGCTGTGGTGAGCTTGTGGCTGGCAGAGAGATGGTCATGTTGCTGGCAGGGGGTACTGAGAAGTAGTACCCTGCCTGGAACTGATGTCAAAAGTACCAACTAGAAATCGACCCTGCTTAGTGCTCTCTGACAAATCAGGGGTTGATACCACCTTATCTAAAAATAGGCAGCAGGTCTTCCACGCTGGCAGACAGACAGACATGTTGATGTGTTGTGGTGTTGTGCAATGACCTTCTCCAAGAACCCAAAACATTTTTTTAACCCACTTTTGCTTTCCATAGCAATGGCCAAAGGACAGTTTATGTCAGCACATACAGGCCTGCCTGGAACTATCCCTGCAAATGGTTAAATAAATGTTAACTCTTGACCAACCATAAATTAGGGCTCTGGTAACAAAGGTTTAGGGCAGCAATGTTCAAAAGTAACTTTTGCTTTTATAAAACCAACATTATATTTTATCTAATATTAAAGAAAGGTCATGATCACTGACAACCCATATGTACGTTTTACTTTTTTTTAAAATCAAAATACAAGAAATGAAAAATATAGCCAACATGAGCACTGGACTGTTCTTGGAGTAAAATCAGTCCCCACTTCGCCATCAATATATACACATATTCTTCAAAATATAGGCAGTTGATTTACAAAATGTTGTGTGCTGGGACAGGGGCAAAGATTATAAGCAGCTATAGTTTATGCAAGGTTAGGAGAGAGCTGAGCTAACAGGTAGGGTGATGGTCCTGCTGGTGGGTGCAGTCTGCCCGTGACTGAAGGCAAGAGAATCATTTGCCTCTATTGCCTTGACACTATATCTACAATGTCTTCTTTTTCAATATTCATTTACAATAATGTAAGGATTATGGCCCTCATACTAAAGAAACTTTAGGTGAGACCAAGTGCTTTCAGAAAATAGGAACTTGCTGGGAAGCATGACAGCAGCAATATTTTTAAAAAGAATGATGTCATTTCACATCCCCATTTCCGACAGTTTGCCTAACTTTTTTCTATGTATTTAATGTCACTTCAATTCTGTCAGTAAAATTTTTAGTTATCTATATTAGTTACTTTTCTTGTTTTCTGTAACTAAACATTGAGACAGAAGGAACTCGAGGGAGAGACAGAGTTTATTGTGGTCTACAGTTGACAGAAGTGCATTCCATCGAGGTGGGGGAGGCATGATGAGACAGCCAGCTTGGTTTGAGCTTGAGAGAGGAGAATGGCTGTGCTCAGCTTGCTGTTGGCTTTTTATTTTGCAGAGGACTCCAACTATGGAACAGTGGTACCATATCAAGGGTGGATCTTCCCCCTAACCATTAATTGTCTCTACACATGCCCAGAGGTTAATCTAATTGATTCCAAAGACTACCAGAATGTCAGTGATTATGAGCCATCACATGCTGCCTGTTTCATAATACCTCATGTCAAAAGGAAGGAACACATAGTGTATTGGCAAGGATAATGTTTTGGGTGTGTTGATATGATGATTGCTGAATTGGGTGGATCTACTTAAAAACCTAGCACAAGGGAGAGCCCCATTTCACACCTGGCTGTGCTGACAAGTAGGGAAAGTGAGAGTGTCTGCTGCTTTTGATTCAATTTATTCTTCAAGATAATGTGGGCAACTTAGTGGAATATTTCCCTACCATATTCTTAAAGCTGACAAGCTTTAAAATTATATTTTGCAAATTATTCTGAGCTCCTTTAAACTAGAGATTTTATGAAATTAAATAGCCCATGTTTCCTAATACTACCTCACATATAAGATATAGCTAGAAGCTTTTCCTGCTTTAAACTTAATCTAGCATTTTATTAGTGTGTCAGTTATATCACTGAACGTATAAATTTACTTCATTTATATATACCAATTCTTTGCCTGTATACATGCTAGAAGGATATTGCAAGTGATATAGAATCATTTCCTTGAGTATTTACTGCTAATACTCATTTCTGCAGATGCTGTTTTTATTGGAATCAAAGTCTTAGACAGTTCGAAGCAGTGCTCATTACCAAATAATGTCTTCTTTTTAAGGGCACTGGTTCTTTTCTAATTACAAGGATGGCAACCTCACTTCCTTGAAGAAAACAAAACAAAACAACACAAAGCAAAGCAAAACAAAACAAAACAAAAACCAAACAACTCCTTGAAACTAGGTTGCAACCCAGGAAAAACTTTTTTTTTAAATCAAATTCAAGATCAGATATAGACAGACAGACAGACAGACAGACAGACAGATAGATAGATAGATAGATAGATAGATAAGAATAAACACTATTTGGATTTGAATTACTTCTTGGGTTGATTTTTTTCTGCATAACATGGACAAAGAATTCCTACATTGAGGAGGATGACATCTAAGAGGACTGATCCATCTCACTGGCACACAGCTGCATGTTTCCCTCTAAGCATTCTAAATTCAATCTAATGAGCCTTTCAGTTAAAACCTAATGCAGGGGACTCATGAGAGATCAATGATGTTATCATGGAAGGATTTTCCCACAAGCCTGTACACATGACACACTGAATATCCCTGTGGGAGCTCTATCCTTGACTTCTGGCTTGTCCCTCATCCCCTCACCACAGTGCCAGACTTTTCACCTTAAGAAAGCCAATTTCATTTTTCTCAGTTGTGTGGACTATGCTTTGACATATTTAGAAATAATAGCTTCTATGGAGGCAATTCCTGAAAAGACAAAGCAAAGAGTATCAAACAAATCAACAAAGTTGCCATAGACCTAACAAATTTATTGAAAAGGCTTATGCCATAACAGATGGTCTGCTTTGTGTTCTGGGATATTTGGACTGGACTGATCATTTCTTTCCTAAATAAACTTCCCCAAAAGTCTCTCTCTTTTTTTAATTCCAATAGAAGCCTAAAAATGACTTACTCTGTGCTGTAAAATAGAAATAGAACTTCATGAGTCAAATTACAAGATCTTCACTACATTGTGATGAACATGAAATCTATGGAATCCTGTTGTATCCCAGGCTCTGAGCTATGTGCTGAGGACTGAGTGGCATTCCTTAGCAGTTGTTCTCCCATCCTGTCCAGAACAGCCAGATGCACATCAAATACTCCAGAATAGAGAGAGGGCTTATGGCACATAGCAAAGGAATTTAATTTAGTTGGGTAGCTTTATCCACTAATAATTTCTGCTGAGTTTTCTCCATTATCAAAGATGACTGATTCTGTGCATTGGGGTTACTGATAGATAATACTGGGAAACTTTTTATATTTATGCTTTATATAGATTACTAACAAGCTTGAATTTGAAGGCTAATGATATGAGTGCTGTTTTCCATGATTTTTATATAAATCTCTGACTATAATTTTTGAGTATATTATGTGGGTACAGGAACTATAATGTATAGAGAATTGAAGTCATATTTTAACATTATACAGGTGGAAAGAAAGGGAGTTGGGAAATGCACAGATCTAGAATCTTAGGGGATAACAGCTCCTAAAGAGATCAAGTGTCTCTATCACAGTCAACATTTAAATTAGCATTTAAAGTCTGTCTGATCACCTTTAATAGAATATCAAATTTAAACTAAAGAAACTCAAAGGCTTTAGGCACTCAAGTGGAAAGAGTTTGCTGTGACTGAATTAGGAGATGAGATTGTGAGCCCCAGAAGGGTAGGGTCTTGGTTTGAGTTCTTCACTAATGAATCCAAGTGTTGAAGGCTGTGCATGTACTGCTGAATTAACACAATGAAAATGGTGAACAATTAGCCAAACCAATTGCATTTGTCACCAAAGGGATGACAAATGGTACTTATTTATGTTAGAAGTCATGAATGTTTCTCAAATTCTTTGGAATATTACCTTTACTTAGGAAAGTAAAATTCTCCAAAGTAGAGATGTTCTGGAATGTTGCGTTTTCATAGAAGGAGTGACAATAGTTCTAGGAACAAACAGTTTGTTTAAAAAGTAAATGCTTTCTTCCTAGTGAGATAATTTACTGTGCTCTAAAATCTCTTCATCGACGTGGGAAAAAAAATTGGAAAGCTGGGGGGGGGGGTTGTCAGGATTTTGAAATACTCTTTATATTGTATGTACAATTAAATGGAAACATAAGACAACCATCCAAACATACAATATCATATTTTAGAAAATATTATCAGTGGTCATCAGAAAGAATGATCCTATAATACTCTTTACATTTCTTTCTTACACATTCAATCTATAATTTCTCATTTGTGACATCTACCATATTAGACATAAATATAGTCCCTTAAATATTAGATTAATATACATTATGGACAAGAGTCTCTGACCTTATTGGATGTAAATGGGGAAGATAAGATACAATAAAATCAAAATAAGAAATTACGTAGAATTAAAATGTGGGTTATTTTTTCTCCAATTTTTATTAGGCATTTACTTCACTTACATTTCAAATGCTATCCCAAAAGTCCCCTATACCCCCTCCCCTGCTCCCCTACACACCCACTCCCACTTCTTGGCCCTGGTGTTTCCCCTGTACTGAGACATATAATGTTTGCAAGACCAGGGCCTCTCTTCCCAATGATGGCCGACTAGGCCATCTTCTGCTACAAATGCAACTAGAGACACGAGCTCTGGGGGGGTACTGGTTAGTTCATATTGTTTTTTTTGTTTTTTTTTTTTACGTATTTTCTTCAATTACATTTCCAATGCTATCCCAAAAGTCCCCCACACCCTCCCTCCCCCCGACTCCCCTACCCACCCATTCCCATTTTTTGGCCCTGGCGTTCCCCTGTACTGGGGCATATAAAGTTTACCTGACCAATGGGCCTCTCTTTCCAGTGATGGCCAAGTAGGCCATCTTTTGATACATATGCAACTAGAGTCAAGAGCTCTGGGGTATTGGTTAGTTCATAATGTTGTTCCACCGATAGGGTTGCAGATCTCTTTAGCTCCTTGGATACTTTCTCTAGCTCCTCCATTGGGGGCCCTGTGATCCATCCAATAGTTGACTGTGAGCATCCACTTATGTGTTTGCTAGTCCCCGGCCTAGTCTCACAAGGGGCAGCTATATCACGGTCCTTGCAACAAAGGCTTGCTAGTGTATGCAATGGTGTCATCGGTTGGAGGCTAATTATGGGATGGATCCCTGGATATGGCAGTCTCTAGATGGTCCATCCTTTTGTCTCAGCTCCAAACTTTGTCTCTGTAACTCCTTCCATGGGTGATTGTTTCCAATTCTACGAAGGGGCAAAGTGTCCACACTTTGGTCTTCGTTCTTCTTCAGTTTCATGTGTTTTGCATATTGTACCTCATAGTTCATATTGTTGTTCCACATATAAGGTTGCAGACCCCCTCTCCCCACTCTTTCCCTACCTATTCAATATAGTATTTAAAGTCTTAGCCAGAGCAATTTGACAACAAAAGGAGGTCAAGGGGATATAAATTGGAAAGGAAGAAGTCAAAATATCACTATTTGCAGATGATATGATAGTATATATAAGTGACCCTAAAAATTCTACCAGAGAACTCCTAAATCTATAAACAGCTTCAGTGCAGTAGCTGGATATAAAATTAACTCAAAGAAATCAATGGCCTTTCTCTACAAAAAGGATAAACAGACTGAGAAAGAAATTAGGGAAACAACACCTTTCACAATAGTCACAAAAAATATAAAATGCCTTGGTGTGACTTTAACTAAGGAAGTGAAAGATCTTTATGATAAGAACTTCAAGTCTCTGAAGAAAGAAATCAAAGAAGATCCCAGAAGATGGAAAGATTTCCCATGCTGATGGATTGGCAGGATCAATATAGTGAAAATGTCTATCTTGCCAAAAGCAATCTACAGATTCAATGTAATCCCCATCAAAATTCCAACTCAATTCTTCACTGAGCTAGAAAGGGCAATTTGCAAATTCATCTGGAATAACAAAAAACCTAGGATAGCAAAAACTCTTCTCAAGGATAAAAGAACCTCTGGTGGAATCACCATGCCTGACCTAAAGCTTTACTACAGAGCAATTGTGATAAAAACTGCATGGTTTAGTGATAGACAGGTAGACCAATGGAATAGAATTGAAGAGCCAGAAATGAACCCACACACCTATGGTCACTTGATATTTGACAAGGGAACTAAAACCATCCAGTGGAAAAAAGTCAGCATTTTCAACAAATGGTGCTGGCACAACTGGTGGTTATCATGTAGAAGAATGGGAATTGATCCATTCCTATCCCCTTGTACTAAGGTCAAGTCTAAGTGGATTAAGGAACTCCACATAAAACCAAAGACACTGAAACTTATAGAGGAGAAAGAGGGAAAAAGCCTTGAAGATATGGGCACAGGGGAAAAATTCCTGAATAGAACAGCAATAGCTTGTGCTGTGAGATTGAGAATTGACAAATGGGACCTCATCAAATTGCAAAGCTTCTATAAGGCAAAAGACACTGTCAATAAGATAAAAAGGCCACCAACAGATTAGGAAAAGATCTTTACCAATTCTAAATGAGATAGGGGACTAATATCCAGTCTATATAAAGAACTCAGGAAGATGGACTCCAGAAAATCAAAGAACCCCTTTAAAAATGGAGTTCAGAGCTAAACAAAGAATTCTCAACTGAGGAATACCGAATGGCTGAGAAGCACTTGAAAAAATGTTCAGCATCCTTAATCATCAGGGAAATGCAAATCAAAACAATCCTGAGATTCCACCTCATACCAGTTGTAATTCTAGAACAATTGACAGACCTGAAGCAGAAGAGCTGTTACTAATTCTTTTAACTCATAAGTTCTATAACAAGCCCTGAGAACACACTTTTATGAAAGTGAATCTATACTTCTGTGGGGCCCATATAGTCACTGAAGCTGGAAGAAAATCTGGCATCTCACACTTGGATTTGCATGTCTTCCTTACCTTGCTTACCTGTTTACTTCTGTGTGTAAATACTAATCATTCAAGAAATGTCTGCCTAAAAGCCAATCTTACCTAACCGATCTCACTGCCCTACAACACTTAAAGCAGAATGATGAAAATAATAGAGGCATCCAACTGTCAACTTACTTAAGACCCCACCAAAGCTTCAGTTAGGGTCCTAAGCCTACGGGTTACTTGAAATTCAGGAACAGCGCCTTACTACTATCACCATATGAAAGAAACTGTGAATGATGTCAGGACTGTAACCTAGAATGTGATTTATCCTCTTCTGAGAATCAGCTTTACCCTTCCAGTAAGATGTATTTCAGATCTTAAAAACCCAGAACTTAAACCATCATCAAAATTGCCACCTTGAGTAGGGTTGCTTAACTGTGTCTTTTGACTCTCTGCTTCCATTGTACCTTGTTCCTCTGTTTAAACCTAAAGTTCATGTCCACATCCTGAAGATGATGTTTTTGATCTTTGGAGCCCTATTTCTCTTCCTCTTCCCAATGCACATTGATTAAATTGCCTTCCTCTGCTTTTCACCATGACTTGACTAATTGGTGCACTGAGACATTGGCTGAGCCTAGCCAGTTGGGGCTGCCAGCTGGGCTTTTGTCCCAAAATTCCAGCTGCAGTTCCCTAGGTTAATGTTGAGCAAGGGCATCAATTTTCAACATAGCTAATTTTAGAAAGTTATAAACAATAGTGACCCCATAGCTTGACCTGGATTTACCAATAACAAGACTTAATTTTTTTAATAACTCAGAGATAAAACTCAAACCCAACAAATATTCTTTTCTTTCCCTAGATCATATGCCTAGTAGTGACAAAGAACATTTAAGTAAAACTCCTAGTTCTTATGATATGTACACATCATTTCCAAAACAATATTGGTGCCAAGTGTGGTATGAGAAAGCAATCACCTTATGTACATAGCATTGTGTCAATTAAAATAACCAGAAAGAGAGAGAAATTCCTATCTGCCAAGTGGAAAATGTCAAAAAATCAGCAGGGTAAAAAAGAATTGGATTTTTATGTTTTTCAAATGATGGATAATAGAAGCAAAATTGGCACTAAAAGCATGCAGACTGATTCTCTTAAATACGTTAGCGCAGTACTCGTTCATAACTAAATCAAAGATAGTGGTTTGTTTAGCTATTCACTTCTTCACAGTAAACATGTCTTCTTGCCTTCTAAATCACATCCTCCATTCTCTCCTCTTTCCCTCTTCCTTTCTCAGCCATTTGAACTACAGATCTTGGCTTGGTGATCCATGAATCTCTTATTTGCTGCTTTAAAAGTTTGAACTCAGATTCCTTCTCTTCCAATGCACTGATAATTGTTTCTACATCTGGCTGCTTGCTAGGCTCACCGAAGAATGCAATAAAAATGATAGTATCATTATATATGAAACATTGTATACTATGATACCTGTCTTCATTTTAGTGTGTGGTCTATGTATTTTCAAAACATGTATGCCTTAGAAAGGAGATTCACCCTAACACAGTGTATAGGAATACACTCAAAATTTTAAGTTTATAATTAAAAATAAAACCAAACCTAATCATGTAATAAATGTTTCCATTAAAGTAGATTAACTAAAACTTATTACCATCCTTGAGTAAGACCAGAATGAGTTCATATATCTAATGTAAATATCCAGTAGCACACAAAATAACAGACTTATGTTAAAAACCTTAGCCATGGAAGGCATATGACTCTGATGGATATGGAAGAGTGGGGGATATGACTCTGATGGATATGGAAGAGTGGGGGATATGCTTAGGAACCCATGAGCTGAAAGAAAGCACTACGTGAGCAGACTTATACTTGCATGCCACTCCAGATGCAGAGAGCAAAGCAGCATTGTTGAGACTTATACCACAACATCTCACAATATAACACTCTGAGTACCATATTTAATATTAAGTCTTACTAAAATAAAAAAAATGTTCAAAGTATTAGTGTTTATTATATATGTAAACAGAGGTGACAACTGATTTTATTTATAAAGAATTATGCATATGTGTTGTTTCTAGTTCCGCTGATCATTTTTTAAATTTTACTTTGATCACTTAAATTTCATGCAACTCACTTTCATCACCAGTATGGTTGGGTTAATGATTATTCCTAATTATAAGAGTGGCCTGAAGAGTAAGTGAATCAATATGTGAAAAACACTTAAAATAGAGTCTTGCATGGAGTTAGTGAGATACCGTTAGGTGTGATTACAATTCAGTTTCTATTTAAAGTTAGATAAAAACATAATGTGACTGCCAACAAAAGTAACAAAAGAAAAAAACACTTATAATTTCCTAAAAGTTTGTCACAAAGAATATTGCTATTTTTGCTAGTTAGGATCTGAGAAAATTAAGCACAGTAAAAGAAAAATCAAGCAAACATATAAAGGGTGCTGAATGGGGCTGGAAACACAGCCCCTTCCGTTGCATATTTAAAAAATACTAATCAAAGTTATCCTGAGAGTCTGGCTCTTCAACAAATCCTGGGGCTATTGCTCTGTTAAAGAACTGTGACTATAATTTGAAATGCCAGAAATGTTCACAGAACCGAATTAACAGATGAAAATAAAAAAGTATTTTTCTGAGTTTTCCTTTATTGCATTTATAGGACATTTATGTCATCTTTGATGACATATCTTATGGTCTATACAGAAACCTGAGATTCCTACTGAAGAATGAAATCTGCTGTGTAATGTTAATTAAAATTCAAAGAAGTCTAGTGAATTATACCATTAACCTTCCACTGTTAGAATCCAAGGGATCATTCTTCAGGTCAATGTAAATAATGAGTTTTCTGGTCTCCTCCACATGTCCATTTGTACAGTCCAGAAGCCAGGGAAGAGATTATTAAATCATCATCCATTACGAAGTTTTTGCCAACAGAGACTGCAAAGGAGGGCTAGGTAAGCAGCGTCTTCAATTGACAAATCTGCATGGCAAATTTAGTGAAGATTGTTTTTTTATTTGACTTATTCCTATCAGCAACTGAAACACTAAAAACACTCTAGGTAAGATTAAATAACTACAAAAGGAGAAATATAAAAAAGAAAAAATTGATGACACAATCTATCTTTAATATCCATTACACTTATGTTCACATCTGCTTATGACTGAAAAATCAATATTAGTGATAATCACATGGCAAACCCTTATTTTGAATTTTAAAGAGAAAAAGGCAGTGAAAACCAGGGAAAGAAGAGAGTTGAGGGAAAATTCCTTATCAGTATTGAGACATTACAATACATAACCTGAAAAGGAACCACAGGGGAATGAAGAAATATTATGAATAAATTGAGAGTTTGAAAAGTTAATAAAACTATGAAGAAGCCTGGAAAATAGAGGAGAGAGAGAGAGAGAGAGAGAGAGAGAGAGAGAGAGAGAGAAAGAGAGAAAGAGAGAGAGAGAGGGGGAAGGAGGGGGAGGGGGAGGGAGGGGAGAGAGGGAGAGGGAGAAAGAGAAGAGAAGGGAGTGAAGGTGGGGGGAGAGAGGGGGGGAAGAAAGAGGAGGGAGAGAGAGGGAGTGGAGGGAGGGGGAGAGAGAGTTTGAGAGAGAAGGAGATACAGAGACAAAGAGACAGTTTTTGAAACTGGCAGCACTGTCTTATAAGTCCCTTCATTTCTACATCATTCATGATGTGTAAAGAGAGATGCAGCTACTCTGTCTGTGAGCCGAAAACAAGGCCTTTGGCCACCAGCACATTTGAAGAAATCTGTCAGTGCTTTGGAGATAATCTGAAGCAGTTGACATCTGTGGATGGAAATGCAGTGAAGCTGTGTGGAGTGCCCATGGTTGGTGGACCTGTTGCCTTTCCATATTAATTGGTTGTCTGTAGCAGAACGACTGTTGAAGTGACTGTTTTCTTGTTGGTTTAGAATGGGATGCATCTGGAAGACATTTCCAAGAGACTGTGAGAGTCCACATAGAAAACCAAAGACCTGGAAGTATACATGATTTAGCTTCTCATAAAGAACACTGGGAGTAACTGAAACTGCTACGTGAACAAGGCTGATTTCTTACTTGATGGATTTAAGTATGAGAATGTACTTTCAATTTAGACGGAATTCTTTGTATAGAATAGACAAAACATAAATTTAAACACCGGTAATCTGAGCAGTAGGATTTTACTTTTAAAGCAAAGAGAAAAAAGCTACAGAAAAATAAGAAATTCTTCAATTAACAACAAGGCCATTGGGCCTGGGAAGATGTGCCAGCCAGGAAAATGTTTGCTGCATAATTATGAGAACAAGAGTTCTTGGATCTTCAATGCCCTTTTAAAATCTTGAAGAGTATGTGCAACTCAGGCGCCTTGGGGAGTAGAACACAGGAGGATCCCTGGGGCTAACTGGATAGCTAGTATAGGTGAATAGGCAAGCTTTAGGTCAATAGGAGGTTCTGTCTAATAAAATAAGGTGCAGAACTGAATGAAGAAGTACACCTATGGCCTCTACACACAAGAGCACAAATGAGAACACCTGTATTAGAGAAGATGACTCTCCTCTACCTGCCATTGCTAAGAAGCTACAAGGGATCACAGAATCGTGACCCAAAACATCTGTTACAGTATCCTGGTGTTTTCTACATCCCTCGATCTCATAAAGCTTTGGGCGTAGAGACTCAAAAGCACACCAGAGAAATATTTCTTACTTGCAGGTAGCAAGAAGTGGACCAGAGAATGCTGGACAGAATATGGAATTTGGTCACAGAAATTCTCACTGCGAATTACTGAGACTAGAAGTCTTTCTCTGAGATTAACAGAAAAAGAAGCCAAGCGAAGGATTCTAACACGCAGTGCTCCAATAAGGAACACAGGCTTGAATGAGGGAACAGATCTTCTAGTTCATGTTTTGTTTCTTTTTTATGTTTAACTTTATTATACTGCACAGGTCTGTACTTTAAATTGTACGTTAGCTCATGAAGAAGGCTTGTATGACTTTTTTTTCTCTCTATCTACAACCATTACTCCTTCCCATATCTCTAACCAATGGGCTTTTCCTCTCATTCTCACCTCCTGCCTCCTCTTCCCCAACTTCCCATTCCTCCTTTATTTTATTATTTAAATATTGGTGCTCCTGATTTACAGTACCTGTAAACTACATGTTCTCTAACAGCACCTTAGTGCCACACTGTCACTGCCCTAATCGTGGACACAACTGAATTGCACAGTGTCTTCTATTACAAACCAACAGAAGGGATGCTGTGAAACAATCATAGCTATCATAGCCAGTCACCTACTTTCCAGTATAGGAGGAAACATGAATCCAAGTAGCTATAATGTACTTAGAGAGTCATATAAGATGAAAGATACAAAGAGAATAGAAAAGGGGAAAATAACAATCAAGGGCATATCCAGTCAAACATATGAGCAAGACCCAACAAATAAGTTAGGTCACTGTCATACATTGTAAGTTCACAGGTCTCCACTATTGGAAAACAAAGGTCTGAGAAAAGCTAAGAGTGACACCAAAAGACATCGTCTCAAATCCACACTGAATATACTTCTCAGTAGGGTCTCATTCAGAGACACTGTGATAAGGATGTCAAATATGAATTCCTGCAGACACAAAATTCAACAGTAGTCCACTTGATAGTAGCCATCAAATAATAGTGCCACTTTTAGAAATGCTAAATGAAGAGGGTGGTAGCCAGAGAAGGTAACACTAGACATGGGCTGTTGAAGTGACATGGAGAGGTTTACAAAGCCAGAGGTTAATGTATGAGAAGAACAATCTGCCCTGCAACTTTAAAAGGAAAGGTGGTTCAGCAGGGGCTGATGATAACAAAATTTTCACCATCACAGGGCTGGAATTCACTGAACCCTTATTCAGTGGCATTTTTGTATTTCTAGAAAGAACATGTTCAAAATTCAAATTTAAAACACAGAGCCTCAGCTAACATCTAAGTTCTGTTGTGTGAGATGCGTGGGGCCCAAGCATAGACACTAGAGGACATGGCAACCGACTATTATTTATTTTAAGTTGGTAAATTTGTATAAATCACATCAGTGAATTTATAACTCCTAATAAAAAGTGGCCTGAGAAAAATGTCAAGATACTACCACGCTCTTTCTAATATATCAAGAGCAAGAAGCCAGAAGTATTCATGAGCCTGTATCCTGGGGACAGAATGTGTAATGTTAACAGACAACAGGAAAGATTGGACTTCTTTATTCCTGTTGAGGTTTGCCTGTTTCTTAGAGGAAAAAGATGCTTCAGCCAGAAAAGATAAAGTAGTCACTTCCAAGTGTGAATTAACCTTTAAGGAAGGTGAGCTGGTTCTCCAAATGATCCTGGCAAATGAATGATTTCCTATTCCAGGTAAGCCAGGGGAATACATATGTGCATTTCTGCCCTTCACATGCTTTGTGGACTTGTGAACAACACAAGGAATGTTATAATATTGGGAACAAGAAATAGCATTCTTTTTTTCCTAATAGAGCACGCAGGAGATTGATGCACTACAGATCACTGGACTTGAAAGAATGCGAGAAAGCCGTCTAAGAAACAGGAGTTTTACAAGGTTGGTTGGCCATGCTCTGTGACTTTCCCGGGTTTCTGAGCAGAATTTATGAGAACTGTCATGCAAGGGGGGAGAGGGGGGCAAAGGGAGGGGCTGTGGAGAGAAATGACTAGGAGGAGCAGGGCTCAATGTCTGAATGGAGATTCAGATCCAAAGAGTGTTCTGATGCTTAAGGCAAGATGTCTCATTTAGGAAGAAAGGAAGGAAGAAAGATATATATAATTTTTTAAATGTGGAAAATATCCAGTACAGTAAGTAACCAAACCTGTTAATCCATGAGAAGTTTCCTCCTTCTGTTTTTCTTTTATTCTGTTATTCTTTCCTTTCCCTTCCTTTCTGCTCTTGTCTCCCCCTTCCTTGCCTACTATCTTTCCTCTTCATCCTCTTGCTTTTCACATTACTGGAGAATTTTATAGAAGTATAGATTTCATTTTGTGGGAGACAATTGACAGTAAAGTTTGACCTTGTGGAACAGAGAGTAGATTGGACATAGGTACATAAATAATAAAACAATTCAGTAAATTATAATGGGTTTATTAACTGATTAAAAAGGTCGACAACTTAACTCATTAATATATATTAAGTGAAGTCTTGGGATCTACTCTTTTCATAGCAATGCTGACATTTTAAATTAATAACTTTCTCTGAATAAAGCATGCTGATCAAATTTTTATTTTACATGAAGCTGTAGAAATGAAGAGTGTTTTTATCTTCTCTTTTTAAAGTGTTTCAGCAAGCTGAAATGTGGATATAGACTAGTCAGAGTCTGTATCCTGGAGGGTACAGGGTAAGTCTTCCACTGAGAATGAAAATGATTCTTTTGCCCTGCTGCTGGGGAGTTATTCAAGTTCACGAGCGAGGAGAAGGCCCTTCTGGGGAAATGAAGGTCATTCTCCTAGCCACACTATTGAAGCCAACCACAGAGATTTCCAGTGCCAAAAGAGCTATCAGGTACCTGCACCAGCTGGACGAGCAGATGAAAGCCAGGGCACACCACACTGCCTGCAATTATGCCAATGTGTACAGCCATGAGTGATGCTTCCACTGTGTCCTTGTTCCTCCCCCCTCTTGGCACAAGTGAGCTGGGGCAATGGGGACAGGTAGGAAAGACTTTGGGGAGTGGAGAAAGATTGGAAAGGAATGTGTAAGCATTGGCTCAGATACTAACGCACTCACTGTGTTCACTCTTCCACCTAAATTAAAGTGTGATCCCTTGTTCGTATTCCTTTTTTGAAAGGAAATTTTCCAAGTATTCTAGGGCTGATCTCAAACTTGCTTTTGCCTCATCAAGGTTGGGATTATAATCACTAACCACCATGCTTGGTCATACACATATTTTTTTATCCACAAATGATTACAAGTGAAAATATTAAGCAGTCACAAGAAACTTTGGTTTTCTTAAATATAATTTCTTCCTATCCATCTTATTTGATACTGTCACCACACCTTGTACAACCATATAAAGAATAAAGTAATTTAAGCATGGCCTAGGATCTTCAGAATGGTCAATAAATGGCCATTTTTACATATAGAACTGTGGTTTCACAGTATGACACCTAGAATATATGCAGTGAACTATGTTAACTTTAATGGAAATTAATAAACTAGATTACTGAAAAGAAATTGGCTACAAGAGTGAGTACTCAAGAATAAGAATGGAAAAATTTCCCCCAAATGGCCCAACAGTTGAGGTAGCACAAATTAGACGGGGGGTAGTAAGCTTTGTGACTTCAGAGAGAGAATTGGACTCTGTAGTTTAGAGAGAATAAAGAATAAAATAAATAAATAAAATAAAGAGAATAAAATAAAGAGAATAAAGAATGAAACTGTCTAGGTTAAAACCTAGACAGTTGAGTTTACTACTGGAAAACCAGGGAAATGTGTTGTTAAGAAAAAGTATGATGGACCCCGTAGGTCAAAGGTATAAGAGATATGATTATAGAAGAGCCAAAACCATAGAGAATTAGGGGAAGACTGGGGTGTTGAGTCTTGGGATTACATAGATTTAGGTGTGGAACTATGAAGGTGTGAACTGAAAAAAATATTGTTACATATCCTATACTGTATACTTCCTGTATTTCATTATTTAGTGATATTTGTTAGTAAATACAGATGTACAAATATTGTCCTTTATCAAGCAATTTTCAATTTGGTACATGCAGACAGAGATACTCCATATGTCTCTGTCATGAAAGACATACATACCTGTGTATAAAGTAGATATAGAAGACAGAGAATTAAGAAACAGACTCAAGCAAAGAAGAGAGAGAGCCAATCAACTTGAAGATGAGGACCTTTCTTCAAAATTTATTGGGGAAGGGCCTTTCAAGTAGAGGCATCTCTTAGCTTTTAGTACAAAAAGATGTATAATCATGAAATAATTAAGCAAATTAAGAATGTCAGAGGTTCAGTAGCACTCAGTTATGGGAGAAAATATCATCAGAACCTATATATAAAATTATATAGGTTCTGCATCATAGAGAATATTCAAAAGGCACTAGTACTTTCTACCACATAAAGTGAATGGAATTATTGGAACATTTTAAAGTTTAATAAAATTGTTAAAGCTTTGAAGATGAATTGAGTAAACAAAGAGAAAAATCTGATACACAGAGACATTTTTACTCTATTTCTGTAATCCCAGAAGAGATGAATTCTTGAAAGAAAACTGCAGAAGAGGTAATGGAATTAAATTAAATATAAGATAATTAAAATTAATAGATTTCCAACCCCACCTTGGTTTAGAATCAGACCAAGAAACATGAATTCAGACTGCATCTCATGGTTTTCGCTGAAAATATTTACTGAGCAAAATAATAAAGGGTATGAGACTCATTTCACACAGAAAACCTAAGCCACCTGTGATTACTGGTGTCAATGTCCTGTATAGCCAGTGTCCAGACGGTGTATCTATGGAACTCAAGCAACAGTGACTAATTTAGATTTTAATTATAGGGGTAATCACAGGCATAGTGGGATTGTCAATTGAAATGTACAATGAGTAATATTTGGTATAAGATGCAAAAGAAACACATAACACTTAAAGGTATACCAAAATTAGTAGGTTTCTAGAGGACAAATAAGCAACAAAATGACTAGGAGGAATGTTTTGTTAATTAGAAGAGAAATACATGTTATGTAAGAATTTAATATATGTAAGTATTTCCAGAAAGAGGGATAATACAAAGCAAACAATTGTAGCAAAGTAATTAAAATAAGTTGATTTAAAAACTTTAAATTGCCTTCATTGCCTGAGTGAATTGTTGGAGGGAATAAGTAGATCACTGTGCCAGCCAAGATATTATACACAATAAGCATCCAGTACTATGTTCTGGATTACTTCTATTTTTAAGTGAGTATCCCTTTACTAAATAGCAAAATGAAGTTAGACGTGTGTAAAGCAGGTATAGGGACTGAAGACCTAACTTTCTCATAACAGTTGACATAAAGTGTGCGAAACTCCAACCACACGGCCACAACAATCTGATATATCCTTACTCCTCAAGTTGAGAACTGCAAGAAGTCAGTTCATCATTTTCTGCCCAAGTGTTTTCACTGCCAGGTATAATGGCCGCTTTCACCGATACATCTGTATGCTGCTTATATATTTCCTGTGGGATCTTGAAGACAACCTAAATCCTGGAACTGTGCCTTGCCAATGCGCTCTCAAAGTTAAAAAAAAAAACTCTTGTCTTATTTATTTGAACACAAAATAATCGCCTATATTCATGGTGCTTTCTTCCTTGTGTGCATTCCAAGCAGACTACTGTCGTTTATGGCAAGACAATGGAATACTCATTAGTAGAGGATGTGTAAGCCCAAACACTGTCTTGTTTCCCAGTGTACCCTCAGTAAGGCTAATAAGCAGAGTTGGTACTCAATAAGTAGTAACCATTTCCTGATTAAATGAATGTAAGGATATAGATGGATGCATAACTATTCTCTTCCATTCTTTCTTATTCATCATCTCATCCAATATCTTGTCTTTTCACCACTCTTATGCTTGAAAGAACTGCAGTTGTCCTATTGCTGTGAAGTTCACTAGACACACAGACTCTCAGGCCCTACAGACATACTGGATCAGAATCTATATTTTAACAAGAACCGAATGTGATTTTGGACTTGAAAATCCTCCTTGAATCAGCATCCAGACAGTTTTTCAAACTGCAAGTACAAGCACCGCATCTACCTGCATCTTAAACACATTCGGGTGGTTTCCATTACTCAGGCAGGAGGATAAATCTTTGTCTCAGTCTAGTTTTATTTCTTGTCTCTTTGAGCTTATGTCACCTTATGTCCTTTTAAGCTGTGGAGGAAGGCAGATGCCTTAGCCTTCCTCAGACAAACAAGAGAGCCTTGCTGCCCCCACCACAGAGCTTCTTCTCTGCTCTTCTTACTCTCCTTTGCTCTGTCCAGTACCTACACCTACATAATGCTGATTCATCTTTCACATCTCTGACCAACAGATTCATCAAATGTTTTTATTTTGTTTGTTTGTTTTTACATTAGACTTGGAACACCATAATTTTTCCTTTGATATTGGTCGTAATCGAAATCATAATCATTTGTGGTACTACCTAGCTAATGGCGATCTCTGTAGATACTTTATGAGCTCTGTGAAGGCTGAGTGATTGTCTGCATTTCTTACCATAGCTCCATGGCCTAGCATACCCTCTATCACAACGATGAAAACGTCAAAGGAAGAACAAACCTGTTTTTCATATTGACATTTTTTGAAGGAGATATTAAAACTTGGAGAGAGGATTGTGAGATGAGAGAGTCTCGTTCTAGAACATTCATTTGGTAAGTGGTCAGTTTCACGAAGGTATTATGGATACATACATTAGGACGACCTGGCACTGACTTAGAAGCTTCCTCCCTGATGGTCCATTTTACCACGCTGAAAGGTACAAACAGTCTGCTGAGGAGACACATTCAAGGGGGATGAAAAAGATTTCAAGAGCAAGGGGTCATGGGGAATTGCTGCAAAATGTATCTCTGGACATGACAGGGTTGCTCCACATGAACTCATAGTAGCTGGGTTTGCCTACACCGGACCTGTGCCAGATTAAGTCACTCCAAATTCCAGCATGGATGACAGTGTAACCCACTGGAGCCTAACTCAATTGGAGGAGCCTCTGGTAGTGTAAGGTTGCTGGGGTAGGGGGTTCAGTTGTATTGGTGGTGGTGGGTCTTTGTTTATTTGTTTGCTTTTGAGGAAAGTGATCCTTGGGTGGGTTGTTCATCTTCCAGCAGATGGCTCTAGATCTGTGCTCTCAGAAGCATCATAATTAGAGTTGGGGCTTATATACCCATCCCCTCCCTCACATACACATATCCCAACAAATAAAGAAAAAAAAAGGAAATAAAAAGATATAAAAGAGAAAAGAGGGAACAGGGGAGTTAGGAAACGTGGGCTGGATATGAACAAAATACACTGGATTCTTGTATGAGATTCCCAGAGAATGCTCCTAAGTCATAAGAGATGTATTGAACACCGAAAATATGACAGAGAATTCACAAATAAGCAAATGAAACATTAGTTAGTGAATGGTTTCAGTGTGGTCAAACCTCGCAACTCATGTACAGAATTTTAATCCAGCTACCTGGCTGCTCTGATCAAATCCAAAGACCTTCTAGACCTGTGTGATCCACCTGGAATGAAGACATGCCCGCACTACACACCTTTAATCCCAAGCAATGAAGGTAAAGTTAGTTTGGGAAGCACTCCTTTGTTTTGTTTTGTTTTTTGATATTTTCTTTATTTACATTTCAAATGTTATCCCTTTTCCAGGTTTCCTTCCCTGCCTCCCTCCTGGAAACACCCTATAACATAAGAGAGTGTTCCTCCACCCACCCATCCACTCCCACCTCCCTGCTCTTGATTCCCCTACACTGGGGCATCTATCGAGCCTCCCATTGATGCATGACAAGGCTATCCTATGCTACATATGCAGCTGGAGCCATGTGTACTCCTTTGTTGATGGTTTAGTCCCTGTGAGTTCTGGGGGGTCTGGTTGGTGGATATTATTGTTCTTCCTGTGGGGTTGCAAACACCTGCAACTACTTCAGTCCTTTCACTAACTCCTCTATTGGGGACCCCACATCCAATGGTTGGATGCAAACATCTGCCTCTGTATTTGTAAGGCTCTGGCAGGGCCTCTCAGGAGATAGTCATATCAGTCTCCTTTCAGCATGCACTTCTTGGCATCCACAATAGTGTCTGGGTTTGGCAACTGCATATGGGATAAATCCCAGATGGGACAGTCTCTGGGTGACCTTTCCTTCAGTCTCTGCTCAATACTTCATCTCCATATTTGCTCCTGAGAGTATTTTGTTCTCCTTCTAAGGACGAAAGCACCCACACTTTGATCTTCCTTCTTATTGAGCTTCATGTGGTCTGTGAATTGTATCCTGTCTATTTGGTTAAGCCCCTTGCTTTTCAGTGGGGTAAGCAAAAGTCACTAGAGTTGCTGAGTGTGTTAATCCACATCATCAAATACAAATAAAAGGCATTGCATTCAGGAAAAAAAAAAGAAGGAAGCAGAGGAAGCACTAATATTAGAAAGAGATGTCTAATTGAGAGGCAGACAAAGAAATGAATCAGAGATCTGACAGAATAGGATACCCTCAATTCTTATGAGAGCAGAGAGAAAAGAGAAGTTACGAAAGAGTAACCAGACAAAACAGCCTATTGCTTTCAGTGGCTGTTTTGTCTGGTTACTCCAAAGTTATGTACTAAATTTAATGATTATGTTTGTAATGTTCTTGGGGAGTCATTAAATTATTTGGAATTAAATACTGATTGTTAGAACATTATACAACCTATTAAAATGTTTGGAATCTGAAAAAAAAAAAGAAGTTACGAAAGAGAGCAGCAAAGAGAGGGAGAGGGGGATGGGGAGAGGGAGGGAGAGGGGTGGAGGAGGAGGAGGAAGAGGAGGAGGAGGAGGAGGAGGAGGAGGAGAGAGGAGCCAGTTTTACTTCCAGAGTTTTACAGGGCTAGGTTGAAGAGAGAACAAGCTAGACAGAGGTAAAGACAGAAGGAGCCAGAGAATGAGAATGAGACAGAAGATTAGAACTGAGTCAGTTTGGGGTCAATCACGGCAAATTCCCCAAGAAGCAGAAGAAAGCCAGTTTGAATCAATGTTGAGCTGTTTGAGAAATTTTGAGCCAAAGTAGCTGAGTTGAACCAACCAACTACGATTCAGCAAGAACTAGTAAGGGGTGAGCTTACTCAGCAGCAAGTCTCAGAGGCTGAAGACATTCTAGGCTTCGGTTCCATTGTTTGTAGGAAGCTAGAAGCTTCTTAGACTAGGCCTGGGTTAGCAGACAGAGGCAGTAAACCTCCAGATGACAATGCTATCAGGAGAACAAAAAAATACTTCTCCCAAGCTATGCATCATCTTCGAGTTTATTAGAGGAACAGGAACAAGACACAGTAAGACATTTTCACTCTTAGTCTTTCTGTGACAAACGCACTAGCGTTCATTTCTTTATAGGTACAAGAGGAATACGAATTTTAAAGAACAAAATGTCCTCAATTGACAGAGCAGATGGAGACTCAACTATACCTAAATTCCAGGCAAAGTCAGTTTTACTGCTTTATTTTTGTTTCTCGTGAACTTTTCTAAATAACAAAATTTGCTTATATGGGATTATTTCACTACTCAACATGTTTTAACTATTTTTCACTAAGAACAAACTTATTTTTATTAATGTAGAACTCTATAAAAGCTTTTATTGAAAATTTAAATTACTGTGTATTCGTCTAGAAAATAAAAATTAAAGTAGAATTGGCAAATCAGGTTAAATTAAAAAGAAATAATCCCCTGTTGTCATTTTTGGGTTTTGTTCAGTACCATTATTCTGGCTACAGTGTGTGATATTTGGCTGTAAAAGATGTAGACAAAATTTGAAAAATTATCATGAGGTCTCATGCATTGGGTTTGTTTTGTTTTATTATGAAAAGTAATCTGGTTGTATTTAAAAGGGGAAAAACTCCCCCCATTTACAAAACTCACTTTTTAAAGGTAAACTAAGGGAAGGGGGTATAATCAGTCTCTACCCAAAGATCTTCATGCGAATAACAATGTGTCCTGAAATTCAAACCAGCTGACACTGAATCTAATCTGTAGTGTCATTCAATCTACATGCCATGTTGATTTGAACTTAAATCTCTATGGCAGGAAGAAGAGAATAATAGAATAGGTTTCCAGGATAGTGCTGACATTAGTTACACACACACACACACACACACACTCACACACACACACACACACACACACACACACACACACACACACACACATGCATAAGCAGACAACACAAGGGGAAAAGAAGGCCAAGAGAACATTTTCCTTCTGTCATTAAAAAGAAAATGTTTGTTATTTTTTAAAATAGAAATACTCATGGTAATGCAATTTTTTATTGCCAAGTGAGGGTTGCTGGTGCTGTTATAAAGTGGACTGAAAGAATGCTTGAAGCTTCACAGACAGTAGCTACTTTAGCGACTGCTGCTCTCCTAGGCAGAGTTCTGCTACAATGAGCCTCAAGACTCCTATCCCAGTTCAGTGTTTGAGGTGGTTTCCTAACTAATGAATTAAGTGGGGGTAGAGGTTTGTGAAGGATGCAACACTAGAAATTCAGAGACCTCGTTTATTTATTTTAAGGACTCATAATATATGCTACGCGGGGCCACTTTTGCTCACCTTGTCTTCAACTGCATTACATCCTTCTTTGATTTACAGGCTTCTCACTTTTACCTTGGGAACCATCTGGTTCCTAGCAGTAATCTAGCTTTGTTGACAGATGCCACAAAGCAGGCTTTATTCTTAGGGACTGCCTAGATTCTCTACTTAGTTGCAGGTAGATCACAATCTCCGATGGATCATAACATGACCCTGTTGGTCTTGGCCACTCTAGGTTTCAGAACAATATCTGTTCCGTGACACAGCAGGCCATGTCACTTTCACTATAGCTCCAGGTCAAGGCATCTGGAGTCAAGTGTTAGGACACACATGCCTGACTGCAGGCTGGAGAAAAGTTCAGGACATTTTATTTTGAGCAAATCTCAAAAATGTGAGAGAAAATATTGTTTCAATTTTGCTATAAACAATACAAATTTATTCTTTAGCATAATAAAACATACTTTTCTGTGTCTGGATGGTGAATGTTTATTTGTGCATGGATGTGTATTCGCGCATTTGTGTATGTGTGGTGTCTGATTGTGTGTGTATGTATGTGGTCTCTCTCTGTTTCTGTTTTGCCTGTTTGTGTTTATGTATGTGTGTGGTGTCTATGTGTGTATGCAGATGTGGTATCTGTCTGTGTCCATGTTTATGTGTTTGTGTCTAGTGTCTGCTTGCATGTGTATGTGTTCTCTCTCTGGCCAGTGTGTGTGTGCGTGTGTGTGTGTGTGTGTGTGTGTGTGTGTGTGTGTGCGCGTGTGTGTGTGTGTGTGTGTTTGTGTGTGTGTGTGTGTGTGTGTGTTTGCATGTATGTTCACTGGCATAACATGCAAATTATCTTGAGTTGTAGCTATCTTGGAGGTTCAGGAGTTTATAATAGCAACCCCTCTGTTAAGGCGAAAGAAGAAAGAAAATAGAAGGAGGTATTTCACTCAAGTGACATTATTTGTTTCCAATTAATAGACACGGGGAAATGAAATTGGTCATCTGACTTCAGAAGACCACAGTATGGAGATTTACTGAAATAATTGCACAGCTTGAAAGCTTCATCAGCCTTTCAGATCTGACCCCACCATGAGCACTTTTATAGAACACTTTAAGAGACCACTGTGTAACCTTCACTGGCTAAACATCTACCCAGCAGCTCATGATTAAACTCTCAAACATATATAAAAAGAGCCCTGCTGGATAGACTTTCTACTGGCTGGTATTTCAGGCTTCACAATATAATTTTTTTTAATCACTGCTTGCGTTATGAGGTAGAAACTGTATAATGGCAGTACTAACTAGCAGTCTTTGAACAAAGTATTGTAAATGGTGTTTCCTCCTGCAATGTTAAAGTAACGTCAGAAAAAATTCAGTAATGTCTATCACACATGCACCCATATTCCAAATTACCCTACCTTAGCCAAAACTGTATGTTAAATGCAATCTACAAGATTGTAAACTTGACTGCTATTTTTGTATGATGTATGATGAGAGGCTGGCTGATAACATTCCCATCATTTTCATTAAAGAACAGCTGTGCACGTGCAAATGGCGTGGAGCTAATGAGGCACCTAGGCTCTAGTTAGGCAGTTGATCGGATAGGCACTGTGGTCAGACTCTCTGGTTCAAATGCTATACTTCCTACTCGTTTTAGTTGCTGACCTTGAAAGAGCCATTTCACCTGCTTACATCTATAGATCTTTACTATAAAACAACAACAGAAACATTTTCTCTAATTTAGTATAGGATATTATGATAGGAGAGAATTTGTTCTCACAACACCTGAAAGTTATTGACTAGGGATCATTTCAGTTGTTTTGGATGACTTCATTATTACCCTCTTTGTTCTTAGGCTATTAATATGATAGATAGGTATACATAGGTACAAGTGTAATCTCCAAAGTCCATTGAATTGGTTTTCTGTTCATTACTATGAATGTTGTCTAGACCATGAAAATTGTAATGGAATTCTAAAAGCAATTTGGAAGTTTGAATAAGTTTCCTGGTACTTGGCTGTGGGGGAAGAAACAGATTTTAAGGGGATGGAAAGAGTTTACTTGGCCATAACTATAGAAGAACTGCTGCTCCAAGTCCTCGGTATGTTGAGGTTATCCAGGTTGTATATTCAATATGGAAACAAAATTAAGTTAAGGAGAGAAGACCCTGGAGGAAATCTGGATAGCTGATTGCCTGTTGTTTATTCATTTTTTGGCTTTTTTTTTGCTTTCTTTTATTCAGTTTTTAAATATGTAAGTATTGTATTTGTATAATTTCTGTACCTTCTCTTCTCCAACTCCACCTGTGTTCCTTCTGCATTTCTTCTCAGATTCATTGACCTCTTCTCTACTCATTATTGTTACACACACACACACACACACACACACACACACACACACACATATATATATTTAATGATATATGAATGTGTGTGTGTGTGTGTGCATTTCAGGCTCGATACTTGAAATTGGATGAACATAAGGGAGAATCATCCCTGGAGTTGATTCACATCCCCCTACCCCCTGTAACCATTAACTGCCAAAAGCTATTTATCTATAGGTGGGGTCTTGTGATATTTCACCCATCTACTTTGGGATGTCAGTTGATATTGTTACCACACTGATCTTCTTTGGGCAGCCATATTATTGATATTTCACTGTGTGCTACTTCCTGCCATATATAGAAAACATTGTCCTGTAGCAGACATTCTAGTCCTCTGGCTCGTCTAACCTTTCCATACCTTCCTTGAAACTTATGTGCTTTTAATTTTTCTTTAAAATATTGAGTTTTATTTTAAAAGAGTTTTATTTGAGACAGATGTATACCAATTTCTCCCTCTCTTTTCTCCTTCCAGTCACTCTCAGCTATTTTACCTAAAACTTCTGCCATGTCTTCCCCACACTTAAATTTATAGCCACTTTTTGAAATATTTATAATTGGAAATATAAATTCAAGTAAATAGGTTATATATTTAAGTTAATGGCCACAGAGTTTTCTACCTATTACCAAGGGGTAGATCGTCTATGGCTTTTGTAAAACTGCCTGAAAAGGAACAGGTAGAACTATCCCAAACCGGCAGTAGAACTCTGTAATGTCAACCACATGGCTGCCAAGGCACAAAGAAAGCAAGAGTAAAGAGATCATGGGCTCTTCCATGATGGTTTCAGAGAGATGCTGAGGTTAGGCAGCTTGTGGGACAGGAGTGCCTGTGTGAAGATCTCCAGAAGGCAAGAGCCTGACTGTGAGCGGCCATTAAATAAAGCTGTGAGAACAAAGTTCTAGGAGTTATCCACCAAGGAGTGTGTCACACAGGGAGTGGAACCAGCCTGAGAGAGACAGAGAGGACAAGAGAGAGGGAGGGAGGGGGAAGGAGGAAGGGAGGGAGGGAGAGAGGGAGAGGGGGGAGGGGAAGGGGGGAGAGGAAGCTGGGGAGGGGAAGGGAAAGGGGAGAGGAAGAGGGAGAAGGAAAGGGGAGAGGAAGAGGGAGAAGGAAAGGGGTGAGGAATGGGGAGAGGGAAGAGGAGGGAGAGGGGGAGGGGGAGAGGGTGAGATTGATTACAGACAGCAAAGAGAAAGAGAGCGAGATTACAGGCAGCAAAAGTAGCACGGGGGAAACCATGAAGATCTTTAGACACTTGACAAAGAGCTACAGGATTTGGAGTCTGCTTTGCTGATCTAGACTAGTATTTCCTCACTATGCCCAAATTCCTCTTTTGGAATTTTAATATATATTCTGTCATCGTATGTGGGAAATATGTATTTTGCTTTTACAGGGGCGTTGCCTTGAGTCCCAGAAGAATCATTGGAGTTTTAAACAGCATGGAGCCTGTAAAAGACTATGGAGACTTTGAAAGTGGACTAAATGAATTTTGTATTATCATATGACCATGACCTTATGGGAGCCAGAAAGTAGAATGTTGTGCTTCAAAATACTGTTTCCTGTAGGACACTTTATTTGGACATTTGGATTCTATTTGGTAGTGCTGTCTGGCGAGGTGTTGATTTGTTGAAGGAAGTATAGAAGCAGAGGTATGCTTTGAGAGTTTTCAGGGTTTGTTTTCTCTGCTTTGTTCAAGATGAGAGCTCTCAGTTTTCTGATCCCATGGCTATACCTGCTGCCTGCTGCCTGTTGCCATGCTACCCATGCTATTATTTATGGTAACCCTCTGGAACCATAAGTCCAAATAAAGTCTCATATAAATTGAGTTGTCTGTGGTATTGTTCACAGAAATAGAAAAGTTACTAATACAGACATTAATCCTTACATTTTGTTCTAGTGTCTAGAAATGATTGGTTTTCTTAATTCATGGAGTATTGAGGATGAGACTAATACATTTAAAAGGGCCAGTTTTCTTAAAATTTGTACATTATCATGTCTGCTGACAACAATCTCTATGAATGGAACACTCAGTGTTTAGATGTAATTTAAGTAAGTGGACAAGAACAGCCGTGTTTTCTGAGACAGTGTTCAAAATTGTGGGAAGCAGTTTTGTTTTTTTCCTAGCAAAAGAAACATGTACTAGAGAAACTTATTCCTTTTAGAAATGAACAAAACGGCAGAGTCAATTACATGCCATGAGCCTAGATTTTAGACGAGGCTATCTGACTTAAAGTTGTGATTAAAAACAATGAAATTATCTTTCAGTTTTGCTGCTTTTCTTTTAAGTGTCCTCAATTCTGGATTAGTTTTCAGAACAAAGAAACTTAAAAATATCTGTGAAATTAGTAGCAGCAACACAAAAGGCAATGTGACAGATCCTTAAAGGCTGGTCACAGGAAGAATAATGCATTTTAGTTTTGTAACTTCCTAAGAGGAATTTCTTGCCAAAATATAGACAATAGATAGTTTTCATTAAGTTGTATTGTATTCTTCTAGTTAGCAAAAGGACAGTTCTATTTTTCTTTAGCAATCAGTGAAACTTCAGAAGTATGTGAATCTAACAAAAAAAATTGTACTATGTTGTATGTTGTGTTTCACATTTAAAGGAGCTGCGGTTAGAAATGATAATATATAGTTGATACAGCATTAAAAATTTTAAGTAAATTGACAGCAAACTTTAGGAGAAGTCAGTACTTTAGTGAATGAAATGTCTGAGGATAGAGTTTGCACTTTCAATCTTCCCTGAAGATGGATGGGTTTACAGCTTTGGCTGCTAAGTAGATATTTGGGGCTTCTGCTCCAATTCTCTCCCTCACACCCCTTTTTCCTCTCTCATCTTCCCTTCACCCCTACATTTGTCTGTATTTTCAAATGATTGCAAATTGAGCAAAACCACTGTTTTTGGTGTTTTTCTTTGAACAGTGTTTTCTTTGATCTCTGTTCTCAGTGACTCTTACTATTATCTTTGTGCTAACAGTATCATTGCAGGTCACCACTCAAGGAAGCCTCTGACTGTGTCTAGTTAGAAGAGCTGGTGGGATTACAATCTGGAAGGCAGGAACACTGTTGGAGAAGACCACACATCAGGAATTACATTTTGCTGACAACAGTGGAAACCTAAGCAGGAAATGGTTTCGGGAAGGAAGCATCTAAGGGAGTTGCTAATTTGTGGTTTTGATGTGAGAGCTGTTAGAGGATAGGATTTGGGCATCCACATAATGGACCACAGGGACAAAAACTGAAATTACTAAAGAGATGCAGTGTAAGTACTTGATCTTATTGTAAAAAGAAGAAAATAGCTAGAATAGCATTTGAACATAGTTAGATAGCATTTGAAATATAAAATAAGAAAATACCTAATTAAAAAAATATAGGCAAAAAAGGACATATATTATAAATAGTAGATTATCTGCACTGTCCCATGACTTCTTCCTCAGCTGTTTATATAATGACAGCTTTGTTAAATGTGTGGGCGTGCACTCTCCTAGGCACATTGGCTGGTTTCACTCAAATTTCATAATTGATAAGGGACGGTGAAGTAGAAAGTAAAAGGTTGGAGTGAGAAGGTCAGACCTGAGTTTTCTTAGACAATCCTCAGTATTTTGTTTCAAGATAAAATGAGTGTTCTTTTCATTTCATGGTTGAATGGCTGTACGTGTGTGCATGTGTGAGTCAGTGTGTGTGTGTGTGTGAGAGAGAGAGAGAGAGAGAGAAACAGAGAGAGAGAAACAGAGAGAGACAGACAGACAGAGACAGACAGACAGAGTCTGAGTCTTCATTATGCTTTGATTACAGCAATCAAAACAACTAAAGCGCCAACTGCTTCCTCACTTGGAATGAGACAATTATTAATAAGCATGGCATTACTCTGAGCAAATTTTAAGCACGGTATCATTACTACGTACTTTTATAGGCACTCAGAAAGAATAAAGAGCTTGCTAAAATTTCCACCATCAATAAATGACAGACCTGGCTACAAATCTCACTTAGTGTGCATCCAAAATTTTAATTCCCAACGCATACCTTTTATTTTAGGAAAAGACACATGATATCGTTTAAAAATGTCACAACATGAATTTACGTTTACCTCTTCTTCCTTTGTATTGTATGGAGTGGAGACTTTACTCAAATGAGCAGTGCTAACACATTGCAGTGTCTTCAGTTAATGTACATAGACTCTGGATCTCTGAAGGCCAGTGTGAAAGACATTTCCTGTAGCTGTTTGATGGAGGCAGCATAGCTCCTATGTGTTTGTTCAGAAGTCTCCTTGAAATCAATCACTCTTAGGGCGGAGTGCTCAATGTTACGTGATTTACTGCAGAAAGTTAAGCCTTTTCTCCATAACTCCTCTCTATATTGATCTTAGACATGGATTGCATTTTACTTCTCTATATGACAGATTATAGTCATTTGACAAGACTTAGGTCAGTTGGATTCCCATACAATTCCAGAGATCCAGTCTCTAGTGGTCCGCAAAAACCTCTCACAATATGGCACTTTCAAGCAATCCGTTCTTGAGCGGATCACACTGCGTCATCTTCCCAAATACTTGGTGCTTTGGAGAGATGAGTTGAGTTGGTGTACTAAAGGGAAGGAGACATTCTGGGAAACCTCTTTGAGAATATAGGACCTGAGTTTGACAGCCATTGTCTAAGGGGCACAGGTGGCTTGGGGGAGTCTTGAGGTACTGTAGAGATTTAGAAAACAAAAGATTTAATTTACAGTACAAATGAATTTTTGAAAGTAATTTCACTTGAAAGTTATAATGTGCATTGCCTGACTACATTTTTAAAAATATGACTGTTGATGGTGCTTTCTGCAATATTTTTTCTTTCCTCAACTCAAAATCTATTCTTGATTGCCCCGAGTACCATTCAGAGTTGAATGTCCAATTATATTTAATTGTATCACTTTTCACAGTTAAAATTTCTACCATGACCAATTTTCTGTGTTCCTGGATAGGCTTATGAGTAATCTATTTTTTTTTAAATTTCCAATTTGAAATAACCACATGCTCAATTTGCTTCTACTGTTTGTCTAAATATATGACTATCAAGTTGCTTTTATGCAGTTTGGTAAAATTGTTCAATTCACTTTAATTATAAATTTGCTCCTTTTTTCCCCTTTAGATCAATCAAACTATAAGATTCAATAGTTTTCTCTGCAGTAACTATTATATTTTTGATATGACAAGTTATTTTGTAGAGCAATCAACCGACCCGAGATAGTTTGTGGAGATAATGAATGCAAATCAAAGGTTTATTAGGTGCAGAAAAGTGAGGTAATTGTCTTTTTTTGTATCGTGAAGAGCAGATGTTTCATGTATACTAACAGAAAAGATAAAAAGAAGTATTTTCCTTAACTTCATATTTAAAATAATGGATTGGTTGTTACCTCTGTAATGTCAGTGAAATCAGCTTCTCTTGGTGAAATTACATTGTCCTCAACACAGAGAGAAAATTCAGCTCAGTGTATCCTAACTGTGGACAGAAGTAGTCTTGCTTAGAAATAAAACCAAGGCCCCTTGGTATTGCAAACTGTATATGCCCCAGTACAGGGGAACGCCAGGTCCAAGAAGCGGGAGTGGGTGGGTAGGGGAGCAACGTGGGGGGTGGGTGTAGGTAACTTTCGGGATAGCATTTAAAATGTAAATAAAGAAAATATCTAATTAACAAAAGAAACACAAATAAAAAATAAATAAAAGAACCATTTTCTAGAGACCTACAAACAAATACAATAACTAACTTTACAAAAAGCAAGCCATGACATCTGGATTCTCTTCTGCTTTTTAAATAAATTGTCAATAACTATTCAAAAATAAATAAATAAATAAATAAATAAATAAATAAATAAATAAATAAAACCAAGCAACACATATAAGACACCACAGATTTCCCACCATAATAAATTCAGTTTATCCAATGTGAAAAGAAAAACTCATCCCTGAGCTTGCAGAAGTGCAATTGAAGGAGCTTAGGGTGGAGGGTTGCCATGCCTTTGTTTTCCTCTCTGTTAAGAGTATCTTGATAAGTAATAGTGATTTGTCATCAACGGTCTTGAGCATTTCCCAACTCCAGCCAAATGTCCAGTACTGTAGCGGCCTTTGGAAGACTGGGAAGTAGAAAGAGTTGGTGTATAGGGTTCCTGGGCATCTTGTTATTTAGATGAATTGTGGTCATCAAGCAAATTAATGCAGGTTGATACTTGCTATTAGGGAGATGTCAAGAGAGCAATTGAAGGACACTTAGAATGGCCAATGAAGGGTCACAATGAGAAAGGCCAGTTTTAGTCTTTAATTGTTTGTATCAAAGTTAGAATAAGCATGTAAAATTCTAATCTACTACCTACAGTATGCAAAAGACACAGAGGTTTCAATATACCTATAGAGTGTGCAGAAGCCTAAAGGGGAATTTCCTACTTTCAATATTTGCATTAAATGGTAATTCCTGAGTGTAACTTTAGTCTTTTTTTTTTTTTTTTACATTTTTCTGTTTTTTTATTTTTTTATTTTTTTAATTTTTTTTACTACATATTTTCCTCAATTACATTTCTAATGCTATCCCAAAAGTCCCCCATACCCTCCCCCCCCACTTCCCTACCCACTCAGTCCCATTTTTTTTGGCCCTGGCGTTCCCCTGTACTGGGGCATATACAGTTTGCATGTCCAATGGGCCTCTCTTTGCAGTGATGACCGACTAGGCCATCTTTTGATACATATGCAGCTAGAGTCAAGAGCTCCGGGGTACTGGTTAGTTCATAATGTTGTTCCACCTATAGGGTTGCAGATCCCTTTAGCTCCTTGGGTACTTTCTCTAGCTCCTCCATTGGGAGCCCTGTGATCCATCCAATAGCTGACTGTGAGCATCCACTTCTGTGTTTGCTAGGCCCCGGCATAGTCTCACAAGAGACAGCTACATTTGGGTCCTTTTGATAAAATCTTGCTAGTGTATGCGATGGTGTCAGCATTTGGAAGCTGATTATGGGGTGGATCCCTGGATATGGAAGTCTCTACATGAACCATCCTTTCATCTCAGCTCCAAACTTTGTCTCTGTAACTCCTTCCATGGGTGTTTTGTTCCCAATTCTAAGGAGGGGCATAGTGTCCACACTTCAGTCTTCATTCTTCTTGAGTTTCATGTGTTTAGCAAATTGTATCTTATATCTTGGGTATCCTAGGTTTTGGGCTAATATCCACTTATCAGTGAGTACATATTGTGTGAGTTCCTTTGTGAATGTGTTACCTCACTCAGGATGATGCCCTCCAGGTCCATCCATTTGGCTAGGAATTTTATAAATTCATTCTTTTTAGTAGCTGAGTAGTACTCCATTGTGTAAATGTACCACATTTTCTGTATCCATTCCTCTGTTGAGGGGCATCTGGGTTCTTTCCAGCTTCTGGCTATTATAAATAAGGCTGCTATGAACATAGTGGAGCATGTGTCCTTCTTACCTGTTGGGACATCTTCTGGATATATGCCCAGGAGAGGTATTGCTGGATCCTCTGGTAGTACTATGTCCAATTTTCTGAGGATCCGCCAGACTGATTTCCAGAGTGGTTGTACAAGCCTGCAATCCCACCAACAATGGAGGAGTGTTCCTCTTTCTCCACATCCTCGCCAGCATCTGCTGTCACCTGAGTTTTTGATCTTAGCCATTCTGACTGGTGTGAGGTGGAATCTCAGGGTTGTTTTGATTTGCATTTCCTTGATGATTAAGGATGTTGAACATTTTTTCAGGTGCTTCTCTGCCATTTGCTATTCCTCAGGTGAGAATTCTTTGCTCAGTTCTGAGCCCCATTTTTTTAATGGGGTTATTTGATTTAATTTTAGTCTTTTTCAAATTCTATTTTTAATGATGGTTGTTAAATACTTTAACTTTTCTTAAAGCCCATTACCCACCAGAGGTAGTTGAGAAGAAAGGATACAGTGGGTGTGGTCCTGTTTAGAAAGGTTCTTTGCAGCAACTCTTGTATGTGTTGTCTGGAAATTGGCAGTTCAGAGTTCACAGGTTAGTAGAAGCAGGTGGTTCCACCTGCAGATACTTCATGGGTATACCAGCAGTGCAGTTTGGTAGAGTTGGGAAAACAAAGATGAATCAGCAGTGGTGACAATACATAGCAGAGACAGCCAGGCCTCAGCCTTGGCCAGAGTCAACAGGAGGGACTAGGAGGAATGCCAGGAAAAGTTCTTGGCTCTCCCTCTCTCTGCAAAGCAAAGATCAGCCAAGAGTCGACCAACAACTTTGCCCAGCTAGCTCTATAAGCAAGACCAACTCAGCCTCTTCCATTTTCCTCCAAGGATTTTCCCTCAGTACATAAGTCTGTCTCAGCTGACATCAGTTTGCTAATCAGTATGAAGGGGCAAGAAACTGCAGCATACCACTAGTAGTTTTTGGTGCATTTCCCTCTATGTGGTCTCAACAAAAGGAACTCAACTATGCAATGTAAGACAGACCAATACATGTGTCATTAGTGTGGAATCCTTCACCACGAATCCTTTCATATGCTTGGTTTAGCAGAACATCCTTTCTCCTGTGTCTGCGTCAGCAAACTGTTTCTTCATAAGTCTTCCTTAGCCTTTCACCTGTGTCCCCTTCAGTCAAAAGTTCTGTCACATGTTTGCCCCAGCAAAACACCATCCAACACAACTGAGTTTTAAAATAACCATTACATTTCACTTCACCTGAGCCTTAACTTTTTTGTCTTATCTATAAATTCAGGACACATAACTTCTGATCCCATAAAGAATGAATTAATGTATTCAACTTAGAACACCGTATTCAATAAATGATACCCATTGATTTTCGTAAGACCCTCTCTCTGGATTTTCTAATAAAGCAAAACAAAGTGAAAAATTAATTTTAAAAATAGATATTGTTCTAGTCCTTTTACTCTTCAATTCACATATAAAATATACATCTCTATAGCACAAATGTATAGAAAACCTGGGAACGACTTGAAAGAGAATATTAATGATGGCTTCCCTGCATTCCTCTTTCCTCTGTCCACCTTCCTCTCTTCTTCCCTCCCTCCTTGCTCCATCCCAACACACATCTGCCCCTCTCTCATAACTTGGTCCCTTGCTCCTTTCCTTCCTTTTCTTTCTCCAATTGCAGATGCAACCTATTGGCATTACTATCCTCACTTGATCTATTTGGGAAAGAAGGAGTAGAATATAGCAAATAAATACATAAAGAAGGTGGCGTTTTAACATCTGAAACACAAAGGAGAAAAGAAAGGTACTTTGTCCTAATCTATTATGAAATCAGAGAAAATGTAACTGTAAACATTCTAAATAACAACATTTCTGGTTGCTAGAACATCTATATTGTATGACCTAGAACAACTCTGTAAAACAAAACAAGCCTGGAAAATCACAAGGAAAAACCCAGTGAAGATGCCCATTAGGCATCTTGCAGAAAATCCAAACTACTTGTCACAGCAAACAAGTTGGTCTGTTAGGAGAAATGAAAGCTCTTATGTTAAATCCATCTAGAAAGTTACTTTTGCTTAACATGTTCTTTTTTAAAAATCTGGATTCCTAGAGTATTTTTTTTCAGTAAAGTAGTATGTTAATTTTGAGCAAGGAAATAAGGCTTAACATGTAGGCAACTCTTTTAAAATATTTTCTATGCTTTTTAAAAGAAACCATTCCATGTCTGTCTGATCTAATATCCCTCTGACTATTTTTATTATTTTATGAAGTTATATCGTAATTATATAATTTTTCTCTTCTCTCTCTGCTATCCAGTTCATCCAAGGTATTCTGTATTAGTCTCTCTCTTTAAAAAAGAAGACCATGAATTTTAAGGTGGTTAAAATATGTTAATATTTCAATTATTCTCTGATCTTAACATTTTCTTCTTTTTAATGGGATCTTCGGACAAATATCATGCTTCATGGGCCTTAAAAAATATTTAATCTGTAAATCCTTATTCAATTTTCTGTGCCCAGTAGGAAGGGATTTAGAGTTTGTCACTAGAGAAGAGGGATTACTAAATGACATTTCCAATTTTTCCACTTCTCTTTGAGTTAGAGACATTGAATTTAGTGGCTTCCATTTTAATCTGTTCTACAATAAGATGTCACTTCATAGCCCTTGAAAAATATACTTCTTCAGTTGTGACTCAAAACACAAAATTGTGTATTTCTTAACCTTTTGATCTATCTTCTAGGATAGAAACAAGCACCCTGACTTGACTTGTCCTATCCCACATATTTTTTTCCTCCACTATACACCTGACATTAATTCCTATGTTTGTAAATCAAATGCTTTGCCTAGCATTTAACGTGCCTGGTGCTTAAATGCCATCTTGTATGAAGGCAACACCTTTAGTATTTGCATTAAAAGTGATATTTGCATAGGGTAAAGGAGATATGTTTTCATTTCCCAATAAATAAATAAAATAAACCATCAGCTTTTCATATGAAAAAAGACTTAACTAAAATTGATTCACCAGAAGTGAAAACTCCTCAGAATCATGAGTCTCTGTAACTCCAGTGCCTTTTGAGATGCTTAATGTAAATAGCCAATGAACGTTAGCAGCATATCACAGTGGAAGAATTCAAGGCCTTGACTATGCTCTACACATCGGCATGTGAATCTTTTGCAGTCTTTGCTGAGTATAAACTTTGTAAGATGAAACAAATAAGCACCAGAATCATATTCTACCCAACAAGTGTCTTATTTTCATTTTGTGTGAAATTTTCTTAAAATCAGAAAGTCTTCACCCTTACATGATTAATCCTTATGGAGTCATAAGTGTATGGCACTTGTGTATTTACTTCAAAACTGTGCTTGGAGAAGGGGCGGGCCTAGAGAGTGGATTTGATTAAAACACCTTATATGCAGGCATGAAATTATCAAACATGTTTTTAAAACTATATGTGCTTTAGAAAAATAAACAGAAGACATTTAGAGTCCAACCTTTCCAGATGATGTCATTGTTTGCTAACAGGCATTGTACAGCAGACACTTGTCTCTTTCTAGCTATGCTTGCTCTAAATGCACAGATGAAGAATGACCATAGATCAAATCTGTGCTGTCAGGTCCATGAAAAATGTGGCTTTCCTATACTGATGGCTTCTGCAAAACAAGAAACCCAGAGAAAAATCTGTCCACTAAAGGGATATCTTCAAATTTATTAAATTATTAAAATCACTTAGGAACTGGATATATAGACAATGCCTCAATTATGTATTCCACTACTTAAGCAAGACCTTGTCTTGCAGATAGTACCTTTGGATGTCCGTAGGAAGAATTTGTATGTGTTTCGTTTTTCAGTGTACACATTTCTATATAGCTGTAAGTGAGGCAACCCATTTTAAACAGAATTATTTATCCACTATTCTTTCCGACTTTGGTATATCAATGAAAAGTTTCTTCTGTCAAATTCTTTGAAGCCAAAGTCACCATTTAAAAGGACATAATTTTTCTGGCTTGTTTACTGCTGTCATTTCTCCCAGAAAGTTTTGATTCAATAATCTCTGCATGTCTCCATAAATCCTAAGGTGATCTGTTTGTAGTCTCTAAAAACATTAGGAAAAATCTTTGGAGTAGGTGGCTTATAACTTTGAGCTTTCCACCTGAGAGTATAGACAGGAGTAACTTGTCAGGTGTACCTTAAAGGCTCACTCCCCCCCCCCCCCACACACACACTAATGCAGGGAGGATTCTAGCCTCACCTTCACACATCTAGATGTGGAGCCGGCTATGAAGGGTGCTACTTCAATCAGATAAAGAAAATACGAAGAGCAGACATGAGAACCAATATCTACATATATCTCCTGCCCTTTTTTTGGTGAATCCTTCATCTGTACTGTGATTAAAAGAGTACAAGGAATCTGTGTGCGTATGCATATATATTTGTGTGTGTGTGTGGGGGGGGGGTTGCATATGTGAAAAAAAGTCTAAGGAAATCTACTGGGATTCTTCAAGAATTGTCTACCTTTACTGAGACAGTGTATCTCACAGAGATCTTGGCCTCACTGGTTACCCCAGGCTAGCCCTTGAGCTGTAGAGTTTTACCTACTTCCATTGTCTTGACTTCAGGATTATGCCTTTTTTCCTTTCCTTTTCCTTTTCTTTTTCTTTCCTTCTTTTCTTTTCTTTTTGCAACATGGCTTGCAGGGGTTGAATTTATGTTCTCATGTAGCAAGGGAAGTACTTTTCTGACTAAGCCATTTTCCCAGCTCCAGGGAGTTTTAAAAAGAATGGAATTTCACAGGGACATACTGAGATAATATTCCTACCTAACACAAATTTAATTTCAGCAAAAATATTAACATTCTTGAGCCATAATTTTTCTCTCTCTCTAGTGTAACCTTCAGGCTTCATTAATGGCATTAATGAGAGATATTATGCTCTCCTTCCACCATGTGCAGAGTGGGAAGGAAATTCAGGTCTTCAGTGTTGGTATCAAGCCCTTTTGCCTGATGAATTCTGGCCGTATTTTGGTGACTTCTAATTACCTCAGACTGCATATTCTATCAAATATCAGTTTCAAGCACTGTGCTTTTGTGGAACTCCAAAATGAAGGAATTAGTACAATTATGTTGGACATGGTTAAACATCATTAGTCACATGATTATAAGAGTATTAAAACTAATAGATTAGTTCTATGTAGACAAATTTCTTCTTAAGTCATTGGTTCCATTTTATAAATGAGGAGCACATGCCCGTGTAGCTTTTCTTACCTTAAAAATTATTTTAGGGGTTAGATACACATTACAATTTAGTCACCCAAGCAGAGATTTTATAGAGTAATTGCCAGGTCTTAGATCCAGATAAAATTACTGAGAGTAAAACACATTTGTAAATATGTAGGGGTGTGTGTGTGTGTGTGTGTGTGTGTGTGTGTGTGTGTGTGTGACACATACATTACATCTATAAACTGTATATATGCATAAAATACTATGTAATTTCAAGATTTGGTTAATATTAAGATACTACTGTAACTTATTACAGTTTAGGCAATGTTTTCCATTTTGAGGATAACATGTATTTTTCTAATCCCAGAGAACAGAGAAAGGATTTGGGGTGTTGTGGGGCAAGTGGGGCATGCTACCAGACAGAAAAACTGATAGGGTTGAGGCAGTCTAAACCCCAGGAAATCTTAGAATTGAGAAAAGTAGGCATGAGACCAGCTCCCTGCCACACTGCCTGATCTGAAATATACAACCATGACACTCCACTGAGAGGACCAAGACAATCTGTCACTTATCATAAGAACATGGAGTTTTCCAAATTAATGGGGTGTCTAGATAGACCCCAAGTGGTTTAGCCAATGAGCTTCCCTTCCTGGGTATTTCTTCCCACAAAAGCTAATTAATCCATGGGTCACCCTGAATAGGATATATGCATTCATAACCACCGTCAAATAAAGCAGTTTTGGCAAGCAAGGACTGAGACAGTCCTTCATCAAGGATCACTACAAAGGGTTAAGGGAGGCCTTTGCTGTAAAGAAACAGACCTAAATCTCCCAGAAAAGCCCTTCTCTCTTCTAGCCCCTTCATACACCAAACTCTAGGCACTCACTGGGAACCAAACCATATTCTGCCCCTGACCCAGGCTCAGACATCCCGATGTAGAGAAAGCTCAGACCAGTGGACCACCATTTCAACCTCCCGAGGTCCCCATGATATCTGGGTCCACAGGAGGCAGGAAACCACAACATCTATCCCAGACCTCACTGTTTCTCACCCAGAAAAATACGTGTTGGAAGCCCTATCTCAAACTCTGTTCTGCTTCTCCTAAATGACTTGGTGGCTGCACTTGGTCACCCCAGTAGCAAGGCAAACACGCAGCCCAACAGGGTGTGATAGGAGTAAGGCACCAAGACTTTGCCCTCTTCAGACATGGTATGCACATGGAAACTCCATGTTGTTTAGGTGATGCCACTTGTATATGCAGTGCAGATATTCTTTGTGCAGGTGAAGGGATGAAAAATCCCTTTAGTAACCAGAAGGAATGACTGGGGCAGAGACTGACTAGCTGGTCTCTAAACCATTTCTGTCTCCTGGTCCAGATAAAATGAGTGGTCTGAGTTAGCACCAACAGTCAGTAATGCAGGGGCTTTGAGTTGAAGTATGAACCCTAAAGCCAGTCCCATTGAATATTGTTTAATGGAGACCATTGTGAAGGTAGAGGAGAGCAGATACATCAGATGTAAGAAGACCCCATACATACATAAGCCCACACTATACACTAGACAATACACACATACACAAGTACACACAAGGCTCCCTCTAAGAATACCATCACCCAAATGACTCCCAATGAGGTATTGTGCAAATACCTGGACACTTTGTTTTTTGTTCCACAAGCCACTAGGACCTGGAGGATTCTTCTTTTTGTTTTAATGGATAGTCAACCTTCTCAATACAGGGGTGAAAATAGTAGGGAAAGAATTCAGTAATTTTTGTCTCAGTCTCAGTCAGACAAGAATCCGGGTTGGACATGAGGTTCCCAGCAACAACAGTATTATTGCAGCAAGTATGCTTTCTGTGACTGACCTTCCCTTTCTGGTAAACATCAGCTTCAGGATCCTTTCTTCTTTTTTTTTATTAGATATTTAGCTTATTTACATTTCCAATGCTATCCCAAAAGTCCCCCATATCCACCCCCCACTCCCCTACCCACCCACTCCCCCTTTTTGGCCCTGGCATTCCCCTGTACTGGGGCATATAAAGGTTGCAAGTCCAATGGGCCTCTCTTTCCAGTGATGGCCGACTAGGCCATCTTTTGATACATATGCAGCTAGAGTTAAGAGCTCCGGAGTACTGGTTAGTTCATAATGTTGTACCACCTATAGGGTTGCAGATCCCTTTAGCTCCTTGGGTACTTTCTCTAGCTCCTCCATTGGGGGCCCTGTGATCCATCCAATAGTTGACTGTGAGCATCCACTTCTGTGTTTGCTAGGCCACGGTATAGTCTCACAAGAGACAGATATATCTGGGTCCTTTCAGGAAAATCTCGCTAGTGTATGCAATGGTGTCAGCATTTGGAAGCTGATCGTTTCTTCTCAACAACAAGTGGCTCAAAGCTGATCAGCTTTCTATTCTTGGGAAATGAGTTAGCTGTGGTCAAGGGAAAGAGCCATCCTGGAAATGTAGATAATATTTCTCTAAGGACAGTTCACATGCTACTAGTCAGGACTCTCCATATTCACCCCACCCATATTTTCTTGCTCTCTCTATATGGTATTGACTTATTAACTTATGGTGATTTTATATAAAATCCTTCACAGTTAGTATAGTAAAAGATAAATAAGTATGTAATAATAAATGGATCAAGCATGCTATATTTTTTTATTCTTCTTATATTAGTAGTGACATTTACTTCTCCACATGCCTTTGACATCATTCATATTCCTCAAATTCTTCAAAGGATTCTAACCATAGTTCATTGATCTCATTTACACCTCTTTCTTATATCGTGAGATATAATTATCCTCTCACCATGAGTATGTAATTCATTTACAACAACCTGGGCATTTTTTTACAATCTCCTTACTCATATTGTTTTATTTCCTTCATTCCTTGTGGACCATCTTTCTCCTTGAAAAGGGAAGAGAGAAACCTAATGACCTCAAAATGTGCCACATGCTCATCTACAGAACTAAATAGGCTGTTAAAAGCATGCTTTTGAGGTTTATCTTCTTTCTTTGCATTTGACAAAGCAGGGGGAACGGGGCCTTGTTGTTCAGACAACATCTAGAGCCTGGCCTATGAGGAGCTTTGATACTTGTTAAGTTTATTCTTCTGTGATTCTTTCTTATTGATCTTAAAGCAATTTCACCACTTTCGTATTTGAATTTTAAGTTGTACGCTCATCACAGCACAGTTTGTCATTCTGCAGGTATTCTTTGGACCTTTTCTATCTTTCTCAATGGGATCATTTATAATTGAAAAGATAAAGATTATATTTCTGAGACTCCCTAAGCTACCTTCTATGGCAGAATTTCATATCATGAAATCAATATCATATCTTTTCTAAATGTTTGGGTTCCTGCCTTCAAGGATACACGTCTTTGTTTCTGTTATTATAAACTCTAAAATGAAATGTTTTCTTTCTCCTTGGACCATTTTGGCAGTAAGAAGGAATAGTGCTCTGTGAGGAGGGCAGCTCACATCCAAAGGAGTGATGGATGGGCACATTGTGAGTTTTCCCTCAGACTTTCTACCTTGGAAACATAATTTTTAATATATGCAGACTCACCAGTCTAGCTGCAAAGATAGCCGGAAGCATCAGACAATAAGACAGAAACCAAGAATAACAACTGAAGCATTCACGACTCAGAAAAATATCAACCAAGACACCTTGCATCCAGCAGTCCAATGTTAAAGAAAAGTCAAATTGTACTGTGAAATCGTGAAACTCAGGGAGTGGAAGTCCGTTAGATTTTAGTTGTTAGGACCGTCACTCTGTGACGAGCTCATGCATGGCCTCACCGAGAAGCAAGTGTGTGATGCTTCCCACCGGGGCATTGAGCAGTCCCTCAGTCCACGGCTATGCTTGTGGGATTATTACTTCTATAATCATACTTCACTCATATTTTCATTTATTAATTATAAAATTACTTCTAAAACCCAAGTCTTTTCATCAGGAAACATTTATATTTAAAGGAATTTTAGTTATTATTTAAAGTCATAATTTTGCTGAGCAGGTTCTTGTTTTGAAGAGATTTGTAGATGAAATGGTTAAGGGTTATCGAGACTATTTTCCTCCATAGTAATTTCTATAGCTTAGATAAGCATTAGAATTCACTGCAGTAGTTAGGAACTTAATACAAAAATATGCCTTCCGTTTAATAGTATAGCTCCATTTCCATTGCTGATTGGATAGACTAGATTTTTATTAGATATACCATTTCACTCAATCAGACAGAATGTGTCTCTAAGCATCTATTTTTTAATAAAACTAAATTTCTCTCAAGTTATTCCACTAATCAAATGGCATTAGGGTAACTGCACATTGTAGGTTTTAACCCAAATTTTGCATCAATAAGATTTCATCACAAATCCCTAACTGCATAGCAATACTAAAAAGAAAATGTCTGTATAATTTCACAATTCCTAAGGTAAACTGACCTGCATTTGTCTGTGTACATGTTAGTGTACTGTATAAAAACAATGTGATTTTTCCATGTTCATATTCCTGTAATTTCATCCACCCTGTAATATTTCACTTCAATATGAATTAATACTAACTGGATTTTAACAGCAGCATTTTCTAATGATATTTTAGTAAAGTTAAAAAATAAGATTGTTTATCATCTAAGTAAACTTATAGACACTCTCCATGTACTGCTAATTTTGGTAGATAAGTTTGCCAAGTGTTGTTATGCCCGTCTGTGTTCTCTTTTCTCCTCCTCTATACATTGCTAACTCATCTTGCAAGTGTGTATGTTTTTTTCCCTGTATGTAAATGTCTTCTTCAAATACTGTTTTCAACTCGAAATTGGTGCTCTCTTAAATATGGAGCAAACATTTATGGCTCCAGTTCTGTATTAGGAGTTAACCCAAATCTCAGTAAAAGTAAAAATAAATAAATAAATAAATAAATAAAACACTGATTGCCCTACATTTACAGTAAGCTTAACCTAGACCTTTGATGGCCTGACAAAAGCTACAAGGCTCTTCTGCTGGATCTCTTCCCAAGTTTCATGGCAACTTTGTGTAAATATGTTTAGCTTGTTTGATGTTTACATCATAAGAAATCAAAGACTTATTGGGTGAATAGTCTTTATGCAGGGAAGAAAATTTACCTGTATCTACAGTAACCCCTTATCTTTTCCCTTTTAATCAGTGTTTAGTAATTCATATAGGTGCCAAAAGCTAGATGCTACCGCGGTTTTAACTTAATAGTTAGGAAGACGCACCAACATATTAGAAGTCCCTACACAATGTGACAAATATTGGGTTGTGGTACTAACAGAATAGACCTCTAAGCACACTGGTGAGAAAGGATTCTTCTTCTCAAGTCTTTAACAAATGGCAAAATCTTGTAGAACAGTAATGGTGATTGTTGATGGTGCCATTGGAGATTACCTGTTATTTGTGTAGGCATAGGAGGATTCCAAGGCACATAAAATTCTCTCTGCTCTCTTAATCTGCTAAGAATGGAAGTATATTTATTTTTCTACATTTAGTTATTCTCTGACAGAATCAATGTTTACAATATATGGGAAATGGTGGGAAATAAAAGAGGAGCGAGGGAAAGACTCCTGTCATGGAGCCATGTTTTAAATGCTGCGGGAGAAAGATGGGTATTAGAGGGATTTGGAAGAGAATCTGTATTAAATTGGGATGTGTCAACTTAACTGTTGAATTTGTAGTTTGAGGTAGGACTTTATTTTGAGAGAGAAACTTGTCAGGACACTTGATGTCAAATGAGATCATAAAGGGCAGGGCCATATCCTATATACTTGACTTCTGTTAAAGAGGATGATGAAATACCAAGGCCATCTATGCACAATGAGAAAGGCACAGGCAACTTTAGAAAGTAAAGGCATTTGCAATCGGGGAAAAGAGGCATCAAGAGAAACTAGGTCAGTTGACACATCTACCATGAACACGGAGCCTCCAAATATGGAAGGCACCCACTACTGTTGATTAAGTCATCCGGTATGCAGCGTGTATTATGGGCTAAATACCTGTTTGTGTTTTTGCAAAATTCATCCTGAATTTAATTTGAAGACTGGATTGGATGGGTGTGAGAAGAGAGATGTGTGAAAGTTGGAGGCATCCTATTGTTACAATAGCAAAATTAGGCTAAAAGGAGTATTGGAGAAACAAGACTTTTAAGACAAGATTTTTAAGAAGTCATAAGGAATGTTGTATTACAGATTATTAGAACTAGGAGGCTAGGCGAAGTGTTTAGACACCTTAGACTATTTCTTAATTTCTGCTGTGATAACTGGAGTATGTACACCACCAGGTTGAGAAACGAAGAAAGCAGATCTGGAGGTCTGCAAATGGGCTTTATTATTAGAGAGGGGGAGGGGCATATGTCCATGTAAAACAAATTCCTTGGTTACCTAATTCTGTACGCTTAATTCTCATTATTTTTTAATCATGTATATTTGTTCTTCAGTTACACTGGTCTTTGTGGCTGTAGAATTGCCAGGATTGCTCTCCCTAGATTTGCCCTTGATATACATTCTGCAGGAAATGTTTTATGCTTCCTAATGTGCTTCCCATAAATTTCCTCTTGCTTCGGTTTCTATTTAAGGCAGATACATTTTATCTCGCATATCGCTGTATTCTTCCTGCTTCCTCCTTATTCATGTCCCTCTCCCTCTTTGAGTATCAGGACCAAAATCCTGGTATGTCCCAGAATGTATAGGGCATTCAAGAAGTTTAAAGTAGTCCTTACTGCATGACTTGAATTATACCTCCTTTGTTATGAACTGAGAGCCACCACTTCATTTAGAAGCATGCCTCTGGAATGAAATGAAATGAGAAGAGTCTTATCATATCTATGTAAAGAGCTTTGGTACTTGAATGCAGTTCTAATTCACATTTGTGTTGCCTTTATTAAAGGGACAGCTTTTTCTTGCACTTTCTCCAATGCTCTCCTCAGAGTGGCAGCCCTATCCTGTTCCTCGTCTTTATGTTCTGGGTGCTTTTCTATGTTGCCTGCATTCCATTGCCTAGGTGGTTCTTTCTGGCCCAATCTTATCTTGACAGTCTCTTCTCATGCAGCCTATTCTCCATGGGGTTTGTTCCATAATTGCCTTCAAGTTAAATACTCAAGCCTGAATTGAAACTCAATCTCCCTAAAAATCTATCTTTTATGTTCAAATCTTAATATTTATTGGCCATCTTCATCTTCCTTCTGAACTAGTCTTCTCAGGCTCATCATACCTATTTTTAAACAAGTTCCTACATGTCCTTAGCATGACAACTTCAAAAGCTTGTCTATTCCATCCCATTACTTGAATCTCTCTAAACCTGTTATATACCCCAGGGGGAACCAGGATTTTTTCCCCTCAGCAAATAGAAGTGCCCCTCTTTTACAATAAGACTTGCTTTCTTTTGTTGGCATATTTGTTCTCTTTCTGTGAGTGCTATAATGTAGTCAGACCTCTGCCTCAGAAATTAGTCCCACATTTTGCTCTAGATACCAAATATCCCTTACTTGTCCTGAATTAGAATGAAGATCTTTTTTCTTTATTTGCTTGAGAAGAATGATTGGTGGACTCTTTGCCTAGTACACTCACTGAATCCATGGAGTCATGGATTCAATCACCAGTATAGATGAGAAAGAGAGAGAGAGAGAGAAAAACCAAGGTAGAGACAGAGATAGGGACAGAGACAAAGAATACTTGATAAAATTATTACTGGTCATACCTTCGTTAAACTTTATACTTTTCATTAAAGTAATATATCTTCATCAAAGCCTATGGTGGGATATGCCTAAAATCCTCGAACTTGCAAAGTTGAGACAGAAATATTAGGACACAAAAACTAATCCTGTTTTCTTTTTAAATACATGTTGTAAGAATCATGAAGAATCATCTATACTCTTAAATTATTATTATCATGATGTCTTTTGACAGCACTTTTTATCTTTTAAAACTCTATATAATTTTTATGTTTCTATTACACATGCTTCAGTGATTCTAAAAATAAATAGCATTTGCATTGACCCCAGAACATAGTCAATTTATCTCTGATTTTATGTGTCTTTCCCTGAATTAACTCTTTTCAGGTGCACATACCAAGAAAACTCCTGTTCCTTGAGTGTTAATTTCCTGTGGAATATTTTCATGTAGCAGTTCTCTTGTATACTTCTTCCCTGTTCATTCTATTATTTCTGGTCTACTGTAATAGTTACACTGAGAGTTAGCTACTCTTTCATTATTCTACCTTTCACATTAGTGACTCACACTCTAGTAACAATAGATGTTCAATAATCGTTTTGCTTGACTGAATAAAAACTTGTAATAAGATAAATATGCATCATTTCAAGCAGCTTATTTTCACTTTCTTTTGCAAAAGGCTAACGTCAAATTTTATGTTAACAAACTAAAGTTATGATATTATTTGCTGAAGTTGCTAATCTTACAAAGGTGCCAACCTTTATATCCAAATTAATCACAAGAACAAATCAGCCTAAATAACAGATTGTAAGTTTGCAGTGTGCTGGTGCCATTTGACAATGAATTCTAGCAATGTAAATAGATACTGTGGGCAGATTTCTCATTAATTGTGATTTGCCAGGGCACTGGGTTAAATGCTTAAATAACAGAATGGCAGAAGTCTTGCTGGCAATTTAATTTCTGCTTTCTAGGCTCCCGAAGACAAAGTATTTCTCTGTTTTTCCTGGAAAAGTACATCACAACATCATTATCCGATATGTATAATGGTGCCCGTTTCTCTCAGTTCTGTACTGGTGAAGTTGCTGCTGTTACTTAGCAATGAAGTGCCACTGATTAATCCTAACAGATTCACTCTTTTTCCTTCTGTAAAACAAAGATCTTGTTTTAAATCACGCTTTTGTATGCTTCCTTTGCCTCCCCCATTATGCAAGGAGGTCAGCTACTAACACTCAATATGACTAATTAAAAAGAGAACTCCAAGGTAAAAGTGCACACAGGCACTTTGGTAATTGCACTGATAGCCATAAGCAATAATGACAATTAATGAGACCTGTAATAGCTTTGTAAATAGTCATTTGCCCACTCATAGGAAGTGAATAACAATTCACACTGAGTGAGGAGATCAAATCACATGATTCATTTGAACATTCTTTTTTTTTTTTCTTGCATAGCCAATTTTGACTGGTTTTCACACTGCAGAAATCCTTGACTTACATGATGCTCTAAGTGACAGTTAAATGTTCCAATGTATGGAATAAGCAGTGTCTTCTTTGCATAGAATAGTTGATTGCAAAAGGTCATTTAAGCTAATAAAGCATCTTAGGTGATTAGAAGGAAGGAAGGAAAGCCAGACACAAATGAAAAGAAAATACGAAGAGAAATTGCACATTTTCAGCTAGCGGGAGTATTATGGAGTAGTTCATGAGTAAACTGAGACCAAATAAGTAAAGAAATACAAAAGCTCTCCTGACGTGTCAGAACTGAAACAGGGACAAAATGCTTGGCTTGGTCCCAGAGATACCGAAGTGTGGAATTCTGGGAGCTTTGAACATTGCAGCTCAGACTTGGTTACAAATGTTTCATGGCAACTTCACAGTCCCAATTTAGTGGCTAAACTGATTGTAAAAGGCAGATTACTAAGACAGACCATGAAAACATGCAGGTAATGCAAATGGTCAGAAGTACATGAAGATGGATAGCAAAGGGCAGAACTGAGACAGTTGGACGCCTTTGCACGCCCACTCTCCTAATTTTGCACTGACTTAAAGGAATTCAAGCAAACAAAAGACAGCCAGTGCTGGGTCTGCTTTTGCTATCTGGAAAATAAGCCTTTCAATCTTCATGTATGCTACATTTTCAGGACCGTCCTACTGTTTAAGGAACTGAAACACACTTCCTTAACAATGGCTTCCTGTCTTCTCATATGTTTAATGCAGACAGCTTCCTCCAAGTGGAGAGTCTGCATACTTAGTTGGTTTGTTGATTTGTTTGCTTGTGTTGCTGTTATTTATTTTTTCAATCTGAGAAAGTGGGTACAAGTTTTGTGGGTAAGTGGTTATTAATTCTTCAGATTTTAGAAAAGCATAATTTCTTTAGGAAGATTCTTTTCCGTTTTCATAAATAATAGCTTTCCTTTCCAGTAGGCATTTTTGATTGGCATGGTATATTAATTACCAGTTGTATTATGTGATTAAAAAAATCATTGTTTTGTGTTCCACAATGAGATCAGTTTTTTTTTTTTATTTTACAAAATTTTAGGTTAGTCTCTCTTTTAATTTAGTAAGCACTTCATGTGAATGAATAAGTAACTGTATGAAAGGAAGTGAATCAAGAAATCATTTTAGAGAACATGAAGATACAGCACATCTGGAAGGATGCTGGTCACCTCGAGCCCAGACACAGCCCCTGTGCCTTCTTTCCTGCTGCATCTTCAGCACCTGGCTGTTTACTTGTAATACATGGTTAGTGGTTGAATAAATACACATTTCTTAGTTTGGTAGTAAGTGTGGCTGTTTACTACATTTTAAGCTGTAAAATTGTTAAGCTTAGTAGCCAGGAAAGAACTGCTCTGTGGGCGGTTTATATATAAACGAGTCAATTTGCCAACAACTCTTCATGTTGCCCGAAGTGGATGAACACCAATTTGCTTCAGAATTGCACAGGAGTGAAGTCCCAGCTGCCTGAGAAATGCTTGTTAACATACTAAGGGGAGGTAAATGTACAAGAATTGCAGAACCCATTCAGGTTTCTCTTATACCAGTGGTTCTCAACCTTTCTAAAGCTGCGACACCTTAATAATAATTCCTCATGTTGTGACCCTCCCCATAAAATTACTTTCATTGCTACTTTATAACTGCAATTTTCCTGCTGTTATGAATCATAATATAATTTGACAATATGCAGATGATTTTAAGTGACCCTTGAGAAAGGGTCCTTTCTGATCCTAAAGCGATTGCAAACAACAGGTTGAGAACCACTGCTGTGTGACTGTGATAGGCAGCCTATTTTGGTTGAATGGGGCTTGGTCCAGCGACACAGTAGAGAACTCTACAAGGGATGGAAAAGTGAGCCATGTTTCCAGAACCAGGTACCTGAAACCACTGAACCCCCAACTCCATAATTCTGTGGCTACCAGTCACGCAGACAATGTCCCAAGCTTCTGGCATTCTGTCTAGACTCAACCCCCACAGTTACCTGACTATAGCCAGGTATGCTTCTCCCCACAGTTACCTGGTAACAGTGAGATAGCCCAGCCCACTATAAGAGGGGCTGCTTGGCCCCTACTCGCTCTCTTTAAGCCCTCATCTTTCTTAACTCTCTAGCCTTCGCTTTCCCTTCCCCCCTCTCTCCATGTGACCATGGCCTCCCTCCCTCCCTCTCTCTCTCTCTCTCTCTCTCTCTCTCTTTCTCTCTCTCTTTCTCCCTGCCTTTCTACAATAAAGCTCTAAAACCATAGACTGTCTCTGCTCATCAAGGCCCACCGTGCTTGAATGATGGGATAGGCTTTCTCCTAATGAGCCTCTTCTAACCTCCCACCAAAAGGCCATCCTGTGGCTCCAGGCACGGACTGGACCAAGGACTCTCACCTGTGTGTGAACCATCAAGCTCCCTCTCCTACTTGCCCTCTCCTCCCTTCAGCCTTGGGGCTCAGTGCCACCCTGGGGCCCCATTCTGTTCTCAACATTTCCAATGTGTCCACAAAGCTGGGAACCTGGTGCCTAGGACTGCCCCTGGTCCACCACCACCAATCTGGTGTCAGTGGCTTAACACAGCTAGATACCTACCTGGGGCCGCGTGGAAAGCATGCAGCAGTCCCCCTGTGTCTGCCTGCCCAGAGCACTGGAAATCTGGCAGGATGCAGGTTCTCTCCCCTTTTCCCCCCACACTCATTAAAAAAAAAATCTCAAAAAAAAAATCTGTATCAGTTGATACTGAGATAGGTGGATATCTATATGCAAATAATAAACTTGGATCACTTACATTATGCTTTACACAAAACATATTCAAGATGGATCAGACACCTGTTGTAAGAATCCAATGACAACATTTTGAGTTCACAATGGAATAAATTTTAGTGAACTACTGTGAGTCAATAATTTCTATGAGAGAACAACTCAAGCCTTAAGTGGCAAACAAATGAACAGAATTGGATTTTATCCATATTAAAATTATATGATGTCCAAGGTCAGCATCACGGCAGTGAGAAGACAAGTGACATAATGCGAGAAAATATTTGCAAATCATACATCTGACCAAAGAATAAAATCTAGAACTCTAATATTAATCAGTCTTACAATTTGATAAAAATTCAAACTATTCAATTAAAATGAGTAAAAGAGTGATTGGAGAGACGGCTCAGTTAGGATAGTGCTTACATATGCATCTGAATTAGAATGACTAGGAGGAGAATCACATATAATCCTGACATGGCACTGTGGATCTATAACTCCAGCTTTAGGAGACTGGAGACAAGTTGATTTCTAGAGTTTATTGACAGGCTAGTCTTGTGGAGTCAGTGAGCTCTCGGTAGAGTAGAAGACCTTGTTTCCAAAAATAAGGTAGAAAGAGCTGAAAAGATGGCTCCATATATAAAGTGCATGTTGTCGAAGCATGAAGACTGAATGCAGACCCTTAGAATTAGCAAAAATGCACAGTGGCTTCATCGGTCTACTTGAGATTCCAGGATATGGAAGGCAGACATAGGATGCCAAGTCCAGCTTCCCGAGATAGCAGTGTGAGCTCAGCCTCAGGTGGACTTGGACCAGATAAACACTAAGCATTCCTCAGAAAACTTGTAAAATGGATTCCTTTTTGCCAGGAGAAGCTATTACTTTTGTATCCTCTCCTGCGGCCCCACAACTCCAACAGAGGTTTCCAGTTCTCTATGAACTCAAATAAGCATCCAACAGAGCAGAGCCCCTCTATCATTCCCAAGCTGTTCTGGCTTACCTGCTCTTCTTGCTATCTCTCTGCTCCCAGAGCTCCACCATCACCAGCCTGCTCCTCTCTTTTCCTTTTCTCTCTGCTCCTTTCTCTGTATCTGGGAGGTAGCCATGGCATAAGTCCTCAGATGCCTCTGGCTATTCTTGGTCTCTCATCTACCACAAAAAACTTCTGCCTCCAGTCCCTTTAGGGATTTCTTTACTAAACCCCTCAAATACATAAAGAATCCTCAGGAAAGGGTAGCTTGTCAGTCTAGCCAGGTAGGTAACCCCTGAGTTCATATGAGAGACTCTTTCTGCATGAATAAGGTAGAAAACTATTTTGGGGGCCTATATCCATTGGCTTCCACATACATGAGCACACATGTGAATGTGAACCCTCCACATGCGCAGTCATATATGGGAGCATGCACATGATGTGCATACTGCACATGCATAAACACCAAAAATAATGACTGAGGAAGACAGACATGGATTAATATGCAAATGCACACAGGCCTACACATGAACATGTACATATCTCTCTCTCACACACACACAGACACACACACAGACACACACACATGAGCAAATGATTTGAATAAAGTCTACAGAGGTCAAGTGAGTAAATACCAAAATAATGAAGGTCATTAGAAAAACAAGATATCAAGAGCAAAATGTGATAAGTAAGTCATGTTAACTATGATCAAAATAAATATAACAGTCAAGAGACTAGAGAGGTGGCTCAGCAGTTCTGAGAACTGGCAGCTTCTGCAGACAACCCATGTTTGACTCACATGGTCACTCACAGTCATCAGTCATTTCCAGTTCCCGGGAAATGCATACTTCCTATTCACTTCTGCAGGCACCATAAACACATATCACATGTAGACAAAACTCTCAAATATATAGAAAAGTAAAATTTAAAACTATTTCATAATTAAATTTTAATATTAAATTAAAAATATGTAAAAAAAATAACAAAAACAAAATTTTATCACTTCTGAGGACACGGGGCAATTAGACTGTGCATTGCTCTGGAGATTGTAAAATAACACAACCACTATATGCAAATGGTTTGGCAGCTCCCCCAAAATGAAGCATGGTGCTTGTGATGGTTTGTATATGCTTGGTCCAGGGAGTGGCACTATTAGAAAGTGTGGCCTTGTTGGAGTTGGTGTGCTATGTTTGCTTTATGACCCTTATCCTTGCTGCCTGGAAATCAATATTCTGCTGGCAGCCTTCAGATGAAGATGTAGAATTCTCAGCTCCTCTAGTCCCATGCCTGCCTGGATGCTGCCATGTTCCCCCTTTGATGATAGTGGACTGAACATCTGAACCTGTAAGACAGTCCCAATTAAACATGCCCTTATAAGAGCTGCCTTGGTCATGGTGTCTGTTCACAGCAGTAAAAGTCTAAGATAGTATTTCTGCTCCAAGATCAGTGATAAGCAAAAACTGAAATCAACAGAGATGATGGATACATGCTCAAAGTAGAAATCATCCAAATGCCCTCTCAGTGGATATGTGGATAAACCAAGTGCACTATCCATATAACTAACTATAGCCTAGATAAGAGGAGGAATAAATAGTGATACTTACTGCAATATGGTAAACCTTAAAAGCATGCTGAATAACAGAAGGTGGACAGAAAGGGCACATATTCATAATCTGGTGTGTGTGTGTGTGTGTGTGTGTGTGTGTGTGTGTGTGTGTGTGTGTCTCTGTGTGTGTGTATGTCTCTGTGTGTGTATCTGTGTGTGTCTGTCTGTCCATCTGTCTGTCTATCCAATCCATTCATCTACTCATCCATCTATCCACCCATCTACCTACCCATCAACCCATCTACTCACCCATCCATCCATCCATCCATCCATCCATCCATCCATCCATCCATCCATAACTTTCTTACCAGAACACTAAGTAGCTACTTTTCTATGATGGATGTTGAAGTCATAAATTCACAACAGGTGAAAGTATGTTAGTTGATGCCAGATACTCTAGGGCTGGTTATGAAGAATAAATGTTTTGCAGTTTCAATTGAGTTGAAGTAATATTCTGATTTTAAGAGTGATGATTGGACAAGTCCCTTCCTGTCTGCGCCAGCACTGGGTCACCTGGTCACAGAGTCTGTGGACACCCACAAGATCCCTAGAGGACTCTCCACAAAATCATAGGACCTCTGGTGAGTGGACCACAACTTCTGCCAGGAGGCAGGTCTGAATGCCAGATATCTGTGCACCTTCCCTGTAAGAGGAAAGCTTGCCTGATGAGAGTGCTCTGACCACTGAAACTCAGAGAGAGATAGTCTCCCAAATCTGCTGGTACAGGCTAACAGAATCACGAGAGGAACAAGCTCTAACCACAGACAACTATAACAACTAACTCCAGAGATTACCAGATGGCAAAAGGCAAACATGAGGATCTTACTAACAGAAACCAACACCACTCACCTTCATCAGAACGCAGCACTCCTACCTCACCCAGTCCTGAGCATTCCAACACACCCAAAAAGCTAGACCTGGATTTAAAAGCATATCTCATGATGATGGTAGAGGACATCAAGACAGACTTTAATAACTCACTTAAAGAAATACAAGAGAACACTGCTAAAGAGTTACAAGTCCTTAAAGAAAAACAGGAAAACACAGCCAAACAGGTGATGGAAATGAACAAAACCATACTAGAACTAAAAAGGGAAGTAGACACAATAAAGAAAACCCAAAGTGAGGCAATGCTGGAGATAGAAACCCTAGGAAAGAAGTCTGGAACCATGGATGCAAGCATCAGGAACAGAATACAAGAGATGGAAGAGAGAATCTCAGGTGCAGAAGATTCCATAGAGAACATCAACACAACAATCAAAGAAAATGCAAAATGCAAAAAGTTCCTAACTCAAAACATCCAGGAAATCCAGGACACAAGAAGATCAAACCTACAGATAATAGGAGTAGGTGAGAATGAAGATTTTCAACTTAAAGGGCCAGCAAATATCTTCAACAAAATAATAGAAGAAAAAAATTCCCAAACCTAAAGAAAGAGATGCCCATGAACATACAAGAAGCCTACAGAACTCCAAATAGACTGGACCAGAAAAGAAATTCCCCGCGACACATAACAATCAGAACAACAAATGCACTAAATGAAAATAGAATATTAAAATCAGTAAGGGAAAAAAGTCAAGTAACATATAAAGGCAGGCCTATCAGAATCACACCAGACTTTTCTCCAGAGACTATGAAAGCCAGAAGATCCTGGACAGATGTTATACAGACACTAAGAGAACACAAATGCCAGCCTAGGCTACTATACCCAGCCACACTTTCAATAACCATAGAAGGAGAAACCAAAGTATTCCACTACAAAACCAAATTCACACATTATCTTGCCTCGAATCCAGCCCTTCGAAGGATAAGAGAAAAAAAAATACGAGGATAGAAACCACACCCTAGAAAAAGCAAGAAAGTAATCCTTCAACAAACCTAAAAGAAGACAGCCATAAGAACAGAATGCCAACTCTAACAACAAAAATAATAGGAAGCAACAATTACTTTTCCTTAATATCTGTTAATATCAATGGACTCAATTCCCCAATAAAAAGCCATAGACTAATAGACTGGCTACACAAACATGACCCAACATTTTGCTGCTTACAGGAAACCCATCTCAGGGAAAAAGACAAACACTACCTCAGAATGAAAGGCTGGAAAACAATTTTCCAAGCAAATGGACTGAAGAAACAAGCTGGAGTAAATATCTAATAAAATTCACTTCCAACCCAAAGTTATCAAAAAAGAGAAGGAGGGACACTTCATACTCATCAAAGATAAAATCTTCCAAGAGGAACTCTCAATTCTGAATATCTATGCTCCAAATACAAGGACAGCCATATTCATTAAAGAAACTTCAGTAAAGCTGAAAGCAAACATTGCACCTCACACAATAATAGTGGGAGACTTCAACAGATCACATTAATCAATGGGCAGATCTTAGAAACAGAAACTAAACCGGGACACAGAGAAACTAACAGAAGTTATGAAACATATAGATTTAACAGATATCTACAGAACATTTTATCCTAAAACAAAAGGATATACCTTCTTCTCAGCACCTCATGGTATCTTCTCCAAAATTGACCATATAATTGGTCACAAAACAGGCCACAACAGATACAAAAATATTGAAATTGTCCCATGCATCCTATCAGATCACCATGGACTAAGGCTGATCTTCAGTAACAACATAAATAATAGAAAGCCAACATTCACTTGGAAACTGAACAACACTCTTTTCTATGATACCTTGGCCAAGGAAAGAGTAAAGAAAGAAATTAAATACTTTTGGAGTTTAATGAAAATGAAGCCACAACATACCCAAACTTATGGGACACAATGAAATCATTTCTAAGACGAAAACTTATAGCCCTGAGTGCCTCCAAAAAGAAACTAGAGAGAGAGCACATACTAGCAGCTTGACAACACACCTAAAACCTCTAGAACAAAAGGGAGAAAATTCACCCAAGAGGAGTAGACAGCAGAAAATAATCACACTCTGGGGCGATATCAACCAAGTGGAAACAAGAAGAACTATTCAAAGAATCAACCAAAGGAGGAGCTGGTTCTTTGAGAAAATAAAAAAGATAGATAAACCCTTAGCCAAACTCACTAGAGGGCACAGGGACAGCATCCTAATTAACAAAACCAGAAATGAAAAGAGAGACATAACAACAAAACCATGAAGAAATCTAAAACAGCATCAGATTCTTCTACAAAAGGCTATACTCAACAAAACTGGAAAACCTGGATAAAGTGGACAAATTTCTAGACAGATACCAGGTACCAAAGTTAAATCAGAATCACGTTAATGGTCTAAACATTCCTATATCCCCTAAAGAAATAGAAGCAGTCATTAATAGTCTCCCAACCAAAAAAAAAAAAAAAAAAAAAAAGGCCAGGACAAGACGGGTTTAGTGCAGAGTTCTATCAGACCTTCAAAGAAGATCTAATTCCAGTTCTTCACAAACTATTCCACAAAATAAAAGCAGAAGGTACTCTACCCAATTCATTCTATGAAGCCACAATTACTCTGATACCTAAACCACAGAAAGACCCAACAAAGATAGAAAACTTCAGACCAATTTCCCTTATGAATAGTGGTGCAAAAATACTAAATAAAATTCTTGCTAACCGAATCCAAGAACGCATCAAAACAATCATCCATCCTGACCAAGTAGGTTTCATTCCAGGGATGCAGAGATAGTTTATTATACAGAAACCCATCAACGTAATACACTAAATAAACAAACTCAAAGACAAAACCACATGATCATCTTGTTAGATGCAGGGAAAGCATTTGACAAAATCCAAAACCCATTCATGATAAAAGTCTTGGAAAGATCAGGAATTCAAGGCCCATACCAAAACCTGATAAAAGCAATCTACAGCAAACCAGTAGCCAACATCAAAGTAAATGGTGAGAAGCTGGAAGCAATCCCACTAAAATCAGGGACTAGACAAGGCTTTCTCCATACCTATTCAACATAGTATTTGAAGTCCTAGCCAGAGCAATTCGATAACAAAAGGAGATCAAGGGGATACAAATTGGAAAGGAAGAAGTCAAAATATCACTATTTGCAGATGACATGATAGTATATATAATTGACCCTAAAAATTCCACCAGAGAACTCCTAAACCTGATAAACAGCTTCAGTGAAATAGCTGGATATAAAATTAACTCATACAAGTCAATGGCCTTTATCTACACAAAGGATAAACAGGCTGAAAAAGAAATTAGAGAAACAACACCCTTCACAATAGTCAGAAATAACATAAAATACCTTGGCATGACTCTAACTAAGGAAGTGAAAGATCTGTATGATAAGAACTTCAAGTCTCTGAAGAAAGAAATTAAATAATATATCAGAAGATGGAAAGATCTCCCATGCTCATGGAGTGGCAGGATCAATATACTAAAAATGGCTATCTTTCCAAAAGCAATCTACAGAATCAATGCAATTCCCATGAAAATTCCAAATCAATTCTTCAACAAATTAGAAAGGGAAATCTGCAAATTCATCTGGAATAACAAAAAACCTAGGATAGCAAAAACTCTTCTCAAGGATAAAAGTACCTCTGGTGGAATCACCATGCCTGACCTAAGCTTTACTACAGAGCAATTGTGATAAAAACTGCATGGTACTGGTACAGTGACAGACAAGTAGACCAATGGAATAGAATTGAAGACCCAGAAATGAACCCACACACCTATGGTCACTTTATCTTTGACAAGGGAGCTAAAACCATCCAGTGGAAAGAAAAGACAGCATTTTCAACAAATGGTGGTGGCACAACTGGCAGTTATCATGTAGAAGAATGGGAATTGATCCATTCCTATCTCATTGTACTAAGGTCAAATCTAAGTGGATCAAGGAACTCCACATAAAACCAGAGACAGTGAAACTTATAGAGGAGAAAGTGGGGAAAAGCCTCGAAGATATGGACACAGTGGAAAATTCCTGAGTAGAACAGCAATGGCTTGTGCTGTAAGATCGAGAATTGACAAATGGCACCTCATCAAATTGCAAAGCTTATGTAAGGCAAAAGAAAACAGATTGGGAAAGGATCTTTACCTATCCTAAATCAGATAGGGGACTAATATCCAATATATATAAAGAACTCAAGAAGGTGGACTCCAGAAAATCAAATAACCCTATTAAAAAATGGGGCTCAGAGCTAAACAAAGAATTCTCACCTGAGGCATACTGAATGTCTGAAAGTACCTGAAAAAATGTTCAGCATCCTTAATCATCAGGGAAATGCAAATCAAAGGAAGCCTGAGATTCCACCTCACACCAGTCAGAATGGCTAAGATAAAAAATTCAGGTGACAGCAGATGCTGGCGAGGATGTGGAGAAAGAGGAACACTCTACCATTGTTGGTGGGATTGCAAGCTTGTACAACCACTCTGGAAATCAGTCTGGTGGTTCCTCAGAAAATTGGACATAGTTCTGCTGGAGGATCCCGCAGTACCTCTCCTGGGCATAAATTGCGAATATGTTTCAACCAGTAAGAAGGATACATGCTCCACTATGTTCATAGCAGCCTTATTTATGATAGCCAGAAGCTGGAAAGAACCCAGATGCCCCTAAACAGAGGAATGGATACAGAAAATGTGGTACATTTACACAATGGAGTACTACTCAGCTATTAAAAAGAATGAATTAATGATGTTCCTAGCCAAATGGATGGACCTGGAGGGCATCATCCTGAGTGAGGTAACCCATTTTTACTGAGACTATGGAGTGATCACAAAAAGGGACCTATCATGACTGCTCTCAGAAGGACCCAACAAGAAGCTGAAAGAGTCAGATCCAGTTATTTGTACCCAACTAATGGAGAGAAGCTGTTGACCTCTGTGGTTGAATTAGGGGAAAATTTGGAAGAAGCTAAGGAGGAGGGTGACCTTGTAGAAGGGACCAGGAGTTTTAATTAAACTGGACCCCTGATGTCTCTCAGACACTCTATCACCAACAAGGCAGCATACACTAGCTAATATGAGGCCCCCAACACATATACATCAGAGGACTGCTGTGTCTGGGTTCAGTCAGAGAGGATGCACCTAATCTTCAAGAGACTGGAGGTCCCAAGGAGTTTAGAGGTCAGGTGGAATGGGGAGTGGGGGAACAGGGATGGGGTGGGTACATCCTCATGGAGACAGGGGAGTAGGGAGGAGGTATGGAATGTGGAACAGTTGGAGGGTGGACAGGGAGGGGAGTAAAATCTTGAGTGTAAAAAAACAAGAAAAAAGAAGAAAAAGTAATATACGTGTAATATAGGAATGTGATGACCTGATAGTGCTTATAACCATATTGTTTGCAAAGTAAGTTTTACCATAAGTTAATTGAGAGTTTTATAGTACTTTTGTTCTTCCTTTATTAATATACATGTTTATTTCCCTCAGCCTATTAATATAAATTGCATTAATCGATCTTTAATGGTAAAGCTTCTCTCATTAAAATTAAAGGTCAAACAGAAAGCCTCTTGCAATATTTGGTGGTTTTCTTTCCTATCCTGCTAAGTGTCTGAGAGTACATGAGGTATGACATCTGTGAATTCAGGGGTTATGTGCTCTATACTCAGACACAAATGTCTGTTCCCAGAAGTATACTTAATAAAGTATCCTTTAGAATGAGTATGTGTGTGTGTATGTGCATGTGTCCATATGTGTGTATGTATGTATGTGTGTGTGTGTGTGAGAGAGAGGGGGGGGTGTTATCTGTGTAGATTTGAGTGGCCTTAAAATCTAGCCTCCTAACAAATTTGAGGGTAACCAAGTTCTACAATTGCCGGTGTATACCATCATACCTACCTTCAGAGATAGTTTTATTTCCATTTCTTATAAGTATATAATATCATTATAAGTAAGATCAGATGAGATTAGGGTCTTATAAATTTGTGTTTTGGGTCATGGACTAGTAATAATTATATTGTCAAATGGTATGGAGTTGCAGTTTGATATTATAAGGTAAAGTTAATACTGGAGCTGTCTGACATGAGTGCAAGAAGCAACCTAAATCGTCTGGAAGAACAGTACATGCTCTTAATCACTAAGCCACGTTCATCTAGCCCCAAGATAGTGAAGACAATTTCTAATTATTAATTGTATTTTATTTATTATTATTATTATTATTTTAATTATCATTTTTTAATTAGGTATTTTCTTCAATTACATTTCCAATGCTACCCCCAAAGTCCCCCATGCCCTCCCCACCCACTCCCCACCCACCCACTCCCACTTCTTGGCCCTGGCGTTCCCCTGTACTGAAGCATATAAAGTTTGCATGTCCAATGGGCCTCTCTTTCCACTGATGGCCGACTAGGTCATCTTCTGATACATATGCAGCTAGAGACACGAGCTCCGGGGGGGGGGTACTGGTGAGTTCATATTGTTGTTCCACCTATAGGATTGCAGACCCCTTCAGCTCCTTGGGTACTTTCTCTAGCTCCTCCATTGGGGGCCCTGTGATCCATCCAATAGCTGACTATGAGCATCCACTTCTGTGTTTGCTAGGCCCTGGCATAGCCTCACAAGAGACAGCTATATCAGGGTCCTTTCAGAAAAATCTTGCTAGTGTATGCAATGGTGTCAGCATTTGGGGGCTGATTATGGGATGGATCCCTGGGTATGGCAGTCTCTAGATTGTCTATCCTTTCATCTCAGCTCCAATCTTTTTCTCTGTAACTCCTTCCATGGGTGTTTTGTTCCCAATTCTAAGAAGGAGCAAAGTGCCCACACTTTCGTCTTCGTCCTTTTATTTTATTGTGCTGGTACAGAGAGAACCCAGAGCCTCACACACTGCAAGCAGTCCATGGAGCTGTCCTCCTAATCTAAGTAGATATCTTTAAAATTTTCCTTTTTGATAGACCATTATTCAGGATTACTGACAAAAATAATTACTCTAATTCTGCTCTGGATTATTTCATATATTCTGATGCTGTTGTTTCTTAAAATTTAGTAAAATTTTATGTGGAAAAAGATCTCTATTATTAAATGGTCTAACTGGAATCTTCATTCTGCATTCTTTAGAGTTCAGAAGTTTTTTTTTTTTTCTTTCACATATGCTAAACCATTCACCAGTGCTTTATGCTTAATATTTATATTCTCTTAAGAGACTTATCATTATTATTGTTATATTCCTCCTCCCTCTCTCTCTGTATGCATGTGAGTGCAGGAATTTGAGGAGGCCAGAGGTATAGATGGTCTTTTAACCTTAACCTGTGTTTTAAATTGCGATGTTAACATTTATGTGATACCCAAGACAAAGAATGAAAGGAATGAAGAGGTTGTGGTCTAAAGTACTATGATTGTGTGACAAGTTAACAAGGGGCCAGTTGTGCTGCTTAGTTTTTGATAAACTTGATACTAACCAGAGACACTTAGGGGGAGGGATCTCAAGTAAGGATTCACCTGCATCATATAGGCTGTGGGCATACATGTGGGTACATTTACTTAACTAAGGTTCCTTCTTTCCAGGTGACTCTAAATTGTGTCACATTGACAAAATAAGTAGCATAGATTTTAACTAAATATTACCTCAAATCAGAGAAGCATCTTTCCCAGACCTTTTACGATGATTTTACGATGAACATGAAACATAGACAGAGCGGGTCCTGCCCGTCTGTCTTAGCGTGCCTTTCTCTCAAGCTTTATCTCCTAGTTGTCTTTTGCAAATTGGAAAAGGTGCAATTTCCCAAACATTGTGGATTATGCTCTGTTATCTACAGTCTTGGCTCCTACATAGTCACTGCCTGATCTGCTACCCCCGCACCCCCCCTCTGGAGGCAAGAATGCCAGAACTCTATTCTCTCAAAGCCCAGTTCAATTTCAAACCTAAAATCTCATGAATTTAAATGGTTTAAACATCTGTCTTTGAAGACTTGAGGATTATATTATAAATAAAAGAATCAAGATTATTGTTAAACATTTCCCTTATATTTCAGTATTTACTTGTTTATTGTCTATTTACTGTTGGGGGAGCAAAACCATGGAAGTTTGGAGGTAACCTTTCACCTTGTGGAGTCAGGGTCTGTCTTGTATTTATTGTGTTGTGTGATCCAGTATAGTGTGCCCTAACACATCCTAGCAGTTCTCCAAGCCTCAGCCTCCAATCCTGCTATAATAGTTTTGAAATTACAGATGAATGCCACGACACCTAGCCTTTTAATTAGTTTAAACTTGGTCTAAGTATCCAAGCTTTTCACTCCCTCATCAACAGGATGCATGATTAATGCCCTGTCACTGTACCACCATGTCTTCCCTTTGCCACCAAGGGATTTTGAGAAAAATCCACTTCTTGGCACCTATGCATTAAATTACTCTTTTCAAAATATGCAGACTATTGAACAGTTGAAAAAGTATTGCATTCATCAATTTCTTATGATTTCTCAAATCTATGATTATGTCATTAATCTACATTGGTGAATTTCAAAATAAAATCATTTTAACAAATTATAACTGTATAAATGAAAATATTACTAGCACATATTTGGCAATGATATTTTACAAATGTCACACTGCATATTGCCTTGCAAACTGAGACATTGCATACTTATATGTTTATTTTAGATGACTGAAACTTCACAGAATTGAACTGCAAATAAATTTTATATAATTTACTTCTGGAAATTCAATCTATCCATTACTATTTTATAATCTATGACTATCATGACATAGTTCAGCACCAAAAAAACACATAAAACTTCTTGTTCATTTGATGTGGTAGCTTTTGTTTGTTATTTTTAATGTATAATAACACATGTTTACTTATACTTTTTGTATTTCTTTTGTCTAGTCAGACTATGGAAAAACTTAGGTTATAATTTTATTTTAATTTCACAGTCACGAAAATAAACAGAGCAGAAATGTACATGCACACATGCACCCTTGCATATTTGCACGCGCGCACACGCGCGCGCGCGTGCACACACACACACACACACACACACGAGAAAAGAACGATTATGTCATGATTTTAAATTGTCAGCATATAAATTTCATTTGAGATACTAAAGTACAAGTAACCTCATAATACCCACCCATTTCTTCCTATTGTAAATTTTAAGTAGAAAGCCTAACGTTTAATTTTTTTTTCCTTTAAAATAGGAAGGATTATAGCAAGCTTCCTCATACCAGCCCCTGCTGCAGACCCTCTGGGCCCCTGTGTCTGCGTGGAAAGGGTTCTCTTGAGTAGATGGGCAAAGCGTAGGATTTGACAAACAGACGCACACAGGAGAGGTTGTGTAGAATCTGAATGTAATGTCTGGTCGAGCATTAGACTATTATATTACAACTATCTCCATGTTGCTAAGCCCTGGCCACCTTGAATTGGTCAGGATCATTCGTTCTTGCAGCTGTGTCACTATTTTCTTGATGAATCCCAGTTTCCTTGACCAAATCCTGGTCAATGCTAGAGTCAATCTGCTTAGATGAGTCAGGTTATCAGTTCTCACTCATGACTGAGATTTTAAACCATGGTTCATTCAGATCCTACAGCCATATCTTGCTTTTTACCATGAACCATTGGGATCTAATTTAGGATGTCAGGTTTGCGTATCTCCCTGTCCCCTAAGTATGTCTTTGTTGGAAGCAGCTCGGAACTATACAATTTTTATTCTTCATGATATATATTTTCATAATTTTCCTGAACAGATAAAAGCAAAACAACAAACAAAAACAAATACATGCAAACCAGAGATAAACAGGAAAATAACTCTTGAGCCATGAATTTGAGTTGTTCCTGGTTCCGCTTTTCCAGCCAAAGTCTGCATTTTTCAGAATTAGTCACATATGTATCACTGTAGATGAATACCTAACACTTTTGGGACTATTTTCTCAAAATTTAAAAAGATTTCTGTTTGGATTTGTAATTTTCTTATCAATCACCACTTCTCCATTATTCTAAGAGGAAAATTCAAGACTAAAGTAATCTGTAATCCACTTATACAAAAATATTCATTCCGACTGGACCACCAGAGGCCAGGGTAGACTCTAGGAGTAGTGCTAGGAATAGTCTTTATCATTTCAAGTCCTCATTCTTTCAAACCTTTACATACTAATTTTGCCTCTTGTTAAAACTTGGAAAGCAAAGACAGCTCACAGAAATAGAAATACTAATAAAATACAAGTTGTCAGACAGAATCTACTGCTATTGGAAAGAAAAGAAATATTTTTCAAAGATCTCTTTAATATTTTGACTTCCCTCAGCATTCCAAGAATTATGTAAGGAGTTTCAGTCCTCCAACTATGATACATTTCTAACCTTCATAGAGTTAATTAAAATAGTGTGATTTGTTGCAGTTATTTAAATGTGTGTATAAAATAAAATATTACAAACACATGTAAAGCTCTGGATAACTGTTCAGTGTGCATATTTCTCCTGTGCATGTTGAAATTTTACTCTATAAGAATGCAAAATATGTCTTTGCTGAAGTCAAATATGCTTGCAACTTCCTAACACTGCCGCTTTGCAAATAACACTTACCTCAGAAATCTCCATAACTAATTGCTCAAACGATGCATGAGTGAGAGGACGACCTATCTAAGTTTGTTAGGACCATGGCGTTCTGTTGCCTCTCCTATCTTTCAGAATTTTACTGTAGCATTCATCACACAAATGGAGAAACTGAGACTGTGAGAGAATGTCACTTTAACTGGACCCAGACTATGCAGCAGTAAAACGTTAGTGTTTGGTGTTCATGCATTTGAATTTCCCATTGAAGAAGAAAGGTGATCTCTCCAGACTAGACTCATAATTAAATTATAAAGCAGTTAATGTTAATATTGACATGGTTAAATGAAGTCTAACTTAGTAGTGAAGTAGGAGTAGCGCTTTAGCAAGGACATCATCATTTTAAAATGTGATTTATAACTGAATTTCCAATTCTAAAGTATGCAAAACTCAGGGAGATATCTCAAAAGTGAATTTGATGATGATCAAATCTGGTTCACTTTACAGAGATTATTAAGTACTCTATCATGACAATAAGGAAAAATCGAGGAAAAAAACAAGTCAATCGCTGTAAGTTGCGCATGTACTCAAGGGAATGTGGACAATTCTTATTTAGTCGATGTTGAATAAAATTGTTTGCATGCGTTGATTTTACACGATATCATTTTGAATTACTATTGCACTGGACTCTCCTAAAGTCTGAAGTCTATGTTGAAATCTGGTTTATTACCATGTGTTTACTGCTGCTTCCAGAAGGGAGTGTGGAGCATTTTTCAGCTCATATTACCTTTAATGAGAATAGATAACAGCAAACGGTTTGTACTCCAGTGTTTTGATGATGTTAACTGCCGTGTGATCTAATAACTGATACTCAGAAGATATTATAACGTTGCACCTAAACCTTAATAATGAATAGCGTTGCTGGCATTCTCTATGGTTCTTTGGGCAGCTGGAAACTTTTTAGCAGCTGTGTGACTAATAAAACATGGCATGTGTTTTCTAATATAGAAACATTGCTGCAATGCTACTAAGCATTATTATAAATTGGGTCAGCTTCTGGTAACATGGTCTCTGAAAAATTAAAAAAAAAAGAGTGGTTCTGCAATTAATGAATAACCTGAAACAAAGTGGAATGTGTTTTTGCTGTTTCTCTAACCCATTTTTCTCTTAAGACTAAATGCAAAGCTTTGCAAAAAAAAAAAAAAAAAAGGGGGGGGCAGGAAGGATTAAGAAAAGTATCATGGCTCTATTATTAGCCTATGTACAGAATAAATTGAGTAATGAATAGTGTCAGATAGGATAGGCAGTGACACATTTATGGATTGTCTGTTTTATTATTATTCTTTGAAAATTGCTGACTCCTTTAAATAAGTATTTAGCTATTTGTGAGTTGATGTGGTTTTTTCCCATTTCATTCCTGTATACATATATACAAGAATAAAGTTTCCCATTTGTGTGTGTGTGTGTGTGTGTGTGTGTGTGTGTGTGTATAAAAGCTTGACTGTGGGAAACTTCATTCTTATAACTTGTCCTGAGAGCAAGAATATTTTGAAGCTCAGCTGTGTCCTTGGGTTCTCTAACACCCTTGGAAAGAAAATACAGTTGGCAGAGAAGTCCAGTTGTGTCACAGGTTTGGACTGAACTGACAGGATCCTTTGGAAAGTTTTGTGGGGTCACCTTAGCTCTGCCGAGGAGCCAAGCTTTCCCTTCCACAATCATTCACTGTCTATGGAAGGGCAACAGAAAGGTCCAGTAGAGGCTGGGAAAGTTCTCACCAGCAGAACCCAAGGGACAGAGCCAGAATTATGTCCTTCGATGTAGGGTCTGGGAGGCAGATCTCAGTGTTCACTTCAAAGTTTCAGGTAGGCAAGGGCTTCATAAAGTTATCTAGCTTTTATAACAGTAATAGGAAACGATACTATTTTATCTGATAAATATTTTGACAGAATGGCTGGTTACAAAGGGATAGGTAGTTATATGTACAGAGTATAAATAAAGTAATGAAGAGTGTAGTTAGGAAAAGCAAGAGAAGTAATATTCATAGAGAGTCTGTTTATTATTTCACATCCTTTAATAAATATTTGTTTCTTTACTCTTTATTATAATCCCTAGCTCTTCTTAATATACCAAGGGAGTAAGAAATAACTAAATATGTTTAGCCTCAAATAAATTTACTGTTCAACCACAAATAAATTGTTTACCTTAAGATGACATTAGTATGTAGGATTCTTCTTTTTTTTATTAGATACTTTCTTTATTTACATTTCAAATCTTACCCACTTTCCTAGTTTCCCCTCAGAAAATCCCTATTCCTTCCCCCTGCTCACCAACGTCACCAACCCACTCCCGCTTCCTAGACCTGGCATTCCCCTATACTAGAAGCATATAACCTCATAGGATCAAGGCTCTTTCCTCCCTATTGTTGAGCAACTAGGCCATCCTCTGCTACATATGCAGCTAGAACCATGAGTCCCACCATGTATTTTCTTTGATTGGTGGTTTAGTCCCAGGGAGCTCTGGGAGTACTGGCTAGTTCAAATTGTTGTCCCTCCTATGGGGCTACAAATCCCTTGGTACAGCCACTCTGGAAATCAGTTTGGCAGTTCCTCAGAAAACTGGACATAGTACTACCAGAAGATCCAACAATACCACTCCTGGGCATATACCCAGAAGATGCTACAACTTGTAATAAGGACACATGGTCTACTATGTTTATAGCAGCTTTATTTATAATAGCCAGAAATTCGAAAGAACCCAGATGTCCCTCAACAACAACAACAAAAAATGGATACAGAAAATGTGGTACATATACACAATGGAGTACTATGCAGCTATAAAAAACAGTGAATTTATGAAATTCTTAGACAAATGGATGGATCTGGAGGATCTCATCCTAAGTGAGGTAACCCAATCACAACAGAACATACATGGTATGCACTCACTGATAAGTGGATATTAGCCCAGAAGCTCAGAATACCCAAGATACAATTTTCAAAATACATGAAACTCAAGAAGGAAGACTACAATATGGAGACTTTGATCCTTTTTAGAAGGGAGAACAAAATACCCATGGAAGGAGTTACAGAAACAAAGTGAGGAGCAGAGACTGAAGGAATGGCCATGTAGAGACTGCCCCACTTGGATATTCATCTCATATACAACCACCAAACCCAGATAGTTTTGTGGATTCCTGAAAGAGCTTGCTGACAGGAGCCTGATATAGCTGTGTCCTGAGAGGCTCTGCCAGTGCCTGACAAATACAGAAGTGGATGATCACAGTCATCCATTGGACGAAGCACAGGTTCCCCAATTAAGGAACTAGAGAAAGTACCCAAGGTATGTGAGACTCTTAAGGAAAACTGGAAATCTCAAGAAAATGACAGGGAAGCCATATTGCAAAGGGAATCTTCAAAGTACTTTACAGGGAAGAGAGGAGGTACAAAGGTCAAAGTGAGTTCAATTCCATCAAAGATGAGTTAGCCAAGACTAACTTGAAAAAAAAAATGTCAAGGTAAAACAAATATTACAGTCATTAGTTAAACCACATTCCAAATCAATAATTTTAAATGTGACTTTGCTCTAAATTTAATCAAATGCACAAGCATTTGGATTGTCTGAAGCAAGCACAGGTTTGGTTTTCTGCCTGCTAGGGATGATGGCATTATTCAATCCAAGCTATTTTTAGGTAGGTTGGTGACTGCTGGCTTTAAATTTGTGTCTTTTCCTATTTCTATACTCTTTTGTTACTCTTGTTTCTACTTGTTTTAGATCTCTTTCATTCCGAAAGGGGCATGACAAGGAGATGAAAGCAAATAGCAAAGGTTGATATGTAAAGAAATATTGCTTGGACAAAAACAAGTGACAGTTTGAAGGGACACTGAAAAACAGGATAAAGTTCTCTTGTCTCTGCCTATTAACTACTGAGGAGTCAGCCTGCAGCCTGTGGATGTCCTGAAACAGCAACCGTGTTGGCACTTTGGCAAACCCTTGGTAAATACAGAGTAAAGTCAAAGTTGAGAACAAAAGAATGACGTTTTCATCCAAGAGATGTGCACTGGGGGTATTTTATGCAAAAATGTGAAAGTTTTAGAATTAAGGGGAGGTCTCCAGGTGTTGCCTTAACCATTCTCCATATAATTTTCTAGTTGAGAAATTATCTATCACCTTCGATTCTTTCCAGGGGAGTTGTTGTGCAGTTAATCTCTCTCTCTCTCTCTCTCTCTCTCTCTCTCTCTCTCTCTCTCTCTCTCTCTCTCTCTGTGTGTGTGTGTGTGTGTGTGTATTTGTAGAGATATAATTTATAGTTTTTTCACCAAATGACCTACACATTGGATCCCATCATAAACGCTAGAATAGCTTAGAGACCATATTTTGAGAATAAACCTGAACAAAAACTTGGAGCTTTTTTAAAATGTCAACAAACCGAAGAAAAATGACCCAGTGAGGAGCAGGGCACTTCTGTTACAGAGACAAAGCTGATGTTTTATTGTTTCTCTTGATCCTCATTGCAGCATTCCTCTTGATCTCCGGACTTAGAGAGCTTAGTGTCTCCAAGATGAAGTCACAGCAACCCATAAGATGAGATTAAGATACTGAGCAAAAGGCAGGAAAATGTCATGTGTTTCTGGGAAGGAATGATCACTTATAGGCAAGGCAAAAAATTGGTTGCTAAATTTTGGCCTGGAAAGAAGCAACTGATAAATCTGTAGCAGTTAGGGAGAGGATCCCTTTTGAAATTGATGAACAGGGGAGAGGTAATAGGGTTTGCTTTCTTCCAAACAGTAGCTACAATGAATGCCTTGTAGTGTGCACTGCACAAGATCCTCCTGCACAAGGAAACTGCATTCACTGCCTGTGTTCCTCTACTTCCTAATGCAGCCAGGCCAACAACTCTTTGTGGGATCTTTTTCTGTGGGTCGGTGACTCAGCTTTGTGATGTGGATCTGTTTTGTCAATGTTGCTAAAACCTGTCTTGCGCCCTTACTATAGGTACTGGTGCTAGGGTGAGGGCAGTCACTGGGCTGGTGGTGAAGAATGTGAGCTATGAAATAGGAGAAAGTCTTACCAATGAAATTACAGCTCTGTCAGACACAGGCTCAAAGGACAAATAGTTTCAGCCTTTCTCGGGATGGCAGTTGATTTATTTATAGCCCTCCCATTTGCTAATTGTGAAGAAAGACAGATAAATATGTTTTTCCCCTCAATATTTTGCCCCTTAGTTGTTTTTTAAAATTAAACCACACTTCCTATGGTGGACCTTTTGTGTTTGACTTTAAGCTGCTACTTACCTAAGTGACTGGCATAACTCACTCATTCACTGCAAAAGTTAGCTTTCCACCCACTGAAGGGATATGACGACATTGCTCAGACAATGAACTTGAGTGTTGGATTAGACAGTACTTGCATGTGTGTGTGTGTGTATGTATTTGTGTATGTTTGTATTTGTTTGTGTGTGTGATATATGTGTGTGTGCATTTGTGTATGGTGTGTGTGTGTATGTGTCAATGTATGCATGCATGTGTGTATGTGTGTTGGTGTGTGTGTGTGTGTGTGTGTGTGTAAGTCTGTTGTATAGTATGGAGTATGTGTGTGTGTATTTGCATTTTGTGTATATGTGTGCATATGTGTATGTCTGCCTGAGTGTGTGTGTGTGTGTGTGTGTGTGTGTGTGTGTGTGTGAATGTAAGTATGTATGTGTGTATGTGTGTGTGGTGTGTGTGCAAAGTCTGTTGTGTAGTATGGGGTGTGTGTATTTACATTTTGTATGTATGTGTGTGTATATGTCTGCTGGTGTGTGTGTGTGTGTGTGTGTGTGTGTGTGTATGAGTCTGTTGTGTAATATTGGGGGTGTGTGTGTATTTGCATTTTGTGTGCATGTGTGTGTGTGGTAAGTTGTGTGTGCAGTGTGTGTATGGTATGTGTGTGTGTCATCTTGTTGTGTGGTGAGATGTGTGTATTTGTGTGTATTTGTGCATGTGTGTATGTGTTCATGTGTGTACGCATGTGTGTGTGTATTTGATTGATTATTTTTTAAAAGTATTTATGGACAGGTTTGTTAGTTACTCACATTTTCTCTTTAACTGTTTTACTAACTATTGTACTTTGACTTATTTTTTATTACATCACTAGAAACCAGTTTTTAAGTTCTAAAGTATCATTTTTGAAAATTATTTGTGCACACATTTTCCTTTCCTGGATATGTGATAGGAGTCTGAGCATACAAACTCCATCAGTTCTTAAGGAGCAGAAAGGAAAATGAATGTAGCACGCACCATTAGTAGATTGTGCCCATCCAGATTCCTTGAGGAGCGCATCAAGCCCTATGAGTTAGCCACCTGCACATATGTACATCTAATTGCTGTTGGTTTTAGTCAAAGAGAAATGAAAGTCTTGTGGGTTCCATAGGAATAAGGCCAAATATTTTGCTGTCAGCCAAAAGGGGAGAAAATCATGAAGGAGAGATCAACCCAGACTCCAGCCTGAAATGATATGTGATCTTCTCACAGTCTCTACAATATTACTTTTATAGCTATTCTTTTAAATGTGAAATGTAATGAATGATTTTGAAGTATTGCTAGTTTCCTAAAAATAGGAAATTAATGCAATATAAAATGAACCTATATTATACAATTCTGTTTTCAATTGACTTTACAATGGAAGCAATTACAGAATATGCTTGGTTTAATTTAATGACTTCCTGACATAGCTTGTTATAACAGACAGTCATTACAGGACAGTATTTTATCTGCCATTCATTGTCTTGGCTGTTTATGTTTTGCATTCCACTTGGCTTGAATACTGATGTAGAAGAGAGTGCATTCTTTCCCTGGTTAATACACTAATTTTAAGGTATTTAGAAGACTAGCTACTTAAAGTACAATTTCACATTTACTACTTTCTACATCCACCAAACTAGATTTTGTTAATATCCTTGCAGGTTGACTAAAAATAAACTTACTAAAAAAATAATATGTGACAACTACAAAAAAAAAATAGTACCCTTTGATGAAGTAAGGGAAGGTTAGAAAATAAAATCTTTGGACCATTTCCAAATATCATGGGTATGTGTACTGTTTAATGTTATCTAGCCTTTTTACACTGCATTTAATTAGCTCCATAAAGGGCACGCAAAATATTGGGAGGAACAGGAAGGACCCACTGCCAGGGTGGTGCCTGCTTCTGCTGTTTCACTGGTTAACAGTGAGTGGGGGTGGCTGCTTCCACACAAACATTATTGCTAAACAGTGAGTGGGGCTGAGGGGCCTCTGAGGCAACTTCCACATGAGAGCCAAACTGAAACCTGCCTGAGAGCCTAGAGATTGGTGACTTAGACAATAACAGCCAGTCAGAAACTGCCACTTGGAGGACATGCTTGCTTGGGACCAATGGGATGCAGATGGAGGGTATAAAGGGTGTCCCCTGAGAATTAACACATGAGCTTACTCCTGCATTCTCACCTGTCACTGGAGTCTGAGCCATTCATTCTATGCCTTCTCATCCACTGCCTCCAAGGGGCACACCAGGCAGGATGAAGGACTCCAGCAACATCTACAGAACATTTTCTTTAGTATTAAAACAATGGCATTCACAATCATTTCAAGGAAGTCTTCCGTAAAGCATTCAAAATTAGAACCTCTCTAAGGAATTTGCTTTTTGATGCAGAGTACTTATAGGTAGATTCAGAAATCACCTTCTACCCATGAAAAATATTGTGTATAGGCTTTGAAAATGTTCCTAGATACATATTAACTCAAGTGATGTCTGACCAAACATATTTATTTATTTATTTATTTATTTATTTATTTATTTATTTATTTATTTATTTTTAACCAAAAGCAATAACCCTCAGAGCCAAACCCTCCACTCCCCAGAAAATCTGGTAAGAAGATATATATTGGAACTTTACAAAAACAAAAACAAAAAACAAAACAAAAACAAAAAAAACCCAAAACTCAGGTGTGGGGAGCCGCACTCACATTTGCCATTATAAGATGGCGCTGACAGCTGTGTTCTAAGTAGTAAATAATCTGCACATGTGCAGGGGCAGTTCTCCACTCCATGTGCTCTGCTTTTCTCGTGATGACAACTGGGCCAATGGGCTGCAGCCAATCAGGGAGTGACACGTCCTAGGCAGAGGATAATTCTCCTTAAAAGGGACGGGGTTCTGGCACTCTCTCTCTTTGTCTCTTTGTCTCTTCTCTCTTCGTCTCTTCGTCTCTTTCTCTTCGTCTTTTCCTCTGCTCTCTTCCTCTGCTCTCTGCCTCTCTCTCTGCCTCTCTCTCTGCGTCTCTCTCTCTCTTCCTCTCTGCCTCTCTCTGCCGTGCTCTTCCTCTCTTGCTCCTGAGTAAGCAATAAAGCTTTGCCGCAGAAGATTCTGGCTTGTTGCGTCTTTCCTGGCTGGTTGCGAACGCGCGTAAGACTCAGGATTTGCCTTCAAATGGGTGAAGCATCTTTGACATGCCACCTTGAGTGCTCAATTTAAAAAGATGATGTTTCAAAACGGAGGTTCAGTGTTAAATCTTTCTGAATGCAGCAATATGTAAGAACCATCCTAGTTAGAAGCATTATTATTGTATATCTACAGTGTGGTGAGCGTCTCAGTAGTAAATAATTTCCTTCTACCATTCATAACCATGGCTTCTTTCTATATAGCCTCTGGATCTCTGGATTGTCCATTTCCATATTTGTATCTTTAAGGTCAATTGTCTTACATGAGTGTCTATAGCCCTAGTCCCTACCACTTCTAGAATATTTACAACTTATCCATCTTTTTTTTTTTTTTTTTTTTTTTTTGCCTCCAAACGCTGACACCATTGCATACACTGGCAAGATTTTGCTGATGGGACCCTGATATAGCTGTCTCTTGTGAGGCTATGCCGGGGCCTAGCAAACACATAAGTAGATGCTCACAGTCAGCTATTGGATGGAGCACAGGGCCCCCAATGGAGGAGCTAGAGAAAGTACCCAAGGACCTAAAGAGATCTGCAACCCTATAGGTGGAACAACAATATGAACTAACCAGTACCCCCCAGAGCTCGTGTCTCTAGCTGCATATGTATCGGAAGATGGCCTAGTCAGCCGTCGTTGGAAAGAGAGGCCCATTGGACTTGCAAACTTTATATGCTTAAGTACAGGGGAATGTCAGGTCCAAGAAGTGGGATTGGGTGGGTAGGGGAGAGTGGGGGGGGGGGGTATGGGGGACTTTTGGGATAGCATTTGAAATGTAAATGAAGAAAATACCTAATTAAAAATAAAATAAAAAAACAACTTATCCATCTTAGTATTTTATTATTACTCCTTATTATTTGTTGTCTATTACTTTATTATTTCTATATAATTTATCTTATTTTTATCCAATATTACTTTATTATTGCCTTGATCACATAGCTGACAAGAAGCAACCTAAGTGTGTATAGAGTACTTTGGCTCACAGTTTCATTGTATGAAGCGTGTCAGGGCAGAGGAAGTATGGCAGGTAGAGCCTAGGGGCTGCTGGTCACGTGTCAACAGTCATGAAGCATGATAAATGCTGTTGCTAAACTTATTTTTCTCTTTTTTTTTTATCCAGTTTTTGCAGTCAGAATTGGCTTTTGCCACGAATAACCTAGCTGACAGTTAATATTAACAATGAGTCTGGAGAAGCAGGCCAAGAGCTCTCATACAGCACAGGAACCAAGTATTTCCCCATTTATGACTTACTGACATCCAAGAAGACTTGCTCTCGGTTGCTAAAACCCTGCTGTCTCTGAAAATCCCATCTTAGAGAGATAGAACCAGTGCCACCAGACTGCTCTTAATGAACCTGTCCATTGACAGTGAAGGTGTGGTCTCCATAGAGAGCATCTCACCTTCAGAGCATATGACAGTGAGTTATAGTTCAGAAATTAAAAAAAAAAAAGATGTTGGGAACACTGAAAATTTGGAGGTGTTTTTGAGAATGTCAATATGTAGAATGTTACAAAAGAGAAAGAAAAACCCAATTGGATCTTTAGTGGCATTTTTATTTTTCAAGTGTCCAGTAACACTCAGTTTTAAACTTTAGTATTTAAATCACAGTTCACTGAAACACATTTTTCCATCATGGACATCAAACAGGAAATACATGCCATTATTAATTTACCAAAGTCATTTTTTTTTAGAGTCATGGACTGAATTCTCTTTTGTAAATTTATATGAGCATGTAATACATTTCCAGGGACTGGGACATTTAAAAGGATGTGTTTGGTTTATGAATATTTGACAATGTGTAATAAACTTTTATATTTTAGCAATTTTTTAAACAAGAGTCTTGAAGTCTTAGTCATTTTAGTATATTCCTCTAAAATCTACACCTGGAACTCAGTAAACATAAGCACATTTTAATCTCCTCTGTACATGTTTCTTTCTTTATATGTTGTAAAGAATCATTAAAAATATAATGGCATCCCTGAGTGGCTAAGCATCTGGAAGACAACTGAGTTGTTAAAAATTGTACTATGTTTATACAGTCTAGACTTATTATAAATTTATCAATTAAAATCCACTTACCATTGCTTAAGTGGATCAATTGTGAAATATAAATTTGAAAAGTGCCCTCAGCTTGGGGAAATGCCATACTCAACGAGCTCTTGTTGGCCACTGAAGCAGACATGTTCCAAACACTCTTTATGATATTATGCTCACAGTCTTTGATATAACTTCAAGGAAACTTATTTGATATAAAGAAAAAAATTAAAAAGTGATTTGTTTCCAACACCCAGCAACTGCTAGGTTAACATGTAGGCTTTATTTGAGGTTTCACATTTCTGTGACACTATGTCTGCAATTAGTTAAACTTCATTTATGAGGTTACCTCATTTATGAAGTACTGGATTAAAACAGCATTGTTGTAGAAAAAAATTAAAGCTGACATATAGATATGAGTACAAGGCTCTTTTACATATAAATATTGCATTCTGAGAAAGCAGGGCAAAGTGTTAAACTTCCATTTAAAAATTCAGTATTACTTAGAAATCCAAATACAATACTATCCTTTCTTTAAGTGACTTCCTTGTAAAATTCTGCTTTATTATTACATTATTATACAAATCAAAATTATACATAGTTCAGGTAGCTTAAATATTAATTATTGTAGTTTCCAAAGTTATTTAATATGTAGTTGAATCAAGTTTTGTTGAATCATATGCTTAATTTTAGCTACCAGTGTATTTGACTATTATGGTCTCGAGAATGTTGGCAGAGGCGCTAAACACAGAATTCATGGGGAGTTTTATTCCTTTTAGAAATAGGGAAATTACTTTAAAGTTTCCATAAATTCAAATCTAGTTTCTTCATCACTCCATTATGAAAACAAACAAACAAAATCCAAAATCTCATTGCTGCTTTATTAGATCACAGAAATGTTTGAGGCCTAATATAATATTTATAAACGATCCAATGTCCTCTGAATGTTATATGTGCAGACAAACTATTTCCAGTTGCACAGAAATCCAGAAGAACTTAAAAGCAAACCCTATATTAAGCTGAATATTCACTATGCATTTTATTTACTTCTTGCTGATTACAGCCACATTCTCTTTCTTACTGTCTGAATTAACTGTCCTCTTCTTTCTCCTATGGAAATATGTGTGCAGTTTTAAGATAGTACTATCATTGAAACTTACAGAAGAAACCATATTTTACGAATATCTATAAATTCTTAATTATTGTATTGATTGTGAAGATGTTTTTAAAGGAAAGTGAGATTGGTATGTGCAAATTTATGGCTGGTGAGATAAAATCTTGTAACATGGGCAGTTGATTTCTGTCTTGGACTTTGTAAGACTTTGGTACATAAGAAATATTTTGATTAACTAGGGGATGTCTTAGAATATTAGTCATCGCATGACATAGTTAAATTAATTACCATGGAACAATTAGATAAATATTGATAGGCCAACCTATGAGCAAGTCAGCCTTATAAAAATGTTCATTCTTATGATTTTGGCCCAAGTCAGAGAAGATCTTTTTAAAGAAATCTAAGTATATTTATATCGTACATGTATTTTGTTTGTCTGAACAGTTATTCTTAGAAATATATTTTAATAGCAGATGAAGTAAATATATTTTGCTCACTTTAAGAGTATAGATGTCAAAATGGATTTTTTCATATAAATTACTGTTATTGCAAGATCTTAAAACCATTACTGTTAGTTAACAAGGACCATACGTCCAGGAACTTTGTTATCTCATTACTGGAAGTCATGGCTAAATTGTACTTTAATACTTTTCTTAATACATAGAAATTATTTTATTTGGTGTTTAATTACATGAATGACAGGGTGTTCTAATTTTCCAATTCTTGTGATAAAATAACAGGGCCAGGAAAAATTAAGGAAGAGAGAGTTTGTTTTGGTTCAAAGTTCAAGGTTACATTTTATCCTAGTGGACAGTCAATGACGGCAGGACTTTAAAGCAGTTAGTCGCATTGTGTTCACAATTAGGAAACATCTCCCTTTCTCCGTTTAAACAGTTCATAATTCCACGCAGGGAATGGGAACACTCACTTCCTACATTTACTAATCCAATCAAATTGACAATCACACTATCATTACACCTCCACACCGTGTCATACACTTCAGTTTTATGCCATAATCTTCAACTTCTTGTCCCTCTCTGCTCATGATTATAACGTAAAGCCCATTCAGACCAATTATAATGGTACTTACACTCTTTTAAAGAATTCTAATACCTGGGAAGTACAGTCTCTTAATTTTGTACTCCTAGACAATTAAAAACAAACAAACAAACAAACAAGGCAATAACACAAACACCATATCCAGCAAGGCAAACACAAAGTCCTCCTGCTCCTAATGGGTCTTAGAAGTGTAATTAATCAAGCTCCCAAAGAAACCTTGTGTAGACACACTCTCCACCTTGGCTGCCCTGCACACGTAGGAATTCTCTCCCAATGGTTCTATTGGACTGTCCTTGATCCATGTATCATACATAGTTCTGGCATCTGTAGAATGTAACCTTCACTTAAACCTAGGACTCCTCTTTGCAGTTTTACCCAACAGCCACTTAGAACCTCTGGGCCACAACATTGACCTTACTACACATTGCTTGGCCTTCTTTGTATTGAAACTGTGGAACAAAGCTCTTAAATCTGCACAATCTATTTCTGTAAAACCATTAATTACAAGATGGTGATGCCAGTCTTCAATACCAGCTTATTGGTTGTCTGTCTCACTTGACTCACAGGTGTGTTAATTTCTGTGTTTAGACAATAGGAAATCATTTTGTTAAGGTTGCTACTTTCAAGGACCAGGGAGCCCCTTCCTCTTAGCTTTCTTCCTTTAAATGAAGGTGGATCTTTACAAGATGGAATGCATGATGGGTAGAGTCTGCCCTATGGCTTCTTTTCTAGGCTTTTCTTCTATGGTCTGATTTTCTTAACTGTCATGGTTTTTTTTCTCAGCAGCAACCTGAATGCTCCCCTATCTTAAAATTTCTTCTGTTGCATGGTTAGTCCATCGTTTTTAACTTCAACTTTGATTGGGGTTTCAGGACACACACAGAGTGAAACCAGATTCTTGGCAAGACATCACAGGGATGGATAGCTTCGATGCCAGTTTATCACAGCACTAGCCCCCCACTTCTTGGTTCTAACTTCTAACTTATTTTTTTTTTTATTTTTTGTTTGTTTGTTTTTCTTGTTGCTCTGACAAAGCAACTTAAGAAATAATTTATTTTGGCTCACAATTCAAGGGTATAGTCTGTCATAAAAGAAAGCTTGAATATGCCATGGTGTCATCGTTTGGAGGCTAATTATGGGATGGATCCCTGGATATGGCAGTCAAATGATGGCCTAGTCGGCCATCACTGGAAAGAGAGGCCCATTGGTCAGGCAAACTTTATATGCCCCAGTACAGGGGAACGACAGGGCCAAAAAATGGGAATGGGTGGGTAGGGGAGTGGGGGGGGAGGGTGTGGGGGACTTTTGGGGTAGCATTGGAAATGTGATTGAGGAAAATACGTAATAAAAAAAAAAGAAAGAAAAAAAAAAGAAAGCTTGAAGCAACTAATTAGGTTGCATCCACAATCAGGTACAGAGAGATGAATGTCTGCATGTCTTCAGGACTGAATTTGGAGAATGGCACCACCCACAATGAGTGGATCTCACCAAATGCAATGATATGATGTACACAGTTTAGATAACCATGTAAAGAAATACCCAAGGGCCTGTCAGGCCTTTCTAGAGCCTATCAAATTGACAATTAACACTTAAACACTGACAAAGTTTCTCTTTTAGAGTCAAAAGATATTAGGAAAATAAGTTTGAATATAGAAACAGCATAAAACTCCAAAGTCAAGCAAATCATTTCATTTCAAGTAATAAATGTAACAAATTTTATAACAACTTGATATTGTTTGGAAGACTATTTAGACTAAAATAAATATTTCTCATTTTAGGTTTACTGTACATGAACATTTTAAAACTTGTATCACTAGAAAATTTGCTTGCAAAATTGTTTCAAATGCTTTTATTTTTATAATATATCAAATGCATTTACATTTATATCATTTAAGCATTTTTAAACAGTATCAAAATCTCCAAACTTTTTAATGATTCTTTGTATTAATATCAGTACTTTAAAATTGTCACACTGGATTTAGAACTGAAATGATAGAAATTAACCCAAGTTCCTCTAGTAAGGGGTTTTGTTGAATTCATTCACATGAATTTTACAGGTATGTTTCTTTTTAATACATGGTTTTCAAAGTCTAGCTTTTTCCATTCAACAATTAAAATTTGATAATATCTGCCAGTAATAATAAAATCATTAATATGCCTGGATTAGGTTTCAGTTAAAATTTTGTATGAATAGATGAGAATAAGTCTGGAAGTTCATTATAGAAGAACATGTTCCTGAATAGATTTCAATAAGTAAATCCATAAGGAATTATGTAATATAAATTTACTCTGTTTTATTTGCTTCATATATTATAATGAACTTTTAAAGATATTGATGTTTGGAACTGGAGAGTTGGCTCAGCAATTAAGAACATTGGCTGCTATTCTGGAATACCCAGAGTAGATACCCATCTGCACACTGTGACTCACACCTACCTGCAAGTTCAGTTCTTGGGAACCAAACATCCTCTTTTGGCCAAAGTTGGCAAGAGGTATACAAGTGGTGCACAGATATTTGTAGGCAAAACACCCATACAGGTAAAATCAAAATTAAATCTAAACAAAATAATACAATGAAAAAGAATTTTGGTTACATAAGGAGAAGTGAAAGAATCATAAATCTTTATTTCACTTATTTTTCCATTCAGAAAACTAAGAGAAATCTAAGAATTAAAAATAATTATCTGAAGCTGGGGAATGGAGATTTACACCTTTAAACCCAACACTTGGGAGGCAGAAACAGGCAGAGCTCTGAGTTTGAGGCCAGCCTGGTCTATAACGTGAGTTACAAGGGTTACAAAGAGAGACCTGATCTCAAACAAAAACAAAAACAAAGAAAAAACAAATGAAACCAAACCATGCATCCAAACAAACAAAATACTAATTATTTTAAAGAAGCTCAGAACTCAAGAAGGTGGACTCCAGAAAATCAAATAATCACATCAAAAAATGGGGCTCAGAACTAAACAAAGAATTCTGACGTGAGGAATACTAAGTGGCTGAGAAGCACCTGAAAAAATGTTCAGCATCCTTAGCCATCAGGGAAATGCAAATCAAAACAACCCTGAGATTCCACCTCACACCAGTCAGAATGGCTAAGATCAAAAATTCAGGTGACAGCAGATGCTGGTGAGGATGTGGAGAAAGAGGAACACTCCTCCATTTTTGGTGGGATTGCAAGCTCATACAACCACTCTGGAAATCAGTCTGGCAGTTCCTCAGAAAATTGGACATAGTACTACCGGAGGATCCAGCAATACCTCTCCTGGGCATATATCCAGAAGATGCCCCAACAGGTAAGAAGGACACATGCTCCACTATGTTCATAGCAGCCTTATTTATAATAGCCAGAAGCTGGAAAGAACCTAGATGCCCCTCAACAGAGGAATGGATACAGAAAATGTGGTACATCTACACAATGGAGTACTACTCAGCTATTAAAAAGAATGAATTTATGAAATTCCTAGGCAAATGGATGTACCTGGAGGGCATCATCGTAAGTGAGGTAACCCAATCACAAAAGAACTCACATGATATGTACTCACTGATAAGTGGATATTAGCCCAGAAACTTAGAATACCCAAGATATAAGACACAATTTTCAAAACACATGAAACTCAAGAAGAAGGAAGACCAAAGTGTGACCACTTTGCCCCTTCGTAGAATTGGGAACAAAACATCCATGGAAGGAGTTATAGAATCAAAGTTTGGAGCTGAGACTAAAGGATGGACCATCTAGAGACTGCCATACCCGGGCTTCCATCCCATATTCAGCCTCCAAACTCTGACACGATTGCATACACTAGCAAGATTTGCTGTAAGGACCCAGATATAGCTGTCTCTTGTGAGGCTAACAGAAGTGGATGCTCATAGTCAGCTATTGGATGGATCAACAGGGCCCACAATGGAGGAGGTAGAGAAAGTACCCAAGGAGCTAAAGGGATCTGCAACCCTATAGGTGGAACAACAATATGAACTAACCAATACCCTCTGGAGCTCATGTCTCTTGCTGCATATGTAGCAGAAGATGTCCTAGTCAGCTGTCGTTGGAAAGAGAGGCCCGTTGGTCTTGTAAACTTTATATGCTAAAGTACACGGGAACGCCAGGGCCAAGAAGTGGGAGTGGGTGGGTAGGGAAGTGGGGGAGGGGAGGGTATGGGAGACTTTTGGGATAGCATTGGAAATGTAAATGAAGAAAATACCTAAAAATAAATAAATAAATAAATTTTTTTTAAAAGAAAAAAAGAAGCTCAGGAACAACAAAAAATATAAAGAATAGTTTGCTCAAGTTAGGGCAAAAAATAGTCAAAATCAGCAGGTTAATAATGGAATTTATTTTATTTAGTTTCAAAACAATTCAAAGAACTAAAACTATATATATATTTGCATGATATAAAAATGTAATGAAAAACAACAGGGGAAAAATGTGGAGCAAGTAAAAAACTGTGAACTCACAAACTGATTATTTGAGAACACTGTGAGAAGAGATGAAAAAGAAAGAATTTTGGGGGATTCATGGAACTGAGCTTAAGCCTTCTTCCTGGTGGCGGGAAGATGCTATGCCAATTGTTCCAGTGGTGGGTAGAACCTGTGTCTTAGGAAGATGTGACCTTTACAAATTATAATAGCAGCTCACCATTCATGTTCCCACTGACATAATAGTGGACTGGCTCCTACGGAGTTTTATGGGAGCAACCAAATTCCTTTAGCCTTTTCTACCTTGGGAAATTCGTGCCTCACATGCTAAAGAAACAAGAAAACATCAATGGAGCGGTCACAGTGCTTGTGAAGAAATTGCTACTATTGTGTCTCTAAATTGATATAGCATTGAACTGACTTCCAAGTGCTTATATTTATAACATGTAGACTATCGCTACTTTCAGACTTAATCAGAAGTAAAACAAAACAAAACAAAACAAAAAAAACCATTTCTTTTTAATGAATGGTGCTGATTACAGAAGAGAATCTAGTATACAAAGAATACAAGCTGACTGAGTGCATAGCCCCAAACAGGACATTTATCCCGACCCCTCTGGAGCTCAGGAACATCAGGGAAAAGGGAGCAGAAAGAATTTGAGGCCTGAAATAGAGAGAGAATGATGGTTGTTTTGGGGGAGTTGACTTGGCAGATGCAATCATGTGCTCAGAGCAGCTATTGTTGCTTGTATCATATCTGCATAAGATTGGACCGTCAACATCCAGTGACAGATGGGCCAGGGAGTGTGGGGACCACATCTGCCAGGGGAGGGGGAACCATTATATTTGCATATGTTCCTGTTGGTAATCTCACCAGGTTCCATTGGATAATTCCATGTCCATGGTCACTTAAATGCCTGGGTAAACTCCATGGGTCATAAAACAAAACAAAAGGCACAGACGGGTAAAATGAACTGTAGGCAGGTGTGGAGATGACAGAGGTGGGAAGAAGATAAGAGATAGAGCAGAATGAGCACAACAGAATGCATTATGTACATGTAAGAAATTGTCCCACAATTTGAATTGCAAAGAATTTTAACTTTCATAGTTCTTCTAGGGAGATGCATTTTTGGAATAATGAAAATTAAAATATTTTACACAAGAGAAAACCCCCTTTTGTACAAAACTACTTAAATAGTAAATTACTTAGAATGATGTCAAGATACAAAACAAACAAAAAATTCCTAAACTGAAAATGTTTTTAAAACATTGTGTAAGTCAGTCTTTATAAATAGAAAAACAAAATCCTCTGAGATGAGAGTTTGACTGTTGTAGACAAATAATATTTTTGTTATATATTTCAGTTTCTTTGGAATGGGGGAAAGTGAGATAGTATATTATCAACATAATGTGTTAAATTTTCCATATAATTTGCTGTCTTCAAACTTTTTACTTTCTGAACTATAGTGTTCATTTCAATTATAAAAACTATACTCATCACACAAATAATTTCTCATCTTTTAAAAGGGTGACACAAATACATTTATTTAGAAATGGAATGGATTTGTAACTTCCCACCTATGTTTTCTCTTGTTTCATTTACATTTAAAATCCCTCAGACAAAATTGTCAACTGCAAAGTTATTACTTGATAAATTATGTATGGAAAATAGCTACCTCCATACCAATAAAATATGTCATTGATTAATCATGTAAGATATTATTAAATTTTTATCACATTTTCTATTTTTTCTTCTCTATCTAAACATAAAGCAGGAACTCTTTAGAACCTTAATATTTCTTTGGGGAGAATTGATGAGGGCTGTGTATCTGAGACTACATGCCAGTCCACCAATCCTCTTCAGATCTATATAAAAACAAATCTAATAACTCCATCCAGAATTTAAGCGTCTTATTTTATAACTATATTTCGTCTCTTCCCTTGGGCTCTTTGATGTTTAAGAAGTGTTTTCTGCTTTCTTCAGTGCTGCTTGCCTTCAGGGACCCTTAAGGTCCTGGACATAGATGCTCATGCCTTTGAGAACGCTCTATTTTCATCCTATTTGATGCCTACTACCTTCTTGTTTGCCTTGGCATCATTATGGTACAAGCAGTCTACACCAGTGCTGGCACCTTCCTTAGCATGCCCTGCACAACCAATTTTCTGTTGTGCTCATATTATTAGATCCATTGCTTTTTGCTATATGAGCCCCTAACTTTCTGTAATTCAGGTGGAACAGATATTAGCAGCTCTTGCCTTCAAAAAAATGTTGTAAAGAAAGGCTGCAAACAATGCAATTAGTGCCCTCGTTGGAGCCCTGAGGAGATCTGCAGTAAATCCACAGGACTCTTTCCTGCAGCTCTGAAGCTTTGAAGCAGGCCAGTTTACTTTCTTGTCTGTAGGGTGTAATTCATTAGACTCCTGCTATAAAACTTTTATTGGAGAAGTTGGATCATAAAGTCAACCAGAAACAGAGGATTTGGTAATAAGGGGTGTAAGTGCTGTAATAGTGAGAATAAAATGCTACAGACAAAATAAAGGTATTTATTCACTGCTGCTGGGAATGGAACTGATTGTAAAAGATAACAAGATGAATTCTCAGGAACAACAGATTCTGTTTTCCAGTTTCTAGTGCTTTGGGAGAGCAACTTGCATGCTGCATTAGAAACAGATTGCTCACTGTTCCATGCTAGTCGCATACACCTTTATGTGTGAATTTACACGTGCACACACATATATTTAATATACACCCCTGGGCTTAAAGACAATTTTTTTTCACTTATTTATTTCACTTACTTATTTATATATAATTTGCAAAACTGGGAACTGAACCTTGTATAGACCAGGCAAGAGTTCTATTGCTGAACTATATCCTCAAAGCCTTTTAACTTTCTATGTAAATTTGGGGAAGGTAGAACTCTTCCACTCAAAAGCTTTATCCCTTATAATCTGGCTGGGATTTATATATCTGAAATACTAAATAAAAAAATATATAACCAGGGAAAAATGACTGCCAGGGAACCAAGCAAGTGTGATCCTCTAGCTCAGCTTCTCTCCCTTTTCCTACTTCTCTTAGTGGAATACTCTACCATCCATCTATCCATCCATCCATCTATATCTATCATCTATCTATCCTATCTATCCTATCTATCTATCTATCTATCTATCTATCTATCTATCTATCTATCCATCATCTCTCCCTCTCCTTCCTTTCACTATGAATACCATATCCTTCAGAATTGGAAATGAACAAATATGTGAGATAGTATATATTTAGAATTTTCTATAACATTAAAATTCATACTGTTCCCGAGTACTTAAATACTGTGCTAGCAACTACTTCCCCAAGTATTTCATTATATTTAGCCAACTTACTAGAAAGTTTTCATGTTACAAGGAGAAAGAAAAGCTTCCATCCTTTTTTTTCTCAGTTAGGTTCTTAGATACATTCTTAAAATATTACCCTTACCAGCTTTTCATCTCCTATCTATACTCACACTCAGATTGCAAATTGTTTCTTATTATTTTTCACATATCATAGCTTTTATGTTCAACTCTTTACTCTAATCTTACTGAAAACCTAAAAAAAATGTGGCAGAGATCTCTAGGTACAGGGCAAACTACTGAGAACAGACCCATTTTTCCTTCTTTCTTTTTTTTTCTTTTCTCTTTCTCTTTCTCCTTTCTTTTCTTTCTTTTTTCCTTTTCTCTTCTCTTTTCTTTTTTCTTCTTTTCTTTTCTTTCTTTCTTTCTTTTTTTTTTTTGAGTTTACTACCTCATTACTAGAAACAGAGAAACAAAGGACAATTCATTTTCAGTTGGCAGGAACTGATACATAATAACCAAGCAGAAAGCCCATGGAACAGTTTATTGTTCTGGAGTCTGGAAACACACATCTGATTAGATGATCTGATTAAGCAATGATGGAAGTATTTGTGAAGTACTACTCAAATAAAGAAAACATTAAGAGCTCTGATAGATAGGAAGCTGGTTGATAAGTTCAGATAAATATAAGATGGCTCATTTGGACTAAGATGGTGAGGCAGAGGGTCAGGGTGATAGTCATAAAATATTTCATGAATTGGGTATTGATTAAGTATAACCCTTCCTTGTGTCTTTCCCTGAGGCAGGATGTAAAGATGTTTATTCATAGAGGGAACCTAAACAGACCAAAGAACAATTCAATCTAAATTCAGCTCATGAATCAATATCTTTTTAGGGATTACTTCAAGAAACATGTTAAAATTAAAGGCAGTTAAACTTCTGAAAATCCAGGGAAACATCTAAGCAATAATTAAGCCACGGTAGAATCATTCACTGGTCAACTGTTTATTTCCTGTGCTAATTTAGGGAAGGAAAGGGTCTTGAGAGGTTTGGGTAAAGGCTTATGAGCCTCATGACTCTTGTAAGTTCCCACTCCCATTCCCACCAGTAAGAAATGTTAACAGGTCTGACTCCTGAGTGATGATTTAAACTGTTCTGATTCAACATAGCAATGCACACATGGAGGATTCAGTTCCATTACAGCTCTCTTAGGACTCTTGTGTTAGAAGCTCAGAATAGTAGAGGTGGAAGCGACTATGGAACTCTCAAGAGATAGGAAAGTTAGCTGGCTCATTGGGCCAGTCTCTGGAAGGAACTAAGGTAGTGCTCAGTGATGTTGAATTGATTGCTATTAACAACATCAGTTTATGCATTCTCACTATATTGCCATCTGTGATGAGGCCCCTCAACATATCTGCAATGATACTGGTGCCATCTTGAAGAACATGAGGAGGGAAATTAACTCAGCCTCTTGATTTTATAAGGGACACAGGCTCAGACAGCCTGCTAATGTAACATCAGATGGAATAAAACAGCTGATCTGGATGAAACAGAACCCAGTTACAAAAGCTCTAGTAGGAAATTAGAAATAAATGTTATTTTCCAGGGTTGGGGAGTTCTCATAACCTGGGTAGTTTCTGAGACAAAGATGGCCAAAGTTGAAAAGTGAAAGTTTGAAAAGGAAAACCAGAGTGACAATTAATTGCAGAAATTCTAGCTGACCTTTTCAGAAAGCAAGTGGCCAGCTTAAAAAGTAGTTCCCTCCTCCAACGAGCCCATACAGAGCAGTGGCCTTCATCTTGTCATTCTGTATGTGCCTGGGACTATACCTTGTTCTAACTTGCTGCTTTCTCACAGCCTCCCCACTCTCCTTGGAGCTTGTTTCTTCTGTTTCTACTTTTATGTCAGATAGATTTCATGCCCCTCTCTCACGTCTCTACCCCTTCCATGAGACATTTTCTCTTTTCTCATGCTCTCTCTATTTTCATGTGTTTTATATGCATATTCACTTACTTACATATACACATGCCTATATAAATTTAAATCTCAAATATGAATATATAGTAATGCATGGACTGCTTGTCTTTTGAATCTAGGTTATTTTACCTAATAAAACGATCCCTGGTACATTATTTACCTTCTGTTGTTCTATGTCACACTGTTCCTGTGGAGAAGTTAACAAATATCTAATTACCTTAGATAGAAAACTAGCAATGACCCAAAGCTCAACTTTGTGTTCTGATGAATTTGTAGAAGTTATTTATAAGAATGTGTGTGAAGGTTTACTTAAAGCAGCATTTCTGAGTCAAAGACAACTGAATCACAAAGACAGCTAAATAGAAGCTGGAAAGTTTGACTGACATGCATGGAGCTCAACAGGTTGAAGACTATCTTTGACAGTTGAGGGGGTTGGGGGGGTCTGAGTTTCTTCCAAGTAGTTCAGGTGGTCTCTTATTCTAGACAGCTCAGCTGTCTTCTGTTGCTTGACCTGTTTGAGAATGACTTCAGTAGTAGTTATAATTTATATATGCTTGGGGAGGGAAGAACCCAATTTATCTGGTCAGTTTCAGGGGCTTCCTGAATTTTTGAGTTGTTTATTTCCTGTGGTTGATGAGTTTCTCTAAAGGATGGAGTGTTTCACCTTCTACTCAAAACAACCTGATGTTTTACCCCCTATAAACTTATTTATTTATCATTATTATTTATTAATTCATTTATTTGATCTGTCAGATTTTCCCTCTAAGAAACAAGATTTTGATCTCAGAAAATTGCTGCATAATGAAGTGTCTCAATTTCATCCTTTTGATATAGAATATAATTCTGCTATGTATAGTATGTTTTGAGATTTTCTTTTGAAATTTCTTCAGGGTCAGATTGTTCCTCATTGTACATTCCTCTTCCTCTGGTGAATTCACTGGGCCTGACTTAATCTACTCTGCCTTACCGAGGACCAAGGGGGAAGTTTGGCTCTGTTCTTCTGTACTTGCACCTACTGGATTCCTGGGTCCTGAAAGACCCTGAATGGGCACTGTGGCTGTCACTGTATCCTGTGTCTCTCTACCAGACCTAGCAGGCCAAATCATCTCTTCCCCTAGCATACCTTCCTTTATCTGCAGGGCTAATTATCCTTCCCTAGGCAGACTTGATCATCTTTGCCTATATATTTCTGTGTTAAATGTTTTCTGTGAATTAACCCTTTGGCTTTGAAGCTTCTGGCAAGCTCTGGGAAGCTCCAGAGTTCTGCTTTCTTTTAGTGTTTGACTTAGAAACTCCAGCTCCACACAGATTTTGCTACATCTGTCACCAAGTAACCCAGACAGACCTCCTTGGCTTCTCCTTTTTCTTATCTCCCCTAGGCTGCTCTCATACTTTACATGAACTCTTACATGCTGGTCTAATTCATTTCGATTGGCCAACGTCTACTTTATAAAAATCTTGCCCCACAAAAGTGTACACAGAAAAGCCACTAAAGCTCCATATCAGCCTTGAGGTCCTTGCTCAATGGGTCTTTTCTTTAATGACACTTTGGTTGACCTATCTTGCCCAGTGAACTAAGAGAGAAGCACAGCTTTATAAATTCCTAGTTCCCTTTATACCACCCACTCTTCCTCTATGGTTCTCCAACCCTGATATAACCAAGTATTCCTACTGGCTCTGATGAACTGGCCCATCTCTGGCTGACTTCCTGCAGAGTATCACAGGTTATGCAGCCTTCACTTTAAGGAAGGATAGGTAGTTATTATTCACTCTTTCTGCCTCCACAGCAATCAGGCTGTTCCTAGTCACTCCCATGCCCCACAATGTCACAAGCCAGGCAATGTCAGGTACTTTCATTGTTGGTTTAAGACTCTTCCCAAATTCCAGAAATTCATGTGTGGAATATTTCTTCATCACCCAGTTTCCTTCCTATACAGGGCCAATGCTAAGGCCCACCTGCATATTAGATTGCAGATTTTCCCTCTTTTCCACTAAAGGTCAGACCTAGAGAGCATCTTATATTACTTTTATCATCTCTATCTCATCCTCTAACTTACTTTCCAAATCCAAGCCTAACATGGAGGAGCTTAGCCACATCTCTCTTTCTTGTAACTCCCCCTTATACAAACAAGCTCCTGTTTAGCTACTATCTCAGTACTATGCATTTCTTATTATCAACACTGCCACTGCTTGTCAACCATCTTGACCTTCTGTGCTAATTTCAAAGACTAAAATACCCCTCCCCAACTTTAACAGTTTTCAAAATATTTCTATATTCATGTGGTAAAGCCCACTAATAAATTAGGCATGTCACCCTATACCACACAGATGAAAGCAGCTGTCGGGACTTGGAGAGTCCATGACTCTTGTATATCTCACTACCCATAGCAAGAATCACACATCTGCTGCAATAACACAAAGTCATATCAATGCACACCTCATTTGACATGCCTTGCTACCTGTTACCAGGAGCATGTACTCACTCTTTTCAAACACATCTTTGGTTCTGCTGGGTCCATGTTTTGGTGCCAATTATGTTGCATAATAGACATGATAGGTAGACTCAACACACACACATGCCTTTCACCCTGTAATAGACCAAAGTATGGATCTCACCAATGTCCAACTTGGTGAAGCCATGAATTTTATTGGGATTACTTGCAGAAATGTCAGTGAAGGCTTGCTTACCGGTACAGAAATGACCAAGGACAATTTCATTGCCAAAGCCCACCCAAACATGATTGACAGCTCCCAAAAACTGGAAACCTGGTTCACACTGCACAGCCTGCAGGCAGATTGACAGGTTGCCTCAATTATTCCCGGTTACTGTGTGTCTCAGAGTCGTCTTTGCAGCACTTTTGTCTAAAAGTTACTCTCTGAGTCTTTACAGTTTATTGTTGATGAGTGAGCAGCCTAGAGAATCTGGTCAGTTTCAGGGACTTCCTGAAGCTATTGTGAGTTGTTACTTTCTATATACCAGTTTCCCTGCAGAGTGGAATGTTGGGAATATTCAACTGCTAAACACACAGGGGCAAGTAACTTTACCAAACACACAATCCATTCATCAAAAGAGTTGGTAAGCAACAACTCTTTCTTTCTTGTAGTAAAAAGAAGCCTCAAGACTAAAATTGGATTGCTGAATGGTGAGGATGAATAACATGCTTTCTAAGGTTAGTTTCCAAAAATTCTCTCATAGAGCTTTAATTTTTTTCTTCTCTCTTATGCTTTATTGTTTAGACAAGTCAGCCTAAGTGCTTATAAGTTAGGTTCTCTTAACTAACTCTTCTTGTTGACATTTGGAATATATAAAATTTTATATTCATGATAATACTTAGAATTGGATACCAATTTATTTCAATATTTAGTAAGACATTAACTGATTTGAAATTTTATAGGCTAAGAAAATATTAAAAGCTTTGGGGGACACTAGAGATAGAAAGAATATATCTAAACACAGTAAAGGCTGTATATGAAAACCTACAGCTAAGCTTTTCATGTTAAATACAAGAAATCTTGAAGCATTCTAATATTAGGGTCCAAGAATCTGGGAATTAATCTGCTATAAGAACCAAGGTCAAGCCAGCAAAAGTGTATTTATTCAGAAACTGATGTATTAGGGAGGCTTCTGGGTTCAAGATCTAAACCATATGTGTGTGTGTGTTGGGAAAGGGGGGTCGGGACAGAGCAATCTTTTAAAGCAAAACATAAAAACATTAGGTTTTGTCGGGGCAAGGATAGGGACAACCAGTTAGGTACATGAATGTTGCATGTTTCCAATTGTTTTTGACACCTGGTATCTTGAGTGGGTTATTACCCATCAAATAATTTATATGGCTTTTCCTGATAATTTAATCTGCATAGAGACCAGCCAATCAGAGCCACACTAGCAGTGGCTGGGTTTCAGTCCTGACTGTATGCTAACTAGCAAAGCATAGAGTGAGATATTGTTGTCTAAGTTCATGCAAAGAACATGAGACTAAAAGCTGTTTGGGGGAATTTATCTGTCTTAGAATTCAGCCTAGTACAAGATGGAGACTACATACAATATGGGGTCTCTGAAGCTAAAATGGCCCCCAAGACTAACTTAGACCAGGATTGAAGCAAGGGTGTCTACTCTATTAGCTCCTATTCAATAAAGCATTTGAAGTATTCACCAAAGTAATAAAAGAATAAAAGGAAATAAAACGGATATCAATAGGAAGGAATTGAAAATGTTCTTTCCTGTAGATGGTAAACATCTTATATACATAAAAGATCTTAAAGGCTTCTCTAGGAAAATTCTAGAACTGAAAGCCATTTACAGCAAAGTAGCAGAATAAAAAGATACCACATCAAGGGAAACACAGAAAAAAAAAAAAAGAAGAAGAAGCAGAGACTGAAGGAATGGCCATCCAAAGATCACCTTATCTTGGGATCCATCCTACCTGCAGACATCAAACACCAAAACTATTGCTGATACCAAGAAGTGCTTGCAGACAGGAGTCTGCTATAGTTGTCCTTTAAGGTGTTCTTCTAGTACCTGGCAAATACAGATATAGACATTCACATCCAACCTTTGGACTGAGCCCAGGGACCCCATTCAAAGAGCTTGGGGAAGGACCGAAAGAACTGAATTGCAGCCCCATAGGAGGAACAAAAATATCAACCAACCAGAACCCCTAAAGCTCCAGGAACTACCACCACTAAAAGCGTGCAAATGGATGGGTTCATGGCTTTAGATACATATGTAGCTGAGGATTGGCCTGGCATCAATGGCAGGGGAGGCCCTTTGTCCTGTATAGGCTTGATGCCCCAGCATAGGGGAATGCTAGAGCAGTGAGGTAGGAGTGGGTGGGTGGGTGGGTGGGGGAGCACCCTCTTAGAGGCAAAGGGGAGTGGAGATGAGATGGGGCATTTGTGGATGGGGGACTAGAAAAGGGGAAAACCTTTGAAATGTAAATAAATAAAATAACCAAAAAATAGTTACTATACAAAAGTCAGTAAAAGACACTGTATTAGTAAATGAAGTAGAAAAAAATTGAGCAGGACACGTGATATCAACTTCTGCCCCTCTACACATCCACAGATATAATACTTAAAAGACACACACACACACACACACACACACACACACACACACACACACGAACACATATGTTAAAACTACTTTGAAGATAGATGGACATTATCAGGACATCAAATGACACATACTAGTGTGGATCTCAAAAATGAAGAATGATTATTCATTGTTGATAGCAATGTAAATTGGCACCACCAGTATGGAAGCCATTGTGGTGAATTTCCAAAAGCAAAAATAGAACTATTATCTGACCAGCTTTGGACACATACCCAAAGAACTCTGCCTCCCACCACAGGGATACTTGCCCATCCATGCTTTTGACTTTTCTTTTTACAATAGCAATCAAATAGAAGGAGCCTAGATGTTCATAACTGATTGACAGATAACAAAAATGTGGTACATACATGTTCACCTATGAAGGAAAATAAATTTCTTAAACTAGTAGGAAAACTGATGGACCATGAAGTAGTGTTTTAAGTGAGGCAACACAAGGTTAGAGTTGCTACTTTTTACAAAAGTACATGTAAGTGTCAATGAATGGATATAAAACCCAGAGTCTAGGGAAGGAAAGAGGTTTTAAGGCATGTGTGTGTGTGTGTGTGTGTGTGTGTGTGTGTGTGTGTGTGTAATAAAATATACATGTAAAAAGAAAACTGATGGGGGATAACAGGAAGGTTGAATCTAAGGAAGAAAAGAGGCAAGAAAATGGGGCAGAGGTAGAAGAGTATCAACTGAACAGGGGATGAATGAAAAAGCCAGGAGAAAGGTTGTTAATGGGTGAGCTAATCGTAAAATAAAATAAAGTGTTGGAGAATTTAAACATATATGCCCTATGTGTATAGCAATGCTGCTCCTAAAGCTATGGGTTACTAAGCAAAGAGTGAAGTATCAGGTGTGAACTATCTCCTACTAGTCAATATTTAAGGAAGTCTCTGAGGTCTCCAAACATATAGGCATTTACCATACCTATTGGTTGCTCACTAGAATTCGATGATGAGATCTGCACACATGGATGAAGAGACAATGAGAAAATGCTAGATGTCATCACCCTAATGCCTAGCTCATAAAGTGAATGATGGTACTACTGAGGGAGAATTGTCATCCAGAGTCATATTCATTTGTGGGGTCTGTGTTCTCTATTAACTAGCTACTCAAGAAATACCCACGTGATACAATAGAGTCAAATCCATAAATCACAGATGACCTGTGATTAGATTTGAGGCCTATTTTTTTCTTGTTTATAATTTTTAAAAATTTTTTATTATTACGTATTTTCCTCAATTACATTTAGAATGCTATCCCAAAAGTCCCCCATATGCCCCCCCACTCCCCTACCCACCCACTCCCCCTTTTTGGCCCTGGTGTTCCCCTGTACTGGGGCATATAAAGTTTGCGTGTCCAATGGGCCTCTCTTTCCAGTGATGGCCGACTAGGCCATCTTTTGATACATATGCAGCTAGAGTCAAGAACTCCGGGGTACTGGTTAGTTCATAATGTTGTTCCACCTATAGGGTTGAAGTTCCCTTTAGCTCCTTGGGTACTTTCTCTAGCTCCTCCATTGGGAGCCCTGTGATCCATCCATTAGCTGACTGTGAGCATCCACTTCTGTGTTTGCTAGGCCCCGGCATAGTCTCACAAGAGACAGCTACATCTGGGTCCTTTCAGTAAAATCTTGCTAGTGTATGCAATGGTGTCATCATTTGGAGGCTGATTATGGGATAGATCCATGCATGAAATGCAGTGCTCAGGCACAAATGGAATTTCTGTATCAGCTCTTTTCAAAGCTCAATCACAGAAGGCATGGAGCAAGGAATGTAGGGTCTGGAGAAAGGAGCCACGTGCAGGAGGCACTTTTACAGTTGTTATATTTGGCTGCCAACATTCTGTCATGATGGGAGAGGTGGGTGGTTGAGGCCCCTCCATCAGGACTGACAGCCATATAATGATATCTCATGGAGCTAAAGAAGCCCGATTCCTCTTTGCATATCTGTAAGTAGATAAATGTCTCTGGAAGAAAGGGTAGGGAGATAAATTTTCTTCAGTAGTGTAGCCACAGCTAAGGATTTCTTGGTCCCAGAACCCATAAGCCGTTGAAACTCACTGGTCATCAAAACCGAAGGGTGAACAGTTCAGAGGTTTAGTCCAGGAAATCATGACAGGAACCATGGCAGCATTCAGGCAGACATGATGTTGGAGCAGTAGCTGAGAGTTTTAACATCTGGATCGTCAGGCATTAGGAAGAGACAGAGAGCCACTGAATCTGGCTTCAGCTTCTGAAACCCTTTAGCCACCCCCAGTGGGACACTTCCTCCAGCCATGTCACACCTACTTCAACAAGGCCATGCCTTCAATAATGCCACTCCTTATAGCCTATGGGAGACATTTTCATTCAAACCATCATATGCCAATAAAAAGCTCCCATAACACAGATTTATAAGTTATAACAAGGGTGTTAGTTTAAAAGACTAACAAACATCAAGTTAATTGAGTACAGACTGAAACTAGGGAGGAAATGAATATCAGGTTTGGGGGAAGTGATACAGCATTGATAAAGCTGTCATTCATGACAAAGGACATATCAAATACCCTTAAGATTGTATTTCTAAGTGCAAGCTTCAAAGACAAATACTTTTGTCAATAATAAAGTATATTACACACAAAATATGAACTCCCCTAGAATTTAGCTGCATTGTTGGATAACTTTAAATGTAGACTCCATGCATTTTAAGATTCAGAAATGTAAAAAATATGAACTCTACAACAGTGACCTAATTTAGACACCATTAATCACATAGGTCCACTAAGATTAAGCCCTTTGACAACAGTGAAGATAGAAAAATCACCTTTCCATTTAAAGCCTATGCCTCTGCTGTAGCTGTCATTAAATTGAGAGATGATAGAGGAAAGATATGAAAGGGAGGAGAAGGAGGAAAAGGAGCAGGAAAAGGAGGAAAAAGAAGGGGGAGAAGGAAGGAGTGGAAGGGGAAGAGGAAGAGGTGATGGCAGGTGGGATGAAGAAAACAATGGCATGAAGCAGATAGAAAGATTAGCATCTTGGGCACAATCAGTGACAATAAGAGATAACAGAAACATGTATAACATATACTCAGGAAGTTTTTGAAATAAATATGTTAGCAAAGAAGTCAAGAATCCATATTTTACAAAACAAAATAAAGCCAACCCCAAAGTGCTATATGGTAAAGAAAAACGTACTTAGCTCATTGGCACTGCATTTGCTTATCACAGTCAGGTCCTGGTCTCTTCCCACAACACCTGGTGAGCCAGTGAGGTGCAAGTCATGACAGAATCTAATCAAGGAGAGACGATTCCTAGGACTAGGTGTCTGACATTTTGTCTAGATTTTCAGACAGAAATTCATAATCCCTTTTATGTATTGGTAACCTGTGGCCTCCAGATCCTCACATCTGCATGGAGTGTTCTCTGTGGTCTTCCAGCTGCTGCCCCATGGTTGTGTATCTGTCTGGATGTGATAGGGTGATTTGTGCAGAGGGAACTGTCTGTGGTCCTGGTGGAGCTCATGACTCAGACTGTCTACACAGCAGGGGACAAAGTGATCTGAGAGGATTTTGCAATGTCACCTTTAGGGCAAGGGTAAATGTGTTCTGTAAGAAGAACATAACTTGCAGCTAGATGGGACGATTATGATGGAGCATTTTTGACTATTTCTTTTGTCTTAAAATCTAGCTGGACCACATTTTACCACCACCTCTCAGCGGAGTCTGCCTTTTCCGACAGGTTCTGAGTAAGGTGACATGGTGTATACATCATTCTAAGACTTGTAAAACACTGTGGCTGATTCTCCTCTGTTGCTTCAGCCTTAAGGCTTGATACCTAGTATGGGACAAAAGCCATCAAAACTTACGTATTACAGAACATTGACTTAAAGTTCATTGAAAAATTGTACTTCACTAGTAATGCTTTCGCATCTAAGATGCTTATGTCTACCCAATAAAAAAACAAAAAAAGTAAAAACAAAACAAAACAAAAAAACCTGAAAAACTTGAAAAACAAGTCTTTAAACGTTTTGTTTTTCTCTTGTTTTTTTGTTTGTTTGTTTGTTTTGTTGTTTGTTTGTTTGTTTGTTTGTTTGTTTTTTGGGACAGGGTTTCTCTGTATAGTCCTGGATATCCTGGAACTCACTTTGTAGACCAGACTGGTCTCAAACTCAGAAATCTGTCTGCCTCTTTCCCCTGAGTGCTCGGATTAAAGGTGTGTGCCACCATGCCTGGCAAAACAAGTCTTTAAATAATTTGGTAGAGTATCACACACCCTAACAGCATCGTGAAAGTTCAAAAAGTGCATCAATATAGTATGTTTAATATTTGAATATTAAGGATGCCTGTCCAATTCGTTCGATTTTTAGAAAACTTTCCAGAATATGGCATCTTTTTCACCAGATTTCTATTAGTATATTAAAGATTGGTTTTCTGTGAGAATTTTTTACACAGTGATTCTGGAATCTTGGATTCTTGGCTGTGGCAAATATTGTGAAGTTCGGGAGTTTATAGTTTCTCTAATGCAATTTTCTCCAGCCAGTTTCCTAATATAAATTGATGTAGCCTAATCTCCGGTTTCTTCTGGAACCCAGTCTTTCGCTGTGCTCTTGTTCCTGACAGTTTTACATTCTCTTCTATTGGAATGATGATGGACTTAGGCCATTTCCTTAGTCTTCTGTATAAATCCTTTCTTTGCGGGGATGTCATTTAAAGAGGGCAGGGCAGATTTCCTATAATAACCTTTTATTCCTTCTTCTTAGATCTTGGTTTCACTTGCCTGTGCCATATCTTTAGCTTTTTATCTCCATTTCTTTATTTGGGAAGAAATGAAGCTCAGAAGAGTTCCATAGCCCAACCAACAACATATGTATATATTTTTAACAAACTAGAACTTATCAATATATCGAAGGGTCAGACTATCACTTTGTGACCACTCAACATCACTCCATGACTACAGAGTCATACTTTTTGAATGTGTTGAAGTCCTCACTTTTTCTAAAGTACATTGTCTGTAAGATGAAATGTAAAATACAAATCACCATCATGGTGTGGCTATGTGGCAGCTTCTGCTCTGGGTGCTTTCAAATTGAGAGTTATATACTTCTCACAAGAGCTCCAGGGGTAGTTGCTACCATCACTTGTGGTATAAATATAAAAAAATCATAGGACAGTGAGGATAAACAAAGGTTTTGGGAACAATACAGAATCAGGAAGTGGCCATAGCTCAATGCAAGCTGTCCCTCTGTCTCTCACAATTCTGCCCTGTTCTTCTGGTTGAAATTATTTGCATAGACTTAATTTTTCAGTAAGATGAAGGCTTCTGGGTAGGATCACTGATTTTTAGGAAATGTTCCAAAAACATTCAAGAGAGGGGAAAAAAATCTCCAGCATCTCCACATTGAGAATTTAGTGTCTAGAGTACTGCTTGAATCTACAGAGAGAAAATTTATGTCTGAGCCTTCAGTGTGGGGAGTGTAGACTGCAGGAATTATTTCAGGTAACTTAGACAAATCAGTCTTGGTTTGAACATCAAAAGCAAGCAGATTAGTATACCTATCAGGACCAACACTCACCACTGCAGTTTATTGATTTTGTGGTCTGTCTTCATCAGCAAGCAGAGGGAAAAAAAGAAAAGAAAATATAGCAGTGTAACAGCCTCTCACCGGACACAAGGTCATTTGTTCGTCTGTCGGTTTTGGTCCTTGTGCCGTGGTCTTCTGCTTCTGTGTCAGAAGTAGGTGAGGTTGCTTCCTGATGCTGTGCTACATAATCATTTTCTCTTTTATCCCAAGTCTAATAACTGGAAGTGACCTTTGACAGCCACAGACTATTGTCAGGATTCTCTTTTTATCTTTGCCAACATCTTTCTAATTTCTCCTCAGCTGTGTCTTTGTACTGCTCTGATAGCATTGTATTTCAGGTAGGTCATTTAGGTTGCTGAAAACATTTGTGAAAATCAAGGAACTGATAATAGAACCATAGGTAACTGATAGTATTCAAGAAATTCTTGTGTTTGCATGGGTATACCTGATTTTATAGAGATGTTTTTAATTCTACTTTAATTTAATTCAGATCAGAAATTGCCCAAAGTTTTGGCATGGTTATTCTTTTTGTACATTATTACTAACCATATCATTAACAATATTATTGTCTTTGTCAGTGAATCACAGATCTAAGACTTATTGGCCTCCATGATCAAGAATCAAGTCACCAATCTCTGTCCTTTTCAATAAACTGGACTTTTAAATTAGAAGCCATGCCCTTTTCCCACAACCCATGCACTGCAGAGAGGCAGCTTGTAACTTTATTCTGATTATAAATGAACAGATTTGTGGGAAGCAATGCTGTGCTGTGAGATCTTTAAATCAATGTGGAAGAACAACAGTCAGAGTAGTTCAAGTGTTCTACCTAGGTGGGTTTAAATTTATCTCTGAGTGGGAATGTGGTCTTAGACAACCCTGACAGGAGATGGAGATTTGTAAAAAAAAATATCATTTAGGGAGCAGGCCAATATCTTTAAACAAATGCCTTTCAAAAACATGTGTTGTGGGCCTATGAACTAGAGAATGACTTTGTATATGTATAAATACGTGCTCCTAGGTTACATTTATGTCTTAACCAGGTAAAAGCTAGAAACTAATTCTTACTTTCATCCAACCTTACTTACTCTGTGATATATTTCTTCTTCTATCCATGTTGTACACTAATAATAAGACATTTTCATTAATCTTTTAGTGTATCCTGTATCCCTATGTAGAAACTAGTATAATCAAATTTAATATAATAAAGTAGTATAATGAAAGTATCTATATTAATGCCCTGGTGTGAATGGCCTAGTACTTAAAGAACTGAGAGAGTAATGAAAGACAGTCAAGGCAGAGATCCAAGTCAAGTCTTAGAGAACTGGGAGGCAATATTACTGTATTGAATATAGAAAGAAGTTAGGGAGAGAAGAGGAATGGATCTCCATGGCTATGTTGGTTGGTAATGTTCAAATATTAAAATGTTATGGAATCAACAATGCCAGCACATCTAAGAAATTTATTAAGGAAGAGACAAAAATAAGTATTTTAATAGCTCTTATTCAAATGTCTAGAGTCTAAAAATTGTAGTGTAATTGAAAATGCAAATGGATTGTTACTTGAATTTTTAATGTAATGTTTTAACATGCAGAAACAAAGGCCTGGAAGCCAAATCCTTAAATTATATTAAAGACAAAATCTTCACAGACCTGGCTATGGATTCTACAAAACTTTTATTTACGGGAATATTTAAAAGTCTAAAAATAATGAGTGATCTGTTTCTATTTTCAAATTTTGAAGCTCATTTTGTCAGTGGTATAGGGTGCAATTTACAGCTAAGTGGATGATTCATCATAGTCTGTGGTAATAAGAGGGTAGGTGATAGTCTGTCACATAACAGTGTTCAGGAGTTTGAGGTGAAGTAGAAAAGTAAGGCTCCCTGTCATGGCATTATAGAAACCAGGAGGATATCAGTGGGCCTAACTTTGATTTTTCCTCTCATTTCTCATTCTGCCCCTGCACAAGAGTTTGCTCAAATCCATTCAGATTGAATGGGTCACCAGTATCCACTTATCCCTGGGAGGGGGGTTGATTCCCTTCTAGCATACCATCATATTTAGACAAACCACCAATGTCCTCCACCTGTGGAAAAGAGAAGTCATCTCCTTCTTAGAACACAACATTTCCTTCCTACAGTCCCTGGATGTTCCCTCTGTTCCAAACTCTAGCTCCCTCATGATCTAGTGTGGCATCCAAAATGTTTCCTGACTGTATATTTTTAGTAAACTTCTGATAAGTGTGTCTGTCCTGCATTAGGTATTACAAGTTCAGTCATTTCATAAAACTCTGGGTAGAAATCCCCTTTCCACCCAGAGAATGAATAGTAGGGTACAAAATAAGCAAGAAGTAAAAAGAGAATTTAAATCCATGCTGTCAAATAGGATAGCTTCTGGTGACATAGCTCCTGTTCATCTAAATTGTGTTGTCAAAGCTTTAAAGGTTATAGGGATCAAATGCCAACTAGGTTTTGAAGACCCAAGATAAACACAAAAATATAAACATCTCAATATTTTTAATTGTTTGTCTGCTGATTTATCTTGGATGTATTATATATTTGTCATGGGACAATACAGAAAATAATGTTTGATATTTATAAATATATAATATAAATGTATATAATAAAGTGTTTTCATCTACAGAACAAAAGCTTTCATTAGATGGTTGAAGTTGAGATTTGTAGAGACTCAAAGACATTTTCTTGTACTTTTTTATATACAGATTGAAAGAATTAATTCTTTATTATACATGCCTTCGTAGAATATATTCTCACATCTACCACCATTAAACCTCTCATTTGTTGAAAAAACCAGCGGTCTCCATCTGACATTTTTGGCAATGTATCCACTGGGCTAGAAAAGAATTACAGGGATAGACAGAAAGAACAGAACTAGTCACTGAATAAATACAAAGTTGGGAGGAGGAGAGGAGGTCTGAGCGAAGGAGGCGCTACCTCACTCTGGATGCTGATCACCAGAGCAGAGCAGTGAGCAGCCCAGACTCCTCTTTGGGATAATGATTAGGAAGATCATTTCTCATTGGACCAAATACAATTACATGTTTTATTAAACACATTTTATTATTAACAGGAGTAGAAAACACACATTCCTGTTTGATGGAAGAGAAGAGAGCCATGATTAGTTATACATTATTTTTTATGACTAATATATTTAAGCACAACTATTTCAGCCATTGTGCTGTTATGCAAACATCCTTTCAGTAATAGGTTATAATAACCTCATGGGTAATTTTTTATTGTCTTTATTGTACAGAAAAAAACAAATAAGACTGTGGCTCAGGGAAGTTCCACAAATTATCTAAGGCCACAAGGCTACTGAGAGGCAGAACTGGGATGAGGGTTCCGACTTTGAAAACCCATTCCCGGGTTTACATTTGATGCTTGGCATCCAGGGATTGTGTATGCAATCATGAAGACAAGGGAGTTATCAACCCGCACTTAAAGGCCAGCTTTCATACAAACAGTATCACTCCAGTGGCTGTACCAGCAGCAGGGTTTATTTGGAGGAAGAGATGGTCATGGTCCCTTATGCTTGGGCAACAACAGCTTTTTTAACAGTTCATTTCAGTCAATACAGGGTTTTCTCTCTGCCTATCTGGGGTATCTCACTGGTTTACAAAGAAAATTACTGATGTGATCAAAAGGTCTTTAGGTTTCTCAGACACAACACATTTTTATATATTTGCACATTTTTGAAGTGTATGTACAGTTTTCTGCCAGGATTGCATTTCTAAAGTTGATTATGAAAAAAATATCAATATGAATAGACTACTAGGCTAGACAGTCTGCTTTATGAAGTCAGCTGGCCCATGTTATTTTTGAGTCCCTCCCCCTTTCTCAAACAAAAAGCATTTTCTGTCACCATCAGAAATAGAAGGCTTTAGTATTGGTTCTATATAAATACCTTGTTTCCTGTAATTTAAAAGAGATCAATCAGTAAGTCCAGAATATAGGTTACTTTGTATTACAGTAAAGCAGTAATACTTAAAAAGCAGAGCAAGATTAAATGTAAGAAGGGTTTGTTAAAATTTAGATATAGAGAAACTATTAGACCTCTGTGTGTGGCAGGGGAGAGCATTTTGGTGTGTGTGTGTGTGTGTGTGTGTGTGTGTGTGTGTGTGTGTGTGTGTGTGAAACTAGTACTGCTGTTCTGCATGTTTTTTAAAATTATGTTTGGTTATTGTTAAATAGAATCTAAATTTATTTTAGATGAATTTTCATAGTATAACTTTTATAATTTAGTATCAGAAACAATTAAATTATATTTTTACCATTAACAAAGTGAAAGTAGTTGACAGGTATATTTGTAAGTCCTGCAAGGCTCCAAAAGTCTGGAAAAGAATGAAACAACCATGCCAGTGTGCTAAAGGATATTTTAAAAAAATTCTAATATTTAATGTGTATCGCTTAAAACTGAGGATGTAATTTAAAATTCTAAAGAATTACACTATTAGGTTCTGAGACAACATTCCTGAAGTGGGAAGAAATCTTTAAAAAGGAAAATATTAAAGGTGAGTTTTCCCAATTACTACAGTGCAGAATCTCAGAGTCTAGATTCCTTCAAACTTTTAGATAAAATCTTGTTAATAATTAAATATAGTTGCTCATTTTATTATAAAAGATAGTAAGAAAATATGTGTAATGATTCGAATAACCAGGAAAAAAAAGAGAATAGTTAAGTTGGGTTGACAGTTTGCTTTCAGATATTGTTAGGTAGGTCACTGATATGGAGACATTATTAAAATGTGAAAATGCAGAAAATTCATGTCATTACTAAATTAGGTGATGCATTGGATGTTCTTGCGTTATATCGATATTATTTGATATGAAAATATCCTCACTCTATAACTATCACTGTAATCTCCTATAAAGGAAAGATGATTATTTCCTTAGGTTAATAAAGTAATTAGAAGTAGACATAGCAGTGCCCACTGTGAGCCCAGTGCAGCAGAGGGGAGGGCAGGAGGATTGCACACTTGAAGGCAGGCTGCGCTAGTTATATAACAGAACTAGGAGGGGAATGGTGAATAAATAGTAGTGGTCTAAATAAATCATCATGGTTATTTTTCACCATTTTAATAAAATGTATAGCACTTTTATGTAAGTAAAAAGGGTGAGACGTTAAGCCCCACAGCTAAAAACGAAACTGGAAAATATTGTGATTTATACCAATAAAGAAGAAAAGGAATCTCACATGTTTCTGATAAAGGTCGACAGAAATGCTAAGTAAAAATAGAAAATAAGCAGAAACAGTAGTGAAATATAGATGATAAGTTGATTTTCAATGTGTAAAGAGACACCAATGCTATTTTAGAATAGCCATATTGAATTTGTTTGACTAATTCATCTCTCTCTCTCTCTCTCTCTCTCTCTCTCTCTCTCTCTCTCACACACACACACACACACACACACACAAGACTACATGTGTCTTTTGAATTAAAGAGAGAATAAATGATGTTATTATTTACAGCCTCTAGAAAAATTACTCAGGAGGAGGGAGATATGTGGGTAATGTTCCCAAAGTCACCTTGGTTGACTGTTATAGTAAATTTACCTTCATGTATCACTCAAAAGATAAATTAAGCTTTTCTAGATCATTGTTGACAAAGAGGATAAAATTCCAGTTAATGTGGCTTACATAGACTTCAAATACTATAGGAACTTGTAACTCAAAACAAAATAAAACATCTTTTAAAATTAATTTCTGAGTTTTATGTCTATGAAATTGAGTTCAAGTAAGAGAATTAGTGATGCTCAAATTGGTAAGTTTGCAGTATAATGTAAGTTTTAAATGGTTTTAAACACAGACAGTAAAACTTTGTCATAGTAGATGTAGTGGCATATATAAAATATCATGCTTGCAAATAGATGGACATATGTCTTACAGAGAAGGCTCAATGCCTGTTTAGATCTGCAAATACATCTAGATGTTTACATTTCTAGTCAATAAAGTTTTTTCTTCTCCCTATTTGGAATAGTGAACAAAATATGTATAAATGCTCAATCACTGCCAAGGTAGGAGAATCTAGACTGAAAATGTAGCAAGACCATGAGCCCACTAAAGATGGCCCTCACTTTCTAGGGTACTACAGTTCAGAATCACAATTTCCCAATTTCCTGGGGCTCTCCAGAGACCATGTTGGAGTTTTCTGAGGATGGCATGCCATAGCGATGAAGTGGGATGCTGGACCAATGGATAAATGGTGCTTAGAAACATTAGCCCTTCATTCAGACGCTGGGTTAAACCTGAATTCATTTTTAGACTCTTATCTTTTCCTCATAGTTTAAGTTGGTAATTTGCATACAGTCAGAGCATTAGTGAAGTGGTGACCTGAAATCTGGATGACAGAGGAAGTGAGCTGTATGGTGATCCCCAGACTAGACACAAGATATTGCCGCAAACCCCATATTTTATTTCCAAAAGCCTTAAGTAAAGAATAATGCTAATAATTGCCAATGCGTGCATATATGTTTTCATTTGACAGAAAACATCGATAGGAATTTATTCACAGTCCTCTCCTGATAATCACACGCGTATGAAAAGGATAGAGTTGCTTGGTTTGCCTTTTCTACTTAATGGTGACTCGGTGCCATGTTCTCCTCACGAGTGCTACCTCACTTTCTGCAGCTCCTGTCTCAGCCACGAGGGCAGAGGCTGCCCCAGCCTGTGCAGCAGCTTCGAGAGTTCCACGTTGTGGTCGCGGTAGTAGCTGGAGAGGAAAGTTCTGGACTGGAAACAAGAAGGAAGACTTAAAAGACACTCGGTGCATCAACTGTCAATACTACAGACAGAGTCTATCACAATATGTATCGACAAAACAGTTTACCTTTTTTTCCCTAATTTTTTTTTACATTTTGATACATTCTGTAATAAATCATAAATGTAAAATACAAGAGGTACAGTAGAGTACCTGGGAGAGTTAACTAACAATTACGGCACTTACACATTTTGAGATTTACAGAGAGAAAATTACAGTGTAATACGAGAGAATGAGGAGGTATTGATACACAACCAAATATAACAGGGGTGAGTGAGATAAAATATGTACAAATTCCCTTTTAAAATTACACCCTTTACTAAAATTTTTAAAACCATAACTGCCTGTAAAGAATGCAATTAATTATTATAATCATGACTGGCCACAGTACATATTTTAAAATTTTATTCAGGAAATTTCTCTTCATAAAGCAGCATATAAAATATCTATGAAAAATAGGCTTACTTATAATTTTTTAGATGCCTCATGAATCTAAAGAGTTTGGTCTCTTTTTTATATAACCATGAACGATTTTACGTTTTAACATTTTTCTTAGCTTTTTCAAGGCGTATTGTTATTTGTATACATGTATGTGTGTCTCTGTGTATTCAGGTACTCAGGTACCTGTAGAGGCTAGAAGAGGACATTAGATATGATGGAGGTGTGCTGGAGTTAGAGCAAGTACTCATAACCAATGAGCTATCATTCCAGACGCCAGATAAATATTTGAGTATATGTATGCAAAAATATGTTTATATGCAAATACATAAAATATGCATGCATGCATGAGCTATCATTCCAGATGCCGGATAAATATTTGAATATATGTATGTGAAAATCTGTATATACATATATGCAAATATATAAAATATGCATGCATGCATACATAGATGTGTGTATATATATATGTGTATAGCATGTGTATATATAGTATAAACATATACTATATACACATATATACACACACATAAAAATTTTGGAAAAAAGAAAATTGTTAACTTGCTTTTCTTTCTGCCATATTCTTTAAACAACAATTCAATAAACAGTTGTTTTGTTTTTACTGTCTACTGTAAAAGTCATCAATATTTAATGTATAAATATTTGTACTAATCAAACATATTTTCTATTGCTTAGAAACTTTACCATCTCTCCCTTAGCTCTTCTCTACATTTTTAACAAAAATGAATTTCTTTCTTCATAAAACTCCCCTAGCAACTTTTGTGTATGCTGTGGAAATGGATTTAGGACAATTACATTTCATCTTGGACCATTCGCCAAGCATTTCATTATGTTTTCTTCCTTAAAGCAGATGGTAAGTACTTCAAATGGGGAATAAGATGTTTACAGTAGAGGGAATGTTACATTGATGTTTTGGGCAGATTAAAGTGATTTCCGAAACCCTTTAGAAATTACTGAGTTCAAAAGTATTTCAAGGACTTTCTGGCACTTATATCACCATAGCAACCCATGAACAATGCTTCCTGCCCTTGCCCTCCTTGCCTTAGGAGAAATGCTCATACTATCTGGCTAGTTTGCCAGCATAATTTCTGTACAAGGCATCTTTCTACATATTACAATTTTTATTAATTGTTTTTCTTTTTGTACTTTATTATTATTTTATGATTCTTATTATAATTCATTGACCCTAACTTAGTTCTTCACTGGACAATGTATTCATAGGTGTCTTATCTTTGAATCTTCTGTATTGGTTAGCTCAGTTCCAGTTATGTTATTGGTATTGAATGTGTGTGTGCTGGTTAGTTTTTGTCAACTTGACATAAACTAGAGACATCTAAGAAGAGGGAACCTTAACTGAGGACTTGACTCCATCAGTCAGCTTGTGGCCATGTCTGGGGTGGGGGGGGGGCATTTTCTGGACTCTTAATTAATGTAGGAGGGCTCCACCCAACCCTAGGCCTGTGAGGCTGTTTAAGAGTGGTAACTGAGGAAGCCAGGGGACGAAAGCCAATAAACACCATTGCTCCATGGTCTCTGCTTCAACTCCTGCCTCCAGACTCCTACCTTAGCTTCCTTCAATGTTGAGTCGTGACCTGTGACCTGGTAACAGTAAGCTAAAGTAAACCCTTTCCTCCCCAAAGTTGCTTTTTTAAAAATGCTGCTTATCACAGCAACAGAAAGCAAACTAGAGCAGTATGCAGTTAATTCATGTTAGTAATACTTAATTCTTTATACCAATATTTACTAAAAATGTATTTTAAGTGCTTTCCAATGTGTAATAGAGAAACTTCTCCCTATATAAAATTCAAGTGATGTATTATATCATTGATTTCTTTCCTCTAATATCTAAGTATATAAAACTCTTGATCGAAATAAAGTATCAGAAGAAAGAATCAGATTTCTTCCTAATTTTCAGATGGCAACTTGTTCTTGCAAGAGTTATCAAGGCATGTGAACACTACCTCTGAATCCATGGGCGGGTATTTTCGGCCTTTGCTTTTCCCAAGGCATTTGGTTTTTCCTCCTTCTAGTAGCTGACACCAAAAGCCTTTCTGGGGATCAAACCTAAAATACATAAACATGTAAAAATTTCTAAAATATTCAGTAATGAGCCTTAGCAATGGATACAGGAGATTCCCTCTGGTATACCTGTTGCTCTTTCTTAAGTCATTTCTACAGTGGTTCAGTTGATTTTAGAAATGATAATAGACATTAAAATGCTATGTTTTACTATGCATTTTCAAATAGTTTTGTTCTAGAGGAAAGGCACATACATACACCTTCAGTACAATTTTATGCTGAATTTTTGTGTGCGTATTTTAGTTATGTGTCTATAAAAAAAAACAAATGACTAAACAAAACTATAGTCTGCATATAAAGGGCCTTTGGATATTTTGTTTACCTATGGCTGTGATTTTTACATCAAAATACACTGAAAGAGTTCTAAGAAAACATTTAATGTGTTACCTTAAAGGAACTGAATTGTATATAGGCATACTTTTAAGGGAGTGTGGCCCCTCAGAGTCAGAACAGGGCATGCGAAGACACAAAATTTTCACTATACAGGAGACATTTTACCCCAGAGGAGGGAGTAGGGATGAGAGGGTCGTGCTTATGGATCAGGCAGAGGCAGAGGCAGAGGCAGAGGCAGAGGCAGAGGCAGAGGCAGAGGCAGAGGCAGAAGCATCAGCAGCAGATGATTTTTGCAGTAGAGGGTTTATTTTTTTAAAGGAATCAAAGCAGGGAGTCTGTGTTCCAAAGAGTTGGTAAGTCCTGATTGGACATGTTAGCTAAATATTGAATTTTGATTGTTCTGCCTTGGTGTTTGGTCTCAGGAGTGAGTCGGTGAGCAAACAAGGGAATAGACCTTGGGGACTAGCTTCAGGAATGGAATCCATTGATTTTTAGCAAGGAAGAGAGAAAAGGGTAGAGGCCAAATCTGTCAGCATCATATCTGTCCTGCTGAAGCTTGATAGAGAGCCCTTTCATGCTATTCTAAACACAAGTATAAGTAAGCTTTCTAATTTGGAAAAAGTCTATGTTTTATTTTATACTTTAATTTGTTTTACAACTTTCAAAAGGTAAATAGAAATGTAACAGGATGGTTTTAATCTATTTTATGGCATTTCATTTAATTGTTTAAATACATTTGGAGGATTTTTACAATTAAAAAAATTAAAATATTCAACATCACATTTTGTTTAGGAAGAATAAACTCCTCCTACTTAAATATGGTTTTATTTAACTTGATATCTTTTTATATTTTATTAAAATGGAAATATATAACTCATAGTGTTTTCAGATGACATGAGCCATAGGCACTACAGCTGGAGAGTAAAATGTAGCTCTCTCCTTGCCTGCTGTTGAAGGCAGATAGTCCTGTTGGGTGATTCTCATAGCTATACCTCTGTACTCATAGAGTTTTCAGTTTCTGTCACATGCTATATAGCCCCGAACTGTTTCACCTTCAGACTGAGGAGAAACCACACTCAACTATGTTTAGATTTGACACCTTGCTGTAATAATACTGAGAAATATCTCCAAGTACTTATTTTAAGTAAAATCAAGTATATTTTCTTGGAGTAGAACCCTGCACTAACAGCAAGCTGCTCAAAAACTCATTCATTAGAAATAATCGTTAAAAGAGAATGCCAAGTTTATGAAGGAATACATTCAAGTCTTTAAAACTCATCCTCTGCCCAGGCAGAACATCTGTGTCAAACATTGGCCTGTTTCTGCTTCCACTTCTTTGCACTTGTAAAATTCAAACATTAAACAACCATTTCCTTAAGAATGCAATGCTGTGATCATTGAAGTCATTTCCTATAATGACAAAATAAAATAAAATAAAATAAAATAAAATAAAATAAAATAAAATAAAATAGAATCTGGATTTCCCATCTTGACCTTTCACACATGGCTCCATGGACTTCATCATCTTCAGCACTTCCTAATGGAAATGCTATATACAGCAGAGTGGGAAATACAAAATTACTGCCATATGGAGATGGAGTTCCACACTGTGATTGACATTGTACTAACACACAGAGCTTGTTCTGAGGGTAAAAGTACTGAGAGTCCACCTCTCAGAGCACGGACACTAGTGTCGTTGGTTAGTAGTACCATCAAGGCTCAGAGGATGCAATGGGTTTCCATTGTTTTCATTGGTTGAAACAAGATCGTTTCAAAAAATAGAAGCATAAAATACACAATTCTGCTGTTGCTTAGTTTAATTTTTCAGGCCACTTTCTTCTTTGATGGGAAAATTAGCTTAATTCAAATTAGGCAAAATGAACAAGGTCACATTCAGAAATATGTCCCTGGTTTTCTCAGCAAAGGGATGGCCTTCTGTTAACCAGAGGTTCTTTCTGGTTCTTTATCTATGGGTCAGTTGAACATCAAGACTTCAGCAATCCCAGAGAAGAAACCAATGTCACCAACATGTCTGGAGTCTCTCCAGTGTGCTGCTCATCTTCTGCATGTGGGGAACACATCAACTCAGAAGATAGTGGTGTGCCCACTATCGACTCAGCCATTCATCCATCTGGGTAACATTTGGGTTTAAACTTCAGGATGCCCAGTTTATGTTCTCCTTGTCCTATCTTTGTGCTTGCTATGTTGATTCAGCCAAAGTGCAGTGGGTGAATGTGTTACTTCTAATTCCAACCTACCACAGGGAAAAGAAAACTGAACACAAACTACAAGCAGAGACATAATGGTGCACACACACACACACACACACACACACACACACACACACACACACTAGCTCCAATCAGCCCTACTAAGTCAATGAGGCACAAGATGTCCACTGCAATGACCACTCAAAGACTGATCAACCACACACCACTGGCCCAACAATTAGTCTGTTTTTGCAAAAGACAAACAAAGCAAAGGGGAAAGGGAGAGTTCACAGGCAATGTCTGACACATTACTACCTCCTTGCAAAGCATCTTTATACCCATGCTTGTAGCCAGCTGTAGATAAATAGGATTTTGGGAGATCCTTGCTGGCAGACACCGTCCTTATATCTGGGGCCTGGAAAGGAAGCAGTGCTGTAGCTTTGAGCCAATCAGATCCCTAGACACTCACAGAAACTCTAATGCTATTTTATTTCTGCAGTAGCAACTTAGTTACAAGAGAAAAGATGTGTGGCCTAATTGTTTTGGGTAAAGCCAAATATATGGGAATTTCTGTTGAGCACTAACAAGATAGGAAAAATGAAAGGATGAACCAAGTAAGAAGGGGGAAATTTAAATTTATAGCTATGGGACTTGCTGCATGCATAAAACATGGAAAAGGTTTGCATTTTTGTTGCTCAGCAGATGTTTTAGAAAGATGAAGCATAATTGACTGGGATGTAAAGTTAATTAGTTGCAGACTATTTTGTTGCCCCAGGCCCATTCCTATAACTCCATAGTACCTGGAATTTGCCTCTGTGCATATGCTTACGCCTTTATACTAGGAGGAAATTTTTCTTTAGCTTCCTTTCCTGACCTATTGTTAGAGATACCTGATCCTTGCCTCCCCAGCTATCCTCCTACAGGTTACCAATTAAAATCAGATACATCAGTAGTCAAATGGATAAAAGAAGACAGAGCCATTTCCAAGCTGAACTTTTCAATCTGCTTCCTGTGCACCACAGGTCTTCCTCTACTTTTTATTAATTTCCCAAGAGAGGGGGAAAAAAATCATCCTGCCGTGCAAAACAAGATGGGGACGTCCACAGCACAATGGCCCTAAACAGCATTTTCTGCTTCGGGATGAGAATATTTAATGGCATTAAGGCTGACTACAACCCTGGTAACAACACTGAAGTGTCTGGATGCACGCTGACGGCATCTTTCCTCGTTGGATACTCAGGGTATGCTTGTTGACATTTCTTGTTCAGCACAGCAGATGTCGTGAGTCAAAACTGTTCAGACCGAGGAGTGAGTGATCCTGAAACCTGAAGGTCCTTTTCAAAGCATAGGGTTTTTGTTACCCTGAGAATTTCGGGTCCTGTCCCCAAATAGCTAACTTTATAAATTCTAACAGTAGTACCTTCTCTAGGTTATATCAGTTTATTGTTTTGTGATTTTGTTTTAACAGTCATGAAATTGCGAACATAATATACAAAGCCTTTTCAAATAATTGCTAAGTGATACTTAGGACATTCGTTGACTGTCACTTGGATTTCTTTATTTTCCCAAGCATCACCATTATAGCTAAATTTTGTGATCTGAAGGATATGTTAAAGTCCATATATTTTGTACTTGTTTATAAACTCCTTCATAAGTATGATTTTACAGGTTTATTGAGCCATAAGCAAGTATTTGCAGTAAACAGGACAGAAGCATTACTTAGGCTACTGCTGAGAAGGGCAAGATATGCCAGCATCAATAACTATTAATGCCAAACGCATTATTGGAAGCTTTGTCTACTCAATCAACAGGGGCATGCCTGGTGCTGCTGTTGTTTTCATGTGTAGGGAGAGCTTCATTAGGATTGTTTTAGTGGATAAGGAAAAACCCAATCTCATTACTGCTTTTCCTGTCCCTCCATTACCCTCCCTAATTGTCTAATTGCTGAGTCTAATCTGCTGTGAACTTGGAAATTATATAATCAGGCTTGTTAGAATTTCGTCTAAAATTTAATAGGCTTTATATCAGAGCTTAGGGAGGAGTCTTTTATGAGTAAAGTGCATGCCCTTTGAAAGTAGTTTCAGCTGCTCCAAGCACTTTTTTTTTGTTAACTTGCTTACCCGATTTTAAAATTACTTGAATAGGTAGTTGTTTTCCCAGGACAAGGTTAACATATACGCCATTCCACAAGCCCTCTTGTAACATAGCATGTTCCTTTTGCCCGGAGACAGGGTTGCCTCTCCACATCTTGAATTTGGAACTGATTAACGGACCTTTGTGCCCAACAGAATGAAGCAAGCTCTGTGGCTATCAAGTCTATGTCACAGCAGTCATGGTGAGCTTAGACCACAAGGTCCCTCTGCCAGAAACAAGGAGAAGCTACGTGGAGATTCTTCATGCTGCTGAACTCTCAGTCTTTGATTTAGTAATCAAAGATGCGAGTGAAGAAGCGTGCAGATAATTGTCTCCTTGGTCATTTGAGTCACATCCAGCTTCTTGAGTCTTTTCAGTGACTGTCTCACATATCAATGCGTGAAATCAAACAGTCCTCAGTGCATGACTTTCTAACCTTTGATCTATAAAACCTGTACCATAACAAAAGGGCTGGTGTCATACGTTGAAATTTCTAATTTCTAACTTCTTTAGAGGCTCAGTTGTATCATGTAATGTTTTGCTGGAAACTGTCTTACGAGAGGATGTTTTTGCTCAAGCAGACATGTGGGAGAATATTTTGCTAAGAACAGGCACATAATGTGTTTCTGGAGGCAGCCTAGATAAATAACATGTGATATTTTACTAGAGTGAATGTTTGAGAAAACATATGATGTTTAGAAAGGATAACCACAGTGGACAGTAGATGATGCTGGATGGTATTGGTACGCCTTGCCATTCTTGGCTGGTCATCTTTGGGCTTTGCTGACACTGGCCTTCACTTATGATGCTGGGTGATATTAATATGCTTCCTGCTCTTTGTTGGTCATTGCTTGTCATGACTTCATAAAGAGAAACACACCAAAACACCTCTAGTGATGTTCTGCTGCTGGTAGTTTCTTGAGGCTTCTTGCCACTTCTGCGGATTTGGGCTGATTGGCAGAGTCATAGGGTTTCTTCTAAACACACCTACTGTTGCTGATTCGTGAGTGGTGTTTGCAAGTGGATCCAGCTGCCTCTGCCAATTCACACAAACTGAACTGCTGACATCCTGACAACGCACATTAGATTTGCTCTGCAGAACTATTTCTAAGCAGGTCCACATCCTCCTTTTGTTCTATTTGTAATTCCTTTCTACTACCTCTGGTGGGTAATGGGCTAGAAACAAGGTTAAAGTACTTAAGAACCCTTCTTAAAAATAAGTTTAAGGAAACCTAAGCCTAAAATATGCCATCAGGTGATGTTTGGTGACTCAGCAATCGATTCCCATGCTGCGTGATTCTATTTGGCTATAAAATAAATAAATACAGACTAAAATCTTATCATGTAATGGCTAAAACTTTTCATCTTGGAAGCAAACTTCTTAAGACATAGGATGGGGAATAAAAACGAGGAGAAAGAACAGGATATTTTAAGGCAGGATTTTTGGGAGGAAGTGAGAAGAAGGTGCTCTAATAAAGTGGTTCTCAATTTTTCGAGTACTGTGACCTTGTAATACAGTTCCTCAGGGTGTGGTGATTCCCAATCACCACCTCAAAGTATGTTTGTTACTAGTTCATCTATGTGATACTGCTGCTATTATGAACATAATGTAAATATTTGTATTTTCTTTTGGTCTTAGGCAACCCCTGGGAAAGGGTCATTAGACTGCAAAAGGGACAGCAACCTACAGGTTGTTAGAACCACTGTGCAAAGGGGAGGCAAACATTCCATTCTTCAGGTAAACCCTCAAGACATAAAATGAACACTCAAAATAGCTCCTGGAAGTCCTTAAAACTACTGACCAGATCCACTACATCTTCCTCCACCATAAAGTATATAAACAATAAAACTTCTGAGAGTCACTCTCCAAGAAGCTTTGGTGCTTGAAAACTCAGAGCAAGCAGCCTGGCAGAAGCAGAGATCAGTCAAGCAACCTAGAGGAACCAGAAACCAGAGAAGCAACTTGGAACAAACAGGCACCAGTCAAACTGCCATGAAAAAACAAAGCCCAGCTGAGATGCCTGGAAAGACACTCCAATTGACTGAGGCACCAGTAAGGAGCATCCTTCCAACTGTACTGCTTCCCACAGGCTTGGCAGTGTGCTCCCGGTTCCCATCTCTTGTCACCTGTTCTGGGACACACTTGTAGTGATAACGGTTGTCTTACAGTCATTTCTGCTCCACTGTTAACCCCAATAAACCCCATTGATTCACCAAAATGGACTTTAGTGCTATCTGTAATTTTGTCTGTTGTCAGTCCCCGCTCTGGGATAAAGTGATGTTTGTTCAGATATGCCCAGGAAGAGCATCCCACAACATATATGAATCATGTCTCCAAATCTATCCTAAATACTGCTCCCTGTCTCACAGGAAATGATGACTTTTCATGGTCCCCTTCTGGCTTGCATCCAGAAGGCAAATCTTATTCACCTTTGTGATTTCAGGCATTTGGACCCCGTAGACAAAGAATACAGATAAAATGTCTGAATAAACTTATTTTGGAGGACAGCTCAAAAACAAATAGATTTAGCATAATATAAAATACCTATTATACTTTATAATGCAAAGTGTTCCTGTTATTCAGAAGGAGACACCTTATGAGTAATGAGAATATTTCTTTGACTGGGTCTGAGTAGCAGAATGATGTATAAATTCATAGCTGGTATTAATGATGTTCTATACATACATACCCGTGATAATTTATGAAGGCAAATAATGGGAGTGAAATCAAGCATGAGAATAGACTCACGTTAGTGCTTCCGAGTAATTATAATGAGGTGTAACTCCTAGAAACTTCTGGACTTCATCCATCACAGTAGCTGGGTCAGATCTCAGCTGTTGTCCATCAATAATTAGCAACTGAAAAGCCAAAATTAGTCACTTTATGAAGAACAAAACTGAATTTAATCAACCAAGCTGCTCCTCTTGACCTGTATGGCATTAATAAGTCCGGTCACTTTGAGAAGAAAACATGTACTACATAGAATACATTTGAATGTTGTTTTTCTTGCTTCTTTCCTAATTAGTAATAATTAAAAATTTCCATAGGCATTTCGTTTGTTCGTGTGTGTGTGTGTGTGTGTGTGTGTGTGAGAGAGAGAGAGAGAGAGAGAGAGAGAGAGAGAGAGAGAGAGAGAGAATTATGAACTCAGTTTATTATTAAGCAGAAATAAACATAAAAGTCTGTTGCTTTTGAATTATAGTAAGGACAGGGGTTTCCTATCTGTAGTGCGTATTACCAGTAGGCTAACATCCAGCCTACTAAATGTCATCACTAACCTTGGGGCCAGTGGTTAAAGAGTGAACACTCAGGGGAAAATCCCATCTAGTCTTACAAACCATAATTGGAGATGGGAGAAAAATGTTTGTTTCTGACTTTCTCATCTTGGGTCACTGCTGGAGATTATTAGACTCTCCCATGGGGATGTGTAAAAAGAGTGTTAACATCAAAGTCCACTTGGAGCTTAAATTGCACCCTGGACACCGCAGATTTGGATGTTTTTCTCAAATCTTGCTGTAGTTCTATCCCATGTCCGTTGGGCCTTTATCTCTATGGCCATTCAGTTTAAGAACTTCTTCCTTCCTAATAAGGGTCCCACATGACAGAGAAACAGCGGGGATTGAAACAGAAACTTCTACAAACTCTCTGGCTAACTGACTTCTCAACTGGTTGTTTAGAGTTTGTAATTTTGAATTATGTGACACTTCCTTTGTGCCAATGTATTCCTTGGAACCAACTGACAATCAAAAAAGTTTCCTAAATATGTGTTTCAGAGCCCTTTGACTCTATTCTATGGTATTAATAAAGTGAAACTGTGTAAAAATCCACAGTTCTTATTGTCTTTATTCTCTATGGTATAGTTCATCACTTTTTCTGTTTGGCAGTAAAATGAAATTGTGGTATGATAAATGGAACCTAATTTCATGCTATTACCTGGGAAGTAGAAAAGTAGGCCAGCCATCTTTCTATGTGCACTGCATACCACCCAGGCACCAGACATCTCCTCTGCAATGTTTTTAAATCAGGAGGGGCCCAATGTCCTGTTGTGATAACTTCATAGAAATTGAACCTCAGGGCAGCTGGATCTTCATGAGATCGTTGGTGCTTTAAAGGAAAAGTCAAGTGTAGAATTAGAATTTTTTTAAATGTTTGCATAGTTATGTGTGCACAATTGTGCATTGGGCACATCATTTATTTAAAAAAAACAGTGTTTTTGTTTTTTTTTACTAAATATCAAGTGATATACAGATATATCTGCAGATGCTTTTGTTTAAAAATATTTAGGCAAAAGTCAAAGATAACATGAAAGGATTGTCTACAAGGGTCTGACTAGGAGTGAATATAAGTTAAGGACAAAAAAATTAAGCAGGAATTTACATGGGCAGAGGTGAGCTCTCATGTTGCTTGGCTTACTGTGTTATCACAGGTCAGGTGGTTTTTCTATGTGGCAGGTCCTATGCATGCAGACCTCAAGGATTCTGATTGCCAACCATTGCTTCAATGTCCTTGTCACTAAGGTTGTCCACAGTGCTTCAACACTATGGGTCTCCCTCCTGCTTTTCAGTATCAAGGCCTAGGATACTTCTATACAAAAGTATCATCTGGCAAAGTAACAGAGCCCAACTAAATGAGAGACAAGTTAAATAATATAGTTGTTGGAAAATATATTAGTCTCATCACTAGAACAACAAAAGAGTGATAGATTCTGAATATCAGAAGATATGAATCATAATTGTTATCTCCAAAGAAATGAATCCTATTACAGGAGACAGTAGAGTAACAGGTAATAACAAAGCCATGCATTTGACTGATGTATAAGAAGCTACTTAATGGGGACAACAGGCCAATAAGGTTGCAATCCAGACTGACAGCTGAAGGAATCATTAATAACAGGTGAAGCTTTCCAGTTAAAATGTAACAAGAAGACTTTGAATAATAAGAGAATAAGAAAACAGAGAGGAAAAAATGGATAATGCCAGGTAACTTTGAGCTGAGATGGATATGGTGTGTGCATATAAATGAACTGTTGTTGCATAATATCTAAAGGTTAATAAAAAGAAAATCTAGCCTAGAAAAACATATATGATTACATATAGGGCCTGCTCTGTTTGCCAATGGCTGTTTTTATATGTTAGAAATAAGTCTTACATGAAAATTATTCTGGAAAAATACAATTTAGTGAGAGGTCAAAAATCAAGAGTCATAATTAATCACCTAATGAATTTTGTTTTAAGCATCATGCTGAAGACATGAATGCAGATTACATGATCGGTCCAATCAAGAAACATAGAGAAAAATCCAGAAATATTAAAAATAATTATAAATATTCAGAGTATGCATATTAATGGAATACAGCAGGGCTAAAATATCTGTTACAAGAAGTGACAAAAGTGTTTTCAATCTGGTCTTACAGACTCATACAAGTTTAGCATTGAATTTTCCTTATATCCGTGCAACTAAGATTAGCATAGAAATATGACCAGAAAGCCACAAAGGAACATATTTTATGGAAAAATAGCACTTTAGCTCCTCTGTGCGGTCCATTATAAAAATGTGGGGTAGAAATTACAGTGGCAGGTGACATTCGTGAGGGTTTCTGACGTACACCTGCGGAGCTGCAGATTTACGGCCCTTACTGAAAAGACAGGTCCACCTAAGTAATAGGCTACATTATTTTGAAATGTGGAGCACTTTGGGGCCCTAGCCTCAGCAATACAGGCAATAAAAAGTATTATCAGAAAAAATAATTCCCTTAAACCTGTGTATTCAGAGAATTTATTTGGAAAGCAGTCAGAGATAAGCACTGTATTATGTACATTCTAATTTATTCACGCGATTTATTCTATATAGAACATATATTTCAGTCTATCCTAAACAGATTTAACATTCAGCATTCTCACATTTGGATTTAAAACTTTTAATTAAGGTTTATATCTCAGTGTTTTGGTAGCTGTCTTAAAAATTAACTTTATAATAAATGCTTTGCAAATAAAATTCCACACACCCAAATTAACAAGACCCTAGGTCTGTACATCTTAATGAACTTCTAAACAGATAGAATAGGCATTTAGAAGACATGAATCTTCACATTGGACTTTATATTTTCACTATAGAGTATATTGTAGGCACTTATCCACCAACACAACCAAAAGTACCATGGCAGAGTTAAAAATGGAAAACAATTGATGTCATATCCTCTCTCATAACTCATGTTCATTTGATATATTCAGTCCTATCACCCTTAATATTTATATATCCCTTAATATTTATACATGTTATCCAATATCAACTTGATATAGAACACAGTCATCTGAAAGGAGGGAACCAACAGTTAAAAAAATATCTCAAAAAAATCTGGCTGTAGATCATTTTCATAATTAATGACTAATGAGGAAGAGTCCAACCTATTGTAAGTGGGGCTTTCCCTGAGCTGGTGGTCCTGGGTTATGTTAGAAAACAAGCTGATTCAGCCAGTAACGTGTGTGTGTGTGTGTGTGTGTGTGTGTGTGTGTGTGTGTGTGTGTGTGTGTGTGTGTTTGTGTGTGTGTGTGTATTGGAATGTTTGAGACCTTTGTGATCATGACTTGCCAGCAAAGAGATACAATATGTGTCTTGTTACTATTTTAACAAAATACATCATTTTAATTTGTGTTTTATTACTCTCTATTTCAGTTGACCATTTTCACATAAATTACTGAGTGGTTACAATTGTCATGTAGTTGTCTGTCAATTCCTTTCCTCGCTTGTTTACTAATACTATTGTATATTTACCTAACGTGCTAGAGAACATGTGTACATTAAAGCACAAGGTTATTTTCATTGTTAGAGTTACATTCTTGAGTTACTGACTTTTTGATTCAATACATTTTAACAAACCAACACTTTGTCTGGTTTTGGAAATATGTCAGTTCTTTTATTGATTACTTTCTTTCTTACTTTATTGCTGAAATTCCTTGACCAATTCGGTATAAGTTACATATTTAGGTCTTTATGGTTGAATGAATGGATGAGTGGATGGATGGATGGATACATAGATAAATAGATATAGATAGCTGATAGACACACTTGTAACATTGTTTTAGGTTAAGATACTACATTTGACACTTTAGTGGATCTGGGTGTTATTTAATTACTAATTCAAGCTACAACTGCATGCAATCAGAACTATTCTTCTTTATTCATACCTGGTACCAAGAATATGCCCTGTCCGAGGGGTCTATGAGGATAGTAATGATCTTGGCTTTGGGAACAAGAGATGCAGCCCTCTTGGGAGCCTCTTCTGAGTGGAAGTAGTTAGCACTCTTTTCAAATAGGAAATCACTGGTAATGTTGGAAGGAGTGGGGAAAAAGTCCATATACCTGTAGGTAGGGAGAAATAATTAATTAATCTGAGCAGTACTTTTTATTTTGCTGTTGTCTGTAGGAGGAATTTTGAACAGGTTTTACATTTCTTTGTATCCACTTGGGATTAGTGTGTTATAAAATCAGCCACATAGTCACCATGCTGTGTGCTTCTCATGTGAAAGCCACCCCAGAGGTTATGTCCTTATGACTCATTTAAAGCAAAGGAAAGAGTGAGAAAGATTGAGTTCATAATGAATGATACGAAAATACGGTGGATTTGAGCCAATGTTCTCTGCTATCACAAGCCAAGTCTAAATCTACAGTTTTGCCTGTAAAATATAAAATCATACCATCATCTTGACTGATACTTTAAATAGTAAATGTGTGTTTGCAAATTTGAATACTACAATTTTTAAGGTTAGATTCAAGTTCACAAGACAGAAAGACATGTAAGTCAAAATAGCTATTAAAAAATTAAACATATTAAGGAAGAGATGTTCTCCTTTTTAACGTCTATGAAATTTAGTAGTATATGCAGTAATATCATCACATTATAATTCATATAGAGTAACTAAGGGGATATTTCCTGCAAGTTGATCCAACAGTGCCTCCATAGGTTCCTTCCTCCATATGCTGTCAGAACATCCCTCTGTGTACAGATTATGGGATCAATATGTTCTGAGGCTAATTCAGTACAAGGCTTTAATTATGTGTGTAACCCTCTTTACAGCTCATCACTTCGCTCACCCTCAAATGTTCTAGAAAAAAAGTAATGAGAGCAATTAAGAATTCATATAAGACACTTATTTCCTCGTTGACATTTGTTATTATGTTTCCCAAATGAAGAATACTGAAGAATCTCATCTGTATTCTTGCTTTAAAAATTGTGCTCCATTTCAGCTCAGAGATAAGAGAAAATTGCTCTTTTTTTTCTTTAATGATTTTCATGCAGTTCAAAATGTAGAAATATGGTATGGTGGTAATATCTTAGATAGAGAGTGAACACAGTTTCACACAAGATGAGAAGTGAGATCAGGTCACTGGTGTGACTCTTGTCAGGCCTTGATTCTGGAAGGTTCATGTGTTATGGCAACACACAAAATAATATCCTACAAATTGTGCATTGAAAGGAATTTTCCACACATGAGATTTTTCTTATTTACCAAGGGAATAGAAATTAAATCCAGGATCATAATTTCTTGGAAAGTTGAGATACAGCCAGAAAAATAAAATTCACCTGAGTGAATACCATCTCCAATATTAAGTTTATTAATTTTAGCTTCTGGAAAGTATTGTTATTTTAAGAGTTTTCTGTCATTTATCAAGTGCTAATTAATGCTTCTTTTGTGTGTGAGTGGAATTGATATAGTTTAGGAAAAGCTCTATTATAATTTGCATGACAAATATTGCCTACATTGCAATACAGCATACACAGCTCATGTGGTTAATGAAGACACATGTTCCAGAGTACAAAATAAAGCAACCTCAGGCATCACCGTGAAGACAAATTATATGTTTAATAAAATAAATGGAGGAACTGTAAAATAAGAGTATGCTTAAAGAGAATTTTAAATATCCTTATGAATAATTCTGATGAAAAAATACCCCGCAATGTTCTTTATTCAATCATATTAACTTACCAGAAAAATATTATCATTATTGCACTGTCCAAATCAAATTATAAGCAACACTGATTAAACATATCATCATTATAAATTAATTTCTAATTCACTGTGGTAGAATTGAGCATAACAAATTTATTCTGTAATTATGCAGATGCCATGCACACATCTGTAATTGCTCTGCAATGATGGAGCATGTGCTAATATTGGAGTTCATTTTTTGTTGTTATTCTTACCACTCAATTCCCTTGTGATAGTTGTTGCCATTAAAAAATTGAACTTCTTCAAAGGTTTTGGGGCTAGGAAGATTGCTGATGATGGAGGGGTGCATTAGAAGAAATAAATAAAGTGCAGTTGTTCCTATTACAAAGAAAAAAAGACACATGTTATATGGTAGTAAAAGAATAGATTAAAATATCAGTGTCATATTTATCCAAAAATAATATTCAGTAGACCAATTCTTTCCATCATTTTCTTACTGTTTACAATGTTACTTCATTTTAATAACAATCCCATTGTGTTTATTAGTCTCTGTGACTCTATTTATCTGAGTTTCTGATTTAATACTGCTACATAGCCAAAGTAAAGTGGATGGGAGGCACAGTCAATGCAGAATTTCAGAAATCTTTGTTCAATTTCCTTCTGCAATCAGGTGTCACAGGTGCAGAAAGCCTCTCTGGTTTTGACACCTAAATCTGATGAATCATTTGCTGATGTTTAATTTCAGTCAATTAGATCAATATCCTCAATAAAAGCTGATGTGTTATTCATTACATGTCACAGGAGTGATGATTGGTGATGATTCTTGATCAGAAAATCACAGGAGCTGACCTTAATAAACTTTCGTTCACGTGTATACTTTAGTCAAGTACATAGGCAATGAAAGGACTAACAATGGACCTGAGGAAGCCTTCACTTTGCTCAGAAAGTGTATTAAGCATGTAGGATTGTGCGGCAAGTGGACCATGCCACTAGACAGAAGAACTGGTAAGACTAAGCTCAAACCCTGTGAATTTCAGAATTAAGAATGGTAGGAGTGGGACCACTCCCTGACTAACTCTATGGGCTCTGGAACAAGTAAACATGAGACCCCACTGAAAGTACCATGATCTTCAGTCATATAGGGAAAACACCTCAAGTCGTTCCCCATGCAAATAAGGCTCACTAACATTCCAAGCTGAGCCTATAGGAACTATCTACCCCTAAAACCCACCCATTCTTTATTGTTTGTAAACTCCCTGTCCACATGAAATAAAGTGCATAAGTTATTTCACAGATCTTCTGAGATTGTTTTATTGTGCTGTAACACTGCTCTTTCCTGAAAGTTTCATCGCTGGACCTTAGACCTGCCTGGCTGGTCAGCTCACACTACAACAACCACCGCTGCCACTGCCAACCACTGCTGCTGCCACCTTTGCCATCACCCCTGCCGCTGGCACTGGTGCTGCCATAGAAGAGAATGAGACCCAGCACTAGGCAACCTACCCTATGCAGGATGCCCAAAGTTCCTCGCTTCCCTTCTAAGAGCTATGATACTTCGGCTAGCCCTTTCCAGCTGGACCAGAGCCCTATGGAACCTTTGACCTGGTTCCACCTAGCCCTCCTGGTGGATAGTGGATAACAGAATATTAAACATATTAAACATGTGGCTCCAAGTTTGATCGGTTGAATTAACTAAGGAATGCAATACTAAAGGACATATAGATTGTAATATTAAATGTGCATTTAAGAAATAATTTCATGGATCTTTTTTTAAAGTATTAATTAATTATTACTCTGAATAAACAAAATGATAGGGAAAAGCATTTTGGCCTCTTAAATGACAGATCCTGCCCCTATGTCTGAATGTCACATGCAGGGAGTTGTCAGTCAAGACATCTCTTCTTTGGCAAGTGTACTAAGACAACCTTCATGCTATACTGGTGATTTGTTTTTTACTAAAATTTAAATGAAAAAAAAAATCACTAGGTACAAGTTAGAGACATCTGGAAAAAAGGTACCTCAATTGAGAAAATACTCTGTTAGGTTAGTCTGTAGGTTAGACGGAGGGGAATTTTCTTGAATAATGATTGTGTGGGATGTCCAACTACCCCCGAGAAAAAGTTCTTGGGAATTAAGATCTAAGAAGCAGATGAATGTGAGCTTGGAACAGGCCAGTAAGCAGCAGTTGCTTCTTCGGGTCTCACCTTCAGGTTTCTGCCTTGAGTTCCTGCCCTGACTTCCCTCAGTAATGGACTGTGATCTGAGCATGGAAACCTAATAAAACGTTGTCTTCCAAACTGCCTTAGGTCATGGTGCTTATTACAGGAACAGAGAGGAGACAAGGACATACAGTCTTTGAAAGTCTAGGTGCAAGCAAGCTAAACCTGGATTAATTTCTCTCTCCCTCCCTACCCTTCTCCTTCCCTCCTTCCCTTCTCTCCCTCTCTCCTTCCCTCCCTCCCTCTTTCCCTCCCTCCTTCCCTCCCTCTGTCTCACCTCCACTCCATCCCCGTCTGTCTCTGTGAGTGTGTTTCTTTCTCTTTCTTTGTTTCATTCTTAGGTCTTAAATACTAACGGTATAGGTATGTACATGCCACAGTTGAAAACTTCAGATGTTTCTGCTCTGTCTGAAGCTATTCTCATTTAGGAAGTGCTTCCCGACTCATTTGGCAAAGAGCCCCAAGTTGGTGTAACACAGGGTTTATGATTGATTCATAGGTAAGGCTTGTGGTTGGTGGTCCAGAAAGCCATGCACATGCATACATGAGTGAAATTAAAATCTGATCACATGTGTGACTTATTTCTTCTTAGGCAATAGAAGCGGGCTACTTATTAGACTTGGGTGTTAGCTGCAGAAGTGATTCTTTTTATGTATCACTGGTCGTGTTGCAACACAAGTCCCAAAAATGCCTCTGAGGTTTTTATTTTTGTTTGTTTTTGTTTGTTTTTTTTTGTTTGTTTGTTTGTTTTGCTTTTCAACAATTTGCATTTTTATTGCATTTTTATTAGTGTTTGAGATTTTTGTACAATGTATTTTGATCATATTCCATATCTTTTTCCTTTCTCACTCCTCTCAGAACTATTCAAGTTTGCATACTCTTTTAGTTTAGGCCATTAGATGCAATTTGTGCTAACCATATGCTCTTGAATATATACAATCCCAAACTTTCTTCTCTCTGAGTACTTGGAAAAAGGGTTTGGTACAGATGTCTAATTTAGGCCTGTATATTCCATATTATTCACTATCTATACCTTGACAAGTTGAAGGTCTCTCTGTTAATTGTCATCTACTATTTAAAAATGAGCTTCTTAATTAATGGGTGTAATAAGTCACTAGCAGATAATTTACTCATATTTTTATTTACAAAGAAATAGTAGCAATTTCTCTTGTAAGGCTCCTGTCCTGTAAGCTACTGATCAGTGTCCAGATAATGTTGCTAGGATGGGTTTTGCCTTGTAGAGATGCCCTTAATTCCAAGTAGAGTGTAGTTGGTAGTCCCAGAGTAGTTATGACCGTACTGCACTAGAATATTTGGCCAAGCTAGTTATTATTGCAGTACTCAGAATGCAGAGTCGAGTAAAATTGATGATGGTTTTATTCCTCCTCCAGCAGCATGGATAACAGTATTCAGAACCATTAAAGCTAATCAGCACAAATGAAGCTTATGGGTCAGGGACAGCTTGAGTTCTTCACGTTCTATGACTCAAGCACATAGTATCTTCAGCGATAGGGCCTTATCAAGTCCTATAAGATAGTCAAGAACACTATCGATGACTTGTAAAGTTGGGTGGTAAGACCTTACTTGACAATTGTTCCAAAGATAGTAACTATATCTGGCAATGTCTATTTTCAGCCCGTGTTGCCTAGTAGGGACTTGGTTGCTCTCATCTAGGAGCATATAAACCTTTAAAAAATTTATATATGTATTTGGGAAGTTTCTACGGTAATATATCTCCATATGAATTTCTTCAGAGTTATTTTGGGTTATTTATCCCTCTCAGTATTTCCTCTTCTACACAGTCTTCCTCCCAATCTAGCCCTTTCTGCTCTATAATTCCCCTGAGGTCCTTTATACTACTTCAAAATATCTTCTTCTCTTGGATCCTTCCCCTCCCAATTCTTTGCTAATTTCCTGACCTCTATAGGTATTCCAAATGAAACACATATATCTGCAGATTCAAACATATGGTTTCTCGATTAAATTCTCAATATGTTTATTATTTATTTATAGAAAAGATACTAACTATTGTGTGTTAATTTTGTATTCTGCTACTTCCCTGAATATATTTAAAAACTGTGGTCTTCTAGTGGAGTGTTTAGGCCCTTTCTGTTGAAAGCCATATCTAAAAATAAGGCTATTGTGGTTTCTTCCTTTCCTATTTCTATCTTCCTTACCATTTATCTTATTGATCTAGCTAAGACTTTAGATTTTCTATTGAGTAGACAAAAGGGGTAGATTTCACATCCCTTTTTTCTTGATTTCAATAAAAATGATCTGAATTTTTTTCTCATTTAAAAAGGTGTTGGCTATGGGATTATTTGCTGGAATATACTTAAAATGTTTGTATGCTGAGCAATCCCTTGAATGATGCCTATTTGTTTATTTTATAATTTATTGATGTGCTCTTGAATTTAGTTTGCAAGTATATTGTCTTGGAGGGCTTAGCATCATGTTCAGCAGCAAGATTGACCTATATTTTCTTTTTTATGTGGATCTATGTCAGATTTTTGTTTCAGAGTGATACTGGCTTTATAAAAATAATATGGAAATGTCCCTTCATTTTTTGTTATATAAAACAGTCTGAGAAGTATTAGTTCTAGTTATCTCTTTATTTTCTGTATAGAATTTTATATAAAATTCAACTAATCTTTGGGTTTCTTTAGTAGAGAAATTTTTATTTGCCATGTCTATGACATTTGCATACTACAATGAGTATATTTAAATTGTTTATTTTATCTTTATTTGGCTTTGGTAGAACAGTTTTGTGTGTGTGTGTGTGTGTGTGTGTGTGTGTGTGTGTGTGTGTATGTGTGCGTGCATGCATAGATTTGTTTTAGGTTTCCTAGTTTTCTTAATTTATATCTTAATGATTCTTTGAATTTCCTCAAGCTCTTTGAACATCTCTCCACTTTATCTCCAATATCTTAAATTAGAACCTCTCCCTATTTAATTTGCAGAATTTAACTGAACTTTTGCCAGTCTTGTTACTCTTTTCTAAGTATCAACTCTACATTTCATCGATCCTTTGTAGTTTTTTTAAATTTCTATTTTTATTAATTTATCCCTGATTGTCTTTATATTTTCTCTCCGACTTTATGAGGTTACTGTTATTGTTTTTGTAAGACATTAATATTGGCATCCCTCCTGAGATGGAAAGGTTTCCCGGGACTCAGAAACACTTTATAGATGTTGGAACCACATCGGAACCAAAGAGCTCTGAGGTGGGACAGTGTCCCCGGGGAAAAGGATCCTGAGACATAGGAGCCCTGGAACCACATAGCTCTGAGAGGAAGCCTCCTCAGAAGAGGTGCTGTAGAAACCAGGAAAGGGCATCCTCAGCTGAGTTGAGGAGCTCAGGAGCCTCCACCCTGCTCATTTTCTTCACTTCCTCCCTTCTTCTTGTCATTACTTCTTGGGTTCTTCCAATGAGTGAGTCACACCAGGCAGCAAGTCTCATAAAAGAGATTTACTGGAGGGTAGACAGTCTGGAGATGGCAATCCAGGAGTGGTTGGCTACCTAGGCTCTCAGGAGGGAGCAGACAGCTAGAAATTGGACAAAGGACAGCACTTATATAGGATTTTTGAGAAGGTGGAGCTTTTCAGAACAAAAATTTCCAGACTGAAGATTGGAAAAATTTCAAGTCCTGGATTTGGGGTTCTCAGGGATTGGTGGTTTTTCTGTTCAGGGACTGACAAGTTCTTGTGCTCAGGGATTGGTGGGGTTTGTTCAGAATTTCCCCTAAAATTAGAAATGCCATTATGATCATTAGGGAAGTCTGGGGAAGATTCTTGGCTACTGCAGCTCCTTAGGCTGGGACCTGGCCATTTTACTGCCTTGAAGGTTTACAAAATAAAGTATACAAAATTTACAAAGAATCCATAATAGGGAAAGCCTTTCCTGCCACTTGAGTAGCGTGAATTGCCACCAATTAGGATGCATCATTAAGTATTTGCGTTGAGAGTTTTCATAATTTCTGGTATAGGCACATAGTACTATAAGCTTTTCTGTGTGCCATATATTTTGCTATGTTATGTTTTCATTTTCATTACATTCTAGGAAATTTTAAAAACTTCTTTCTTGATTTCTTTCTTGATACAAATATAATTCACATTCAGGAGAGTGTTGTTTGATGACTCACAATGCCATTAAATTCCAGTGTTTCTCACTGCCAGGGGAAACTTGTTCCAAGCATCTAGGCAAAGCTGCTGAAGAAAAAAGGACTGTGTCTTATAAACAGAAGAGATGGGATAGAGGTTTTAACCTCAAGTGCCGAGTAAAAAAAAAAGAAATCAGTATCTAGTCCTACTATGGCGTAGTCCTTTCTGAACACTGTAAGCAATATCATTTGATAATTTGACATAAACCTTAAATGCCAGAAAGCCTGGAAAATATATATTTGAAGTTCTAAAATCCACAACTATTAACTCACACTACTATGCCCAGAAAAACTGTTAAAATTGAAAGAGAAATAAAATGATAAAAAGATAAAGAATTTGTCACTAGGATGTCAGCTCTACCTATGCAACTGGAAGGAATATGACAATCAGAATAGGAGGAACACATTCAAGAAGTCACAGGGATCAAAGGTAGTTTCAACTCGTTCTTTGTCTCAAGGATAGATAGGGCAACTAGATGGTCTCAGTCAGGCTGTTGGCAGGACTTTGGATATATAGGTCACAATATTGTGACTGGACAGTCCCTAGTCAGGAGTAAGGTTGGTTCTGAGTCTCCACACTATGTAAGCAGGTTCTCAGCTGTCTTTTATTGCCTAATTTATGCTTACTTGTGATGACTGAATGAAATTCTGGGTTTCCAATTCTAGACAGCAGCATCTAGATGTTGTACAGGTAGTGACTCTGGGGTTTATTAGTGTGGTTTCTAAAACTCAAAGCTTGAATACCATAATACTAGTTATATATTTCACAGCTACTGACTTTGAAACTACCCACTGTTTGCTTTTTCAGCTACTAGGATGTGGCCATTTTTTTCCAAGTAGAAAAATGGTGGACAGTAGATTCTTTGGAATAGAAAGAAAGAAAGAAAGAAAGAAAGAAAGAAAGAAAGAAGAAAGGAAGGAAGGAAGGAAGGAAGGAAAGAAAGAAAGAAAGAAAGAAAGAAAGAAAGAAAGAAAGAAAGGAAGGAAGGAAGGAAGGAAGGAAGGAAGGAAGGAAGGAAGGAAGGAAGAAAGAAAGAAAGAAAGAAAGAAAGAAAGGAAGAAAGGAAGAAAGAAAGAAAGAAAAGATATAAGACCTAGGAAGAGAAGACTACAAAGAGTTATATCACTGAAACAATAAGCCTCATTGTATCTGAAGTTCCAAAGGGCTTCAGTTATGGAGAGTCTTGACATTAGAAGCTGTGGCCTATAACCGACCATGTATAGTTCAAGGCTTCTGTATTGAAAGGTTTACTGCTATCTCAGACAAGACCCACCTACTGTAATAAGTTCCCAGATGTTAATCCTTGGAGCTGTAAGTTTCCATTCTGGACTATAATTTTCAGAAGTGGGCAGGTGTGACACACAGGCTCTCAATTCTACTGGCATTAGGGAAACTACCCCTTATTTTCATCCTATCCCAGTAAAAGAGCCCAAGCCAAATGTTTTGAAAGAATTTCAAAGAATTAAAACAAAAATCCCCTAAGCAATCTAAAACCCATTTGAAAAGAATAGATCAGAATGAAGAAACTGTGAAAAGAAGAATCACAAATTGCACAGGAAAGTGAGTTAGAGACAGACTGAAAGCAGGGGGGCACTTGCAATCCAGGAAGCTCATTGACTGTTTTTCAGACTCACAGTAAACAAAATTAAATGAGAAAAAGGAGAGAGAAGGGAGCAAAGAGGTTTGATTTTTTTTTAAAAAGACCTACAAGAGAACTGAGAAGATGGATAGCTTAATATCTGTGTGGGGATTGAACATGGTTGGATCAGGGCACAGATAAATGAATGCTTTAAAGTTATTGCTGAATATCCAATAATTGATATTTTATAACCTCACTCAGTATACAAGATTTAATCACACAATGGCTGTGGATTTGTATTCAAATTTGGGAAATAGAATGTTGCCTTTGCAAACTTAGCCTTACATCTTCATGCGATCAGGAGCTGGGAGAGGTGAAGTATCCTCTTGTCCCTTGGCAGCAAGGAGAGACTTTGTACTCTACTAGGGAAGAGAAACTGTAGCTTAATGTTCTTACAGTCAGGTATGCATTCTATGTCACCTGCCATAAAACATCTGTATTTTTGTCCCCTGTTTCTATCCTTCTTGGCAATTATTTGTTACACAGTCCTGCCTTTCGTGGAACTGGAGGAAAGAGTTTTGTCTTAGGAATACTCAGGGAAGTATTCTAGGTTTACACAACCAACCCCTTACTTGTAATGTGCCAGGCAAATTATGAGAATTTAATACTGGACAGATGGCACTTAGGGTTATCGGCTGAAATTGATGCTATTAGAAATCTTTTTGCACACTGGTACTATGGCTTCTGATGATGAAGGTGAACCTCCTCACGGAAGCTAGAAACATGATGTCAACTGGTTGTAAGTCCCTGGCTCTTCTTTCTTCAGTCCCTGGCTGATTTCAGCAGAGGACTCTATCTAAGACTCAGTCGTGGCAAAATGGGAACTCACAACCTTCTAGTCTTATAGCAACTGAAAAAAGAACCTTTTGGGGCCCATTTTTTGTACCTTGTGTTTATTTTAGAGGTGAATGTATCATTTGTAAGTTGCTGAAAATCAAGCTTGTTCAAGGGTGGGTAAGCTAGCAACTACCTGTGAATTCCCTTTAGGAGATTTGCAAACTCTTGACTACAATGGGAGCTTTGTTTATATGAACAACAGGGGTCTGTGGTTGGATTTTTTTTCAAGTTATTAGAACCATTTTCGTATTAAAATACTTTTTTTTTTGCCACAAGAATACTGACATGCAATTTCTTTGTTTTAACTTCTTGTTTGATTTGAGAAAGTTTTTTTTTTTTAAGTTAAAAGCTTTATCATTGCCATGTGGATAGACCACATATTAAAATCTAAAGATATAACATATTGGTTTTATTAATATGAATAATAAGGAGGAAAAAGATTTATGGTTAATAATGTGTAGTTTTCAGCATAACTAAGCAGGAATAATATTCCATGACAAATGATAGAGGGTCTGTCCTTAAATTAAATTTTTAACACAATTTTACAACACAGGGGTGTTTTATTTCTTTACTATTTATTCTTGAGTTAGCAGTGCTGTAGAGAGCTGCAGGAAATTAATGCACATTTTAAACAACAAAAACATGATATATCTAAAATATGTGCTGCATTTCCACCCTCCCTGCACGTGTGTTAACTTGCTGTTGTGATACAATTTATAGTCTCAGAGGAAGAAAAGATTTCAACAACCAATATCTGATAGTCTAGAAATTTTGCCCACAACTTTTAAAATGATCTACTCTCTTGTATTACAGATATCTCCACTGTAGGAGCCTTATTTACTGTGCCTGCTTGTTTTGTGTTATGGTTTGTGCTCTCCCCGATGAAGGTGCTTCAAGTCCAAGTAGTGAATTCAAAATACAGCAACTCAATAAAAACTTTAATTAATCAGGATATAAGCAAAGTATATAAAACTGTCACACCCTGAAGAAAGTATAAAATATTCTAATTGAAAGTGTCATCTCATTGGTGAAATACTTTCATTCTCTTTTACTACATCCTTACACAGTTGTCCTTCAGTGCATAAAAAATACCAAGGGAGAAGGGTCTAGGAATATTGGGGCATAGCAGAAAACAAGCCTACAGCACATTAATACTTAATGATTACTTTAACAGCACACATATAAAACAATTTGTGAGTAATAACAACCATGGTTCTGGACAGAAATCAATACAAACCTGATGTACAGTGTAAAACAGTGTGAGTCCGAATAATAAATCACCATTTATGACTTAACACAGGGATTAATTAGGCAAAGCCACAATAAGTAAAAAACAGAAAAGCTGCGACCTTTAGACTAAAAAAATAGCAATACGCTGATACGTACGGTAAACAATTTTAAACTCTACATCTAAAGCTTTTAGAGTTCAAGTCCAATTAAGCAAACAATAGGGTCTTTTGGAGGCTATTAGGATAAATGATGTTTCATGAGGAGGTACAGCAGTTCAACAATGAGCTTTCATAGGTCACAAAACAAGATCCCATACTGTCATGTCACATGTACAATAACCACAAAGGAAGAAGCATCACTGCCTCGCCTTACCTGTCTTCTGTGGCCCAATCACAAGGAATTTCGGTAAATGGTCACAGGTTTTCTCCCTGGACCAGATGTCTTTGTGTCGTTTATCGTCGCATGGATTCTGCAAGGCAGAATAACAGGTCTTACTGAATACTGGATCCTGCCCGGCTGCTATGTCTTAAGAATGTTTCAAATAAGACAGGATGAGATTCTTGTCTGATCTTCTAGAGCTGGGTCTTGCCTCCTGTTATGGTTCTTTGATTCCCAAATCCTTTCCTCAGGTACAGATTAGCTGATTTTCCTACCCAAGGCTTGACAAAGCACAGCCGTAAATCAGTCCTGCTGTGAAGTTCATGCTATTTATGACATATAGTCATGGGGACTCTGTCTGTGCCTTGTGTTTTATGTCTGTGTGTCAGAGAGGCCTTACTTGACTGAGACGCATGTAACTACAATGTCACAGCTTCTGTATATTCTTTTCAAAATTAACACATCCATATAGTAGATACTGGATACTCTATTTTCAATTGAAGATGATAATCTTTGAAAATGTTTCTGAAGATAATACCAGTCAGGTGAGTTGTTTTGAACTGAGATTCTTCCTACTACTCTGACAATTATAGATTAAAAAAAAAAATCATAGTTTTCAATATTTTATGAAATAATTAATAATTCTATTCTAGGACAGAGTAGATGTTTTATCAAATTAATGGTGCTAGATTTGTCTAGAAATGTTTACACAAATGAGCCTCCATTTTTCAATTAAAGAATGCAAAACTGAAACCTTTTATGTCATTTCAACACTTTTTAGTTAATTTGTTTAACCCCGCTTAGTAATTTAAATTTTTACTTCAAAATGAGATGGTAAAAATGCTAATATAGAGGATATATTATTTCAAGGAGGTATTTTTCTTTAAAAGCACATTTACTTATTTATTTGAGTTAAGGCTAGCCTCAAACTCATGAGCCCAAAGTGATCTTCCTGCTTTAAACTCCCAAGTATTTAATATTACAAATACATGCCTATATGGCTTAAAATCTTTTCTTTTCTTTTCTTTTTTAATGTTTAGAATTCATTGGTAAAAATTATTTTCTCAAATTAGATTTTGGCAGATTTTTCAAAAACATGTCAAGCTAATTCCTTATATGATTCAGAGGTCTCATTAAACGTCTCATTGGCCCATTGACTTGGTACTCACTGCACCAGATAAAAAGCAAGAGGAAGACTCTGGCTGCCTGGCTAAGAAAAATGCACCTGAGAGTTTGGGAACTGAGATAGTCTTACATACCTGCGGACCAGGGACTTAAGTAGCAGAAGTGGAGTTGGAAATATTTTAAGTTCAAGGCTAGCCAGGGAATGAAGTGAAGACACTGCCTCAAAAGCAGTCCAAGCCAATGCAACTACACGATGGAGTTCAAGCATGCAAAGTGACATGAGTTTGTTTCATTTGTAAGTGTTAGAGGTGTAGACATCTGGTACATGCTGGAGCATCCTGTCAAAGGGAGATTTTTCTCTCTTCAAACTTTACCACTTAAATGAAAGGACACTGCCTAATCAGGTTCTCTGGGTATTGTTAGCCAGCATGTTGTTATGGAAATCTTTGAATGGAGTCCCAGAGCAAGGTGGGTGTTTCAGCTGTGCATTCAAGAAGACCTATAACCTTGTGCCATCAAATACTGTGCCACACAGTATCTGGAGAGACACTGAAGCAAGAACAGTGCATGCCACACATCTCTCAGTCTTACACTGTAATCCGTTTTAAATAGATAATTCAGTTTCTGATATATGGCCAAACTCTGGATTATAGTGATTTTTGGAGGATTTTATTTTTATATTTATTTTTATTTTTATTTTTTGAGACAGGGTTGCTCTGTGTAGCTTTGGCTGTCCTGGAACTCACTCTGTAGACCAGGCTGGTCTCAAACTCAGAAATTCGCCTGCCTCTGCCTCCCAAGTGCTGGGATTAAAGGCATGAGCCACCACTGCCTGGTGAATATAGTGATTTTTTTTCCAGTCAATAATGTAATGGTATGACTATGTTCTCCCACAAGAAACTGGTAGTCATGTCTCACAAATCATAATAAGTGTATTCCATTTCTACTTTTGTAAGATGGAAGTGATGCATCTGGGATTGTTCCCTAGCAGATCCAACACCTCTGACAAACAAGTATCCCATGATCCTCTGTCACCAGCACTTTCTTACGGATGCCTGTGTAAACGTTCATTTCTGTTTTTTCATGATGGGTTTTCTGCAACCTGCTGAAGAGAGGAAACCCTGGTATGGTTTGTGGATGGATTGACACACGTAAGGGCAGAAGCCTACCATGGACACTTGCTACAATGTTGTTCTATGTGAATGGTTTCCTAAGAGTAATAGTTAAAAGAAACCTTTCAACTGGCAAAATTTGGGGTAATATAACACATTTCCAGCAGACATGGATGTCTTTACACTTGTAGGCATGCTTGAGCCAATCATCATGAGGAGGGAAGACAACTACAGTATAATGAGAAAAGGACCTTCAATCTCCCAGGTTACTGGGTGCTCCCAATGCAGCTTAACTGTAAACTGCAGAGGCCAACAATAATGATTTGAGAAAGGTTTGATTACAATCAGAACAAAGACAACTAGTGTTTTTGCCTCACAAATGAAGCCATCTTTGCTAGAGTATTGCCTTTTTCTGACAGAACACCTGGAGAAACTCGCTGGAGGATAGCCAGTGGAGGAGAAGATGGCTATTGTCCTGAGACAGCACCAGAGACACCAGGTAAGACTTCTAGTAAGCAAAGAGTGAGCCCAATGTTAGAAGTTCCAGAATAAAAGAAGGGATGGAGGGGAATGCATTGGCTACAGCATTGGCAACAAATATAGCAACTCAGTTACCCATTCTCACAACAAACATCTTCAAGGTTTCTTAGGAAACGTGTTCTTGGAAATCTTGTCAAAACTGTCCACTTGAAGTGAACCACTGTAAAACACAAGTGGAAATGAATGGGCTCTTGGTATTTGATGTTGAGGATGCTTTTCTGTCCACTGGCAATGTCAACTGTTCTCCTTAGTCAAACATAAGCAATAGCCCTCTCAGACCTCCCGCTGGTACATGCTTTGGTGTGTGAGGGGAGGCTGTAGATTGAAAACTGCCCTTGGATGAATGCTGCATGACTGGCAGCTCACACGATGCATCTCCCTCCTGCTCCTCAGAGGTGTCCCATATCCAATGCCAGACAAGAGATTATAAGAGGACCCGCTCCTCTCAGGTGACACAGTTGTCTGTGTGACTAGTTCTCCATGAAGGGAGAGAGAAGACTATATTGCATTGAGGTCACATTCTCAGTCAGATATTTCCCTTTTGTATGTCCATCATTATTACCCTATGGTTCCCCCCTCCAAAAGAATGTTTCCTCTGTAAAACCTTCTAAAGAATACAATGGAGCAAGTCATACCTCATACAATTTAAAAATGCATGTGATATAATGTCTTTATATCCCCACCTCCCACCGAGATTACCTTAATTTCATGTGTACATGCCATCTGTGCTTTGTGCTTTGGTCAAATTCACTTCTATATCCTATGCTATAATTCCTCAATACCACTCTTCTCTCCCAAGTTCATGTGATCTTTGTTACAAAGCCCACTGAGTTTCATTTAGTGCCCGGGTTCAGGACCCTCCACTGGTGCACATTTAGCTTCTCATAACCTGGATCCCTCAAAAGATTCTTTCTCCTATCAGCTGTCAATTGTAATGGCTCCTCAGCTATGGTGAGGCTTCATTGACACCTCCTTGATTCATGACAGGATTTTGTCTGGCTTGAACTTGGACAGATCTTGTAGATCTTGTTACAAGCACTGTCAAGTCCTACCCTCAATTGCCAGTATCTAGAGAACACTCTTGTGGTAGCAACCCCTTGCCCTGGCTCTTACAAGCTTTCTCCCCTCTCTTGCTCCATTATTTCTGAGCCCGGGGAAGGGAGATGTGATACAGATGTTGCATTTTGGGTTAAAGATCAATAATTCCATTGAAGATCATTGAAGCACATGATAATTTACTTTGGAAAATACTACACTATATGTTTTTTGGATTGTCTAATAAATTCATGCTTAGAAACCTCCAAAATTGGAATTAAATGAAAGCTGTTAAAATTAGTATACCTTCTTTAAAAATGAAATGTAAATGAAGAAAATACCTAATAAAAAATTGAAAAAATGTAAAGATAGAGATTCCATTTTATGTTGACCATCATATATTTCTTCCAGTATATCTGTCCATAATTCAATCTTCTACCATTTACACCCATAGTCTAGGCTTAACTTAATTCTGTATCTGTGTTTTCACAACAGTAAGGAAGGCTGGGCTAGCGTCTTTTAATTTGTTCTTTATTTTTATTTTTAGTTAGTAATGAAACATTCCTGATTTTCCTCATTTCACAAATATCCTAACAAGAAGTTAAATTTCACAGCCCCTCTTGGATCTGTCTTCTGATGAAAAGGTTTTATACAACTGAAAGTGAGACAAATGATATGAAGTCTCCTTTTAAAGTTAAAGCCACTCTCTCTGGGTTCCCCTGTTTCAATTATTGTTGGCTATAAAATGGCTGTAATTGAAGAATGAGCATGCCTTGAAGTCAGAGGTGGGAACCGTAGGTAGAAGAACTTACTAGAGCACTACACCGAGTGCTTGTATGGAGCAGAGGTATCTAATGCCTACAGCTCTCCCTTTAGGGTAGTGGAAGGAGTGAGAATCACATTTCTGCCTTGTTCCAACCAAGGTGTATTTTAATACCACTGTACAGCATTACCTGTCATTGACTGGAATGTGTTTCAGTGTTTTCCTCTTTGAGAGAGTAAGGAACTTGTGACAGTGTGGGTCAATACACTCCTTGCTTCAATGGGAATATTCTGCTGTCAGGTGTGCTAAAGTGCAGCGGAAACAACCAGTTTTCTTTGGGGAATAGAGTTAATTTACTCTTTGCATATGCCTCTTCTCTCATTGGTGTTTTCTCAGCAACACATAGCTTAAGCCTGCTCAAGGACCTCTCCGAGTACCACTTTCTGAATTACGATTGCTCAACCACCTAGTGCATCAGGCACACTACATTCCCCATCTCAGAAATAGGATAGTCTGCTTCCTATGAATCTTTGAATAATTCATTTTCCTGTTCAATGCCCAAATTTTCACTCAATTCATAGTCGAAGTTTTGCCAATTTCTCTAGCTTATGCTTAATACCCGCTGCAAGCTCCCCTTAGCCCAGTCAGCAAGAACATGAACCCAGGGGGCTTTATATGCTTTAATCAATGTTCTTAAATCCCTAGACCTCAGTTTCTTTATTTGTAAAACAATGATTAATAGTTTCTACCACATAAGGTCTTTGTACCCATTAAATTCATTACTAGTATTAAAATAATAAAAGCATGCTGTATATAAAAGAGTACTTATTATTTTATTCCATACCAGCCTTTTCTTTCCCTTTACCCTATTAGTGAGACAGCTTGAACAAAGAAAGTCTAATTTAACCAATGGATTATATTATTATGAGCAACTATCAATAGGACCACTGCCTTCCCTTGTGAACATAGCCAAGTCTCCTCCTGGCTTTGTCTACACCTTTATGTCATACTTCCTTCATATTTCAACACCTAAATTATTTTGTACATGCACACAATAATTTTATTCAGTTAAATTATAGCTGCAGCTTATCATAAGTCCATCTATAAGACTAAATCTTCTGACAGTGATACTGTAGCCTGTGTTCCTCATTACTACATCTAGCATATGGGATGCTTGTAGACTGAAAAACTGATATCCCCCACTTCCAAAAGGCTCAGGAAACTTTGTGGAGCAGGTACAGACAGATCCTGATACAAGCTTGAAATATAGCATAATATAAGCTATGTGGATATCTGTTTCCAAAATTATGACAGAAACAAACAGACAGAACTCCTTACTATTCTAAATATTATCTCTCATGGCATCCCTGTAATTGAGTTCTTGCTATGAACCTGTACAGGCCACTTTATGACTTACACATTCCTTTCTTTGTATGGTAGTATACCCTTGTTTGTAGACATTTGTCCATTGGCTGTAGGCAATAAGGAAGAGGTGTTCAGCTCCTACGGTTACTGAATTTCTCCACACACAACTCATCAAAGGGCCAGCATCAGAACTGCTGCTATATTTGCTCAAATGAAGGTTTCTTCATGCTTCACAAAGGCAGGAGAGCAAGTAAATGCAGCTCTTAGTGCCACCAGGCAAAGTATGACCAATCTGTGAGAGCCTTCCTAGTTCTTTTATGTTCAAAGAGGCTACTTATGCTCACTCACAGAGTAAATGCCTTTCTTGCTTATATTTCTACTTTAACACTGATGAAATGAAAATTTTCGGGGGCACCAAATGGCTCAGTAGGCAAAGGGGCCCACCATGAAGCCTGACAATCTAAATTAAAAATTTCAGAATCCATATAATAGAAGAAAAGATCTGACTCTTAGCAGGGTTTCTCTTCTCTCCAAGAGTGAAGTGACATGTGAGTGGACACACACACATACACACACACACACACACACACACACACACACACACACACACACATCATAAAAATTAAAAGTGCTCTCTCTCACGCACACATACATACACAATGAGAGGGAAGGGTTGGGGAGGAAACATCGCCTAGTTGTTGAACAATGATACTGGTTAAATTAATATACTTCTCTGATCACTATACCAACAGATACATGCCATTATCTGGGTGCTAAGATGGTAGAGAGCCCACTGTTCTACATGCTTCATTAGAATTAACAGTTGACATCATTTCAGATCTTCCCAGAGGTTTGTTATGGTCCTAACACAGTGCTTACATCTCAGCAGACTGTCTTTCTTTATGACTGTGCTCTGTTTCGGTTATAACTACCTTGGGGCTTTCCAGCTGCCTGTATTTCTGCTGTCACCCCTTCCCTGGCACAGTCCCCTCCTTGCCTGTTAATTACAACTGTATTGACAAAGCATTTGCATTTTCTATTTTATATTCTGGTAGTGGTTGTTCAGACTTTCCCAGTGCTGAGTTTCAAGATATTGTCTGATTATTTCAATGCCAATGCATATAATATCCAACTTTTATTGATCACCTTCCCCATTCCAGGCATTTGCTTGGCATAGATTATTTCTAATCCTCAAAGTAAGACACATTTTATTATCCTTTCTTTATCGCTGAGGAAGGTAAGAGGCGATAGGTTTTAGTTTGCTGTTACTGAAGGTCACACAGCAAGTTAGTTCATATTTGGAATCTGAAGCTGCAGTTAAGTTGTTGTAGCAGGGGGCAGGTAGGGCTGGGGATTCTGGGAGAAGAAGGGACAGCATGACAGAAACAGAGACTTTGGCTGTGAGACTGTTGTTCGCAGAGGCTTTCGCAGACCAGGAAGAGAAGCCGTTCCTTCATTTCATGCTTCCTTCTATTGCTATTGTTTTAATTTTAAAAGTCAGGACATGACAGGGCACTTATGTAGATCGCTTCTCATTCGACAATAAGCTTGTTCCCTACATAATTGAAATAAACAGATAATAATAAATCACAATAAACAGCAAGTCACTGCCTCATGTATCTAGCAGTAGAGATATGTTTAAACTGTGAGAACAAAATTAAGTCAAAATTGCTTCAGGCAGCCTGCAGTTATGGTGCCAGGCTGTGAATCTGTGACTCTCTCTGCCTTCATGAAGTGAGGTGACTCAGGGAGGGGTTGGCACATGGACTATCTGAAGCAATTTTACTAGTAAATAAATATGGAAGCCTTGCAGGTAGAAGATTCTTGGAAGCAAAAGGCAAGACTCAAAAACCGAAGTCAACTCTAATGAAACCCCTCCCCTGAAGAAGTAAACCATGGATTTTGAAAAGGTCCTACCACGTGTGTCATTTTGAACAGCGTGTTTTCATAGGAAGGAAAACAACTTTTGTTTCCATGAGATCTGGTTAGCTCAAGCCCCCATTTCCTTTGTGCCTCTGAAAATCTGCTTTGTTCCCAGCTTCTCTACCCTTCTCTTCCGAGCTACTATGGAATGATTATCTGGGAATTGGCTATCACCCTGTGGGTCACATACCTGTTCCAGATAGGTAGGCCTTAATTAGACCCTAATTAATGGTAGAATTCATTTCTCCTTGACTTGCTTTCTGCTGTTCCAATTTCGCTGGTGAAAGAATGATATAAAAGACATTTTTTTAAAAACTCTTACTTTTTCCCATCTCTGCACAGTGGTGTTGTTTTGAAACTACACCTGGTACATTTCTTCCTTGCACACATCTGTAAAGTGTTGTCACCAAGGCTTCACTGCACAGTGGAGGGACTTCCAATTTTCTGTCTGTCACCATCACTTATACCTAACATAATCCATGTGCACCAATGAGATATTCTAATAAGAAGGTTTATTCTCAGTTCTTTGATAAACAAGTCCTCGTGGTCTATCTGTGAATCAGACTCCATCTTAGCTTCTGAGTCTACACGTGCTTCAAGAATCCCCTCCCGAGCCCCTCAAAGATGGAGAAAAGCCCTGGCTTCCTGCGAGCACCGATCTATAAGAACTACCTTAACCCATCTCTTGTGGCACCTGGTGGTCTGACTATTTTTTAAAGTTCACTTTTAAATCATTGAACAACAGAGAAGTGTAAGCACCAACGTGTAGGCTAGGGCTGATGGGAAAAGGACCTTGGTTCTGTGTATGGACTGAGGTAGGTGAAAATCTTAACAATCCTACTGTAAGCACAAGGTGCCTCTAATTTGTCCAAAACACCTATGTCTTGCTTACTATATTAGACATGTATTTATTAAAGTGAGTGGTTACTCTTACTCAGAAATGTTTTCATAGGAAAACATAACTATAGCTCATGTTAACAAATGGCTGTAGTCCTCCTCCCCCTCTACCCCAAACAGTCCAAGCTACTACTTGCATTTTTATGAATATACTACAGGAAATAGATACCCAAATTAAAAAACAAAAAACAAACAAACAATATCAACAAAAACCAGGTCTGTGAACTCTCATGAGCCAGTTGGCTTACTGTAGGATTATTCATTTGTTGTATCATTCAAATTACTAGAGATTTCTATAAAGCATACACAAAACAATTGTCTTGTTTGTTGTTAAATGGGATGCTTTAATGTAGTTTATGATTATTTCAGTTCATAAAATATGACAATACTTTAACTTTTATTATTTTAAGGAGATCTCTGTGTATATTTTTTTCACTGATCACATGCTAGAAAATATTTCTGTGATAAGTTCATCTCTTGACAAGAAAATATCTGAAAATGATTGGTAGGAAAAGGCAAACCCAAGACTTCTCAGTTGCCACAATCTCTGACCTTGTAGTATCAAAACTGTGGTGCGATTCGCTAAAACTTAAACAATTAAAATTGGGAGAATCATTCCTGTAACTTAGAAGCAGTCCTGAGAGTATAAGAAAATGTTGTAGGATAAGGAGAGGGGAGGTAGAATATTAATACATAGACAACTTTCCACAGTAAAAATATGAAACCATATTTACAATGGTCCTTTTTTTTAACATAATAAAAAGCTGTTGCTGTTTGTAACTCTCATGGTGGCAAAACTTTCCTGTTATGTAACTATTTTCAAAGTGTGGTTTTAGCAAATTCCCACTGAACCCATCATTGGATTCTTCCAAGCTTCAAGAGACAGTCCATGATGGAAGGAGGCTTTTCTTTCTGAGCATAAAATCACCAAACTGCATCTGAGCCAGAATAAGAAAGCCTGGACTTAGTCCCAGCTCATCACTAATAAGTTAAGGGACTTATTTCAGTTCCCAAGGTTGGGTTAGATGTCCCTAACTTGTTTTGTTCTTACCATCTATAAGTCTGTGTCGGCATTCATTTGTTACTTCAACAGACAAATATTAATAGCAGGCACTGTGTTGATGCAACCTGTTTTGTGATTTGTTTACATCACCAATACTCAAATCTTATCATCGTTAACTAAATCCTGCTGCCTTGATATCTAGAATCAACCAAACTGCTAGTCACCTTCAGTTAAGAACTGGGATTTACTTCCCCACATTTGTCTCTCTCTCTATATATATATATAGAGAGAGAGAGTGAGAGACAATGGCAGAAACTGAGAAGACAGCTCAGTGAGCATTTCCCTGGACACAGAGCAAGCAGGAATCCACTTCATGCTTGGATGTTTGTTGATCCTCCAGAGTGGCTGAGGGAAGATTGAGGCTGAGCTAACCTGACAGGTTGAGAGCTTAAGGGCATCGATTAGAACATGTGCAAATCTTACCTCCCCACTGCCTCCATGTTTGTGGCTTTGGTTTCTATAATAGGAGTTCTTTGTTCGGATTTTTTTTAGAAGAAAAGCAATTTTTTATGTTCTGCAGTGATTATTCAATCAAAACAGTAAGGGATATGAATTAAAAAGAACCCAAGAGTGTAATTTTAAAACTCTCATATAGTAGAGACAGAGCCGTTGAGAAGTCAATCTGAGAATTATATTTTTCATGTGCATGGATACACATGTCTGTATCAAACAGCTTTAGAAGAATCAATTTCCCATGAGATAGGGGCACTTACACATTTTCGTAGCTGCTGATCATGCTGCCTATTGGCAGAGACAAACATTGCACTTTTTAATTAGGTGACAAAGCAGCCTCACATATAGAGTAGTTGGTGCTAATGAAAATTTACATAAGGAACCAAAGGAATTAAGCAGATGTGAAGATTACCATTTTTCACTTTTTCTTCCTATGTGTAGTCATAAAAAAAAGTGTGAATTGAAAATGTAAAAGAAAATAGCAGTTGATTTCTATTTAAAACTGAAGAGTACTAAATAAGAACTACTCAAAAATATAAAAAGGGTACCTTAATATTTCTTTCTCACAATATGGAAGAGCAACAACAATATTCTCTGCCTATTCTAAATGAGGGTCCTGATGAGAAGGGCATACAATGTTTACCAGCTAATTCTGGTTTTGCTTACACATAGAGAATGAGGGTAACTTCTATTTCACTTTGGATTGCTATCATCAATGTGAATAAGAAAGTAGATACAACCACGGGGAGCAAACTCAGAGCCCCCTCGTTTTTTATCAGAACTTCACCAATTTCATTTTTGACATCGCTTTTGATCGGGAAACGTCTGTCTAATATTCTGCAATGAGTCAAATGCTTTCAGCATCACATGAACCTAAATAATTTCCTCTTGACCTTGGCCATTCCTCTATTTTCTGTTCTTTGTTTTGCTGGTGGAAAATGTTTGTGCTTTCGTTTACCTTTTCAGTAAAAATGTCCATGTAAACATTGCTACGCATGTGGGAACAGAAGAGTCTTCTGGTAGCCTCTTTATGAGACTATTTTATTTTATTTTATTTTATTTTATTTTATTTTTTGGTCAAATTTTGGAATTAGAGGCTTTATTTAATAAATATATTTTACATTCCCTATCATTTCCTTAAAATATATTTCATGTTTGAAATGATTACAAAAAATAAAAACAAAAACAAAAAAACACCTACTAACCAAACAAACGAACAACTCTAATGTGAATTAAATACCATGAGGCTTGGAAAGAATTTAGTTCAGTATTTGGCAAGAAGTTGGCATATTAATCATTTTACATTCCAAAATCTTGTATTCTTTTTTGTCAAGTACTTCCTTTTTCTTTAATTGGATAGTTTGTTTACATTTCAAATGTTATCCCTTTTTCCTGGTTTCCCCTCTGTAATTCCCTATCCAATCTCCCTTCCCCCTGCTTCTATGGGGGTGCTCCCCCAGCCATACACTCCACCTAAGCACCCTGGCATTCCTCTACGTTGGGGCAACAGGAACAAGGACCTCTCCTCCCACTGATGCCACCCCTTCAGCTCCTTCAGTCCTTCCCCTAACTCCTCCATTGGGGTCCCTGTGCTCAGTCCAATGGTAGGCTTGGAACATCCGCATTGAGACTCTTTACAAGTTTCAGTTGTCAGCTGAACACACTTCAATAACGTACACATTAGCCATGTGGATAACAATGTCTTAAGACTTCCACAAACATTAACACTAGGAATACAAAGTTGTAGACTCTATGAATTGCTTCCGGATCATTGCTTTATTACTCTACTCTTAGTTATTAACTCAAAATTTTGTTAGGTTTCTATGGGTTTTATTTTTATGATACAAAGATTAGGTCTAGGCACTCATCCCATTGTGCTGGTTGAAATGAAAAGCTATGAGTACTCACACTAGTTTCACATTTCTTTCTTTTTTTTAATTATAATTATACTCTTTAATATTCCACTTTCCCCCTGGAGCCTCCCCTATCCCAGACCTCTGGCGTATACTAGAGATACTGTCTCCTAAACATTTCACAATGTTTCAAAGGGATTAGCTCTTTTTTTCCTTTTTTAATTTCTTTATTCCCTTTTTTTATCAGTCCAGTTTTCATTCCCCTCTCAGTCTGCCCCCATCTGCTCCCCATCCCATACCTCCTCCTCCACCACCACTCTTCCCTCACTCCCCGCCCAGTTTCCAAGAGGATGTCCCCACCACCCCACCCCCACCTCACCAGAACCCCCTACACCCTCGGGCCTCAAGTCTCTTTAGGGTTAGGTGTATCTTCTCTCCTTGAGGCCAGACCAGGCAGTCCTACTTTTATTTATGATAGTAATTTTTACCTCAATCCGACACCACTGTACTTTATAATTGCATATTGAATTATTGAATGAGAATTCAGATGATATTTGGAACCATCATGTTGACAAAGTCATATCAGAGCAGTGTTGGTTTGTTTCTATTTATTCTTTTAAAAAATAATAATAGTGGGCCAGTGAGGTGGCTCAGTGACTAGAGCTGCTGCCTGGGGCAAATGAGAAAGGTAAATTCAATCCTCTGAACCCATGAAAAAGGTGGAGGAGGAGAACCCAGCATTATCCTCAGACCTCCACACTTGCACAGGAGGATGCACACACCAACATTCACTTCCACACTCACGCGCTTATTCACAAAAGTGAAGCAATTACTGATTTGTAAAAGGTAAATAGCATACTTAATGATACCCAGACAGCATTAAAACTTCTTGTTATTGTTCAAAGTTCAAACTATCTGATAAAATACAGCTCAATGTGTAAGGAAACATTTTTTTTCTATTAAAGGCTGATTAAAGGTTGGAGCCACTGAGGAGAAAGATCGCTTATAGATCTACAACCTGTCTAAGACAGTTTTTATTGATGCAGTCTGTGTTACAGCTGATAGCTTGTTGGTTTGGTGTGACTCATAAGAGTGGGAGTGGGTGTGTCTCAGACTCTTCTGCCTGTCAGGTTGCCTTGTCAGGTCTTAATTTTTTGCCTTGTCTTATTGTATCTTATTTTGTCCTGTTTGTCTCTTTTCTCTTGGAGGCCTGAAAAGGAAATGATATGGAGCAGAGGGTAGTTGGTGGGGGGCCTGGGAGTAATAGCAAGTGGGAAAATGTGGTGAGGATGTAGTAGTATATGAGAGAAGAAACAATTCCAATAAAAATTATATATATGTGTATATATATATGCATACATATATGTAAATTGGTTTGTAAAGGATAATTGATTTCCCTTACAATAGGTAATCTACTATAATGTGGTGAATGGCTGCTGCTGATTCCTCCAAACATGACATGACTTGAGGCAACAGTTCATTTCAAAACATAGTAAAAATCCTCCTCTGGAATAAGGAGAAAAGGAGAAAAGATTGTATTTTATTTTTTATTTCATGTCCTAGAGCTAGCTTGACTATATACATTAGCAGATGTTCAATGGACACAGGTCTAGAGAATCCCTGGCCATCTAGACAGGGTGCTGTATGATGTGACTCGTGGAATAAAGGGAGGCAGAGAGTCTTGAAGAAAGGAAATGGGGAAGATTCTGAAAGTCTGTTTCGCAGTAATTTCTCATTAATGATGATGCTTCTTTTTTAGCGACAGGGGAACATCTGATCTGCTCTCCGCAGCCAGCTCATTGATTGTGTGGGTCGATGCAATCTGATGCATAAAGAGCCGAGTAAGTGGGAGGCAGTGCTTCCTAGATAACTGCTAAGAAGAGATAGTTTAGGTTGGATGCTTTCAAGCTGTGTGGCTTCACAGAGAGTCAAATTAGTAGTAAAAGCCATCCTAAAACTGGCAAGTCTCTCTTCTATTGATATGCCTAATGTTGCTGAAATGAGTTAGACTTAAGGAAAAGTGAAAGACACCAAACAGACACTAAATCCTTATGAACAGAAGGACAAGGCTGCTCTTTCTTTTTTGCTGTATTCTCTAGTATAAACATACGTGTTAATCTGAGGTGACCGGATCTTGTATTAATTACAGAGGCTCTGTTTCTGTTTTCAGTCTTCTGAGCTGTCCAGTGCTGATCATTTTACAGTAGCTAGCCAATCCTTGTACCACATGTAAGTCTAAAGCATTTGCTTGCCCAAAACTCCAACCATAAAACACCATCCTTACTGATGTGTTTCCAAATGAATTGAGCAAACAAGCAAAATAAGTCTAAACATTCAAACTGTAAAAGATACAAAACATTATCATTGAAGGCACTATGCTAGCTGGAAAAGGGAATAGTTTGTATTACATATCTATTTTAGCATGCCCTAATACATTATTTGATTTATTTAATTTCATGTTTATTTAATAAGTTCCTAACACAAATTAAACAGTAACACATTGCTAATGTTTTTCTCCCCATGGAGAGAAGGTTTGAATATTACCTGCCAGAGAGGGTCTTTCTGCTCAGGGAAGAGCTCGAAGTATTTGTGGGCCAGTTGCACTGGAGGCAGGGTCTGCAGTTTCAAGTTGGTCCAGCTGTGCACAAAGTTGGCCAAGTTCACAAAGGTGTACAAGCCGAGGCGGTCATTTCCATAGTTAGAAAGATGTGTCATGAAAATGCTGATCTGAGAAAGAAATAAAAATGATCCCTCAGTCTCATAAGCATACTCTCAAAAGTGGAAGTAATTGATCCACCAACATCTCACTTACCTTCAGAACTTCAAGAGAAATATAATTATACTTTTAGGTTGGCATCCACTTAATTATTTTTTTCTTAAATACCACTTTAAATTACCGTTAAAATTAAGACTGAATTAGAGTTTGGCACTAGTGCCTTGCTAACCAGAAGGGTAGTGCTACTTCCAATATCGGGTTTGTCCTAATATAAATCCAATATCACGAGACCCCAAATCATATAATCTCCAGAATGCTGGGGAACAAGAACTAAACCAGCTGCAAAGCAAAGCAACTGATTCACTTCTTCTCTGATGACGATACATTCTGATGGAGTCAGGATGGTGCCAACTACTCATTTCTTTGCATTATAATGAGGTTTGTATCTTTAATGAAACAAGGGTTTAAAAATGATAAATGTTTGGAGAGATAAGTAACTGATTGAAACATTGAGCAATGTGTGTATAGAAGCGTTCCAGGGTGGAATACAGTTTTTATGTTTTGATGGATGCATTAAAAATAAATTTAGTTTAAAACCAGTTTTGCAAAGGTATTTTTTGCATTAGTCAAGAACTACCATTTTCATTAATCTTTTACAACTTTTCAGAGCTCATGTGAAATCTAAAAATATTCTGCCATTTCTGTGTTGTTCTTTGTATACCACAAACTAGGGGAAAGCGACACAGTTCTTGAAAGACTGTGTGAGAATTTGCTTGGTATTGAAGATAAACTTAACATACAGTCCATCTCAGCCATTGTAGCAGAAACCCAAATATTAAATAAAAGATACATTCCACAATCCTGATCTAAGTTGCGGAGAATATTAATGAAACTCTGAAAAAGAATCAATTATTTTCTAGCAACTATAATTTATACACTTTTTAGTTTTCATATTTTTAAACACATGCTATTTTAAAACTAGATAGATTTTTATCATGAGTTAAATCTATAAGTATTTCAATCAATCTAATTAAAAACTTTAATAACTTGATTTTAAGAAATATTTTCATAGTACTGCAATGAATAATATTAGAACATTTATCTGATATTGAACAGTAAGCAAATATGGAGGAAAAGCCAAGAATCTGTGGCTACCATTTTATGTAGATGTTCACTCTCTCATTCTTCAGAGACAATATCACTTTCTGTGGTTATTCATATTATTTAGGAACAGTGAAGTAAAATTAGGAAAATAGCATATATTTCAATATCATTTCACTGCAACATCATTAGAATAGTAGCTATGTAGCCAAGATCATAACACAGATCCTCCGTTCTCATGATGTAATGTCATTGAATGAACTATAAGTGCCCAGAAAAAGGGCTTATATCTTAAAAACATAAGAGCGTTGTCTTGAACTAGAAATACAGTAAATGCTATTCTATCTAGAACTTCTAATTTCAAGAACCAGTTTTCATCATTTGAAGGACTTTTCATTTTTTAAGAGGTGTTATCTTTCTGTCTGTCACACTATGACACTGAAAAAGTCCCCAAGGACAGTTAATTAAAATTATCTGCCAGTGCTTGCCATCCTGAAATTAAAAATGAGAGGGTGAGAATTTGGTCCATTGGCCTTAGTGTCTCCAAATTATAAAAGTAGTACCCCAAATTATGTAAAACTTATCTGTGGTAGTCATGAAGCTAATCCCTTCTCATTTATAAAATCACTAAATCCTCATTCTGGTCTGACAAGGTAGGTAGTTTCATAGACCCCTTTACAGATAAAGAAGTGGGGTAGGAGAGCCGGTAAGTAACTTGCCTTAGTCTCCATTGAGTGAAGTACAAAATTGGAATTAAATTCCCAGGTCCAACCACATGCTGTTGTGCCAGGAAAGTTCGTGAACCCCAAAAGACCACCAAGAAGCTGAATCCAATGTAATCACATTAGGGTCCCTGCTCAAGCTGGACCCTGGGCTCCCCGCTAATCCTGACACAGTAGGAAGGTCGAGCCTTGAGCCTAGTTTCAGGCAGATTTACAGAGGCACTGATATCTAGCCTGGTACACATCTGATTGCGGGGTGAGGCCTTTAACATAATTGACTGGTGCAGGGAGCCATACTATAAACCTAACTTCTGGTTTCCTTCTCATTAGTGGTTGAAAGGAAGTGACGTGTCAGGGGCAGGCTCTTAACCGAGTGGTGCAGATTTGTTGGGGGCGTCACCTAGAGACTGTGTTAGCCGCTAGATTTGTAGGGGGAAAAGCCTGGAGATGCTGATCTTGTTACTATGGATGCTGGAAACTTTAGCTAGGTACCTGCCTGTTAGTTTACCTGAATTTAAACTTAGGTCAGGTTTTCTAAGATGGAGTCTGAACCACAAAACTTTGTCCTCTCAATGCCTGCATCTTTGCTTGATCATTTTTATGCAATGAATTTACCATCATCTTTTTATTAAAAGAAAAAAAAAGATAAAAGAAGAAAGAAAATCTGTTGAAGACGTTAGTATTATTTAGAAACTCATATGGTTTTCTTTTTCTTTTTTTCTTGAAATAGAATAATAGAAGATAACATACTTAAGGATATTTTCAGTACTAGAGATTGAACCTAGGGTCTTGGCTCTGTCACTAATCTATATCCCTGGCCTTTTTAATTTTTATTTCAACACTGAATCTTACTAAGTTTCCTAGGCTTGCTTAAGACTCACTTTTCTAAGTCTGTTTTATTCTTCTTAGTTTATTTATTTCATTTTATGTGGACGAGTGTTTTGCTTGCCTATATAGACATATATATTTTCTGTGCACGATATCCATGTCTGGTATTCGTCGAGGACAGAAGAAGGCATGGGATCCCCTGGAACTGGAGTTTCAGATGGTTGTGATACATCCTGTTGATGCTGGGAATTGAACATGAGTCTTTGCCAGAGCAAAAGTGTCTCTAAACTGGGGAACCTTCTCTCCTAAGCTGGCTTTGACTCTTCATTTCTCCTGTCTCAGCATCCTGAGCACCTAATGTTACAATCCTACTTATTTCTGGAAAGAAGCATTTGAAACAATGAATTTGAATGTTATTTCTGAAGATAATAACATCCTTTTGAAAGTCTTGTTCATTTCTCCTTCTATAGGGGCTTAACCACAGAATTATGCTCTGAGAGTAAAACATGGAAGGGGATACTTACAACAATGTAATTGACATGGTGAGTTTATGTAAAGGATGCAGAAATTTAAAATAATAACTGAAATGTGAGTTGACACAATTATCTGACCTGAAACTTATCTGCTGCCATTGGAATAAGTTCAGGTGCTCCTGCCACTGGATGTGCAATCACTAATGATGTTGTCTCAATGCAATTCAATGCTTCAATTGCAAGCTCTTGTATCCCAAGTAGGAGCTGAGTTTGCAGCAGGAGTGAATCCTGGAGTTTCCAGAATATAGCATGGTATCTGTGGTCAGACCTCATCAAACCAGGATTAGTAGGAAGTCACTACAGCCATTAAGAAATAAGAAAGTTGACGTGGTACCCCTGAGCTTCATTATCTTGTCACAAGACTGACATTGTCATAAAAGCAAGGTGGAGGCTGAAGACTTTAAATAATACCATAAAACCCTAGACATCTACCATCGCTGTGGTTGTTACTTCAAGTTGGAAGTTAAGCACGTATAAGTAGCCTATAGTCTGAGAAAAAAAATATAAGTAAAAATGAACTTTGAGGATGGGGTACGGATTATTTTTATATAATAGGTAAATGGATATTATCATTTAATTTGGTTATGATGACGATGATGATGATGATGTTAGATTTTTACAGAAGGCTAGCTTTAACCAGTTTTTCCAGAATTTCTGGAGGAGAAGCTTTGATTCATGGAGAAAGCACACGATTTACTCCTGATGAAATGGAAAGGCGGCCTTTTGCATAAAGCAGCGGAGTTCTGTCTTCTGTTCTACGCCAAGGGTGGTTGGTGCACTTAAACTTGCCTGAGCTGCATGTATAAGCAAGCAGCCCCAGCCCTGGCTGCAGAGGCTGTCATGTGGGCACTGCGTGCACATGCTTTACTGGTTAAGAGCAAATTAGTGCTGCTGTATGGTCAATTGACTGCACTTTAAGAAAAACAGTTTTGCAAGCACAGCTTAGCTGTGCATATCTGGCTTTCTAAAAGCGCCTTTTGTGCAGACGGAGCACTTTCGCTTTAGCGTTTCTGGACAAATAGCTTATTTGAGAGGGAAAAAAAAACTGTTCAGAAAGTGTAGGGAGAAGACAAAATAAAACCAGGGCTTGAGACCTAAAAAAGGTAAGTCAAGGGATCTGCAGGAAGAGATAATAGCAAATAATCTTCTGAGTTACAATGTGCTGCTGTCGCATATGTGTCAGTGATTGCCCCTCTGCTCACTGCCCCTAAAAATTAGTTTAATTAAACTCATTTTGATCATTACTTTCTTAGCACCTATTAGGAATGTCTCAGTTTAATATGGCCGGTGGGACCACCTGAAATATGTAAGAGTATGCCACGTGGGTGCACACTGTTGTTAGATGTGACTCTGTACCCTGAAATATAATAGCACAGAGCTATGGACTGACTCCAAAAAAAAAAAAAATCTTCCTGGTATGGACAACAGGCAAGCTCATTGTAACCAATGGATTAGTTTGAGAAATTATGGAATGCTGACATCCTCAGGCCTCTTGGAGCCTGCCTTCTAGAGGTCAGGAGGTCTGGGTGGCCATGTTTCTGTGTTAAGCATGCCTCTAGGATGCCTTCATCTTGCCTTTATCTTTAACACTGAAGTCTCTCAACTCCAATATAACAAAACAAAGAAAACAAAAACGAGTTTTAATTCTTCCTTCTCTCAGTTGTTGTGATATAAAAGCAAGTTCATTGCCTCCATTGTAGGCTGTTTTTCAGGCTGATGACCAGATACACAATATGTATCAGAATCAATTATGAGTGGAAAGGAGTGGTTAGAAATGTCCTTATAGTTCTTATAGTTCAGGGACTCCCTATGCTTGTATCCAAAGATTTGAGAACTGAGCTAGGACTGCAAATTCTATGTCACCTTGGTCTACATTGTATCTGTCTTAAAGAAAAAGATTTCAATGTTCACTATATACATCTTCATAATAAGAAATTGGATGGCTATAATTACTTTATTGATAATCTTTAACTGAGTATAAAGAGATGCTGTAGTGAAGAGTGTTGCTTGTTGCCCCCATATGCTGGCCCACATACAGGATCTCAATGTACAACCTTAAGGCAGCCCTGACACTCATCATCTTCTTGCCTGGATCTCAAGTCTTCTAAGTCCGGAGGTTCCAGACATGTACCAGGGCATCTAGTTCAATTAGTTGCTTTTTATAACAATTTCCTGTGTTTTATAAAGTTAGTAGTGTTCAAAGGTTGCAAAGAAGAGGAGAGAAAAAGTGAAACAAACAAACAAACAAACAAACAAGAAAACCCTCATTTTATCTAGTGATCAAGGCAGCAACACTTTCTGCATTGGTTTAGAATATTTTCAGAGTCAATACAAGAAAAGTTCCTGTGCTTTTCCAGCTTGTATGGCAAATACAATGTCACTAAAAATTACGTGACCATGAATATCAATAGCCAGAAAACCCTGCGCAGTCTCATAATTTAGAACCTAGGGACACCTTGGATCGAGCACATTTTTAATTAAACTACACTTTAAATATTTGAGTATTTAGATATGAGTGCTACACTGACTTCAAAAATAAATCATCTGTAAAGTACATCTTTCATAGGGAAAAAAAAAAAGGCAAAGACCAGCTGTGCAGGCCAGAGAGACATGAAGTTCACTTGAGGCAGCTTGTACCAATGTTCACAGCAGGATTATTCAAGATAAGCATTAAGTATTAGCCTTCAGTTTCCAGTTTTGTCCCCGCGGCTCTGACAGCATGCCTCTTTTCAGAATGAGTCCATTGTGTTTAAAAATATGTCCATTAGCTGGTTAAATTATTGATTAGGCTTTTTAGTTCTCCTAAGATGTGAAGATGGATGGAATTCAGGGGAAGAGCCCTGATGGGCTCATCTCCTGGGCTTTGGCATTGAACTCATAATTGTCGTAAAAAAGGGCAATTTAGATTTTTCTTTTCTTCTAAATGTAGGCTGTGACCACACAGAGAGAGTAAGCATAATGCTATGTGTAACACTGCCAATTTGCATGCAATGCTACCACATTTAAGCACAGATAACACAAATGCTGGGCGTGGTTTCAGGCCCTCATATCTCTTTAGATTGGAGCAATTAATGTTTTGGGGAAAGTATGCATGTATAAAAAGAAAAGTATGCATGTATAAAATTACCCAAAGTAAGGACAGCTTTCTACACCATGGGTAATATTGTTCTATTCCTCAATATAAAGACTGCCATGACCTTGAGGTCCACGATTTAGAATTAACAGTGTATTTGTCAAAAATGAAACAAACAGAATGGCTGGGTATCGTTTTATCTTTGATCTTTTCTAATTACATGATACTGGGGGGGGGGCAGGTCATGTTAATTTACTAATGAAACTCTACAAAGTGGTTTGATGTTCATTTTTCTTCCATTTGTTCAGTTTTTTGATGCAGAAAATATCCTCTTCTAGAGAAAGGGAAGCAAAATCAAAGAGGTGTTGTGACCTGTCTGAAGTCACAGGGAAAATGCCAGCAAATCCCGTGTCAAACACACAACCAAGCCCACTACACACTTAAGCACTTGTGAGGTGGGTAGATATCATGTCAAGTATTCAAACTCCAGCAAAATAAACTTAAAGACAAAAAGATCCCGTGAGCTCAGAATCAGCTTCTTTTTCATGTACTGATTCTATCAAAACTTTACCAACAAGTTTGTTGAAATTCCTTGTATTGTTTTAATTTCTGTTCTTATCATCATAACCATCTAGATAATTTATCTGCAACAAATAACAATATATTAATTATGACTTTTTAAAAATTCATTCATGTAAAATGTCTCTTACCTATCTTTAAGAATAAGGGCATTCAAGTTCCAATATATGCATCTAAATGAACACAAACCTTTCAGTGTTGTACTGACTCTAACTATTTCAAGATAATAAGTCCCAAAGTTGAAAATAATTATCCCATGGAATAAGACTCTCCATCAGAAGCACCTCAAACTGCCACTGAGGTTACAGAAATGGAAAGTAAGTCCTCTCTTCTAGGCTCAAAGAAACATTTCAATGATGTTGACAGACTGTATTAACTAAAAGTGAATCTTGGAAAGAGAAAGAGGCTAGAGGGGGGGGAGGGAGAGAAAGGAGCAAGAGGGAGAGATAAAGCAGAAGGACATTTTAGAACCTTCTGAATGTGGCTGCGTGCACGCCTGTAAATCTCTACTCAGAATTAACTTCAGTTATCGATCTTCCTCAGGCTGCTTCCCTTACCAGAGGGGCTTTTGTGCATCATGTGACTCATTGTGGTTTCATAGAAGATGTTCAATGCCACAAGCATTCATATTTAATCGCTACTCCTAGCTGATGTTTTAATATTCCATACCCCTGACTCTTCAACGGAAGAAGGGTCTTTTTTGGAGGGGGGAGGCAAGGAAAAAAAAACTAAACACTTTTAATTTGGAACATAGTTAATGAGGAAAGTTATATTTACCTATCATTTTATTTATACTCACTGTGGAAATCTGAAAGTATCCAAATATGACCTTGGGCCAGTGTAATAATTCAGTCCCATTGTTTTGCTTTGCAAAAATGGGAGGCAAGACTTGACTCTGGAATGAGGATGTCTGGCCATGTGCCCTGGGTTCTAAACCACAGGCTCCTATATTAACTCAAGGAAAACAGCAACTCAGCTTTCAGGTATGTTCTGATAGTTAAATCAGTTGTGGTATACCCAAATAGATTTTAAATGGAAAACATTGCATGGAAGATATCACACATATTCAATTAAAGTAAAGTTAGAATATACTAATCGGTACATGGATATCTTTCAGAGGTTTTCATTACCTGCACTAAAGCACGTGGTAAGAAAACATTAAATAGAAAATTCCACACATAAATAATTATGAATTTTAAATAATATTTATTAAAAATATATCATATATCTGAAATTATCTGAGTTTATCATGTCTTATGGTTAAATTCTGGTAAATAATATGACTTCTATTTAAAACAGAAAATATTAAATATCTGTGTCCCCTTGCAAGAATGGCTAAGTTTGTTCACTAACATGTGGTGCTATTGTTCAGTTTTTGTAGTGTTTACAAATAAATTCAAGTTGTTTCCACCAGACTCATCAGCGATGGGTGAAATTAAAAATCAATAAAGGGGGAGATTGTTAGATGGAACCCTCTAGTTCATTTTTAAAAGCACTATAAGTAGATTTTAGAAGCAAAAAGGACTCAGGAGTAGTTTCCTGAGCTGGATTCTTGCTGTCTCTCAGTGCACTGATGTCTGCCACAGCATGTATTTGTTTTGTCATTCATAGTCTGTCCCTGCATCACAACATTAGAACGAAAGGTGTTGACCACGGTAGCCTCACGTCTTTTTAGCATAAGCACATAATAGGTGTGCACAACAATGGGTTGTGTGGAGATGTGTCTCCTTGGTAACACTCACCCCCTTCTCTAGAAGCAAATGTGGAATAACTTAATTGCTCTCCAATTTCCCTCCCAACTCTAAGGACATGAGGGAGAAAACAAAACATCCCATCCCACAACCCTGAAAACAGCTGGTATTTAATAGGAGAGGATGAATTTCTAAATTACATTTTTATTTGTGTTTTCCATTTCTGTGATGAGACTAAATGCAGCAGAGGTTCCGTTCTGCATTTGATTATTTACCAGCATTTCCATTTTTTTTTCAGTCATAATATTTGGTTAGTGAATTATTAACAAATCAGAGTTGTTTTGATTCAGGGCTGACGAGCGTGTAAATACTGATCTTCCTGGATAGGGAAGCTGGGCAGTAGCTTCATCAGAGCGGCAGTAAACAGGGCAGCTGTTCTAACAGAGAACAGAAGGCTCCTGATGGATTTCAGCAAGCAGGACCCGACTTCTCGTTTTTCTTCTAAGTTAATAGAGGCTTAAGTCATTAAAAGGCAGCATATTTCCAACTGAATCCCTATAGCATACATTTGTGTTTTGTTTTGTGTTTTTAATTAGGCAAATCAGGGCTGAGAATTTAGGTGTTATGATGTTGAACAATGGTTTACACAATGGAGGACTGCCACTGTTGCTTGCCTTCTGAGTTACTGACACTACCTGTTTTGTTTCTAAAAGTATGACAATGATGCCACATAAATGTCACCAAAGGAGAAACGCACTTGGGAATAATCCTAGTGTAGCCAGTGGGTAGAGAAAATATCACCATTTGCAAACTTCTCAAATGACATCAAGTAGAGTCAAGCTGGATTTGCTTAAATAAAAACGTATCTTAAAATGTATGACCAACCAGTGAATTTGCAAAAATACATTAAATGCCTATTATGTATCTAACAACATTTTAGAATTAGAGACATAACAGCAAGTAAATCATATGTGCTATTTGTTTAGAGGAACTAAGGTATGATGAAAATCCAAAGTAAAAATAGTGATCTGAGATGTGTAGGCTCTTGGGTCAAGCAGCTTGGCAAACTGCTTCTCAGGCAAATTATGTAAACTGGGAACCAGGGCTTTGTGGAAAATTTCAGGCAAGAGAGTATGTCAGAGGAGTTAGGTGACAAAGTGAAGGCAGACTTCAGCGGTAGCAGTGTAGTCTAGAAATTAAAGTTGGTAAGATATGATCATGGAAAGGAGAGGCTTCCATGAATGAGCATGAGGTCACACGCTCATTTCAGACCCTAAATTTCTTTAGTGTACAATTCAATCCCAGCCACAACAACGCACCATTAAAGGACTGTAAGTAGAGAGAGAGCAGCACAGAAGTACATGCTATAAGTGAAAGTCTCTTAAGTACTGTATGAAAGAGAGGGAATAGGTGTCTGAAGCGGTTGCTGGCATGCAGTTGAAAAGCAATCGTGTCTTAACAGTAACAATCAGAAAGAGAAAAATTAAAAAGATTCAAATGACAGTAGATCTCAAATCTCCAGTGATCCGTGTTTGAATAAAATCTCAAATGATTTGCATTTGATTAGCTGTCTGGGATGAAAAGAAAATCAGAGTTGATACTCAATTGTTTGACTTTGGTAACTGGATGGAGTGTGGAGAAATTCTGTAATGATTGTAACAGGAGAAATATTCCAAAGAGAGATATTATATTTCTTGCTTTTACTCTCAACTATTAAAAGACAAACTGCAAAGACTTAAACCTGGAGGAACTTTTCTTCCAGGAAGAGAGTCATACACTTCTGGCAGTTTTAACCTGTGTAGATATCTTGACTCATGTTGTATCTGTTTACAGAAACTGTCACACTGGGCAGAAATGTCAGGAAGATTAGGGATCATTCAGGCTTGGTCAAACTAAAGTTGTTTGATCAATTTGTCTCCTATTTTTCATTTTTAAAAATGTGACAGGTTTATGGATCTAAGTACCCCATTTACTATCTTCTCTGGAACTGGGAATAATGCAGAGATGGGTGGAATAAAAAGAACCTGCATCTAACAAGGGAGGCCCGGAAACACCCTGTTACCACTCTGGGAGTTCAGGTGAACTCCTGTACATTTCTACAGACTCGAGTCTGGATGCAGATTTGGAGAAGTGCCCTGGTTCTAAGGCAGTTGTTAGACTATGAGTACAAGAGATATGGGGTTGCTCCAGGAGCCCTAACAATTGAGTGTCAACCACCTGTCCCAAAAAGCCAGTTAAAGAGAGAAATGGTGAAAAACAGTTGAGATCTACTCATGGTGGTCACCCAGCAAAGAGGAACAAAGGATCTAATGACTTCAAACAGCCTAAAATATATTTCAGTGAATGAATTTTAAGTTACACAGAGGAAGAATTAAGGCAAGGATCAAGATATATGTATAATTAAGCAGCTCTGGTAAAATGGGTGTGGTTGATCACTGCCTTAGCTCTGGTTCTACAGAGTAGTCTGAAGAAGTTCTTCATACTGCCAATAGCTTGAGGCACTCAAGCTAGTTCCTTCAAGATAATCACTTCTGGTTTGGGATTCAGCTTTACCCTGGTGGATAATTGCCATCAGTGAGGGTATGGGTGCGGTGGACAACCATAGACGGTTTTGTTCTAGGTGGATCTAAGGTGTCTGAACGTTGAGGATAAGACCTTATCAATGAGCCTTCAGCCTAGCAGGAAGATGAGTTAAACAGAGCCTCCTCGACCAATTAGCCTGCCTGTCTGCGGAGGTAGGTGACAGGTGCAAGATGAAGGCTTTCCTCCTGCTTTTACTTACCTTGTATCTTCAAGTGAAGAGTCAATGATTTCATGAAAGGCAACCTCTAAGTGCCTGCCTCATTAAACTACATTGCAAAAGACTGACACCTACATGGACACATTTAACTCCATAGAATCTTCTAACTGCTCAAATGTTGAGAGAGCCTGCTGATGGATGCCAATAATGAGTAGAGCGATTCGTAGTTTGTTCTCAGAAAAGAAGAGAAGATGAAAGCCTTCTTAGGTAGTGCCAGTCCATTTCTCTCTGCTGACTGATGCATAATTGGTGGCGGAAGGGAAATAGGAATGGTTAGGATAGGATTTGGATTTGTATTAGGTAGGATGTATTTTGTTATTACTTTCTTGATGGTCAAGCTCATGGGAAAACACGTGCGTTTCTTGGGGGTCATGTTTTGCACCTAACTGTGAACAAGAGTTGCTTCTCCAAAGCAAGAGATAGTGATGACTGATTCATGAATAGCATCATATGACCAAGGAAAGAAACTGTGAGCTTAAAGAGAAGTAAAGCAAAGTGTTTAAAATGAAAGTGCACACACACACACACACACACACACACACACACACATCATGGGAAATGTAAAACAGGGCAAAACATCCAACACTGTGAAAAAGTATCAAGTAGTATAGCATATTCTTATTGATAAGGAGAAAGAAAAGGACAAATAGACATTTCTTTGATATGTTAGTTACTGAAACTTCTCTGTAATTAGTGACATAAACTGCATCATATAGTTAGAGAGATCAGAGTCTACACAAAGGATGACTATGAACAAGGAAACAGCTGTCAGTCCAGGGAAGTCAGAGGAAGTATATTACCTGGAGGTGCAAAGACGCAAATGACCTTGGATTTGTTCTTTAGGAGCAATGTTGACAAAAGAGAGAATAAAATATTTAATGTGTGAAAACAAGAACCTCCAATGGAGAATCTTATGTCCAACCAAATTATCCTTCAAAAATTGAGTCATTGTTTCAAGCTCAATGAAAAGCCACACCATATTTGCTTTCATTTCCTCAGATGAAGTATGAGATGAGACCCATACCCAATCTTTGTGGATACTCATCTTAGGCTCAGTTTCCTTCTCTGTTCTAACTATGCCTGGGCCTGGGCCTAGAAGCTTCTAGCCTCTGTAGAATCTAATCTTCCATGCTGACTAATACAATCCAGCTTCTCTCGGATTCTCACTGAATTGCTCTGCCTGGCCTCATACTAACTTTAGGGATATGTTCTAATCTTATTCTGGCTCATTCTGCCTTCATCTGTGCCTAGCTTGTTCTCTGTAACCTGTCTCTATAATACCATCCCAGTAAAATGGCCATACACGTCCCCCACAGAACTTCTCTCCCTCCTATCTCTCTGTTTTGTTCTATTCTGTTCTGTTCTGCTCTTTTCCCTCCCATCCCCTCCCGCCTTCCCTCCTCCTCCCCTCCCTTCCCTTCTCTTCCCTTCTCTTCTTTTCTCTTCTGTAACCCCTCTTTCCTTCTCTTCTACTATGAATTTGGCTTATCCTATCTCTGACTCATTCTGTCAAATCTTTCTCTAACTCATCACTCTTTGTTTCTCAGTTAGATATAATTTTTAAACATGGCTGTTTCCTTCTATAAACTAATCTTATCTTCATTGTTAGGGATTAGAGAAATGTACTAAGGGTGTGTCTGTATTCCAACTAGATCATACTGTATTCCAGGACAATTCTGTATTCCAGGCAGATCATATCTTTGTACATGACCCTTAAAGGAGCAGCCATGTTAATGGATTAAAATTCTTCTACATATATATTCATTTAGCAGTCTGTATCTGGACCTGTCTCTTTTTCCAGCTGTTGTGAAAGGGACAACAGTAAGTATGGATATGCATGCATGTCTATGGTAGGACATAAGTCCTTGGTTTATATCCCCAACACTGTGTCATAAGGCAGTTGAATTTTAGGTCTCTGGGGAACTTCTGTACTAATTTTCATAGTGTCTGCACTGGTATATACACCTAGCAGGAAATAAGTCTTTCTCTTTCCCCACATTCTCACCAGCATTTGATATCCTTTATTTTATTGGTGATAACCATTCTGACTCTCATGATAAGAATCTTAACATAGTTATAATTTATATTTCACTGATGGTTAAGAATATTAATCATTTTATAATTATTTACTAGCTAATTGAGACCTAATTCTAGACTGCTGTTTACTTTATTAACCAGCTTACTTAATCAAAGATTTTTTTTTCTTTTTGATGTTTCACCTTTGCAGTTTTGCATATATTCTAGATACTAGTTTTCTGCCTGAGGTAGGTGCAGGGATTTCTCCCATTCTGTAGGCTAGCTGATCTCTCTGATAGTTTTCTTTGTTGAGCAGAATCTTTTTACATACATGTAATCCCAGGTGTCAATTCTTTGGTCTTTTGCATATGCTACTAGAGTCTTTTTCAGGAAATCATACCTATGCTTCTATCTCCAAATGTTTCCCTGTACTTTTCTCTGGCAAGTTCAGTGGTTTAGGTTTTATATCCCCAGTCTTTGATCTACTTTAAATTGATTTTTGTGCAAGGTTAGAAATATGGGTATGATTTCATTCTTCTACATGTAGCTATAAAGTTTTCCCAACACCATTAGCTGAAGGAAATGTTTTTCTTCAATGTGTGTTTTTGACACATTTGTCAGAAATGAGGTGGCTGAAGATGTGTGGGATGTTTTTTTCCTGTATCTCTTTTCTTTCTTCTATTTTTTCTTTTTCCTTTTTTATTAGATATTTTCTTTATTTGCATTTCAAATGTTATCTGCTTTCCTGGTCTCCCTCTGAAAACTCCCTCCCCTTATCCTCTTCCCTCTTCTCGTTTACTAACCCACCCACTCCTGCTTCCTGACCCTGGCATTCCCCTACACTGAGGCATAGAGCCTCACAGGACCAAGGGCCTCTCCTCCCATTGATGACCAACTAGGCCATCCTCTGTTGCATATGTAGCTGGAGCTATGAGTCCCACCATGTGTGCTCTCTGGTTGGTGGTTTAGTCCCTGGGAGCTCTGGAGTTACTGGCTACTTCATATTGTTGCCCCTCCTATGGAGCTGTAAACCCCTTCAACTCCTTGGGTCCTTTCTCTAGCTCCTTAACTGGGGACCCTGTATCTCTTTTCTATTTCATTACTCTCTGTGTCTGCTTTTGGGTTAGTAACATCTAGTCTTTACATTATAGCTTTGCGGTATAATTCAACATTAAGTACTGTGTGGCCTCCGACACAGCTCCTGTGCTTAGGATTGCTTCAGTTATTTTGGGGTCTTTGTATTTCACATGAATTTTAGGACTATTTTTTCTAGTTTTGTGAAGAACATCATTGGAATTTTGATTTAAGTAATTGTAAGGAACTGGCAGTTATTATATTAGGTGAACTAGGTTCCCCAAAACAAATACCTCATGTTTTCACAACAGAATGCATATGACATGAAAGTTGAAAGGGGTTTGAATGCCATTGAATTTATAAGACAGAAAGTATAGTAAAGAGAACAGAGGGGTGTTATCTGTTCTAGAGTAGTTGCCTAGCATGTGGCAGGCCCTGGGTTAAATTCCCAGCCACCTCCAGTCTCCATCCTTATGAGAGAGACAAAGAGATAGAGAAAGACAGAGATAGAGACAGAGTCAGAGACAGAGAGACAGAGAGAGAGAAGCATATTAAAAGCAAATATCTTCACAGACAAAAATCAGGGAAACTTTTTCTGGCTACTTATAAAAAAATAAGAATTTGTCTGTTTGTCTGTTTGCTTGCTTGTTTTTTAAACACAGCGTTTCTCTGGGCAGTCCTGGTTGTCCTGGAACTCACTCTGTAGACCAGGCTGGCCTCAAACTCAGAAATCTGCCTGCATCTGCCTCCCAAGTGTTGGGATTAAAGGAGTGTGCCACCACTGCCTGGCTCAAACAAACAAACAAACAAACAAACAAAAAACAAGAATTTTTAAAGACACATTTTGTTGTTCTTATTCTTATTTGACTTAAAATAGAGTACATTATAGTAACTTTATAATATATTAAAATTAATGCTAAGTGTATCACAAGAGAATGATTGGAAGAATCAGGACTGTTCTGTCATAGTTACCTATACCACTTACGAAACATTGTAGTACTATTTGAAGTTAGTCTTAGGTAATAATGTGTATTAGAAACTCCTTAGCAGTACCTAAGAACAGTAGTGATTTAAAAGCATATATCTGTATATCAAAATTGAATTATATAAAATGCTCAATTAAAACTGGATCATAAGAACAAATGCGATTAAGAAGTAAATTAAGAGGGCTGGTAGATGGTTCAGTGGTCAAGACCAGTGGCTGCTTTTTTCAGAGGACCCAGGTTCAATTCCCAGCACTTACATGGCAGTTTATAACTGTCTGTGACTCCTGATTCAGGGGGTCTGATTCCTTCCCACAACCATACATTCAGGCAAAACATCAATATATACAAAATACAAATAAATAAATTGCTTTTTAAAAGAAGTAAATTTCAGCTTCTGCACTGAATCCACCTTCTTCAGAGAGCCCCAACTCTCACATCCTTTCTCATAGCCTGGCCCTATTTAGCCTTGGTTCTCCGTCTCAGTGTGCTGACTTTGTCAGGCCTACTCATTTGGCTCTGCCAGCAGCATCTAGATTTCCCATGTTTTACGACCTGTGGGTCCCTTTTGAACCACATCTAACCTTTGCACCCATCCAACCCAATCTCCCACATCTTTCTCCAAGGTCTAGCCAGATGAGTCTGTCTTACCCTCCACATACACACCACTCCCAAGCCTACCAGATCTAGCCTGAATGCCATGTCCTGGCTTAGTATAGCAGTTCCAGTCTGCTCCATAGCCAGTCTCTAGGCTTGTAGCAGGACATGTTCTATCCTCCACCCATAGGCCCCTCCTATGCCATATCCATTTTTTGTACCTAGTCAGCCCTATCACCATACTCCAGGTTTCATTGATGGGAGGGGGGTGGGGTATGCAGTCTACCAAATATTATACTATCCAAGTAATTGCCAACTTTAAATCCAACACACTCTCATATACTCTCTTTGCCCCAATCAATTCTGTCCATACGAGTCTTATAACTAACTAAAGAAGTCCATATACCCAGATCTCATTGCAAATAATCAAACAATATGAAGTATCAAATAGCATCTTCTCTTCAAAACCTACCAGTGCTATATAAATATTTGCAAAGATGAGTTACTTAGGTCAACACCAGGACATGGCATTAAAAGAAAAATCATAAACATCTTGACAGAATTCAAGGAGTTTAAAGAAGACACAAAGAACGTTTAATAAAATTCAGGAGAAAGAGCTAAGAAAAAAAAAAAAACACCTTAGTGATGTATTTTTAGTGACCCCCCCCCCTCAAAAAAAAACCCCACAAAAACATAAGACAAAAGGACAAAGACAATCCAGGATTTGAGAACAGAATTGAATCAGGAGATACAAACATCAAAGAAAACTCAATGAAAAACCCAGTAATTCAACTAGAAAACTCAAAAGAAACTCTTACAAATAGTAGGAATCAAGCAGAAGATAGAGTGCCAAGACTTCAAGATCATGTAGATCTAGACAAAATAATTAAAAAACGACAACAACAACAATAACAACAAAAACCAAGAAAGCAAAAACAAACAAAACTCCACAGATAAGGAGTGTACAAGGCATGCTCAATGACATTGAAAAACCAAACCTTCAAAGCCTAGGTAGAAATGAGGGAGAAGAATAAAATCATTGGCGGAGAGCAGATCTGCAACATGACTGCGGAAGATGGCTGAGAAGCCTTAAAAAAATGTTCAACATTCTTGGGCACTGGCAAAATGCAAATTAAAACTGCTTTAGATTTTATCTTATCCAAGTATAAATGGCTGAGACCAAAACAAAGCAAAACAGGTAATAAACAAATGAAATGTAAACAAACAAAACCAAAACCAAAAGAATGTGTAGGTACAGAATGGGGAACTTTCATTCCTGGCTGATGGGTGTGCAGCATTCCCAGGCACGATGGAATTCAGTGGAGATGTCCCTGAAAAGGGAAAATAGATCTATCCCGTGATCAAGCTATACTGTTTATGGGCATGCACCTAAGGGATTCTACATCCTACTGTAGAGATATTTATTCATTCATTCAGTAGGTATTGAAAACAGCATAACTGCCCATCAACTGATAAATGAATAGTGAAAATGTAATTTATTTACATAATTGACTATTATTCATCCATTAAGAAAAACGATATGAAATTCAGACATAAATAGACAGGATTGAGAGAAAATTCATTCTGGGTGAAGTAATTCAGACCAAGAAAGACAAACATCACAAGTATTCTCTCAATTCTGGATATTGTCTATAAGTCTTCAGATATGTTGTTTCATTTAGAATCTCCATAGCAATCAGTAACTTACCAAGGGACTATGGAGAGTGACTTCTTAAAGAAGGGAGATACAGTGCTCTGATATAAAGGGTTAAAAGGAAATAATGGGACAGGAACAGGAAAATTTGAGAAAAGAAACAAGAGAAGGGTACAGGAAGGAATAAGGGGAAGAATAAATAACACTAAAGATATTTAGAGTCACATGAAAACCAAGTGCTGTAGAAGCCGTCACACATATACATACATGCACCCACACACACACACACATGCACACACACACTCACACACACATCAAACAGAAGAAAGACCAAACAAGGCTAAAAATGAAGAGCTCTTTTACCAGGAATGGGTTACATTCCTTAGACTTATTTGTCAGTGAGGTCCTATGGAAGATCAAATATTAGAGGCTATTGCTCATACTTTTTGTTACTCCCCAGAACTTAGTGGTAAGAGGACACTGTTCCTGAAGACACTGAAATCAAAATAAATGGAGAAGCAAGGTGCTCTACTCACTGGGATGCTTCATCCCTCCTGATCAGCTTTTGTGGTGCTTAATGGTGCTATCCATACTTATTAGAGGAGAAAAGTAATGATTAATCTTACCCAACTAGGAACCTTGACAGCTACAATGACTCTTTTGGCAAGACATGCACACCAGTTTGCTAATGGCATGGACTTTAGGGGAGTAACCAACTAGTTCCTGACTGGATATAAGGAGAAACTTACATCTGTCACCATTGTTGGCCTAAGAGCCATTGCTTAGTTAGAAGGCTCATTGGCCCCAGGGCAGTAGCTAATATAATTATTCTGCCAAATTGTCATTATGTTAAATTAGCACCTAATGACTTATTATACACATAAATTAATGCGTTTCTTGGCTCTCATCAGGGAAGTTTCTGTTTGCAATAGTGATTAACTTTGAGCTCTACAACTGACCTAGGTTTAGAGAATAGACTACAGAATCCTCAGCCATCAGCATCAGACCTTCATAGCTTATCTCCTTTCTCAACACTCTTTGAAAATTGAGGAAGAGGAGGCAGAAAAGGGGTAAGACCAGGGGCAATGACCAGCAACAAATGTCTTCTGTACATCACCTTATAACTGTGCACATGAACTTACAAAAACTTGACAGTGTGCATCAGATCAGTGGAAACCAGAAGCAGACTCAGTGTCAGCATAGAGAGGAAAGTTGGGCACAAACCCATTCCTAGGAAATGGTGCTATTATCAATTGTTAGAGAAAGAGGGAGAGAGGGAGGGAGAGGGGGAGAGAGAGAAGCCTCCTTCACTACTGGAAGTAGATCTGGGTGGAGTGTTATATGTGTGTGTGTGTGTGTGTGTGTGTGTGTGTGTGTGTGTTTGTCTATGTGTTTCTTGTGCTTTTTATGTTTGTTTTCTATTCTCGTTTGCTTACTTTAGTGTTTGCCTCTGCCTTATAAAGAGAGAGAGAAAAGGCATGAAGATGCGTGGGTAGGTTAACTATGAACCTAATATATTATATGAGAAAGTATTTTAAAAATATCCCTCAAATAAAAAAGCCAGAAACCAACCAAACAAAAGAAGACTATCCAAATCTAAGTCAGATCCTTTGACAACTCACAGAAAATTCTTTCTTGTGTGTGTTTACTGTGAAAATAAGTATACTTCAAATATGAAACAGGAAGATTTTGGGTATGAGAACATACAGTGTGTATGAGGTTCTGAGTGCACGAGTGCCCATATGCATTTGTAGGCCCGAGGATAACATTAGGGATCAGTCTGCTACAACCATTCACCATGGTTTTATGAGACAGAGTCTCACTGAACAGGCCAAGTAGGTTATACTGGTTAGCATAGGAGTTAACCATGCTCTGTATCTGTCTCTCAGGCTCTGTCTCTCTATTACTGTGATAAAAATGTATACCAACACACCTGGCCTTTTAAGTGGTTTGTGGATATCTATAGGTTGTCATGTATACACGGCAAGCCCACTATTCACTGAGCTTCCCATACCTAAACATTGTGTTTCTAAAGTAAAGAACAAAGTCAGAAGTATAGAAAACAACAAACACGCAAAGATCGATCCTGGAGGACTATATTAAATATCATGCAGGAGAAGACCACAATGATGAACAGTATTAGAATTGTTTAAGAAAATACTTATCTTTCCATGCAGCTATAAGGTTCACTGCACAGCTTTAGATTGGCAACATTAAGTTAGCATTTAACTGATGTTATCCAGAAGAGGCTATGTGATCATCTACCACAAAAGCTAACAGGCACACATTCATGAATACATTTAATAATTACTCTATGAGATGGAAAAAAACTGTCTGGGTTATTAATTTGATATTTTAAAATCCTTTTTACAAAATTTTTGTTTCCCTGGAGTCCATTCTGTTCATTTGTTAAGATTGCAAATTTGTGCCCCTCTCATGTGAATTAATGTTTCCATCTTTGAACAAATAGCGAACAAGAGAGAATATTCTCCCAGCCAATGAATTTTCCATGTCGCTGTTACTGGGTACCCTCAAGTTGATCATTACTGCTTTTATGATGGCAAGACAGAACACTGATTCTTTTATCTAGTTGCCTGTCTGATTGTCAGCTGACTTCTTATTTGAGGCTATGTCCTCTGCCTTGTTCCTATCTTCTATTATTCACCTTAGGTTAGTGGCCTTCACTTATAATACCAGAATGCAATTAAACTGTACTAATGATGAAAAGCTCCAGGCAGAAACAATGCATCTGGCCAGTGCTGTTTCAGTCCATCCTCCTCAGTCAGTATGACTCAGCCTTCAACCCAGCTGTTTACCTAAATGCTGATGATGAAGGGGACAGTTGGAGACTAAGATGTTAAAACACTAAAACTTACAAAATAGCTTCAGTATGTTGGTACTCACTTAACTGAGGGACTGATGAGGATGCTAAAACTAAGTGAGAGCCTTAATTTTCAATCAGCTTCAAACAGTTTGGTTTATTGAAGTCTAGTTCTGTCCATAGTTACATGGATACCATACTATTACTTTTTAGTTTCTTCTAGTTAGTCCACAATATTAAAAACCACCACCCACTTTAACTTTTAAATTTTTTTGTTTTGTTATGGCTTCCCCATTAATGAGTAACCTTTTCTCTGGCCCTTATATTTATAATAACCAAATTTCTTCTGTAGAGAACACGGTCATCATGGTAGACACTGGATCTGACAGTCATCACTCATTTTAATGTGTTTTCTTGCACCATATTTGTTGCCATCAGAAGCTGTTTACAGTCTCCAGTCCAGATATGATGTCACTCCTAGGCAACAAGGACTGACTTGGGTCTGTTGCCATGGCAACTGACACAAACTCCTGGTCTGCTCCTCACCTGTACACCTCACCTGTTCATTGTGGTGATTATGATTACTCCACTGCCGGAATAAAAGGCAGAGACCCCAAGCCCTCTCCCCCCTTTTCACCCTTCTTCCTCTTCTCTTCCCCTCTTCCCCCCAATAAACCAATTCTTGTGGGGTTATAGTGGCCTGATGTGATCTGTTCTGATATGAGCTGCCTTCTAACACAACAATATTTTGATACTTGGGAGATAAGACTCTGTAACATATTTCTATGTAAGCTTTATTTTTCACATTTTCTTTTGATTGTTCTTGATTTCTTTTGTCCATTAGAGTTATTTCTACCTAGTGGTTCTCTCCATACACATAGGCTTAGTGGTGAGTTCATCACACCTTCATTCAAGCATACTAAGTAATAACATTCTTTCTAAACAACTCCCATGGTGGCACCAAATATGCCCATCTCCATTTTCAAAGCAAATTTCAGAGAGTTTATATCTTCAAAAAGCATATGTATTTGATCAAAAGTAACGCTATCCCCTTTGCAGCTACATTGGATATTCATAATCTTTTGTTAAAAAAATGTGGATATTCTTTCAACTGTCTTTTCAAGGTACTTGTGAATAGCTTATTTAAATACACCCTTCTGGTCCTACTTACTCCAGACAGGTGATGAATATACAAATTACATAACTGGATATTGCTTATCAAATATTAAGGGCAAGACAAACAGAAAAGTGATGAGCTGACCAAGACTGACCTTGAGATATGTACTGAGTCAAGGAAAGACACTCACAATCATAAAGTGGATGCTGAACTGACTCTGGCAGAGATAATAAAACACATTAGGTAATAAAATACACAAGGCAAAGTACACTGGTAGCAAAGCACAGAGCAGAAGTGAAGTACAGAAAAACTCATACTCCTTATAGAGCTTTCCAAAGACATTGAGAAAACACTGAAGCAAAAATCTATCAGGAGCTTTTTTCAGAAATGATACATTCTGCTTTCAAATGGTACAGGCCACCGTCTTTCAAGGTGGTCTTGGATGAAAGCCAAAACAGCATTGGATCCTAGATACACTGTGCCTCACTTCTGACTTTAACTTTTCCTAGCTGGGTTTTAAACTTTGTGTCTTGAGAGCCTCATTGACTCCATCTGTCATCTGTAAAGTGGGAAAAATAATACTGACATCACTATGGTTTTCTGTTTGCTTGTTTTTCTCGTGTGTGTGTGTGTGTGTGTGTGTGTGTGTGTGTGTGTGGTGTATGAAAGAAAATACTTGGCTTCACTAAAGGAAAATAAAATATATTTGTCAATGTACAGTATGTTCAGAAGATGGGATGGATTTAGGCTTAAGGGGAAAATTAAACTCTTTTTGTGGGGATCTACAATTTTATAATGTTTTAAATTCACAGATGTTTCTTTCTTTCCATTAATGCTATGCCCTTTTTACTCATTTCGAACAGTTAACACATGAAAGTTTTGTTGTTAAAAGTTTCTCAACATGTATTTTTATGAACTCAATATCTAGTATTTTTTAAGAGAAAAATATTACAAATTTAATGCAACAGTAAGTTACTATGATGAGTATTGCTAGCGGTCCTTCTAGGCTCCACCCCCACAGTTGCCTGGCAACAGCTAGGTATGCCTGGCTGACTATAAAAGAGTCTGTTTGCCTGCTTCTCTTGCTCTTACTCTCTCTCTCTCTGCCTCTTCTCTCCCTGACCCCTTTCTCCCTCTCTCCCCTTCCCCCCCCACCCCCGCCTCCAAGTGTTCCTGGCTTCTCTCTCTCCTCCCTTCCCAGCTCCCCTTCCTATGCCCTAAATAAACTCTATTCTACACTATACCCTATGTGTATACACACACACACACACACACACACACACAAATATATGGCTGGTACATCAGGGGAAATGGATGCCTCAGCATGGGCCTGCAGAGGCACCCCTCCCACATTACCATACCTGGCTCTAACATATCCTTGTCTCTTTCTTTCTTTCTTTCTTTCTTTCTTTCTTTCTTTCTTTCTTTCTTTCTTTCTTTCTTTCTTTCTTTCTTTCTTTCTTTCTTCCTTCCTTCCTTCCTTCCTTCCTTCCTTTCTTTCTTTCTTTCTTTCTTTCTTTCTTTCTTTCTTTCTTTCTTTCTTTCTTTCTGTCTGTCTGTCTGTCTGTCTGTCTGTCTGTCTGTCTTTCTTTCTTTCTTTCTTTCTTTCTTTCTTTCTTTCTTTCTTTCTTTCTGTCTTTCTTTCTTTCTTTCTTTCTTCCTTCCTTCCTTTCTTTCTTTCTTTCTTTCTTTCTTTCTTTCTTTCTTTCTTTCTTTCTTTGTCAATAACATGTAAGGTCCATCTTAATGAAACTATGGCATATCAGTCACTATTAACAAGAAACAACATTGCTTTAGAAGTAATTGGAATAGCTTTCCTTTATAGGAAACCCTCTAGGACAAGGCCTTGAACAAACACCTTCTCTTAGGAGTCACCACTATCCATACCATAATATGTAATCATCGAATACAATACAGGAAATTCCCTCCAACAGAAATAAAAGTTGTTATTGTAATCTCGGCGCAGGACGCCTAGAAAGCAAGACTTCTTTAGTTGTAACTGCCTTCCAAGTGGCTTCATAATTCTCTTTGTTTCTTCAGCAGAGAAAAGAGTGGGTTCCTGCAGTGAGTCAGTCTGTTTTCAGATGATGCTCTCCCCATCCTTTGGGATCTCTTCCTATTAATTACCCATCTTAAGATGCACACTGGCAAATTTATTCAACCCACTCCTCAGTATCACTCTGCCTAAAATCAAGGGATCCTTTTATTCTAAAACAAGCTAGTATTCACTGGTGCCCTGAGGCTGTTGGGGATACTTCCTACTACTACTTTCTACTAACAGAATTCTTTCAATTCCTTCCCCCACTTTTCCCTAGGGCATTGACTCATTACTATTACTATCTGTATTTAGCTTAGAGTTTGACCTCTTTGCTGTAGCTCCCTTCTCTCCAGCAAGTCACTAATGACTGTGCTGAGTCTGGTAACCTCTCCCTCCCCACTAACAGTTCCATATGCCAATTTAGTCTTTCTTTGTCTCTTCAGCTCTTTTTGAAGGACAACAAACCAAACTCAACTTCCATCCCTGCACCCAGAACTTATTCAGAATCAGCTACCACCTTTCCACCATAGAATCTCTAAGTCCACCCACACAGAAACCTGCATTTTGGTCCCATCTCCTGATGACATTTAAGCTGCTTCAAAATTGAGTCCTGGATGCAGTCATGTGCCAGTTGCATTTCTTCAAATATAATAATTTTTTCCTCATGCCTTACATATATTCTCTTCTCTTTAAATGTGTGCTGTAAGAAACATTAGATCTTAGTCATTTCTATCAAACACAGTAAAAATTTGTGTTTTGAGCAAAGAAGTCAAATCTTTTTATCTCTTTTAAGACTATGCAAATTTTAATCCCTCTCTACTCAATAAAACCATTGTTTACTGTAACTGTCACAGCTCTGAGGAGAAAGATTTCCCCAATGCAAGTGTTAAAGCTCTGAAAGGTATCCTGGCATCAGGAGCCAGGAGCACAAAGTCACATCACACAACAGACCTCACACAAGAGATTTACTGGGAGAGACAAAAAAGGGTGACTGCCTCTGCTCAGGCAAGAAGTATCAGGAAATGAGCAAGAGGTAGGTTTATATAGCGTGAAATGGGGGGGTGGAGCTTTCTAAGCTGGAGATTTCCAAGGTGGGGATTAGTGGAATTTCAAGCCAAGGCCAGAGAATGGTGGGATTTCATGTACAGAGACTGGTTGGTGTTCAGGTTCAGGGACAGGTGGGGTTTGTTAGGTTTTCAAACCCAGAAATGGGCTCAGACATTTTACCCTACATTTACAGGAAGGCCCTGCTTTATTCTGGAAACTTAAGTGACTCAAGTAGCAAGGCTCCTTGCCCTTTTCTTTAATTTCCTTTACTCTGATTCTTTGATCCTAGGTCCTAGACAATGGGAGAAGACAAAAACACTACCTACAGTAGAATAAAATCCAACTGGACTTCCTCTTTCAGTTTCTTTGCTCTTTAGCTCTTCTGAGCAGTGAAGCCTTTTGACTAAGAATACAATTTTGCCATCTTGGAACACTTCAACTGCAGTGCTGGGCTCTTTCTTTGTGGCCTCAAGTTTTTTTTTTTTTTTTTTTTCCTAGCAATATCTGCCCAATCTTACTTGTCGAAAGTCTCTGCCTCTTTCAAGTCTCCTCTGAACAACCGAAGCATTTCCCAATTTCATTCTGCTTCTCCATACACATTGTTTGGGATTTTCACATATTAAACAAGTCACATGAAACTGTCAATTGTAGGAGAAACGTGTGAACACAGGTAAGTTTACCTGGTGTGCCTTAACATTTTTCCTATTAGACTTGAGCTCCTTGGAGAAAAAAATAGAGTTTTATTATATTAAATTGTCCAGTACATTTAAATTTATCATCTCTTAATATTTATTTATGGAATAGAAACCTTTGTAATGAATACAAAGTGTAAACCCATAAAACCTTATGTCTTGGATGAGGTCCCACTCACAGAGACGCAGAGATGGAGATCAATGCAAAAAGCAAGAGGTTTATTAATCCAGTATGCTGGGCTTGTCCTGAAATCGGGATAGAAGCGACCCCAAGTAGCTAAAGCACACACCTTTTATACATTTTTTTAGAGTAGTTTTCAGTCCCAGCTTAGGGCTGGCAGTTTATCATTGGTTAACCTTTAGCGATATTAAGGGGCAGACTTCAGGACCGAACACATTGTGTGGGTTTTTCTAAACAATCAGAGGCCTATCTCTTAGCACACCTTGCAGTGAGGCAAATTCTGGGAAAAGAATACATTTACTTAACTTTTTACAACAGAGCTCATTTTGAGCTACCACAAATTTTACACCAGGTCTAGCTATTACATGTGGATACATTATTAATAATGTAATTTGGGACCTTTTAGCTTGTTTATTCCTCATTGTTTATAACATTCTTTGCTTTGAAATATAAAAACATAGAGACAGTGAACACAACTTGTTTATGTTACACTTTGGTATCTAGATGCCTCCCTTCACTTTAAGTTTAATTTTATATTTTGATACAATTTCACTCTGGCATTCTGACTGTCCTCAAACTCACAGAGATCTTCCTGCCACTCTGTCTCTACTGCTATCACACAGGGATGAAAGGTATATTGCTACATCTACTCCAGTAGTGACAAGTGCAACAGGTCCTGAAAACCTGGGTGCTGTCCCGAGGCAAAAAGTTCATGGAAATTTAGCCTCCTGGAACTGTGGCATGCTGTATAAAGAATGCTCCAATGTCCTTGCTTTAGTTGGTAAATGGATCTGTTTGCTTTCCCTTAATATTGCTTTATTACAAGTGCTCTTAAGGACTGATATTTTGACATATAGCTAAGTTAGATTCTAGGCAGTCCTTGATCCGACCTTGGGCATGGGTAGCTAAGTCACTGCCCTACACAGAAATTTACCATTATCTAGGAAAAAGGAAGTTTGTGATCTAAGGAGGAACCAGAGTCGATACTTAGAACTATAGATATCTGAGTTACACCCATATACAAGTATTTACAATGGCCTAGGGGGGAGGTGGACTATACAATAGACTAGAGTAGGAACTATGGCAAGGGCATGAAGCCCTTGGCCCTGGCTTCTAAGATTAAGTGGATCTTAGGTGGAACAGTTTTTGATCCCAATTGTTAACATTCAATTTTATCCCAGTTAGTTCCTGTCAGTCCTTCCATGTTTGCATTCCTCTGTTTTGTGTAAGAATCCAGTAACCTCTTTGTACCTTACTGGTATGTCACCCAACTTCCCTATTTTCTTCTGTATAAAAAGTTTGATGCTCGATTTGACAAATTACATTCAGATCCACACTCCCTCCTGTCGAGTCTGTCTGTCAATTCCCACTTACTCCTTGTCCACCTAAAACCAGAGACTGGTTCCATACAGACAGGGACCAAAGAGGGTCTGTAGCAGTATATACCAGGACACATGTCACTTCATCATTTCCTTCTTTTGTATAAGAATTATGCTTCACTAGTCAATACATTTACCATAAAGCATATCACTTTGTTTAACATTTCCTTCCTTCTGTGTTTTGTGTTCAGCCATGTGACAGAACATGTGATAGTAAGTGAAGGGAAGAATTTAGTGTGGCTTGAGAACTCAAGGGATGCAGTCCACCATGTTGATGAAGGTATGAAAGCTGGGACATTGTCTATAGTTGTGGCTGATGGTATGTTTCATATTAGTAGGACTAGGGGACATGATGAGAGATGGAACCCTCCTTCATAATCAACAACATGTAAAAGCAAGGCCTGAAACTGAAAGAACCTATTCCTTGGCCAAATGAATGAACCCTGAGCTGTGTAAGGGAAGTGGCAGCCTGAACTGCTCAGGAGGTCATGGTAACCAAGCCTGACTTCAGAAGCCTTAAACCTTGTAAGATCATTATACGTATACTTTCTGATAAACAAGAGAAGCATAGCATGGCCCACTCCTGTAAAGGTCAGCTGAAATAGGCTTGTCAAACATTCATATAGGAAAATATGCCTCAGGAAAAGCCATCTGTTTTGGAGATCTTAGAAATGGTTTGTCTGCTCAAAAGGGGAACTGATCAGCAGTTTCTCTTGTTCTTACATTTACACATTAGAGTGCCCTGCTCTGCTCTGCTCTGCTCTGCTCTGCTCTGCTCTGCTCTGCTCCCTTCAAGTGTTCTGCTCTTCAGTGCTCCCTAATTCTCCTTTCTCACTCATCAAGAATATGTTTTTCTGTATATTCTGATAAACTCTGCATGCTGTGCCTTCTTTTGATAGGGAACAAAAGGACTCAGGAACAAAGGCAAATCCCCAGAGGGGTCCCAGTGACATCTGTTGGTGTTCTTGTCTAAGAGTGGCTGGATTCCTTCTCCATTTTCTTCCCGATAAGGCATGCGCCCTGGTTCCTTTGATAAACAGCATTATCTGCTTCTCCTGCTTACACTCCTCTCATGTTTGCATACCTGCCCTTGTTTTGGGACTTCTTTTACTTTCCTATTTTGAGATAGTATGCTTCTAATCACTCATTCTTGCGCTGTCTCTGTCTCTGGGTACATGCATACTAACTTAAACCAGGTGCTTTTTACAAAATAGTAAAGTCTACCCTTATTTGATGTTTCTCAAGTACCCTATTGACATATGATAAGATCTACATGTTTCCTATATAGATTAAAGAAGTAATACCCTACTTCAAATGATAGGCTGTTCTGTTTCTGAGGTACTTTTGTTGTATAACATCTTATGTTTTGAAAGAGATTTCCCTTGTGGTTATTAGCTTCTGAAATTGGCCAACTCATGCAGTTATTTTTATTTGGATTTCCTCCTGAACTCTCCTAGACACTTGTAAGGAAAAAAAAATCCCGTTATAAATGAGAAATGCATTAGTATCTTTACCATGTACAAAAAGAAGGAAAAGAACTTAAAGAATTTTATGTTTTAGCAAAATACAAATTTTCAGAGTTTGTCAAGCTCTTAATTGTTTAGGAAATACTCTTAGAGTGAAGATCTATTTTAATATATGTTTTTGTTTATTTTTATAAAATTGTTATACTACAGCCAAATTTAAACCAGTATTCATTCTTCAAGATTGATGTAATTAACCCTATGGGTGTTCAATAGAAAAACCTAGAGGTCAAACACAATGAAGATAAAGAAGCTAGGAGAACAGCCTGTATTTTGTCCTTGCCCTAGGCAAGCCAGGTCGCAAAGAATGGTGTAATCTAAAAGTGTTATAGATCCTGGTACATTGCACATCCTTTTGATCATAAGAATCACCGATTCTACAAAGGTTGAGAACCTGTATAACTTGAAAGAGAAGGGTAATTATATAAGGAAATACCTCTCATTGTTCCTAGGGAAATCCTACACGGTCAAGACCCTAACCCATCGTAGCAGATGATGGGAGAGGAAAACTAACTCTGCAAAGTAACTACTAGTGAATGTTGGCTGGTATGAGCAGAACAAAAATAAGAGACTTTTGGATGTTTGTATATTCTCAAAATCTCAGAAGAAGGAATGGCTAAAGGTAGCAGCAATTGGTCATAATACAGAACACAAGCAGGGCTAGTGAGAAGACTTAGTAAGTAAACTCTCTTGTTGCCTAGTCTGAGGAGCTGAATAGAATCTTCAGAAACCACATGGAAACGGAGAATTGACTCCTGCAGATTGTCCCCTGACCTCCATATCTATGATGTAGCTGCTACCATCAATCAATCATCAATCAATCAACCAATGTGAAACAAATACAACATCAAAATTTCCTGTCAAAATGGACAACAGTGATTTCATCCTCCTTTACCTCCCATTAACCCCCATTGCCATCCCCAATCAAGTGTGGTCTACTGACATGCCAGGTAGAGAAATCATAACCATCTCAATTGTAATCACATTAAAAGGATTCTCTATTGGGCTTCTCAACCTAAACCAACATTTTTCCCTCATTCTGAAGCACATGTGAGAATTCAATCTCTAATTAGTACATACTCTCATCCATTGTGGGCTGTTCACTGTTTCCTGGTACCCCTGTCATACACTAATGCTGCTTATTAAAATTATCCCTTAATTTTGCTTCTTGAGATCTCTTCCAAACTGCAATAGTCCTTGCTATGTTTGGAAGATCTTTTGCTCAATCTCTGGGATCTAAATATTATGTAAACTTCTATAGACGTGAAGTCCTCTGGAAAGGTGGCATGGGATAAACAGATTCTAGACATTTCATTACAAACTCTTCAAGTTTCTCTTTTTACCTGAAAGGCAATATTACCAATAACCTTCCTTAGGAGTTGATATAGGCCCTCATCCAGCTCATGGCCTGAACCCATTCAGAGGGTGGGCAGTTTATTAAACTTTTTCTATATCTAGATCTTTTAAATGACAAAACCCTATCTTTAAGTTAATTTACCTCTAGACTGAATGAATTCCAACTCGGTATTAGTTACTTTATAATTTCTGTGATAAAATACCATGAGCAAGTCAACTACAAAAGAAAAAAGTTATTTGAGCCTACAATTCCAGAGAGTTAGAGTCCTTGATGGCGAGGTGAAAATCTAAAGATGACAGCTAAAGATCACCTTGCTAATTTACCTGTGTGAAAACATCTCTAGGCTAGAAATGTTTGCCACTGGTATGATCATCTAGCTTCTAATTTTATTTCACCTATAGGATATCATTCCACACAGTAGAACTCTTTTAAAAACACGATACTAAACATACTAAATGTACTTGGGTTTAAATGCCACAGTCATGAAAATTACTCTTCTTAATTACAAACTCTAAATCATAGAAAAAAATAAATCTTACAATTTCACAAAATTATATGGTTTCAGATATACTCACAGATACACAAGAGACATTTGTACTATTAACACTGTTGACTGCTGTTTATATATTCCTCACCGTTCCACTAATGTCTCATATATTCTACATGATCTACCAAATTATGTTCTTGTCAATGTCCAGCACACCATCCTTTTGATGAAAAGCTTTAAATTGGAGTTCTTGGTTTTTCTTAAGGAAATGAATTATACCTATAGTAATCTAGATTTTGTGAGTTGAACTACTGATTTAATTTCATCTAGTTTCTTTCCTGTCCAGTCAGTCTACCCTCAAATGACCCATTGACAATCTATTGTCAATTTCCTTTTCCACTGAGGTTTGGAAATCAGCTAGATTGGAAAATCTAAACCTGTATATGGTCATGGCAGCTGCAAGTCGCTGGATTTACTCAATGCTCACTCTTAAATGGATCTCAAGAGTTGAAAATATTGTTAGTTTGTGACCTAGCTAGCTATGGAACTTGTTTGGGAATGGACACTTCCTTAGGATCAACTACTTATAAAATAACTGAACTGAAGATCCCTGCCCTAAGGACTAACTTTCATGGCATCAAAAGGCACCACAGAGGCTTTCAAAGAAAGGAAACAAGCAATAGTTGTAACCAGCTATGATGCCTATCAAACATAACAATGACCAGCATGTCACACTAACACTGAGCATACAGTAGTGCATCTAAGGCTCAGGGACATTGTGGAAGACTGTGAAGGCCAAAGGATCAGGGACATTGTTGTAGGATTATGTCCTCTAGTAAAATCAGAAACTTCATCCATGCAGTCTCATCAACATGGCTTCCTAAACATGAATGGAACAAAGACATTAATACTACATATACCAAAGTGGATAGGAGAAAGACTACAAGGCCTCAACCTTAGATAAAGCACAACAGGCAACTACTACAGAATGTTGAGATTAGGAGAAACAATTTTCCCCTAGGAAGAGCATAAAAAATAAGAACAAACAAATAAACAAACAAACAAAAATCAAGTAATGAAACAGAAAGCTCTTATTATTAGGCAGAGGAATAGAACTTGAATCATATCTCTGGCCCTGGAAACAGCTGTGACATCTTGATGTATCTGGCATAATGGCACAGTAATTTACGTGCTACCAACCCTAACGTAGAAGCAGAGAACAAGTGTGGGCAAACAGAATGTCCCTGTGTTTGCAGATAACTATTTGGGAACCAGAAATGTTAAAAACACAGGGTGGTCTTTTGGAAGGGAGACATGTCTAACTTGTTTTCCATCCAGAATGATGGTAGCTGATGTGATTAATAGCCTCTTGACTATTGTGCTACCTGCATGGCCAAGACCACAGAGTGTCTTCTTCAAGCTTCTTGATTGACACTCATCCTTATGGCAGATGTCACATGTAATCGATCTGTAACACACATCTTTTTGGAACATACGTACTTCACAAAGAGTTTTAGTATCATCATGTCGTAAGCTTTATTGTGTACCTGGCATTGAGTTAGTTATCACTAGGGAAGTTTCCAACATTTTGTGCTGTGTTTAAATATACTTAAAATGAACTTCTCGGGGTTAGACTCCTGAACTTTGGACCAACACTGACTACTGAGTCGTGCTGAACTCAAGTATTTTCTTGCCTCTCACAGCCCATTATTTTGTTGGCTGGAATGTCAAAGACCTAGGCACCTAATGGCTGGAAGCCGGACCAGACTATATATCCTAAACCTATATACTCATGTCCTCGAGATACACCCCAGTTCCTAAAGAATCTATAATCTTACGTAGCAGCTCATCAAGTTATTTGTGCCCCAGAATGAGGCCTGTTTTGTCAAGTTTCCATCTACGCTTGAGAAGAATTGGTTTTCTGCTGCTGTTAGATAACACATTCCACATATGCTCCTCGTATGTCTAGCGGAGTCATGCCATTGCTGAGATTCACTACATCTTTACTGATTTTCTGCCTAATAGAATTTATTTCTAATAGATAATGCAGTTCAACCTCAATACTGATTAGTTCATTTCCCCAATGTAGTTCTATCATTTTATGCCTTCAAGAATTTGATGCTGCATTGCTAGGCACACATACATTAAGAAACACCAGATTGGGGCTGGAATCACATAATGGCTTCCAACTGTCTTTAACTTTAGTCCCAGTGAATCCAGCACTGTTTGGCCCCATATAGAACCAGCCATGCACAAACGGAACTTGTATCTTTTTAATTACAATTTTTAAAAATACAATGTATTTTGATTATTTTTCTGTTCTGAAATTCCTCCCTCCTACATCTTTGAAAATGCAAAAAGCAAAAAGCAAAACAAATACATGAAAGAGTAACAGACAGAAAAAAAATCATGTTTATTTTGTGTCCACCAGGTATTCCTGGTATGGAGCCTGTCCTGGAGTGTAGTTGACACTCCATTTGAGAAAGTAATATTCCCTTTCAACTGTGAGTATTAATTGTAATAGCTTCTAGGTTAGGAATGTGCACCTGTGTCAACTTCCTTCTCAGTGCTGGAACCATGTCTGGCTTAAACCTGTAGAGGTCTAATTATCAGTCTCTTGGTTTTTCAACGTTTCCTTCAAAACCATTTTCTCTAGCAACAAATTCCCTTACTTTGTGTTTCATGAGAAATCTCTATTCGATCATCATTTAGTTTCTTGCAACACAGAGTTTTAGACTAATAGATTTCTCCCTACAGATCTTAAATATCCCAGTCTATTCTCTAGTTATTTACATGACACCTGAGACATCAAACATGAAATATGATTCTTGTATTTGTTCCTCAGTTGGTAATGTGTTATCTTATTCATTTCTGTCAGAACATTGAGGTTTTGTTGTGTTATAGCTTGAGTATGACATGCTTGGAGTTTAGCTGAAAACATCTTGTTTGTAATTGATCAGTCCCCTTTGGCATTTTCTGAGCTGTGTGGAACTGTAGTTTAGTGGCTGGTATTAATTTGAGAAAATTCTCATTCAAAGAAGCTTCAAGTATTTCTTTCTTGTTTTTCTATCCTCCTGATACTCGTATTAAGTGCAGGTTATTCTCTTTATCACTGATCCTGAGTTTGTAGATCTCCTATTTATTGGTTTTCCTTTTTCCTCTCTGAAATTCTGGGGTTTCTTTTGAGGTGGCATGAAGCTCCAAGGTTGTTTTCAGGTGAGTTCCACTCTTTACACGCTTAAGGATGCCGTTCTTCACCTCACTTACAACCCATGTAGTGCCTTTCATTCTGTTTATTTTCTCCTTAGAATTACTGCCTCCCACATTATTATACCTGTTTACATTGTCCACATGCTCCTGGATTTAGTCTTGATCCAGCAGATCTTTGCCATAGTAATCATAGTAATTTAAATGTCCTTACTCCCACAGTCAACATGGCTGGCTGATGTGAATCTGGTTCTAACATTTACTCTGTCTCTTTAAAATATGTCCTGCGTTTAAGTGCATTCATAATTGTCCCATGATAGCTAGACAAATTACCAGGCAAAAAGGACTAGTCTAATGGATTTCAGTGTTATGATGGTAAAATGAGAGGTCAAGGGGTGGTGTTATATCATTAGTTCTCATTCTTTTGGTTATTCTTTGCCTCTGTCAACTCCATCTGTCTTCAGTGACTTCATAGATGGCTAAAGTGAGTTGTACTTGATGTCTTCATATAGAAGGTTAATGAGATATAATTCTTTCTTTATCGCTCCCTCCCTCCCTCTTTCCTCCCTTCCCTTCCCCTTCTCCTTCCTTCCTTCCTTCCTTCCTTCTTTCCTTCCTTCCTTCCTTCCTTCCTTCCTTCCTTCCTTCCTTCCTTCCTTCCTTCCTTCCTTCCTTCCTCCTAAGATCACCCACATTGACTCCTGGGAACCTTCTGTGTCCCAGGTCTCTGGGAATTCCTAAAGATTCTCCCCTCCTCTCCACCCCAGGCAGCTGCAGATTTCCATTCTTTCTCCTGGCTAACTGGGCCTCTCTCTTGTTTCTCTCTGTACCCGATCTTACCCCCTATCCACAAACCCCCCTGTCCAAGTTCTTTACCTCCCTCTGCCCCTCTGCCTCCTTGTCTGCCTGTCTGTCTGTGTGCCTATCAGTCTATCTGTCTGTCTTTTACTTCCTTATGACCTGTCTTCCTTTTTTCTATCTATCTATCTATCTATCTATCTATCTATCTATCTATCTATCTATCTATCTATCTAATATAATCATCTCTCTCTTTCTGTCATTATGCAGAGTTGGTATCCATTCCCTCTAGGTCCATTAGGCTCTGATAAGACCTCCCTGGGTGAGGTACTGTCTTCTGGAATATATCCTCTGAGGGTACCTTGTAAAGAAGAAAAGAAGCTTGTGGCGTGTTTTGAAATGTTGACTTTCCCCTTGTACTTTGGCTATCCTGAAGGAAATTTTCTCCAGTATTAACTGTGAAAAGACCTGGAGGAAAAGCTTAGAAGATCGCAGGGCACCATGACTGATTGGGATGATTGCCTATGATTGATGGGATGATTGATTACCTCTCATTCCTATCTCCCCTGAGCCATACAAATTTGTGAATTACTGCATGCCTTGCTCTCATCCACACTTTCCGATGTTTCATTTACTTGCAGTGAACTATGGTTTAAAATGTTAAATGAGAAAATCTAAAAAGAGTTGATTCATAAAACGTAAATATTAAGCCATTCTTTCTCTAGGGGAATCTCACTATGTCCTTCTGTCCTGCTTATGATAAGAGTCATTATGTTTCAAGTCCTGGATATAACTGTTGGAGATTCCTGACCTTCTGTAGATTTTCAGGATCCCTTTATTGGAAAAGATTTTTGTGTGACTTCTGAGACATACATATGTCAAATGGGTATAAACATTAAATATTTATTTTTAATAAACCACAGAGAAATTTATTTAATAACAATTATTTTGCATGCATTACCACTTGCTAAAATTGAAAACAAATTTGCACACTAATGAGGTTTATATACTTATATCATTTTACATAAAGAATTAAATATTGGCGGAATAGTGGGCCCCAGGAACATCATGTGTGTTTTTTCAAGTGTACTGAGCTTTTACTCTTTTAATCATCAATGCTGAGAATGGGGCTTCACATAATACATAGAAAAACATGATAGAATTATGTTTAGGGTCATTTCAGAAATTATTGGTAATTCTGTGCTAACCCTGAGCCAAAATCATTTAATAATTACTTAATGAAACTCAATTCAGCACCTCAAACAGAAAAGTTTAAAATCAAGCATTCCAAGCCAACTCACTCTAAAAACTAATTTAATATTTCTATGCAGCAGAATAAAGGCAAGAAAGCATGACAAGTCTTAATTTTCCAAATATTAGACTATATGTCTTTCAAAGAGCGGAAAATGTTGTGTGCCTGGTAAAGACACTGCAACAATCCTGAGCTGAGATGTCTCAGGCAGAGTTCATTGGTGCTTCATGAAATGAAGATATAGACGTCACACAGTGCACATATTATATATTTATAACTAAGGCTGCAAGAAAGATCCTACCATTAACACATCAGAAATACAAACCCCTAATATGGGAGAAAATTTTCCAGACCCTTGCTCTTCAGCTACTACATGGGATTCTTGAATTGTGCAGTATTAGTTACTTAGTGCTTGTCTCACTTATTGGTCTTCTCAATATAACAGCACATTGGTCACATTATCCTTAATTTCTACGTATTGTTGCTTCCTGGTGACTGTATCACAACATTGGATCTGAATCAGGGCATTCATCTCACTTGATCTTGCCGTGTAGACTTGGTATCATTTCACCCGACGAGAAGCTTAGTGATAGTGTACCGCAGGCTGTATTGATAGCTGCTCACCTAACTTTTATGAGAGCACTTTGCTATAATTGTTCTTTTTATTAGTTGCTTTGGATATGTCTTTCTTAGCTTATAACTACACCTTGACTGTAGGAACATGTGTTCAAAAATTATAATTTATAGAGATTCAGATTGTGGGTACTGGTGTCTTCTTGGATTTTGGAGTGCACCCTAAGAAACAAAGGTGTCTGTGTACAGTTGGGTTCAATAACTTAGCACAAATTACTAGAGAAGGTATTTTCTTGGAAAGTTTCTTCATTCCCAGTTTGAAATTTTCTAAATTTCCCTATCCGTATTTTTTATTGAGGAGACAGATATTTGCCTTGTATCCTTAGTTCATGGAGGGATCTAGGATCTTAGTTTTGTCAGTTTGATCCAACTTTATGCCAGCAATAATGTAGTTGTGACTTCCAAGGTAGGTAATGCAGTTCTGAAAACTAAATCTTTCTATCATCTACCTACCTGCCTACTTACATAATACATATCTATCTGTCTATCTATCTATCTATCTATCTATCTATCTATCTATCTATCTATCTATCTATCATCTATTTACCATTAAACTTTATTCATTTATTTATGTATTTGGGTGTGCATTTACCATGGTGTGTATATGCAGGTCAGAACACAACTTTAAGGATTATCCCCTTTCTCATTTTTTGGGCTCCTGGGATTAAACTTGGGTCCTTAGGCTTCGAGACAAATATGATATTCCCAGCCCTGTTTTTCTTGACCTATTGCAATACGGTTTAACAGGGTCTCATGTACACCACACTGCAATCAAGTGCACTAGTAGATGAGGATTACCTTGAACTTCTTATGTGTTACCTATACTCAACGTGCTAAGAGTAAAGACATAAACCGCTGTGTCCAGTTTACATATTCTAAGGATCCTTCTTGGGGATTAATGATGGGAAAAAAACACTCTATCAACTGAGCTACATCCTCAGATCTTCACACTGCTTTACAAGTAGGACAGGGATGTTAACATGTGACACCTTTTACATGTGATCCCTGTGTTTTCTCAATTGTACTCTACAGTGTGTAGACACTCTAGAATAGTGATACACATAAGAACTTTTATGTCAGTTAAAATTATCAAGTGTTCCCAATTCTAAGAAGGGGCAAAATGTCCACACTTTGGTCTTCGTTCTTCTTGAGTTTCATGTGTTTTGCAGATTGTATCTTATATCTTGGGTATTCTAAGTTTCTGGGCTAATATCCACTTATCAGTGTGTACATATCATGTGAGTTCTTTTGTGATTGGGTTACCAATCTAGAGACTACCATACCCGGGGATCCATCCCATAATCAGCCTCCAAACGCTGACACCATTGCATACACTAGCAAGATTTTGCTGAAAGGACCCTGATATAGCTGTCTCTTGTGAGGCAATGCCAGGGCCTAGCAAACACAGAAGTGGATGCTCACAGTCAGCTATTGGATGGATTACAAGACCCCCAATGGAGGAGCTAGAGAAAGTACCCAAGGAGCTAAAGGGGTCTGCAACCCTATAAGTTGAAAAAAATATGAACTAACCAGTGCCATCCCCCCCCCCCCCCCCCGGAGCTTGTGTCTCTAGCTGCATATGTATCAGAACATGGTCTAGTCGGCCATCAGTGGAAAGAGAGGCCCATTGGTCTTGCAAACTTTATATACCTCAGTACAGAGGAACACCAGGGCCAAAAAGTGGGAGTGGGTGAGTAGGAGGGGTGATGGTATGGGGGACATTTGGGATAGCATTGGAAATGTAAATGAAGAAAATGCCTAATTAAAATAAAATTAAAAAATTATCAAACGTAAAAGATTTTAAAATAGAATGATGTGAGTACCTTGAAGAGGATTTTAAAATGCCCTTTGAGGTTGACATTGTATATTATAATTATGGCCATGTTTTTAGAAAGTATCAATCCTGATTTCAATGCTTTACATAAAAGTAGTGAGTAAAACATAAAAAGAAATCTTTAATTAATCATATTTATGAGAAAAAAGTTTGTAAAGAATTAGACATATTTTTCAGCTCACCAAATGCTATCCTTTAGCTATTTTTCAGTAAAAGTATTGATGACCCCAAAATAATTTCCTTTCTCAAGTTGTCAGCATAATTTAGTAGTGGCATGTGTCACATATTTCTTATTCATTTTGCTTCTCACAAGTAAATTGCTAAAAATTAAAAATATTGACTTGTTAATTGTATTAGTTCATTTTTAGCTGTGTATAAAAGATGGGAAAAGAAGTTTATAGAAAAAAGAGTTTATCTGAGTTTACAGTTCCAGAGAAGGAAGAGTCTGCCATGGTAGGAGGGTAGGCATGTGGTAGGCATGTGGTAGGCATGTGGTAGGCATGTGGTAGGCATGTGGTAGCTGTGTCAGCAGGAGAAGGAAGCACAGAGCTCATATCTTCAGCCACAAACACCATGCACTAAGGATGGTGCCAGGCTTTGAAGCCTCAAATCCCATCCTCAGTGAGGCAGCTCCTTCAGCAAGTCCATCCTTCCAAACCTACTCAAATATCACCCCCAAGTTTTCACACAGCCTAGCTTTTGGGTGACATCTTATTTAAGCAACTACAGAAAGCAGAGTATAGAAATAAAAAGGCTGCATAAAAGTGCCTATTCATTTAAATTTGATATAGTTGTGGTTAATACATATCACCATTTTTTTAAGATTTATTTATTCATTTATTTATTATATGAAAGTACACTGTAGCTGTCTTCAGACACTAGAGAAGAGGGTATCAGATTTCGTTATGGATGGTTGTGAGCCACCATGTGGTTGCTGGGATTTGAACTCAGGACCTTCAAAAGAGCACTCATCGCTCTTAACCACTGAGCCATCTCACCAGCCCCCCACATCACCATTTTTCTCACTAACAACCTGGTATATTATAGACACTGTAGAATCGCTATATACTTGGAAATGGAAAGATAAAAACACAGAAACATGAGGGGAAACAAATTACTCTAGTGTGCTTAAAAGTCAATTTAACAATTTCTGTTCAATTACTTTTTGTACACATGTTAGGAATGGCTTAATCTTAAATTATTTATAATATTATACTAATACTTTCAACCTGTTTTACCAAAGGATGTTATATACCATTTTGCTGATTTTCATAAGTTTTTTAAATAAAAAATATTAACAGCATTACTGTCGAATATTCAAAATTCCAAGTAGCTATTAGTTGTTATACATTAGTGCTCTTTATTAACTACTGTCTGTGCACTATATGCACTATGGACATTTTCAGATATTCAGTCAAACTTTAAACTTCCATTGTTCTTCACCATTCGTACAAGTCACAGTTAACTAAGTACTTGAACAAACCCAAAATGGAATAAAGATGTTCCCTCTTCTGTTACAAGTTATGGACACTTTTAATGTAATCTTAAAACCACTTTGTCTGCACCATCAAACAAGATAGTCAAGGAAAAACAAAGGAACAAAGGAACAGGCTAGATTCACTTATTAGAATTTTATTTCTTTGCCTATCTGTATTTTTTTCCTTCTACAAATTGCTGGGTAGCCTCAACCTAGCTGATATACCAGCCTGTATAATTCTTGCATTGCTCTTTTCCTGAACTACTTCAAGGCTGATTGGTATGAATGAAGCTTGCTAAATAAGTCTATATTTCTGGATATAATTATACAAATAATATTTAATCTCTTAAAACCATTGTGTCATACATAAAAACTGAATCTCTATATAATGGGGAAATAGGAAATTCTTATCAATTTATTAGAAAGATACAGAGAACTGTTACTCTGATTTTTTTGAAACAGAATATCCTTTTAAAACAGGGGAAAGGGTTGTATTTGATATTACATTAGACCAAGGGTGCTGACTTTTTTTTTAATTTCAGTTATAAAAATTGTAGAGATCAGTGAAATTGGGATAGTAAAGGATGCATGTTCTGTTTTCATTTCTTTGTCTATAACAGACTGAGTTTTGGCAGCTCCTAACAAATGATATGTCCTGTGATGGAAAGTCATGGCAAATAATAATTAAAAATATTTGGAGCCCTACTATGCATAAGCAAACCTTGGAATTAACTTTATTCATTATTCAGTAAGTTCATTAGAGGTTATTACAGTTTCAAATCAACCATTTTTCCAATTAATTTTGAATAGTGAATGGCACAGTTGTGATTCTGTTCTTTTCCATTTAGTTTCATTAAAGATTCATTTTGGGTAATCAGAGAATTTTGTATCAGCTGTTTTTTACCTTAAAGGTTTTCTTCTGACACTGTAATAAATTATCTTCTTGTCTGTGCTGGAAGGTAACTGAATTTCTTTCCTCAACAGCCCTCTCTTTGACACATGTTCATTTATTACTGTTTCTTCCATCAGCTGACTCCCTTGAGGCTAATTCTGATGAAATGCTTTCAAACAAGGACTACTATTGGTTTACATTAACGAGGAAATGGTGGGAAGGCTGCCTGAGAACAGAAAAATTAGAGAAAGAAAAATTATGAACCTTGGGATCAATTTTTCTACGAGTCATAACATAATTAACTGTAAAATATGAAGCAGAAAAGTATTATTCTCAGTAGACTCTGATATTTTGCTTCATTTAGGAACTTTGTATTAAGAAGGAGACGTATCAAAAAGAAAGATAGACTTAAAATCATATTTAGGAAGAAAAATTGTGCTGAAAAGCATGAGTTAGGAAGAAACAGATTTAATCAGGTATCTGGAGTTGGATGATAAAAATCCCTTTGACTTTTATGTTTGTACTGTAATTTTTCTATCATGTTGTTATATATAGCAGTATTACTTGTTGTGAAAGGCGATATGGGGGGGGGATTATTCTACAGATAAGTGTTCTTTAGCTACATACCTTTCATTGTAAATGTAATTTCTGAACTTTCATATTGTAAACAAATGGTTGTGACTAATCAACTCTGTCTCTCTTTCACAATTAATTTCTTATGCATAAAACACTCTGTTGTGGGGAAGCCGAGGTTCAGCTCCAGTATGTTCTTTGGTTGGTCATTCAGACTCTGAGAGTCCTAAGGGTCCAGGGATCTGACAAGTATTTGAATTCCCTACTTAAGTTTTATGAGCAGCTGCTGGAAGGAAAACACCTGAAGGAATCTATCACAGGAGACGTGGCACACAAGCAAAGAAAGAAGAGGGAGATACACTCATGTTGCAGGATGTGCTGGGACTAGAGACTAGCATAATCATCACCAGAGACAGAGATGCTTCATTTAGCAACTGATGGGAGCAGATGCAGAGTGTAGGGGTCTAACCTAAGTCCTCTGCATATATTGTGGCTGAGCAACTTAAATTTCTTAAGGAAATCCTAGCAGTGAGAGTGGGGGCGGTCCCTTATTCTTTTGCCTACTTGTGGGACTCTTTCCTCCCCCCACTGGGTTGCCTGATCCAGCCTTACTGTGATGAGATGTGTCTGGTATTATTGTAATGCCTTATTTGGTTGATATCCCTGAGAAGACTGCTCTTTTCTGAGGACAGGTAGAAGGAAGGGGTGAATATGGGAAAAGGGAGAGAAAAGGGGGGGGGGTGTGGAGGGGAAGAAGGGGAGGAGAAACTGCAGAAGGGATGTAACATATGAGAGAGGAAGAAATAAAAAGAAAGAAAAGAAGATGTGGGAAGTAGGTGTCAAATTTACTTGAAGGATCATTTGTTTATACTTCTTGATGTTAAGTGCCAATGTATGCTAATACAACCTGCATCTCCACTCTCAGGAAGCATAAGGGTCACTTGGACTGGGAAGTACGTAGGACTCTAGCTTTGATGAAGAGTATGGCACATTTATTTTTTACAATTAACTTGTTTCTCAGATGAGATTATTTTCTACATTAAAAAACAGCAACAACAACAACAACACCCCAAAACCTGCTCTCAATACATAAAAACAGTAACTCTTTATGTTCACTTAGTGATTTGTGATTCTATTTTTCTCTGAGACTACCTCTTAATTTTACAGAAAAGAAGTGCTAGTTCAGCTTAATCTAATAATGATGTACACTAGAATCAGGGAGAACTAACTGTTCTCTTGTGTAACCCTAACTAAATAGGGCACCCTTTGTAAATCTTTTGTGCCTTATTGTTTTTGAGGCTCCGGAGAAAAGCTGGAGACTGTGAACAGATACCATTGCTCTCTCCATTCTTCTTTTACTTTATTATTATATCTCATGGTTGTCATTTGATTTCTTGAAGCATGGCTCTCAGCCCAAGCTACAGCTGCCATGTCTTGCTTTGCCATCATGGATTCTAATCCTGTAAACTCTTTTCTTTTATAAGTTGTTTTGGTCATGGTGCATTATCACAGCAATAGAAAACTAACTAATATAGAAGCTGGTATTAGAAAAATGAGGTATTCCTGTGATAGACCTAATCACTCTCCATTTTTATGAAGCATGTGGAATACTTTGGAATTTGGGGCTAGAAGCAGATGAACTCTGTAACTCTGTAATTTGGGGTTAGAAGCAGATGAACTCTGTAATTCAGAACTTAATAGGCCTTTCTAGTAGGGGTTTGGGGACTAGTGTAATGCCATTAGGACTATGGAGGCCCAGATCAAGAGCTTTCAGAGGTGAACAATATTAGCTACTGTGCTAGAGACCATTCTTGTAGTATGTGTGCAAAGAATAGAGTTGCTTTCCGCTCTCATCATAGAAACTTCTTTGAGGCTAAGTTTAAAATTAATGGACTAATTCTTTTGTGGAAGAGATTTTAAGAGAGATAATATTGACTCTGTCATGTTGTTGTTTGTAACCATGAATATGCAGTTCTACAACGAAAAAGAGCAAAGGGGTCAGTACGAAATATAAAATGTACAGTTTGGAGGGTACAAAAGACACTGGAAAACTTACCGTGCAGTCAAGAGCCATGCTGGAAGAGAGGCTACATCTGTTAATGTTAGCACCATTAAGGTAAAATCTGATCTGAATGAATGGAAAGGCACCCTCAGGACATGACCTCATCAGCCATGCCTCCTGCTTGTGAAAGAAAAGGACCCAATGCCCTTCTGTTTCTAAACCAACAATAAACAAATCTGCTGCAAACTTGACTGCAGAGGAAGGGGCGGAGATTATCCCTATTGGATAGTTAGTGACCTAACTTGTGAGCATCCTCTGCAGGTCTGGCATTCAAGAGTAAGTACAACGTAAAATCTTCTTCTGTGATTCCAGAGTTTGACTGAGGCTACAAAATGTGTGAGAGTCTCTATGTGAAGTATTCTAAACAAACGGAAATGGTAACAAACAGTGATAACTATTTTAATTTGTCACAACATAAACTTCAAATCAAAACTAGACAGATGAGATGAAGATCTATTGTTATATCAGTAGATTAATGCATGCCTCAGCCCTCATTAAAAACTCCTATTTTTAATAGTTAGTAATTAGCACAGAGACCCACAGTCACTCAAGTTTTAGAGAATATGAGACTGAAGAACGCTCCTCTCTAAATGGAACGTTTGTATCTCATCACCTCCTCCAAATGCTACAGAATCATTGGAGAAGAGTGGGTGGAAAGATGTAAGAGCCAAAGTGAATAGCAGAATAGAGGGAAATGGTGTCTTCTCGACATATTAGCTACATATATGAACTCCCAGTAGCTGAAAGCATGCCAATTCAATAGAGACCACATCTCACCATGGAGAGGGGAGGTAGACATGAATCTCCTTCTCCTTTAGCCAAGACATGAGTGTCAGTTGATAGCCACTAGAATTGAGGTTCTTTTCAAGGGTAAGGCTACTACCAGGCTATACTAGAAAGTCATAAGCAGAAATTGTGCTGGTCAACACAAACAGTATTAGGTGGAAAAATGTAAATGCCACAAAATTGACTAGGAAGGAAAGGGATATAGAGCTGGGAGAAGTGAGAAGTGGGTGATTGCAGTTAAAACATTGTATAAAATTCTCATAAATCTATTAATAAACCTTTGAAAAATAAAAATAAAAGAAACTCGTGGCCAGTGAGATAACTCTGGAAGTAAAGATACCTCTTTCTAATCTTGAGTTCTATGCCCAAGGCCTACACAGTAGAAGGCCAGAATGGAGCAAGTGTTGACCTCCACATATGTTGCATGAATATATACACATATATGCATACACATATATGGCCATTTACACAATAAATAAATAGATATATACTTCAAAAACTTTAAACAAACTTTTACCTAAGTATATTACAAATACAATGCAGGTAACAGAACAATCATTTGTTTACTCCAATAACATAACTTCTACTAATATCTTCTTTAAAGTGTGATGATTTGGTCTAGATTCTAAGAAATACATCACTTGGCTGTTTATTTTTATTTATGAAAAATTACTCTGTTCCTGTACATGGACATCCTTCAATGAACAGTAGAAGAAATAATGGCCACAAAGGCAGAAGTGAACAGCTTCCCTTTATTGTTAAGATGCTTCATGAATTAAGCATATTGAGCTGAGGAGACTGGGGAAGGAAAACGAATCACGTCGTGCTCACTGGATATCAGGGTTAAAAGCTTCAAACATCTCTTTTGAGAATTACTGAAAAGCAAAATTATTAATTTAGTTTAACCAAAAGATTGTTCAATAATTTACAAATCAAGATATTACTAATTTCCTCAGCAGATTCTCATTAGTAGAGACAATTTTGAGGGTTAATGTGAGATTAGAATTGTGTTGCTATGAGTAGAAAAATATCACTTAAGTGCCAAAAGAAGTTGCTCATATCTCACTTGAAATGTAGAATCTAGTTTTCAATTCCGAAATGTAGAGAGCTCTTTGTGTTTGGGCGAATGACTTATCAGAACGGTAATTCTTTGACTACAGTGGGCAGATGGTATTTAAAGGGGCATTTGCTTGCTTATCTTATCTCCTCAGCATTTATGAGCTGTTTCTTTATCACCTGAAAAAGCAAAGGGGACAGGAAAGATGAGCTACAAAAGAGATATCATGAGACCTTGTGGACACCAAAGAGATATTATCTGTGATACAGACTCCGTCTCCGAATGCCTTCAATCTGCCAGAGCACATTTTCTTCAGATCCACTCAAAACCTTCATAAAGGAATAGAGAGGAAATTAAAGGTGAGGCATACATGCAGTGTGTGAGCAAAAATGAAAGGCTCAGCTCATTCACCCGTGTCCTTCTTTCCGCAGAATTGCTGTTTTGGGAAGTGAACATCTTTGTTACAAGAGAAAGGAGATAGTAAAACATCATCATATTTCAATATTATGACATCTTTCAAGGGGGTGGGTTGCGTGTGTATGTGTGTGTGCATGCATATATATCATAGCTTGATTTTGTCCCAGAGAAAAAGAGAACATTGTCCATGAAATTATTAGCAAGAAATAGCACTGCCTGAATAATGCTTCTAACTATGCAGAAGACATTTGATATTGAAATGTATTCTTGTGCTCTGCAGGTACATCATTCAGTCCCAGTACTTTATATGCTACCCCAGTGCTGACTTTCTTATTGCTATTCACCTCCTGGACTAGAAACTCACCTAGCCAAAGGACTCTTGTATTAGATGTCCATAATTTATTTTAAAATAAACATATCAATAAATGTGCCCTTTATGGTCATTTTTCCCAAAGGGTATTTTCACTGGGTTTCCCATTTTTGTAAATTATCTTTCATTTATTCAGTTGAGGCTAAATTATTGGACCCATCATTGCCTTCTCATTCCTCTGTAGTTCACAACTTATTTTCAAGCACTTGCATATTTCATCAACTGTATCTCAATAGATACACTATTCCCACCTAGGCTGAGTATAAGTTCTGCTTCCCCAAAGCCTACTAGTTGGTTTCTTTGCTTTTCTTTGGCAAACTCAAGCCTGTTGCCCATGGCACAGCTAGATTATTTTAGAATGCAATCTCTATCAGAAACCTTTCCTAGAGCTTCCCATGGAAGGCTTCTAAAACGCCTGACCTCCATACACAAATGAAAGAACACATGCACATGCATGAATATATGCACGTCACACTCACAGAGGGCTGGGGTTGGAAGAGCTAGAGAAATAGTAACAACAAAGAAGGGGGTGAGAGGAAGAAAGACGGCATTAGCTGTAGCAAGTATAGCTTAATATACTAAGTACTCAAATAGATGCTCATGTACCTGGAGAAATGGAGAGATTTCATGTCATTTGACCTAGCTATAAATCCTTGATTCTCTCTGGGTCAGGGGGAAGCTGGAATGTCCATTTCTAATGTACTTACACTAAAAGGTAGAGAATGAGCTAGGAAAAGAACATTCACCATCATCTCATTGTATCTAAAAGTCAGAATTTTTTTTTAAATACAATTATTTTATTTGTCAATTTAACAACCAAATACTGTTTCTATTTATGTTCTTTAGGGATGTCTGCTGCACTGGTGAGGTCACCACCATCAGAGTAATAAAAGATCTCACAGAAACAGAGACCTCACAGAACAGAAGGGGGTTAGTTCCTAACACTGAACAGAGGGAACTTGAAGAAAGGAGAGCTACATATTCATACTAGAGCTCTCAGAGATGGTGAGCTTTAGTCATTTATTTCATTGTGTGATGAACTGTGTAATACTGTACACCACATTCTAGCATTTCAAAGGCAAATTAATAGCAAAAAAAAAAAACAGGCAAACTATTATTTCTGTAATTTAAATATTACACTGAACACCATGATTTGTTTTTATTTACAGTTCTGTAAGCCAGCTGGGAGTTATGGAGAAATGGTTATACATCCCATTTAAAGCCATGCCATCTTACGAATGAAGATCTGAAATGAGAATAGATGTGGTATTTCCTGACATGATTCTAAGGGACATTTTCATTATTGGTCTGAAAGAGCAAGATAGCAGATTCTGACTTCTCTAGTGATAGAATAGCAGGTGACATTTTAAAATGAGCATTAATAATAAGTTCATACAACTTAATATTTATCCAATTTCTGAGGATGGAAGCACAACACAAGGAAAAGTCAATATAATTATAACCCTTTAAAAAATAATACCAGTTTTATTAGCTATACATATATAATATATACCTAATAACTGTCTCTTTTCTCTCCCACTCTCTCCATACATATATAAAATATTGACTTAATTTTCTTTTTTCTCCCCTTCTCTGTCCTTCCATCCTTTTGTGGAATTGAAAATTAAGCCTAAGAGTTCATGAATTCTAGGCAAGCACTCCATCACTCAGGTATATCCACACTATTTTTGTTTGTTTGTTTATTTTTAAGACAAGATTTTTTTTTCAAGACAAGATTTCTAATATCAACTAATAATTTTGATGTTGTCTAAAATATTCTACTGGAGGATCCCGCACTACCTCTCCTGGGCATATATCCAGAAGATATCCCAGCTGGTAAGAAGGACAAATGCTCCACTATGTTCATAGCAGCCTTATTTATAATAGCCAGAAGCTGGAAAGAACCCAGATGCCCCTCAACAGAGGAATGGATACAGAAAATGTGGTACATTTACACAATGGAGTACTACTCAGCTATTAAAAAGAATTAATTTATGAAATTCCTAGGCAAATGGATGGACCTGGTGGACATCATCCTGAGTGAGATAATCCGATCACAAAGGAACTCACACAATATGTACTCACTGATAAGTGGATATTAGCTCAGAAACTTAGGATACCCAAGATATAAGATACAATTTGCTAAACGCATGAAACTCAAGAAGAACAAAGATCAAAGTGTGGACACTTTGCCCCTTCTTAGAATTGGGAACAAAACACCCATGGAAGGAGTTACAGAGACAAAGTTTGGAGCTGTGATGAAAGGATGGACCATCTAGAGACTGCCATATCCGGGGATCCATCCCATAATCAGCTTCCAAACGCTGACACCATTGCACACACTAGCAAGATTTTGCTGAAAGGACCCAGATATAGCTGTCTCTTGTGAGACTATGCCGGGTCCTAGCAAACACAGAAGTGGATGCTCACAGTCAGCTATTGGATGGATCACAGGGCCCTCAATGGAGGAGCTAGAGAAAGTACCCAAGGAGCTAAAGGGATCTGCAACCCTATAGGTGGAACAACACTATGAACTAACCAGTACCCCGGAGCTCTTGACTCTAGCTGCATATGTATCAAAAGATGTCCTAGTCGGCCATCACTGGAAAGAGAGGCCCATTGGACTTGTAAACTTTATATGCCCCAGTACAGGGGAATGCCAGAGCCAAAAAGTGGGAGTGGGTGGGTAGGGGAGTGGGGGGGGGTATGGGGGACTTTTGGGATAGCATTGGAAATGTAAATGAAGAAAATAGCTAATAAAAATATTAAAAAAACAAAAAAAAAACAAAAATAAAATAAAATACTCTATTATTTATAATAAACATAATGAATTAATTTTGGAGTATTTTCATACACTAGCATAGTTTGACTCGGTTTACATACTCAAAACATAACTTTCTGAAATTTTCAAGAAAAAATAATTGTCTCCTTCAACTTGATAATGTATAATAAATGCTTTGAAGTGTTGATTTATTATACCCATTGACACCATGACCCATGCAACTTCATTCAGACACTTCCCACTGAGTCTGTCAGATATATGTGAAGAAAAATGGTTTTGTTGCATAAGATGAGATCAGCGCTGTAATCTATTTCTTTGGCTTCTAAAAATAGACTTAAATAACACATTTATGGTTGTTTGTGTGTCTACTTAAGAATAACTTGTTTTCTTTTTTTTAAAAAAAATTATTAGATATTTTCTTGATTTACATTTCAAAGGCTATCCCAAAAGTCCCCTATACCCTCCCCCAGCCCTGCTCACCTACCCACTCACTCCCACTTCTTGGCCCTGGCTGTACTGGGGCGTATAAAGTTTGGTAGACCAAGGGACCTCTCTTCCCAATGATGGCCAACTAGGCCATCTTCTGCTACATATGAAGCTAGAGACATGAGTTCTGGGGGTACTGATTAGTTCATATTGTTGTTCTACCTATAGGGTTGCAGACCCCTCCAGCTCTTGGGTACGTTCTCTAGCTCCTACATTGGGGGCCCTGTGTTCCATCCTATAGATGACTGTGAGCATCCACTTCTGTATTTGGCAGGCACTGGCAAAGCCTCACATGAGACAGCTATATCAGGGTCCTTTCAGCAAAATCTTACTGGCATATGCAATAGTGCCTGCATTTGATGGCTGATTATGGGATGGACCCCCTGGTAGGGCAATCTCTGGATAGTCCATCCTTTCATCTTAGCTCCAAACTTTGTCTCTGCAACTCCTTGCATGGATATTTTATTCCCTATTCTAGGGAGGAATGAAGTATCCATGAGTTGGTCTTCCTTCTTGATTTTCTTGTGTTTTGGAAGTTGTATCTTGGGTATTCTAGGTTTCTGGCCTAATATCCACTTATCAGTGAGTGCATATCCAGTGACTTCTTTTGTGATTGGGTTACCTCACTCAGGATGATATCCTCCAGATTCATCCATTTGCCTAAGAATTTCATAAATTCATTGTTTTTAATACCTGAGTAGTACTTCATTGTGCAAATGTACCACATTTTCTGTATCCATTCCTCTGCTGAGGGACATCTGAGTTCTTTCCAGCTTCTGGCTATTATAAATATGGCTGCTATGAACATAGTGGAGCATGCGTCTTTATTACCAGTTAGAACATCTTCTGGGTATATTCCCAGGAGAGGTATTGCTATATCTACCGGTATTACTATGTCCAGTTTTCTGAGGAACTCCCAGACTGTTTTCCAGAGTGATTGTACAAGCTTGCAGTCCCACCAGCAATGGAGGATTGTTTCTCTTTCTCCACATCCTCACCAGCATCTGCTGTCACCTGAATTTTTGATCCTAGCCATTCTGACTATTGTGAGGTGGAATCTCAGGGTTGTTTTGATTTGCATTTCCCTGAAGATTAAGGTTCTTGAACATTTTTTCAGGTGCTTCTCAGCCCTTTGGTATTCCTCAGTTGAGAATTCTTTGTTTAGCTCTCTACCCCATTTTTAATGGGGTTATTTGAATTTCTGGAGTTCAGCTTCTTGAGCTCTTTGTATATATTGGATATTAGTCCTCTATTAGACTTAGGATTGGTAAAAATTCTTTCTCAATCTGTTGATGGCCTTTTTGTCTTATTGGCAGTATCTTTTGCCCTACAAAGCTTTGCAATTTTATGAGGTCCCATTTGTGGATTCTTGACCTACTTGTTTTCTAATGTATTCATTAGCTTATCAATCTGCTACCATGCTAGTCCTCTCCAGAAATAATTGCATTTCTTAAAAGAACTTCATAACTGTGTGTGCCTTTGCTTTGCATTCTAGTAAGATACCTTATTGCAGCTGATAGAATGCATAGATATAATTCATATGTAAATTAGTGTTTATCATCAAATATCTTTGATTATATTTGTTAAAAATAATGTTTGCTGATAATTCCCAATGTGTTGTATGCCACAGAATTAGAAGAGATTTATTGCTTCTCATTCTCCAGAAGAAGATGAACTAATTATACTTTGCTACCTTTTCGGCACATCTTCTGCAAGCAGTGGGGCAGATTTAAGTTTTTCAGTAAGGTAACTACCTCACTCAAAGACTCTTTTGTCCACATTTTCTTGGAACTTCAGCAGTTAAGATCACAGTATGCCTTCATTATTCGCTGCTTTCTTATGTTAAATTTGAATCCCAGGAAACTAGGGAGATTACTACAACTTCTTTCCCATATTTGTGGCCACTGTCTTGTGCAAGGCTAAAGGAAAGACATTCTTTTCTTTACCCTTCTTCTTCAGCCTTTTTCTTTCTCCCTATCTCCTCCTACCCATCTCCCTACTGGTTTTATGTGTTGGGTGGGTGTTGCTTCTTAAGCAGTCTTAATGTAACTCAGTTTGGATACAGAATCCTTGTGTAGCCAAGGGTGAATTTGAACTCTGAATTCTCCTCCTTCTGCCCCCATAGTGGTAAACTGCAGTTAGATAGTAACACACTTGGCTCTTTTAAATTCTTGTCATTCCAGATACTGCTCAGTAGAAAAGAGGTGACTTGCTCCAGACATCTAGGTGCAAGGGTTATATTTTTATATCTGTCCCTAATATTTCTCCTTTGTTACTCAGAATCTGATTTTCATTTCACATTAAGGTATTAAGCTATCTGTAATAAAATTAAAATGGAGAAAAAATCTGGAAAGAACATATTGCTCAGCAAAATGGGGGCAAAAAAAGCAAGGCCCTTCAAGAGTAGGTAAAAAGGTCCCTGAAGGCAAATGTTCTCATTCACTTTACACAGTGCTCAGCAATCATAGGGAGCCAGTGTGGTCCATGATCTCACAGCTCCATCTGCTAAGAACAAAGTAAGATTAACCGTCAAATTCCCAGGAGAGGCAAGAAAAAATTGGACTTTGCAATAATGGGGACAATGAAGCAATTGTATGTGAATTAGGTTTACATTCTTTTCTTTTCTTTTCTTTTCTTTTCTTCTCTTCTCTTCTCTTCTCTTCTCTTCTCTTCTCTTCTCTTCTCTTCTCTTCTCTTCTCTTCTCTTTTCCCTTCCCTTCCCTTCCCTTCCCTTCCCTTCCCTTCCCTTCCCTTCCCTTCCCTTCCCTTCCCTTCCCTTTCCTTCCCTTCCCTTCCCTTTCCTTTTTCCCTTCTTTCCCTTGCCTTTCCTTCCTTCCTTCCTTCTTTCTTTTTTCTTTGTTTCTTCTCACTACATTTTATTTTTCTTTTTGTATGTCTCAAGAAAGATATCATGAGGTAAATAAATTTAATTAAACTTAATTAAATTTAAGGTGATCATGCTAAATGGAAAATTATTTCTTCATCTACCTGTTAAATACTAAAATCCTTGGGTGGTTATAAGTTTTTTCTGTTCATGAAAATGTATGGTTAAAGGTGACTTGGTGGGGTTAGGTAGTGTCAAAATCTTAACAGATTCTCATTTTCTACAATGCCTAAAACACTTCCTTACCAACTTTAAATTTGGCCAGAGAGCTGGCTCAGTAGGTAAAGGCCTTGTCATGTGAGTTTAGATTTTTAGCATACTTGTAAAAGTTAAGAATGGTGACTGTAATCACGTACAGGTGGCACATGTCTGACCAGCTAGACTAGTCAGGATGCCATCTACTGGCTTAGTGAGAGTTTTTGTTTCAAACAAATAAGCAATTTGAAAGACATGGAAACACCCACCTTTAACCTCCACATTTACAAACCCAACAAGTATACTTCCACATATGCATGTTTGATATATATATATATATATATATATATATATATATATGTATTACACATACACACTTACACACACACACACAGGGAGAGAGAGAGAGAAAGAGAGAGATACTAAATGAGATAATATAAATTCTTTGTATATTATTACCTTGTATTCATTTTAAAATCTACTCCATTAATTTTTAATTGAATTCAACATTTTTATCATTTTGTATGATCTTAAAAGTCAGTGCACAGCATAATAATATATGAATTTTGAAATTTAATATAATAACAATATACTGAGTCTAGAAGTAAAGAGCTAACAACTATGCTTGCAGAAAAGAAACTAATAATCAAATGATGAGGAAGATAGGGAAGATAGGGAGGAAAAAGGCAGTGAAAGAAGAATAACAGGAAAAAAAGCATAGGTGCCAAATTGTACTAATGGAAGTCATTACATAGTATCAAAACCAAACACTAAAAAGTACTTTTAAGAAGGGTTCACATCTTTCATTTCAAAAGACAGCTAGAAGAAGAAGAGGAGGAGGAGGAGGAGGAAAAAGAATAGGAGGAAGTGGAGCAAGAGGAAGAGGAGAGAGAAGAAGGGAGAAAAAGAAGAAGATGAAGAAGAAGAAAAAGAAAGAAGGAGAAGGAAGAAAGAAGGAAGAAGGAAGAAGGAAAAAGGAAGAAGGAGAAGAAGAAGAAGAAGAAGAAGAAGAAGAAGAAGAAGAAGAAGAAGAAGAAGAAGAAGAAGAAGAAGAAGAAGAGAAGAGAGAAGAGAGAAGAGAGAAGAGAGAAGGAGAAGGAGAAAACTGTTGGTTGATTATACTCCCATCTCTCCTATGAGCACACAACCTCTAAAATTTATTTCCATGCTCAGTGTTATTCTCTAAAAGTTCTACCAAGAAACTGACATTCCCTCTGTGTTTTTTGAATGAAAGGGATCTGTGTTCAAGAGAGGTCATGATTTTTGATAGACTAAAGACGTAACAACGTGAACTTGCCTTTTGTGTCTAAGCAGGCCACCATTCACTCATGCACTTTATCTATCGATGTCCAAAAACTGCACATCTGCCAAATATTCTCCCAGCCTCTGTTTCTCTTATGTGCACCTCTCTTTCTTTATGATATGTTATTTCTGTACCCTTCCCATTTATCTCTTCAGGTCATACATAGGTAGCTAATTCATCTCTGTGTGAAACATTCATTCTTCAACAACAACACAGACTTTGTCTACCTCAAGTGCTACATGTCCTGACATTGTTTTCCACTTACAATAGCGGGCATCTTTCCCTTCCTTTATTCACATCAATGTTTTTGGCAGCTGGCAGGAAGTTTTCTATATATTTCCTATTGTGTGATAATCTGTCCTCTAGTCTGTATAAATTTTACTGGTAAAATAAAAGTAAGTAATCTAATCACTAACAATGCAGAATGTATATTTATATGAAAGTATCTTTATGTGTACTTCCATGTTCAATGAATATGTATAATGAGAATATAGAAAAAATAATAGAATAAATATGAACAGTGGATTGATACACACTTGAATTAATTATTTTTCTATGCAGTGATAAAAGATTATGACCCAAAACATCTTAAAGAGGAAAAAGAGATTATTTTGACTCCTGTTCCAGAGGAATATATACCCATAAATCATAGGATATGCATGGCAGATAGTTATAAGTATTTCAGCAGGAACAGGACACTTCAACAGCAAATATTTAGCAAAGAGAGTGATTAGAAGTAGGGTGAGCCAATAAGCCCTCAAATTCTGCTCCAATGCTGTGCCACGTCCTGAACAGTGCCACCAACTGGAAAGCATGTGTTTAAATATCTGAGACTGAGGAGAATATTTGCCATTTAAACCATCACAGTACTAAAATGATATAAAGGAACTTTTCTACTAAAACCATTAAATACATATTCATTGAAGTAATCATGGCTTTGAGGTGAACAAAGAACTGTAAAAGAACATACATATGCTGTTATACATATTTTAAACCTTGAGAGTTGAAAAATAAGGTTTCTCAAGTTATATTATTCTTTGAGCATTAGGCTGCCTTGGAGAAGCATCATAGCACATTAGTGTGAGCAGAAAGACATACGAAACAACTTTTTGGGGGGTTTGAATTGTAAACTTAACTGTAATTTAACTCAAACTTACAAAGACTTCATTAGACATTTGTGGTATACGGTATTGCTCATTAACTGTAAAGTACCCTCTATATGTGTCATAAGTACATCCTGCTATATGTCCAAAAGACTCAGCATCCTACTCACAGATACTGAATGCACATCCATGTGTATTATTGCTTTATTCATAATATCTAGGGAATGAAAACAACCAAAATATTATTTAACAGACATGTAAATAATAAAAATGTGATATATACACACTTTGAAATACTATTAGCAATAAAGAAAAATGAAATCATGAAATGTTCAGGCAAATGCATGGAAGGAGATAGATATAGGAAATATGAAAAAATAGATGAGAAAATTGGGTGCGGGGCTTAATTGTGAGGGAGAAGGAGGATAATACAGAAGAGAGGAATGAATAAGACCAAGGGTGTCTGAAAATTTATGTAGTACTACCACTTGGTGTGATTATGTAATTCCCAAGAGCCATAGACTAACAAAAACCCCTAGATCCAGGCTAGTGCTTATTTGTGATGCTCACAAAGATATCATGGAAGAATCCAGAATGGCTTCCAATTCAATAGTTTAGTAATTTCCATGTCATTATTGTTCTCCTTGGATTTCTCACTCCCATAACATTTTTCTAGGTATATGGAGCCAGAGCAGAGTGGGAAGAACTAGCATGGGGGAGGGCACAGAATGGAAAGCAGGGTCGAAAGATGAAGGACACATACATGCTTTCTAGAGTGTTACCTGCTATACAAACTTATAAAAAGGATAACTGCTGGTGAGTGATTAGGAAAATGTCAGGCAACTCATCAGGGTGAGTTGACTTCAGAGGTGAAAAACAAAAATATCAGGTCTACAAACTTCAGAAAAACACATTCCAAACAAAGAGACTAAACCCTCAAGACTCCAGGGGCCACACTACAATCTTGTCTGTTTGAAAAACTTCAGGAAAGATGTGAGATGTAATCAGACTGTAGAAAATGAAGATTAAAGTACAACTTGATATCTGTAGACATGGAAGTCAGAAGCCCAACATTTAGAATTTGAGTTTAATTAGAAGATTAAATTAGAAGATCCTGCAGCCTTTAGAATGGTCATGATAGTGTTTTCTATACTTAATAATGTCATTATCTTTGTTCTAGAAACAGTGGCTTCCATGTGACCAGAATGGTCACAGTTCTCTTGGTAGGTATCATCTAGTGGAGTTGCTACAAAGATGGGCATCAAAGCTACAATTTAATCATATTTATAAAATAGAGTTGAATACTTAGTTTTTATTTACTAATCAAAATATTTATATGAGGACAAAGTATGAACATAACTTTTAATTAATTTTATTTTATTTTTATTTTTTTGTTTTTCAAGACAAGATTTCTCTATGTAGTCTTGACTGCTCTAGAATACCCTCTGTAGACCAGGCTGGCCTCCAACTCTGAGATCTACCTGCCTCTGCATCCTATATGTTGTTGTTAAAGATGGGTGCCACGAGGCTCACTAGACATAGCTTTTACTCTTGTAAAGATAACTCACTAAAAATTCAAAAGTAATTTTTTTCGTAGTAGTTACTATAATTTTCAGGAAGTATTCAACAAAAGAAAGATTAGGAATGGTTTCAAATTGGCAGCAATGTGATGTATTTAAATTCCCCTTTTATCTTTCTGAATTCCATAATTCCTCACCTGTGCATATGAGTCCAATATCTCACCCATGGAGAAAGTTCTGTCATGGAAATTTGATTGCTACGGCAAATTGTTTAAGTGAACTACAGAATGAACTTCTGCAGAGAAATTATGGGAGTTTGGCAATTTCAACAGCACATCTTTTATTCACATTTGATTTGAGTGTGTACCGTGTGTGAAAGAGAATTTAAGTGGCCATAATAACAGCTTCAAAGACTGAGCAAGATTCTGTTTCTTAGATTTTATGTTTTGAATAGCATTATTGAATACTTTACATTGTGTTAAAAATGATAGCTATAAATCAGAGAAATACTCCGTGGTTAAGAATCCTATCTTTCCATGGTTTAAAAGAGTGATTTCCATAAAGTTAGAGGAGGCTGGAGTTATCATGAACTTTGAATTTACAAGAACATGACCTTTTCCTTCCTTCTAAATCTCTTGGCTGCCTCTCTGGCTTTAGTTAATGTTCTCACAGGGAGGTAATTGAACACTGAATGTTCTGTTAGGTGTGAAGTTCATTGGAGACAGATCTATAGGATCAATGACTGAGGACAAAGAAGAAGAGTATCCTTGCTCTTTAGAAAGCTTAAGAAACTGACAAGAGTTTTCTCATATCATTTAAACTCACCTGATCTTTGAAACCATCTGTAATTATGTCATAATTCTAATGTCTTCAATGTCTGTGTGGTAAATTTTTACATACTCAATGTGAGGGGCTATTTTAATTCATTGATTATTCATTTGGCAAAACGTGCATAGCAGTCAATGGTGAATATGAAATATTAACTACAAATTGGGAACACTAATAAGCAAAACAGAATAAAAAAGAATAAACCTTTGGCAGAAACCCTGGAGGTGCTTTGGTCCAAAACAAAATCAAAGGAAAACTGCAGTCTTCAGTGACCGAGCAAGCCCAGTCACACAGAAAGTGCAGTCTTGACTGACCGAGCAAGCAGTGCATTTGATGACTCAATTTGTTCACTGGAATGAAAAGTAATGATAGAAATTTCATAATTTAAAAATAGCTCAGAAAGCACAGTCAACTGACACACCACCCAGAACATTTTCAGCAACAACACACGCAATGAACTAAATCGTTTATAATAGAGGATGTCTTTATGGCCTGATTTATGTGTGGGAGCATGGAGAAAGAATTAAGCGGAATTCAAAACCCAGAGTCACAGGCTTTCAGCAAGTCTCAAATGTTGCTTTATATTAAAAATCATTTATATTTTTATTGTTTCAAATGGAGACTTATACTTCCAAACTATCATCGTTTTATGTACTCAAAAATATTCCCCTTCTCTGTGTAAAACAATGAGATAATTTTATTTTACCCAATTTACACGCAGTAATAATTGAGCATATGGATTTTGCATGGCTTCTTCAGTACTTAGGAAACCATGATAAATTGATCAGTAAAATTTAAAGAAAATTTTCTTTTGAGGTTGTGTTAGTGGATCAAGTAGTAACATCCCCTTATTTACACAAGAAAAGGAACCTGTTCTCATCACCTCACCTCTTCTGCCTTCTTTGTCCTCCCTTCCTTTTCTTTTGTCTCCTCTCCTCCCCATTTCCAACCCCTCCTTTTTCTTTCCTTTCCTCTCTTATGAGAGAGTGTAAAGAACTCCTGAGAGAATCATGTGTTGGGTGGAACAAGTACAAGGGCATATTTTCATTTGCTAGTGGGGAGAATCAATATATTTAGTCTCTTGGGCCAACATTCCATGAGGGTGGGGGACAGCAGTTACAGACACCGCGAAGCTGAAAAGAAGATTTAAGAAACTAAATAGCCAACTGTGAAATGTGATATGCACACAGCTCTGTGATTGTGTCTAGAGAGGTGACATTCAGCTCAATAAGTGTGGGGACCTCGGGAGGTGGGGACAGGAAGAAAGACTCCAGGTAAAATCTGAAGGCAAAACAGTGGGGTTATGGTGAGAACAAGGAGTCAAGATGGGAAGACAATGTACCACATGCTTCAGAAATGATGCACACTAAGACCGTCTGAGACAGAAGGCGCCCCCAAACACTAAACAGGGAAAGTTTACAATTTTTATTCTATTCAACTGCCCCTTTATTTAAATTCATGTCTTCTTTTCATCAGAATAACAGACCTTACATTGTAAAAACATCATGCTGGACTTTTCCTGAGCTTATTATTACAGACAAAACAACATTATCTTGTATTCTAAAAGTGGTACACAATTTCCAAGCTTTCTATAGATTGCCACATGCAACACAGCATATGTCTTCCCTCTGACTGGAAACCCGCCTACTATCATATCTGCAGAGTTCACTCCAAGCGTGCTACTCCAGTATCTGATGCACCTGCATCATTTTTGCTCAGTTCAATTCAAATACTATCTACTCTGAAGAATGTTGCCTTATATTCTTTGAATTCAAAATATAGGTGAACACACACACGAACACACACACACACACACACACACACACACACACACACACACACACACACACACACACACAGTAGAACTCTCAGAGAAAGAACTTGTCAGGAAAACTCCTTAATAAAACAACTGAGGTATAATAGTGAAGATTGGCTGTCTAGAAAATATAGGTCAATCTAATCATTCATTATGGATGATGTAACAAATTCCTCATTATTTTAATTGATACTTTAAGATGCAGTAAACATGAACTCTAACTTTCACGAGGGACACAGGTGGGCACTAAATGATAAGGTTTATAAGATGGTTTCTTAATGGATTTCAGCAAGCTCGGCATTGGCATTAAATATCACATCTTTCCTTCTCACCATCAGCTTATAATTTATTAAAGAAACAACAGGAAAGGGTTTTTACTAATTCCAAAACACAGGCCCAGGAATTATCAACATGTTTTTGAGAGAAATGATACATTTTCACTGTCATGGTAGCTGACACCGAGGACAAGCTGGAGGGAAGCATTAAACATGGGAAATCAAGGTAGAGGGGTGAACACATGTCTTCATGCTGACTGTATTTCGGTTTTATAACATAAACACTTCGGATGTGTTTTAGAAACTGATTTTCTAATTGTTTTTCTCTGTGTGTGAGTGTGTGTTCTTATGGGTGTGGCTTACACACATGCAGGTGCCCGTGTCTCTGTGTATTCGAAAGTCAACAGAGGGTGTGTCTTCCTTCTTCCCTCTCCACTGACTACTTGGAGGCAAAGTCTCTTCCTGAACCTAACCAGAATGACTGTTTATCAATAGTCCGGCAGCCAGGAACCCCCTGGATCCGCTGGTTTCTCCACATCCCAGTGCTGGGCTTTCTGCTGCACACCAGCCCTGGCTAGTGGGGTAGGATGCTGGGATCTGAATGCAGCTCATCATGGTTGTGTAAATTATGTTAGTTTGATTAACATACAAGCTGCCTCCTGAGTTTGTTGTAAAATAATTCTGAGATAAAAAACAAAACACTGAAACTATGCATGTCACATATAACTTACAGAAAAGATAATAAAAATATAAAAATAGAGAATGCTGAACTCTGGAATGGTGAAAATAAATAAAGTTCCCATTTTTAATGTTGGTTTAATGAATTTTTAACTTGTTTTGATTTAGCCAAACTACTATCATATAAATGCTGGCGGGGAGGGGCGTTTTTATCTCCACATCATCAATAAATATCGGGAACATGACATACGTTATCTATACGCTAAAGGTTCCAGAATAAAACAGAGGGAAAATACTTTGTTTCTTTGTTTACATTTTAACTAACAGCCACATGAATAGGAGATTGTATATTTTACTGTTGAAAATTTATTTATGCTTTTCTACAACTTTCATTATGTGCTTTGGGGAAGTGAAAATATCTAGTTACAATATCTATGAGAACAATATTGGGAAAAAAAGGCATAATGCGATCTTATAGAGTTGTTCACAGTCTGGAAATACAGAGGACTGCAAATACTGTTTTCTCAGGACCTATGCCAACTGCTGCCTTGGAAAGATGTATACATGTCTGTACAAGAAGAGTGGCTTCCCTTTAAATAGAGAAGACAGGATTCAGGATAAGAAGGCAAAAATGATTTTCTTCTTTTGGGATAGCATACTTTAAATTCTGTGTTACTAATTTATAAGTGAATTTTATTTTAGAAGATTAAAACATGCACTAATAGAAAATTCAGAAGAAAATGCAAGCTTTGCCCACATTTTCAATCTCATTATATTATCTCTGATTTTGGTTTTCAGAGTGAACAGAAAGAATAATATCATTCATTGTAAGTCCAGGGATCTTAGCTGACTTCAGAATTTACAAAATCCCTGCTGTGAGTGTGAACACTGTGGAAATGGTGATTCCTGTCCTTTTGTAAAGGTTCCTCCTGCAAACTTTAAGGAAGAGGGGGAAAAAGTCAGATATGAGGTGGGTGAGGGGGAAGTAGGTGATTGTAGGTCTCTCTGTGAGTGGAAATAGAATTTTCCACAATCTATACACTCTGTGGGAGGCCATTCTTCTCTCAGCTGGTGACTATTCTCCTGGGCTGGAAGGCAAAGGCTCAGAGATCCCAATAACTCTAATTGCTTCAAAGGCCCTGTCTGGAAAGCAGCAGATTCGCTGTAGTAGACATGCTAGCTGTTAATTTCGAGAAAAATAAATATGAACACCTGTACAAAGCCTACAACTCCTAGTAAGACGTATCACTGTTGTTGCTTAGAAAAGTGTGTTTGGAAAAGATGCAATTAACTGTTTTGTTCTGTGTGAAATATGTAGCTTTGACACTTTTATGAGAGAGTCAGAGGTGTTCAGGGTTGTATACCTGAAGACTGAAAATTATATTCTTCTGAAAGAGGCCATGTTCTAAAATGAAATTAGGATTCTCAAGAACTATACAGAAGTGCCTTAATATCAGACTTGAAATATCGATTTGTTTTATTTTGTTGCAGGCAGCAAGAAACAGATTTTCGTAAAGGGATTCCCTCATCTGCTTCTCCATGATTTCACACGAAAAGGGAAATATCCTGAGACTCAGGCGATTAGATATTTCCCCATGTATCACTGTTGCCTTTAATGTATCTGAAGAGCCAGCACTAATCCATACACACGGCACTTGCACGAGCCTCTACAAACTCACAGGCTGTGAGTACACAGGAAGGAAAGCTCCTTAGCCAGCGCAAGAATATGAACAGTTCAGCCGCAGTGTCCCAAGAAATCAGATACGCCTCTAAACTTCCTGCTCTAATTTAAATAGAACTACTTCAGCTGTTGTTATCTTTGCTTCTTCCAGTAATACGGATTTTTAAATCCTTTTAATATTAGCTATAATATTTCAGCTTCATCGGCACTACACTACATACAGAGAGCAAAAATAATTAAGTATATATGGATTGTAGTATGGATGATAGATAAAATAATCCAGAAAAATTCCTTAGCCTCTTTGGTAATCATTTCTCTCTCCTAAAGAGCTCTGTCTTCCTGAAATCGCAGCTTCCTTAAACTCTAGGGTAAACTCTTTATCTGTGCTAGAACATGAGCAACCATGTACTATAAATGGAGGCTCCAAAAAGAAGCAAGTCTTGGCTGGAAAAGCAACTGGTTACACTTACATTGTTTCAGCTTTGATGCTGCGCATGTTCAAGTGTGGAGAGCTAAAATGTTACAGGTCCAATGTTAATTTTGTGTTGGGTTAATTTGTTACTTTCTTTTCTCAAAAAACCGCTTAAAGGGATTAATTTTGAGTAAGTGTAGAGCAACCCGATTAGGACCTACCTTTATTCTTTGCCTTCTCCACAACCATCTTAGAAGTAAAAGATAAAATAAAAACTGCAAAACCCAACCACACCACCGCTACCAACAACAAAACCCTTATGTGCATTCTCTCTTCTGCCAGTCCTATCCTTAATTCTTCTATTTACTTTCCACTCATCTCAAATTCAAAAGGATTGCAAAACTCTCCATAAACTTCCCACCTTATTGCTGTGATTACTTTTTAATCTACATGCTAATGCAGACTATCCAGAACACTGCCAAACATGTTACTTGGACTCAATAACCTCTCCCATGCTTGAATGGCGCCTCAGCCCCAAAGCCCAGCACCTGGTATTTGCTCCAGGTAAGGAAGCCCCTCCCTAATCCTCTGATGTCAAATTTCTATTCAGAATATGGTAGCTGAGTTGCCATCCATTATCTCTAGGGTCTACATTACTTCCCTTCTCGGTGAAATTACGTTTCTCCCTCTTTATACATATGACAACAAAAGACTGAAATATTAAAAAAAAAATGTAATGTTAGAACCCACTTGCTGCTCACATCAATACCTGTAGGCTGTTCCCTTAACTATAAGGCATACTTGGTGGGACAGATTTGTCCCTAACCGACATCTGGGTGCCAAGGTCTCCCGCCTGGAAAAATGAGTTGAACTCAAAGGAGGTATTTATGACCACACAGTCTCCCCATCCCTCCCTTCTCTTTTGCCTAGGGAACCAGACACTGGCTCCAGGCTTATTTCGTAAAACAACCCCCATCCTCACAAAGACATAAGAAGACACTCTCCACTTCCGCCCCCACAGGCCCCGACTCCTCTCTTCAGAGATCCTGCCATGCTGGATGCTCCGATGGTGGGGCAGGACTCTCCTGAGAGATTCTCCATCATGCTATTGTCCCTTTGCCTGTCTATGGAGTTAATAACGGTTTTAATAAAGTCTATACTCTCAACAATCTACCTCAACATTCCTCTTGAACCTCCATGTGAGACCTTTCAGAAACACATTACTGCAGTTGAATTACAGTCGTCTGTCAGATTCAAGTGGAACACTCTTAGGCATGTAGTTATTTGTTTATCTGAACTTAACAAGAGACCAGTAGACCTGGCAAGGGTTGGTGAATCTAGGCATTGTTTTTGAAGTCAAGAAGACCCAGTAAATATCCTGTCTCCAGAATTTTCACTTTAATGCTAATTGAAGCAATCTAGACCACTGGCCAACATGCTACTTGGACTCAGTAACATCTTCACAATGCTGCAAATACTGCCTCAGCTCCAAAGGCCAATATCTGGTATTTGCTTCAGGTTTTCAGATGTATCTATTTAAAAAACCTAGAAATTCATATTCTCATACTGCACTTTGTGTAGCACAAAATGAGGAAAGGAAAAATTAGATCCAGTAGGGCATATTCATTTCAAGCTTTTTAGTTACCGATGACACCGTCTGATAAGATTTCAGACCTTTTTCTTTTCCTTTTTTTTAAAGCTATTGTCAGTTACTGCATATTTTATAGGGTAGTGTCTCCACTTGAATGATGGTGAGCTACCTGGTATAAGCTGTTTCACCTCAGACATGATTAAATTATATTTCTTCCTGTCTGAACAAAGATTATATTGAAAATACAAGAAGGATTTGGCACTAGGGAAATACATGTTAGTATTTGACAAGTGAGAAACAGTGCAGGAAAATATCAATATGAGATGAGGCCATGATAGGAATCTAAGAAAAATAACAGAGAGTTATCAGAATGTTAAGCGGACAGGAGCCTAGCAGTTCTTTTAAGCTGTCATTCATATGGCTCTATACAGTTTTCAATCTTGATACTCATTTGGCCAAAACAAGCTGGTATTCAAGGTATTTTGGACCACCCAATTCCTTGTCCTTTCCTAAAACCAAAGACCTAATGTACAATGATAACTGGATTTTAGAATGTAAAATTTATTCAAATCTACATTTTCTGTTTTAGGGCAGATTATAAACTCATGTCATAGTTTTAAATGTGTAGCATTACAGAAGCCGTGAGATGAAGTGACACTTAGTGGTTAAGAGTGTACTGTTCTTGCGAAGGGCCTGACTTGGGTTCCAGTCTCCATATCCAGTGCTTTACAAATACCTACGTCTCCAGCGCCTGAGAATCTGAGGTCAACCTCTGACCTCTGTAGCTGTCACTTGCACGTGAACAAACCCACACAGAGATGTTCATACACACACTGACTTAAAAATAATAAAGATGAGCTTAAAATATTTATATCAACAAAATGCATTTCTAAATGTCAGCTAGTCAATATTAGTATAAAAAGCTGTTAAAAATGCACAAAGAACAGTAATACTGTGGATTTTTGAGCACAGAAAGAGCGGCTCTACTTTGGTGTAGAAAACACAAAGAACATGAATATTAATGTTAGAAGCAGGATGGAAACTCTGCTGCCCCTCCTAGTAGAGCTCATGCCTTTTAGACTTCACAGCAGCTATACAAATTAGATGGTTAAAAACATATAGAATTTTTTCAAGTAATTTAATCTAGTTCCCTTCCTTCAGGCTCATGAATTCCCAAGGGAATGGAAAGAATTATAAATTTTCTGAATCTATTTTAAGTACACCAGAGGGTAAGAATATTGGCACAGTGCTTCATGCACCTTCAAGGGTTCTTAGTCTTATAGTTCAACATATAAATATATATAGAATTTCAGACAGTACTGATCCAAATTCAAAATGATGCTGTCCCATCTGATAATAATATTGTGTCCAGGATGCTAGCAGTGGAAGATACTTCTGTACTTTATCATGTATCTACCAGTAAATACCATCAAGCTGTATCTATTCTTGTATATGTTGATGACATATGTTGATGTCTTGTTTCTTCCAAATTTAAAATTTACAAAGATTCTCATTTACAATACTGGTCTGTAATGTTTCAATGAAACCAGAGTTATATTCCTTATGTTGCAAAATGAGAGTATTTTTCTAAAACCCCAATTGCTTGAGAGCACAGATATCTCAGACTATTGCTATCTCAGGAATAGTTGAAGTGACTGACTCCACGTTCTTACAGACGATCTGTTAGGGATACCTCAGTTGCACAGCTCTTAGTATTTCCAGTGGGGATCCACAGCTATCCCTGTACAACTCTTAAGACCACACAATGCTGAGAATATTCCAATTGCTTCTTTGAAAGCAATTGGAAGGTGGCTTTTTTCCTTGGTAGGTTTTTACCTTGCTAGATCTTGTGGATCAATTCTAACCCACAAAAGTATATCTGCTAAGAATACTTGAAGCCAATATCATCACCTGGTCTACTTATTTTCATTGTCAACCTTGTATCTTTCATAAAAGAGCAATATATTGAAATTTTGTTTTAATTCTTCTGTGGAGGTCAGGTTAGTTCTTACAATGAATCCATCTGGGCCTGCCTAGGCTCTTTTTTTTTTTTTTTTCTTAATTTTTTTTTTTTTAAGCTTAGAGAGTTTTATTGCTCCTTCTTTTTCATTTATATATATATATGAACACACACACACACACACACACACACACACACATATATATATACATATATATATATGACTATTCAAGTTATTTACTTAATTTTGATTTAATTTGGTAGGTTGTATATATGTGGAAATTTAACTATTTCTTTTAGATATTTTAGTATAGCTTTTAAAAAGCATTTCCTGTGCCTCCCCGAATTTCCTCAGTATCTGTTGTAGTGTTTTCCCTTTTATGTCTAATACTGTTAATTTGGGTCCTGTCTTCCTTTGGATTAACTTGGCTAAATGTTATTCAGTCTTGTTCATCTTTTTTTCCCCGAGAACCAACTTTTCATTTTACTGGTTTTCTTGTGATTTTGTTCTTGCTGTTTATTTCATCCTGCTTCCAACAGGAAGATTCATAGCCTTCTCAAGACCAAGCACCAGTTTAGGGGATGCCAGGACCGGGAAGCAGGAGTGGGCGGGTTGGTGAGCAGGGGTTTGGGGAGGGGATAAGAGGTTTTCAGAGGGGAAACCAGAAAGGGGATAACATTGGAAATGTAAATATAGAAAATAATAAAAAAGCTAAATATATAAATAAATATATAAATGAATCTTTTTTAAAAAAAGATTCATAGCCTTTGTGTTTTCTACATCAGAGCATTGATTTCAGCTGTAATTTTTATTGTCTATTTTGATTTTTTTTACTTACTTCTTCTTTTTACTACTTTTAGGGATTATTTTATAATTAAATTATAATTACATCATCTCTCCCTTCCCTTGTGGCCCCTTATTTTAATTAGTTGTTGTTACCGGCATATATGTATATATTCTTAAACATAACCTGCTCATATGTATGTTTTTAGGGCAGACCACTTGGCACTGGATACCCATTTGAACACTCTTCCCTGGGGAAGACAGTTTTCCGTATTCTCAGCATTCCTTTGCTCCCACAATCAAAATGCAGCGTTGTGGAGCTCAGTCTCAATGAATCCTCTAGAAGACAACTGAAGTATCTAAAGCTCGGGGAACATTAGAAAAGAGGGTGAGGAAAGACTGTGAAAGGTAGAGGATCCAGGAGGTTGCTGAGACAGTGTGGAATGCATCTCAGTAGGTAGTGAGAGATCTAGAGATGTCAAAAGTTTTAATCATAGTCCATCCGATATGACTGTGTGAAAATGAACTGAACAAGGACTCCCCCTCTCTTCTCTTTTCTGCTTAAAATCTGATCGGTAATAACAGATTTTCTGAAGTGGTTGGGGATGGGAGAGGTGGACCATGAGGCCTCAACTCCATACAAAGGATTTCAGCCCTAATTTTCAGTGTCTCTAGCTGTGTGTTCGCTTGATGTTTGTTTTACTCTTTTCAAGGGCTTTGGGTGAAACTTGAAGTTATTGATATGAGCTCTCTCAATCTGTAAACATAGAGTTGTAAACCTGAAGAGAGAAAAAGCCATAGGTTTTAGGACGTTGTACTTTCATTTTTATATTCAACAGTGCATTGTTTTGGTTTCTACGCGTTGGTGTACTTTTGTCATTTCTAATTTTGTTGATATGCAGCCTTATTCCTTTGTGGTTAGATAATGTGAAGGATGTTATTTCAATATTCATAAATTTGTTTAGACTTGCTTTGTGTCTGTATGTTTGGCCTATTTTGGAGAAAGTTTTATGAGGCTATGGAGAAGAAAGTCCATTCGTTATTGTTTGGATGAAATGGTCTATAGCTGACTGTTAGATCTGTTTGATTTATGATGTCATTTAGCTTCAGAGCTCCTCTATTTAGTTTTTCCTGGATGACCTCTGTGTGGGTCAGAGTGAAGTATTGAAGTCACCCACTATTGATGTGTTGGGTCATGATGTCTGTAGCATGTTTCTCTACCAAACTGAATGGAATCTACTTTGATTGCTACTTCTGGTGACCGTACTCATTTTGAGCAACACTATTCTTTAATACATCTCTGTGGGTCATTTGGCCAATCCAGACTTCATACTACCATAATGGGATATGTTGCTATACCTGTACTACCCACTTCTCCGTTTGCTTTCTGTGTGCTGACCTAGCTCCATTATCCAAATAGTCTATTTGGAGTTCACCACCAATTTCAATGTTAAAAAAAGTGTGGTTTGTCAATAGATACAAGGAGACTCCCGAAACTCTGCCGCTTCCCTTCTCTTTTCTGCTTGAAATCAAATCACATTTGCATGTCAGGAAGAGCCTTTACGGTGAGGATTTCAGTGCCAAGGATAGTTTCCTTGGATCCCTGCTACTATTAGTGGAATATGAAACTCAATATTATCTTCTGCTTTAAAAGAACTCATTTTTGTCACAGAATGATGCTCTGTGAACTTTATTAGAGTCAATATTGAGAACTAGATGTAGAAACCTAGTAATTAAGCATTCAAGCAATAAAGGCTAGAAGTAGTCAAGCATGGGCAGGATATAGAGACGTGGGAACATGCAGTATGCTGATGACGAATGAATTCCTCTTAAGGGGGTTAGAGAAGATATGGGGTAAGAGTGGAACAAGAGAATGAAAATGAAGACAAAGGGACCAGGGCTTCTACTGAGAATACGTTCTCAATGAGGACTGCAGAAAGGCAAGAGTTTCCATCTTAATTTTCACTGACATTCATATGTAACCTCAATTTTTGATAATTTTTTTATTATTCTGTGGTAATTAAAAAAATCAGGTTTCTTACTAAAGAAGATATAACCTCCATTTTTTTTCTTTTCTCATATTCATACAATCCAACAGTCTTCTGTGTTTTGATATATGCAGATATTCACTTTGATGGGAAGAGATATAATATCCAGATAACTCGTTTCTATCCCAATTTGGTTCACTATTCTTACTCAATTTACAATTTATTTTATGATTTTGCAAATAACAGAGGTTTGTTTCCATTCAATTGCCTTATGACGTTAAAATATTTTATACAAATCACCTAGCAAAAAGTCATTTCAGACATAGTCAGTGCTCCCTTCTAGTTTTATTTAGAGCATGTACCTCTTGTGGTTTGCATGAAAACTTCTTACATTTAGCGAGGTGGTTATGGCATGACTCCCGTTACCTCCTATGTTCCCTGTGCCATGAGATGTAAGTGAGGAGATGCTTCTCTGAGACCGCAGGAATGAAATCATTGTGGGAGAAAAGTCAGAGAGCTGAAATAATCCAGACCTCTCATGGTCATAGAGTTCCACACTGCCGTGCCTCTCTACATATATTTATAATACATTTTCATAGCTAAAAAGATACAACTTAAAGAAATGGACCAAATTTTGTATTTGTTATTAAATAAAGTTAATAAAGAATTAAGTTTTAAGTTACCTGACTGTAAGATAATAACCCATCATTATACATTTTCAATTCAGCTTTCCAGATGTGGATACTTTTAGAGATCTTTCTAAGCATGTCTACTACTATATTAACCTATAATATATTTATTAACCTGAAACACTACTTGACCTAAACATGTGCTGCCAATTAAATTAAAAATGTTAAATTTTGGCTATAGAACTATTTATTAATGTGTATATTTGACACATTTTAAGAATGTGAAAAAACATTCTGATAATTATTATATTGTAAATACATTACATATATCCACGAACGCTTGATAAAGTTGTGTCTTCTTGGCAAGCATCATAATCATACTGCTTTGGGGATGGAGTCTATTGTCTTTTTAGTATACCTCAAGTCTACCAACTACTCTTAAGGGGGATTTTAAAAAACTTCTGAAAGGGAAGTTGATAATGTTGAATAATAATATGAAGATAAAAAAGAAAGTTTTCAAATAAACTTTGAGGCTTCTTACCTCAAAGACCTGGGAAAGGAGACAACACTAAGCTAAAGTCAGTATAAAGAAGGAAAAAGTAATAACTACAGCAGAAGTAAATAAAATAGAGATGATAAAAGAAACAGAAATCTATGATCAATTATCTCAAAGTAGGGATTTTAAAAAATTTATGAAGCTAACAGAGAAGAAAGATGTAAGCTTTAGATAATGAAATCAGAGATGAAAGAAGAAACAATATAATTGCTACTATAAAATACAAAAGATTTCGAGGTCACTATAGGTATCACATATCAACAAATCATTGTACAAAATAGAATTTTTTGAAAATATAAGTTTAACAAGAGTCGCAAAGAGAAAGTCTGAACAAATCAATGAAGAGGAAAATTAAGCCAGTAATTAAAAGTCTCTTAACAGGGACTAGAGAGGTGGCTCAGTGTTTATTATTACTGGTTCCTATTTCAGAAGACCTAGGTTCAGGTTCCAGCACCACAAGTTGCTTTGTAACCATCTGTAACTCCAGTTCTTGGAAATCCAATGCCCTTGTCTGATTTCCAGGTCCATCATGGATGCACTTGGTGCACATACATAGTTCCAGGAAAGTCACTTATACACATATAATATATAAATAGTGGAAACCTAGGCAAGTACTCAGTGCTAGTGATGTCATGGATACTGGAGGAGAACCTACAGCCACTACTATATTAAACCCAGTACAATCCCTAAAAAGAATATCATCATTTTTTTCTTATGTCCACATATCAATGTAGTTTTCACCCCTCATCAAGGAAACTTTTTATTTTCAACAGACAGGAACTACTACAGAAACCACAACCAATCAAAGTATTGAGTTGTGTCTTGGTCCAACAGAAGCATCAACAAATACTCTAGCAACTAATGCTCAGGTAACATTTCTGAAAAAGGTCCAGAGTGACCTTAAGAGCCAGATGATCAAAGAGTTTGCTGTGAGAAAGGTCTCCTAGGAATTTCAGAAGTTATTGTCCAAACAAGAGCTGAGCAAGGTTTATAGTAATAAGTAGGCCAAAATGGACAAAGGAAAGACCAAGAGGCTTTAATTCCACACAAAGAGCTATAAGCAGCTGAAAGATGCTGAGCTTGGCAGAAATAGTCTTCCTCATTTTAGAAAACACCTGCTGGTTATTCAATATTGTCAATTCAATTCAAATTGTCAGCTCTGCAAATGTCCATACATATAACATTATATAGACTAGGCTGGTTATACTTAAAATATACAGTTATATACATACATGAATACCATAACAATTAATGAAAAAAGAGGCCATGAATTTGAAAGAGAACAATAAGGGAATATAGGGGAGATGGGGGAAGGAAAGGAAAGAGTGAAATGATGTAATTATAGTATTATCTAAAAAAAAAGTCTCTACAAACGTATTCAGAATTTTCTGATTTCATGAAGACCAAGAAAATATTTTGGGTTACTATTAATTTTTCTCAAATTTGTCCAAAAATTTGATGAATAAGTAAACTTCCGAACACCTGTTATGAAACCAACATTACCCCAATAGTAATTACAAAGAACAACACATCAAAAGCAAAGGATTATTTGTTAATGTCCTTTATAAATATGGGTATAAGAACGCTCAGGGGTGGGATACATGAGCAACACTAGCCAAACAACCTCAATGGTTTATTAAAATAATTCTTCACCATGCACATACAGGATTTATTCCAAGGATGGAAGGATAATGCAGAATATGAAAATCATGTAATGTTATCTATTTATCCTGTTAAGAAATGAATGAAGAATAAAATGAATATAATCATCTAATTGTGCATGAAAAAACATTTAGAAAGCTACTATCTTTTTATGATAAAGAATTCATTAATTAGTGATACAAGAAAATAGGATAATATATATATCCACAACCATTATCTTCTCTAGTGAAAATTTTCCAAGAAATAAAACTGTATCTAAGTAAGAATTTAAAATGTAGATTTTAATTCAGTGTCAGTAAAATATTTTGCTCATAAAGAATAGATTTATGAGCTGGGTGTGGTAGTATATATTACCCCAGCTCTCTACAGGCAGAGACAGGGAAATCTCTGTGAGTTCAAGCCAAGCTTAAGTAGTCTAGCTAGGATACCTAGTAAGACCCTGCTTGGAAAAAAGTCCTCATGATTTAGATTTTTTTAAATTAGGTATTTATTTCAGTTACAATTCCAATGCTATCCCAATGCTATCCACATGCTCCCCCACCCACACCCCTACCCACCCACTCCCACTTCTTGGCCCTGGTGTTCCCCTGTACTGAGGCATATAAAGTTTGCACAACCAATGGGCCTCTCTTTCCACTGATGGCCGACTAGGCCATCTTCTGATACATATTTAAAAATACAACTTCTTTGACAATACTGACACTGTTATAAAATGTAAGAGTAGCCCACGTACTGGATTTAGAAGGATTGTGAGGAAGAGTTCACCTCCTTTGATACTTTTATCCAATTCTTGAGGTCCTCCTGGATACTCCTTGTAGAAAATAGTATGTGTGAACAGCCCACAGGTCTGTCGAGGGAGGACCTGAAGACAAAGAGGTGAAAAGACAGCACACTGGTAAGATTTAACTAGGGACTGTTGCTACTCTCATAAGTTTACAGTCAGAAAGAGTTCCTGATGCCTTATTGCAATCAAGAGATGACACTGATTTAACTTCATGCATGTCAGGGGAGTAACTGAATCAAAATAAAAAGTACAATGTTTTAGTTTAGAACATGTGCCCAGTTTACTTAGTTGTATAAATCTAAGCTACTGCCTGACTGTGTTAAAGAATAAAAAGTTGTCCTAGAGTTCATTTCATCCAGACATCTCCCAAGGTTACACTCCTCATCTCATTGAGCTTCTCCTCTCCTTGCTTCCCATTCTCAGGCTTGCATAATACGCCAGCTCTGGGATTCAGAGCTAAGCCTCCTCCTCATCTCTACCTTTGTCTGTACCACAGCCAGACTTTAAATTCATCTCAGTAGTAGTCAAACAATGTAATGACTGTTTCTGGAATATTTTTGTTCAATTCTTCTGTAAATATGGATGTTGAGCAGACAAAACAAATCAGCAAATTGGCTCTAAAAATCTTATTTTGAATAATAAACTATTTACAGTGTGTGGGGTAATGCACTCAGTTATCCAAGAAAGCCATGATGGCATTTATCCTTCAGTTAATTTTCATGACTAAATCCAAGGTAAATAAGAGCATGTAGTCTTGGCTAAAAGGAACATTTTCTTTCATGCTATGTTGGGTGATTACAGAAGAAAAGAACATCTCAGTACTTTCTCTGTTTTTAAATTTAAGTGAATAATTCTTTTTATTCCTTCTGATTTTTTAGACATCAATTGTACTGTTGCTGTTATCAATGATTTCCTGTAACAATTAATGTTCTTTGTTCCACTGGTGCCACATTTTAATAATGATATAATTAAAGCCCTATGACAAAATTACTGCATGCCAAGTTCAGGTAGCTTTATATTCCTGTCTTTTCTTTTTAGACAGAGATTAGATACAGAAATAGACAGATTGATGAGTAGATAGTTCTAGTAGCAGTGTGAGTCATGAACAAGGTTAGTGTAAATATTGAACAGAAAGACGATACTGTGAGACTCTTGTTGTCAAGGTAAAATCTTGACAACTAATGAGGGAAACATGTTCGAAGACCCCTGGAACTGGGGGTGAGGATTTTACAACTATTTTAGAACCAAGAAAGTGGTGCCACTTCTTTTTTCAATGAATGATGCTAAATTCCCTGCTAAAATTCATATGGTTTTGCTCTCATTTCTCATAATGGATACATCATACTTAAATAGGACTTATAACTTTTAACTAATACATTGGAAAGGAATTATTCGCTGCCTTTCCTTCAAATATGCAAGAAAGAGAAAATGAAAATAAACAATGTCCTAAGATGCTCAGAATGCTTGAAAGTCAAAAAACACTAACGAGATGGATTTAGCTTTCAGATATCATAGTTTTCTCTTATCCATTGGCAGGGGACTAATGGGAGGGCTGTTTCTTGATCCATGGAGCAACAACCTACCTTTATCTCTTTGTGAAGCCATTCAAACAAATAGTTCTAAGGAACTCCTTAGGAGAAGCCTAGGAGCTCTAGACTAAATTTCAAATTGGAAACATCAATAGATAATCTATTCAAAATTCATTCCCACTGTGTTCAGATTGTTATACACTCACTAAAATTACTCCACATCCTAGGAAGCAAGCCTGTAGTCAATTAATATGGCATTGTATAAACAGGCATCTTCATGGTATGGTGGAAACTTCTGATAGTCATGAAAAAGAAGCTCTGTGTTGCATCCTTAGACAAACGGTTTATCCCTTCATGTACACAGATATCAAGGGGAGGCAGACACAGCAGGGTGTGCTCACCATGATGCTATTATGAATGAAGCCCTTCCTGTACCGCGCAGGTTTCAGATGTGGGTACTCTTCAGTGCTGGTGACCTGAATACCCCAGACTTTCTTCCAAGCTGCATACAACTGAATATGGACTGGGTAGACCCCTGAGTGATGTGGGGCCACTGCGTAGCCCAGGTTGATCGGAATTCCATGTTCCTAAAAGAAGTCAGAAGAACACTGTTATGATGTGGAGCCAACTGAGTTAATAAAAATTCTTTAAATCTACTTGGCATATATATTAAGATCCGTATTAAGTGGGAGAAGATATACAAATAGGAAGATGGAGATTTTAATCTTTCTTCAGTCCATCAGCTTCATGGAAATCTGATGCTACACTATAATGAATGCAGTAAATACTCTGAGCTTGCTTTGTGTACCTAAAATTGTGCTATTTACACACATTAAGTTTGAGAAGATGGTAGTGTTGTGAGTGACTGTCTTCTGAGCCAAACAGGTATCACCTTAGGACATTCAGATACTCTTGAAAAAGATGACCCTAGTTGTGCTTGCTAATGATTTTCAACCCTGAATCCCAGCTTGAAACGGGGCATTCAATTCTCACGCTAGTCTCCAGTTTTTCCCTGTCACCTGTTTCATGCAACTTTGCCTTAACTGCATGTAACCTCCTTTGGAAGGGTTAGGGTGTGCATGGGCCAAGGAAGACTGGAGTACTTCCTATGAGCTATGTGGTTATGGGATGATTTTTACCCCTGCTGGTAAGGCTAGGAAAGGGATGCTCACATTCCTGTGTTAGGAAGCCCAATAAACTCACTGGCTCCTTATAATGAACTCTGGAAGAATCATGGCTTTGCTTATCTTTGGGATCTCAGGAGAAGAAGGGCTGGACATTATTTCTCACCTGGGAAGGAATTTAACTACAATGGATCCCTTTATGAGGCAGATGAAGGAAAAATAGAAGAGGGAAATGGAAGAACACAGTGTGTGTGTGTGTGTGTGTGTGTGTGTGTGTGTGTGTGTGTGTGTGTGTGTGTGCATGTACATGCATGGGATGTGGTATTGTAGCACAGCAGAATTGTAAATATGATTCATAAGGCAATGAGAGCTTTTCTGTTTGTTTATTTGTATCTAATAGTATTTGAGTCTCCTGAGTTTGGAGGGCTAATGTTATTCCCTTCAAGAAGGAATTAGTGGTATGCCAAGATCAAAGTCATATATTAAGGAATTATTTCTGTGGTAAAAACTAGATGAAAATTGGTAACAAAACAAGATTGCACATGGTCAGTTCAAAGTATAGAGCATTAATGGATACAGAGAGTAAGAAAGTGTTAAAAGTCCAGGAGAGTTTTGTATGTGGAAGATAATGGGGAGGTAAAAATTAGATCTCACCCTTTGCCATAAACTTTAGAAACTTAATTTACAAGGCATACAATTTACTGTGAGGTACTTTAATATACAGTCAACTCCAAATGACTACAGGTAAACATTTAAAGCAAGAATGTAAAACTATTTCAGTCGCTGATGTTATATTTCTAGGTTTATGGAATAGATATGCAGGTTTCAAATTTCTACTTCTTTTTATAACTTTCCCTTTAAATGCTTATGTGCTTTATAAAGTCTTGTAGGGCTGAATCTCATCAATTGAGCTTATAAATGAGGATATATAGTCAGATATGAAAGTTGATTGAATCAATAAACCGAGCACAAAATCGTTGATAATTGCTGTTTATATCATCGGTTACAGGAACACAGCACAGGGAAAGAATTCAGTCTTGGATGAGAGGCAAGCAGTGAGTGGATCTTCAGGGCATCACCCACATGCCACAATGGCTGCAAAGATGGGCACTAAATAGTTCATGTCACTATTAGTTTCCTTTTATTGGATGACCCTTATTTTGTAGCTAAAATCAGTTCTATTTCATCAAGACTGTTTTCTTACATCTATTATAATAAATGACTCTATAAAAATACTGAATTTTGAAGTCAATGCTGTAAAATAAGCTAGAGCCTTTTCCTAGGCATGAGGGAAAACAGATTTCTTAGTACCAGCAAAGAATTGCATTTTGTGCAAGAGCCTCTTCCCTCTTCTCCTCTCCCCTCCCCTCTCCTCTCTCCTCTCCACTCTGTTCCTCTCCTCCATAACATTCGTGGGTACAGAAATCAAATCCCATTCCTCATTAATGGCAAGAGAATGTTCTACCACTAAGATAAATCTCAACTCTTAAGTTGAATTTTCTGTACAAAATGAAGTTGGAAAAACTCCAAAGAGGCAGTGCTTATGTCACCTGGTCCCATCACAGGGTCCTTCACTATTTGGCCGGGTGCCTGGTAAGTGGTGATGAAGGTGAGGATCTGGAAATGATGAAGATGAGGGATTATCCAGTAAATGAGGTATCCAGCCCACCATGACATTACCAGTGAAACGGAGATGGACTTCCTTGTGGAAGAAATCTCAAGACAAGGGTACTCACACCCCTTTGTCAGGTAAATAGAATTGGTGTGGCTCTTTTGCCTGGGACAGCACTTGTGACATGTGGAAAAGGGAACTTTTTATCCTTGTTTCTATTCTTGCAACTGTTTTCTATAAGAGTGTTGTAAGTCTCCTATAATCTAGCATATGACAAAACAAGAGTGCAGAAACCCTAATATACTTCAGCAAGAAATTTGTTGGCCTTACTTTCTACTCTGGTCTGCTGCTTAATTCCAAATGTAAAGCCTTCCATGTTAGATAAGCAGGGTAGGGTCACAGAAACAAAGAGATTAAGATGAAGTCTCCATAAGGGATTGAAATAACAAGCAACTATATTCATCCTACAAAATGGTGTATCGCTTTTGATATGAAGTAAAAGGAATTGTAAAACTTTTCATGAAAAATCAGGAGGGAAGAGCAATCGACTCAGTGAGCAGGAGGGAAGAAGGGTCAGTAAAAATGATTTTATTATACTTATTGATTTCTGGAGGCTCGATACAATACTATCTGTAAGGTCATGCTATGGCAGGGGCAACTGGAGCTCAATCAAAATAGTAAATCACACTAGGTAATTATGAGTTTATACTTTTTCAGTCAAAATGATAACAGAAAGTGAAAAGAAATTCCCTAGTAAGTCCTTTCCTGTTATCAAGGGGCTTTGAACCAGAAAGCTTCATTCTTAACTGTCCACAGCTTAAAATCCAATTCACAGAGAGTTGGTCAACTAAAACATAAACCAAATGACATATTTACACAAGATCATAAAAATTACAGACTTAGGAAGGCCTCTCCATGTAAATGTAGGAGACACTCAACCCACCTGAGATAGACACAAATGATAGCTGAGAAAATAAAATTCAAGATCATTATTATGATTTATTGACAAGTCATGCAGGATCAAAAGATAAGAGGCACCGCAGACATGTAATATTACTTAATAAGCCACTGCCAGGGTGGGGTTTAAAAAGTGACATCATTTTAACTGCATTTCGGGATGACATGCTTCACAAAGAGGAGTTTGACACAACCCAACCGCATTTCTTTTCAGTTAGATTCCTACTTCTTGCACGGGTGGGGTGGGGTGGCACAGTGGTAGTGGTGTAGTGAGACAGTTTGGTAAATTGTTGATATATGCGATATTATTGTTTTTCAAAAAAATCAGCAAAAATAAAATGCATATAGAATTAGAAGTGGTAACAGCAACAGAAAACCAAAGAACTCAAAACAATCCTCAGTGACCATGTATTCTTAGCAATAGATGGGCACCAGGTATTGTATTAAGTGTTTTTCAGTTTATTCCTAATGTGAGTCTAATTATAATCTTAGGAGGACTGGAGATGATCCAAAACTATGGACAGTGAGGGTAAGGGTGAGCAGGCAGCTTTGTCATGTCAGCGAAGTGTGAGAGCTAGAATCACATCTGGCCTCTCGACACTCCGTGTATGCTTCTGCGTTCCCATGTCAGCTCTACTGTGACTGGATGGAACTGACTCAAAGGTAAATTTGGGAAGAAGAACACCTCTTCATTCTGTTATTACTTAGAAAAGTTATACAAAGTGCAAATCGCCATTTAAAATAATCTCCTTTGCTGCGAGCACTTTTAATGCAAATGAGCTTCAGCCAATTAGGAGTGCCCAGGACAGCTTTGGAAGAGTGATAGGAAGCAAAGGTTAATTTCTTGTTGGAAAGGAAGACCTTGAAAACAAGGCACTCGTATAGCAGTGTGGGTGCATATTTGCAGGGAAACAGAAAGCCATGACTTGTGACTCTGCTCTAGTGGTTTCTCTGAAATAGTAGCTCCTGGAGGACCAGTTCTCTATGGCTCCTTGAGTCCCGGAGAACTTCAGGACAGTCTGCCCTACTGCCCTTTCAGAGTTTTTATAAGCTCTCAAGTCACCTAATTGATGCTGTCCTCCTTAAAAAACAGTGTGATGTTCTAAACTTGGAAACCTGAAGGGCAGAGCTAGTTTTGCATTTTCTAATACATTTTACAGGTTCAGCAGGTTCAGGTATGATGTCTAATAGTTTGAATTGTGGAAAAATAAGAGAAAAATTTAATAACTGTACACTATTTGTTTTTATTATTTAATATTTATATTATAATTCAGTTATATGATTGATATTGGTAAATGTCAATTACCTACATGACAAAATATTATATTATAAAATGTTATATATATATACATATACATATATATATATATATATTTTATAATTCTACATGTGTGTGTAAATATGGAGGGTAGTTATTGCATATATATATGCATGCATATGATGCCTGGCTGTTATGTACCTGATTGCCAGCATGTAGACTAGAGTAAATGTATAGGAGACTACTGATCCTTTAAATGATAAACACTAGAGATACATCAAAGCAATTAGATTTACCAGGTTTGGTGGTATAGAAATATAATCCCAGCACTTTGGAAACAGGTAGGAGTCTCATTCACCCAAGTTTATACTCAGCTATATATCAAGTTGCAGGCCAGAATGAGCCACAGTACAGTTCCATTTCCAACAATCAAGCAACAAACACACAATTCAATTCCTGTGCACTTGAAATAATTACTTTTGAGTTCATGATTTGTGTCAAGTGTTTTCTTTCATTCCAGGGCTTTGCTGCAAGTAAGCTGCAATTTCTATTGCCATTTGATATCTAGAGAGGACTACAGAAAAATATAGGTAAATGTATCACAGATCTTGTTGAATTTAGCTCACTGAATAGTTGACTTTAAAAAAAACATCATTATCATTTGAATATGCAGATATTTTGTTTCTGGAAAAAAAATGACATCCTTGACATTAAACATCTACTAAGGTTTAAATTTATTTCCAAATAACATTAGCTACATTGAAATAATGCATTCATATCTAGTGGTATAAACATAGTTCATGGAGTCTTTCAAATATCAGAAACAGTGTCTTAGTTTATGTGTTTTCAATGTCATTGTCCCCTTATTCTAGATTTTTGGGTGGATTAGTCTAGGGACACACAGGCTTTCCTCCATGCAGACATTTCTACATTATTCTTCCAATGTCATCTAATAGATCCCGAACTTGTTAAATCTAGAAATATCCCTTCTTACACCACTACTACAGCCTGTAGTTCTGCAAGAGTACTGCCACCTCAATAAATTGTTCCAAATAGTGTTACAGAGTGTTATGGAAATCCAAGGTAGGTGGCTCCAGTTCCACTGCGCTCATGTTGTTGCTAATTGTGTGAGTCTGAGGGCTTACATGAGTTTTCTGCATCTCAGTCTCCTTATGCATAAAGTTAAGTTGAAACCATTAAAGGATTAAACAATGTCAGACATAAATAAGCTAATATTTACAATGCTAAAACATTATGAAGTCATTAGCTCCCAGTTAAGTGTTTACTAGTTCAGAAGAGATACACAGATCATTCCGGAAGTATACCGGTTTTTGCAAATACAAAAGGATGGGACATAATCTTCAAGCAAGGGTAGTGACTACAGACAGAGGTACAGAGAAGATGTACATTAGTAGATTTAAAAAAAATGTCAATTCCTGTTAGTTTCACAGAGTGAAGAAGAGTCTAAAATCAGAAATGATAGTGGTTTATATTTTACCACTAGCAACTGTTTCTCTCACAGAAGGTGTGGGATAACTCTTTGAGTTCTGTGGCTTTTTTATTATTATTATTATTTGTATCCACTTGAGTTTAGCAAATGGAAAATTCTGATAACACATAAGAGGTAAATGAGAATGAAGCTGGGGAAGCTTATTTTCTCCCGAAAAGTCATTTTGTGCTCTAAGAATACTTCAATCACAGGTTAAAACAACTGCAAAAAAGAGCTTCTCATATTTGGAAGTGGGTTTTTGTTAGGGGGCCTTTGTCTCATGGAGGGAGTGCTGTGAGCCCAGATGGGAAGACTTCATTAAAGCTATGTATGTGCATTTGTTCACAGAGATTATGTGTATAATAGGGAGGATTTTTAAAAAATACACAGTTAATAATGTGACTCGTTTTGTTTTTTAAGCATACATAGTGTTATTTTATCCTACTCTCTCTTCTTTCTGTATTTATCTCCTTTTCTGCTCCTTAAAGACCACACACGTTTCCCACTTTACCTATCTGCTAACTCATGTCCTGAACAAGGACAATGCAAATGGACCAGAAATACCCCAGTGTCCTCAGCCCCACATAATGATCTATAGGCAACTGAGAAGAACCAGGGGCTGGAAAAGTGGTCTATCCCAGGAAAGAGCACACCAACTGATTGTCCAGTTCCAAAGGTCAGCCTTTAAAACATACATGCAAATTACATTATATGGACTGAATAGGTTCTATCTATCTATCTATCTATCTATCTATCTATCTATCTATCTATCTATCTATCTATCTATCTATCTCTATATCTGGAATATAGGTATGTACTAAGGCTTATTGACAAAAGATACTTTGTCTCACAAGAAGGGCAGTGGGAAAATGTATGGGAAAGTTTGGAGGGAGGAGAGAGAAGAGAACACTGTTGTGATTATAATATAACCTCAAACGAAAAACAAGTGTGAAAGTATTCCCCTCCTACTCAACAACACCCCCCACTCTCATCCCACAACACTCTCTCTGTCAAATCGTATGTGACCTTTTCATTACTTTGACTTTTCAAGCCATATAATTAAGAAAATCCCACCTGCCCAACAACAAATCTCATGATAGCCTTTCTTAAATGTAGCCTTATATCTTGTATGAAATAGTGCAAACTTTCCTTTCATGAAATCATGGACAATTATGACTGTGGGCTCAGGTTTATAAAACCTAGTATGATATAAGTAGCTATTGTAAATACTTCCTTTTATTCTGGAATCTGGGTTAAAGCTGTAGGATGTAAGTAACACAATGAAGAAAAATTGATTGAAAAGCTCCTACCTACACTGAAATATATTGGTTTTAGTGATTTTTCACTGTTGGTCTGGGATAATTAGAAACCACCCTAATAAATGGGCAAAAAGATCTACAGTTAGCAACAGAGACGTCAGACAGGTCCAGGTAAGCATATGTTACCCTCTTATGCTTCATTTTGCAGGAATCTATTAGTAAATATTTTTTTTTTCTGAAAGCCTGACACTCCACAATGGACTATTGGGAGAAAACAAGACAAAAAATGAGAGTTGGAAGATTGAACTCATGGTCACACAGTCATACCTGGATCTCATAGAAGCTGGGGAAAACTGAAACAATGAATTCTTGTTTCCAAACAATGATGAAAGGACTGGACACATGGCTTGCTTTTATAATTATAAAACTTTGTTCTTATTCATAAAACAATATAGGATATCATTGGAATTATTTCATTTTCAAAATGCTTGGAACAGTGTTCTGTGCATTTCTGTGAGATAATAAATATTTTAAAAGAAACTACTGTAAAAAGTAAATCACAGCTTCTTAAAAACATATTTGTCAGAAGTGAAATTAATGAAATGGTGAATGTATAAATGAACACATTCTTAATAATGAGACTTTGTAGTCAACAGTACCTTGTTGACTTAAAGCATTGATCTCTTCTCTGAGCTATACAGCTTCAGGGGAGTGATATGTGGTAAGGGGAATAGGTCCCATTATCTATTTTTCCTTGTAAAAGGGGCTTGAGACCTTATTGTCATCTTTGAAAATGAAGCTAGAATCATTGATTTTCCTCTGCCTTTTTTAGGACTAAAATTGTCTTGTGTTTTCATAAGTGATAAAAGCAATGGCTGTGTAACCCTTGAAATTGGCTGGGTCAATCTTGACACTTTTTGGATTGAAGCCTGGTAAATGGTGACAAATCTCTGGAGGGCTCCTTGTTACAAATGGATTTTTCTTGGGGAAAAAGAAACAGCACAGCAATAGCATTGCTTCTACAGCTTTGAACTTTCTGATCCAAAGTAGAGCTATTTTGGGCAATTGAGACTCATCCTCTAATATTCGTGCTCCCACTGATAGTCTACTCTGTTTCTTAAAGGGAACTAAGAGAAAAGCTAAGCCAGACTTCACTCTCATTTTAGGTTACTCCATTCAGCAAGCTTAACATAGTAAGGTTTTATGCACAGTACTCTTACTTTATTTACCAGTCAAAAAGTATATATCTTTTTTCAATGTAACATTGCTCAGTGCATACTAACTGTATGCATGGGTTGTACACAGAGCCATGCTATGCATTGGGGGTATATCAGTGAGGAAAATAGACAAAAATTCCTTCCATCAGTGAGCTTATATGTTAGTAGGATGAGACTAAAACTATAAAATAATGAATATGTAAATTACTTATAAGAAGGGAAATAAAGCAGAGTAATCGAAAATAATGAAGGACATCTCACTGTACTAGATTATCAGGCATGAGTATCACAGAGAAGGAAATGATGTAGCTGAAGTATTAAACTTGTTGTGAGAGAGGTGAGAATGGTGGCGCACACCTTTAATTCTAGCACTCGGGAGGCAGAGGCAGGCAGATTTCTGAGTTCGAGGCCAGCATGGGCTACAAAGTGATCTTCAGGACAGCCAGGACTATACAGAGAAACCCTGTCTCGAAAAAACCAACCAAACAACCAAACAACCAAACAATCAACCAACCAACCAATCAACCAACCAACCAATCAACCAAACAACCAAACAAACAACCACACAAACAAACAAATAAACTTGTTGTGAGAAAAGAACTTATTCCAAGAGGCAGGGCTTCTGCAAAGAGATTTTTAAGTTAAATATTGGAAAAAATCTAAAGATGTCACGCAGAGTTGTTTTTCTAGAGACTAATCATATGGCATCGCGAACAGAATAGCAGCAGATCTTTTAGGCTCATAAATGCTATTAGTGTGTTATTTACTCCAAGCATGAGAAGCTACAACTAGAAAGTTCTGAGCAGATAGATGGCATTCCTGAGCCCACCGTTATAAAAATTTTGTGGTTATCATGGTAAGAAATGATGGAAGAAAGGCAAGTAGGGTTCACAAATAAGATATATTATAGACACAGCTCTGATGGGAAACTAGAAGAGCTTGAACCATATGAGCATGATGGAGCTTATGAGAAATAATTTTATTTTGAAATATTTCCCTTTAGAGTGTGTGTATGTGTGTGTGTGTGTGTGTGTGTGTGTGTGTGTGTGTGTGTTTGTGTGTGTGTGTGTGTGTTACTATGTCCATGTAGCATGGGCTTCGGTGGATCTAAAGCCAAGTCCTTTAGTTTGTGCTTTAACCTTCGCATCATCTCCACAGCCTTATTGTATGTATTTTCTAAGAGCCTGAATACTGTGCCGGAGAGAAAGGCTATTTGGAAGGACTAAGTGCTACTAAGTCAGAAACCTGATCAGCTTGCGGGTAGAAAGATAAAGAGGAACATTCTATTTGAGAACAGACATCTACTAGCATATTAGAGGAAAGAATTTCAATAACAACAATTTCATTATTGATAAGAGCTAGCTCAGCTGGAGTTTAGCAAGGCTACAAGATAAACCTGAAAATTACTATTGCTATTGTTATTTTTTTATATGTTTAGGTGTATTAATTCAGGTATATCTGTGTGCCACGATTATGCCTAGTGCCTGAAGAGGCCTGAAGATGGTTTAGAGCCCATATGGGTGCTAAAAATAAAACTTGGGTCCTTGGAAGAGCAGCCAAGACTCTCAACTATAGAGACACATTTCTATCACTAATGTAAAGATTTATGTAAATCCATATGATTCATTGTTTAAAACAAAAACAAAAAGCAAGCATAATCCCCTTGAGCCTTCCTTGGTACTTAGCTTCTTGGGGTCTTTAATTTGTAGAATAGTACTTTATGAATAATATCTACTTCTCAGTAAGTACATACCATGCTTGTCTTTCTGGGTCTGGTTATGTCACTCAGCCGAACGTTTTTATTAATATCCATTTATCTATACATTTCATAATGTCATTGCTTTTGATGGCTGAGTAATAGTTCATTGTTTACATCAACCACATTTTATTTGTTCATTCTTTGGTTAAGGGTCATCTAGATTGTTTCCAGTTTGGGGATATTACAAATAAAGTTACTATGAAAACAGATGAGCAAGTGTTCTTGTGGGAGGGTGGAGCTTCTTTTGGGTATATGCACAGGAATGTTATAGCTGGGTCTTGAGGTAGACCTATTCCAAATTTTCTGAGAAACTGCTAAATTGTTTAGCAAAGTGGTTGTACAAGTTTGCACTCCTACCAGCAAACAGAAGACTGTTCTCCTTAAATAGATTAGGTATCAGAGGTGGATGGAAGGAGGGGCCTGGATGGGGAAGAAATGGGGATGGGAACAAGAGAGATGAGTTAGGAGGAGGATGGAGGGAGAGAGCAGTGGGAGAGACAACTAGATTTGTGTGTGTGGCTGCATCTCTGCAACAAGCTAGAAACCTACAAAAATGGAAATTCTCAGGAGTCTCTGAGGTGACCCTAGCTAAGACTCCTAGCAATGGGAGATATGTAGTCTGAACCAGTCATCTTCTTAGACTTCAAATGAAGGGATTAGGATATCAAGCCATCCACAAAACCTTAAACTCATGATTTGTCCTGCTAAAAGATGTGCAGGGGTAAAAGATGGATCAGAAGTTTAGGGAAGAGTCAACCAATAACTGGTCCAGCTTGAGATCCATGCTGGAGCCCACCTCTGACACTATTAATGATACCCTGCTATTCATTCAGACAGGAGCCTAGAATAACTCTCATCAGAGAGGCTTCACCTTGAAACCAATAAAACACCTATGCAGAGACTCATAGCCATTAAGTGGAGCTTGGGAAATCCATTGGAGGAGGGGTAGGAAGGATTGAAGGAGCCAGAGCCACAGGGGTCAAGGTCACTACACGAAACCCTATAAAATCAACTAACTTGGGCCCATAGTTGCTCATAGAGACTGAACTGCCAACGTGAGAGCAGACATGAGATGGACCTAGGCCCTTTGCACATATATAACTGTTGTGCATCTGGGCCTTCTTCTAAAGCAGGAGCAGGCCTGTCTCTGACTCTGTTGCCTGCCTTTGAACTCCTATCTGGACTGTCTTGTCTATCCTCAATAAAAGAAGATGTACCTAGCCTTACTGCAACTTGGTACATCAAGGGTGTTTGATATCTATGGAAGGCCTCCATTATTCTGAGGAGGTGGAGAGAGAAGAAATGTGAGGAAAAGAGGAAGAGGAAGCTGTGTTTGGAGTGTAAAATAAATACATAATCAATCAACCAACCAAACAAAAACAATAAACAAAGCAGGTATATAAGCAGAAGAAAAGACAATCTATAAGACTATATGCCTGGAAGGTATTATCATTAAGAGATAAGGAGAAGAAACCAAGCCCATATACTGAGAAATAGTATAACTCATGAGCTATAAGCTCCTGCAGGGATCCATAATATAATGGGAGCTTACTAAAGACTGAGAGATCTTTTGAGGAGCTTAGGTTTTTTTGGGGGGAGGGGTGTATTTGTTAATATCATTGTTCATGTTTGTTTTGGGTTATATTTGTTGAAGGACAAATTTTATTTTTTCATTTACCTGTCTTAAAAAGATTTTTTAAAAATGATTGTTCTTTCTTGGGACCCTCTATGAAAATTCCTCATAACACCTACCTTACATGTGAATGACTTTCTTTGCGAACAGCCAATTCACTGACATTTTTTGAAGAAGAAAATAATTCTGATGGCAAACATGGTTATGATGTAATGATGTGAAGTACAAAGAGTTACTAGGGTTTAACACTGGATGGCAGTCAATAATCTGGTTAAGAAAAGTTGCTCATCAGAGTGACTTAAGATATGCCAAAAATTGCAAAAGTAAAGACCAGGAGTATAGGAAAAAAAATCAATTTAAATTTGCTGTACAGTCCAGAAATGATTCTGTAGCCTTTAAACAAAGCTGTTTAAAGAAACAGAAAATATTAGTCTATTTTTAGACAGGGAAGTTTGTAAGAGAAGCAGAACTCTAGACTATGGCTGTGAATAGTCAAGTAGAAAGAGGACTAGCTTGCTTCTAGAGTCCGTGTGGTGGTTTGAATGAAAGTAGCCACCATAATCTCATAGGGAGTAGCATGATTTGAAAGGATTAGGACATGCAGCTTTGTTGGAATTGGTATGGCTGTGTGGGTAAAGTGTGCCACTGATGGCCTTTGAGTTCCAGGTGCTCAAGCCAGGCCCAGTGTAACTCTTCCTTCCTGCTGCCTGCTGATTCAGATGTAGAACTCTCCGCATGCTCTCCAGTACTATGCCTGAATGCCATCAGGCTTCTCACTATGTTGACTATGGACTAAACCTCTTAACTGCAAGCCAGCCCCAATTAAATGTTTTTCTTTATAAGAGTTGCCATGGTAGTAGTGGTGACTGTACACAGTAATAGAATATTGACTAAGACACACTGACATGGCCATTACAATTTCTTTAATGTATCAGTTTGTATCAGAACACAAACTTGAGTATTCTCATGGCAGGCAATCCCTTAATTTATGATAAGGCCATTTTAAAACAATTTATAGTAATCAACCATACCTACAGAAGGTGTTTCACTAGGAAATATTGGTCACTTGAGATCTAGTCATATTGGTTATTAAAATTATGTTCTCCTCTCAGTAGAGGAATTCAAATGCTTCAAATTAAATTCGTAAAGGCTAGAGAGATGGTTCATCAGGTTAGAACACTTCTGCTCTACCAGGGGACACAAGTCAGTTCCCAATCCAAACTCCAGGGGGAATATGATACCTTTTCCTTGCATCTGCACCAGCCCCTGCCAACTTACACATTTTAAAACATCTAAAATTATGCCTACTGTTTTACTTCCATTTGGCTCTCACCATAGTGAAATTGCTTTTGTATAAAAGGCACATATCAGTATTTCAGTAAAATAATAAGGAAGACCATCATTTAAAGAGACAAAGAGATGGCATAAGCACTAATTTGACAAGTAGGAACTGAGAAATAGAGCTTGCAATGAGAAGGCCACTGTCCTAGTCAGGTCATTAAAAACTATGGCAACCATCATGCTCATCATTGAAGGAAATCAGGACAGGAACTCAGACAAGGCAGGAAATTGGAGATAGAAGCTGATTCATACTGAGGGGAGCTGCTCCTGGATTCTTCCTCATGCCTTGCTCAACCTGATATTTCATAGAACCAAAGACAACAAGCTTACCTGTGTCACCACCCACAATGGGCCATTCCCTCTCTATCAATCTCTGATTAAGAAAAATGCCCTAAATTTTTGCCTACAGCTAGGTTTATGGAGACCTTTTCTCAGTTGAGACTCCCAACCCTCTGATGATTACAGCTTGTTTCAAGTTGACAGAAAACTAGATAGCACAGCTACCTATGATACAAAACACAGCTTTGTAGGTGATGTCAGGGCTCCATGGTAGGTTAATTCAAAGTCTATGATCAATCATACAGTGAGAACAATTCTGCATATGTCCCAGACACAGTCAGGTTCAGAGACACAGGCACAAACTGAGTTTATATGTATATGCAACCTAGGTTGAGTGGCTAGGAGGAATACAGACAAAGCAGGGCTATAAAGGGCATACATCATGAAAGAGACTTGGCAACATGCCCTTGGAACAAGTTGAATAAAAAGGAGAGTAAGAGTCCAAGAGAAGGTGATCTGAAAAGATTGATATCCCACAAAGGCAAAGCTACTTTCCAGAAGCATTCCTTCCCCTCCTCAGGACAAGGTATTTGTAGATTTAATTTAAGTGTTATTTACCTTAAGCAATTAGAATTTTATAATAGTATCATTAACCCAAAAGACATGACAACAAGCAAGTACTCAAGTGTGTTAAAGGTAAGACAGAAGCAAGAATATAATCATATGCACAGTTACTTCATTTAAAATAATTTGTTATTTTTTGAGGGTTTCATACAATATACATTTAATCATTTTATCCTCATCTCCTCCCCTTAACCACTCTCAAGTCCATCCTACCTCTTTATCCCCACAACGTTCTGTCCTTATTTTTAAATTTGAATATCTCATCCAATGTAGTTTTTTACATAGCACAATTTTGTAAAGAGAAGGTAAGCAAAAGGCTTACAGTAAGAAAGGTAGCTGAAGCTGACGTGAGCATGGGGAATAAGTTATAACTAGTGCTCCTCTATAGTCTTTGTTTCATTTCCTGCCTTCAGGTTTCTGCCTTGAGTTCCTTCTTACCTGACATACTGTAAGTTGTCAGCTAAAATAAACCCTTACCCCACAACTTGCTGGGTTTTTTTTTTTTTTTGTTTTGGTTTTTTTTTTTTTTTTTTTTTTTTGGTTTTTTGAGACAGGGCTTCTCTGTATAGTCCTGGCTGTCCTGGAACTCTGGAACTCACTTTGTAGACCAGGCTGGCCTCAAACTCAGAAATCCCCCTGCCTCTGCCTCCCGAGTGCTGGGATTAAAGGCGTGTGCCACCACGCTAGGTTACAACTTGCTTTAGATCATGGCTTGTATCTTAGCAATAGAAACCTATCTAAAACAGAAGTTGATACCGGAATTACAGAGTATTTCTGTGATATACCTGGCCATGCTGATTTTGGGAAGACTGTAGAAGTATCTAAATCTTGGGGTATAAAAATTATTCAGTTTTCAGAGCTTAATGAGTATTGAGAGCTTGGGAGACAAGAATCTTGAGAGCAATGCAGATGATGGAGGCCTGGCTTGATAGGTTTTGGAAGGAAGTTTGAGAGTTCCTTAAGCTCTCTAGAAGGGTGCTTCATGTTGTATAGATAAATTATGAATCTGTCATATCTGGTCAGCTGAGGCTGAAGAATTGGCTGTGATTTAACAAGAGACCAGAACCACTGACATTTTTATTTTCCCCTGGGACATTTGGAATACTGGTCAGCTAGGCAATATACCAAAATTAGGATTAAGAATAGGCAAGAACCATTGATTTGCAATCTTTTGGGGAAGTATATCCTCAGTATCATCTCAGAGAAAGCTGCATCCCAGTCTAGTAGCTAACTTTGGGAATGTGTAAGAGTTCCACAGGTTGCTCTGGAGTTGTTGACAAGGCATTGGCAGGACTGAAGGGCTTTCAGAAAGATGCTGTGGCTTGATATCGTGAAAAAGCTAGGAGAGGCCATTGGTGAATGTTCAGCTTCTGTTGCAAAGAAAGCCTCAGGTCTGAAGGGGCAGTGGAGAAAAGCTGAGGACTGGTACCATGTGGAAGAGTCGATGAAGAGGAACTAGAGGAATCTTCCAGTATAGTGAAGATTCCAGAAGTGTAGATCTACTAAGGATGACAGTAGTTGTGAAGTGGAGCCAGCTAGCCTGAATCTATGAGATGAGGCTCATGTGCTGTGAACAGCAGTGCCAGTGAAGCAGAGTGGTCCAAGCCCTTTGGAGTTCAGAAGATCATGGTTGAATGTTAGACATGGGAAAACCCTGATCTCTACGGCTAGTGTCACTTCTGGGCAGGTGGTCCTGGGTTGTATTAGAAAGCAGGCTATGAAAGCCATGCAGAGCAAGTTAGTATGTAGTATTCTTCTAGGGTCTCTGGTTGAGTTCCCAGTTCCCAGACTGCAGGTTTCCCTTTTGCTTGGCTTTTATTTTTAATGATGTACTGTGATCAGGGTATGTAGTAATAATCTCTTCTCTCCTTGAGTAGCCAGCCTCGGTTGTGGTCTTCATTATAGCAATAGGAAGCAAACTACATCAGTGTGTTTTACATAATACATTATATAATTTTCATAGCTTAATCATTTGTGATTTTCTCTCAATAAATGAATGTCTGTTCATTTATTTCCATATAAACTCTCTGCAGCCAACTATAAAAAGAATTGATCTACCTTTAGCTTAGTTTTTTTTTTTTTTGAACAAAGCACTGATTTATACTAGATAGCTAAACTGTATGTATGTGTATGGTAAATGAAGGATTTTGAAGCTGTCTAAAGCGTACTTCATTTTCTGACTCTGAAAACTCTTTAAACTTTTTTGGATACTTCCACTATGATATAGCTTATTAGAGTTAATGTCATTGATTTAAATATCTCTCTGCAGTGGAAAACGTCTGTAATGTTACTGTCAAGTCAGGCTGAGATTTCCATTGAGTACTTTCCCTTTTAATGTCAGCTTAACACATTCATGGGGAAATGTTTCAAAGTTCAGGATCTGCATGTGATTCCTACCTCTCACTTCCTTCTATCAACCCCCAAAGACAATGTTTCTGCATTTTGTGCTAGTACACTCCGTGCCTTCTCAAAATTAAAGAATTCACATCTTTCATTGTTTCTAATTTTGTGGAACATTTGCTACCATGTGAAGCAGGTTGAATTTCAACATAAAAAGATAAGTTTATTTAAATAATTTGTACCTACATATCAACAGAATTAAATGGATTGTAATATTCACTTGAGTAATTGCTGTGTAGATCATTAAATGAGTTTCCTTTAGATACTTTTACATGTTTTAAAATAAAATCACAGCTAATTACTTCACTTCTGTTGTTTTTTTTAATCAACATGCTGAAGTGCTGTCATATTTGGAAATACATATCACTGATACAGATCTCGTCCACACACAAGTTCACAAAAATCATCACAATTGTAGGATTGCACAAATTTTAACTTTTTCCACTGTCAACGTGTTCTGAATTAACTTCTTATGTCTTGATTATAAACAAATGACTGCAGAGAGCTTAGGTGTGCTCTATATAATGATGCAATGAGGGAAATGTTCAGAAACTATAGAGGAAATGTAAAGACACTACCAGGCTGAAAGAAATTTTCAAACTCCAGAGAGAGATGAGCAAGAGAGAGGCATGACAGAGACCAGAGACAGAAGGGTGTATGTATTGGAGGGATAACGGCATTTAAGTTTTATTTTCAGCACTGCATAATGGTGATGAAAAAAAATCAAACCTCAATTTTTCATTCTTCCTGCAGCTTAATAAGAACACGTTTGATCATTGAAATAGCAACATTAGAATTTGTCAGTGAGAGTTAATTATGCTATTATTGACCATTCTGAGAATTGAATTGCTAAACATATCCAGGATTTGATTTGGAAAGAGGCATAAAGTATCACCATCAACTTTTCTTAAACAGTGTTGGGCCTCTGCCTTCTGGGTTTTCCCTGTATATGAACGGCCCTTCAGAACATCTATTCTGATACAATCAGGAGACTCTAAGTTTAGTCCTGGCTCAAAATACTAAGTGAAAGAATGCTATGGTAAGGCATTGGAGTGCTCTATTACACAGGGAGTGGGTCCAGCCTCAGTACCAGGAAAATGCAAACAATATAAGCTGGAAAAACTAGACGCATTCCCCCACAGCAAAACAAAGAGAAAAGAAAACCGTTAGTTGCTATCCCTGCGTCTTCAGATGAAGTATGTCAAAGGAAAGGTCTGCGCTCTCTCTCTCTTTTTTTTTTTTTTTTTTTTGGCCATACATTGAAGATAAACATTCTAAATTTAGCTAGCAGCCCACATACAAGGTGTGGGAAAGGACAAACAGCAAACCGGAGAGAGCAAGTGTGAGCTTGCCTTACCGGAGCTCTGACTACACGAGGGGAAGTCTGATAAACCATGCTCCAGATGAGCAGGGTAGGTCTATAAGTAAACACTGTCTCCTCTGATCTCTCTTCCCGGGAAAACATAAAGCTAAACCAAACGGGGCATATTCACTTAGAAACGACATCCAAGTCCCTAAATGAAGTGAACCCTGGAAGAAGAAGATACAGCTGAGGATTCTCGTGGCCTGTTACTAAGCAGCTTGCTTTCTAATCTCATGTGTGAAGCGCAACTAAGAATGATGTTCTAGAATGTTATGGGAAAACAATTAGTTAAAAATCTATGAAAATAGGAACAATTGTTGTCCGATAAGAAAAGGCAGAGAAATGATATTTCTGGCAGCATAGTTCTAAGCTAAAGTGATTAATACAATTGAATTTCCACTCCTGGTGCATATCAAGCTGAAATGTTCCTCAATATCCTGCCCCGCACAAGGTACTTTTCATGCCTGCTAATTCTCCTCTGCAGCCTTCTTTGAAATAAAATCTATTTCTTATTCCCTTCCTCAACAATTGATGTTCCATCCGGAGGCTTATCAAGGGAAGGGTTATTGGAATGCATTTATACTCTGCAGATTTTGTTTTTTCTAAGGACAGAGTGGGTCACAATACCCAAAGATGGATAGCTGGGCAGTGGGGTGCAGGAGAAAGTCTTTATCTTCATGACTCCAAGTGTACACATCCCTGGATCATTGTGTGTACCTCAAGATTTATAAATATTTGCCAGCAATATACTTACTACCTATATCACAATTTATTTATTTGATTTTTACAACCCATCCAAAATTTAAAACTCACACTTAGCACACTGATACACCACCACCAATTGTGGGTCAAATCCTACAATTCATTTCTTAATCTACAGATAGGATTTTGCCACGTGGATACAGACTTCATTATTGACTGAAACATTATTTCTGAATATATCACCACCACCGCCACCACCACCACCACCACCACCACCATCATCATCATCATTTGTATTGTGGAGTGGGGAAGGGAATAGCATCTCTCTTCATAACCCTGCTTGTCCTGGATCTCACTATGTAAAGCAGTTTGGCCTCTTACTCACAGAAATCTGCCTTCTGAGAGCTTGGTGTAACGACATAGAGCACCACACGCCCCTAAAACGGAAACATTGTAATGCGTGCACAATTCTGTTTCTTCTCTCTCTTCTCTCTTTGGACACTAATTTCCTACATTTTGTCCTCATAAAACCAAGCCATTTTCATACAACATTTCATTTTTTTCCTTTAAGATATTCTTCATCACTTAATAGAAGGAGAGGTCCTTGGTTCTATGAAGGTTTGATAGATGCTCCAATATAGGGGAATTGAGGGTGGGGAGGTGGGAGTGGGTAGGTTGGTGGAGAAACACCTTTATAGAAGCAGGGAGAGGGAGGATGGGATGGAGGTTTCTCCGGGGAGGGGGGGGGGTGAGAGACCGGGAAAGGAGATGACATCTGAAATGTAAGTAAAGAAAATACTCAATAATAATTTTTTAAAAAAGAAATTCATTGTGGCTCTACTGTATTCTGAATTTTTTTTTAAAAAATCAAATACTACTTTATTTTGACATAAAAAATATACTGCTTAATTACAATTCCTTGAAAATAATTTAATTTTGCCTCTCTGGTGTCAATGAACGTACCAAGTAGATACTGACTAATCACCAGTTATCTGTGGAGAAAAGGAGTGAATGAATGAACTAAAACCGAGAGATAAGATAACACAGAAGAAACGTAGGAAGTACTGAAAGGTTGGAGTTACTTCGCACTTAGAATATTTCAGTTAGAAATAGCTGAAAAAAACTGGATGTAACTGGAAGGCAAGAATGTCAGTATTTCTATTTTTAGGTAACCTGGGTCAATATAAAAAAAATCAGTTGCTTATTTACTTAAGTTGGTTTTAATTTAGATAGTGTTTTTCAGTGTAGACCAGGCTGACCTGGAGCTCTCAGTCATCCTGCCTCAGCCTCCTGGGTATTAGGATCACAAGTATACACAGGCACAATTAGCTCGTTAATTTGCTATCAAGTACAATTTTGTCATCCATATTTGTTTATGGTGGAATTTTTAGCAAGACTGTCATCTCATGAGTAATTGGTAATCCCTTCAGTATTGCATTAAGGTGAGGTAGAGGTGGCTAAGCATATTCGAATGCATTGTTTCTACACTGGACTTCAATATTGCATAAGCTTGCAAGGTAGTTAGTATTAGTTATCAACTTGATAAAACCGAGAATCCCCTGGAAAGTGGATCTCAAGGCTTACTCTCACGGCTTTCTTTTAATGTCAGTAAGTGAGTTAGGAGGACCTCTGTGGGTGCCAAATATTCCAATGTCTGCCTTCTCGGACTATATAAAATGACAAAAGAGAGCCGAGTTCTAGTAAACATTGTCTTCCCATGCAAACTTAATGCAAACAGCTGTTTCAGGTTTTTGTTGCCTCTTTCTCCATCATGATGAACCATACCTTAAATCAGAGCTAGAATACCATCTTGATATGCACCGGGAAAGGTACTTCATCCCATCAAACAGGAAATGAAACTAAGATCCCTTGAAAGTTGGCTGTCTTATACAGGAACAACCTCATATATTTAAAAAAAAAACTCTTGCTACATGCTTCTTACAGAGGCAATAGCAGCCATGAAAAATGATGTTGAATAGTCTTTGAAACACTTGCTCACCAGAATTCTATTTAGCATTATAACCACGTACACAAAAGGTAGGTTGTGTTCATGTTACATGTCTAACACTAAGAATCATGTACAGAATTTGCTAGCATCACAAATATAAAAATTAGAAAAGATTTCGAAAGAATGGAATTTGAGAGACAGTCCGAGGCCAGGAGCATGTGCTAATATGTATGGTGAAAGTCAAGACACACTAGGAAGGATTCTAATGTTTTAACATTAGTTAAGGTTTTGTTTTCTTGAGAAAAACATGGCCTTTTCTTTCATATGTTCTGCATTGTGTACTGTTCTGTATCTCACACACACAGGATTAATAGTTAGGCAAAATAATAACTTGTTTGAAAACAAGTAAATTAAATATTGCCAATGTCTGTCATTTTGTCTCTGGGATAAACCTACTGCAACTGCCTGTGTGTCAGACCCTGACAAGAACAGAAACTCTGAAATATCTGGAATGTTCCTTAGAAGCATACACATCAGAGGGATGACAGCAAAACCACGCAAAGGAGTGCAAAGCATTTTCAGATTTTTTGCTCACCAAAAATAATGATTACAAGTATTCTAATCAGATAAATGCAAGTCTTAATAGATTAATACCAACCCATCTTTTTCTAATATAACAGTTCATTTCTTGTCATTGGGACCACCTAATATGCATAGGAATTTTTTATGTGGAATTTATTTTTTGAGTTTAAACAAATATACTCAGAAATGAAATCACTACTTGATAGGATAATGATGATTCAGTTAAAAGAAAGCTTTTGAGAACGGGTGTCTGTCCTTGCCTTCTGCCAGGCAAATCAAATAGATAAATATCTCTTTTAGAGTGATTCTGTCTGAGCAAAATTGTTAAACCCACCTGCCAATAACGTCAAGTCAAGGGCTTTTCATGATATAACGCATGACAAGGAATGCCGTTTTTCTCTAAATCCTTTGCTAAGCAGTATGAATATTAATAGGTAATGAAATACCAATTCTAATTTGCAGCCAGAGAGTTTGTGCTATTCTTCTTGTGGGCTTAGTGAAAATGGGAATTTATGAGAACCTTGGAGGCTTCTTAAATAAGCAAGCCAAGAACTTTATTAAACAATATTATCCCTCTTGTCAAAGGGTAAAATCCTTACCTACTATGAATGAGTCCTTAAGAGAAGAAATACATTTATTTTATTTTGTTAAATACTACAATCAGTACACTATATATGTACTGAGGATCAAGCCAGGGACTTCTGTATACCAGGGAAGCATTTTATAATGGAAATACATCCCTACCTCTTGTCTATAACTTTTTTAGCTCTGGAAAGTTCCAATCCTTGAGAAAATACAATAAAATATGTTTGGTTCATCTATTAATTTAAAATCAGGAAGGTATGTCCATGTTCAAATGGTTAAAATAATGGTTAAATAATGGTTAAAATAATGGTTAAATGATGTTGCTTAAATGATGTTTTTCAATAACCCATAATATTTATTTTAATTCAATGGTAAGTTTTGAGTGCTTTTGGAGACAGTGTTTCTCTCTGTGTAGCTTTGACTGTTTGGGAACTCACTCTGTAGACCAGGCTTTCCTTGGATGCACAGAGATCCCCCTGACTCTGCCTACAGAGCGTTGGGATTAAAGGCATGGGCCACTACCACCCAGCCACCCATCACATTTATATTATATAATAGAAATATATTATAATAATTATATATTATACTTAAATATAATATATATCATATATCATATTTTTGTTAATAGTACATAAATAAAAAGTCCAACCCAAATCTTATCATCTTAAATATCATGACTGAAATACAAAACACTAACATGAATATAATAAAAACTTTAAAGTGCACAAGGCTATGGTAGAGATAAATTTCGAATATGATCCCAGATGAATGATGCCTGTGAACACTTTTTTACATTATCAAATATGAAAAGGGCAAGAACATTACATATAAAAAAGCAAGAAGCATTCTGACATAATTTCATCTGTACTAACCACATAGGTATTTAAAATAACTTAAAACTGTTAGAAATGACATCTGTAAATACACGCTGCACATACGGTAGATAAAACAGTAAGTGATCATGTAAGTAAGCTTCAAGTTTACTGGCTGAAATTCTCACTGTGACTTTAATATGCTCTTTCTTCAAATGGCATTTTTCTCATCATAGGTTTCCAATGCCCAACACTGACTAAATTTACAGTTAAGATCATGAACATATTCTATTTTCAAAACAGCAAATTTACTGCTTTGTCTTTCACGGAGAGAAAAAAAAACCCTAATATTTAATTTCCTTACTTAATTCTTTCTAAAGAAAAATACTTCCTGCACACTCTACTTTAGGATTTGAAAATGTTTCTCTAAAAATTAACCGAGAGATTTAACAAACAAAATATTTCCAAAGCCCCAGTGAGTTTTAATTTGAATACACACTCTAGGAATTAAAGCACATCTGAGCAGAGAATCAGAAATTCTAGATCCGTTTCTAACAGGACTTACATATAAAAGGAAGATGGCAAATTAGGGACAGAAAATTAAAAAGAGCTGAGATTAAAGGATATTAAAAATGAGCTAAATTAAAATTCATTCATCCTCAGAGAGCAAGATAAAAAAGAAGCAGATGTTGAGGTAAGAATACAAGTAGAACACTTTGCAAAAGAAAATGAAGGTAAAAAACCTCTATCCTTTCTCTAACCTATTTTAGAAGATAATGTCACTACAAAATATTCTTTCACTTACTCTTTTATAATTTTCTCCTAAAAACTGTATATACTATGTAGACAAGGATATGGAAGGAAATTATCTTATTAAATTCAAGAACTATAGAACTTCAGAGGAGGTAGGTCAACATTCATTTTTAGGTAAAAAAGAAGAAATTTGGGTCAAAACCAAACTCAGTAAACCCACCAATCCTGGAGCACAGGAAAGGACACAATGTAATTATTTTTTAAATGCAAGCTGAAAACAGTTATCAAGGGCTGCCGCTACTGGAAAGACAAACTCAGGAATTCTGTGAACCTATCAAACAACAGATGGGCATCCACATCATATAAAAGAAACACCAGATGCTTGCCTTTACCTTATCATAGTGAGGTTCTCTTAATAATAAGTCACAAGGCCCAGATTTCATGCTGGCAGCTTCAATATAAACTGCTGAAGATGGATTCAGAAAGGCCCAAACTACAAATATCAGCGAGGAGTCTACTATCATAAGTCAGTCAACATAAAATGGTGGAGTTCTGACTACTAGAGGGGTGGTATAAGGAAAGGAACTCTGTAGACCTTCTGTAATGGAAGCATTAACAACTAGTATGAAAAGAATGCTTTTGGAGGTATCTTTAAAAACCTCTTGGAAATCAACAAAGTCAAGGGAGTAAATAAAAAAGAAATAATAAATTATAGAAAGATTCATAAAAGTAGTGATTACCCTTGACCTCTGTTCTCCTGACCTAGCTTAGCATTGTAGAATTTGTACCTCAGATGGGTATAGCTAAGATGACAGAACTCCTTGCCTTAGCTCTCTGTTTCATCTATGGTTTCACCTTTGAGCGGCAGCCCTCAGCAATCCTCCTGCGCCTTGTACAAAGGTCTAAACTAACTAGGACTTCCTGAGGTATCTGAAACTCTAGAGAATAAGTTCTAGATGTAGTTCCATACCAGGAAAAGCAAGCTGGGTAGATCAGGGACTTTTACTTTGATTTGGAACCCATCCTATAAGTTCAGATACTGTGTTGAGAAAAACAACCCTAGTGTCCACCTCCAACATCTCTGAAGGAGAGATTTAATCAAGGGCAGTGAATAATAAGAGGACAAAGCACAAATTTCTCCCCATGGAAAGCTAGATTTGGGGAGAAAAAAGATATATAATTAAAGTCCAAGGTCACTTTCCAAGATGCTAAGTTTTGCTGGGTGTTGAAGAGACCATTTGTATCTTTAGATTAGTAATAGGTTAGTCACAGATTAAACAGTTGTTTAACAGAGAAAATCAGGGAAGCTCATTGAGATTCTATGAATCCATATCTTTATAAATTGAACTCAACTTTAATATTCATCTGAAAACTAAGGAAATACAAGAAATGGTAGATACATTAACTGGTCATTACTGGAGGCTTGCAGGTGAGGAGCCATCACAGAAAGGGTAGGTAATTCAAGAGAAAGGTACACAGGGAACCCTGACCTAACCAGCTGTCTCCTCCAAGAGTGGTACTCTCCAAGGAGCATCATTGAAATTGCATACTTCAAAGGACACATCTTAGGCTATTTAGTCAGATTAGAAGTCACATAATTAAATAAAGCGAAGAAGAGTCTGGGGATGGGCAGGGAGTCAGGATGAAAACTCCAATAATGACTAGTTGAAATGTTTAGTTTTTAACAAAAGAATTATAAGATCTTCAAAGAAAAAGAACAGTTTGATCCATAGAAAATGAAGAAAGGCATAATAATCTCCTTCAAAGACTTTATCTGTTCAATTAATAAGAACTTAAAATGCACTTAAAGAACCAAAGCACACAATACTCAATGTCATAGAATATATAATGTCAGTATCTCCACCAATAGGGAATATCAATGTGCTAGATATTATAATAAAGGCTCAAACAGAAAATTTAGAGTCAAAGTACCTTTACTAAAATGACAAAATAATTTGTTAGAAGGTTCAACAGGAAGTTTATTATGATATGATAAACATTCAATGATTAATAGAGATTATTGATAGATAAATTAACGGAGATTAAAATGTGGGAAGAAGAAAGAGTAAAGAAGGAAGAAAAACATTAGTGGCACAGAGAACATAGGACTTCTTGTGAAGGTAACTGACATATGTTAAGATAGAAGTAGCAGGACGACTGGGAGAAAAGAAAGGCAAATTATGGTCTTCAGAGAGACAATATGAGAAAAGTCTCAAGTTTGATAGAAATCACTAAGGTATATCCAAGAAGTTCAATGATCTCTAAAACAAACACAAAGAATTAGACAAACACGGAGTAAAAATGTGTAAAACTAAGGACAAGACTATCCTGGCAGTTAAATGAAGTAAATTATATGGAAGAAGAACACATGAAAGTTGATAGTTAACTTGGCATCAGAAAGCATGGACGTAAGAAGAGGATGAGCGGACATAGTCAATGTGTGGTAAGAGCAGCTATCAACAGTCATCTGATATCTAGTCAAAGCTACCTTTCACAATGAAGGTGAAATAAGTATATGCAAATATGATGTCAGGCTTAGGAAACCCTTAGCCAGCAACCTTGTCTTAGTAGGAAAAAAAAGAAGAAAAAAAAGAGTTCTTTAGGCTCACAGCAAATAATAATAGAAAACCTGACATCTGTGTAGCTGGTTGTGAGTACGGTGAGGATGCTTCTGGAATTATGTGCCAAGCAATACAAATGTATATTCCTACTTTTATCTCAAAAGATTTAGAAAGCAATTGTCCAAAGTGACACATAGGGAATTTTGTTGCTGGGCTTACAACATGTGGAAATGTTCCCTATTTCTAATAGCAACATGAGAAAGGCACGGCATAGGAGATGCTGAATGAATAGGCAAACAACAGCAAATAGAAGCTCACAGTCATACAAACAACAGAGACAACAACACACAGAGAAATCTACCAGTATCTGTGTACTGAAACGTCTTACTTTGGGATTAAAAATGTAAACTTACATCCATGGTTAATTAAGACAATGCAAGGCTGATGTTGAACAGGTACAGAATATGTATATCAATGATAGCAGAGATGAAAGGGAGGAAGCTAATTAACAGGGCCATTCCCACTTCTCTCTGGATCATGTCACTAAACAATTGAAAGAGATGCTGAGAAGATATGTATGGTGAGCCCCAAGCAATGGTTAAAAATAAACCAAAAGGGAAAGTAGAAAATATGTTGATAACCTGGGCCAATAGGAGATTAGAGAGACTGAACTTCCAACCAGGGAGCATGCGTGGGATGGACCTAGGACCTCTGCACACATGGTACATAGTGTTGCTATAGTGTTGCTTGGTTTTCTTGTGAGAAGTCTAACAGTGGGAGCAGGAGAAGTTTCTGACTCTGTTGCCTGCCTTTTAGAACTTTTCCTCCTACAGGTTGCCTCATCCAGTCTTAGTAGGAGAAGAGGTACCTAGTCTTATTGCAACTTGATATTCCATGGATGGTAAATATCTGTGGGAGGGCTGCCCTTTTCTGAGTGGAAATGGAGGAGTAGGTTGTGCATGGGGAAGAAGGGAGCTAGGGGAAAGACGTGGGAGGAGAGAAGGGAGGGAAACTGCAGTCAGAGATGTTAAATAAATAAATGAAATGATAGAAATTAAAGACAAAAAGCAAACGTGGTAATAAATGAAAATGAAGACATATCCAAACCTAACAGCTATACAGTGTCTAGAGGGTAATCAACAGTTTTAAATACCTATATTCAAAATTAAATATTTGTAAATCATAGCTTACTTTTCCCCATAAAATGAAAAAACGATCAAGATATCAAACATAGAGAAATGCAGGGGGGAAATTTAATGTACAATTAATGATGAGAACAAAACAGAACAGATAGGATTCACTGCAACCAACATGTGGTATTTAGACATTTTGAAAAGAATCAACACACTAAGAAAGCTGTAGATACAAAAACAAAAAACTCCCTCCAAGTAAAGAGCAATCAGAATAAAACAAAAGGAAAACAAAACCAAAGCAGATCTAAATGTAAAAGACAAATGTATAAATAGTAGCAACAGTGTGAACAGTGTGAATTTTTATATTAATAAAAATCACCACCCAGAAGGCTTTGAATATTTCATAGCAGCAAAATTAGTAAGCTTAGATCAAATTGATAAGCTAATGAAAACAACCCGCCAAATGGACTCAATTAGAAATAGAAAATCATTTATAACATATCAGTTATCTTGATAACTTAAAATTCTCACAAAGAATATCCAGGGCCAAATGACTTCACTGGAGGATAATTTACAGCAAACTTGTAAAGAATTAATATCAACTATCTACAAATTATGCACACAATTAGAAAAGGGTAGATGATACCTACCATGAAAATTTGAGACTTGTTACTTACTAGTTGGAAAAAATATGATAAAAACTGCAGGTTATTACATTTGTGACTACATAGGCATGACTTGTTTAATGATAGGATTATTTCTTGAGAAGTGTGTTCTTATGTGATATTGTTATGTGAACACACAGCATAGAAAACACACATACAAACTAAGGTAATTTTACATCATTTAGTGGCAGGACTTTTAGAAACACCCTCGTGTGTTTACTTTACTACTACCTAAAACCTTGCTATATGGCATGTTAGATATAGAAACCACAAGGTAGCAGCTGGCACAGTCAGCAATATACAGGTGCTTTATATACATCACAGCTAAGTGACATTTGTCCCAGAAATGCAAAGCCATCGTACCAGCTGAAAATCAGTTAGTACAATACGCTATCCAAGGAAGCATGCATCAGCCAGACAAATAGATAGCAAAACTCACATGACAAATTTTATACCCTTTCATGATAAATATAGTCAGCCGAATAAGAACAGGCTCAGCTTTCTTTTCTTAGTCATCAGTATTTCCTGAAATCTCACACTAATGTGTTTAATGATGAAAGCTGGACTCTTTTCCTTAAGCAGCAAAACAAGGATATTTGCAGTTGCTATTTTCACTCAAAATTACCCCAGAGGTTCTAGTTAGGGAAGTTGGAAAAACAGTAAAATAAAATGTGACCAGACTGGCAATGAAGTGAATCTGCCTGATTGCTTAGGAAGTGCTCAGACATAGAGCCAAAACCAAGTAATCAGGCAAGCTCTGAAATAATATAAGAAACCAGCAAAATTGAAGGCAAAAGGTAATCGTACTTTCATAAACAATAATAAACAAAGAAAATAAATAATGTAACATGAAATAAAGAAACAGTTCCATAGATAGAGAAATAGTCTTCTTCAGGAAAAAAAGAAACCACAGCATAGGTTATCTATGTCAACTGCTCAGCTCAGACCTGAAAACATAGATATGCAAGTAAGATGTAGAGTTAGCAAATTGTATTTATTTATGTGTTTAGTAATACACACAGACACACATACACACACACACATCAACAGAGGAAAAGAGGCCATGATTCTGAGAAAGAACAAAAGTGTTCATGGGAGGAATTAAAAGGAGGATATGACATTATATTATAATCTCAAAAGATAAAACCTTATTTTAAAAATAGGTGTGAGAATTCATTATCACTAGGGTGGCTGTTATTAAAAAAAAGAGGAATAAGGTTTGGAGGATATGTTGTAAAGTGGGAGTCTCCTCTTTTGGTGGTGGGAGTAGAAATGGTACCGTGATGTGGGAATAGTGGGCAGTCACTAGAATGCTAAATTTAGAGTTACCCAATGACCTAGATTTAGCACAATACCATTCCTGGAACGTATTCCGGAGAAATCGCAGTGTGGCTTTATACTGTCAGTTGTATCTGAGTTATTATAGTGGTATAGTAATGGTAACTAAAAGTACGAATCAACTAGCATATGGTGGGGTAAACAAAATTGAATATAGCAGTGCAATAGAATATCCTTTGACAATGAAATGGAAGTTTCTGGAGTATGTGTTTCTTGAAAAATGTATGCTAGGAAAGAAAAAAAGATCATAACTTATATGAATTCACTCATTTCAAATATGCATATTAAGAAACTTAAAATGATGAAAAGTATTTTCTTAATTTTTCAGATTGGGCGACATAGGGAGAAGACTGTATACTGGAAGGTTGGAATTTTCTTTAGTAGTTGATAAAATTAAGGTGAGGTTTGAACAAATGTAATAAAACTTACTGGAGATGACACTTCATATGTTAATATTTCTATTAATATAGCTTATAAATGATACAGTAGAAGCTATGATGAAGTGGGTAATGCTTTGGGTGGCAAGATCCATCAATTCCTGGAAGAGTCTCTTGTAGATGCAACTAATCAGATGAGAGAAAGCACAGCACAAGATAAATCTAAAATATTTTAGCTTTGGGGGTTCTAAATGTCCCTAAGTTTGAAAAATGTTATTATATTTACTTCATTCTCAACTATCTTTAAATCAATGACAGACAACAATTTTGAACAAGATTCCCCACTTTACTTGGGGTTCCATGAGACAGGCATCAAGCATAATGGCTTCAAATGAACTCTATCCCCTCCTAGTCCTTTTCTAATTTCTTTTCTGCTGTGTGTGGAACGGAGCTAGTGCCTGGCTCCTCCTGACCAGTGCCTGATGAACTTGACAGGTATGACTTCTGCATGGAGATTGAAAAGCTCTCGTTCTTTGGTCTCAGAGCACCATCCTGTCAGGCTGTGATTTTTCCTGCTGAAGCAGTGCATATGGTCAGGAAATCAAGGCAGAGCTAGATAAAACCCAGTGTGAAAATGATGTCCTTAGCCTCCCCACTTGTGAGGATCTGAACCTTATCAACAAAAGTGAGCTTAGCAGTAGTCTACCCTCCAAGTAACCTCAAGATCACCTGCCACCAGAGTTGAACTCTTGACCCTTGTAAGTGATGAGACCTGCAGCATATTAAATCATAACCTCTAGAACTATGCAGACTGTGACAAAGCTAATGTATGATTAAGATCTTCACATTGTGGACAATTCACTATAGATGTCTAATGCACTCAATCCTGATGGAGTAGACACAATAATTTTTCTAAATAGGTATGTGTTCCACTTGATCTTTCAGCACCTCAACTTGTTAAAATATTTACTTATTTATTGTGTTAAATAAGCAAGTAAAATCTACCCCACTGATACCATTTGAAGTGTGCAATGTATTAAAATCCATTGTTTATAGAGACATAGTTTTGCTTGGCAAGCTGAGATGCATCTCTGATGCTCAACTAAACCTCAACACTCCTTCATTAGCAGGCTCCTATGTTACTCCCGTGTTCCAGCCACTGGAAACCACCATCAAGTTCTTTGAACTTGACAGAAAGTTGTATGAGGGATCTTTACAGCATTTGTCCTCACAGTATACATTGTCACATATTGTCCAATCTCTTCCTCTAGACCTCAGTGCTTCATATTATTTAATAAGTGTCATTGTCTGACTTAAGTCATCTGTGTGCTTCTAAATTCACTCTTCTGTCTTATTAATTGTTGGTTTTTTTTTTTGAGATAAATACTCTGGTCCATTGTGAAACATGATAAACCAACTAATAAATCTTATCGCAATTAAGTAATATTCTTGTGTTTTCCTTATCTCAGACAATTAGTTACAATCAACATTTTACAAACAGCAGCTATTAAGTCCTTGCCTGTATTACTGTGTTTGTACATGTGCTAGCACATGTGTAGAGATCAGAGGTCAACCTGAAGGGACCAACTCTCTCCTTTAAGATCTGTGTGCTCTGGGATGAGGCTCAGCATCTAAGGCTCGGTGGTGAGCACCTTCACTCTCTAAGCCATCTCATTCATAATGTCTTTGACACACATATTTGTCGCCCTGCACAAGGCTACATGCTTTATAGTACAGTAAAGCTGTACCTCACATAGACATACAGGAAGCACTACTTAACCATCCCGTTCTAACAGGTCTGCTCTCATTCCCTTTCAAACTGAAAGTTACACAGCTGATGCTTAGAATTTTCCATTGTTGCTAGTTGATAGCTATTTGTGGCTTTGAGGTGTGTGTGTGTGTGTGTGTGTGTGTGTGTGTGTGTGTGTGTGTTGTATATATGTAGGTGAATATGTGCTTGAATGTGCTCATCTGTAGGTCAGAGATGATACTGACTGCTGTCTTCTTCAGCTCTCTACATTAGTTCTTGAGACACAGTCTCTAACTGAACTTATACATCATTGCTTAGCTAGGCTGGCTTGTCCTTGATCTCTATTGATCCTTCTTTCTACCTCCCAGTACATGGATACAGGTGCACAGCCATGTCTTAATTTATATATAGGTGCCATTGTTAAGTCTTCATGCTTCCACAAAATCCACTCTACCCACTGAGCCATCTTGTCAGCTGCAAGCTTGTTTTAATGAGAATAACTTAAATGTCAGCATTTTCATGTGATGGATATTGGATCTCATTATGAAATAGGTATATGTATATTTCATAAATATATGTAACTTTTAAACAGCGAAACTCGAAGCCATTAACTTAAAGAATCTTCAGTTACTTAGCTTAAATAAGAGACTTTACTATTCAGTAAAATGTGAGGGAATGGCATCATTATAAAAATGTTAGCAGTGAAGACAAAGTGCTGGTTCTTTTCCCTTCAGGATATTTTCTCATTTGAAATAATCAGTGGACTGAAAAGCCCCACTGGCTTAGAAACTTTAATGAGTGTGCATACTAAACTTAAAACAACAAAAACACATTTTTCCACATGTCTATTGTGGAATAAAAATAAATAATTCAGGTTTATGCTCCAGGCATTTTTTTCCCTCTGTGATTGAAATGGAGATGTAGGTTAAATCAGAGATGATTTTTGGTCACTGTTTCATTGGCTAACTTCGTGTTATCCAATGTCTCTGGTTTTCTTCAGCCTTTGTTGTCATCTTTGAAACTTCGCTGCTGTTTATTGACACACTCAAGCACCTGAATGATAGCCATGATCTATGATGTATTACTAAAAAAAACTTAGGAAAAATTCCCCCCGCTTTTCTGTCATGCCAAGTAAAGTTCACTGTCACTACTGTATCTTGATTGACTACACTGATGAATAAATTAACACCCTCTGTGCAAACATATAAACACATATACACACATAACATATATGTTCATGCATTAAGCTTGTACCTTCACACTGAACACAATTTGTACTCACAGACCAAGTGCACATTCTCCCTACATGCCTACTACATGCACATAGACATGTAAGTGCATGTACTTAGCTTAAATAATGACAAAGGTTTACATTAGTAATGCTTTTTGCAGAATAATGAAAGGATAAATGAACACTCATTTAATGTGTTACTGTCATGATTTTTTGAACATGTTCTAAGAGAAAATGAATCCTATCCAGGATATTTCAGAGACCTGCAGATATGGCTACTCTTACATGTTTTTTTTTTTTTAAGTGTTTTCTACAAATATCGTATTGTGGTCTTACTAGTCCCTTTGATGACTGTTTGGAGATGTTATGAAAACAAGCATGAAACTGACAATCCTCTATCACCCATAGTCCCATGAAGGAATAATTAGGAATGTTAGGATACAATTTTTAAGGAAAGAATTTAGCACATTTGGTTTTTATGCATATAAATGCTCATTTAGTTGGAAAATGCCTTTCCATAATTGCTCCAGTTGCAGCCAGCTGAGGATTTCAAGATGTTCCATTCAAATTTGGGGACTGATGTTGTCAGTTATCACAAATTTTAGAACTGGAATTGATCAGTGGCATTATCTGGTCCAGCGCTTTTCCTTTGGCAGATGAGTTGATGTAAATTAATTATCTACAGAAAGTTTGTGGTGTAGAGAATGAAAAACAGAGCCATTAGCATTCAGGGGAAGAAACTGAAGCATGAAGACATTAAATAAGTTGCCAACTTTATTAAAACTGGTCACAAGCAGTTGGGACTAATTTTTAGCCTGCCAATATCTCACTGGTACTTCCTACTGCCCGATGTTATCTTCATAGTGTTGATGGTTTGGGATAGAAAGATAATTTTATAAGAAGGAAATGTTTCTTGAGTCTGGACAGGACCCATATGGACATGCCTTGTTGACAGGGAGGGCGGGTCGCTCAATGACAGTACTTAACAGTCTGGCATTTTATGGCACTTAACTCTGGAGAGGAAAGGACAATGTCACCACAATGTGTGTGTTTAACAAACTTCATTTAAGTTGTAATGTATTACATTAAAGTTATAATATTTTGACTTTGAAATACATAATAAAATGGTTTTTTAAAACAAAATATACTTATAGGCTTGAGAGTAGCTTCTAGCATCACCGACTAACCAAATGTAATTGCTCTGAGTGGTCTCTAAAAGCTTCCAACATTTCATTACAAAGCAATTACATCAGTGCCTTGTCCAGAGCTCTCAGCATGGCTGAAAGAAAAAAAAAATAAAGAAAAGAAATTACCCAAACAGGTGAAATATAACCTAAAAATCTAGAGAGCCAGGCTGCTGAGTGCCAGTAGAGATGGGTCAATTTAAGGGAAGTGATAAGCATGCTTGATTTACAAAGGAAGCACACCAGGTATATTTAGTTGCATGTTTGTTGTCAAGTAGGGCAAATTTACTTATAGCGGTTATAATGCTATTCAGCAAAAGGGAATTTTTTAGATAGTGCCCATACATTAACTCTTTATAAATCCACATTGAAAAATGTATGCATATATCTACTTAAAGCAATATATAACTACATAATTGTCTATATTTAGAAATGAGATCATTGGAGCGACAATACAGGTAGAGAGTTATAGGCTATTTGACTCTATTGTGAACTCACATGCGTATCTGCATAGAAGTCCCATGTGGTAATTCTTTCTACTCTCATCGTGTGTGTGTGTGTGTGTGTGTGTGTGTGTGTGTGTGTGTGTGTGTGTGAGAGAGAGAGAGAGAGAGAGAGAGAGAGAGAGAGAGAGAGAGAGAGAGAGAAAGAGAGAGAGAGAGAGAGAGAGAGAGAGAGAGAGAGAGAGAGAGAGAGGGAGGGAGAGAGCAAGACAAAGAAGGTTAAAGTGATTAGTACTATATCAAGCAACCCTTCAATGAAGGACAGCGTTCACTTAAAGTGTTTTGGCACCCTAATCCATGATCTTAATTGCTTATTGATTTTCATAGCATGAGTCAGGACACTCTTCATGTAAGCATGACTGCATTGAATCTTAGGCCTCGGTATCTTAGAAAGGAAAGTATTCTTTTAAAATAATAGCAAGCAACTAGATGTGACTTCATGGGAATCTATTGTGTGCATTTGAGGGCTGTGCTTCCAAAACTGAAGGTGTCTGCAACGGCAGAAATGCAGTTCAGAAGGGTGTTGTGGGTCGTCAGTATGGGGCCCAGAAGCAAGCTCCAGATGGTTGACTGCATCCCCATCCCCTCTGTGATCATAATGCACTATGCATATAAGAGAATGTTCACCTGAATACCTTTCTGAGTAAAAGATTTCTGTCTCTTATTACATTTTTGAAAGGATACAGAGCTCATTTAATACCTGAATCAGGCTAATTTCTTCACTGAAGGGAGTATAAAACCATCTTGGGCTTAAGGCAGGAGGGTCTCTTTCACAACTCCATTACACAACGGCAGTGGAAAACAGCTCACAGTGCAGGATTGGAGTAGTATTCCAATAACACCTTACTTAGGGACTTGAAAATTCCAATTTCACATTTTTAATGTTGCAAAGAATTACATTCATTAGTTTCTTCAATTATTTAAAACTGTGTAGAAATGTGTACCTATTTTATCCATTCTTGGGGAGGCTCTATGGATCTGACCTAGGTCATCTGAATATATGTTAGCTTTGTATAGCTTGGTGCTCTTGTGGGACTCCTCTAACAAAGGGGAACAGGGACTGTCACTGACTCTTTTCCCTACTTTTGAGATCCCTTTCTTTCTATTTTTTGCCTTGGCTAGCCCTGATAAAACCTAGTTTTATTGTATCTTGTTATGCCATGTTTGGTTAAGATTCCAGGGAGACCCACTCTTTTCTGTCTGGAAATGGAGGAAGAGTAGATTTGGGGGAGAGAATTTGGGGAAGGGGACTGGACAGAGAAGAGGGAGAGGAACCTGCAGTCAGGTGATACACACACACACACACACACACACACACACACACACACACACACACACACACACATATATAACAAGAAAAGGCAGCAGTTTTCCCCTAGGCTATGCACATGCCTCTTTCCATCACAGAGGAGCCTTGTGGGAAACATTTGGAAATGCAAGACTCAGGCCTTTGGTAATCTGATTCAGTAATTGGGGGCAAGGACCTCCAGTCTGTGTTTTGAATGTTTGAATATTTCCTTCTTGAAAAGGATACACTAAATTTGAAAATAATTGGTGAAAAACTTTAATTCAACCATAATTATAAGAAGTAAGTTTTGAGAAATAATTATATTTTACCAGATATACTGGGGGGAAGTATGATGTTCTCTCTCTCTCTCCTTCCCTCCCTCCCTCCCTCCCTCCCTCCCTCCCTCCCTCCCTCCCTCCCTCCCTCCCTCCCTCCCTCCCTTCCTTCCTTCCTTCCTTCCTTCCTTCCTTCCTTCCTTCCTTCTTTCCTTTCCTCCCTTCCTTTCTTTTTTTCTTCCTCCTTTTTTTAGATGCTAGAAGGATCTTTCAATAAGATATCAACTTCTAGAAAGTGGCCTTGAAAATACACCACTTTTTATTACTATATATAGAGTGCATACATTTTATATATTTATGTACACATGATAAGTATTTAAAAATGTGTGTAATAACATCATGCATAATAGCCATGTATACCTGCCATGGAATATCACAAAGCAACCTGAATCTGAAATATATGTATTGTCCTTTAATGTTTTTCTCATTCTCTTTCCATGGGATTCAACCAAGTTTATTATTTCAGAAGCCGTTATTAGATCACAGCCTTGCAGAAACTTTGGAGTTTCATTAGGTCCCATTTGTCAATTCTCTATCTTACAGCACAAGCCATTGCTGTTCTGTTCAGGAATTTTTCCCCTGTGCCCATATCTTCAAGGCTTTTCCCCACTTTCTCCTCTATAAGTTTCAGTGTCTCTGGTTTTATGTGAAGTTCCTTGATCCACTTAGATTTGACCTTAGTACAAGGAGATAAGTATGGATCGATTCGCATTCTTCTACATGATAACAACCAGTTGTGCCACCACCAATTGTTGAAAATGCTGTCTTTCTTCCACTGGATGGTTTTGGCTCCCTTGTCGAAGATCAAGTGACCATAGGTGTGTGGGTTCATTTCTGGGTCTTCAATTCTATTCCATTGGTCCACTTGTCTGTCTCTATACCAGTACCATGCAGTTTTTATCACAATTGCTCTGTAGTAAAGCTTTAGGTCAGGCATGGTGATTCCACCAGAGGTTCTTTTATCCTTGAGAAGAGTTTTTGCTATCCTCGGTTTTTTGTTATTCCAGATGAATTTGCAAATTGCTCCTTCTAATTCGTTGAAGAATTGAGTTGGAATTTTAATGGGGATTGCATTGAATCTGTAGATTGCTTTTGGCAAGATAGCCATTTTTACAATGTTGGTCCTGCCAATCCATGAGCATGGGAGATCTTTCCATCTTCTGAGATCTTCTTTAATTTCTTTCTTCAGGGACTTGAAGTTTTTATCATACAGATCTTTCACTTCCTTCGTTAGAGTCACGCCGAGATATTTTATATTATTTGTGGCTATTGAGAAGGGTGTTGTTTCCCTAATTTCTTTCTCAGCCTGTTTATTCTTTGTGTAGAGAAAGGCCATTGATTTGTTTGAGTTAATTTTATATCCAGCTACTTCACCGAAGCTGTTTATCAGGTTTAGGAGTTCTCTGTTGGAATTTTTAGGGTCACTTATATATACTATCATATCATCTGCAAAAAGTGATATTTTGACTTCCTCTTTTCCAATTTGTATCCCCTTGATCTCCTTTTGTTGTCGAATTGCTCTGGCTAATACTTCAAGTACTATGTTGAAAAGGTAGGGAGAAAGTGGGCAGCCTTGTCTAGTCCCTGATTTTAGTGGGATTGCTTCCAGCTTCTCTCCATTTACTTTGATGTTGGCTACTGGCAGACTGGGAAAGGATCTTTACCTATCCTAAATCAGATAGGGGACTAATATCCAACATATATAAAGAACTCAAGAAGGTGGACCTCAGAAAATCAAATAACCCCCTTAAAAAATGGGGCTCAGAACTGAACAAAGAATTCTCACCTGAGGAATACCGAATGGCAGAGAAGCACCTGAAAAAATGTTCAACATCCTTAATCATCAGGGAAATGCAAATCAAAACAACCCTGAGATTCCACCTCACACCAGTGAGAATGGCTAAGATCAAAAATTCAGGTGACAGCAGATGCTGGCGAGGATGTGGAGAAAGAGGAACACTCCTCCATTGTTGGTGGGATTGCAGGCTTGTACAACCACTCTGGAAATCAGTCTGGCGGTTCCTCAGAAAATTGGACATAGTACTACCGGAGGATCCAGCAATACCTCTCCTGGGCATATATCCAGAAGAAGCCCCAACTGGTAAGAAGGACACATGCTCCACTATGTTCATAGCAGCCTTATTTATAATAGCCAGAAACTGGAAAGAACCCAGATGCCCCTCAACAGAGGAATGGATACAGAAAATGTGGTACATCTACACAATGGAGTACTACTCAGCTATTAAAAAGAATGAATTTATGAAATTCCAAGCCAAATGGATGGACCTGGAGAGCATCATCCTGAGTGAGGTAACCCAATCACAAAGGAACTCACACAATATGTACTCACTGATAAGTGGATACTAGCCCAAAACCTAGGATACCCACGATATAAGATACAATTTCCTAAACACATGAAACTCAAGAAAAATGAAGACTGAAGTGTGGACACTATGCCCCTCCTTAGAAGTGGGAACAAAACACCCATGGAAGGAGTTACAGAAACAAAGTTTGGAGCTGAGATGAAAGGATGGACCATGTAGAGACTGCCATATCCAGGGATCCACCCCATAATCAGCATCCAAACGCTGACACCATTGCATATACTAGCAAGATTTTATCGAAAGGACCCAGATGTAGCTGTCTCTTGTGAGACTATCCCGGGGCCTAGCAAACACAGAAGTGGATGCTCACAGTCAGCTAATGGATGGATCACAGGGCTCCCAATGGAGGAGCTAGAGAAAGTATCCAAGGAGCTAAAGGGATCTTCAACCCTATAGGTGGAAAAACATTATGAACTAACCAGTACCCCTGAGCTCTTGACTCTAGCTGCATATGTATCAAAAGATGGCCTAGTCGGCCATCACTGGAAAGAGAGGCCCATTGGACACGCAGACTTTGTGTGCCCCGGTACAGGGGAACGCCAGGGCCAAAGGGGGGGAGTGGGTGGGTAGGGGAGTGGGGGTGGGTGGGTAAGGGGGACTTTTGGTATAGCATTGGAAATGTAAATGAGCTAAATACCTAATAAAAAATGGGAAAAAAAAAAAAAAAGATCACAGCCATAGTGGAGAAATGTGACAATTATGTGTACTCACCAGGGCAAATTCTTTGTTGAGAATCATCTGTTCCACTAAAGATGATTCATTGTGGAAGAGGTGGGGCTGCATGTGACTCCACATGTGAGGAAACCACCAGAATTCATCCACAGACCTCAGCAGAAGGTCGTCACCTTCATCCTCTTCTTCGGTTCCTGTAAAACAGGAAATGAAAATGGCTGTTTGTAAGATTTGTTTAATTATTCATGCTACTTTCTAAACAGAAAAAGAATGAGTTTAGTATACATTACATCAGAGACTGGGGCATGAGTAAGATGTGGTGGGTTCTGTAGAACACAGAGGAAGTAGCATGAATACACACTACTGATGATCCTTACAACTGTGACCACCTGGTTTTATATATATATATATATATATATATATATATATATATATATATATATATATATACATATACATATATATATATATTCATAGTTATAGTTATAGTTATAGATTATATATATCTATATATATATCTATATATATATATATATGGGGTGGGTTGTTTGTGTGCCTGTGTATAATGTATATATTACTCACAATGATTTCTTTTTATTTATTTATCACAATGATTTCATTTTGTATTTATTTTTATTTTTTATTTTATTAGATATTTTCTTTATTTACATTTCAAATGTTATCCCCTTTCCTATTTACCCCTATGAAAATCCTCCCCCCCTCCCCGCTCCCAAACCCACACACTCCCATTCCTGTTCCTGGCATTCCTCTTTTCTGGGGCATAGAACCTTCACAAGACCTAGAGCCTCTCCATTGATAGCCAACTAGGCCATCCTCTGCTACCTAACAGCTAGAGCCACAAGTTCTACCATGTGTTTTTTTGTTGTTGTTGTATTGTTTTAGGGTTTTTTGTTGTTGTTGTTGTTGTTTTGTTGGTGGTTTAGTTCCAAGGAGCTCTGGGAGTATTGGTTAGCTCATACTGATGTTCCTCCTATGGGCTGCAAACCCCTTCAGCTCCTTGACTACTTTCTCTAGCTCTTTCATAGGGGACCTTGTGCTCCATCCAATGGATGATTGTGAACATCCACTTCTGTATTTGCCAGGCACTGGCATAGCCCCTCAGGAGACAGCTATATCAGGCTCCTGTCAGCAAGCTCTTGTTGGCATTTGCCATAGTGTCTGGGTTTGGTGGTTGTTTATGGGATGGATCCCCAAGTGGGGAAGTCTCTAGATGGCCATTCCTTCAGTCTCTGCTCTGAACTTTGTCTCTGTAACTCTTTCCGTGGATATTTTGTTCCTTGTTCTAAGAAGGATTCTGAGCTTCTGGGCTAATATCCACTTATCAGTGAGTGCATATCATGTGTGTTCTTTTGTGACTGGGTTACCTCTCTTAAGATGATATCCTCCAGATCCATCCATTTGTCTAAGAATTTCATGAATTCATTGTTTTTAATAGCTGAGTAGTACTCCATTGTGTAAATGTACCACATTTTCTGTATCCATTCCTCTGTTGAGGGACATCAGGGTTCTTTCCAGCTTCTGGCTATTATAAATAAGGCTATATGAACATAGTGGAACATGTGACCCAGAAATGATCCCAGACACCTATAGTCACTTTATCTTTGACAAAGGAGCTAAAACCATCCAGTGGAAAAAAGACAGCATCTTCAACAAATGATGCTGGCTCAACTGGTGGTTAGCAGGTAGAAGAATGCAAATTGATCCATTCTTATCTCCTTGTACAAAGCTCAAGTCTAAGTGTAACAAAGAACTCCACATAAAACTAGAGACAGTGAAACTTATAGAGGAGAAAGTGGGGAAGAGCCTCAAAGATATGGGCACAGGGGGAAAATTCCTTAACAGAATACCAATGGCTTGTGCTGTAAGATCAAGTATTGACAAATGGGAACTCATAAAACTGCAAAGCTTCTGTAAGTCAAAGGACACTGTCAATGAGTCCAAAAGGCAACCAACAGATTCGGAAAAGATCTTTACCAATCCTAAATCTGATGGGGGCTAATATCCAATATATATATATATATATATATATATATATATATATATATATATGGAACTCAAAAAGTTGGACTCCAGAAAACCAAACAACCCTATTAAAAAATTGGGTACAGAGCTAAACAAAGAATTCTCAACTGAGGAATACGAAGTGGCTGAGATGCACCCCAAAAAATGTTCAACATCCTTAATCATCAGGGAAATGCAAATCAAAACAACCCTAAGATTCCACCACATACCAGACAGAATGACTAAGTAAAAAATCTGAGGTTACAGCAGATACTAGTGAGGATGTGGAGAAAGAGGAACACTCCTCTGTTGCTGGTGGGACTGCAAGCTGGTAAAACCACTCTGGAAATCAGTTTGGCGGTTCCTCAGAAAATTGGACATAGTATGACTGGAAGATCCAGCAATACCACTCCTGGGAATATACCCAGAAGATGCTCCAACTTGTAATAAGGATACATGCTCACAATGAGTTCATAATGTATATAGGGAGCTTGATCAGAAATCACTTTTTTCTTTTTTAATACATTTTTATTAGGTATTTTCTTCATTCACATTTCAAATGGTATCCCCAAAGTCCCCCATACCCTCCCCTGCCTTGCTCCCCAACTCACCCACTCCCGCTTCCTGGCCCTGTCATTCCCCTGTATTGGGGCTTATGATCTTTGCAGACCAAGGGCCTCTCCTCCCCTTGATGGCCGACTAGGCCATCCTCTGTTACATACGCAACTAGAGACACAGTTCTGTGGGGTACTGGTTAGTTCATATTGTTGGGACTCCTATAGGGTTTCTGACCCCTTTAGCTTTTTGATTACTTTCTCTAGCTCCTTCTTTAGGGGTCCTGTGTTCTATCCAATAAATGACTGTGAGCATCCACTTCTGCCAGGCACAGGCATAGCCTCACAAGAGAGAGCTATATCAGGGTACTGTCAGCAAAATCTTGCTGGCATATGCAATAGTGTCTGGGTTTGGTGGTTATATATGGGATGGATCCCCACTTGGGGCAGTCTCTGGATGGTCCTTTTTACTATCTCAGCTCGGAACTTTGTCTCTGTAACTCTTTCCATGGGTATTTTTTTCCTCATTCTTTTTCTATGTGTACCTACAACTGAGTTGAAAATTTGATGAAATTTCTTCTGATCATGAAAGCTCCATAAATTTACTGAAGGACTGTGAAAAATACAAGTAATCTATACAGGCAAAATAAAATAAAATGTAAATAGAACATCCTACATAGTCATCTTTTAGACCTAACTAGTGGGAATTGTTTTTGTATTTATTGTTAAAATCTTTTTGTGTTTATTTTAAAGGTAAAATATTTATTCTTTAAGTACTTTTGCCTTTTTATATGTCAAGTTAATGCTCTCTCTCTCTCTCTCTCTCTCTCTCTCTCTATATATATATATATATATATATATATACATATATATATACATATATATTTCCAATTTTAATTCAACTTTGTTTTATAATAAAGTTTATATAAATCTTAACAATTTCATTAATCTTTAACAATGAATCATAATTATTTCTAAAAGAAACCTTCTTTCATAATTGAAAATTAATATGAATTTCTCATTATAGAAACAATTTACAACCCAATGTACAAGAAGAGCACTGTAATGTTATAATTCAAATCAAAACAGGAAAAATATCTATTTCTAAGAGAATTCATCAGATTGCAGGTATTCAAAACTATTTTTTTGCTATATGAAGTTATCTGTAGTTTGTAGAATTTTATAAAATTTAGGCATATTTAAAAATGTCATTAATTTATTCATGCAATAATTGTCATATAATTTCAAACTCCTTCACTATATATGTAAACTAAAAGTTTTCTGGCTTCTGGTTTGTCTTTGTTTAGTTTACTCTTTGCTAACACACTATGTTTAATAGATGGGTGCTCTGTTTTTTTCTCTCTCTTTTTTTAAGATTAAATTAGAGGACTATGTATTAATATAATTTTAAAGGGTTCTTCAAATGTTCCATTTGTGTGTTCTATGAAGAAGATTTCCTCAGTCATGTAAGAAATGGTTTGAAGTGGGTAATGAAATTTGGATTCAATTCCTGGAAGTAAGTCCCTTTTTTCTACATTATTAACTATTTGATCTTAAATAAATATACTCCTCAGTCCCAGTTTCTTTGTTTAAAACAAAGGTGAGAATACTTTTGCTGTAAAGTTTTAGTAAAGGGTCAGGGAGATGGACTGAGGAAAGTGCTTCATGTTGTGACTTACAGATAGAAGTGCAATGACATCAAACATCTAAAAATCAGCTGATGTTTAATTGCTTTGTTTTTAAGTGATATATTTTTCCATATTCTTAAAGATGTAGCTTGTATGAATCATACCTTTTAAAGTCAGACACTGGGTCTTACTAAGCTGCACTTGAAGCATACTACTATCCTAGAACACTGAGTAATAAAATAACTTAATTTTGCCTTCTGGAAAAATAGTCAAAGACCTTAGGCTTCTACCACATAGAGTTAAAGAACAGAAGTCTGGATATTCAAGAAGTCTTATGAATGGGTTGGGCAGGCAACATTTATATGTTTATAAGTTGTCTAATACTGGTGGTATCAGACTCCCAGTTCACTGACTTTTTTTGTTATTGTATGAGGATCATCAGATATTGAAATCCAAGCTAAGAATCATGTATCATTCCCACAGATGCAATACTTATGCTAGGTGTTTCTTATGTGTGTAACTAAACAGACTGAACCATGAATTTGAAAGATCTGCTATTGTCACAGTGGAATAAAGAATTATTAGTCCCCATCCCACCCCCACTCCCCCCAAAAAACCCCAGCCTGTTTTTCTCTTAGTCAAGAGTGTTTAGGAAATGCTTTGATTCTCTTTCAGCTCTGTCATCATTGTTGTGCATGGCAGGAATCACAGAGTCCTCCCTGGACCAGGAACAAGGTCAATTACTCAATTTTAGGAATATTGATATAATCATAAAATATCAGCAATTTTGTATCAGAGATTATGCTAATTTACAAACACTCTAGGCAAGGTTGAAAGTGACATTTTTCAGCTTCCTTCTTTTTAAGTATCATACATTAATTTCTGCCAACCTTCCTCTTATTTTATGCTCGTCATATAATTTAGAGCCACATGAGGTTGACCCTTGACACTTTATATAGCTTAATGAAAAATATGATAGCAAGTTGTGCTGGTAGACCACAGTAGAATTTTAAGTGATTTCAAATTTAAGTGAAAATGGGATACTTTGCCAGTCAAAGCACTTACTTCTACAATACTCATGTATGCTTAAGTAACAGGCTAGAATGTTATTTGTATTTCATATGACTACATTGAAACCAGTTAAAGGTATTAAATTAGATTTGCTCCGATAAAGCTTTTACTTGTTATTTAAACATGATGCCTCTTTTCCTGTTTCCTAGAGGTTTTATGTCACAGTCAGGTACACGAAAGAAGATTACTCCTTGCCATTAATTTTCAAGGTTCATGGTTGTGAGAAAATAACATGATCCCCAAAGATCTTTAAATCTCTCAACATGAGGTTTTTGATTTTGTGTTTGTCATTGCTAAGGACTGAACTCTGAACATGGGGCAAGCGCTCTACTAAAGTCTACAGCATGGAATAAAAATTAAAAAAATAAAATTAAAAAATAAAATAAAGAAATGCATTCAGCCCCAAATAAAAAATGCTTTCAGCGAGATTTGAACTATAGATTAATGGATGTGATAGTGAAGCCATCAGAGCGAATAAGATTGAGAACATTCCATTGGTACCATATTCTCTTTTTGCATAAAAATCTGCCCCTTCTGTATGAAACAGTCTAATTTTTAAATGTGAAAAAATATTTCTCATTTTTCTTTTTATTTAGTGTCTGCCATGTCACCAATATGGATATACAGCCACCCACAGTAACCACCTGTTTGACTCTTATTAGTCAATAAAAGTGTATAAAAAGATATCTACTATCCTAAAATTAGAAAATAGATCCAAGTTAGTATTTCACAGACAATACTTTCAAGAGTACTCATAATAAGAACTTACAGATTCATGTATGGGAGATGATATTAGTCACACAGTTTTGGAGACGTGGAAACAGAGGCACAGAATGGTTAAGTAGTTTGTGTGTGTTTATATACTTGGTAAAATGTCAAATCCTTGATTTCAACACAACTCGTCTGTTTCCATTGAGTATCTTTTCATCCACAATGTATAAAGAAAATAAAGAACACCACAAAACTAACATAACAATTTCCCTTCTTTCATCTTGGAGGTTAACACATTTTTAATTAAGTGAAATTTTAGGGAGTAAACTGACAACCAGGGAAGACGATCTTGATCTAATTCCTAAACATCATTCATGACAATTAGTGATCAGATCTAGTCTTCTTCATTATGAAATTATAATCACCACAATAATTCTCACAGGACATCATGTCCAGTGAGAACCAGGATCAGCAGCACTCTCAGAGAGAGGCCTGAACTGAGGGGTTTTCATTCCGGGATGCTTTCATGATGCATTTTCGATCAAGAGGTAAACATTTCCAGACTCAAAAATTTCATTCTAAATTCCACCCTTCTATTTTTTTTTTCCTTTTTAATCAACACCATGTGTTCCTCATTCAATCTGCTACCTGTGCGTGAAAGACTATCAGGGGAGGTTTAATAATATGACATTTTAAGGCGAGATTGGCTTTAACATGTGAAGGTCAGAGAGGTGGACAGGTAAGGAACCATGATAAATGCTAATACATGGAGAAGCCTAATGCTTGCAGCAGTCATCCCTACTATACTAGAAACATGAGATTAAATGTCTTTAAAAAAACGAGGCTTATCAATCAGCATCCTCACATATTGGGAAATCAGATCATCTGGGGAGAGAACACACAAAGCTACCTCTCCATAGTTACACTTCACAGCCATCAACACACAGAAGAAATGAGCTTTCTGGCCTTTCAACCTTCTTTTCTAGAATGTTAACTTTCCAGATAGGATTGTGACTAGGTAAGGGTGAGACATACCATTATGACAAAGGGCATCACAACATCCAGTTTTTGAGACAACTTTGGTAGCTTAAATGTGTTAAAATGAACTCAATGTGCTATTATTGCACAATTGAAAAATAATTTTAAATATTCCTTTAGACAACACAACACAATTGTTAAATAAAGTTATATATTTATGTGGAGAAAATTACATTTTTAAGATTCATGTATTTATATATAAAATGTCTTATTTGCTAAGTGAGCTATTACCATATTATAACATTACTGACTGTTTCTTCCATCATTTCTTGGCTAGGCTAGTTCAAATTCAAAGTCAACAAATCTGTTTAAAAGAAAAAATTAAAATGTATCTTTGGGAGAGTATTTTATTTTTAATTTGTTTTTCGAAACAGGGTTTCTCTGTGTAGCCCTGGCTGTCCTGGAACTTACTTTGTAGACCAGGCTGGCCTAGAACTCAGAAAACTGCCTGCTTCTGCCTCCCAAGTGCTGAGATTAAAGGCGTGCGCCACCACGCCTGGCTGGGGGAGTATTTTAATAACTACCTTTGAAATATTAACAAATAGTATCCTGTTTAATTTTTTAATGGATATATATTGTTCACATGCACAGGATGATTAAAAAGAAACGAGAAATACCATAACTTCTAGCAACATTAACATCTGGCAGGTTTAATATGTCTGAGCACAAAAAGGAAATAAAAGATGAGTTGGGGGCTGGTGAGATGGCTCAGTGGGTAAGAGCACCCGACTGCTCTTCCGTAGGTCCAGAGTTCAAATCCCAGCAACCACATGGTGGCTCACAACCATCTGTAACAAGATCTGACTCCACTCTTCTGGAGTGTTTGAAGACAGCTACAGTGTACTTACATATAATAAATAAATAAATCAAAAAAAAAAAAAAGATGAGTTGGTTATGTAGTAATTTCAGTCCAAAAAATGGATTTATTTCTACTATGAATCTTTTTAAGACAAAATAGTACTGTTTGTTTATGAACTCCAAATAATCTTATAGCTTTATCCTCCTGCGTGAACACACACAGTTGTCACAGTTATCTGCTTTATAACATCATAGTTAGAGCTTCTTAGTGCTGAACTCATTTTTCAGGAGATTCTCGAAGAAAATTTACCAAACAACGACTACTTCAAAACTGTAAGCTGGAATCACCTCACCTGTGCAGAGATGATGGCCCAATCTCTTTGCAAAAATGCCATTTAAAATGTACAATTATTTGATTTATCAAGTAGCCTAAGTACTAATTTCCATCCAATTACTTTAAACAAATTTAAATATTCCAAAGTGGAACAAAAAGAAGACCACACATCAGGAAAAAACAAATAAGACATTGGTGATTCGCTCTGCTAACGAATCATGCTGAGCTTTGCCTTTGACAGTCCCTTTGCATAAGAAAGCTGCACTTAGGGTGACTAGAGGCTACCTGTGCATTGATATTTTTAGCGAGTCAATCAGTGGCATGGGTACATGGAGATGGCTGTGAAATGTTTCTGTTAAGATGCTAGGAACCTACAGCTTTCTTTCTTCTTAAAGCATTTAGTTTACAGCCGAAATGCCCAGGTAGGTGCAGATCTTGGTTGTCTCCTTTACAGAGGCCCCAACACATGCTTTACCGTTGTTATGTCTGTGAATGTAAGACAATACATTTTATGAGCATAGTTGTCTCATGCAATATAGCACAAGGCTAATATTCTGAAGATAAAATGTCAAAATCTGAATGTGAGAATGCAAAGAACTAAGATGTGGAAGAATATAAAGTAAGAAAATAAAGAGCCTGTTTGGGGAATTTGTGTAGGGCTGAGAATAAACAGAAAGATGACTGGACTGAGGCAGGAAAATGCATGACTAATTGTAAGGATTTTAATGGATACCAGAACTATTAAGTTGAAATCATTTTAGAACAAAATCATTCAAATGAAGGTAAATTAATAACATGACCTTTATAGTCTATTGCCTTTCTTTGAGTCTATAAAATCCATGTTTCATCAGCAGGTGTCTTCTGAATGAAAATAATATATATGAATGTATCTTATCTATCTACTCAAACATTTGATGGTTAAAAATGCTGCCCAATGAGGTTCATTATAGAATCTTTATCATTATCATTGTCCTTACACTGAGCATTTGCTTACATGACACATGCAAAGGGTACATAGGACACTTGGCACCGTGATGATGGTTCCTCTTACAGCATTCAAAAGTCAGTCTTCCTCATTTGCCCTTGATATTAGTAGCTCTTGCCAACAATACAAACTCGTTGGTTTTTTAACCCACCTACTCACACAATGCATCAAAGTTGCCCTCTCATAAGCAATATAGACATCCCACATTTAGTACTTATGAAACATTTACAATCCTAAATCCTATTTATGATGTAGCTGCCTGAGAACACAAAGCTGCTTCTTACCTGTGTGGTAAAACTTCCCTGAAAATCCAAGGTTGAAGGTAAAATTTGCAACCTGAGTGCGCAGTAAATTTTGAGTCTCTAGTAATGCCTGAAATAAATAAGAAATTAACACGATTTTAGAAAAGTAAACATGGGGCTTTGGGATGCTTCTTTCACAGTGTGTGTGCATGAGAGAAACAATAAGAGCCTTAGTGAGCCCCGGTGTCTGATGGGTATTGATTGTGTATTCATATTGCAGCCATTGTAATTATTACGGATGTTATTTCATTGAAGGTCACCAAACTGTGAAACAGTTAAATCCTAAGCACATTATGCATCACTGAGAGCCAATTCTCCAACTGCAGAGGCTTGAAATCATTTTTCATTTTGTATGAGACATTTCTTGAAATTCAGATTATTACATTTCCTTTCCATGGGGGAACTTTTTCAGAATTGTTGCTATAGACAAGTCCTATGCAAGTTACTAAGGAACAAGGCAAGAAGTTTTATTTGCTCTGCGACTCATTGTGTGACTGTGTTACCACTCCTCTGACTTTTAAGATAAAATTATTGAAGTGAAAGCTTTCTAAGGCATTGCTTGCAACTTTGAAAAGAGAAGGAAACATATATTAGTAAATATGATGTGTGTTGCTAATTCAACAAAGTAATTGTCTCTATTCCCACAACAAATCAAATATATCCTTAATTTATGTATTATAAATTACACTATTATAACTTCCCATTTGTAGGTAAGATAAGGACACACTGATAAGAAATAGCTAGAATTATTCATTCTAGCAATCCTTCAGCTATATAATCCTCTCTTATAGGATATAGCATAAGTTATATCACCTGTCTTAACCTATATAGCACAATTTAGATCTAGCTTAACCTATATAGCATAATTTAGATCTCACCCATATTTCAGATTTCTTAGTGGCATGACTACTAATTTATTGATTTAGAATTCTTTTTCTACTTTTCAATAGAATTTCCAAGGGAGTTTTATTCTGATGGAAAAACTGGCAGTATTAATTCCAATGTATTTTGGCTACTGCTATCCATCTGTTAGGGCAAAAAAGAGCCAAAGCTTAGATTGCTTACTTGGCACTGGTCATGGTGAAGTTTTTGCTTTAAACATTTTTATGATTTTTACTATTCTTTGTAAGTTGTTTAATTGTAATATAAGAGGAGGAAAGAAACATAGATAAAAAGAAGGTGGTACAAGGGAAGGGAGGAAAGGAAGGAGAAAAGAAGGAAGTGGTGGAAAGTGACCAAATAGATAATAATAAAATAATGCAGTCAGTGGTCATACAAGGCCCTAATTAAGTAGAAACAAACACGAGCAATTTATTTTTAAAGTGTGCTTTGTGTAACTTTCCTAATTGTTGTATAACTCATTTTGTAGACAAGTTTGGCCTTGAACTCACAGATATACTCTGTTTCTCAAGTGTCGGGATTAAAGGTGTGTGCCACCACACATTACAGTCCATTTTACAAGAAAAATCCAGTAACAACAACAAAACAAAACTGTGAAAAACTAGACTCATTAATTTTAGCCAGTCCTAGCAAAAACTAAAGGGCACAGAGACAGTATCCGAATTAACAAAATCAGAAATGAAAAGGAGACATAACAACAGAAACTGAGGAAATTCAAAGATATATTAGATCCTACTACAAAAGTCTATACTCAGCAAATCTGGAAAATCTAGATGAAATAAATTGTTTTCTAGAGAGATGCCAGGTACTAAAGTTATATAAGGGCCAGATAAACTATATAGAAAGTCCCATAACCCCTAAGGAAATAGAGGCAGTAATTAAAAGTCTCTAAAACCAATAAAAACCGAGGGCCTGATGGTTTTAGTGCAGAATTCTATGAGACTTTCAAAGAAGACTTAATACCAAGGCTTTTCAAACTATTCCACAAAATAGAAACAGAAAGCACACTACCCAATGTATTATATGTAGCCACAGCTACACTGATACCTAAGCCACACAAAGACAAACAAAGAAAGAGAGCTTCAGAACAATTTTGCTTATGGATATTGATACAAAAATACTCAGAAAAATTCTCACAAACTGAATCCAAGAAGACATCAAAAAGACTATTCACTATGCTCAAGTAGGATTCATCCTAGGGATGCAGGGATGGTTCAATGCGCATTAATCCACCAAAGTAATACACTATGTAAACTAACTCAAATGACACATAATGATCTCATTAGATGCTGAAAAGTCTTTGACAAAATACAACACCCCTTCATATTAAAAGTCTTGGAATGATCAAGTATTCAATGCCCATACCTAAACATAATAACATAACAAAATTGATATAGAGCAAACTAATAGCTAACATCAAATTAAATTGAGAGAAACTTGAAACAATCTCACTAAAATCAGGGACATGTCAAGGCTGCCCAATCCTTTTCTATTTATTTAATATAGTACTCATAGTTTTAGCTAGAGCAATTAGACAACAAAAGGATCAAAGGGATACAAATTGAAAAGGAGTAAGACAAGCTATCACTATTTGCAGATGATATGACACTATATGTAAGTGATCCAACAACAACAAAAAAATCTACTAGAGAATGTCTCCAGCTGATAAACAACTTTAGAAAAGTGACTGGATATAAAATTAACTCAAATAAAATCAGTAACCCTTCTCTACACAAAGGACAAAGAGGCTGAGAAGGAAATTAAGGAAAGAGCACACTTCTCAAAAGTCACAAATAATATGCCTAGTTGGCCATCACTGGAAAGAGAGGCCCATTGGACATGCAAACTTTATATGCCCCAGTACAGGGGAACGCCAGGGCCAAAAAGGGGGAGTGGGTGGGTAGGGGAGTCGGGGTGGGTGGCTATGGGGGACTTTTGGTATAGCATTGGAAATGTAAATGAGCTAAGTACCTAATAAAAAATGGAAAAGAAAAAAAAATTATCCAACTCTAACCAAGGAAGTGAAATAAATATGTATGACAAAAAACTTCAAGTCTCTGAAGAAAGAAATGGAAGAAGACCTCAGAAGATGAAAAGATCTCGCATGTCCATGGATATGTAGGATGAACATAATAAAAATGGCCATCTTAACAAAAGCAATCTACAGATTCAATGCAATCCCCATCAAAATTCCAACTCAGTTCTTCACAGAAATAGAGTCAGCAATTCTGAATGTCATCTGGAATAACAAAAATCCAGGATAGCAAAACCAATTCTCAACAATAAAAAAAACTTCTGGAAGAATCACCATCTCTGACCTCAAGTTGTAGTAGAAAGCAATAGTGAAAAAAATACCACATGGTTTTGGTACAGACACAGACATGCTGATTAATGAAATAGTATTGAAGACCCAGAAATGAAACCATACACTTACAGACACTTAATCTCTGACAAAGAAGCCAAAAATATACAATGGAAAAAAGAAACCATCTTCAATAAATGATGCCAGTCTCACTGGCTGTCTGTATGTTGAAAAATAAAAATAGATCCATATTTGTCACCTTGCACAAGTTTCAATTTCAAGTAGATCAAGGACCTCAGCATAAAACCAGATACACTGAATCTAATGGAAGAGAAGGCGGCAAAGAGTCTTGAACTCATTGGCACAGGGGGATATTTCCTAAACTGAACTCCAATGGCTCACTCTTTAAGATCAAGAATTGATAAATGGGACCTCATGAAATTGGAAAGCTTCTGTAAGACACAGGATATAGTTAATAGGACTCATCAGCAACCTACAGATTGGGAAAAACCTTCACTAACCCCACATATGATAGAGGGCTAATATCCAAAATATATAAATAACTCAAGAAGCTAACCACCAAAACAAAGCAAAACAAAACAAACAAACAAAAAACTCAAACAACCCAATCAAAAAAAAAAAAAGAGAAAAAAAAAAAAAGAGGTACAGAACTAAATAGAGAATTCACAACAGAGGAATCCCAGATTGCTGAGAAGCACTTAAAGAAATGTTCAAAGTCCTTAGTGATCAGGGCAATGCAAATCAAAATGACCCTGAGGTTCCACCTTACACCAATCAGAGTGGCTAAGATTAAAAAAAAAAAAAAAAACTCAGGAGACAGCAGCTGCTGGTGAGGATTGCTGGATTGCAAGCTCCAATGTCATGAGGTTCCACTTATCATTTCTTGATCTTAAAGAGTGAGCCATTGGAGTGATTTACAACCACTTTGGAATAGCTCTACCTGAAGAACCGCCTATACCACTCCTGGGCATATACCCAAAAGATACTCCAACATATTATTACAAGGACATGTGCTCCAGGATGTTCATAGCAGCCTTATTTATAATTGCCAGAAGCCAGAAACAACCCAGATGTGCCTCAATGGAAGAATGGTTCTAGAAAATGTGGTACATTCACACATGGAGTACTACTAGCTATTAAAAATGATGACTTCACAAACTTTATAGGCAAATGGATGGAACTAGAAAAATAACATCCTGAGTGAGGTTACCCAGACCTAAAAGGACATACATGGTAGATACTCTCTGATAAGTGTATATTAGTACAAACGCTCAGAATAGCCGTGGTACAACTCAAAGACCATATTAAGCTTAAGAAGAAGGAAGGCCATAGTGTGGATGAGTCAAACACAATTAGAAGGGGGAGCAAAATAATCATGAGAGGCAGAGTTAGGGAGGGACCTGGGTAGAAGAGGGGAGAGGGATACAAAAAGGGGGACAGGACCAGGTATGGGAAGAGACAGAAGAGAAGTCCAGAGGGCCAGGAGAATAAATAGAAATAATTAAAATAGGGCGTGGGGAACTTGGGAACCACTAGAAAATTCTAGATACCAGGGATGTGAAGGGTTCCAGGATCCAATGGGGATGACATTAACTGAAATACCCAACATCAGGGAGATAGATCTCGAGGAGACCACCTCCAGTAGATAGACATGGCCCACAGTGGAGGGATGGGGCCAGTCACCCATCTCAAAATTTTTAACCAAGAATTGTTCCTGTCTAAATGAAATGCAGGGATAGAAATGGAGTCGAGGCTGAGGAAAAGGCCATCCAGAGACTGTCCCACCTAGGGATCCATCCCATCTACAGACACCAAATCCAGACACTGATGCTGATGCCAAGATGTGATAGCAGACAGCCTTGTATGGCTGTCTTCTGAGAGGCTCTGCCAACACCTGACTAAGAGATATGAAGACATTCACAGCCAACCATTGGACTGAGCCAAGGAACCCCAAAGAAAGATCTGAAGGAGCTGAGGGGGATTGCAATTCTACAGGAAGAACAAGCATATCAATTAGCCGGACCCCTCAGAAGTTCCAGAGACTAAACCACCAAGCAAAAAGTATACATGAGGAGGTCCATGGCTCCTGCTACATACGTAACAGAAGACAGCTTCATCTGGCATCAGTGGAAGGGTAGGTGCTTGGTTCTGTGGAGGCTTGATGTTAATGGGGATGCAAGAGGGGTAAGGCAGGAGTGGGTGAGTGTGTGTGAGCACCATCTTAGAGGCAAAGGGGAGTGGGAGGGGACGGGGAGTTTGTGGAAGTGAGACCTGGAGGGGGATATCATTTGAAATATAAACAAATAAAATGATTAATAAAAATAAAACACATATTGTTGGATACACACACACACACACACACACACACACACACACACACACACACACACATATATATTTACTTCATTATCTTCTTCCTCTTGAATCTAATCCACTTATTTTACCCCTCTGAGTTCCTGAAGTCATTCATTATTGTACATTCATTCACCAGCACTGAAATTCATTATGTGCTCACTATTGTGTCGAGAATGGAAAGCATGAATCATGTAACTTTCGGCCTTAATGCTGACATAGGTTGGGATGGAAAAGGAAGAGAGAGGAGAAGGGGAAGGAGAAGGAAGAAGGAGGACAGAAAGGAGTAGTAGGACCACAAGGTGGGGAGAATAAGAAACTGACTGTCACACATGTGTAATTGTCCCCGTATTGAAGTCTAGATCTTGTTTTGATGGAAGTTTTATAGAACATGTTCCTACAAACCTAACCATTGAGTGCTTTGGAGGGAAACACTCTAGTAAGGAAATAAAAATCTACCTGTAGAAATCTACCTGTATCAACCATCACCCTACAAGCCCCCCACTATGTTTCTCTTGTGTTTTAAAAAAATCTGCGGGGAACAATAACACTTCCACTGTCCGTTTTCAGTTTCTTCTACTTCCTTACTCTGTTGTCATTGCTAAGCTTCCAACACAGCAAGAGCATTGGCAACCTGGCTCAGGAAGGCAATTCATTTACGACTCAAAGTTTATCAGCCATTTTACTTTAATTTTTCTGATATCTATAAAGTGGAATAAGGGACATATCATAAAATTATTTTAAGATGACATCATAAGGGACCTGCAAAGAACTAATTGCTGCCTACACGTTAAAATTTCAATAAATCATTTTCAATAAATGAATCAATTCTGGTATTGTCTACCTTTCTTCCAATTGTAAATCTTTGGAAAGTTTTAATCTCTAATTAGGCTACATACATCTCTCTATCCCTGACTTCAGCAGGTAATCCTTGACCTGAGCCACTGTCTGCCTGTTGTGTGTGTCCATGCCTTCCTCACTCCTTTGAGACCCACCATTATTGCCAATCCCTTTTGAAACTCTATCATGCCTTAGCTCTGTCCAAATGCCATCTCTCAGCCGAAACCAACCTTTAATGCCTCCAAACTTTTCTTTTCTTCATCTCCCAGAGAGTATTTCTAAATGATTTTCTTATAATTTGCATAGTTTTCTGCTTTATTATATTAACTCTGCATCTTATTCCCCTCTCTAGTCAATAAGAATGTTCGGGTTGATCAAATCTTAGTCATTTTTTTTCTGTACTCCTTGTTGGAAATGATAATTTTTTGCATGGGAAATGTTTTCCTAGTCATATAAAAGCATATGTTAATGCATAACAACAAATAGGATTCATTCCATTTATTTTGTTTGAAACTTTTTTTTTCTTCATTGCTAAAATGATGAACATAGATCAGGCGAATGTTACTGAACAGTAGAGACAAAAACTTATAATTCTCTAGCATATTATATAATACAAACTCATACAACAGTGCATTTCAACTTGACTAATGGAAGATCAGAGGTCAAGGCACATAGGCTCACGTATCCTGACACGACTCAAATCTGTTGAACCATACAGACATTTCCATTAATGGAAAACATAGATTTGTCCAGGCATCAGCTTCTAACACATGTCATGACTAACGAGAGTAAAAAGGAAAACACTAGGAAAATGAAGCGAATAGACTCATAAAGAAGCAGCAAGGTTATCCAAGGTGTCTTGTTTTAGAGTGAGGAAAGCAAAGCAAAAGACACCGTCAATAAGACAAAAAGGCCACGAACAAATTGGGAAAGGATCTTTACCTATCCCAAATCGGATAGGGGACTAATATCCAATATATATAAAGAACTCAAGAAGGTGGACTCCAGAAAATCAAATAACCCCATTAAAAATGGGGCTCAGAGCTGAACAAAGAATTCTCACCTGAGGAATACCGAATGGCAGAGAAACACCTGAAAAAATGTTCAACATCCTTAATCATCAGGGAAATGCAAATCAAAACAACCTCAAGATTCCATCTCACACCAGTCAGAATGGCTAAGATCAAAAATTCAGGTGACAGCAGATGCTGGCGAGGATGTGGAGAAAGGGGAACACTCCTCCATTGTTGGTAGGATTGCAAGCTTGTACAACCACTCTGGAAATCAGTCTGGCGGTTCCTCAGAAAATTGGAAATAGTACTACCGGAGGATCCCGAAATACCTCTCCTGGGCATATATCCAGAAGATGTCCCAACCGTTAAGAAGGACACATGCTCCACTATATTCATAGCAGCCTTGTTTATAGTAGCCAGAAGCTGGAAAGAACCCAGATGCCCCTCAACAGAGGAATGGATACAGAAAATGTGGTACATTTACACAATGGAATACTACTCAGCTATTAAAAAAAATGAATTTATGAAATTCCTAGGCAAATGGATGGACCTGGAGGGTATCATCCTGAGTGAGGTAACCCAATCACAAAGGAACTCACACAATATGTACTCACTGATAAGTGGATATTAGCCCAGAAACTTAGAATACCCAAGATATAAGATACAACTTGCCAAACGCATGAAATTCAAGAAGAATGAAGACCAAAGTGTGGACACTTTACCCTTTCTTAGAAATGGGAACAAAACACCCATGGAAGGAGTTACAGAGACAAAATTTGGAGCTGTGATGAAAGGATGGACCATCTAGTGATTGCCATATGCAGGGATCCATCCCATAATCAGCTTCCAAATGCTGACACCATTGCATACACTAGCAAGATTTTGCTGAAAGGACCCAGATATAGCTCTCTCTTGTGAGACTATGCTGGGGCTTAGCAAACACAGAAGTGGATGATCACAGTCAGCTATTGGAAGGGTCACACGGCCCCCAATGGAGGAGCTAGAGAAAGTACCCAAGGAGCTAAAGGGAACTGCAACCCTATAGGTGGAACAACATTATGAACTAACCAGTACCCTGGAGCTCTTGACTCTAGCTGCATATGTATCAAAAGATGGCCCAGTCAGCCATCAACGGAAAGAGAGGTCCATTGGACTTGCAAACTTTATATGCCCCAGTACAGGGGAACGCCAGGGCCAAAAAGGGGGAGTGGGTGGGTAGGGGGTTGGGGGGGGTGGGTATGGGGGACCTTTGGGATAGCATTGAAAATGTAAACGAGGAAAATACCTAATTAAAAAAAAAGAAATAAAATGTAAACCTATCTCTCTATAATAAATTTGAAAACTAGAAGTGCTAAGCCTTGAAAATTACAGAGGAGATGAAAAAAATATGTAAAACAATAAAAAATCTAAAATGTTATAATCATGATCTAACAAAAATGATATATGAAGTTAAAAGTAGATGAAACATAATGAAACATTGGAAATCACCACCAGATTTTGGAAAACCGATTGTTAATAATTTGGAATAATATATCTCAATTTGAGAATAAAAACATTTCATAAAACTAAAATCAAAATACTAGGTAGTTTATATATTCCTTTCTATATTAATATGTTTAGGAAATTAACTTGAAATTAGAAGTAAAATAAAATAGAATCTAGTCTGGATAATAGTTCATATAAAACATGTATTGGGCTTTGAAATTTATCCTTATTCTGTTTATAAGGAACTCACTAAAGATCTCGGTAGGACTTTAAAATAGTAAGTATGTAATTTTCTTAAGAACACATTTTTCATTATTGAAATTGACATTATTACTTTAATTTAGTCTATGATATCATAATGAATTCTTCAGTATTAATAAAAGGAGTTGATCTTTGTCTTTAAAGTCCATACATCTAAAGAGACAGATGGAATTTTTCAGAGCATTTTATCAATTTTGGAGACAGGATGAGATCCTGATTTAGATGCCTGCCACTGGAATCAGGTGTATATTTTACCATAGTTTCCAAAAAAGTTGAGAAATTCTCATTAGCCATGTGAAATAACCTCCAGGAAAACAGTGTGCTTCAATGAGTTGTATGGTGTCATCTTCAGCAATAGACTCATATTGTCAGTTTGTGGAGAGCAACCCACAGGCTAGGTTGTTTGGGGAGAGGGCCCAGGGAAACTCTTTAGCCAAAAACTCATTTAAATGCAACACATTTCTGCCACTAGAAGTTTCATTTGTGCTGACAAGATGCATCTAGTTGGGGTATGACTCCCTTGTTCTTTAAAAATTTAATTCAGATCACTGTCATATCCATAGATATTTTAGGATGCTTTTATTGCATTTCTTTTTATATGACTTCAAAAATTGTCATTGGTTTTATCAGTCCTTCCCCATACTTTCTCCTGTGTATCTCTCTTTCCTCATCCTCCCTGTTTGATCCTCTTAGGCCCATCTCTCTGTGACCAGCCATAACTGTTTTATCTCTCCTTCTTAGGGAGCTCTGTCACCATGCCCCATTCCCTTACGTTATACAGTAACCCTTATGGCTAGATTGTAGCTTTCTTATTGGAGATTTAATAGGTGGAAATCACATATGCATAAATACATTGCACACTGTCTTTCTGGGTCAGGGTTACCTCACCTGGGATGAGTTTTTTCTAGCTTCATCCATTTACTGAAATTTTCATTTCTTTTAACAGCTGAGTAATGTTAAATTGTATAAATTTACTATATTCTCTTTATCCATTCATCTTTTGACAATCATCTAGTACATTTCCAGCTTCTGTCTATTATGGGTAAAAGCGGCAATGAACATAGCTGAGCAAGGCTCTGTAAGTAGATGAAGTATTCACTGGGTGTATGCTAAAGAGTGATATAGCTGCATCTTGGAGTAGGTCTATTCTCAATTTTGCAAGGAATCACCACACCGATTCCCATAATGGCTGTATAAGACTATATCCCCACCAGCAATGAACGAGTGTTCCTTTACTCTGCATCCTCACCAGCATGAATTGTCATCTGCCGCATTGTTCTTGGCTCTCTGTAGTTTAGTTTGCATTTACCTGGTTAGAGAACTCTCCGTTGGGATCTTTACATCATTATTTAATTAAGTTGTTTGTTTTCTTGATGTCCAATTTTTGAAATTCTTTTTGTTTTGTATTTGAACCCACCATCAGATATGTAGTTAGTGAAAATCTTTTGTAATTCATCGGCCTCTGTTTTCTTCAAATGACAGTGTCCTTTAGTGTGCAGAGGATTTTGTTTCTTGATATCCCACTTATCAGTTGTTGAGTTTAGTGCTTGTCCTAGTGGTGTTCTCTTTAGATCTTTTCCTGTGGCAATAAGTTCAAATCTTTTCACCATTTTCTCTTCTGTCAGATTCAGTGTATTGAGTATTATGTGGAGGCCCTTGATTCATTTGGATTTTCTGCAAAGTGATAGGAATGGTTCTGCTTGCATTCTTCTACATGCAGCCATCCAGTCTAACCAGCACCATGTATAGAAGTGCTGCCCTTTTTTTTTTCCCAGTGTGCACTTCTGGCTTCTTTATCAAAAATTAGGTGTGAATGTGTGTATATGGACATAAGTCTGGGTCTTCAGTTCAATTGTAATGATCAACATGCCTGTTTTTATGCTAGTACCACGCTGTTATTAACATAGCTCTGTAGTATAACGTTAGATCAGCAGTTCTTGCGTTGTTCAAGATGGCTTTGGCTATCTTATTTTTGTGTGTTTTCATATGAAGCTGAGAATTGTCTTTAAACACACATAAGGAATTGTTTTCTTTGCATTGAATTAAGTAGGCTTTTATTATATATTTCCTACTGAAAATGAGAAATCTCATCTTTTAATATCATATTCAAATTCTTTCTTCAGTGTCTTAAAAGACTTATCTCTTAAATATTTCACTTCCTTAGATAGAGTTACCCCAAGATATTCTCTTTTCTATTTGTGGCTATTATGAAAGATGTTGTTGTCCTGATTTGATATTCAATCTATTTGTTATTTGTATCTAGAAAGCTTATTGATTTTTGCGTTTTAATTTTGCACCTTGCTACTTCCATGAAAGTGTTTATCAGCTCTATAACTTTGCAGGTGAAGTTTTTAGAGTTACTTATGTATACAGTCATATCATCTGTAAATAAGGATAATTTGACTCCTTGCCTTGCTATTTGTATCTCCTTCACCTCTTTCAGCTGATTCATTACTCTATGTAAAACTCTAGTAGTTATTGAGAGTGTATAAAGTAAGAGGAGATAGTGAAAATATTGTTTCTGATTTTAGTGGAAATATTTGTGATTATCTGCATTTAAGTAATTATTGGTTTTTATCTTGCTGTAAATTGCCTCTATTATTTTAAGAAAGTTCTTATATTCTTAAGCTTACCATGATTTTTTGAAGGATGTTGAAATTTTTCATAAGCATTTTCATCTAGTGAGATTAACATGCGGTTACTTATTTCCTGTTTGTGGATTACATTTATCAATTTATGTATGTTTAACCATCTCTGCACCTCTGGCATGATTTCCTTGATCAAGGTGGAATATCTTTTTAAATGTGTTCTTGGATTTAGTTTGTATCTTATGGAGATATTTTTTCATTTATGTTAAAATGCAAATTTATCTGTAATAATCCTGTTTTGCTGGGTCTTGTTATACTAGATATCAGAGCAACTGTAGCTTTGTAAAATGAATTGGAAAATGTTTCTATTTTGTGAAATAATTTGAGGAGTTTTGGCTTTAACTCTTCTTTGAAAGTCTCATCGAATTCTGCATTAAATCCATCTGACCCTGTTTCTTTTTTGGTTTTTGGTCTTTTAATTTCTTATTCTATTTCACTAGGGATTACAGATTTGTTCCATTTGCTTATCTTTTCTTGATGGTAGGTGGTATATATGAAGAAAAATATCCACTTCTTTTCAAGTTTCAAAGTTGATGGAGTGCTGATTTTTACAGTATGCTTTGATGATACTCTGATTTTTTTGATATATGTTATGTCCTCCTTTTCTTCTCTGATTTTGTTAATTAGATATTTTCTCTCTGCCTGATACTTAATTTAGCTATTGTTTTGTCAATTTTATTCTTTTTCTCAAAGAACAAACTCTTTGTTTCACTATTACTTTGTATTATCTCCTTTATTTCTATTTCATTGATTTCAGCCTGGATTTGATTATTTCTTGGTTTATTTCCTGTTTGGTTTACTTCCCCTCCCTCCTCCTCTTCTGCCTCCCTCTCCTCAGCCTTCTTCAGAACTTTCAATTGTCCTGGTAAGTTACTAATATGATAGAACAATTGTTCTTTGGGCAATTAACACTGTAAACTTCCCTTTGAGAACCACCTACACTGTGTCCTATAAATTTTGGTAGTTGTGTTTTCATTTAGTTCTAAAACATTGTTAGTTTCTTTCTTAATTTAAATCATGATACATTTTTTTTTCATTCATTAGTGAATTGTTCAGTTTCCATGAATTTTCAATTTTTCTGTCTTTGCCATTTCCAGATTTAATCTATGGAAATCAAAAAGGATATAGGGCACAATTTCTATTTTTTCTCATATCTGCTGAGATTTCCTTTGTGCCCCATTATGTGCATGTGTCACTAGGATCCCTGGGAATGGGAGCAGAGAGGAAGGAGAGGCCACATCAGATTTTCTGCTAGAAATCTTAGGGCGTGACTGTGAAACTGGAAGGAGAGTGAAGAATGCCTACTCTTTTTCTTAACCCCTGTGGCCAGTGAGTTTTCAGAGAGCACCTGAGGAAGTTGGTAGCTGAGCCAAAGGGTCACATATCCCTTCTGGCTCATTCACAGCCTCTTTTTCATTAAATGTTATTGCATAGAACATATGCAATATAATATCCATATATTCCTACATAACCTCAGATTTTATATTACTTGCTTGAGTGCTTTTATCCTGGTCTTCCTTGGGGAATACTAACGCTCCCATTCCCAGCATTCCCTAGTAGTATGCATTTATTTATTTATTTATTTATAGAATTAAAGCCTCCCCACTTTGGAATATCAATTAAACTCATGATCATCCTCCCCTGGCCTCTCAATTCTGGGATTGCAGTTATAAGCAACCCTCCCCAATTACACTGTTCAAACATTCAAAATTGAGAATTCAGAAGTGATAGTCTTTACATTTATATTCCACACCATCTTTTGTTATAATCAATAACTAAATAAAAATGGTATCTCTTTCTTTAAATAGACAAAAGATATCTTTAGAATCATTTTTCCAAATTAATTATACTCTTATTTTCCTGATAGAAAAAAAATGTTTTATTAAAGATGATAGGATTTAGGCAACACATAGGGGCTAAAATTGAGCACATTTATCTTATCACTCAATTTAACCTTCATAATCTGAGGTCCCATTTATGTGATTGTATGGCCACATGCATATTAGTCAATTTCTCATATGTGGTTCCAAGACTAAATACACAAATGACAAGTAATAGACCTGAGTCATAAAGAGTGTGATGCTTTTAAAGTTTGTTTTTGAATGTTCCTAACTCTCTTTATACCCTTTCACCCATAAAGGTAATCTTCATTTTCTTTCTTTGGTTCATTTTGTTTTTGTTTCTGTTTTTTTGTTTTCTGGGTTTTTTTTTTTTACATTTTTAATTAGATATTTTCTTTATTTACATTTCAAATGCTATCCCCAAAGTTCCCTATACCATCCCCCTGCCCTGCTCCGCTACCCACCCACCCCCACTTCTTGGCCCTGGTGTTCCCCTGTACTGTGGCATATAAAGTTGGCAAGACCAAGAGGCCTCTCCTCCCAATGATGGCCGACTAGGCCATCTTCTGCTACATATGCAGCTAGGACATGAACTCTGAGGGTACTGGTTAGTTCATATTGTTGTTCCACCTATAAGGTTGCAGACCCATTCAGCTCCTTGGGTACTTTCTCTAGCTCCTCCATTGGGGTCCCTGTATTCCAACATATAGATGACTGTGAGCATCCACTTCTGTATTTTCCTCACACAAGACAGCTATATCAGGGTCCTTTCAGAAAAATCTTGCTGGCATATGCAATAGTGTCTGGGTTTGGTGGAATGAACATCCAGAAAATGCCACACCTGGGGATCCAGCCCATAAACAACCACCAAACCCAAACAATATTGCAGATGCCAAGAAAAGCTTCCTAACAGGAGCTTGATATAGCTGTCTCCTGAGAGGCTCTGTCAATGCCTGACAAATACAGAAGTGGATGTCCACAGCCATCCATTAGACAGAGCACAGGCTCCCCAATTGAGGAGCTAGAGAAAGTACCCAAGGAGCTGAAGGGGTTAGCAGTCCCATAGGAAAAACCACAATAGCAACTAACCAGTAACCCCTGAGCTCCCTGGGACTAAACCACAAATTAAAGAAAACACATGGAGGGACTCATGGCTTTAGCTGCATATGTAGCAGAGGATGGCTTACCTGGTCATCAATGGGAGGAGAGGCCCTTGGGCCTGTGAAGGTTCTATGTACAAGTATAGGAGAATGCCTGGGCTGGGAACCAGAGGTGGGTGGGTTGCAGAGTAGGTGGGTAGTGGAGAAGGGATAGATGATTTTCAGAGGGAAAACTAGGAAAGGGGATATCATTTGAAATATAAATAAAGAAAATATTTATTAAAAAGAAAAAAGAAAAGAAAAATTCAGAAATGAAAAGGGAGAGATAACATTAGAATCTGAGGAAATCCAAAAAGTAATCAAACCCTACTACAACAAAACTGGAAAACCTGGATGAAATGGACAATTTTCTAGACAGATACCAGGTATCAAAGTTAAATCATGATCAGATTAACGATCTAAACAGTCCCATATCCGCTAAAGAAATAGAACCAGTCATTAATAGTCTCCCAAACAAACAAACAAAAAAAGCCCAGGACCAGTTGGATTAATACAGAGTTCTATCAGACATTCAAATAAGACCTAATTCCAATACTCCTCGAACTATTCCACAAAATAGAAACAGAAGGCACTCTTCCCAAATCATTCTATGAAGCAAAAGTTACTCTGATATCTAAACCACACAAAGACCCAACAAAGAAAGAGAACTTCAGACCAATTTCTCTTATGACTATCAATACAAAAATACTCAATAAAGAAAGCATTTGACAAAAATCCAACACCCATTGGAAAGATCAGGAATTCAAGGCCCATACCTAAACATGATAAAAGCAATCTACAGTAAACCAGTAGCCAACATCAAAGTAAATGGTGAGAAGCTGGAAGCAATCCCACTAAAATCAGGGACTAGACAAGGCTGCCCACTTTCTCCATACCTATTCAACATTGTACTTGAAGTCCTAGCCAGAGCAATTCGACAACAAAAGATCAAGGGGATACAAATTGGAAACGAAGAAATCAAAATATCACTTTTTGCAGATGATATGATAGTATATATATATGTGACCCTAAAAATTCCACCAGAGAACTCCTAAACCTGATAAACAGCATCAGTGAAGTAGCTGGATATAAAATTAATTCAAACAGGTCAATGTCCTTCCTGTACACAAAGAATAAACAGGCTGAGAAAGAAATTAGGGAAACAACACCCTTCTCAATAGTCACAAATAATATAAAATATCTTGGTGTGACTCTAACTAAGGAAGTGAAAGACCTGTATGATAAGAACTTCAAGTCTCTGAAGAAAGAAATTAAAGAAGATCTCAGAAGATGGAATGATCTCCCATGCTCATGGATTGGCAGGATCAACATTGTAAAAATGGCTATCTTGCCAAAAGCAATCTACAGATTCAATGCAATCCCCATCAAAATTCCAACTCAATTCTTCAATGAATTAGAAGGAGCAATCTGCAAATTCATCTGGAATAACAAAAAACCTAGGATAGCAAAAACTCTTCTAAAGGATAAAAGAACCTCTGGTGGAATCACGATGCCTGACCTAAAGCTTTACTACAGAGGAATTGTAATAAAAACTGCATGGTACTGGTATAATGACAGACAAGTAGACCAATGGAATAGAATTGAAGACCCAGAAATGAACCCACACACCTATGGTCATTTGATCTTTGACAAGGGAGCTAAAACCATCCAGTGGAAAAAAGACAGCATTTTCAACAAATGATGCTGGCACAACTGGTTGTTAACATGTAGAAGAATGTGAATTGATCCATTCCTATCTCTATGTACTAAGGTCAAATCTAAGTGGATCAAGGAGCTCCACATAAAACCAGAGACACTGAAACTTATAGAGGAGAAAGTGGGAAAAGCCTCGAAGATATGGGCACAGGGGAAATATTCCTGAATAGAACTGCAATGGCTTGTGTTGTAAGATTGAGAATTGACAAATGGGACCTCATGAAACTGCAAAGCTTCTGTAAGGCAAAAGACACTGTCAATAAGACAAAAAGGTCACCAACAGATTGGGAAAGGATCTTTACCTATCCTAAATCAGATAGGGGACTAATATCCAATATATCTAAAGAACTCAAGAAGGTGGACTCTAGAAAATCAAATAACCCCATTAAAAAATGGGGCTCAGAGCTAAACAAAGAATTCTCACCTGAGGAATACCAAATGGCTGAGAAACACCTGAAAAAAATGTTCCGCATCTTTAATCATCAATGAAATGAAAATCAAAACAACCTCAAGATTCCATCTCACATCAGTCAGAATGGCTAAGATCAAAAATTCAGGTGACAGCAGATGCTGGTGAGGATGTGGAGAAAGAGAAACACTCCTCCATTGTTGGTGGGATTACAAGCTTGTACAACCACTCTGGAAATCAGTCTGGTGGTTCCTCAGAACATTGGACATAGTACTACCGGAAGATCTAGCAATACCTCTCCTGTGCATATATCCAGAAGATGTTCCAACTAGTAAGAAAGACACATGCTCCACTATGTTCTTAGCAGCCTTATTTATAATAGCCAGAAGCTGCAAAGAACCCAGATGCCCCTCAACAGGGGATTGGATACAAAAAATGTGGTACATTTACACAATGGAGTACTACTAAGCTATTAAAAAGAATGAATTTATGAAATTCTTAGGCAAATGGTATGACCTGGAGGGCATTATCCTGAGTGAGATAACCCAATCACAAAAGAACTCACATGATATGTACTCACTGATAAGTGGATATTAGTCCAGAAACTTAGAATACCCAAGATATAAGTTACAATTTGCAAAACACATGAAACTCAAGAAGAATGAAGACCAAAGTGTAGACACTTTGCCCCTTCTTAGAATTGGGAACAAAACACCCATGGAAGGAGTTACAGAGACAAAGTTTGGAGCTGAGACAAAAGGATAGAGCATCTAGAGACTGCCATATCCAGCGATCCATCCCATAATCAGCCTCCAAATGCTCACACCAATGCATACACTAGCAAGATTTTGCTGAAAGGACCCTGATATAGCTGTCTCTTGTGAGACTATGCCGGGGCCTAGCAAACACAGAAGTGGATGCGCACAGTCAGCTATTGGATGGATCACAGGGCTCCCAATGGAGGAGCTAGAGAAAGTACCCAAGGAGTTGAATGGGTCTGCAACCCTATAGGTGGAACAACATTATGAACTAACCAGTACCCTGGAGCTCTTGACTCTAGCTATATGTATCAAAAAAAGGCCTAGTCGGCCATCACTGGAAAGAGAGGCCCATTGGACATGCAAAGTTTACATGCCCCAGTACAGGCGAATGCTAGGGCCAAAAAGTGGGAGTGGGTGGGTAGAGGAGTGGGGGGGGATATGGGGGACTTTTGGGATAGCAATGGATATGTAAATGAGGAAAATACCTAATTAAAAAATATATAAAAAATACTCAATAAAATTCTCACAAACTGAATCTAAGAACACATCAAAAGATTATACAACATGATCAAGTAGGATTTATCCCAGGGATGCAAGGATGGTTTAATATAAGGAAATCCATCAGTGTAATCGACTATATAAACAAACTCAAAGACAAAACCACATGATCATCTCATTAGATACCGAGAAAGCATTTGACAAATTCCAACACTCATTCATGATAAAAGTCTTGGAAACATCAGGAATTCAAGGCCTATACCTAAACATCATAAAAGCAATATACAGCAAACCAGTAGCCAACATCAAACTAAATGGAGAGAAACTTGAAGCAATCCCACTAAAATCAGGGACTAGACAAGGCTACCCACTCTCTCCCTACCTATTCAATATAGTATTTGAAGTCCTGGCCAGAGCAATTAGACAACAAAAGGAGAGCAAAGAGATACAAATTGGAAAGGAAGAAGTCAAAATATCACTATTTGCAGATTATATGATAGTATACATAAAAAGTTAGACCAGAGAACTCCTAAACCTGATAAACAACTTTAGTGGAGTTACTGGATATAAAATTAACTCAAACAAAGCAGTGGCCTTTCTCTACACAAAGGATAATCAGGCTGAGAAAGAAATTAGGGAAACAACACCCTTAACAATTGTCACAATAATATAAAATACCTTGGTATGACTCTAATTAAGGAAGTGAAAGATTTGTATGATAAGAATTCCAAGAAATAAATCAAAGAAAATCTCAGAAGATGGAAAGATCTCCCATGAGATCATGGATTGGCAGGATCAATATAGTAAAAAAAAGGCTATTTTGCCAAAAGCAATCTATAGATTCAATGCAATTCCCATCAAAATTCCAACTCAATTCTTACAGAGTTTGAAAGGGCAATTTGCAAATTATTCTGGAATAACAATAAACCTAGAATAGCAAAAATATTGTCAACAATGAAAGAATCTCCGGTGGAATCACCATCCCTGATCTCAAGCTGTACTTCAAAGCAATTGTGATAAAAACAGCATGGTACTGGTACAGTGACAGACAGTTAGATCAATGGAACAGAATTGAAGACCCAGAAATGAGCTCTGTACAAGGAGATAAGAATGGGTCAATTTGCATTTTTCTACATGCTGACCACCAGTTGAGCCAGTACCATTTGTTGAAGATGCTATCTTCTTTCCACTGGATGGTTTTATCTCCTTTGTCAATAATCAAGTGACTATAGGTGTTGTGGGTTTATTTCTGGGTCACATGCCCCACTATGTTCATAGCAACCTTTTTTATAATAGCCAGAAGCTGGAAACAACCCAGATGTCCCTCAACAGAGGAATGGATACAGAAAATGTGGTACATTTACACAATGGATTACTACTCAGCTATTAAATACAGTAGTTTATGAAATTCTTAGAAAAATGGATGGATCTGGTGGATATCATTCTAAGTGAGGTAACACAATCACAAAAGAACACAGGTGATATGCACTCAATGATAAGTGGATACTAGCACAGAAGCTCAGAACACCCAAGATACAATTTGCAAAACACATGAAAGTCAAGAAGAAAGACCAAAGTTTGGATAATTCGATCCTTCTTAGAAGGGGAAACAAAATATCCAATGGAAGGACTTATAGAGACAAAGTTTGGAGCAGAGACTGAAGGAATGAACATTCAGAAACTTCCCCACCTGGGGATCCAGCCCATAAACAACCACCAAATCCAGACACTATTGCAAATGCCAACAAGATCTTGCTGACAAGAACCTAATAAAGATGTCTGCTGTGAGGCTCTGCCAGTGCCTGACAAATACAGAAGTGGATGCTCACAGCAATCCATTGGATGAAGCACAGGGTCCCCAATGAAGGAGCTAGAGAAAGTACCCAAGAAGCTGAAGGGGTCTGCAGCTCTATAGGAGGAACAACAATATGAACTAACCAGTACCCTCAGAGCTCCCAGGGACTAAACCACCAAACAAAGAAAACACATGGTAGGACTCATGGCTCTAGCTGCATATGAAGCAGAAAATGGCCTAGTCTGACATCAATGGGAGGAGAGGCCCTATGCTCCAGTATAGGGCTATGCCAGGGCCAGGAAGCAGGGGTGTGTGGGTTGGGGAGCAGGGTGGGGGAAGAGTTAGGTGATTTTCAGAGGGGAATCTAGGAAAGGGGATAACATTAGAAATTTAAGTAAAGAAAATATCTAATAAAAAAAAACAGAAAAAAAAGACTTAAGAATTGGATACAAAGATACTAAGACCACGTGATCTCTCTATTTCACTTCTCACAAAACATGACTCATAATTTAATGTGAGTCCTCTGAGTACTTTCTGAGCAGGAAACTTTCCAGTCTTGAACCTGTTTCTATCTTCCCTATTCATATTATGCAGCCACAACTGTGACAAAGCAGCTACAATAATCAGCTTCTATGAAGAATAATTTTGTGGTCACGGTTTCATAGGTTAAAGTCCATGGCTATTTGTCCTGATTAACATAGGCCTTAAGTAGGTAGGAAAGCAGAAAGAAGTTAGGACCATGTAGGAGGCTTTGGTAGTATTACCAGCAAAAGATAATAAGAATGGGGCTCTTTTTTGAGGCACTGATCATGCAAAATTATAAAAGTTCAAATAGTGTTGGTGCAGCTTGTATGGTGTGGGAAGTGGAGATGTCCATATTTTTAAGAAAGATTCAGGTTTCTAACCCTGAGTGAAGTAAAGAAAAGTTGGGAAGACTCTTAAGAAAACATACAAACAAATAATACTTTCAATACCCCCACCAAAATTTCTTCCCCACCTCCCCAAAGCATCAACACACTGTGGAAATCTCCACACATTGCCTTAATAGGAAAGAGTTTCAAGTAATTTCTTTTAGTTTTATTTTCACCAGGGACTAGATCCAATATTTCAGAGACAACTATACACTTAATATAATTTCATAGCACAAGTCATATTTTGAAATAATGGAAGGTCAAATTTCACACTGACTAAAGATCCTGGCAAAGAAGACAATATCAGAAAGTTGATTTGACTTTGAAACGTAACACTAACTCATAACATGTATGAATAGAGTCTGTAATTTCTGCTTGATTATCAAAGAACACAGGAAGGTTATTTAAATCATTAAATTTGACATGCATTTATCGTGTTGTAAAATTTGTCTGATTGCATTGCTGAAACACTTCAACTGTCTTTAAAGCCCTTTGTATCAGGTGCAAGTGAGTTTCTTTTTATACCTGCAACTTGGTTAGAGGAGATTCTCAAAATCCAGTTTGTGCTTACAGAATTCTTAGCCACTGACACCTGTCATTTTCTAAGGGGTGCTAGGTGTGTGTCTACCTCTTTTTTCCTGAACAGCAGTGTGGTTCTCAGGTCAGGATCAGCATTCATTGAGAATGACCGGTGCTTCTCAGTTTTTACAACACCCAGCTTCTCTCTGAAAGGCATTCTTCACTTCAATTTACCTAGGTCATTTCAAACTGTCTCCATCTTTCCTGTAAATATTACTCAGCCATAACCATGACAACACATCTACAATAATCAGTTTCAAAAAAGACATTATTTTTATGTCTTTAGAGTTTAAAGTTCATGGCTATTTGGCTTGCTTAACACAGGACTCTAGTGATATAGTATGTGGTTTCTGTCCACTTCTTACTAGAAATGCAAAGGGAGACATGGAAAAAGATTATGGTGATCTCCTTTATCAGGAGAACTCACACCTTAAAGCTTCAACTACATTGTAGAAGCACAAGCTGAGGACCAAACAATCAAACACAGACCTTTGGAAATAATTTAAATCCCAGCTACCTGTTTTACTTTTTATAAATTTGAATAAAATAAGAAAATGAACAAAAATGCAAACCTCTTTGACCTTTTAAAGAGCATGATTTAAGTCCTTGGCATCCTTTTTTTATAAATTGATTCCACTAAGACTTATCTTTAATCCTAGTATTTAATTAGCTTCAAGGTTTTGACACCAAGTCTATATACCATGACCTACATATATTTTGAATTTCAAAAATATAAATATATTGTAACTTCAAAGCTCCTCATTTGCAATATGACTAATTTCTTAAGAATTTTTAATAATGTATCAACAGATTACTTTTATAATTTTGCAAATACTAAAGTAACTGAATAAATAATCAATCCACATTAAGATTGAACTAATTAGTAGGGTTTTTTTTTTTGGTGGGGTAGTACAATAATGAAAATAGTGAAAGTTTAGTGAAATAACAGGTGGCTTTAAGAAGAATAAATCACATAGGGAGAGAAACAAAGCATGCACACACAACCAAAAAAACAAAACAAAACACAAAGCCTCTCCCTCTTCTTAGGTGACAGTGGGCATGAGGTATCTCAATATGTGTCAGACATCATCATAAGGATGGGAATTGTCCTGGATGTGGGGTTCTTTATGTGTTAGGCAAGAACCTTAATGTGTAATTGCATCTCTTAAAATTTCAGCTCCTATGGAAAAGGGTTACTGATTGAGGAAGCTCTGAGCAGATACTTTCCAGTCACCATCTTTGGATTCTGTTCGAGATGTGGAACTTAAACTGTTACCATTATTGGACCAGCACAGATGGTTTTACATAAAGGGGTAATCAATAAAACAAATTCCTTAACAAGAAATTAGGTCTGTGAAACCTAATAATACTGTAAGAATAAACTTTATGACCAAAATGCTTACTAAATACAATATTATGCATAATTTTGAATAGTGTTAATGGCATTAATATAATGGAGACAATCAGTGGAAAACATGTTAAAGTTGATGCAGTTTAGGATTTCTTCAAACGATTGGTTAGTAGTACCCATCCCACTTGCCCAAATTTGTAATATGGTCTTTTAGGACTCAAACAAACAAATAGAAATAACATAATATATAAAAATGAAATAATATATAAAAATAAAATAATTTAACAACTGCCCACTGCTTGGATAGAGGTATTTTTTGAGGCTGTACAAATTCTCTTGCATATTGTTTACTATGCAGTGCAAGTAACTAAATAAAAAAAGTTAGAATTATATTTTTAAAAAGGTCAGGGATCTGCCAGGAAGCAGGAGTGGGTGGGTTGGGGAGCAGGGCGGGTAGAGGTTATAGGGGGCTTTGCGGGTAGCATTTGAAATGTAAATGAAGAAAATATCTAATAAGAAAGAAAAAAACACTGAAAAAAATGAGTCTATATATTTAGTCACACAATCATTTAGCTGTCTTTAAGTAATCTGTACAAAGAGTATATTTTCTCTCATTCTATGGTGTGCTGTCTCAAAAGAACCTCAGTTCCAGATCAATTTTTGTTTGTTTGTTTTTTGTTTTGTTTTGTTTTGTTTTGTTTTTGACAGGGTTTCTCTGTATAGCCCTGGCTATCCTGGAACTCACTTTGTAGACCAGGCTGGCCTCGAACACAGAAATCCACCTGTCTCTGCCTCCTAAGTGCTGGGATTAAAGGCATGCACCACCACTGCCTGGCTCAATTTTTAATATTATAAAGTCCTTTAAATATATTAAGAAATTTATATGCTGGATAAATATAATCCTTTTTTTTTTGCTTAGAATTAGAAGCAACCTTTAAACAGTATTATATTCTGAGTTGGCTTAGTTTGTAAGAGCATTTGCTATTCTTTTAGAAGACTTAAGATCCATTTTAGTACTCTGTATTTGATGTCTCTAAGACTACAGGGATCTAAAGGAGCTGCCTCTTCAAGAAAGCTCAAATACCAGAATGCATCATTGGGAAAACTATTTCTGCCCTTCCTGGTAAGGTGTCTTCCTCTGTCTATTTTTCTGTGTAGGACAGGCTTCCTGTGATATCTGCCACCATGAGCACAGTCAACTATTGCCCAGTTGTCTTCTCTTGCTTAATCTCCAGAAACATTACTTGGACACATGCAGCTTAGAATTGTTTTTCATAGCATGATAATCAGTCATGAGTTCCACGTATTTTTGTTATTAAATTTTCTTGTAACTATATTTAGCTTCAAAATATTTCCTGAGCACAAAAGTCACCGCATCTCAGACAGAAAGTCTATATTCCCCTTAATAAAAATATTCCACACATATACAGATGCACATCACTAGCTTTAGAACTCTGTGACAGACTTGAAGAGTCTTGAGCTATGATGATAAAACTCAGACACTCCTGGAATAATTTGACAGTTGTGTTTTTCCTATAAAAGTGCCACTAAATATGCCTAGAACCACAGAGGAATTCTGTAGATGATAGGTATTTGAAATTTTAATTTCAAACTCTCTTTTTCCTGGTACTTTATTCTAAATGAAAAAAGAGACAAATGTCTTCCATTTCTTGCCAGCATTCTCCAAAATCACAGAGAATACACAGCTGTATGTAGTCATATGCAGACATGCAGCAAATGATTGACATGTTACCAGTGGTTTGAATAAAAAATAACCTTTAGCATCAATGTGTCACATATATTACATAGAATACTTATGATAGGCAGTATGATAATAAATACATGTTTTACTTTATTTTATTTGTTTGTTTTGTTTTAAGACTGAGTCTTTATATGTGCACTATGGTGCACTCAAACGCCATAGTTTTGCAGGCTATCCTTGAATTCATAGCAGTCCTGCCTCAGTGCAATGCAGGCATGTGTCAATGTATCTATCATAAACATATACAACATATAATATGATGGCTAAATTTGTATTGCTTTTGAATAAGAGTATGTTTTAAAATATATCTTTGGATTAATAGAGAAGTAAATAGGAAGAAACTATTAAAATGTTATCATCATGAGTGTCTTGTCTGTGTTATATTATAATGCAGTCAAAATTTTAAACTACACTATTTTATTAATAGTAACACAATTTGGATAAACAGATTAGAAAAAAAAATGGGAATGAGTGGGTAGGGAAGTGGGGGGAGGGTATGGGGGACTTTTGGGATAGCATTGGAAATGTAATTGAGGAAAATATGTAATAAAAAAAAAGAAATATCAGATTAAGCATTTCAAAAAAATTACCTGTAGGAAATTAGAAAAGGAATAAACTTCAGCATGTACGGTTGAATCACCAACATAACCATTACTAGAGAAATTCTAATTTTGTCATTACTGTGGCACAATATCAGGATTTAAAAGCTACAAACATACTGAGGCATTTACTAGAAGCTGATTTGTAAGTAAGCACATTTAGCCTCAGGGTCAAAGTCTAACCTAACTAAACAGCTTAAATATTGCTTCCCTCAGGACTTGCACTTCCACAAACATCCTTTAGGGCTCCTTCTTCTAAGCAAACTTCTCAGCAAAACTTCTAAGTTCTCTGCCTCCTACAATACACTCGTCTACCCATGTATCAAGGTCTCTATGCACTGCAAGCGAAACTCTTTCATCTTATTTCATCTTAATGCTTGTTCATCTTATTTTAAACTAAATAAATATTTGAATATGTATTTTAATATAATCTAATATTTTAAAATTTTTTCTTATGATACACAATTGAACATTTGACAACACTGTATTCATATATATGCATCTTTACATTTGTTTCTAAGATTCTTTTCCAAAGGCTATCAAGTTGGGAATCACTTTATATATGTCTGTTTATTTATTGTTTTATGTTCAAATAGTGTAGAATTTTCTCATTACTGTGCAAGCAGGAAAAAGGTAACAAGCACTTGTAGAATTTTTTCTAAAATATGAAAAGACATCTTTACATATATAGAGCTATGATTCTTATAGACACTAAGGCACAAATACACACTATGTGTATTTTAAAATGGGTTTTTCATGCACATGGTAAACCAATTATATTTTGTGGGGGATCTTGCTACCTCTCTGCCTAACAAAAATAAAGTTGATTCTGTAAGATTTCCATCACTCCTAATTCTGTATTACATTAAATGATATAAAATGTTTCTTAGGTCTAATTGACATTCATATTTATCATAAGACAGTCTCTGTCACTTGATCATCACTGACTACTTTACAAGCTTCAACTTCCCTGAGGAAGGAAGTCTGTATAACAGTCAACAAAAGCAATAGATATTAAAGGTAATGACATACAGTCCTGCTTCTCTCCAAACACGGGCAACACTGAAGCTATTTCTATGTGAATAATATCCTTTATTCTGATATATCTATGTATTTTAAAGTATTTTTACATATATATTGTTATTTAAATTTAAGAATTTCAAATAGATGGAGTATGTCACTATACTTACATATTCAAGTGACCTTTAAATAACTTATATTACCCAGCTGTTCAATGTGCTCCATATTCAACTTTGGACACTAACAAAAAGCCCTTCATTTACGAGTTTATCTTCCAGAGGGTAGCACAGATGGTAAACAAATGATCTAATAATGTATAAAAATGGGGAATGTAGTGGTTAAGACATTAGAGACTTGTTAAGCAGAGAAATGATGTTGAGAAATTACATCTTAATGTTCAGTGAGGTTTTGAACAATTGACTGGTTGAGAACAAGTTGCAAGAAGAAAATGCTTTAAAGAGAAAGACAATTTGTCCAGTTGAGAGATGAGAGCAGCAAAGTGTATGTGAAAGTGGGAGGGAAGTGATAGAATTTGGAATACAATTTACAGATTATGACTCTAGAATGCTGACTCTCAAATGTTGACTTGAGAGCAGGTCAGGCCATGAGAGAATTCAATGTAGTGTGATCACTTATGGATTCATTTGCAGAATTTGTGCTTCAGAATAACTATTTTTGTAAACTTCCTTCCACCTTCTGTGAGTGTCCAGGAATAATTTTTCTTCAAGATCTCCAGGACATCATATGGTGAGTTAGTTTTAACTACATAATGCAGGTGTTCCTAATCTATCAAATTAATTTTGGCTATCTTTTCTGTCTTTTTTAAAATAAGAATTAAAATCTTTCTTATACGATCAGTATTCATTAAGAAAATAAGTTTAATTTGAAAAAGTTTAATAAAAAGGGAAAAATTCTTAAAAATGCATATGAATTGAAATATGGCCCAAATTATGTTTCTTATTTAAGAAGTATAATAGGATCTTATTTAGATGAAATACATTGAACAAAATGACTAAATTTCTCTAACAAATCTAAAAACATGGGGAGTAGAAACCTTATTATTAGGAATATCTTTTTAAACATTGTGATATGGAATCAGGCTTTAAAGGAATGTCTAATATTAACTGGACTATTGAGTAAAATTCCTAGTTATTATATTCCTAGCTATAACATTTAGTATGTTGCAAAACGGCTAACACTAGAGTTTGGAGGATGAGACTCTTCATTCAGTAAAATGGAAGCTCTTTAAAATATAGGAATTTCTTACTTACATGATAGCTCGCCTACTTGGATGACATCAGAGTCATTGTCTCTTTAGTGCACATCTCTAACTGTGGCATGAACACAATCAAAGATAACTAACATCTTAGAGTCCATAATTTTTCACACTAATATCTACAGTTACCTTTAGAGATTTTTCATCATCTTTATTCTACTAATTATTGCACCTATTAATCAAGGCATATATTTTTCTATAATCTCAGGTTAATTACCAACACCTCACATTTACATAATACATTTTCGGGGGACCATTTCCGTGGCAACATTTCATGGCTAATAGGAAGCAATTTGCTTTCTTTTATTAACTGCATTAAAACTTCATGCCCAAGACATCATCGACGGTAAACATTTGATTCTGCTCAAATTTAATGCGCCGAGGCATTTTGCTGTGCCGTATTAGGTTTATTTATGTGCTGTGTTCTGCATTGTTAGCTGCTAATGAGACTTCAGCTCTTATTGCTCTAAGGCCTGAGCACTAACCTCATTTTAATGAGTTCATTATTTGCTGTCTTCTGAAAGGAAGACAACAAATTTTCCTTTTAATTAAAGGTCAAAACACCTCTGGCAAAGGAAAGGGAAGAGGTTATCAAACCTTCAAGAAGTTGAGCGATAGCTCTTTCAGTTTTCTGAGCTAAGCAAAGTCAGTGTGGACTAGGGTGGACAGTGATTTTTTTTTTCCAAGAATGTAGACAGCTCATCAATCCCTAGGGACCTAAGTGCGAGAAAATTGAGGACAAATGAAAACGCTACAACATGATACCTAGCGTGCTAAGTCTTTGTAGAAAATGAAAGTCAGGCAAAGTAATTAAAGAGGCTTTACTCTTTACCAAAAGGGTGCATGTGGATCAATACCACTGCAGGAGAAAAATTCCTATTTGCATGACGAATGAGTTATGGAGTAGAGAGAGCATATGCCACATTAATTCAGACAAGATAAGTTATTTTGACTATTTTATCATAAAGTGACTCAAGTGTCAATCATTCTTTTAAAGAAACTGCTTTTGAATGATGTAAACAATTATATGACTCCATTAAGGATATATATATATATATATATATATATATATATATATATATATATATATTCAGAAGAAATAAGCTTTTAAGTAGGGGTACCTTTGGGGATATCAGGGTATAATAAAGCACTAACTTCAGAATAAAGCTGGATGTCACTAGCATAAGATCTATCATAGCAGAAAGTATAAGCCAGATAATTATGGAAATTTTAGTACAAACAGCATCAAGAAGTATAAGCATAGTAATCAGGTGGAATGGCTTCATTTAAGATATCTGTTTCCTCTAAAAAGCAAATTGTTTCTTGTTTGTTTGTTTGTTTGTTTTTATGATGGCATAGTCATTCTTTACGTGAGTAATGTGATTTTCGTAAGTTGTTTTCTAGCGAAAACTTGGTTTTTGTGGTAATGGGAGTTGAATCCAGATCCTCCCACAAACATTCTGCCCCTGAGCTGCATCAGAAGACCAGGACTCAAAATGTTAGAAATATTGCTTCTATGTTTTCACAAAAAAAAAATGCAAAACTGATACACAGAGCTCTCATGTGCCCAGTACTTACTGCATTATACAACATTAGTGAGGACTCTTGTCATAATTGCTAGGATATATTGATATATGTTTAGATTTCTTAACTTATTCGTTGCTTTACCATGTGTTTTCTAATGCTCCTTTCCTGCCTCAGACCTAAGATGTCGCTTTGCACTTAGTTGCTCTACTTCCTTTGGCAACTCTTGGATGTGAGATTCCAAGTGAAATTGAAATTTTTATAGCAGTTTTAGAATTACAGCAGAGAGAGAGAGAGAGAGAAAGAGAGAGAGAGAGAGAGAGAGAGAGAGAGAGAGAGAGAGAGAGAGAGAGAGAGAGAGAGAGAGAAGAAATAGCATTTTTTTTCACGAATCCCCAATTTCCAACACCTTCTTGTCTTTTGTATTCACATTTTTCAATATAGTGGCCTATTTGATTCAAATGACCTGGGTATATTAATATTACTATCACCATTAACCAATGTCCACAATTTAATTAAAGTTAACTTATTATGCTGCATATTTCATAGATTTGGGTAAATGTTTAAGGTCACACAGCCTTCACCACTACTTGCTTCATTCAAAGCATAAAGAAAATAGAGACTAGTACATATCTACAATGTAGATTAACTTTCTGCTCTTAAAGTCCACTGAACTCCACTGAGCCATTCCTATCATTCTGACAGCATCTGTCCTTTCCTTGTGTACGTAGCTGGCATTTAGTTGCCACTTGGTACAATTATTCAGTCTGTACTTATAAAGATTGGCTTCTTATATTTATCAATGTTCATTACAGTTCTTTCCACTCTCTTCCTGGCTGGATCGCTCATTTACTTTTATCACAGAGGAACATTCCATTGTCTGGATGAATCTTGGTTCCCTTTGTATCCATTGGCCTCTTGAAGGACATCTTGGTTACTCTCCAGTTCTGGTAATTTTCAATAAAGGTGCTATAAACATTTGTATAAAAGCACTTGTATGGATACAAAACTCAAACTCATTTGGGCAAAACCAGAGTGTATATTTAGATTGTATGATGAGGCTACATTTAGCTTTGTTAGAATCATATAAGCTATCTTCCAAAATCAAGTTGGAATTCTGCATGCAAAAGAAATAATTCTCTGCAGAACAACAACAAAACTGACTAAAAGTCTATAGAATATGAGGGACTAGAATAGATGAAGATACTTGTTGGATACAAATTATGGGAAATAGTGGGGCAAAGTACAATTACAGAAAATTCCTCTCTCCCTCTCCTTTTCCCTCCCCCTCCTGCCCTGTCCGTGTGTGTGTGTGTGTGTGTGTGTGTGTGTGTGTGTGTGTGTGTGTGCATGTGCATGCTCGTGGACATATATCCACCATAGTACACATATAGAGATAAGAAGACAATTGGGATTGAAGTCATCAAGTTTATAGACAAGTTACCTTCATGCCTGAGCTATTTTTCCTGCCCATGTACTTGGATATGTTTAGAACAGAAAACAAATCTGAGTTTTAAGGATGGACATTCAATTCCTAATATAAGCTAATCCAAAAAGCAAATGAATGCTATTTTATAGTGAAAGTGTACCCATTTGTAATATTAACAATTTTGATGATCTAGTACTGGGACCTCATAGCCACCAAACACTTTCTGAATTGTCTTTAAGACATGAATATTTATCTTATAGAACCATGTGCTTATGTTCCTATAAGTATTTGTACCATTAACACATTATACAAAATGAACTTGAACAAGTGAAAAGTATTAAACCTGTTATTAACATCATAATACCTGCTTAGTGGTAATATGGGTTATGTATTAGCTGAAAGAAGATTAAGTGAATGTCTCTGATTTCATTGGTTACCATTGAAATCTAAAATGTGACTTGACTGATAAAGTCTGCACCATAGACCTGGAAAAACCTAGTTGTGTTTTCTGGCTTTCTCTTCTACAGGTACGTGTTTCTTTGAATTTGCATCATCAGTGCTGTGCTTAGTCATTAGTTTATTCTGAGGAAGTTTTAAAACTACTTTCTTCTTATGTAAAGGCTAATTAAATCAAACTAGTTCTTGAAGTCTGTAAATGCCTTTGGCCTGCCTAATAAAGTACAATATATAGCAATTATCTGAAAGTGAAACTTTGACAGAGTTTGTTACTGTCAAGCCTGGTTACTGTGACACTTCCACTACCACCTAAAGCTGCTGCTCATATAGTCTGCTTAGGGGAGATTTTATAATATTAAAATCTAGTGGAACATCATTATTCATCAGTGCTAAATATTATTTTAGGCAGTGTTTTTCTTAGCTTTAGATGAACACTAATCAACATCCTAGCACTTCGTTACTGCATGCAAGTAATCTGTCTTATATTTAATATATATTGAGGTAGGGTATACTTCTTAGTGTTTTTCTTTTTCCCTGTTGCTGTGATAAATTGCTCTGACAAAAGCAGCAACACAATTGAGAAAGGAATAGCTTTGGCTTACAGTTCCACAGAGTATAGTCTTTCATGGCAGTTAGGACATAGCAGTACGCTAGGACATCATGGCTGCAGGATCAGGAGCCTAGCTGTACACATTGTATGCCTGCTCAGAAAGCATAACAGAAACAGGAAGGGCAGGTGGGCTATAAAGACTAGGACCTGAGTGATGCACTTCCTCCACCAAGAACCTTCTTATGAAAGATTCCATAACCTCTGAAGTAATGTCACCAGCTGATATTCATAAGATCCTTCACTTCAAGCTACAGGATACATTTCACTATTAAATTACAACAGCATGCCAGACCTCCGTCTAGTAGTCCACATTACAGCAAACTTAAAATCGTGACAAGTTAAAGTATATGGGGTTGTGGATGAGTCCTTCCACTAGCTTTTCTGTCCCTTTGGCTCCTTCATTGCTTCATGTGTAAAATGCAGAAATAATAACATTCACACCATGATGGGAGGAAAACCTATATATATTCTACTCCTAAAGGAGCATGCTATGAATAATATATATTGTACAACAAACCTTAATAGTCATAACACCTTGTTACAGTTAGGTAAAGAATTCATCTGATATCATGCATGATCTAGGTTTATGCAGTAATATTGATCTGTAGAACAGTGACAATGTTGCATATATATGCTTCAGCCATTTAGCCTTTCCTTGATTCTGCCAGTTCTGCATATGAAAACTCTGATGAAGAGTGTTCTCTACATCAGCTGATGATTAATTTCCTTTTGGTATATATTAAAGCCCTCCCTTTTGCTCTTAGGATAGTAATGCACAATATTAGAAATGCATTTCATGTGAGTTAATATGATTATTGTTATTTTAAAAATAATAATGCAAGGTCATTCCCTGGAAAGAAACTGTTATAGGAAATCTAGTACATTCGACAAGATACAATTTGTAAAACACATGAAACTCAAGAAGAACAAAGACCAAAGTGTGGACATTTTGCCCCTTCTTAGAACTGGGAACAAAACACCCATGGAAGGAGTTACAGAGACAAAGTTTGGAGCTGAGATGAAAGGATGGACCATCTAGAGACTGCCATACCCAGGGATCCATCCCATAATCAGCCTCCAAACGCTGACACCATTGCATACACTAGCAAGATTTTGCTGAAAGGACCCTGATATAGCTGTCTCTTGTGAGACTATGCTGGGGCCTAGCAAACACAGAAGTGGATGGATGCTCACAGTCAGCTATTGGATGGATCACAGGGCCCCCAATGGAGGAGCTAGAGAAAATACCCAAGGAGCTAAAGGGGTCTGCAACCCTATAGGTGGAACAACAATATGAACTAACCAGTACCCCCCGGAGCTCCTGTATAGCTGCATATGTATCAGAAGATGGCCTAGTCAGCCATCATTGGAAATAGAGGCCCCTTGGTCTTGCAAATTTTATATGCCTCAGTACAGGGGAACGCCAGGGCCAAGAAGTGGGAATGGGTGGGGAGGGAAGGGGGAAGGGGAGGGGGGACTTTTGGGATGGCATTGGAAATGTAAATGAAGAAAATACCTAATTAAAAAAAATATATATGGAAGTTATGCTCCTTCAGATCATGAAATTGTTTAATTTTGATAGCTTCAACTTGGTTAATAATTAATTTTTGTTTTATTTTTTAATATTAAAAACTAATATTTGGTTTTTTTACTTTGTACGGATGATTACCTATGAATCTAGTTCCATATTTTCACAAAAATACTATCACTGTAAGATCAAACATGGCCATAGTTCTTAATAATGAAATCTTCTCTGGCCTTGTCTAGTACTCTAACTTGTCATGGATCCTTTCATTACAGAAGGTTTAATAATTTCTATCATATAATTTACTTATTAAATATTAATTTCAATCAAAATACTACAATGATGGTTGGACCCAAGTTCCTTCTCCATACCTCTCCCCTCTCCCCATCCCTTCCACCTCTTTCTTCACTTTTTCCTCCATTCTTTTGTTCTTCTTCTCTCCCATTGCATATAGTTCACAATGCTACAACAATACTTCTAACACAGCTCTACTCATATGTAGAAATGAGAGGTAGTCATGTTTGACATCTGTAGAAATCAAATACTAGGATGTAGGTGCTCAACTTTCAACATCCCCAGAGGAAGATATTAGAGTGCAGCTATGATTATCCAGATCTGATCAGCTGAATGAAACCCACCTCAGCTATGCATTGTTTTTCCTTTAGTCGCTGAGCCACTGTACCTCACTAAGTAGTTGGGCTCACTGTGTTATATCGTCATGATAAAAGAAGAAAAATTTGAAGACTAATATCAGTTTGAGAAACACTTTGAACTTCTGAACCCCCCCCCTGGTTTTGAAAGCTTTCATTTTACTGGATAAGTAATCAACAAGCAAAGATTACGTGTAGATGATGAATTAATCAGACAATGACAGGTAAATGAAGAAAGTTATCAGATTTCCTAAATATCTGAAGAAAATCATGAATGTGTTATCTCATCTTGATCATGTAAGTCATTTTAAGATATCTCTGAAGTTCTGTCTGATTAGTAACTACTGTAGGTTGTAGAAGTTGATGGAGTAATTTTAGACTGATTGTTTTAATTCACCCAAATTTCTCCCTAAAATATCATAGCAACATTTTTTTCCACTTTTTAAGGATTTTTACCTAATCTGGGCAGTAATATAATGTAATTACAAAGTATCTCTTTAATGACATTGGGGAACAAAGCCAGAGGTGTCCTCCCACTCTCCCCAGGATTGCAAACACAAATAAATATATCAAATATTTAAAATGTTATGGTGATACATATCTGACTTTTTGTTAAGTAATTAGATGTATAGTATGATATCACTTGCCTGTTTTTTAACAAGTGTTACCTCTGCCATTTCCACTTAGAATTAATGAAGACAAAAAGCTTTTTGATGTCTCTTTTATGTTAACGGATTCATTGTCACAAGGCAGGCATGTAGAATTAACTATCACACTGTTAATTTAATACACACTGACAATATGTGCACATATAGACTCATTGCTTCTTTTCCAGCGCACTTCATCCAGAAAACTCCAAAAAAATGAGAAAGTACATGAACTCTGGCATATTTCTATGAATTTTATTTTGGATTTTGTGAAACAAATTTCTCAACTTTAATTGGAGTGCTTCTGTTTTTATTCCCTGTATTACATGTTTGAATTTTACAGATGTCTTTACAAATGTCTCTACAGTTTATTTTATGAGGTAAAATTGTACTGCTTTTGGATGCTAAAATTATCTTACAGTAGATTTAAAGTAGGGACTCAAAGTGGCTGACAGCTCATGTGTATTCTGAATCTTGGTGTGCCAATTTAAAAGTGAGAAGAAAGATCTTTTCCTAATATTCAATAAAATATATGAATGAAAGAACATATGAAAATCATAAGTTGTGTCCATGACCTTAGGAAATAAGAAATTGAAATGATTATCAGATTGCTCAAAGAACAAGTTCAAACTAGAGTAGGTACCACTGTTTGGTAGTTAAATATTAACAAGTTTGAATGGGAGGGGGTAGACTTATCCTCATCATCAACAGTTTTTTAAGTTTCCTATAGATTGCAGCTGTAGGAACCTATGCATTGGAACATATGCATGGGACTAGCGTGAGACTCCAGCTCTGAGAGTAGCTGTGACATCCTAAAACTGGCCTGCAAGGCTAATCATTCATTATCTAACCCTGGTTCAGGAGCCCTAACTGTTTCAACTTTACAGTCTAGTAAAATGTTTTACATATCACTGCTCCTTCTTGTAAGAGTCAGACTAAATAGGCCTGTCAATTGCCTAGACAAGAATATGTCTCTAGGGAAAGCTGTTTGATACAAAGGCCTTAAAAATATGAAACCCATCTCAGATGTTGTGATTCTGGGCTTATGCTTGGCTCATGGGACCTTGTTGAAATAAGTGTGGCCCTGTCAGAAGACGTTTGTCACTGTGTAGTCAGACTTTGAGGTCTGCTGGTGCTCCAGCTATGCCCATTGTGGAAGAAATTCTCTCCTTGTTGCCTGCGGGTAGACAGGTCTCTTTTTGGTTGCCTCCAGACCAAAATGTAGAACTCTATGCACTATGTCTTTATGTCACCCTATGCACTATGTCTGCCTGCAAGCTGTCCTGCTTCTTTCCCATGATTCTGATAATGGACTGAACCTCTGAAACTGTAAGCCAGCCCCAACAAATGTTTGCTTTTATAAGAGTTGCTTTGGACATTCTGTCTCTTTACAGCAAGAAAACCCTAAGACAGATGTACATAAGTACCATGACCTTTTTGGCTACTGGCTGCTCCCATTCTGCAAGGGAGCTCTGCCTGCAATGGTCCATTTGGTCATCACCTACTCTCAGGCCCTGAGAATGTTTTGCTCTGCAATAGTCCTTTGTCAGTGTGCACTCTCAACCACTGAGAGTGTTCTGTTTTGTATGGCCTCTTTGATCTCTATTCAGTCCATCCCTTTAAGGCAGTTCATATCTGTGTCTTTTCTAAGTTTTCAGTTGTATTCAAAGGACCAGCATATTAAAGAGAGGCAGGAAAAAAATTCTATTGATATCAGAATTCTGTTTTCCTATCTTCTTATCCTACTATTATATTGTATTGCATTGATTCCGCATCTGTGCTTACCTGTATGCACAAGGTCTTTTTGTTCACCACAGATGCGGAATCCATTTCTCGATCATCCGTCTGGTTTCCCCTCTCTTTTCAGCCTGGTTTACCTCTCAGGGGTAACCCAGTTCATTTTAGCCACGGCCCAGTTTCCAACAAGGAATCTCTTAAATTGTTGGGATCTTGGGACTAAGTTTACTACTATCTGAATACTTTTTCCCCAATGTGCTGTGTTTAAATATGGCTAAAGTAAAATGATCTGGGCCAGACTTTAGAAGTCTTGGTCCAGCACAGTAAAATCGGGCCAAGCTGAGTTTTATTCTTACCTTGCCCTGATAGTTTTTTAACCCTGACTGCTATAAAGCCTGCAGGTGGGACTCATATCTTTAACTGCATATGTAGCAGAGGATGGCCTAGTTGGTCATCAATGGGAGGAGAGGGCTTTGGTCCTGTGAAGGTTCTATGCCCCAATGTAGGGGAAGGCTAGGGCCAGGAAGCTGGAGTGGGTGAGTTGGGGAGGAGAAGGAGGGGGAGAGGATAGAGGATTTTCAGAGAGGAAACTAGGAAAGGGGATAACATTTGAAATGTAAATAAAGAATATATCTAATTTTTAAAAAAAGCCTGCAGGGGAATCGACACATATGGCTAACTGTACTTTTTTTGTCTAAAAATTATTTTCAATGTAAGAATCCTTTATTTAATTTTATTTGCATTTTTACTTTGAGATCTTCACATATACAACATTCCTCCCTTCCATTTCTACCCCCCAAAATCCTCTCATATACCCCTTCTTGCTCTCTTTCAAATTCATGGCTTTCCCGTCATTAATTATTATTGCATGAATAAATGTCTATGTTTATACTTTTAAGTGACCGAAACAGAGGAAAGGCCTTTTAGGGGCTGAGTTGTCAACTCTGTTATTTCTTATATGCTGTCTTCTGAATCGGGTACTTGGCTCTGAATCAGGCCTAGCCCCTTGCCTATACCAGTCAGAAAAGATGCTCATCTGGGAATCAAATAAACATCCCTCATTTTTATTATGACAAACTCCTTAGGTTATTTAAACAAGGCCAATATTAAAAATCCAATTTTCATTCAGTAAGCATTCCTCCACTAGTTTAAATTGAGAACTCAAATTACTTGCCAGTGAGCTTCTCTTTATTCAAGCAAAATTAGAAAATGACTCTGGAGAATCCAACTTCCCTGTGCTTATAGATGGTTCATAGACCAAAATACAAAAGTCATGTCTTGAAGAAAGAACTACCTGGTTTTACTACAGTGAATCCTTAAAAAACAATGATGCTTCAAGGTGTTGTATTGCATAGACACTTCAGGCACCTATGGAGCTGCCTCCTGACCCAGCCACATGTCTGTAACTGGGTAAACGTTTATAGCACAGACAGAATCATGGACAACTTTTTCATGTCCTTCCATCTTCCATCTTATCCAAGGTGATGCCTTAACTCGCTGGCTAGTGAATAGGATTTCACTTGTTGCATTGGGCTTTTGCATGACTAGGACAATTTCTGTTTGCACTAAGTCCTACCAAGAATGGTCTTCCTCCCAAACAACTTGTAAAACACATTTACATAATGTTGTTCTTGTGTATGCTCTCAAAGAGAATTACTTTGCTTCCATATTATTTTTTTTCTGCTTCCCTTAAAATATTAGGTCATCAGTGGAAGTCACAGAGACGAAGCAAAGACCAGAAGGGGGTATGATTCTCACATCCCTAGAGGAAGAGTTGATCTGTCAAATATGTGTTAGTGTTAAACGTTATCAACAACTGATAAGCACATCTTGGCACAGTGTGAAGCGAGTCAGTTTTCAGACAGATTTTGTTTTTCAGTGTAGTTGAAAAATAATCGGCCATATTGTTGTTCAACTAATCTGATATATAAGATACAAAGTCTCACTGTGCTGTCCAGGTTGCTGGATTCAATCAATTCTCCTGTCTCAGTCTCCTGAGCTGCTGATGCTGTAAACATGAACCATCACACTAGGTTTTGTCCAAGTCCTCTGAATGCCAGCATAATTACTACACCCAATCAAGGCTATTAGGGTGAGATCAGACAGATAGCAATGTTGGTGGGATTGTTCTTGAGTTCTGGCAAGACAGCCAGACCTTGCATGGAAGGAGGATGCTTCATTTGTCTTCATGCTTCCCACATGGTTAAACATGCAAGATAGTTTACTTTAGTCCATAAAAGCAGGTCTTCAGGTGTAGTGAATATTTTACACACTCAGAGAGACAATCTGATTTATGACAAAAATGATTCTGTAGTTGATGTTCTTTGTTGCCCCCATTACTGCCTTCAAAAACCCCAATTCTGAGCCAGTGAAATGGCTCACATGGTATAGACACTTGTTGCAAACCCTGAGACCTAAACTCAATATCTAGGACCCATGTGGAGAAGAGTAGAACTGACTCCTAACATGTCAACTGGTCCTGAGGTAAGTGCACCTCCAAACTCAATAAACACATACATGCATATACACACTGTCTTAGGGTTTCTATGGATGTGTCAAAACACCATGGCCAAAAAGCAAGTTTGAGAGGTTTATTCAGTTTATACTTCCAAATTGCTGTTCACATTGAAGGAAGCAAGGACAGGAACTCAAATAAGCCAGGATCCGGATGCAGGATCTGATGCAGAGGACATAGAGGGATGGTGCTTACTCAATTGCTCAGTGTGCTATTTTATAGAACCCAAGGGATGGCATCACCCACCATGTGCTGACCCATTCTGCATTGATCACTAGTTGAGAAAAGGTCTTACACCTGGATCTCATGGAGGCATTTCCTCAACTCAGGGTCCTTTCTGATTATGTGGGCTTAGGTCAAGTTCACACACACACACACACACACACACACACACACACACACACACACAACTGTGTTTTCCAGTTCTGAGTGTTAAACATTTTTTCATTTTGAAGAGGAATAAAATGTTTACTATAAGTAATAAACTACATTAGAAATATGTCATCTATGATACATAGAATAATATGGTATGTTTCAATTGTCATCTGTGGTTATCCTTCAGTGGTAATAACTTTAAGTAGTTTGATCGATGGAATTGATCATCTTTGGACTGGAATCCTATACTTAGCAGACCTGGAGATTAATCTTTTCTAGCACCAATTTTTACCTCTGCTCTGCTTTCTACTATGTCTTTAAGTCTAAGAATTTTTGCCACTGTCTATTAAACTTCATGTGTGTGTTGCTGGATGCAATGGTGATGATTCACACTCCAATTTTCTGTCTGTAAAGCAAGTATCCTGTATCTGTAGCTTGTTCTGGGCATCACCTTGTCTTTCATGCAGTGGATTCTATGGAGGCTTTAAAATATATCTTAATGGAAAGACTCACTTCTAGCTTGGAATACAAGTTGAAAATGGAATCCCTAAAGTGCAGGATGTGGAGGTCATGGCTCATATTGTATGACCCCCATTTACTATTCCCTGGGTTGCAGGACTCTGGCGGAACATTTTCTTCACCCCTACTGAGGCCCACAGGGAAAACATTGTAAAGGAAAGGCACTAGGGAGAATTCAAAGATATCTTCCAGGGTAAGTGCAACAATTCAGCTTTCAGCTTCATTGCTCCTAAGCACATCATCAAAATGACATTGCTGATGGGGGTGGGTAGTCTGACTGCTGTTTCACCACCAGAGAGCTTCCTTTTTTTGATTTACCTACAAACTTTGATAATGTCTCAGTATTGCGTTCTTTTACTTAGAAAAATAGCCCATATTACCTTTGTTCTTTGGTTAAGTGGCCCTGCTTGGCCAAGAAATATCTCCTAGGTTTTTCATATCAATATGTCCAAACCTTCTTTAAGGAGGTTTGGCTCATTTACAAACTCCAAAGCAAGGTATTGTTTGCTTGATGCTATAACATGAGTCAAAAATTTTGAGATAAATTGATAATATAACTTATTTGCTACCATAACATAAAACACTTGGGAAAATAAACTTTTATCTTGTTCATTGTTAGGTCACCAGTACTGAGACTCATTTCTGGTACATACCAATTGTATAATGTCTTTCTTTTATTCAGTAGGTAGATAAGTATACTATTTTGAATTATGTCTTATAAAAATATTTAAATATTTGATCATTTTCTTACATGAAGCAATTGAGAAAGCCATATACTGTGTCTCCTAACAATAGATAACAAATGACTTACATGAAAATAACAGGCTTAATAACATGATATATATGTTAGTGCACCATATGATTATGAGAGAGAGATAAAGAATATCATCTAGTGAAACAAAAAATATATACACAAAGGTATACAATTATTAAATTTTATAAATATTCCAAAGCCCTCTACTACTATGATATTATTTGTTGCTGAAGCAGATGTGATCAACTGATTTATTTAACTTATCCCAACCTCCCATGGGCACCTTCAGAATTAGGATTTCAGAATTTTTCATGTTTACTTTTTTCTTTTTAAAGAAAAATAGGAACTCACATCATAGAATTGATGTTTTAAAACTTGACATTTTCTGTTACCCCACTACCCCCCCCCACAAACACACTTTGTACTAATAATGGCATCTTCACTTTTCTTATACCCTTAGGGTATTAGTGGGACACTTAATGCCTTCCTGTCCAGGTATTGGATGAATATACATTCAAACTGGATTGAATACATTCTTACTCAGAAATCTCATTTGATGATGACCCAGACTCTCAAGGTTTCATCTGATGACCCAGTTGAACAATGCAACAGAGTTCATGGTCTTCCCCCAAATAAACAATTTGCAGTCATCTTGTTTTAAGGTGTGTTTTATTCCATTGCTGCACTTTACATAAATAGATGAGATATCACATATATTGTAGTAAGTTGATTAGCTTAGGAAAAGCAGAGCCTGACAGTATTTGATTTCAAAGGAAACTAGGTATATACAGTTGTCTAATCATACAAAGGTAACATCATCATATGCTGAGTGTATGATTATCTCTCTCAGTCTGGGGCCCAGCATCATACTAAAGGCAACATGGCAATGATTATTGGCTGATTGGTAAATATTCTGAAAATTTATTTCCTCGCTTAAAATAACATTTTACAGTTTTCAATGCATTTGACATTATAGGTTTAATCCAATTTTGTACCTATTGTGTGTTCCTTTGAAGGGAAGTATAATTATCAGTCTGCTAGCAACATGGACATGTATCACAGAGCAGGGTGAAGTGGAGTATCAACACTGTTTTGCTTCTCCGATGTTCCATGACATGGGAGTCTATGTTCAACAAGAATTTAGGGTATCTTTTCTTCGACCCCAGGTGAAATAGAATAATGTATTTCTTAAAGTTATGAATTAAATATACATTATATATTATAGAGAGGTAATATCAAAATTATCCAATCAATTCAAGGATTTAGTAAAGGTTAATTGGATTTAATCATACTTTAGAACTAAGTGAAGAACAAAATTCAAATGGATGTAGCATGTTCATATGGGGAGACTTTCCTGTGAGCATCAGACACCACTGAGCATTCTGTCATACAATACTGATCTCTCTGCTCCTACAGATGCAGCTACTTGCATGCCTAGAAATTAAGCAAAAGATATTTTCTTTCCCTATGTTGTTAGATTGCATCTCTTGAGCTCCTATTTATTTTCATTCAGAAAATAGATGATGTTTAATTGAAACGTAAACTGCAAATAAAATAAGCTCTGTATTCCAAAAGAAAGAAATAATGAACCAAAGAGAGGAAGAGAGAAAGAAAGAAAAAGAAATGGTCATTTATATTATCATCATTTTGTAGTATTAGTGCTTAATTAGGATTTAAAATATGGATTATGTAGTAATCATCAAAACAATAAACATGCAAAATCTTCAGTGGAGTGGCAAGGAGTCTACAGTCTTCCAAGCAGCATAAAGCTGCTTTGATTCTCCTGGGAATGAATGGGATTTTGCACTGTTTTCACAGCTGGCATTTGCTAATAGATTATTCCCCAGCTCCTCAACTTTGGAATCACTGTGTGTGGTGAATATGATCGCAGGCTTTCTGAGCTGTGGCTGATACAAAGCATATCTATTTGTCATTCTGCAAGTAGCCCTGGCCCTGAGCATGAGGTTGGTATACTTACATCTTCATCTTGCTGCTTGCACACTAACCATCCCTTCTCAATCAATTCCAAGGCACAGTACAATTTGAACACATAATAGAAAGTTATTCCACTATAACAGCCTTAGCAGCTCAGTGAGTTGGATATAACATGTGTGGTATTTCTTCAGAACTTAATATTTCATTCTTTCAGGGCTAATTGGGCAAAAGTTCTTGGAGTTCTCGCTGTGTTGGTGATAGAAGAAAAAATGGAAATAATTTAACCTCTTTCCCAGGAAAATTAACTTGGTTACAGTTTAATTTTCCCGTGATCAAATTGAAATACATTTAAATTAACAGCATAGAGTACTTTTTCAAACTTCCCGTAGTGTAAAACATTTTCCCCTAGTTTTAATAAGGGCTTGATTTTTAATTTCCAACTACTTATTGTAAAATTTTATCAAATGTTTTAAACTATAATACTTAATGATTTTAATTTATCATTAACTTTACAAATGTTTATTGAATGGTAATTATGAATTTGTTATTAAACTGCCCAAAAACCAATCTATTCTTCACTCATATTTGGTAAGCAAGTACTGACCACGAGTTTCCTCCCACCCCCTAAGGACCACTGATGAGGAAGAAGATGAATGCTCCATCCTCCGTTTATGAACAATTTCTGTTAGAAGAGACAGCCTATAAACTTAATGAACATGTTAACATTAAAGTAATTGATAAGTCAAAAAGGTCAGGTATTTGAAGATCATTACCACTTTAAACAAGGTGGCTGTTGTAAGCAATACTACCCATATGACACTTTGCAGGGATATACGTCTTTAATTGGAGAGATAATGAAGACTATCATGTAACACTTATGGGGGAAAAGGCTGAAGGCAATTTAGCTACAGGCATGTAGTGGCCATCAGATCCCATTCAAGACAAATGAGTTGGGAAAGTAGTAATCTCTACCAAGGAACTATAATCTTCTGTTAATAGACACAGGGAAATATATGAGAAGAAAAAGGTTGTAAAAACAATTCCTAGGTTTTCATTGTGAATAAGCTAAGACGGAACAGATGACAGCCCCATAGAGAGGAAACAAACTCAACATGTTTCTAAATAAATTCTTTGTGGAAAAAGATGATGGTGTAAATTTGAGACACTGTAAATTTGAAACAGTTTAGGAACAGTTTAGTTCAACATACATATTAAAGTAATTCTATCTATCTATCTATCTATCTATCTATCTATCTATCTATCTATCTACCTATCATCTATCTACCTACCTATCTACCTATCATCTATCTATCTATCTATCTATCTATCTATCTATCTATCTATCTATCTATCTATCTATCTATCTATCTACAGGGATTAGATAGAAAAGGAGATGAGGGTGGGGATGGGGATGGGGTTCAAATAGAGATAAAGACAGATAGGTATACCCTGGTAATACTCTGTGGCATGAGTAGGGGAAAAGAAGTCTCAAGAGTAGTTCAAAGAAGCAGCCAGAGAAATGGAGGTAGTAATAATTAAAGAAAAGTAATAATAAAATAACACTAACAAGTGTGATTAAGACATATTTTTTTTTAATTTTGAAGAAGTTAGATTTATTGAGTGCTTACCACATCAACTTCATACTAAGATATTTTACTTTACAAATCAGTTTCCATATGGAATGATCATTTGTAGTTTCCCATTTTACATTTAAAAGTGTGTACTTGGAGTTAGATTTGCTGATTTAGACACTTTTGTTAGCACTACTTAAGGAGCAATTTAATCCTCACTATCAAGTGGTGGAAGGTGCTATTATACTTCCCCCTTTTTATTTTCAAGACAATAGAGACATAGAGTGTGCACAATGAGTAATTCAGAAGGCAGTGTGGCCTCATTTCAAATACTAACATCTTGCATTGCTGTTTTACAGGAAATGATCAGAGAAGAATGTCATGTTGCTTTTGCAGAAAGGGACACAAATGTGGTGTAAAACAGACATTTGTGGAGTGAGGTAGCAATGCCACACATTGAAAGAGTGATGGAGATATAAAAGTGAAGAGTACCTTCAAGAACGAACAAACCATGATGGGGAATTTGCAGGCATACTTCTATGTAGGTTGAAAGAAAGGGCTATGTTGTTTGTCTTTCTCTCTTTCTCTCTTTCTCTCTTTCTTTCTTTCTTTCTTTCTTTCTTTCTTTCTTTCTTTCTTTCTTCCTTCCTTCCTTCCTTCCTTCCTTCTCTTTCTTTCTTTTGTTCTTTCTTTCTTCCTTCCTTCCTTCCTTCCATCCTTCCTTTCTTTTTTTGATTTTTTGATTTTAATCTTTTCAAAAATTTTAAGAGAAAAATATACCGACATAAAGATTCCAAAAGAAACAGAAAACATGATACAATGTTGATGATGAAGCAAGGTCTTCAACAAGGTCAGAGGAATTAATATTTATATTTGTGGTCATGATACTGAACAAACTCAAGGACAAACACACAACACCAAACAAAAGTTCTCCATTTGCTCAGACAGGAGAGAAAACCCACAGATGACTAGGACATACTCAGCTAAGTGAGAATTTTCTCTTGACCTATGTAACTAAGGTACACACACAAATGTGGTGACACATTACTCACTGGGCTCTGATGTCCGATTCCTACTAAGGATCTAGTCCTGAGTCAAGGCTGGCTCTATCTGTGATTGACAGTGTCATCCAGATGGTTAGAGTGATGCTAAAGTAGAATATTTATTTAAACCTACAGCAGGATCCGACTGTATTATCTAATTTCATTTCAACTATATTAAAAACCGTGGTATGGCCTAAAGTCAATAAGTTTCTTTCAAATGGCTGACCTAACATTTCTTAGACCACCAGCAGAAAAGTTCAGAATGCAGCTATGTCTCATCTCTATGGAGTATCAGTATGACAGCAATTCAAATCTTGTGTTACTTTTTCTAACTGCATAATTTTTTATCAAATACACATGAAATGTAATAAAGCTAAATATATAAACTATTATTTTATAAGTATCATTTTCATTTTTGCATTATTTCCAGAGTTATCAATAACTTCTTCTACAGCCTTTTATGGCATCATGATGATATAATTATCCAATGACTAAATCCCGATTGTCTAAATCTAGACCTATAATGTAATCTATTTGAAAAATTTTCTTTTATCTAAATCCTAATAATTTCCAGGCTTTTTACAGAGTTTACATAAAATTTGTAAGAGGTATTCTTGCCCAGAAGGGGTAGCATTTGTTTCTACTTAATTTAATGACAATCAAAAATGACATTATTTTGTTCTTTTATAGACTCAGCGCACAGCTTTGTAAAGTTACAAAGAGACAATATTATAAAAATGGACTAACAAACCATTACATGTTTTTCAAAAGCAGTAGCTTTCCACTAACTGTGCCTCAATCATACACACATGAACTCCACACAATACTCCACAGAGATGGAGTATTGTTCTCTGAAGTTGTTTAGAGGCAGCCTGTTAGCCCGCATAAGAATTTGAGAACTTCAAATGTTTTGACCAAGGCTAGTATAATTTCTGTGATGCTTCTGTTCTTTAGGAAATAATTTTCTGGAGTAAACTTGCAATCAGAATTCCTAATAGGAAAAAGCATTCTTTTTACAAAATTCACTGAATTAATTGCTAACTTTCTCCAGAAACACTTATTCCGGAAAAATGAGTCATTCTTACATAGACCAATATCTTAATTATCATTAGTATTTTCAACATATGTTTGTGAGAAATATTTTATTAATAATAGATATTAATTGCTTTATTAATAATAGATAAATGACAAAGATGTTTTAATTGGGAAAGACTGGCAAATGACAGGACTGAGTTTCCAAATCACTTACTAAATTAATTATATCGACATCCAACTAATATGAACTCATTACACTGGATTTTTCTTGTTTTTTTTTTTTTTCAATTTTCTTAATTTTATTCCATAAGATGGCAAATTATTTTTAAGCAACACAAAGATTTATTTTTTGGTTTTTTTATTTTTAATTTAAAAATTTCATATAGTATAGTTTGATTATATTCTCTCTCTTCCACGACTTCTCTCAATAATCCCCTCCACACCCCCAGTTTTCTTTTTTGTTCTAAATTATTTTTATTTATTCATTTATTTATTTTTATTAGATACTTTTTATTTACATTTCAAATGTTATCCCCTTTTCTAGTTTCCCCTCTGAAAATCCCCTATCCCCTCCCTCCCCTGCTCCCCAACCCACCCACTGCTGCTTCCTGGCCCTGGCATTCCCCTATACTGGGGCATAGAACCTTCACAGGACCAAGGGCCTCTCCTCCTATTTATGACTGACTAGGCCATTCTCTGCTAGATATGCAGCTAGAGCCATGAGTCCTACCATGTGTTTTCTTTGGTTGATGGTTTAGTCCCAGGGAGCTCTGGGGGTACTGGTTAATTCATATTGTTTTTCCTCCTATAAGGCTGCAAACCCCTTCAGCTCCTTGGGTACTTTCTCTAGCTCCTTCACTGGGGACCCTGTACTCTATCCAATGGATGGCTATGAGCATCCACTTTTGTATTTGTCAGGCACTGGCAGAGCCTCTCAGGAGACAGCTATATCAGGCTTCTGTCAGAAGATAAAAAAAAAAAAAAAAAAAAAAAAAAACCTCAAAGCACTATACATTTTAGAATTTGATAAATAGGTTTCTTGTGGGCATAAATCAATATAGTAAATAGAAATATTAGATTCTTAATAATTACACTACATATATACTAAGTAATAAAAAGATGCCAAACTGCTTTTGTCAAAGTGTTCATTGTGACTCTGATGTTTGCAGGGAATGACCATGAATATCCATAATCAATGGATATTGTGATCTCTAGATTTACATTTGCTTCTTTCCAACACAGTCTTAGTTTCTTCTGAGCTTCTTTCCTTGCAGTTTCTGGGAACTTTGCTCACTTCTTGAGGCAAACAAAATTGCTGACTAAGAAAATGTCAGCCATCTGCCCCAACTAAATTTGAGACAATATTGAAGTTTATCATTAAATACCTATTAAATAAACATCACAAAAATGGCAGTGAAGTCCAAAGGTATAGGGTTTTTTACCGCTTATCTTTGAATTTTCTTCTGTAATGAAACTGTGCTTGCTTTATTTTCTCAGTTATCCCAGTGCCCACTTCCTAGAAGTCAGAAGGGAAAGAACATGATTGCAACAGTCTAATGTTTGCATTCAGTTTGCCTCAAGTTGACACGCAGACACAGTGCACTTATCCTACTGTCAAACTTATCTCACACTACTGCATAGCTCCGTTGTCTCTTGAATGGTTTGTATTCACTGCTCTGCTACACATCTGTAGATCCTAAACAATTGCTTTAACCTCTTCTGATGGCTGCCAGGCCATTCTGCTCCTTATCTCTTCTTCTGTAGCTGACGGAAAGTCTTGATCACTTATCTCATCAGATACTCCATTCAGGTCCATTTCTTAACCTTCCATTATACCTCATGCAGCATAAAGTTATATTTTTGCATCAGCTTCAGATTAGCATTAAGGTGTTACTTTTTCTCCAGCAATATTTTCAGCATGTTTTTTTTTTAAAAATGATTTACATCTTTTGAACCGACATTCTTGCTACTGTTTACTGCTCCAAACATAAATGCCTCTCCTATTTTGAGTGAATGATATTATGTGTAATAGAAATAAAAGTATTCAATAATTACAAACAATGAAATATATTTCTGTAATGAAAAACATCATAATTCAAAGCACTACTGTTTCTAGTTAACTGATTTAAATATGTTTTCTGTGAAGAGCTGAGAAACTTATTTCAGATTCTAATTCAGTTCTCTAAGACACACAGTTTCACAAAGTACTCAACTAATAAAATCTGAAATAAGAACATATTTGAAGTATGAGTGACATCATCCTATGCAAATAGTTACATAAATTTAATTATCAAACTTATTACTTAATAGAAAATATTATTTAAATAATTATAAATAGAATATGTGAAATGGAACATAAAATATCATGGGTATACAGTAGATAAAAGAGAAAAGAGACAGAGTGAGGCAAATTGAGAGAGAGAGAGAAAAGTGAGAGGCACAAAAAAGTGAATTGGGAGGAGATTAATAGGCCATCTAGCGTGAATACAGAATGTGGAATTGATCCACCATTTCTGAAAATAAAAATAAAATTAAAAAGCTCAGACAGGGTCCTGTCAGCGAAATCTTGCTGGCATATGCAATAGTGTCTGGGTTTGGTGGTTGTTTATGGGATGGATTCCCGGGTGGGGTAGTCTCTGGATGGTTCTTCTTTCTGTCTCAGCTCTGAACTTTGTATCTGTATCTCCTTCCATGAGTATTTTGTTCCCCACTCTAAGAAGGAATGAAGTATCCACACTTTGGTCTTCCTTCTTGAGTTTCATGTGTTTTGCAAATTGTATCTTGGGTAGTCTAAGTTTCTGGGCTAATATCCACTTATCAGTGAATGCATGTCATGTGTGTTCTTTTGTGACTGGGTTACCTCACTCAGGATGATATTCTCCAGATCCACTCATTTTCCTAAGAATTTCATAAATTCATTGTTTTTAATACAGAAGTGGATGCTCACACTCATCCATTGAATGGAACACAGGGCTCCCAATGAAGGAGCTAGAGAAAGTACCCAAGGAGCTAAAGGGGTCTGCAACCCTATAGGAGGAACAACAATATGAACTAACCAGTTACACACCCTCCCCCCCCCCCCCAGCTTGTGTTTCTAGTTGCATAGGTAGCAGAGGATGGCCTAGTAGGCCATCAATGGAAAGAGAGGCCCTTGGTCTTGCGAACATTATATTCCCCAGTACAGGGGATTGCCAGGGCCAGGAAGCAGGAGTGGGTGAGTTGGGCAGCAGGGCGGGGGGAGGGTATAGGGGACTTTTGAGATAGCATTTGAAATGTAAATGAAGAAAATATCTAATAAAAAAAAAAGCTCAGACAAATAAATGAGCCACAGTCGATTCTAAGAATCAGTGATGCCATCACTATAAAATATGGAGTGTAAAAATAAATTAATTTTAAAAAATACAATCAATCTGTTATTTTGTTTGAGACATCGTCTCAATTAGAACTGGGTATCTGAGAGAACCTTTCATCCAGCAAAGCTTGTTTCTGCACTTATCAATGATGGATGGAAGATTTCACTTATAGATAGCTGGGTTTCCTGATGGGAAATTGAAGTAGCAGCCTAAATTTTCACTACTTTAGGCTGTGGCAGATCAATGTCACTCTAAATCAACCGTGTTATGATTGGATGTCTAAAAAATAAAATCGCCACCCTGAAAACAGGGCTTAAGTGACACCATTCCCTTTCTTCCCTTATTGGACCTCTTTACCCAATTTACAAACCTAAACTAAGTCAAATAAACACTTAATTTGGAGCATTTATTTTTATACTGTGGACTTTTAGCATAAGAGCTCAGACATATTCTAAGGTCCACAATTAATTATGCAAACTATATTACTTTTGCTGAATTCTTGAGCACTTTGCCAAGTGACTGTGGCTTTCCTGACTCAATATATTTCCTATCTGAAAATTGTTTTGCTTGGTCTGTTTATTTTTGGAAGTTTAAGTTCTCAAGAGTACAGAATCTACATTTTTAACCCTGGCGTTGCTGAATGGCAGTGAAAGCTGATGGCTCCCTTTGTGTTTGTGGGACTCCATATAACTCTCCATATAACTCCATATAACTCTCTCATTTTACTCTCTGAGATATTTTATAACATACGTTTTCCATCACTAATATGCTATTTATAAAATTTTATAAGTCATGGATATAAAGATTAGTCTTGAAGCATGTGTTTTGATCATTTTCTGTGTCATGAATCACATTTAAAAATCTTTTCATCTTTGTATGGCTTCAGCAAAGCCTATTCTAATGGTTATTTTTGTTTTGCTTATCTCAATGACTCTTTTTTTTTTCATTTTTTATTAGACATTTTCTTTATATGCGTTTCAAATACTATCCCGGAAGTTCCCTATACCCTCCCTCCACCCTGCTCCCCTACCCACCCACTCCTTCTTCTTGGCCCTGGCATTCCCCTGTATTGGGGTATATAAAGTTTGCAATACCAAGGGGCCTCTCTTCCCAGTGATGGCCGACTAGGCCATCTTCTGCTACATATGCAGCTAGAGATACGAGCTCTGGGGGTACTGGTTAGTTCATATTGTTGTTCCACCTATAGGGTTGCAGACCCCTTCAGCTCCTTGGGTGCTTTCTCTAGCTTCTCCTTTGGGGGCCCTGTGTTCCATCTTATAGATGACTGTGAGCATCCACTTCTGTATTTGCCAGGCACTGGCCTAGCCTCATACGAGACAGCTATAACAGGGTCCCTTCAGCAAAATCTTTCTGGCATTGTGCAATAGTGTCTGGGTTTGGTGGCTGATTATTGGATGGATCCCCAGGTGGGGTAGTCTCTGGATAGTCCATCCTTTTGTCTTAGCTCCAAACTTTGTCTCTGTAACTCCTTTCGTGGGTATTTTGTTCTCTATTCTAAGGAGGAATGAAATATCCACCCATTGGTCCTCCCTCTTCTTGATTTTCTTGTGTTTTGCAAATTGTATCTTGGTCGTTCTAATGGCTCTCTTTGAATGAATCTCTTAGGTCAAATGGCTTTAACATGACTTTTTTTTTTTTTTTTCTTGCAGCTGTTTTCCTGAGATAGGGTCTCAATATGTAATTCTGGCTGTCCTGAAGCTCAGTATGCAGACCAGACCACCCTCAAAAACTCACAAAGATCTCCCTACTTCTGCCTCCCAAGCCCTGGGGTTAAAAGTGTGTGCCACTATGTCTGGTTTGAGAGAAATCTTTTTAAAATTTATTCATTATTTTTCCGTATCAAAATCAGCAAATAGCCCAGTTTCTGTTTCTCTCCATCAATGCTTTCAGCAAGGCTTCAGGATTACCCTTATACCCAGCTGCCTGCCATGCTAGCAGGAATTCTTCCCCTGCTCATGCATTACGTTGTCATTGTTGCTATTTCAGACCCTTTTCAACACACCTCTGCATCACTGTCAACGCACACTTAAAAGTCTTCAGAGGCTATGCATGTCCGGGTCCTCGGTGATCAGCTCTCTGTTTTTTTCCAGGCTTGCATGAGTGTCTCATTAATCAACCAGGTTCAAATCATATCAACTGAACTGTAAATTTAAGAAGAAATTACATTTTCTTCTGAAATATTTTTTTATTGTAACCTCCAAAGGGAAGTAATTTCTGCTAATCTGTCCTTCTTACCTACTCAGTTCAAAACCTAGAGCAAACATTATGCTTTTCTGAAACTATAGGCATCTCACTCCTATGTTTGTGATCTGTCCGTTTGAACTCACTCTTTAGGAGGTTGTGGCTAACAGACAATCTTCCTTAAGTAAACTCTTAATGTCGCATAATTAACTCTGCCTTGGTACTTTACTCGTCAGTCTTAAGGACATCCTATTACTTTGTTCTATCATTAGGCTTTACTGTGTCAACCTTTGCATGTTTGGTGTTTCAGTGATTTAAATGATTCCACAAATCATGTCATTGTAATTATTTTTCCATCTTGAGATTATAATATAATTACATTTCTCCCTTCCTTTCCATCCTTCCAAACTCTCGCATACACACCTTCCCACTCTCCTTTAAAGACTATTTTTCACTATTTTATTGGATGCATATATCTCTTTATATTACTAAATATAGCTAGTTCAGTCAATATAATGTTATTTGTATACATGTCTTCAAGGCCTCTTTTCTCACTAATTCTTATTGCATGTATAGACACACACACACACACACACACATATATATGTGTGTGTGTGTGTGTGTGTGTGTGTGTGTGTGTATCTATGTCATGGTTTCTATTCCTGCACAAACATCATGACCAAAAAGCAAGTTGGGGAGGAAAGGGTTTATTTGGCTTACACTTCCATGCTGCTGTTCATCACCAAGGAAGTCAGGACTGGAACTCAAGCAGGTCAGGAAGCAGGAGCTGATGCAGAGGCCACGGAGGGATGTTCTTTACTGGCTTGCTTCCCCTGGCTTGCTCAGCCTGTTCTCTTATAGAACCAAGACTACCAGCCCAGAGATGGTCCCACCCACAAGGGGCCTTTCCCCCTTGATCACTAATTGAGAAAATGCCTTATGGTTGGATCTAAGGAGGCATTTCCTCAACTGAAGCTCCTTTCTTTGTGATATCTCCAGCTGTGTCAAGTTGACAAAAAAACTAGCCAGTATAATTGACCCCTTGTCTACTTGACACACAAACACATCACTACTAAGCCTCAACCCTTACATTCTTATTCATCCCCAAGGTCTAAATAATTTTAAACGTCCCACAGTCTTTACATATTCTTAAAATTACAATCTCTTTAAAATTTCTTTTAAATTCCAAAGTGTTTTTACAATTAAAAGTCTCTTAACTGTAGGCTCCACTAAAATAGTTTCTTCCTTCAAGAGGAAAAATATCAGGGCACAGCCACAATCAAAAGCAAAAATCAATCTCCAACCATCCAATGTCTGGGATCCAACTCACTATCTTTTGGGCTCCTCCAAGGGCTTGGGTCACTTCTCCAGCCATGCCCTTTGTAGCACATGCGCCGTCCTCTAGGCTCCAGATGACTGCCCTCCACTGTTGCTGCTACTCTTGGTGGTCATCTCATGGTACTGGCATCTCCAAAACACTGCATGACCTCTTCAATCCTGGGCCGTCAATTGCAACTGAGGCTGCACTTTCACCAATGGCCTTCCATGGCCTCTCACAGTGCCAAGCCTCAGCTGCTCTGCATGACCCCTTCATGCCTTCATGCACCTGGGTGACCCTTACACATTACCAAGTCCCGCTGCAGCAGGAGTACAACCTTGGCTATCTCTGGAACACGGCTTCTTTGTGCTTTCAGAAAACACTTCCCAGAAGATGTCACCTCAATGATGCTGGTATCTTCTTAATCACTGCTAATCTCTTAGCTCCAGCTAACCAGCATCAATAGTCCCAGTAATGCAAAGGTTTTCCTTTAGTAGTTCTGGTATCTTGTTAATCACAGCTGATTCTTCAGCCCCAGCTAACCAGAACCACAGAATCTTCACAATCAAAACAGCAATGGCCCTGAAAAGAGTCTTTAATTTTCCCTCTGAAATTTCACAAGCCAGACCTCCATCTTCTGCACTGTTCTCAACATTATCTTCCAAGCTCCTACACAACATCTGATAGACCTCTTAACACTGAATGGATCTTCTAGCCCAAAGTTCCAAAGTCCTTCCACAGTCCTCCCCAAAACATGGTCAGGTTGTCACAGGAATACCCCACTCTGCTGGTACCAATTTGTCTTAGTCAGGGTTTCTATTCCTGCACAAACATCATGACCAAGAAGCAAGTTGGGGAGGAAAGGGTTTATTCGGCTTACAATTCCATACTGCTGTTCATCACCAAGGAAGTCAGGAGTGGAACTCAAGCAGGTCAGGAAGCAGGAGCTGATGCAGAGGCCCTGGAGGGATGTTCTTTACTGGCTTGCTTCCCCTGGCTTGCTCAGCCTGTTCTCTTATAGAACCAAGACTACCAGCCCAGAGATGGTCCCACCCACAAGGGGCCTTTCCCCCCTGATCACTAATTGAGTGATCCAGCCTTATGGTTGGATCTAATGAAAGCATTTCCTCAATTGAAGCTCCTTTCTCTGTGATAACTCCAGCTGTGTCAAGTTGACACAAAACTAGCTAGTACAATATGCATACACACATACATACACACACATATATATGCATATATATGTATATATATATATGCACATATACACACACACACACACACACACACACACACACACACATGTGCTCTTGGAACCAGCCCCTGGCTTTATCTTTTCTGAAACAGTCAAGAGGGAAGAGTGTCAGAGGGGCAAGACTTGGCCTTGAGAAGGAGTAGGGTTGCTTTCTATAATAACTCATTGTTATCTTGACTTTAAGTTACTCTTAGGCCAGAAGCTACAGGCCCCTGATCTATTGATACTTGTTACTAACACTGCATAACTAGGTAAAGGATTTCTTGGTATCATTCCCTTTTCTGTTCAGGAAGCCAGAAGCTTTTCTGGCAATGCTGGTTAAATCTTTCTGAACAAGAAAGTAAGGAAAGGAAAATAATCAAAATTCTTTATACAAGCAATATGCACAGACACATATATGTTCGTACATACATTGATATTTTCATTCACATTCTCAATTACACATTAACATATTAATACAATCACAGTTTTGTTAGGCCTAACCACCTGTCTTATACACTCCACAAGTATTCATGCATGCTTACATACATGCATGTACCTGCACACATACATACAAACAAACAGACATATACATGTGGCTACATGGATGGATGGATGGGGCAGAGGTCCCCAAGCCCAACCATTCAACCAACATTTTTATTTGTTTTCTCTGTCCGTTTTATAAAAGTTCTTAGACAAAAGTTCTTTAGGAAACTACCTAAGAGATAAAATGTTACATAAATGGGAATTAAAGAAAGATGCTGATATTAAGTCCAAAGCAGTGTTTCATTCTATATGCTTGGTAAAAGTTCAAAGCAACAGTTTTTACATGGCCTTGCCTTATCATAATGCACACCTGTGGCTCTATCCTTGGATCTAAATGTTTCCTTGAACACAAAATTGTTCCAGGTCTATTTTTCTTTTTAGTGTAATTATGAAAGTTCACTGCATTTTTTATTATGCAGCCTTTACCTACTATTATGAGGAGTGGCCACATTCTATTCTTGATTCTAACTTTATTACATCTCTGTAAAGCAACTAAGTAAAGCAACTAAGACTATCTCTAAAACTTTTCTTCCTATGTGTGTATGTATGTGTATATGCATATATACATATATGTGTGTGTTTATCTATACATGCAATAAGAATTAGTGAGAAAAGAGGCCTTGAAGACATGCATACAAATAACATTATATGGACTGAACCTTTCTTCCTAAAATTATTTGAATAAAATCAGGAATTCTATAGAATAATTCCCATAAACATCATTAATTCTTAAAAGCCCATCTTTATGTTGATCTGCAGGAAATCTGATCAATAGGGTGGTGTATGGCCCAGGGATTATCAATCAGCTGCAAGAAGCAATCCTGAGATGAAGTCTCTCTAGAACCTTGCCATTGAGCTCACCCATCATAGACCATGGGCAAATAGTGGGACACCTTCTGAAAAACCACCGAGATGGCTCCTGACATCTCCCTCTCCCTCTCTCTCTCCCTCTCCCTCTCCCTCCTTCACCTCCCCTATATATATATATATATAGAGAGAGAGAGAGAGAGAGAGAGAGAGAGAGAGATGGAGAAGGAGACAGAGACGGAGACGGATATAGATATAGATACAGATCTTGTTCAGTTCATAAAATGTAACTTGTTGATATATTTCAAGTTCTGACTCGACAATAGATAACCATTTGGTGTGTTAACCCTTGAGGTGGAGCACTTCCCCTGCTCCTAGCATTCCTCTGTTGCCTATAATATTTTGTGTAGGGTAATCACTAATTCTATGTGCCAACTTCAGGGACTATAGAGCACGCTGATATTTGGCCAAATATTATATATCTGGAGATGTTTCTAGATGAGATTTTTCCATTCTTCAACTGTCCTGAAAGAAGCCAACTCCGAGTGATGGGGAACCCAATCTCAGCTGCTGGAGCAGCTCACCTGCCTTTAATCTCAATCTGGAAAATCAACACTGTCTGGGTTCTAAGTCAGAGTGCTTTCAAACTGTAACACCCAACATCAGCTTGCCAATTGGGACTTTTCAGCTTCTGCAGTTACCTTATCAAATTCTTTTTAATGAGTCCCTGCCTCCATCATAGCTGATGATTCCGAACAAAAGCAAATCTTGACAATTAAAGTGGTTCCAGAGGAGCACGTTTTGAGAATGCACTTTCTAATTTGATACCAAGGTTCCTGATATTGATTCTCTTGTTAGATTGATTTTAACGCATCAAGGACTACATCTCTACTTGTAAACATAGTACTTCAAGCTCATATCTCATTGTAGGTTCTAGAAATAGAGACAAAAATATTATTCCATGGTTTACTGCTCTTTTGTAACAGAAGACCAGGATGCTGAATGAATGTGAGAAACCTATCTTTATATTTTAGGGAACAAAGCATGTATAAAAATATCAATGGGTTACTAGTAATATACCTTGATATTCTTGGAAAGAATAAAATGAACTCATGCATTTAAGTTTGTGCCATATGTATCATAGACACATGCATGACCTGAGCATTATAATATATGCCCTTGAAAGAAACTATGAGATCATTTAGTAGCAGGAGTGCTAAGGATCAAAGTAGTACTTATAACTTGGAACTATCTGAATTACAATTTACGCCTAATTACCTATCTCAGAGGGTGCCTACTGCTAGAGTGAGAGTTTTGATTGGGAAGAAAAGTGATCTTGAAAGTTGGAATGACAATATATAAGAGTATTTTGAAGATGGCATTTAGTCCTCAATTCTTATTCTTATTCATTTTGTGTGTGTACAAGAGTCTCCCCTCTTCTTCCATCTTCAGCAGAACTGGCTTTTCTTCCTATGTCTGAGGATACTGAGGTCTCTCTCTTTCTCTCTCTCTCTCCCCTCCCCCCTCTGTGCCTATCTCCCTCTCTCTCTCAGCATTTGCTTTGAATGCAAGATATTGCTCTCTATCCTCTGGATCTAATCTTTCCGTCATTCACTTTCTGAAAATAGAACTACATTAATGTTTAACAATGACTCCGGAGGAGGTATGCTGTATTCCAAAAGGATTAAAGAATTCATATAAAATGGGTAGGAGAAAAATGTAGAAAAATGATAATGAGATTTGAACTTAGAAGATGTTGAATTTATACACCAAAAAGAGAATTTTAGAATTATAGTCTAACACTGTAGTTCGCTAAGTTAGAAAGAGGATTCAAGCATGGTTGATTGTATCATAAATAGAGAGGTATCCCAACCTTAATCAGCTATACATTTACCATAACTGAATGCAGAGGAAGAAATTCAATGGTTTAAAGAAATTTGGGTATATGGGTGTGCTTATTATTTTAGATACTCGTTCACATTTGAAGGAATCAGAAGTTATTTTTCATCAATGCTTTTGAAGTGATAGTTCTGGAAGGTTTGAAGAGCTCTGATTGCTCTTTTATGTAACCTTGATTTTATTGTTTGCAACTTCTGTAACTACATTGAACCCCCCCCCAAAATTCATAGGATTAAATTTATTCTGAGGATAAGGAGTTATGCTGGGACACTCAGGTCCAAATGTAAGGCAGGTCACAATAGTGGACATAATAAATGCAGTAAGCAGGAGCTATTTATGGCATTGAGCAATACATCCTGTCCCAAGAAGTGAAATAACATGCCGTTTATGCTGAATTTATACTTGTTTTTCTATCAAGAGTACAGTTTCAGAGCATGTGAATAAATCTAATCTGAAAAATAAAAAAGAGAAGAAATACATTTTTATGATCAATTTTCACACCTTGAGCCATTTGAAGATACCCAAATATCTTCAGTGAAGAGATCAAAGCTTGTCTTGAAAGTATCCCACTACCTTATTAAAAAAAGTTTCTAATACTTGACTTCATCTGAAATTAATTAAAATCAAGCAGTTAAATCATTTGAGGTGAAAAGATCAACCCCAACAGTAAGATACAGTTTCTTTTTTTAGCCTATAAAATATTAGTGAAGAAAGGAGCCTTTGTTTTTGTTTTTGTTGTTGTTGTTGTTTTTGTTGGTTTTTTCATTTTTGTTTTTGTTTTGTTTTGTTTTGCCTGCTTGTCCTCATTCTTTCTGGGGTTTCATGTATCCTGATGCTGAGGGATTTCCTAACTTGTATTAGACCATTCTTCCAGTTACTCCAAGACAGGTCAAAACCAGCTGAGATATAAAGTTTCATGAACTGAACAGCTGTCAGACTCTTGCCCATTCTATCAGAGGATAGCAATTATTAGACTAGCAGGATCACAACTTCTATGTTACTCTAATAATGCCACTTTTGATGTGTGTGTCTGTTATATATCAATATATGTATATTTTATATACACACATAGATTTATTCTATTAGTTCTGTTGTTCTAGAGAACCCTGCTGATATAACAATATCAACTTTTATTTCAGAAATGGTGATACTCATGCACCCAAATTCAATTATTCCATTTGTGCTATGGAGCCATAGATGGAGCAGGCAGAGCAGCAGTGTATCGTCGCATGATCTGGTAGGTATTGCAGTTATAGTTATGTGGGTTAATAATGCATCCCCAACTATTGTACATGCAGGAACTGGTCTGACAAATATCTTTTTCTCTATCGTTGTTAAAAGGACTTATAACAATTATGTTGCTTTTAGTTGGAAGGTCATGAACAAACCTGTATTACCTTCCTGTCACACTGATATATCAACTTTCCTACCTTATGACCTAATTTATTTTGTGAGTATCCCATCAACCTTCCCTTCTATAAAACATCACTTTGGACTATTATATTTATGATATTATGTTTATTTTGTTTAAGGAGCAAGAGGAATTATGCATGAAGCATTTGCATGTCGGAGTGTAAGTACTGAATGCATCAAAACTTTATGAGCCTTCTACAGCACTGAAAAAGTTAAGGGTTCAATAGTGTGAAACAAACTGAGACATTTCTTCTAAGATGAGGGATAAATAGTATTATATTATGTATAATACTCTGTCATATTATTGGCTGAAATAAAAGTTGAAGTTTTGATGCTGGAAGTGACCCCAATATTTTCTAAGTATAAGGACCTGAGTTTGATCCTCAGAATTCATGTACAAAATTTTAAATATGGAAGCACACTTATAATTTGAACATTCGGCAAGTAGTGACCTGAGGATTACTGCATCATCTCTCACACAAGCATCTATACACATGAGTGTGTGTATGGACAGAAAAATACTTGTGTTGGGAGTCATCTAAAATAACAAGGAATTTCTTCACTAGCCTCAAGCTTTTAGACAAGTTGGTTTGCCCTTCATTCTTCAGATTCGTCAATACATATTTATCAACTTTATTGCTTTAAGTGGGAGGAACATATTTGGATAGCCGACTATAGCAACTGTTGCTTAATAAATAAAGCTATGTATTTTTTCATTTATAACTGGACTACATCATCAAATATGTGGAAGGTATGAAACTGAGCCCATAGAGTCTCTGAAAATATATGTGAATTGCATGAAGAAGTTCTCCCAATATACCTGGTCCCCAGTGTCACTGCTCTTCCTCATCTTGAATCTATAGCTTTGTGAGGAAATAATGATGGTTAGTTGACAAAAAAAATAATTGTACTGTTATGGTGTCTAAATGTCACAATACTACGCAGACACTACATAAGACTGGATAAATTCAACTATATAGCCTTTTAGGGAAATCTCAGAGAATCAATGCTGATAGATGGGCTTTTCTAGAGGGAAAAACTTCAGAAGGTGGTATAGTAATCTACCAGTTCCTTGTCTGTAACCACTGATTTTCCCAGATAGAACTTGAAATGATTATATCTATTAATGTGCTAATAAAAAAACACTCACTAATGCTAAAGAGGGTCATTCTCCCTCCTTCATTTATAATATCCCAAGATATGAAAGAAGTGAAGTGACATACTCTAATCTTGCCACCTGGATGACCTGGTGTATAAACTGATTAGATTCTGCAGGAGGGAAGAAAGACCTACATTCTGCTGTGCTACTATAATGATGTCCTGGCTGTAGATTGTGTGTTGTAATTAGAACTCAGCATGAATGGTGTACTACACATGAAGGATGTTGTGGGAAGCCATGTGCCATTGCAGAGTGGCACTGACTACTGCTGGCCACCACGCATAAGTTTGGACAACCAACCAATGTGTACATATGCAGTAAAGTTTTTTGCAAAGACACTGCCTGGCCTGGGCATGATAATGAGGCTTTGGGAGTATAACCAATCAGATGTGAAACATGCAAATGAGGTATGATAATGAGGCTCTGTGAGGTACAGAGAGAGAGAGAGTAGCCAATCAGATGAGGAACATGCAAATGAGGCTTAGTGCATAACCAATCCGGGTGTGAGACACGCCTTTCCTAGGCCTATATAAGCAGCACCAGTTCTGGGCTCGGGGTCTCTTCGCCTCTGCAATCAAACTCTCCCAATAAACGTGTGCAGAAGGATCCTGTTGCAGCGTCTTTACTGGTGACCAGTCGGGCGTGCGCAAGAGGATGTCACAGAAATTATGAAAATGTCAGGACATAAAAATGAGCAGATTTCAGCTTCAGTTTATACTATATTTTTTTAGGGATCCTAGAATATTTTCTCAGATGTAGTAATAATTTATTAGGATAGTAAGTCCTAGCATGAGGATAGCCTTAACATCACTGAGTCTTTAGCATCACTGCAACTCCTGCCCATAATTTTTTTCCTCCAATTTTTTATTAGGTACTTACTTCATTCACATTTCAAATGCTATCCCAAAAGTCCCCTATACCTCACCACTCCCCTTCCCACCCACTCCCACTTCTTGGCTCTGGTGTTTCCCCTGTACTGGGGCATATAAAGTTTGCAAGACCAAGGGGCCTCTCTTCCCAATGATGGCCAACTAGGCCATTTCCTGCCCATAATTTTAACAAGACTTAGTAACCGTATACTAAGATACCAGTGAGTAAGTTGCTGTCTTAGAAATTGATTTTAGTTGACATCAATTTAGTCCCTTTAATGATGACTCCTGACTTTGGTGAAAAAAGTATGTATTATATTCTGAGAATATATTTGTTTCTTTTTATATAAGAAAAATGCAATAAGGAGTCATACTTTGGTGGCATACCAAGCAGCTCTGAGCAGCCTGCTATTCATGATGTTTTCTCTATTCTCCCTCTCCTCTCTGCCCACCTTCATCAGATCTGAGGATCCTGAACCATACAGGTTAACTTTCTTTCCCCCACCCATATTCTCTACAAACTGAGTCCTCTGGGGCACACCAAGCTGCCCTGAGCAGCCTGCTATCCTTGCTGTTCATCCAAGAAAACAGGAATTAATTAATTTCATAACAGCAAAAACAAGGGAAGCACACACAAATACACATTAACACAACCAACCTCAAAATAGCAGGACTTGCCAATCATTGGCCGTTAATGTCTTTCAATATCAACAGACTAAATGCCCCAATAAAAAGACGCTAACAGAATGGATGCTAAAATAAGATTCGTCATTCTGCTGAATTCAAGAAACACACCTCATCCATAATAATAGGCATTACCTCAGAGTAAAGAGCTGGGAAAATTTTCCCAAGCAAGCAGACCCAAGAAGCAAAGTGGAGTAGCCATTCTAATATCTAATAAAATACTTTCAACCAAAATTCATGAAAAGAGAAAAGGAAGGACACTTTATACACATAAAGGAAAAATCTACCAAGTTGATATCTGAATTCTGAGTATCTATCCACCAAAGACAAAGGCACCAACATTTGTAAAATAAATATTGATAAAGCTTAAGCACCACATCAAACCCCACACATCAATAGTGTGAGATTTCAACACCTCATGCTCACCAATTGTCAGGCCATCCAGACAAAACAAACCAACCAACCAAAAAAAAAAAAAAACCCACAAAAACAAAGAAACAGAAATAATAATAACAATAATAATAATAATAATAACAGACACTCTTAATCAAATCAACCCAACAGACATCTGTTGTAGAATATTTCACCCAAACACAAAAGAATATAACTTGTTTTCAGCACCTTGTGGATCTTTCTCCAAAACTGACCATATTGTAAGTCACAAAACAAGCCTCAACAGATACAAGAAAATTGATATAAAATCTTGTTTCTTAACAGACCACAATGGATTGAAGCTGAAATTCAACAACAGCAATACCAGAAATCCTACATACTCAGAAAATTTGAATAACTCTCTACTCAATGATCTCTGGGTCAGGGAAGACATAAAGAAAGAAATTAGACTTTACAGAATTCAATGAAAATGAAGGCACAACATACCCAAATTCATGGGATACAACGAAAGGACTGCTAGGAGGAAAATTTATAGCACTGACTGTCTACATAAAGAAATTAGAAAGTTTCCAAACCAGCAATTCAAAAGTACACCTGAAAGTTCCAGAAGAAAAAAAGGAATCAAACACACCAAAGAGGAGTAGAAATTAGTAAATACTCAAAATCAGGGCTGAAATTTATCAGTTAGAAACAAAGAAAACAATACAAAAAATATTGAAAGCAAGAGCTGGGTCTTTGAGAAAAATCAATAAGATAGATTTACATTCAACCAACCTAACCAAAAGACAGAGAGACAGTATTTGAATAAACAAAATCAGAAATGAAAACAGATACATAAAAACAAACACTGAGGAAATACAAAGAAAGCATCATTAGGTTTTGCTTCAAAAGTGTATACTGCACAAAATTGGAAAATCTTAATGAAATGGATGATTTTCAAGACAGATACAACTTAACAGGGTTAAAGCAAGACCAGTTAAACTATATAAACAGTCCAATAACTCCTAAATAAATAGAAGCCGTCATTAAGTCTCTCAATCAAATAAAGCTAAGGACCAGGTGGTTTTAGTCCAGAATTCTACCAGACTTTCAAAGAAGACGTAATACCAATACTCCTCAAACTAGTCCACAAAATAGAAACAGAGGAACCTGCAAAACTCATTCTATGGAGCCACAGTCACTATGATACATAAATCACACAAAGACTCAAGAAAGAAAGAGAATTTAGGACTGATTTCTCTTATGAACATCGATGCAAAAATACTCAATAAAATACTTTCAAACTGAATTCAAGAACATGTCAAAAACATCATCCACTATGATCATGTAGGTTTCACGCACCCCAGGGACACAGGGATGATTCAATGTACTAAAAACCACCAAAGCAATACAACATATAATCCAACAGAAAGATGAGTATCTCATTAGATGCTAAAAAAGCCTTTAATAATACCCAATACTTCTTTATGTTAAAATTATTAGAGAGATCAGGGATGCAAAGATACATAATCATGGCAATATACAGCAAGAAGATTGCCAACATCAAGCTAAATGGAGAGAAACTTAGGATTTTCCACTAAAATCAAGGGCAAGACAAGGATATCCAGTCTTTCCCATTCTATTCATTATGGTACTTGAAGTTCTAGCCAGAACAATAAGGCAACTAAAGGAGATTAACAGGATACAAATCAGAAAAGAAGAGTCAAAGTTTTGCTATTTGCAGATGATATGACATTATATATAAGTGACTAAAAAAATTTACCTGAGACCTCTATAGCTGATAAACACCTTAACTGATAATCCAAAAATACAAACATATACCTATGTCCACTTGATCTTTGACAAAGAAGCCAAAACTATAGAGTGGAAAAATGAAAGCATCTAAAAAAATGGTGCTGGTATAACTGGATGTCTACATGTAGAAGAATGCAAATAGATCCACATTTATCACCCTACAAAACCTCAAGTACAAGTGGATCATAGACCTTAACATAAAACTGGATACACTAAATCTCATAGAAGTGCAAGTGGGAAATAGTCTCGAATGCATTGGTATAGGAGACAATTTCCTGAATGGAACACCAATGGCTCAGGTTCTAAGATCAATAATTGATAAATGGGACCTCATGAAACTGAAAAGATTCTGTAAGGCAAAGGAAATGGCAAGAGGACAAAATGGTATGCTACAGATTAGAAAAGATCTTAACCGACTTTACATCTGATAGAGGGCTAATAACCAAAATTTTTAAAGAACTCAAGATGTTAGGCATGAACAATTCAAGTAACCCAATTAAAAACGGGGTACAGAATTAAACAGAGAGTTCTCAACAGAGGAATCTCAAGTGGCTGAGAAGCACTTAAAGAAATGTTCAAAGTCCTTAGTCATCTGGAAAATGGCAATCAAAACTAATCTGATGTCCCTTTTTATACTGCTCATAATGACTAAGAGCAAAAACTCAAGAAATAGCACATGCTGGCGAGGATGTAGAGCAAGAGAACATTGCTGGTGGGAGTGCAAATTTGTAAACTACTTTGGAAATAAATTTGGTTGTTTCTTGGAAAACTGAGAATAGTTCTACCCCAAGGCACAACTATGCCACTCCTGAGCATATACTCAAAAGATGTTCCATCATCCCATAAAGATACTTGTTCAACTATGTTGATAATAGCTTTCTTTGTCATGGTCAGAAAGTGGAAAAAATATTCATTTGATGTCCCTCAACTGAAGAATGATAAAGAAAATGTTGTACTTCTACACAATGAAATTATATTTAGCTATTAAAAAGAAAGACATCATGAATTTTGAGGCAAACGGATGGAACTTGAGTTTATCATCCTGCATTAGGTAACCCAGTCCTAAATGGACATGCATGGTGTGTACTCACTTCTAAGTGGATATTAGCCATAACATAAAGAATACCCATGATATACTCCATAGACACAAAGAAGCTAAACTGCTGAGAGAATAGGTATCCATATGTAGAAGCAAGAAATTAAGTCCACATCTCTCATACTACAGAAAGAACAAATGAATAATGGATCAAAGATAGCAATTTAAAACCAGTGGACATGGTTGAAGGAAAGCAAGAGTAAAATATTTACAATGTGGGCCCAGACCAAGATCTACTACAAAAGAAACACATAGGAAAAAAATCACAATAATCAACAAATCACATGAAGTTAAAATGTTTCTGTGTAGCAAAAGAGGCAAGCATCAAAATGAGAATATAAGGTACAGAACAATTTATACAGCAAATATCCAAAGGGATTAATGTGAAGAATGTAGAAAGAATTTTAAAAAGTTAAACACCAAAACCCCAACCATTCAATTAACAAGTTGGTTCATGCTTTGGATAATCTGTTTTCAGAAAAAAAAGAAATGAAGTTATGTTATACATATTTTTCCGAGTGTCCTATATTCTTAGTGTTGAGTGAAATGTAAATTAAAAATGCTTTGAAAGTTTTTTATCTTAGTCAGAATGGCTATTATAAACTATGAAGGTTAAGCTAGGCATTATTTAATCCCAAAGGAAAAGGGAGTCATATTCCGGCTGGTTCAAGGCCACCAAGGAATATCAGTGAGTTCCATTCCAGGAAGGGAAACATAGTGATTAATGTGACTCTGTTTTAAAAATAAGAAGAACGAGATTAACAACAAATAAGGGTCTGATGATATGGAGTTCTGTTAGAACTTTTGATTAGCAAATATGAAACTCAGAGTTTACTCTTTAATACTCAATACCAGCCCACATTCCAGATGAAAGTGTAAGAAATGGTGGTGAGGATGTGGGGAAAGAAAAGCTTTATAATGCCAGAGAGAGTATAAACTGGTACAGCCACTGTGTACTTCAGGATGAAGGTTTGGAAAATTTAAAAGTCATTATCATAGCACTTCTGAGTATATACCAGAAAAATTCTAAATCAATACATCACAGGTGTACTTGCATATCATATTCATTCTTGTACTATCCACAAAAGCTAAGATGTACAACAAACTTCAATTCTATATAACAATGAACATGTAAATAAATATATTTTTCACATAACCATGTATTTCTAAGGAAATACTTTATTATTAATGTATACATATACATCTAAATAAAATTATTATATACACTGCAATTTTAAGAAGGAACCTATAATACCTGTACTCTTTGTTCTGTTTTTTCCTTTTGTTCTTTTGGGCCAGCAACTTTCAAATCCAGATAGGATTTCACTCACAATTAATAGTATCCTTTTGCTTCGCATCAGCTTTACATTTCAGACGTATTGAAGCACAGGAGTTAAAGTCATACAGAGGGCTGTGGAAGGAACTGAAAGGCATATGTACTTACAGAAGAAGGTCTGCTAAATGACTTTGTATGGGAATTTATGTAGGACTTGATTTCCTTGTATTTTAATAGATCCTGTTCATAATTATGAGGGAGGTGAAATACAAAGAAGCCCAAGAACAGCCATGGAAAAAAGTGAAGAATGCAATGTGATTCACTAGAAGGCATAGAAGAAAAAAAATGAAGGTAGTTAGACATGGATGCAGTTGGGGGTATGTATGTGTGACTAACCACAACTTAGTTTCTTCTATGTTTCCACTATCCCTCTAAATACATATTTAATATGGGCAGTAATGCCTCCAGTATAAGAAGCTTCAAAAATGCCCGGTGATGATTCTCTCAAGCTTGAGTAGCCATTGCTTCTTGTTTACAGGCTTGAGCACTCTGTAATGTATTCTACCACATGTCAATGGCAAATGCACTGAAAAGAAAATAAGTAAACAATCTTATTCAGCATCATCTAAAGATATACCCTGAATAAGATTAAACTGGGGAAGTAAAATAACTCTAAATGATAACCTTATAGCACTAAAGAAAGAAATGAAAATAGACACTGGAAGATGAAAAGACCAACCATAGTCATACATTGGAAGAATCAGTAGTGTGGAAATGGATACATTATCAAAAGCACTCTACAGGTTCAACAAAATTCTCATCCAACTTCTAATGTCATTCTCATAGGAAAGAATCATCCTAAATTTTACAGAGAAATCATGGACCCCTGAATAACCAAAGAAATTCTGAGTACAAAGAATAATACTTATGATGTTACTCTATTCTTCTAAAAATTCTAATACAGAGATATAGTAGCAAAGCCAGCATCATACTGATACAATGCAGATGCGTAGATCAGAAATTAACAGAGGACTCAGTTATAAGCCCATGTAACTGCAAATGCCAAATCTGTGACAAAGATGGCAAATGATACTCATCGCAGATAAAACAGCCATTTCAGTTCTGCCCGTACAGAGAAGACTGAAACTAGACTCCTATATTTCAATTACTATAAATGTCTATAAGACTGTAAGACCTGAAACCACAAAAATGCCTGGGTAAAGGTAGGACAAGCATTTCAATAATAGATACAGGCAAGAACACTCTCAACACATCTCCAGTCGGTCAGGAAACGAAGTCAATACTGGACAACTATATCCTGTGTGTGTAAAACACTGGTTCACAGCAAAGGAAATAAGGTGAAGAGACAGGAGAAAAGGATCCAGGAAAGATGGAGCAGCAGATAAGATTGCATAGTGCTCTTTCAGAAGACTCAAGTTTGGTTCCTAGACACAGCTTGCATGATTCACAGCTACCTGAAACTCTAGATAAATGAAATCTGGCACAGTTTCTGGACTTTGTGGACATGTGCACCCATGTGTATAAGTGCATGAATGGACATAAGGACATACATACAACATAATTCAAAAATAAAACAAACATTATTTAAAAAATAATAAGAAAATAATTGATATTTATATACCAGAAAGAGGACTAATGTCTAGAGTTCATGAAAAACTCAGAGAACTAAAACACAAGAAATGTATATATGCATATATATTCTTTCCTTCATCAAATATATGTGTGTATACATGTATCCCTTAGTCAATGAGCTAGAGAATGAACACATTTTTTTAGTAGATGAAACACAAATCACCAGTAAACATAAGAAAAAGTGTTTCACCTCACTAACCATCAGAAAAATGCAAAATATAACTACATAAAGATTCCAAAGCTCTTCAAGTCAGCATATCATGGGGATATTTGTATTTGGATGGCATTTGCAGCATGTTTCACAAATACAATCAGCCAAGACAGGAGAAATGGATAAAAAATATGCTTTTTACACAGAATGGATTTATCCTTTCTGCTGTAAAGAATGAAGCTATGTCTTTGCAGGAAAATGAATGCAACTCGAGATAATCCTGTTAGGAAAATTAAGCTAGTTTCCAAAAAGACAAATAGTACATGTTTTCTCTCGCATGAAGTGCTGAGATTTAATGTAGGTAGATGAAATAATTTACAAGCATATGATGTGAAAGTATAAGCGTGATCCTTATGGAATTAAGAGGACTAAGAAAAGGAGAAATAAGAGAGAGAGGCATGGTGGGGGGGGGCAGAAAGAATTGCTCAAACTACAGTACATACTTGAGTGGAAGTAAGCAATGAAAAGTGGGTTCTTTATTTGGGCAAGGTTTCCCCTCTCTCTTTCAGAGACAGAAATGTGCCATTGAGAAGGCTCTTCTGTCTGATGAGTGCTTTACTCCTTGAGAATTAGCTGCTGTGCAACTGCCAGTTTCAGCTACGGAAAGGGTGCACGAACAGAAAGGTCAACTGGCCAGTTGTAAAAACTCACTACCTCTTTGTATATATTGGATATTAGCCCTCTATCGGATGCAGGATGGGAAAAGATCTTTTGCCAATCTGTAGGTTGCAGTTTTATCCTGATGACAGTGTCCTATACTTTACAGAAGCTTTTCAATTTTATGAGATCCTATTTGTCTATAGTTGATGTTAGAGCCTGGGCCATTGGTGTTCTGTTTAGGAAATTTTCTCCTGTGCCAATGTGTTCAAGGCACTTTCTGAGAGGGATAGGGCCACCAAACACATCTGAAAAATATTAACCCAGTATTGCTCCTATCTAAAGGAAATACAGGGACAAAGAGTGGAGCAAAGACTGAAGGAAAGGCCGTCCAGAGACTGCCCCACCTGGGGATCCATCCCATATGCAGACACCAAACCCAGACACCATTGCTGAAACCAAGGAGTGCTTGCTGACAGGAGCCTGATATAGCTGTCCCCTGAGAGGCTCTTTCAGAGCCTGACTAATAAAGATGTGAATGCTTGCAGCCAACCATCAAACTGAGCACAGGGACCCAAATGAAGGAGTTAGGGGAAGGACTGAAGGAGTTGAAGAGGTTTGCAACCTCATAGGAGGAACAACAATATTAAACAACCAGACAACCCACATCCCCCAATCCCAGTGCCCCGGAGCTCCCAAGGACTAAACCACAAACCAAAGAGCACACATGGAGGAACCCATGGCTCCAGCTGAGTATACAGCGGGGGATTGGTTTATCTGGCATCAATGGGAGGGAAGGCCATTGGTCCTGTGAGGGATTAATGCCCTAGTTTAGGGGAATGCTAGAGTGGTGAGGTGGAAGTGGGTGGGTGAGGGAGCACTCTCATAGAAGCAGGTGGGAGGACGTATGGGATGGGGGCTTATGGAGGGGAGACCTGGAAGGAGGATATCATTTGAAACATAAATAAATAAAATAAACAATAAAAAGTCACCAAAAAAGAAAATAAAGGATTTCTCAATCATTATAAAACAATCAAACCAAAACCTCACTGTTTCCCTGTTGATGCTTTTATAAATTCTTTTTTAAAAATTGTGAGTGCATTTCTTGATAATTCTATAGTGTGTGTAACATATTCTTTGTGCTATCTCTTGTTCTCCTCTGAACCCCACCAAACTAAACTCACAGAATTTAACAAGGGCTACCTTTCCGGACATGGGTGAGGAGCTGCCCTCCAAAGCATAGCGAACTAACAGTGAATGGACAACTGAAGGATTCGATTCCTTCTCTGCCAGCAACTATCAACTGCAAATAGCTTTCATAGGAGGAGCCAGACTTGGAGTCCTTCCTCAATCCACAAATGAATGCTAGTGAGCTCACTTTTATGCAGTCTCTATGGAGTCAATTGTAGCTGCTGTTAGGGGATGAATCCATGAGTCCCATGTCTGTGCCAAGATAATAACCTTCCTGGTTCTTCCTTCTATCATTTTGTTCTTACATTCTTTCTAACACCTCTTCTACATTGTTCCTTGAGACTTCGGAGGAGTGTACTGCACAGTTCATCTAGAGCTGAGTATTTAATAGTCATTCATTCTCAGCAGTTTTACCAGTTATAAGTCTCAGCATCAATCTGTGATTGTGCCAAGGAATCTGAGGAATGTACAAGTCTATGATATAAAGACAAATATTTAGGAAGAAGTTTGACAATATATGTATTTATGAAACCAAAAGCAATAATATCTCTCCTATGGTCTGGGCCTTCAGCCATGGGTTTGTGACTAGTTCCCAAATACATTGTGTGAACTCTGTTCTGCAGATAGTGTTAGAATTTAATCAAAATGAAATTGATTAGAGTGAAACAGGTAAAATAGTTTAGAAATCTTGGCTGGTTCCCATTGATACAGATTATATGAGAATCTCAGCTTTAGCCTGCTGTTTAGGTGAGGTGCTTTTTTCTTTGTGCTCCTGCTTGATTATATGTTTTCAGTGATCATTAGAAGTGGGAGACCCCATTCACCTGTTGGAATTCTCATATACTCTCACCAGTGACTTTTAAGCCACGGGCTAACTTTAAATATACATATGTTCTGGGTATTTTGTTTGTTTGTTTTGTTTTGTTGTTTTGTTTTCCACCTAGAATAGAGGAAACCTTCCCATTATTTAGCATCAACTGAAATGAGTTGTGAACCTATCCTTTGAGTTCTAGATTTATGCGTAAGAACAGCATGCTTCAAAGTCTAAGTCAGATGCATCCTGCTCACTGAGTCATTTTCCTGAAGTGTCAGTACTTGATATTTGCAATAGCAAACAATCTCTCCCCTTCTCACAATCGTCCTCCTTCTCACTTTTCCCAAGGACAACACCAGAGATTTACTGTATTTCTTTTTGAAGAGATTTCTTTTTTTTTTTTTTTCAGGATTTTCTTCCTGATCAGATGTGAAGGAGATCATATAAGATGGTCCTGATTCTCATCTTGAATGTTAGAGTGGATCTCTTTTTATCAAGGATTAATAGCAATACAATGGTTGAAAATCCTATGTGAGATATAGAGTTGGTAGGCACATTTTGAATTGCATGAATACTCCAAGGAGAAGTGTATAACATTATGGGATATAGCAGACCATTTAGTTCAAATGTGTACTTTAAGGAAAGAACTGTGAACAAATATAGAATAGGAATAGTTTGGCCTACATATAATTTTGAAGTCCTATTTTCCTAACTAAAACCTCCTAGAAGCACAGTAAGCCACAGCAGTTCAGGGGCAGCATTAGAATATAACAGTAGAAAAAAAAGTCCAAGAAAGGGAAAAAGAAGCTGTCTAAAATAAGATTGTATGTATTTGAATTTGTGAAAACCCCAAGTTTCAAGAGTATCAGGAGATCAAGTGATGTTAATGTCAATATAAGATTTGAACAAGTCTTAATTAGGAAAAGGAATTACAAATCACTTGGGAAAAAAAATTTATTACAGAAATTGGGTAGAAACTAAATGACCTTGGGTAAAAACTGAACATTTTATTACTTAAGATCCTCATAGGGGAAAAAATGTCACACAGAAATTACTATAACCAAAGGAAAATGTAATAAGTGGATGACTTATAAAAATGAGAGCAGGGAATAGCAAAGCCACAAAGGATGGAATAGTGGCCAAAGATCTAGAACCATGTGCTTTTATCATCCACAGGACTGAGTTCACAGGGAGGGCACATTTATTGGAGTAGGAAGGAAATGACTTCTGCCTTGGGGGACAGTCAACTTGAAAGAGGAGAGCATGGCAACAACCCCGAAGTGACACTGGCATCTTCACCTCACTTTCCTTGGTCAAGCTTATAAATGTACTCTTCACAAGCAAAGCCCATATAGAAGCTAGAGTTCAAGGCAGTTCATTGATGTAATTTCTGTGGAAATGAACAGGTCATATATGGAGCTCATGGCAAATGTGTGAGAAGGGAAGGTTAAAATCAGAGCTAGATTACTGATTACTGAGATGTCAATAAAGATTAGAGAAAGGAACAACTCTAAGGTCCACTTGAGGTGTCAAGTATTGTGCACATTAGAGAGCAGATGAATGCCTTTGAGAGGGGAAGGTCGGAAATACAGCATCTGAAGCAGTCTATTAGGATGGGATTCTGGGAAAGAGACAGACCAAGAGGCACAGGCTAGATACTCTAGAACAGGAAATGGAGCTCCTGCTCTACTAGCAACAAGAGTAAGTTCCCCATGTGTTGACATATGGCTTACATTTGGGAAGCACTCTGTAAGAAGGCATAGGTGGATGTTCTTTTACTTCTCCATTATTAGAGGGGCAATTTAAATGTATTTCTTGGTCCTTTAAAATATGAGTGAGTCAAGGACAGACATTCTAAAGGCATAAGCAGGGAAGATGGCTTCTCATCGGCACAGTGTGATTATCTTACGTCTTATTTAGTGATGCAACATTGGAATATAGTGCCATAAAACTCTATGTCTCTGGAAGACAAAGAAGGAAGAATCTGCTTTGGTGCTAATACAACAAAGTATCTATGACTGGCTGATTTACCAGGCCAAAATTGCTTTTTTCATGGTTCTAGAGGATGAAACGTCTAACAGGCACTTGGTGTGGGCTTCTTCTTATTCTCTCATGCAAAATCCCCTTCTATAGTGGCATCAGTCTTAGACATGTACATGAGTCCCACCTTCATGTATTTGGGAGATAGTTTCTAATTTTCTGTTTTCTTAACCTCCTCCCTTTATTTTATAGAAGTCACATCAGTATCAAAATCTGAAAGGTCTAGCCATACTTCTCCATCTTCTGTGTCCGTCAACAAATCATTTCTAGCACTAGCTATGCTCTAGTTATCCAAAGTAACAGAGGGAACAACAGTAATGGTTTTAATTTTTCAATATCTATTCTACTCAGTTTCAGAAAATAGTAAAATTATAAATCATTACACATTTCAGTTTCTAAAACCTTTCATTTTCTTTCCAAAATTTGACAATATCTGTCAGGACCAAAGGCAACTACAATCCCCCAGACTCCTAAAGGCAATCCAAATATCCAGAAATGAGCTCAGCCTGGGATATAGGAGGATAAAAGCCAAAACGTGGCAGAAGACTTATAAAACTGGTTCCCATCTGCCAAGAGCAGTCATTTTCCTTTCCTCTGGCAGAAGGGACATATGGCTCTCCAATGACACAAACCTGTGGTTGCATACCAAAGGGCATGCTGGACTCCAGATTCCCTCAGTATCATAAGGACACATTTCAAAGCCCCTGCAAGAGTGTCCGGATTCTCCTCCTTCCCCCTCCCCCGCCCCCAGCCACGACTCCTCACTGTGCTTATAGCCCCTCTCTTTTCACTTTGTACCTCTCTAGTCTCAGCCTTGTGGTATTTCCTTCTCTCTCATGTACCCCTGGACACGCCCGGTCTGCTGGCCTTGTTTGATGAACACATTTTTCTTTCTGCTCTGGATTCCTCTAGATGTCTTTGGCTATCCTCTCTCTCATATCTACAGTGAAATCCTTCCCTTTAACCATATTATGAAACAGTCATGTTGGGAATTTCTTACTGTACTCCTTTGCATACATTATTCCATCAAACAGTAGAGCCAGCTTATTGAAGAATCGAATGCACAGTAGTTAAAAAATGATCATGTAAAACCTAATGAAAGCACACACTTTTGCCAGGTAGTAACTCATGCATGTGTGGAGAGTGAGCATAACACTAGTGGTATGAATTGTAAAATCTTAAAGACCAGAATTGAAGTAATGGATAACGTCTCCATTGTGGTCACTGATTTGAATTGGCCCTTCAAGCCTAGATAACATAGTGAGATAATATCAACTATATCAGAAATTAATATTGAAAATAAAGAGAGTGCAAGTGGAGAAAGAAGATGAGCTTTAAGAGCAATGAGTAACTATTTATGGGTGTATAATATGCAGTCACCATTAAATTTGAAGGTGGAAAACCATGCCATGTTATTTTAAATAAACATGCTTGCTTTGGTTTTATGAAAACAGAGTGCAATGTTTAATCAGCTCTCTTTCCTTGTGTGTGAACTACCAAGACCACTACTTGAGAAGTAAGAACACCCACAGATTTTATATGCACTATGATTGTTTAACCTTAATTACTGTATCATTCACAGATGGTGATAGAGGCACCTTGTGGACTTCTGTATCCCTGCTCAGCAACTGTATTGTCAGCCACATAACAAGAATGTTAGCAAAGAACAAATTCTAATTCATTTTATGAGAGTCAATTATAGAATTCTGCTTACAATGGGAAATGTCATTACCAGTCAGGATAGAGAAAGTTAATGAGAGCATAACTTGGATTTGTCTTTTACCAGTCTCTCTAATCTTTGATATAGTGGTCTTTGGGAGGAATAAAGATTCAAATAAATGATTATTTAGACTTTTTCTTTCTTGGTTTATTAAGGCATACTAGCTTTAACAGGGAATAATTGACAATGTTTTTTTTTTAAATGAATATTAATTGTGCTTTTTATCATGAAACCTTAACTTCTCCGAAGAGAAGCATGTTTTTATTGCATCATCGAATATTTTTGTAAGTTAATTCCTATATACATAGCTGGAGCTTTGTTTGTCTTTTGAGACAGGTTTTCACACAGTCCAGACTGTTCTTACCCTACTGATGCACTTGAGGATCAGCAAGGATTTCTGTTGTTCCTGTCTCTACCTATCCTTCTGAAAACTGGGAATACTGCTGTGAACTACCTTGCCCTGGAATTTGTTTTTAAAATATTTAGTATATTAGTAGGTTTAAGGATCTGAAATTGAGGGTGAAAGAATAAGGAAACATGAATTAATAGTCCTTAAATCTCTTGCTGACACTAGTTTAAAGGAGATAATTTTTCTGTTTACACTGTTATTTTTAATATAAAATATCTTTGATGTTAGTAATTCATAGTCATAAATTATTTACTTTAGTGTAGTAATTTTATTAGTTTTGATTCATTGAATATTAACTATTTTCTATAGCATTATTTCACAATATGTGTAATCTATGTATTATAGTCAAAACAGAGTCTAAGAGGCATTTCAAAATGTAAAGTTGTATGAAATCAGTGTATTCATTGAGTTATTTTAACGGATCCATAAAAATACACATACTTATGTAGTCTACCATCTTAAGTGAATAGGCTGTTATAAGAAATGACTTAAATTGCCAATGCTTTGTAATCATCAATGACCAACCCCAAATAACACCCTACAATTTCTGTTGCTAAGTTGAGAATCTTTTCTAAAGCCCAGAATCTATACAAGATATCCCCGGAGAGAACAGGAGAAACTTACCTACATGTAAATATGATCTCAAAGTTACACTAAGATGAAATTAGTACATAATATTAGAATCAAAATCTCATCCTCTTTATTTTATTGAATTTGGAATTAAATTACATATTTCCCTTTGTATATGCTATTTTTAATAGTTAAAAAATAAAAGAGATGAAATAAAAATCAAGAGTTAATGAAAATAAAAGTCCCTTATTTTACAGGAAATGCCTTTTCCACATTTTTTTTCTCTGATGATTTATGTGTGTTTTAAAGGAAAAGAGTAATATAGAGAAGGAAATAGAAAAAATTCAAAAGAGTTCATAAAAGCCCAAATAGAACTGTTCAATTAAGATCAATGATGGAGAACTCTACTTGCATTCTCAGAGGCTTGCGGACACTGGGGACAACAGGAAAGAGGCCACCCCTATGTATGCCAACTTCCGTGAAAACATAACCTAAAAGCTGTAAACTGCACCCATGCTCTGTGCTGCATTTCCTGACCCACAACTCTGCCTATATTCTCAGAAGCTTGCTAGTAGTAGGTGGCTCCCTTCACCATCCATATTTACCACCTCATTGAAACACACGGCAAGCAGCAGTAAACAGCTCCCCATAGCCCTAGTTCCATTTTCTGACCAATAACCTTGCCTACAATCCTCCAGGCCATGTAGGTATTCAGGCCATGATGGAAATTAGGGACCCCAGGGAAAACCTGAGCACAGAAATACTCAGATTCCATGAAGGTTACAAAAATGCCAAGGGAGACATCCTTATGGACCTGAAGACTTTCTGGTCAAAAGAACCACAAGCCACTTAGGTCAGAAGACTGGGAAGAAGCAGAAGCCAAGGGTGGGGGGTGAATCCAAAACAAAACAAAACAAACAAAAACAAAAATACCCAGACAACAAAGATAAACTCAGAAATCAGTACGTGAACTTATAATAACCACAAAAATTCAGATGGCCAGAGGACAGCATACGAACACAATCAACAAGACCAAGGCCAATATGACATCACAAGAACCCAGCTATAATACATGGACATTCCAACACAGCTGAAGAGCAAGAAAAGGACCTTAAATCCATCCTATGAGGATGATGTTTACCTTTAAAGAGAAAATGAATAATCACTTAAAGAAATACAAGAAATTACAATCAAACATGTGAAGGAAAGCAATAAAACTGTTGAAGACTTTAAAATGGATCAATAAAGAGAACACATGCTGAGGGAATCCTGGTGATGGGAATTCTAGGGAAGAGAACAGGAACTGCAGACATAAGCATCAGCAACAGAATACAAGAGATGGAAGAGAGAATCTCCGGTGTAGAAGATACAATAGAAGAAATGAATACCTCAAAGAAAATGTTAAATAAAAATCCTGATTAAAAAAATCAAGAAAATCTGAAATATTATGAAAAAGAAGATGGTAATGAGATCTCTGGCATCTATATTTGAGTCACAACCTCTAAGGTGCAAGAAAGACCTCCAAGTAGGACCAGATAAGGGCATCTCTCTAAATGAGGGAGGGGTAGTATGCTCAGGATTTTCCTGGGGAAGCTTAGAAGCAGTACTGCTGGGAAAGGGAATAAAGGATTCATAAGAGTTTTTCCATCCATCCAATAGCCTCAAGTTGTACAAATATTAAAAGACTGCATGACAGCAATTGCATTGTGCAGCTCAGCTTTGCTGTGTAAAGCTCTGCTAGCTTTATGAGTATCACTCTTTCCAATAGATATGGCTATGTCACTATACAATGGAAAAAAGAAAGCATCTTTGATAAATGTTGCTGGTCTAACAAGATGTCTGCATGTAGAAGAATACAATTAGACCCATGTTTATCACTCTGCACAAAACTCAAGTCCATGTGGATCAAAGACCTCAACATAAAACCAGATGAACTAAGTCTGATAGGGGAGAAATTGGCAAATAGCTCTGAATGCATTGGTACAGGAGACAACTTTTTTCTTCCTTTTTTTTTCTGCTTTGCAATTGCTTTATTTTAGTATAGGGACATTGTATGTCATTATGATCTTGTATTTTCACAGAAATATTTCACATTACACAGTCCAATTCACTATAGTTGAAAGAAAAGTATTTTAACATAGACACTACACAAATCACAGTACAATATGCATGCCCGTGTGTTACTCTAGGAGACAACTTTTTGAACAGAACACCCATAGTTCCAGTACTAAGATCAATAATTAATAAGTAGGAGCTTGTGAAACTGAAAAAAATTCTATAGGGTAAAGGAGACAGTTGAATGGACAAAATATATATATTAAAAAATTAGGCATCAACAAACCAAATAATCCAATTAAAAATATACAGATTCAAACAGAGAATTTACAACAGAGGAATTTCTAATGGTTGAGAAGCACTTAAAGAAATGTTCAACATTCTTAGTCATCATAGTATTACAAAGCAAAGTAACTCTGGAATTTCTGACCTGTCTGGCTAAGATGAAATAAAAAAAAAAAAAAAAAAACCCTCAAGCTACAGCTCATGCTGGGGAGGATGTAGAGCAAGGGGAACACTCCATCATTGTTGGTGGGAGTACAAACTGATACAATCACTTTGGAAATCAATTTGGTGATTTTTTAGACATTTAGAAATAGTTCTACCTCAAGAGCTAACCGTACAACTCCTGGGCATATACCCAAAAGATCCTCCCTCCACCATACCATTAGAATACTTCTTCAACTATGTTCATTACAGCTTTATTCATAATAGCCAGAAACTGGAAACAGCCTGAATGTCCCTCTACCGAAGAATGGATTTCTAAAAGTGGCATATTGACACAATTGAATATTATTCAGCTATTAAAAACAAGAGCATCATGAAACTTGCAGGAAAATAGATGGAATTAGAAAAGATCATCCTGAGTGAAGTAACAAAGGCCCAGAAAGACAAACATGGTATGTACTCATTCAAAAGGAGACATTAACCATAAAATACAGAATGACTATGATACAATGCACAGACCCAATGAAGCTCAGTAACAAAGAGGTCCCAAATGAGGATGCTTGAATCTCACTGAGAAGGGAAAATAGAATAGACATTGTGGGTAGATGGAGGGGGGTGTAGGGTAGGAGAAAGGTGGGTGGGGAAACCAGGTCAAGTGTGAGGAAGAAGGAAGGAGAGAGAACTAGAATAAGTGGATGGGGGCATTTCTGAGACAAACTATAAACCTAGAACAATAGAAACTCCCAGGAATTTGTAAGAGTGGCCCTAGATAAGACCCTAAGCCATAGGGGATATGGAACTAGAAAGGTCATCTATTATAACCAGGCAAGACTTCCAATTGAGGAATGGTGACACTAACCCAACCACAAAATCTTCAACTCACATTATTTCCTGCCTACAGGATGTGCAGCGGTAAAAATAGGGCAGAAATTGAGGCAATGTCAACCAATTACTGGCCCAACTTGAAAACCATTGCAAGAGAGAGAACTTACCCCCTGCACCATTAATAGTATTCTGTTAAACTTGCAGACAGGAGCCTACCATAGCTGTCATCTCATAGACGTTACCCAACAACTTATGAAAACAGATGCAGAATCCCATAGCAAAATATTAAGTGGAGCTCAGGGAATCCTGTGGAGGAGAAAGGATGGAAGGAGCCAGAGAGGTCAAGGACACCTCTGAAAACTACAAATCTACAAAAGAAAAATTACAAAATCATCTAATCTGGGCCCACAAGGTTTCACAGAGACGAAACTGCCAACCAGAGAGCATTCATGAGATGGACCTAGGCCTTTGCATATAGGTCACAAATGTACAGCTTAATCTTCTTGTGGGACTCCTAAGAGCACAAGCAGGGACTGTCTCTGACCCTGCTGACTGCCTTCGTATCTCTCTCCCCTAACTGGGCTGCCTTGTCTAGACTCAACAGAAGATGTGTATTCCTAGTTCTATTGCAACTTGATGCCAAGGGGGCTTGATATCCATGGGAGGCCTCCCTTTTTCTGAAAAGTGGAGTATAAGGAAGAGTAAGTGGGAGGGAGAGAATATAAGAAGAGGAGGTGAGGGGAAGCTGCAATCAGAATGTAAAACAACAAAATAAATTAGTTAATGAATAAAAGATCAATGAGGGAGTAGCCTAGTGACCTAGGAAAATGGGATCAAATCAAATCGAACTAAACAAAATCAAGCAAAGAACAAGGGCAGAAATGAACCACTGGGGCAGAGAAACTATGGAAAACATTTAGGTAGATATGTAATTATGTGAATTGGTACATCTGAATTAAAGTTTGAGCCTAACTTGACTTCATTTTTGCTCAGAAATTGAATTCATATGATTAACACACACACACACACACACACCCCACATATATAATCTTTTCTCTGGGGATTTCTCTGTATAAGTCATAGAAGTCATTAGTAAGAGAATGTTTTTGTTATTCTTGTATTGTAATTTTGTTTTAATACTTTAGGGTTATGAATTTAATATCTAGAAGGTATATATTTTCAACCAATATTTTAGAAATAATGAATAAATATTTGATTTGGGCGATTCTCATGAATAAGCAATGCTGAGGATGGAACCTAAGATCCTAGTAATTATGGTCAGTCTTAACTCTGAGTCAGCTTTATTGATTTAAGTATAAAAGTGGATTCATCAACATTGTGCCCAATCTAGTACTCTATATAAACTATTAGGAAATGAATTTGTGATGAAATATGTAGAGAATGTAGTTAGAGAAGAGGAGGATGACCTAGGGGAATAAACCATTTGTCAAGGGAAAGAAATGGAGGTGTTTTCACAAGTGAGTTATTCCGTGTTAACATGTTTTGTCTTTGATTGATTGCATCAGAAGAAAAACTCAATAAGTACCATTGAAGCTGAATTAGAAATCTTATCCACTTAGGATTGACAGGAAAGTATATGTCTGGAATCAAGTACAGTAGTTGACAGCAAATACCTGTTCAGTACAATTGTTGAGTGAATGAAGGGCTTCAGTTGTGGGATTTAGTTACCATTTCATAAACTATCATATTTATTTAATTATTATCCTAAACATATTTTGTTCTTCTGTCTTGAGATTGAAAAATATAAACATATTTTAACATTTATTCATTTTGAATTTTTCATGTGGTGTGTGTGTGTGTGCGTGTGTGTGAGTGTGTGTGTGTGTGTGTGTGTGTGTGTGTGTGTGTGTGTGCGCGTGCACATTCCACAGTACCTACATGGCAGTCAGAAGAGTGTCTGAAATGATCAGTTTTCTCCTTCCAGTCTCTGAGTTCTGTGATATAAGCTAAGGGTTGATCAGGGTTGCCAACAGATGCTTGTGCCATCCCATATACAGTCACCAAATCCAGACATTATTATGGATGCCAAGAAGTGCTTGCTGATAGAAGCCTGATATAGCTGTCCCCTGAGAGGCTCTGCCAGTGCCCCAACAAATACCGAGGCGGATGCTCCCAGCCAACCATTGGACTGAGCAAAGGGTCCCCAATGGAGGAGTTAGAGAAAGGACTGAAGGAGCTGAAGGGTTTTGCAACCCCATAGGAAGTACAACAATATCAACCAACTAGACCTCATAGAAGCAGGGGGAGGGGGAGGGGATAAGGGGTTTTCAGAGGGGAAACCAGGAAAAGGGACAACACTTGAAATGTAAATAAAGAAAATATCTAAAAAATAAAAAGTAAAAGAACGAATATTATTTGTGAGGCACTATAGGACGGAATACAAAAAGACCTACTTGGTGCCCAAGGAAAATAGAGGATTCTAGCTATAGAAGTGCTTCCAAGACATGTTTTTACGTGTCTCCTTTCACAGACAGGTCAAAGAGTAGAGTTCTCTGCAAAACTTATAGTGGCTAAAGAGACCAAAGTGTATGAACCTGAGCTGTACCAGACAGAACTATTCAATACATACAAAATTCACAGGGGAAAATTTTTAGTAACTAATTTTTCAAGAAACCCATTGTAAAAATAAAAATTGAAAATGAACATAAATACAAAACCAATTAGGTACACATTTACTCACACCATCATATACTAACATCAATTATTGTATTTTAAACAAAAATTTCTTTGCATTCATGCTAATATCTGAAGTATAATAAAGGGTACAAAGAAACACAAATTGTGATTGGCAATCGAACTGGCATTCTTTTTCCAACACTGTGATGCTGTTGTAGAGAGAGGTGGCTCTAATTGCCCCGTCTGTCATTGAGCTCCTCCTAGCATGGGAGATGGGACTTGCAAACTTGAGACAGAACTGAATCCTGCTTGGGTCTGAGGCACTTAGCAGGGTACTAAAAATGATCACAGATTTTTTTTTAATTGAAACAATGAGCATTCCTCCAGCATGATTTGTGGCTAAGAAATGCCATGTCCTTTAGTGGAAGCCAAGACTCTTTGGCAAAGCAGCTGAATCCACTACTGGGCCAGAAATGGAACAAGATGCAACTGGAGGTTTCATTATGCGAATAGTAAAAAGAGCAAATTCCCTCTTGTCAAAATAAGCTGACCCACAATACACTCAAAAAAATCTATAAGTTCTTCACTAGATTTAAATATATGCCAATATGTTTTCAAATTCATTATCTTATAAAATATTTTTTAAATCAAACCTCCACGACTGCAGAAAGTCAGTTAACCACAATATTCTTGGAAAAATGGGTGAAATTAACTCTGTATTTATTTCATCTTTCTTATATCAATTGAGTAACTAAATATATGAGAATTTTTATGGCTGTATTATAGTTAATGAATGAAAAGAGAATTACAGTATCATTTCACAGCTCCTAATGAATTAATGGGCCTAAATGTGGATCATTAATTACTTCTGGAATTTCCAGAAAGACAGACCTTGACTTTATGGAAATGACAAGCCACTTTATGAAGCATCTTCTTTAAATACTGAGAACATATCTGACCTATTTTCTAAATCCAAATTTTAAATTAAGAGACAGAGAGAGAGAGAGAGAGAGAGAGAGAGAGAGAGAGAGAGAGAGAGAGAGAGAGAGAGAAAGAGAGAGAGAGAGCATGCTGAAAGCAAGGGTATGTGAGAAATTATTTAATAAATACCACTTGACCCCTTTTGTCAGTGTAATCATTATTAAATTGAAGTAGCAATTTTAAGATATAGAATTAATTTATTAAATACCTCAGCCTTCCAGAAGAAGTGCTTCAGTTCCTCGAAGTAAAATTCAAACAGGTTTTAAGAAGCCTCAATATTAAATATGAGCATGATGCAAATCAGTTCAAGGTGATTCCTGGTGAGCCGTGTGCTGACAGGCCAACTAATGCCATTATCTCAGAAGGATTACCACTGAGCAAAACTCTATTGCTGAAATATGAATGTAAAGCAAAAAAGATTAAATTTCTTGTTTTGAAGTTAATTTAATCTCAGGCCTTTGATGCCTTTCTCCCTTTCATTGCAGGAATGTTACTAATCATTACAGCCAGAATTGCTGTGTTCCATTTATTTCTTCTAGCTATACCACATTATATAAATCTGAGTCCCTGACTATAGATTTGAATTTTCTCAACCTAAAACATTAATTAAGTCTATATCTTTCAGAAACTTCCAGTATAACTTGAAAAATAAAAATTCAGTAGTATGTGTATTTCTGGAGAAGAGATGGCTGTTGGTGACTGGACTTAGGCCTTTTTCATCAGCAGGTATTTATGTTTCCCTTACACATAAAGTCCTAAGGTAGTTTCCGAGTATAAAATGACTTACTCAATTCACTTAAGGGCTGGAGAGATGGCTTAGTGCATAAGAGCACCAGCTGCTCTTCCAGGTGAGAAGGGATCAACTCCCTGGGACCAACATGGCACCCCACAAGCATTTGTAACTCCATATGTAGAGTTTTTGACACCATCTTCTTGTTCTCTAACTATCACCAAGCATGGAAGTAGACAAAGCGCACATACACATTCAAAACAATAAATAGGTTTACTTAATCACCTCATCATACTGGGTGCAGGACTTTTTTTTACTGGGTATTTTAAGCTCAAGAAGATCAGTCCAAGGAACAAAAGCATACTCCAAGAGTCTGTCACACTCCCACCTTTTATTAATTGAAGTATTCACATCATTGTTTTATAAGATAGGAGAAATATAATAATGTTCTTGTTAGCTGCTGACAGTTTGATCCAAACTGGTGTAAATGGTTAGAATGAACCTCCTTTAAAGAATCACTATCAGCAAATCGGCCAGTAAGCATGTGTGTGTGTGTGGGGGGGGGGCATTTTCTTAATTAATAATTGATAGTCCCATCGCCTGTAAACCTTGCCACCCCAGGGCAAGTAGTCCTGGGTTGGATAAGAATCAAGCTGTGAGTTCTATGAGGGAGCACTCGAGTAAGTACCAATACTCCACGTTTTTTTTCTCTCTGCCTCTGCTTGAGTTCAGTCCTGACTTACATCCGCGATGGTTTATGACCTGAAAATGCAAAGCAAATAAATCCTTCCCTCTTCAAGTTGCTTTTACTCCATGTCTTTTCATAGAATCAGAAAGGCAAACTAGGAAGAATAGTTGCAGTACATATTTAGATACCCAAATTTCAATAATAGCTGTATAGGCAGTGCCTAACAACTGGGCATGTTTTGCCTGCCAATTTTCCTCTCAGATATTAAAGACCATGCAATACATACTTCTTGAGAGTATGATGAAGTCTCGCGCCCACGGTGCTGTGTCTCACACTGCCAGTGAAAATCAAGTTGGATTAGATCTATATATGGTGAATGTATACAGAAAGCAGTCCATGGTCAGTTTGAATGCTGGCAATAAAAATACAGGGTCTATCAAACTCCAAAGTTATTGTAAAAAAAAGCATGCATAGTTTAGTTCTCAACTGTGGTTATAATGCATATATTAGAATATGGCTAAGAGTTAGCTCAGATGTTCTAATTACATGTTCTTCTTTTCACACTAAAGAATCTTTTCAGTTGTCATCAAAGTGTTCATTTTCACATAATTTAGCAAATAAAGAATGCAGCACAGCACTTTATCATTAGCTGTACATTGGTGTGTTTATATAAGAGACGCTCTCATGAGGATAAGTGACACATTAGTAAAAGGTGAAAGATGTATATCATCTGAAGAGAAACTAAGGTAATAGGTGACATATTCATTTGGCACCAGCCATTTCTTTTGCAGAAGAGATGAAGTTGAGAGCCACAGTTCAGAGTTCCATAAAAGCAGCACAATGGAGTGAAGAGCCTAAGAGATTTGTTCTCAGATATGAGCGAGGTAAAGTGAAATTTAATCAGCCAACAAGTGGACTGGGAAAGCCACTAAATGTCTACTGATAGTTGAGTGTCATAATCTGTTAAATGGGTCATGTAATATACAACTGGAATTTTGCTTTTATGATTCACATACGGTAATCAAAATGCTTAGTCTGTGGCACTATAATGATTAAATATTGAATAATAAAATTACAAAAGAATATAAATAGTAAGTTGATAGCTTGAAATTTTATCTACATGATGTCAAAATTCTACTGCACATCACAATAAGAACAAGTTACTGCTTTGAATATTATAGGATTGACTTTTGAGACTACTTAGGATTATGATTTTCAAAAATTTACACTTTAATTACAAAATGTGCATCTTATACCCCACTGAAACTCTGTATTATCTTACAGTTTAAACACTTCTAAAGAATTTATTGTATTTGTTGGCTGTTTTTGGAATTTACTATATTGATTTTCATGTCATGCAATGAGAATGGCAAGCTTTAAAGGAGAAAGAAGTTTGTAAGTAATTTATTCATAGAGAAAAAGAAGTGTATAGAGGCTAACTTTTATCCAGAATGTGGTGAGTGGCAGATGCAGCAACTAAAACTACAAATAGACATGGACTACATAATGGCCTATACTTTTCACATTGTTGGGATCAGAAACACAAAAGCAAAGAGAAGGTCAGGTACAGGAAACACAGGCACAGAAAGCAGCTATAACCTGGCACCTGGGCACAGGGCAGTATGGAGGAAAGAAGTGAATCAACGTTGTGTTTGCCAATAGGAGAAATGTCCACACTAGTGGTCTAAAGCAGCTGCTCTCAACCTGTAGGCCCTGACTACATTGGCAAATCTCTGTCTCTGAAACAATTACATTACAATTCATAATGGCACAAAATTTTAGTTATGAAGTGGCAACAAAAATAAATTTATGGTCTGGGTCAGTAGAACGTGAGGTTTTTAAAGGGTTGCACCATTAGGAAGGTTGGAAATTACTGGCCTAATGAAGATAAAATCCAACCATGAGGTAAGACAGGACAGAAGAATGTAGGGGAAACCCTCAAACAGTGCAAGTTTTGACTAGAGGTGTATGTCTGTGGCCGAGAGTTTGTCTAGCCTGTGCCTTGGATCCAATTCCCAGCATGAGGCAAGATCAAGGAAGAGGAAACTTAAGTTCATGGTAGGAAAAACTTAGAAAAGACTTGGCCTGCCCTATTTTTATAGATTATACTCTAAACTACAGAAAGGAGGCACCATAACTAAATTCTAAAGGAATAGATAATATAAAGACACACACACACACACACACGCATACACACACACACACTCACTCACACACGCATACACACAGAAATAGACACACCACTTAACTAATTAATAATAATAAAATTCAAACTGACTTACAACAGATATGTTTTTAATAATTTTTTATTTTCATTTCCTTTTCCTTTCTTCAACACCTCCTGTGTCTGTTCTTTCACCCCATATCACTCCTTATTTTATATCAAATTCATGCCCTCTTTGTCTTTGTTCAATCTTGTTACCTATATTGCAAACACACACATATACATATAAACCACAGAGTCTATTTAATACCCAGCATATGGGAAAGAATTGGGATCTGACAGTGTTGATTACTGGCAAGAATGTGAAGCAATGAGGGCAAAGTGCTCTCTTGGTGGAAACGCACATTAGGTGAATTGTTTTTGTGAAACAATTTTGTACTAATTATGAAGATTAACGTATTTATAATTGTACTTTGTTTTTAAAAGGTTTTCAGGATAGGGTCTCTCTTTGTTGCCCTGGCTGTCCTGGAAGTCGCTCTGTAGACCAGGCTGGCCTCGAATTCACAGAGATCTCAGTACCTCTGCCTTCTGAGAGCTGGGACTAAAGGTTGTGCCACCACCAGCCAAGCTGGCAATTTTACTTCTAGAACAACTTGGCAAGAGCAGTTTATATATGAGAACTTGAGGCCAGGAAGAAGGCTTAACAGGAAAGCACTTGGTGTATGTTTCTGATGATCTGATTTCCATTCCTGGAAACAAGGTTCAAATGCATCCAGATGTTAGGTGGCAAGCATGTATTTGATTTTTGAGTTGTTTCCCTTTGAATTTATTTACTTCTTCGATTTACATCTCTATCACAGCCCTCTCTCCTTTCCTCCTGGTCCTACCCTTACACGCCTTCCCCACATTCTTCCTTTCCATTCTCTTCTGGAAAGAACAGACATGTCCTTTTCTACTGAGGCTAGACAAGGCAGTGCAGCTAGGGTAAGGGAAACTGATGGTAGACACCAGAAGCAGAGTCAGCCCTCACTCCACTTGTTAGAAGATCCACATGAAGACCAAGGAGCACATCTGCTATGTATGTGTAGGGGGCCTAGGTCCAGCCCAAGCATGTTCTTTAGTTGTTGCTCCAGTCTCTGTGAGCCCCCATGGGCCCAGGTTCATTGTCTCTATAGATGTTCTTCTGGTGTCTTTGACCCCTTCAGCTCGTGTATTTATAGTTCTATGTATTTGTGATATATATTTATAATTCTAGCACTTCAAAGGAGAGATAAGAGAGAGAGCTAAGACAATCTGCGGGAAGGTTACTGGACTGCTAGGCTGGAGTAGCACAGAAGTAGACAACGAAGATTCTCTGCCTCAGCACAGTGAACACAAGAATCCACTCCTTAACAGTTGTCCTGTGAGCTTCAGTGCTCGTGTCTATGTGTATGTATAGTAAATAAATAATCACATTTTTGAAAAATTTAAGAAAGTGATCATACAGTTATTTGCAATGTAATGGTAAAAAGATTTAATAGTATTTCATGAAATAAGAATTAAATAAATAAACATATACAGAAAGGGAGTGTAAAAATTTGCCTAGGCTGTGAAATAATTGAAAAATAAACTCATATTCAATGACATGTTAAATTCCACACCTTCACAATTGGCTTGAGTTATCAACTTGACACATCTGGGAGGAGAAAAACAACTGAGAAATTACCTCTACCAGTCAAGTCTCTGTCAAATTTACGGCAGATATTCTTGATTCATAATTTATATAGGAGCCTAAGACCACTGTTGGTGGTCCTGGGTTGCATAATTCATGTGGCTGAGTATGAACCAGAGAAAGGAAGCCAGAAAGAAGCATTTCTTTATGGTCTATGCTTTAGTTTCAGCTTCCAGTGTCCTGCCTTGTCTCACCTTTACTGGATGATCAACTGTAAGTATAGGGTGAAGTATAGCCAGCTACTACCCTCCAAAACTGTTGCTTTCAGTCATGGTTTTATTATGGCAAGAAAAAATAAACTAGAGAAAAACTTATGTTATTTATGTGGTGGAAAATAATATCATTCCAAACCAACCAACCAACAAAAACAAACACACATGGAACCTTTACTGGCTAACTAAAAAGGAATCATCAATATTTAGTATTCCATCCCTTCCTGCCTCCATCTCTTTAAGCATGAAAGGTTCTGCTGCCCCTCTCATGAAGATAATTTGGTTTTTAATGAATCTCTCCACTGTGGAGACCATCATTGAACAACTGTTCCTCCACCATCCCTGGGATGTTCTTTGTTCTGGAGCAAGGCTGCCTATGCTGAGATGCATTACTCTCTGGATGCCTCGCCACTGAAATGCCAGGGCTCAGACAGACTCATAGTGGCTACGAATCTAGAGATTCAGAACTTTTTCTTATTTTGGAGGCAGGATCTTACTGTGTAGCAAAGTGTGCCCTGGGATTAACTATGTGGCTCTAGTTAGCCCCAAACTCACAAATCTGCTGTTTTTGTCTCTTAAGTGTTGAGGGATTACAATGCCACCATATTTCACTTGGTCAGATCACTTTTATCAGAGGATGCAGAATGCAGAACTTGATTGACTGTCTTCCAATAGCCTTCAGCTGCCCCTCTCTGTGGAGAACTGCCAACAGTAAAAGCTAAATAAACATTCATCTACTACCCATGCCGTTTTGATAAGCCACAAGGTGCTCTCTTCCATGTTGAGGGCCAATGTGTTTGAGGCAATGGAAATGGCTAGAGCTATTTTCTAGTCAGAATCTCTTTCCTCCTTAGCTATTAACTCCATTGCCCTCCCTCCTACCCCAAACATAAGTACTCCCTCAGGAAATGTCAAGACAAGAATCATGTTCTCAGGTCATACCACTAGTGAATCAAACCAAAATGACTTTAAGAAGTTTCTTTGGCATATGTCCTTAGTTTCCAAACATTCTGGGTAAATATCTGTTGAGTACGCACCTGAACCCTCCCTGGTTTCATTCTGTCACTCACTGAAACAAAGCCAGATCTTTAGATCAGAAGACAGGCTGCTGCAGTGTACTTCCCCCAAGGGGAAGACCTCTTAATTTGACTGCTGGAAGGAGAAAATTGACTTACAGAATTGGGTTCAGGATGGCCTCCTCCAGCTATTGGACCAAGATCTAATAGCAGAGTTTTTAATGGTGCCTTCTCCTCTGTGGGTAGGGATGGGAGGTGGGGGAGGGGCAGTTTCTGTTAAGGCTGTGTTTTAACTCATGCTGGGATGTTCTTTATTTAGAAACCTAAAACAAGGGGTCACAGGAAGAATCATGGCTCTTTAAATATCTTTCATCTCTGACTTCTGATTCTTAAAAATGTATCACTTAAAAGAAGGTCCACTAAGAACAAACCAAAAAGAAACATTTCAGAAAATATTAATCTTGAACACTACTCACTCTCTACATATTTAAATGTATTTCAGATAGTATCAAAGTTTCTCCAAACATGTGCCTTTAGCTGTGGTTGTAATACCTTCTAACAGGTTCATTCATTTCTGTTTTACTGATGTGTTTCCCAACACATGAGATTTGCAAGAGACTCTAGACAAATGCTCAGAAAAGCTAATACGATTTTGTTGAAGATGGAGTAGTAAGAGAGAAAAAAAAATTTATAAATTATACTGAGAAATTACCCAACTAGACTCAATGATTATCAGTTCTTATCAAATATTTAATATCTTTAAAGGAATTGACAATGTTATATTATATAAGTTAGGATCACATGTTTACAGTTTATATATGTTTGTGTTTTACTGTTATGCAAATTAGTGGAGCTATGAACTTATGTACTTTTACATTATTGTAGATCATTCTCCAAGCCCAAACCAGAACCACTGAGAGGTACATATGTACATATCATAGGTGTAGCATATTACTTGTCTTGTTCATGAATAGTATTGTAGATACTTAAAAATTTAGCATTGAAATAACATGCATATTTATCCTGGAATACACATGAAAAGCAAACAAATGAGCTTATTCAAATTGTTTTTAATTTGATCACTTTACTTGTAAAAAATTTGTAATATGTGCTTTTATTTCAGAGTAATTTTAATATAATTACTTATAGAATTTTCAAATTTGGTAAGAACAGACTTTTGGTAAAAGCAAAGATAATGGATTTAACTAGTAAGATTGAGAATAAAGGATGCTTCTCTTAATTAGGACATATATCTGTCTGTTTGCTACCTGTCTGCCATACATTCCCACATTTATATCGGCATTGTACATCTGATCTAAGAAACTCCTGTTTGCACAGCAAATATTTTATCCAATGATCCATCTCTTAAGTTCTGGGAAATTAGATTTAGTGACAAATATATTGAGGAAAATTATCTCATCTATATTATACCCACGGACATTTTTACCTCTCCTTTATTCCCAGATTGTAATAAAATAAACACTATTTTTTTTTATCAATCCTTTCTGGTGAGTACATCTACTGAGGTACCACTGTGTGGTAAACGTAAGGAAAATTGTCTGTTCATAAACTGAGTACAATATTCTGGTGTAGAACAGGAAGACTATAACTTTTGACCTGAAAAAAGGTAAGGAGTACTTGATCATTATTATACTTAATCTTTAAAAGGAAAATGAGACTTCTTAAGTGAAACATTTGGTATTTATTTTTAAATAGGTTACAAATTTTTAATGATAATATCAAAAAATAATTTTCATTCCTTAGCTGTAGGAACTTTTCCTAAAGAAAGTCAGGTTTCTAAAAAAGAAAAAAATAATAAGACGTCATTAGAACAAAACACATTGCAGAAAATGAATCTCAACTGGAAATACTACTCTCAGATCCATTGAGTGACAGACTGAGATTAAATAGACAACTTAAATACAATTTTTTGGCTTAAATGATGAATCAGTTGGAAAAGTAACCATTGCTGAGCATTTTGGAGACTTGTAGAGAAGTAGAAAATGCATTTGAAGAGCGAATGCTCAATATATTTAGAAAGATGGGTTCATTCCTTTGAAACTATGCCTTGGGACACCTGATTTCATGGGTTCTATGATATCTGAAAGCTTCAATTCTCTGTGTCTTTCCAGCATTTTATATAATCATGTAGTTCCAGATTTCTATCATTTTATCTGTTACTCACTTTTCTGGGAGATTCTCAATGGGTGTCGACCTCTCCAGCTTCTGTATGGATGGGGTACTTTATGGCTGGGCAGCTCTCAACCCTAGATGATTAATACAGCCTCCACTAGATGAAGCATAAAGATGTAACAATTCCCCCAGACATTAAGTCAGGCATACCATTTGCTAAATTGTTATAACTGAGAACCTAGCATGCAATTATACCTGACAGGAAAAAAATAGTCCTAATAAGGAAATTGTAGACTATGGTTCTTCATGTCTTTGCTTCCTCTAAAGTTGCCTCCACAACTTCTAAATTGTGACCTCTTCTTGTATTTCCAGATACAAAATTTGGACAACAAAGTGGCTGCTTCTTTTACTGCTCTTAGTTTCCTTAAGTATTAAAGTTTATGTTTTCCTATTCCAGGTTATTGAACATAAAGAGATCTGTAACACCAGGCAAGATTATTTCAGCATAAGGAAAAAGGAAGAATTGGACAAAGAAGTACTTATATGTATGAGAGGCATCAAGTCCTAAATTCAGGGACTCAGACTGTACTAAGTAGGGAGTTGTACCAAGTTACTAAGGGGTATAAGACAGGAAGCAGCTGAAGTATTTTCATTGCTATTATGTATAGCTAGCCAAAGCAACACAATTTCCAACTGTTGTTTTGATATATATTCTAGAGGGGATAAGATTTCTGCTATAACCACCTGTACATATTGATAAAGATTAATTATTTGAACATTTTCTTTTGATACCTTAATGGGATACATGAGACCTCTTTTGTGAGTTTTAAAACAATACTGGTAGCGCCCTGCTGTGAATCTCTCATGTAGACCTCACAATTATATATGATGACTTTCTTCATCTGTAGAAATCATCCTAAAAACACAGGGACTTGATTCTTAATGTGTTCTTTTCCACTGGTCAATCATTTAATATAAATCAGAAAATGCAAACTACACATTTTAATTTGAAGGGAAACTTAATGCTGGCTCACACTAACACTCATGACAAGACAAGAAGGTACTTCTTCACACCTATGTCATGACTGATATCCACCTTTTTATTATTATTTATCTATTTGTAATAAAAGCAATTGTAGTTGGCATTCATGTCTTTTCCTGAAGCCAAACAGATTCTGCAGTGTTGCTGAATGTGGTGTGGCTTAGTGCAGGGGAGGGCAGTGCCTAATTTGAGTCAGCACCTTACTTTGTATTGGTGCAAAGCAATAATATTGATTGCCAATTTATTGATAAACAAAGAGAGCTATGAGTCTTAAGTTACAAGATGGCATCAGATGAAGTCTAACAGGATGCAAGGGAGAGGACAGTGATGGCAAAAGAGAGCTTCAGAAAATTAAACCGGCCCAAACCTTAACAGAACAGTGATCATGTGTTCACATGACACATGCTATCCTCACGTGTTCACATGACACTTGTTATTCTCATGGCAGAAATTTCAGTTAAGAATCAGCACCTGCCACAGTACAGGGACATTACACTTTGGGTACTGGCCATTAGATATTTTTATTTAAATTTTTATTCACTTAAATTATAAATTATTTTCTGTTTATAAGTCTACAAAATTTGCAAACATTACATAGGTACAATAGTTTCAAATGCCTTTTACAGTGGTTTAGAGTGATTTAAATTGTTTCTATAGTTCACTATTGTCTTTCTTATAAAATATTCAAATTTGAAAAATGACACTGCTCTGACCAGTAATGCACTTAGGAATAAAATGCACTAAAGTGTTAATGTTAGTTTACCCTTTCACAGAAAGGAAGCCACTCCTGGAGCGTGCTAAGTTACATGGAATCATGACAGGGTTATGGTGAGGTGTACAGAGCTAACTTAGTTTCAAAAGGCTGCTGATTTGCCTTGGAGTTTCTTTCCAATTAAATTTAAGTTCTTCATCCAGGGAGCAGCTCAGATGATTTGTGGTTTCATAAAGCATTCTGAAAGGCCATTTCATTGGCCATAGGAAATAAACTTAGAATCGGATTCCCTCTACCCAGTCTATGATAGAATGCCTCTTTCCCAATGTGCAGTACAGCTTTTATTGGAAATTGTTGTATTGCTGTAAAGCCAATCTCTTTACTATATTTCTGGTCATGCTCTGTGAATAAACATTTATGCCATGATTTAAGTATAGTTGTATACATCCGTGTCATCATTACCCACATTACTGTGATGTCCTTATTTTCTAAGACAAATCCCCTTTAAGAAAGGTTAAATTATAAAAATAAAAAAAAATAAGAGTTGTTCATGTCTTTTATTGCTTCTGGTCAGAGATTTAACTTTTGAGAGCTTGGTGTAGTAAGTCTTAGAAACCATGACAAAACCAAATTTTGGCGAGAAAAGGTGTATCATTTTTAATGATTCTTTCCCTCTTTTTGCTTCCCTGCCCTCTAACACACCACACAGCAGCACACGGCTGGGCTCTCCTTATATGGTGAGTTATCCTTAACATTTCAATTTAAATGGGCTTAGTATTTCCCATACATCACACAATTCAAGCAGCTTTTATATCCATCAGCTCCTCAACACTAATAAAAATAGACTTCTGTTAAATTTGCATATTAATGTAAGTTTAGCTACAAACACCCTGAGTAGCTTTATCATAATGCCCTGGCTTACTATTTCATTTCATCTTTCTCCCTCATACATAGATTCATTTAAAATAAAATATCATATTAAGAATAATGAAATATGTCATCAAGTATTAGTTTATACATAACATAGAGACTCAAATATAGGAGCCTGCCATTCTTGGAATTGCAGTGATTAATAAGGATGCAGCCAAATAACATTGTCATATGAATGGATTAATGAACAAGTAGTCATGACTGTTGTTGGCCCTGTGATTATCAGAACAATTTAAAGTAGAGAAAAAAAATCATACAGATAGACAATGAGACCCTTATTGTAGAAAGCATGCTTTTTATAAGAAGGTGTTCATATATTCATTATATATGTATAGACTATATTACATATTATAAATGTGCATTGTACATTTTTGAGTATATATATATATATATATATATATATATAAATATAAAAATGTATGTGTGTATACATATTATCATGTATACATATTATCAAAGAAGAAGCAATTCTGCGTTTTATAGCAACAGAAGTATGTGGCTTTTATTTAGTCACTGTACGAACAGAAACAGGGTGTCTATTTTCTGTTCTCAGTGTGGCCACTTTAAAGCAAACCCCTGTCAGTGAAGCACCTCTTGCTTCCCCACTACAAGCTTTTGCTCACATTGGATATAATTTCCTGTTCCAACACGCCACAGCTCTCCTTAGCGTGGGTCTGGCTGACCTTCTTCCTGCTCTCTCCTTTAGATCTGTATGAATGAATTCCACTGTACTCATCGACACTGATAGGACTGATGTGAACTCTGACTTTCAGTCCCTCTTCATTTAAAGTCTCTTTCTCCACCCTTGCCCACCCATGCACCCCCATTTCCTTTTTCCACGGTTTTTTTTTTTTTTAAATCCCATTGTTGCTATGAGCCTGACCTAACCTTTCAAACTTTTTTGTTCTGAAGCCTCTAACTTCTGAACAGTCACACATTCAATAGAGTGTGCTTGGATTGCTGCCCATTACTCTCTCACATTTAGTGTGCTTCAATATCACGAAGGGAGTTCTCTTCCCCCTCCCTCCCTCTTTCTTCTCCCTCTTCCCTCTGTCTCTCACCCTCTCTCCCTCCCTCTCTTCCCTCTGCCTCTCACCCTCTCTCCCTCCCTCTCTTCCCTCTGCCTCTCACCCTCTCTCCCTCTCTCCCTCTCTCTCTCCCTCTGCTTCTTTTCCTTCCTCTCTTTCATACACACACACACACACACACACACACACACACACACACATATACATACATATATAAAACACATATAATGTACATATATGTACACACATACAAATATACACATAAGTGTGTGTGTGTGTGTGTGTGTGTGTGTGTTATCATCAGCATCTACATAACTGAAGCTCAGAATTTGATAACCACAGGAAATATCTTTCTATTTTCTGGTTCTCTCACTTGCTCACTCTTGATTTACATTTTATCTTAGTCTTAAACAAAACTTTCTAATTGTTGAGCTGCAGAATATCTTCAAAAACTCTCTTCTCCTGTGTACTCTCAGGAACACTACTCCTTGCTTTTATTTTTTGTTTCTTATTCTATAATATCCTTCCGTGTCTCTGGGGATACAGAGCCTGTCTCAGTTTCTCCCATCCATCCCAACTTGTGATTTTTGTTTTCAGAAAACACTTGGTTCAGTTCCTGGTTACAAAAATCAACAACAAAGGTAAAACGTGCAGTGACTTTTCACCTAATCAAGAATGAATTTAGAAACATTTAACCTACCTGGAAACCAACATAGAACATTTTCCTGATTTCTTTTCATATTTTTACACACACACACACACACACACACACACACACACACACACACACACACACACACAAATGATGCCCAGCCATACTAAAAAAGCACACAATGCTTTTCCATGTCAGAATACTGTGGTTAGTCCTTCCTGCCTGCACTATTTGGTAGCCTTCTCTTTTTTATTAACATTCAATTCACTTATATAGAAAGCCCAGTGTTTGTATTTGAACAGTCATTTAATAGAACAATGATTCTTATGATGGAGTAAGTGTGATGAGCAGGTGAGATGTCTAAGTTAATTCTTTAATTTATAATGTGATTTCAAAAATGCAAAAAAAACATAAAGATGTATTATGAACATATTCTTATATAGCACTAAGATACTACTTAAAAATTGAAAAAATTCTTAAAATTTGAACCTTACAATGTTAATTAAAATCTACTTCTAACTTATTTATTTGACTCTTGATGGTATCTTGTGTTTAAAATCAAGTACATTTACCTAGTTATTGGTTTATCATTAGAGTAAAGTAAACAGCAAAGAGCAAATAAGCAATCCTTTAATAGTAATGCCGGGCTAGGGAGATGGCTTAGCAGATAATGAACTTGCTCGATAATTGTTACAACTGTCCAGATTCTGTCACATTAGAAAAATATGTTACAACTGTTTAGAGTTCAGATTCAGCACTTCACAAGTGCCTCGATGCTGGGTAGATGTAGTGCCCCCCCCTGAGATCCCACATGCTGGAGATGGAGACTAGAGAATATTAAAGGAAGCAGGCTAGCTACACTAGATTAATCTTCAAGCTCTGGTTTCGAAGGAAGTAATTTGCCTTAATATATATGATAAAGAAATATTTGAGACTTTATCCCACATCATCCTCTACTCACATTTGTACCTCATGTGCACAAGCACTGCCCCCACACAGTGCTTATGCTGTATTTTAAAAATATACTCAAAGAGAGAAAATTACCATAAAAAGATCTTCCTTTCAATTTGTCTTAAGAATTAAATGATTTGAAATCTGTAGAACACTGAGAATAATCTTTTCCCCAATGCAAATCAAAACAACCCTGAGATTCCACCTCACACCAGTCAGAATGGCTAAGATCAAAAATTCAGGTGACAGAAGATGCTGGCGTGGATGTGGAGAAAGAGGAACACTCCTCCATTGTTGGTGGGATTGCAAGCTTGTACAACCACTTTGGAAATCAGTCTGGCGGTTCCTCAGAAAATTGGACATAGTACTACCAGAGGATTCTGCAATACCTCTCTTGGGCATATATCCAGAAGATGTCCCAACCGGTAAGAAGGACACATGCTCCACTATGTTCATAGCAGCCTTATTTATAATAGCCAGAAGCTGGAAAGAACCCAGATGCCCCTCAACAGACAAATAGATACAGAAAATGTGGTACATTTACACAATGGAGTACTACTCAGCTATTTAAAAGATGAATTTATGAAATTCCTAGGAAAATGGATGGACCTGGAGGGCATCATCCTGAGTGAGGTAACCCAATCACAAAGGAACTAACACATTATGTACTCACTGATAAGTGGATATTAGCCCAGAAACTTAGGATACCCAAGATATAAGATACAATCTGCTAAACACATGAAACTCTAGAAGTACGAAGACCAAAGTGTGGACACATTGCCCCTTCTTAGAAATGGGAACAAAACACCCATGGAAGGAGTTACAGAAACAAAGTTTGGAGCTGTGACAAAAGGACGGACCATCTAGTGATTGCCATATCCAGGGATCCATCCCATAATCAGCTTCCAAAAGCTGACACCATTGCATACACTAGCAAGATTTTGCTGAAAGAACCCAGATATAGCTGTCTCTTGTGAGACTATGCTGGGGCCTAGCAAACACAGAAGTGGATGCTCACAGTCAGCTATTGGATGGGTCACAGGGCCCCCAATGGAGGAGCTAGAGAAAGTACCCAAGGAGCTAAAGGGATCTGCAACCCTATAGGTGGAACAACATTATGAACTAACCAGTACCCTGGAGCTCTTGACTCTAGCTGCATATGTATCAAAAGATGGCCTAGTCAGCCATCACTGGAAAGAGAGGCCCATTGGACTTGCAAACTTTATATGCCCCAGTACAGGGGAACGCCAGAGCCAAACAGGGGGAGTGGGTGGGTAGGGGAGTGGGTGGGGAGGGTATGGGGGACTTTTGGGATAGCATTGGAAATATAAATGAGGAAAATACCTAATAAAAATATTTTAAAAACAACAACAACAACAACAAAAGAATAGATGCTAAAAATTGTTTCCATCACAGTTGCTTTTAAAGCCCATGCCTTTGTTGTTACTGTGTTTAACTTCACGGTGCCTGCTCTCATTACTCTGTCACATCTTCAGTTCCAGAGCCAAAGTAAATGCTTAAGTCATGAACATGTACAGCAGCCTTTTCATAATTTTAGTTAATATTTGACATACATGCTTGAATGTTTCTGTTTTGTCCTCTAGAAATGAGCATATCAATCATCTGGTATACATTAATGAGTGACTTGGTGCATGGTTCTAAGTTTGTTATTTATGTCTAGAAGTTTTCTACCCTGTGATGCTCATATACTATGGGAAGAGTTGTGTTATAGGAGAGTTTCATTTGTCTAACTGCTTGATGGTTTTTAGGGCAAGGCACAAAGTCACATTGTACTACTTATAATTTCAATGCTTAGAATAAAATGACTGTTAATGAATAATGAAGTTAGCAATCAGATAAACATGTGTATGTGTACCTACATTCATGAGTGTGTTTGTGTGTGTGTGTGTGTGTGTGTGTGTGTGTGTGTGTGTGTGTGTGTGTGTGTGTGTTCGTGCACATACCCATGTGGAAGCCAGGGGCTGATATTAGATGCCATCTTCAGCTGCTCTCCTCCTTATAAGTCAAAACAGTCTCTCACTTGAACCCAAAGCTCACTCATTTAGCTAGTTTCCTACATTCTGAAATTTCTGATAGGAGGCCATGGCCACTCATTGGTGTTGAATGTTCCCAGATCTGCACTCCAGTCCTTACACTTCCCAGCAAGTTATTGTCCCACTGCTTCTACTCTCCAGCTGTGAGGTGACACTTTCTTTATAAAGTGACTTGAGTTGTGTTATAGTATGAAATAATAAATTCTATCCTGATAATTCCAATCTTTGTATCTGAATGGCAAAGTCACATTGAGACTATCACTGTAGATAGAAATGGCAATACACCTCAAAAGTCTTATTCTGTAGCAAGGGTTTTCATGCTAATAATTAGACAGCTGCATTCTCAACTAAGGTGTGCTAGTGTCCTAGGAACATGCTACATTGTTTTCCTCTGTGCTCTGTGGCAATGTGGAAAGGGATTCCTTTTCTTTCCATAAAATTTGATTACTTTGCTCTGTGTTTTTTTTTTAAACCATATCTTAACACTGTGCACTTTGTTTAGTATTCTTTATGTTACAGAACACTAAATAAAGAAATGTTTTCCTATGGAAAAACACAAAGTTCTGAACTGATTTCTCCGGTTTTGATATAAATTCTGCAGTGTTTGAATTTCACGTTTTCAGAACCTTTTTCAATTTCAAGGCAACTTTCAATTTCCCTTCTTTTCAGTGCCAATGAAAAAAATGAAATCTACTCCACAGGAGCTCCTTGGTTTTATTTATTTTTTTTAAAGTAGAGCAGTATGAAGGGCTTAGAATTAATTATATACCCTTTGCAGGTAGTAAAAGTTAATTGTGATTTTTATTAAAAAATTAAACGATTTCATAAAAGTCAGAACAGATGAGTAGCTGAGAGTGGAACACATTCTGAAGTTACACACACACACACACACACACAACAGAGAGAGAGAGAGAGAGAGAGAGAGAGAGAGAGAATTAGATTTACTGAAACTAGGTTGAAACTAGGAACCAAAGTGTCATGATTTTTACATTATTACATAGCACTAAGTAGAAAAGTGTTAGGATATTTATCAATATAAGGATGAGTAAAAACAACTTAGGCAATTGATTTTTTTACTACACAACAAGGTTGTAAAATGAGAACTGGTCAAACCAAGGCACAGAGATGAGAAATTTCTTGGCGGGAATCCTCAAGAAGTGTAGGGACAAACGACATAAATTTATAGAATGAACAGTTGTAAAATTATCAGACAACACCAAATCGTTAACCATTTAGAGTTCAAAGTTTTCTTTAAAGCCCCCCTGAGCAGTTATTCATGTGAATCACTTCCCATCGAGTCACTTTCCTTTTCCATTTGCACATCCTGTTTAGTCAAAGAATATTTCTTTAAATGAGAGTGCATTTACAAGCTTCCTCTATTTGGCATCAGCACCTAGACTTAGTCATAGCCAATTCAATTTTTCTGAAACCCTTGGTACTAAAGGAGATAAATAAATTCCAAAAACAGACAAAGAGGAACAGCAGAAGTGAAGTCTTGGCAAGTTCATCATAGAAAGTAGTTGGCACACCTGCCTGGTGCCTTATTCCTGCTAAACCCCAAACCTTTCTTTGTAGGATCTGTCTCTCTAGCCCTTCCTACATCAATTGGCAGTGGTGATTAAATTACATAATCATTCTAGAGAAATTCCCATATACCCTAGGGAAAATTCTACGTGTTGGTAGACGGTGCTTTCCTATTTCATCTTGTAAAATCATTCAGGCTCTGTATCCATTTGTACAGATGGGGGGAATGCCAGAAAAGGATTTCTGGCCTCAAATGAACCAACTCAGCAAGGATGTTTCATGCGTCTCATTTTGGAAAACTTGGTGAAAGAACAATTGAAAATATAGAAAACTGTTAAGTTTTTTTTTAATTGTTATTTTTATTTACATTCAAACATCTAAATGTTGTCACCCTTCCAGGTCCCCCTTCCAAGAGTTCCTCACCCCTACCCCCTTCCCTTTGCCTCTGAGATGGTTCACCCACTCCTAATCCCCCTCCCACGGTAACCTCACCCTCTCACCCCACATCCTCCTTCTCTGGGGCATCAAGAGATCTCTACAGGATTAGGAGCATCCTCTCCCACTAAGGCCAGACAAGGTAGTCCTCTGTTACAAATGTGCCAGGGGCCACGGCCCAGCCCATGTATGCTCTATGGTTGATGGTCTATGGAAGAGTTAGGAGAAGGACTGAAGGAGCTAAAGGGGATTGCAACCTCATAGGAAGACCAACAGTGTCAGCTAACCTGGACCTCTGGGAGCTCCCAGAGACTAAGCCACCATAAACTGTAAGCTTTTTAAAAATCTTTTTATTTTTATTTTTTACAGTGCAAATTTTATCCTGGTCTACCCTCTGACTGTTCCTACTCACCCCGCCCCCTTCCCCCAACCGGTTTGCATGAGGATACTTCCACCCTCCACACCCACCCCTACCAAACCTCCCTACTCTCTGGGTCCACAAGTCTCCTGAGGGCTAGGTGCATCCTCTCTGATTGAATCCAGACCCAGCAGTCCTCTGCTATATATGTTGGGGGCCTCACATCAGCTGGTGTATGCTGCCTGGTTAGTGGGCCAGTTTCTAAGAGATCTCAGGGGTCCAGGTCAGTTGAGACTGCTGGTCCTCCTTCAGTGTCACCCTCCTCCTCAGCTTCTTCCAGCCTTTCCCTAATTCAACGACATGGGCCAGCAGCTTCTGTCCATTGATTGGGTGTAGATATCTGCATCTGACTCTTTCAGCTGCTTGTTGGGTCTTTTGGAAGGCAGTCATGATAGGCCCCCTTTTTGTGAGAACTCCATATACAAGGTGCATTTCTCTCTTTAGAGACCTTGGGAGTTGGCTACCTTCAAGTGTCATGCAAAGTGACTGCTGTCAAATGTGTTAATACTAACAACCTATGGGGGAATTGGAAACAAACTTTACAGCTGAAGTAATTATGCCCGAATGAAGTAAATTCAGTGAAAAACTTGAAGAAAAGACCTCAGCGCTGGGTGAAGGCTCAGTGGTGAAGAGCTTACAGCACAAATCTGAGAATTGGCATTTAGATCATCGGCATCCACATAAAAACTAAGTGTTCTGGCATGTGCCTATAAGCCGAGAACATGGAGGAGGGGAGACACATGTATCCTGGTGTTTCTCTAGCATGAAGCTCTAGCTACAGCCATGAGCACTAAATTCAACAGAGAGCAACATGATGCGTCAGATGTCAACCTCTGACTAACACATGTGCACACAGGAAAGATGTGTAGCACTTGCATATACATACCAAACACATATCACACATGCAAATACACACACACAAACACACGTTGCAAATAAAATACTTACATTTTCTGTCATGAATTTTAAACATAACATAGCAAGAAACGTATGGTAAGGGTCCATCTTAGGCATGACAGATATTTCTTGAGGGCACTATGAAAATCCAGGACTTTAGGAAGTAATAGGATTTGCATTTCCAAATAGGATTTGCAGTTCCTGGCAGCAGTATTTCATAAGGACATTTCTATACATACTAGCGCTCTCCCTTACGCTCCCAAAGTTGCAATTAGTCTCCTGTCATTCACAGGGGATATTTCGGGACTTTGAGGTTGGCCTGAAGCCACAGATGACATTGAAACTTTTCACTAAGCACCTGTCATATGCCAACCTGTGCAACCTGGAGAATGTCTGGATAGCTAGCACAGATCATGATGACAAACTCTCTCCAAAGCACAACAGAGGGGAACAGTGAAGAGTTAGTTCATCGTGCTTTCCATAATGCATGCAAATTAAACAGGATCTGTTTAAAGCTCTTCTCAGACTAAGGTTCTACCAACATAGAAATGATGGAAAGTGAGTCCATTAACAAAAACGAATGTTCTCTTTCCTACTTGTAGGTACAATGAAGCACTTATAGGAGTAAAAAATATTTAAAGTAGACAAACTAGGTGAATTTTAGCATATCAATAGATGACCCAATTTTCTACCTATTGCATAGGATAATGTGATGGTTTCCAATGGTATAGGTAGAGATAAAGTTTTGGAATATAATTTCATTATTGAGAATAACTAAAATAGCCCAAAGGGTGTGTGATTTTTTTTTACAATTTAGTAAGTTATATGATACTTCCACAGAAGCCTAACATATTGTCATGTATGTGAAAATTTAATTATATATAGTTGATTATTTTGTGATTAAAGTTGAATAACAAAACATGATAAATTAGCCATGGTGGTGCATGCCTTTAATCCCTGCACTTGGGAGGCAGAGGCAGGCAGATTTCTGAGTAAGAGGGCAGCCTGGTCTACACAGTGAGTTCCAGGACAGCCAGGGCTATACAGAGAAACCCTGTCTCAAAAACTGACAACAACAAAAAAAGGTAAATTAAAAACACAAAAAAAATTTTGAAAACCAGCTCTTGTGTTCTCTCTACATTTACTAAGTACAAGTCTCTTTAGAAAATTCAAAGCCAGAGCAATTCGACAACAAAAGGAGATCAAGGGGATACAAATTGGAAAAGAGGAAGTCAAAATATCACTTTTTGCAGATGATATGATAGTATATATAAGTGACCCTAAAAATTCCACCATAGAACTCCTAAACGTGATAAACAGCTTCGGTGAAGTAGCTGGATATAAAATAAACTCAAACAAGTCAATGGCCTTTCTCTACACAAAGAATAAACAGGCTGAGAAAGAAATTAGGGAAACAACACCCTTCTCAATAGTCACAAATAATATAAAATACCTTGGCGTGACTCTAACTAAGGAAGTGAAACATCTGTATGATAAGAACTTCAAGTCTCTAAAGAAAGAAATTAGAGAAGATCTCAGAAGATGGAAAGATCTCCCATGCTCATGAATTGGCAGGATCAACATTGTAAAAAATGGCTATCTTGCCAAAAGCAATCTACAGATTCAATGCAATCCCCATCAAAATTCCAACTCAATTCTTCAACGAATTAGAAAGAGCAATCGGCAGATTCATCTGGAATAACAAAAAACCGAGGATAGCAAAAACTCTTCTCAAGGATAAAAGAACCTCTGGTGGAATCACCATGCCGGACCTAAAACTGTACTACAGAGCAATTGTGATCAAAACTGCATGGTACTGGTATAGAGACAGATAAGTAGACCAATGGGATAGAATTGAAGACCCAGAGATGAACCTACACACCTATGGTCACTTTATCTTTGACAAATGAGCTAAAACCATCCAGTGGAAAAAAGACAGCATTTTCAACAAATGGTGCTGGCACAACTGGCAGTTATCATTTAGGAGAATGCGAATTGATCCATTTCTATTTCCTTGTACTAAGGTCAAATCTAAGTGAATTAAGGAACTCCACATAAAACCAGAGACACTGAAACTTATAGAGGAGAAAGTAGGGAAAAGCCTCGAAGATATGGGTACAGGGGAAAAATTCCTGAATAGAACAGCAATGGCTTGTGCTGTAAGATCAAGAATCAATAAATGGGACGTCATAAAATTGCAAAGCTTACGCAAAGCAAAAGACATCGTCAATAAGACAAAAAGGCCACCAACAGATTGGGAAAGGATCTTTACCTATTCCAAATCGGATAGGGGACTAATATCCAATATATATAAAGAACTCAAGAAGGTGGACTTCAGAAAATCAAATAACCCCATTAAAAATTGGGGCTCAGAACTGAACAAAGAATTCTCACCTGAGGAATACCGAATGGCAGAGAAGCACATGAAAAAATGTTCAACATCCTTAATCATCATGAAATGCAAATCAAAACAACACTGAGATTCCACTTCACTCCAGTCAGAATGGCTAAGATCAAAAACACAGGTGACAGCAGATGCTGGTGAGGATGTGGAGAAAGGGGAACACTCCTCCATTGTTGGTGGGATTGCAAGCTTGTATAACCACTCTGGAAATCAGTCTGGTGGTTCCTCAGAAAATTGGACATAGTACTACCGGAGGATCCCGCAATACCTCTCCTGGGCATATATCCAGATGTCCCAACCAGTAAGAAGAATACATGCTCCACTATGTTCATAGCAGCCTTGTTTATAATAGCCAGAAGCTGGAAAGAACCCAGATGCCCCTCAACAGAGGAATGGATACAGAAAATGTGGTACATCTACACAATGGAATACTACTCAGCTATTAAAAAAATGAATTTATGAAATTCCTAGGCAAATGGATGGACCTGGAGGGTATCATCCTGAGTGAAGTAACCCAATCACAAAGGAACTCACACAATATGTACTCACTGATAAGTAGATAATAGCCCAGAAACTTAGGATACCCAAGATATAAGATACAACTTGCCAAACACGTGAAATTCAAGAAGAATGAAGACCAAAGTGTGGACACTTTACCCTTTCTTAGAAATGGGAACAAAACTCCCATAGAAGGAGTTACAGAGACAAAATTTGGAGCTGTGACGAAAGGATGGACCATCTAGTTATTGCCATATGCAAGGATCCATCCCATAATCAGCTTCCAAATGCTGACACCATTGCATACACTAGCAAGATTTTGCTGAAAGGACCCAGATATAGCTGTCTCTTGTGAGACTATGCCGGGGCCTAGCAAACACAGAAGTGGATGCTCACAGTCAGCTATTGGATGGGTCACACGGCCCCTAATGGAGGAGCTAGAGAAATTACCCAAGGAGCTAAAGGGAACTGCAACCCTATAGGTGGAACAACAATATGAACTAACCAGTACCCGGGAGCTCTTTTCTTTATCTGCATATGTATCAAAAGATGGCCTAGTCGGCCATCACTGCAAAGAGAGGCCCATTGGACTTGCAAACTTTATATGCCCCAGTACAGGGGAACGCCAGGGCCAAAAAGGGGGAGTGGGTGTGTAGGGGATTGGGGGGGTGGGTATGGGGAACCTTTGGGATAGCATTGAAAATGTAAACGAGGAAAATACCTAAAAAAAAAAAAAGTAGATAGAAAACTACTGAGTTTAATTGGTATCCTGATTTGCGTGTGTTATGGTTAACTACCTATGGTTAGGATCTCATGCCTCAAAAATAAAAAAATAAATAAAAAAAAATTAAAAAAAAAGAAAGAAAATTCAAAGCTGTCCACTCAAACTAAAAGGCAGAAAGACATCTTCAATCATCAAAAGATTTGGGGTAATCTAGGGATAAGCAATATTTTACCCACATATAAGTTGTACTGAAATGCTCAATAAAGCAAGAATTTGGGTAATTTTATCATATACATACTTATAGATTTCCTCATAACAACTTTATTCTTAAAAAAATAAAACTTGTCAGAAATCTTGATGAAATATTTTGAACATTAAATGTCTTTTTACAAAATGTCATTTTTAAAACTCTTGCAAGCTGGTGAAATAATTTCTTTTGCAATGAATTCTGGTTTCAATTTTTCTTTCTTTCTTCTTTCTTTCTTTCTTTCTTTCTTTCTTTCTTTCTTTCTTTCTTTCTTCCTTTCTTTTCTTTTTCTTTTTTGTTCTTTTTTTGTTGTTGTTCTTTGTTTGTTTGTTTGTTTGTTTTTTCCCTGTGTGTCCCTGGCTATTCTGGAACTCACTTTGTAGACCATGCTGGCCTCAAACTCAGAAATCTGCCTGCCTCTGCTTCCCAAGTGCTGGGATTAAAGGTGTGTGCCACCACCGCCCAGTGAATTCTGGTTTCCAAACAAATAATCTTGACAAATTCTGTGCTGTCATTTTAAATATGTATCTTAGATATTCAAGTGAAATCTGAGTATATACTAAAATTAATTTATGTGAACATATTATTTGTACATAATTTATAAATTTGATTTCTTTTAATATTTTTGTTGCAATTAATTTTATAATTATTACTGGTATACTTGACTGTAATACACATTTTTTATCATCCAGAAATGAATTCTTTCAAATGTGTATAATGTTATTAGCATGTTATTTCAGTTTTATGGACGATGAGTCAGATGAATAGGGACTGAGATTAATCTGGGCATTATAATGAATTTTAGCTGCTCTGAGGTCTATAATAAGATCCTTTCTCAAATAAGAAAGAAAGAAAGAAAGAAAGAAAGAAAGAAAGAAAGAGGAAAGAAAGAGAGAAAGAAGAAAGAAAGAAAGAAAGAAAGAAAGAAAGAAAGAAAGAAAGAAAGAAAGAAAGAAAGAAAGTGGATGCTCACAGTCAGCTAATGGATGGATCACAGGGCTCCCAATGGAGGAGCTAGAGAAAGTACCCAAGGAGCTAAAGGGATCTTCAACCCTATAGGTGGAACAACATTATGAACTAACCAGTACCCCTGAGCTCTTGACTCTAGCTGCATATGTATCAAAAGATGGCCTAGTCGGCCATCACTGGAAAGAGAGGCCCATTGGACACGCAGACTTTGTGTGCCCCGGTACATGGGAACGCCAGGGCCAAAGGGGGGGAGTGGGTGGGTAGGGGAGTGGGGGTGGGTGGGTACGGGGGTCTTTTGGTATAGCATTGGAAATGTAAATGAGCTAAATACCTAATAAAAAATGGAAAAAAAAAAAAAAGAAAGAAAGGAAGGAAGGAAGGAAGGAAGGAAGGAAGGAAGGAAGGAAGGAAGGGAGGGAGAGAGAGAAAGAGCAAAGAAAATAACGAAACAGAAAAAGCAAAACAAAACAAAAGAAAACACAACAACAGAATTATCTCTAATGTCCCAACAGTAACAGATAGTAAAATCCACTTACAATTTTTTTTTTTTATTTTGTGTTAACTTTGTATAAAAGCACATGAACATGAAAAGTGAATTTGGGTCATTCACCAAGCTATGCTAAGATCCGATGTATTCTACAATCAGAATATGCATTTGTAACCGCACTAAGTGGATTGTAAAAGTTAGTAAATGTGCTTTTGTCATATTTAATTAAACAATTGGAACACATAGTTATATTTTATATATCAGTCTCTTTCAGGTGAGAAAAATCCTTTGTGGGTTTGCTATTTATTAGAGAGGGATGAAGCACCTACTGATGATAACTTTCAGCTTTCATTATTATTCATTAATTAGATAATTAGACTACTTAGATACTCTGAATCATATAAAATTCACCTAAAATTATGTATTTCATAAATATATGATATTATCAATTAAAAGCATAAAGCAACTTCAGAAATGCTAAAGAGGAACTATAAGTGAATTATAGGAATCCACGAAAATAATGAAAATGTATTTAATCACAGAAATGTTTTCAGTAAATTTTTTATTATTCAGTAAATTATGTTTCATTCTGAGACTTTTCTTGGTGTTGCTCATAGATAGGTCCATTTAATTTTCACACACACACAACTGTTGGCTGAGATTATCAGGGTTAGTGAGGAATGTGGGGCTCACCAGTTTTATATATCAACATGCAATTATACTTAATGAAAGCATATTGAAGAGTTTTATCATCCTCAATAAATATTGCTTTGAATACTATTTTTAGCTACCAAAGATCATTTTTCTCAATCGAGTTTTCATCAGTAAAACTAATATCCTAAATATACGGAACTGTATTCATGCCATCTTTCTTAAAGAAAAAAAATTCAAAAGAAAACCTTCTCATCATTCGCCTTCCATATTAAAAGTCGGCCAAGAGGAACAAGCAGAATTCTACTTTTTGTTGAACAATGAAAGGACTAACCACTCATTGAAAAGACGGCTCAGCATCATGCTTCCATTGTTGCTTTGGAGAAGGCAGGTGCTACTAAAAATTTCCACCTGAAGTGTGCAATCAGACAGAAGCAATCAGGTTTGTGTTATTCTGAGTCATTAACAACAAACCTGGGCAGGAATTTATTTTAGTTTATTCTGTTTCAGCCTTTATGAACAGAGTTTATGAATTGGAGAATCATTGCCATTCATTGATTTTTGAAAAAAGTCACAGCTATTATCTCTTTGAATATTGCTTTTATATTATGTTCTGGAGGTATGATTAGATTCACTACTGAAAAGGATTAGATTTTTCAAACTACATTAAAATAACAAAATCAATTTTTATTCTATTTCTCTGAGGTACAACTAAGTGCACAGAGATAGTAGAAGTAGAAAGCGCACATACATACATATCCACCCCCCTCAGAAACACACACAAACATACACACACACACACACACACACACATACAAATGCACAAATATTAAAAAAGGGTTAAGTTAGAAAACTATTGGATGAAGAAAACTTAAAAAAGTATGTTTCACCTATAATGTTGTTTCATAATGTAATAGCTAAGGTCTAATTCATAGGGAAGATGTAATAGTTCTCAACTCCTTAAAGCCCAGAGAAAACCACAGAGGTTTATAATATTAAATTTTACAGATTGAGACTACCAATAAAATAGCTGGTAAATTTATTAGTTAATGGGATATTAAAACATTAAAAATTACAGATTAACAAGCAAAAATTTGGAAGAATTCAAAACAACTGGGCAACAGAATTAACAGCTTTTGGAAACATAATTATTTGACCTCTGACAATTCAAACTGAAGATACATCCTTGTCAAATCAAGAAAAAGACAGCATTTATTTGCTAATGATAAATTTCAAGAAATATGGAAGAGACCCTTAGGATAAAATTATAGAAGCAAAGAATGAATAAAAATGTTTTAAATGTTAGGATAGTAAACAGACCATAGGAAGGATAAGCAAATGCTAAAAAATTTAGCCAATCTCTGGTGGACATTTCAAACAAGACATTGGAGTTGATAAAACAAAATGAACTGATTTAAAATCAAAATGTTACAAAAACAAATGATAGCTACTTTCAAAGTAGTATAGAAATCTATTATTAATAACATAAAACAAAATATTAATGGAATAAAATAGAGTAATACAAGCATTAAGTTAGCTCACAAAGTTACTTTATATTTCTATATTTTTATTTTTAGTGTATGGATGTTTTGCCTCCAAGAACGTATGTAGACCATGTGCATCGAATGCCCATAGAGGTCAAAAAAAGAATGTCAGATCCCTTGCAAGCAAAGCTACAAAAGGCTGTGAGGATTTGAACCCGGTTCCTCTGAAAGACAAGCTAGTGCTCTTAACCACTCAGTGACCCCTCCAAATATCATGGCGATGTTTTAAAAAGAAAGACAACACCCTAATCAAAGCAAAAATATTTTGTAATATTGCAACATCTCAAAACAAAGGATGCAGGCTTAGAGAATTTAGAGACTATATAATTAAGAATATTTTGATTTGTCAAAACATGCTTAAAAATTGACTTCAGTCCTAGCTTCTAAGTTGATGGAGTTTGATGCTTGTCTGAGCTTGAGCACCAAGACAGCATGGCTATATAAAAAAGACCCTTTTACAAAAATCCAAAATCAATCAGCAATCCACACCAAAGGAATGCATACAATGTATTAAGTAATCAGGCTTATTACTATAGTAACTTCTATATCTTTCTTTTTTTATTGTTGTTTCTGTTTTTGTTTTTGTTTTTGTTTTGTTTGTTTGTTTGTTTTGGGACAGGGTTTCTCTGTATAGCCCTGGCTGTCCTGGAACTCACTCTGTAGACCAGGCTGGCCTCGAACTCAGAAGTCTGCCTGCCTCTGCCTCCCGAGTGCTGGGATTAAAGGCGTGCGCCACCATGCCTGGCTCTCTCTATATATTTCTATAAATCAAATAATATCATTAAGCAATGTGATGGAAGATCTGACACACAGGAAAACATAAAATTGAATATTATAAAACTATTATAAAGATAACAAGTGACGTGAAACTTAAACAAGAAAAGCAGAGTTTATGAAATATGGGAAAAATAAGAGTAAATGCAAACAAGAGCCCAGTGCATTTCACATCTACAGAGTGCAGTGTTAAAATCTGACAGTGTTGACATTGGAGAGGGTGATCATGATAACAAAACCAAGTTTAGTGAAACAGATCAAGAAGTATTAATTATACGAGGATTCACCTACAAAAGAACTATAAGTGGAAAACTAGTTGGTGCTAATATATATGATGAAGCTCTATACAGCCAAACTTCGGGGAAATCTAACATTGTAAAGAATTTATTTGATGATACTTCACCTGTAATGTCTGTATAAGGAATGTGATTCACACCAAATTTAGATGCTGAATTTTCTTCATTGCTAACATACTACTATCTATCATGATGTCAATGGCATGTGCAAAATTCTTACTACCACCTAATAAGTCACAGACATTTGTTAGTGTCCTTTCTAGTATATGCTACATATATAAAATTCTGATAATGAAGAGGCACATCTGAAGAATGTTTGATTGAGTGGGGAGAGGAGGATAATTCCTGGGAAGAAGCAATGTCTGCAGAGACTGATAAGAACTGCAGTGATGAGCAGAGGATGGCATGTTTCAGGTCAAAGACTAATTCCTTTATCTCAGCTAGCTTTAGCCCCCTGAACAGCCATCCCTTGCCCATCTCTGTGTCAGAGCTAATGGTCTGTGACTAATAGATGAAAATTTCTTGGAACCTATTAACTATCAGACTGCAAGCTTCCACCACCAACCCATAAGCTAAGAATGTTATCAGGTAGCATGCAAGGATATAGAAATGCTTCCCAGACTTGCTCTACCTACGTCTTGATGGACACACCAGTGTATTTTAAACTTAACTTGATTTAAGATATTTTTTGTAGTGTAAAGCAGTAAGATGTCAGGAAAGCATTTCTACATTGCAACAAAGAATTTGAGGCAACATGAATCTGTGTTCCTCGGCCAAGGACATTCAAACTTGGCTCTAGTGTAAACTATCTTTTATTTCTCTTAAGGTGAGATCTGTGTTGTTTGTTATTGTTGCTTTGCTTTTATTGTTTTTTGTTTGTTTGTTTGTTTATTTGTTTTGCATCGACTTGTTCATTGGAAATGATCAACCAACCAGAGCAATAGACTAGAGGGATGGCACTATTCTACACAAGTAAGAAACAGCATAGTGAAAAATCAAGGCTAAGTCTAAGCTGCTCTGCTGTATTAGCCAGATTTCTGATTTATAGTAGCAGTGACACATTCCATCTCCCCCAGGATTGTATAACCAAGTTGCTATTTTCCATTATAATTCAATTTATTCAAAATAATGTGTATTTGCACCAGAAGTACAAAAGAAATACTTTGGTTTTTTTGCTTTGATTTTCTCTTTAGTCGTTTTTTTTCTAGACAGGAAACCAATTCAGTGATATAAGTGATATTTTTATCATAAAAGCATCATGGTTTAGGCTGAAAACACAGATCATATCCTAAGCCCATTATTAATTAATTAATTAATTAATTAATCAATATATATGTACAATACTGAGATGTTAATACAGACTAATCCCTATCTTGGAATATCTCCCCACTGCATCTAATTCTTTGTCCATAACCTTAAAGACTAATTTCTATAAGATTTTATTTTTCTACCTTTCTTAGACGTAGACAGCTTGGTCATTCTTAGCAAAATATCTTGTAGTATTTTCCCTTTCCATTCGCTCAACTTAGGCAGAAAAAAAAATCTAATAACTCTATCTGGGTTCTGCCCCTCATGTTTGATAATATCAATTATATAGCAATTACCTTATACTACAACCTAATCAAAGTATACTTGAATATCTGAGTGAAGCTCATTACTATCTGTCTGTTTGGGGTGCAAATAAATTTAAGGACTGCTGAATTTTTAGGTTAAAAATCCAACTTGCTGTTCTGTGAACACTACACCATTCCTAGCCAATCACTCTTTCATGTGCTTTGCACCCTCTGAGAAATTTAAGTCCATGCTTTTCTTTTCTGCTCTCCTTGTCTCCAGGGCTGGCTTATAAGAGGCTTCCAGGACAACTACTGTCTCAGCACACGCAGTCATTTTGCCTTTATGAAATTGATTGGTCACAGTATCTTAGATGGCTCATTCAACCTGCTTTATTTCTTACTGTATCCATTGCCCTCACTTACAGCTGCTATGGTTATAACTATTACATCCTATGTTTTTTAACGATTCACTGTCCATTGGTGGGAAAAAAAAGAAACTAACTAAATTTACTCTTTCAAAATGTAAACAAGGATGTCCTGCATTAAGCAGGGCTAAAATCATCACAGGTACCAATCCTTGCCTCTTATTCCCAAGCTTTCCAGTACTTTTTTTATACATACAATCCCTTAGATGTTGACTGAGTCATGGAGACCACTGAAACCACTGATTGTTTCACTTAACTGTTCTTCATTGAACACACAAGAGACTGCAGTCAACTTTAGATCAAGGGCTCCCCTAATCTGCCCTCTTCTTGATCACCTTGGGGTTGAGATCATTGTGTCTTATGGCCAGGTAGATTGTCCAACTTGTTGCTACTCCTTATCTCACTTGGTTCTCACACATTGAGGAGATTCACATTGGCATGGTACATCTACATAGCCTAAAGTGCAAAGGTAAAGAAAACATTCCAAGTTAACTCTTCAATACTAGAGCAAGCAAGCCAGCTCAACCTTAAGCCACTATCATATAAAATAAAGCAGAGTTGTTGAAACTATTCTAGCTTGTTTCTTTTTTATTAATCATTTTATTTGTTTACATTTCAAATGATATCCCCTTCTGTTTACTCTTCCAAAATCCACCCATCTCATTACCCATCCCTCTCTATGTTGCCTCTTTGAGGATGCTCCTCCACCCACTCACTCAGTCCTGCATGACTGCTCTAGAATCCCGCTGTGCTGGGACATTAAACCTCCACAGGACCAAGGACCTCCCCTCCCATTGATGTTAAATAAGGGCATTCACTGTTATATATGTATCTGGGGCATTGGATCCCTCCATGCTCTTTGGTTGATGGATTAGTCTCTGGGAGCTCTGGGTGGTCTGGTTAGTTGACATTGTTCTTCCTATAAGGTTGAAATCCCCTTCAGCTCTTTCAGTTCTTCCCCTAGCTCTTCCATTGGGGTCCCTGGGCTCAGTCCAATTGTTGGCTGTGAGTATCTGCATAAGGAAAAACCATCCAGAGACCAACCCACCTAGGGAACCATCCCATCTACACACACCAAACCCCGACACTATTGCTGATGCCAAGAGGCCCTTGCTGCAGGAGCCTGTTAGAGCTGTTCCCTGGGAGATTCTATCAGCACATGACCAATACAGATATAGCTTGTTTCTTATTTTACTACTTACTACCTTGATTATATAAAGCTATGTTTATATTGCTATGTTACACATTATTTAGACTGAAAATGTAAAACATAGTTACTTACAGTTGTATCTATTGTGTCCATGTATAAAATGAGCATTAACATAATAATTAATATTCTAAAGGCAATTATATATAAGCTTGTAGATGACTTAATTGAATCCTCAAAAACAAGTTTTGTGGCACAAATATGTTTTACTTTAGTCTCACCTAAAATCATGCCACCTTCTAGATGAAAATTCTATGCAAATCCAGTGGTACTCTATTGCCAGAGCGAAGTCCTACTGGTATAGCACAAATGGAGCTCTATATCCTAGATTCAAACAATTTCCTCAAGATTAGTCATACTACTTCTTATATACCCCATCATATCCTTCAGTCAACATCAGTAACTTACCATTCTTAAAATGACCCTGATTTTTTTCAGAAAAGGCTTAATTTAGACTGATTTACTTGTAAAGAGCTCAGTCAATATCTGGGCATGCTATTGTACAATGAGCGTGTCATAAAGAACTCAACACCATACCTTCCATTAAACTGCTCCAGATCATTGTGAGCATGCCTTCCTTATGCTAGCAAAACCAGCAGCTGTACTTTTTTTTGGGGGGGGGGTGTCTCTGCAGGTGTCAGGCAAACTATACGAAAGGAAGCAAACTATACTAAAGGGTCTCAGCTCTTCATCAACCTGGATCAAGAAGTTGAGGAGTCTGATCCCAGCAAATTTAAATACAGTATAACTTGAAAAAATACTTCCTGGTGTAATTCAATCTCAGTGCTCAAGAAAACAAAATTACATGGAAACTCTGTTTGGAGTACATGTCTTCAAAGATGATGAATTTTTTTTTGGGGGGGGGGGTTGAGACAGGGTTTCTCTGCATAGCCCTGGCTGTCCTGGAACTCACTTTGTAGACCAAGCTGGCCTCGAACTCAGAAATCTGCCTGCCTCTGCCTCCCAAGTGCGGGGATTAAAGGACTGTAAGTCATCAATACATTCCTTCACTGTATAGAGACTACCCATAAGTTCTGTGACTCTAGAGAAGCCTAATACAGTGGGCATCTTTAGGATGTTCCAAAGATCTTGGAACTGGAGAGGCCCCTGAAAGTCTATGGGAGTGACTCTAGCTGAGATGCTTAGCAGTAGATGATATTGCAACTGAAGTGGCCACTGCCTGTAGTTAGACAGGACTCTCAGTAAATGGACACAAACAGCAACCTATCCACAAAACCTTCTATCCAAAATGTGTCCTGTTTATAAGATGTTCAGGGACAAAGATGGAACAGAGAGGGAGGGAATGGCTGAACAATGACTGGCCTAAATTGAGACCATCCCATGAGCAAGAACCAATCCCTAATACTCTGTTATGCTTGCAGACAGGAGCCTAGCATAAGTCCTCTGAGAGGCTCTACCCAGCAGCCAATGGAAACAGATGCAGAGTCGAAAACCAAACATTAGATGGATGGGAGTCTTGAGGAGAGTTGGGGGAATGATTGAGAGACACAAAAAGGTTACAGACTCCATAGGAAGACCAAGAGAGTCAACTAAACAGAAACTTTGGGCCCCCTAAGACTGAACCACCAACCACAGAGCTAGGCCTAGGATCCCCAACAGATATGTAGCAGATATATGGGAGCTGTCCCTGCACCTGGTGCCTGCCTGTATATCCCTTACTTCTATCTGGGCTGCCTTGTCTAACCTCAGTGGGAGAGGATGTGCCTAGTCCTGCAGAGATTAGATATGCAGGTGATGTCCAGGAATCCTCCCTTTCCCAGAGGAGAAGGGCAAGAGGAAATGGGGAGGGGTGACTGTATAGCAGGGAGTTGGAGGAGAATGGTGGTGGATATTGGGATGTAAATTGAATAAATAAATTAATTAATGAAAACGTATGGTACTTCACTGAAATCTAAAGGAAACATCCATCTTGACTACTTAGTTCAAGAATTTAAATAAAAGGTGTGACAAAAATGTATCTTGTCTGGTAACTGTTTGTTTTTTCAGTAAACTAGAAATTGTCTGAGACCACTTCTAAATTTGCCAAAATTTTCTATGTATAGCCTTTCTCTTCTGCTAATTGAAGCTGTATTTTAAAAAAAGAAAAGAAAAGAATAGAAACAGAAGCAAAGTAAATTCATAGAACTGATCGGACATTTATGTAGACAAGAAACCTCTATACCATCAGCACCTCTACACCCTTAATTATTTACCATTAGTCTAATGAAGGTGTGACAATAACCTCAGTGCCCAACATAAATTCTAAGCTGGATATTATAATTAACCATTCTTTAGAAGTAAATAAATTATTGTGTGATTTGTTAGTACTCAGTCTCTAACAGTTAAATGATGTATGATGATTCTCTGTTAAATACTTGAAATCCACATCTAAACCTGCTTCTTACGTATTTTCAGACACAATTAAATGTATGAAAGAATTCTCTCACTACCTAGTTTTGAAGTTGTCTCATGTTTGCAAAGATGTTAAGCTAAAGAGTGGTGATTATGAAGAGCTCAGGTTAGAGAAAAGTTACCATCTGCTGAGGTTATTAGAAAATGTGTCTCATTTGCAAAGGAAACAGGACTTGAGACATCTTATAATTTTTTTCTTTATAATTAACACATGATAATTTTATGTATTCATGGGTATAGTGTGATATTTCAAAGTGTGTTTATATATATATATATATATATATATATATATATATATATATATATATATCAATAATTAAGCAAAGGCAATTAACATCTTTCAATCATTTATATTTGAGTTCCTGTTTGTTAATTCTCTATAAAGTTTGAAATTGATTGTGGTATATACCATAGGCATCCTACTACTATACTACAGAACACTAGAACTTTTTATTGCTAACTGTATGTTAATACCTATTATGTAAGGACCCTCTGTGTCCCTGCTTTCTGCCCTTCCTAGCCTCTACTAGTCATTGTTCTACTTTTTTCCTGTTTGATATATTTTTTGAAATGTGAACATTAAGAATTTTAGTCAAGGTATTAAAGCTGAAATTGAATTGATGCAGATATACAGAAAGTGTAATTGAATAGGAGGGTGGGTGAGCCAAACAGAAATAATTTATATTGCAAGTAGTAAGTATAGATGGACAAAGGTAAATTTCAGCTTGCTCACATAGGACTTTAAAGTAAGTTTAATTTTATCAAATAGACCATGGCCTTTTGTCTTATATATAGTAGGTAGTCAAAGAATAAATGGATGTATTTCATCAAGATATTTAAGAATGTCAGCATAGAGGCCAGAGTGATGGATAGCAGTTAGGAGTACTTGCTGTTCTTCTAGAGGACCCTACTTCAATCCACAAATATACACACACAACTCATAACTGTAAATCCATTCCATGATAGTTAATACCCAACTTTGGCTTCCATGGGCACTGTGCTCACATGTAATACACAAATATATATGGAGATCAAACATTCATAAACATAAAATTAAAAAAATTAAAACAGTATATAATGTGTCTGGCAGTGAATGTAGGTATAGACACGAAGGGAAGCATGATAAGTGAATAAGTGTAAGCTGGTTTGGCAACTATGACAATCAGTGTGGAAGTTTCTCCAAAAGTTGTTATAAATCTGGCACATGATCTAACAACACCCCTCTTACCCCTCTTACATATATAACCAAATGACTCTATGTCCTACTCTAGAGATACATGCTCACCGGCCTTTACTTCAGCTTTACAAAAAAAAACAAAAAAAAAAAAAAAACAAAAAAACAAAAAAATTAAAAAAAAAAAAAGCTAGCGAATGGAGAAAGCCTAGATGTCCATCAACTGATGACCGGATATAGAAAATGCAGTATATTTACACAATGGAACATTATTATAAAATAAAATTAAAAATCTTCCAAGTCAATGGGTGGAGCTGAGAATAACCATTCTGGGCGAGTTAAACAAGACCAAAGGCACAGGTTTTATCCCATCTTGTATAGTACCTTTGAACTTTTAGATAAGCATGCTTTGATTTGGAACTCAGAGAGAAGGGAGAAACCTGCTTAACCTGGTTATGGGAATACAGTTTCAAGAAGGGGAGGAGAGAATCCACTGGTATAAAGAATACTAATGGAAAACTGGAAAGGGAATTGTTAAACCTGAGTTAGGCAATAGAAGGTAGAGTAGAGGAGAGAGTACAGGGATAGATAAATAACACTAAAGACATTTACAAATGAAAGCCTACGACAGTAGAAGTTTTAAATATATATTTATAGATATTAAATATATAGAGATACAAATGTAGTTATTTTATAACAGATAAATAATATCTCATTACACATCAGAAACTAGTGAATAAAAGTCCTAGTTCTGGGAATGGGTTGTTGTTTTCTTTTGAACATATTATTCAGTGAAGTCCCATAGACCCCAAACACTCAGGCTGTTTCCTATGCTAATGATTACCCTCCCCAACATGAATTTATAATTGTATTGCTAAAGACCCCACAATCATGAGTCCTAGAAGTGATGAAATCAAGCTGTTACAGTCCTGCAAGCTTCATCCTTTCTGGATAGCTCCCTTAGTTCAGGGAGGGGCTATGTAAGCTAGCAAAGGAGGAAAGGAAGTACCAATCACACCGAGTGAACCTGTGAGTTACAACAGTGATGTGACTGAGAAGACATAGCCACTGATGCAATAGAGACACAAACATCATAGGAGTGAGCAGTCACTCAGTGATTCGATTTGTTTTCAAATGTATGAGGAACTTCATGGCAAAAATGGGTAGATGTAGGAAGGATTTGATAAAGATAGGAGTTCTATATAAGACAGCTTTGCTTAGACAAATAGATGCAGTTATAAAAATAAGGCCTTTGTGATTAATCTAAAAAAATCTACATTGTTTATGACATTAAAATGTAGTATTACAAAAATGATTTTTTTTGCTTTAACACTTAAAGGATAATTCAGAATTTATATCTCAAGTTAAAGAATTGCACTCAAGTGAATAGACACCAATATATGTGCATGCACACACTTATATTTTATATATGATTTATTTATCTTTATAGACACAATCCAAAGTAGTGTCATAGAAAGATTATGCCATTATTTACTGTTAAGTGTTCCTAATTTTTTCCAGACTAATTGTGGAACTGGGCCAGAGAGATCTAGTAACACAAAAAGCAAGAGTTGTCATTTGTAAAGCTATAGTATTCCCCCATTAACTTTATTTTAAAATATCATAACTTTTTTACATTTTTCAGAATGATATAGAAATATAGCAGTACTTGTGTGATAGGCTTACATTAAAACAATTGGTGTACAGTATCAAGGAGGCTATAATTAGTTTCATCCTCTTAGATGTGGTTGAATATCACAGTAGTGGAAAGTCACATAATATTGAAAACCATAAACGTATGCAGTGGTGGCACACACCTTTAATCCCATCACTTGGGAGGCAGAGGCAGGTGGATTTCTGAGTTCTAGACTATCCTGGTCTACAGAGTGAGTACCAGGACAGCCAGGGCTACACAGAGAGATGCTGTCTTGAAAAACTAAAAAAAAAAAAAAAAAAAATCCAGAACCTTTCTACATATAATTAAAGATTCTTTCCAATAACACCATATAAATCCAAAATTATATGTAAAATATAAAAATATAATTTTTATGACTGAAAAACGGTACTTTTGATTTACTGACAAGTAAACCAAGAAGGACTCGGCTTTCAGTGTTTTCTTTCTTTTCTAGTTTTTAATTTCTTGTTTTATGCTTTATGTTTTTTTGTTTCTTTTCTTTTTTTTTAAAGGAAATGTTAGTCACGGATGGTACTTCATGTGTGGTGACATCACATCACATCACAATGAATCATTTGCAATCTGAAAATATCTCAAGTCAACAATGCACTTGATATTCTTACCAACTGTACTGGAGAGTTTTATTTTGACTTGATTATGAGCAAAACCATTTGAGAAGAGGAAACCTCAATTATGGAAATGACTCTAGAACCTGGCTTGGAGGCAGACCTATATGTGATTTCCTTAATTAATGATGAGGGAGGACCCATCCCATTGTTTGTGATATCCCTGGGATGCTGGTTCTGGATTCTCTAAGAAAGGAGGCTGAGCAAGCCACAAGAAGCAAGGCAGTAAGTAGAACCCAATCCATAGCTTCAGAATCAGCTCCTGCCTCTAGGTTTCTGCCCTATTTGTGTTCCTATTTGTGGTTCTGTCCTGACTTCCTTCAATGATGAACAATGACATCTAAGTAGTCCTAGTCATGATGTCTCATGGCAGCAGTAGAAGCCCAGCTAAGGCATCAGTTGAACATTACAGCAGAGCCTAACACACTATAAGTAAATTCAGAAATAGTGACGTCAGAAAAAGTGGTCAGTCTCACTTCACACAGAATCTATTTATAGTAGAAGGGAAAATATATCACATAGATTTAAAAATACTGCACTGAAACTTTAAAATAGAAAGATTGCATAGGTTTACTTTCACCCCATAGTAAGTTCAATCTATTTCAAAGTGTATCAAATTCAGGACTTATAAGAATTGATATTTTAATGAGGAGAAATCATAAATGATCCAATAGTTATTTAAAGAAATAGCAGCAGAAAACGTTCTAATTTAAAAAGGGATGTATAAATCCAGATATTTGAATGTTGATTATTTCTTACAGATTCTATTTCAATAGTCAAAAACAAGAACAACAATAATAATTAGCTAAAAAATTAAAAAGAATTGATATGACTAAAGCCATTAAGGAAAATATTGGATACCTAAGGAAGTTCTACCAAGAGATGTGAACTTTTTAGCACAGACTGTGAACACCATGAGAGAGTAGTGACCAGAACGACATAAACTCAATTTCTAATCTAGGTACTTTACAAGGCTGAGAAAGCGAATGAAAAATAAAGTCAATAAAGGCTTTCTTTGAAAGAGAAAGGCAAGGAAGTTCATGGCCACCACCCATTTTTTACAAGGTTGCTAAGAAATAATATAGAAAAACATTGTTAGTATGAAATTGATTGCTAACAGCAAATTCAACAGTCCACTACTTCAGTGAGGAGTCCAAGTCACTTTCATCTTAGGGTGAAGATTTAAAGACAAAAAAATTGAAAAAAGGAAGTGTTAATTTTCCAAGAGGAAAAAATTAGAAGGGAAATGCACATGAAATCATGTGAATGCTCGGTATGTGTTTTAGAAGGACTCTTATGAACATCCAAATGATATGAATATTTGGAGAGCAAATATGGAGTAAGAAGTAACGCACGCTCATAGTGGGGATATAAATTAGATAGTCTCTGAGGAGAGAATGAAGCTTAATTTAAAATGTAGTCATCCTAAATGGAATTACCATGCATGGTGGTTTTCATAAGAGACCCCCCCCCCCATAGGCTCATATATCTGAGTGCCTCCTCATCAGGGAGTGGCCCAATTGGAAAGACTTAGGTGTGGCTCGCTGGAAAAAGTGTATCACTGTGATGGGCTTTGAGATTTCAAAAGCCACAAACAGGACCAGTGTCTCTCTCTCTTCCTGCTGCATGCAGATCCAGATACAGAATACTCAGCTTCTTCTCAGAAACCATATTTTCCTGCTTGCCACCATGCTCCCTGCCATAATGATAGTGGACTAAACCTCTGAAACTTCAAACTACCCCAAGTGAAATCTTTCTTTTATAAGAGTTGCTGTGGTCAAGGTGTTTCTTCACAGCAATGAAACAATGACTAAGACACATTTAAATCATATATATAAAATATTTTGAGGTGGTATCTGTATGATGGAGGAACATGTGCAGTGGCTCTTCACTGTAATGGCCAAAATACAGTAATAAACTGTATCCTGTTAAAGGATATGTGAAAGAAAGATGAAAAAAGGTATATATATATATATATATATATATATATATATATATATATATATATATATACATATACACATATGCATATATAAGTATATAATATGTGGTAAAATATTATTTACCCTTTAAAATGTAGAAAATTCCATTACTTGTATTATCAACCTGACATTATATATGTGAAACTTTCCCAGGACAAAGAGCTGAGTTTTATATGAGGTGCATTTGTTTGAGTTCACAAAAGCAAAGTAGAATGGAAGTTATTGGGGGTTACTGGGCCTGGGACTGGGAGATGTTCATAAAAATATAGTAACTTTTTCTTACAGAGTGTTAAGTTGTAAATCATGTGTTTATATTAGCAAATATTACATATCTAATACATACTGCTAAACTTATATGTATATGTATATATATATGAATACATATCCAAACTAAATATACATTTATAGAAGTACATAATCTTTTAAGCTCTTTCTCCAAATAAAATTTTCATCTCTCTGTTAAGTTTCACTATTCTATTACTTTGCTCAGGGTTCTATCATTTAGGAAAACATCAGTTTCTTTTATATCTTACAAGTAGCCATTGGTTTCCTTTGAAAATAAATTTCCTAGCTAGATTTGGGCTGGTATATTCAGTTTACACTTACAAATATTCTTGTAATTCATATCGTTTTGGGGGTATAAATTAGAAGTGGCTGTTCTATTTTTTCAGATTAGGTAACTCATACTTCGAGACCATTTCAAAACACACGACTTCATCTAAAATTAAGATAAAATATTAAAATTTAATTGAAAGGAACAATAAATCTAAAAATTTTAAACCCAGAAATTTAGAGGATTTTAGCTGCAACCATTTAAATACTTGTGCCTGATCTGAATGATATAGTTGTATCCTAGTGAAATGGTGTGTTTCTCAGAAATCCATTAGAAACAAAATTTGCTGGTCAGCATGTACTTCGAAGATTTTTTTAAGTGAATTAATTTTATGAGTATTAATACTTTATCTACTAGAGGTCATGACATTTCATCTGTTATTCAGGCTGTCTTTAACTCTTGCTCATCCTCCCAAGTAGCTGAACTAGAAATGTATCTTCATTCTCATATGTATTTGGTCTTATGTATATTTATTACAATCACAGTGTATGTTTTACAATGTAGTCAACTGGGTACAGCCCTAAAATATTGCCTATTGACATTTCTCCCATATTGAAACCAATATCATAAAGTAGAAGAGATAAAATTACTGCCTCTTACTTAAGGCCAAGTCCCTTTAAAACTATTTTTTGCTGAACGCATTATTTACAATAGTATAAATGTTTCACACAAGTAAAAACTGTTTGCCTGAACTTACAGAAAAGACTTGAGCTATATTTCATCATGTTTTTCAGTCACCCTGATCAAATCCAATGTACACAAGTGATTAGTTCACCAATAGAGTTCTATAGCTTTATGAATTTCAGAGTTACAATCTGTCACACATTTGAATCTGGAGGTACATGTAAGAGCTTCTTGTTGGGATAGGCAAGGTATAACAAGAAGGTGTGAGATAAAGATCAATTACTCTTTAGGATATCTCAGTGTTTCTATTCTACTTGTTGTATATCTCCCCCTTCCTCTCCCCTTCCTTCTTCCTTTCTCCCATGTCGTGGGCACATGAGTGTGTGTGTGTGTGTGTGTGTGTGTGTGTGTATTTGTACATCTGTGCTTGTGTGTGTGTTCAGGACTAGCTTAAATCAGTGATTATATTACAGAGTATTTTGAAGATCATGTTTTATCAAAATCACAAAGCACTAACAAATTACAAATCAAGTTGTTCTTTATTGTTGCTCTTACCTTCACATCTTTGACATTCATTCTCGTGCCCTCCTTCCCCACAAATATGTCATCAATGTCCACAAGGATGTACCTGTCCAAGGACAGTGTCAACCTCTTCCCCGACAAGAAGGAGATGGCGTCTATGAAAATGAGCTTGTGCAACCAAAAGTTCAAGTTGTTACCAAAAAGAACTCGCTGAATCCCGTCATGAAGCCCCAGATCCTGAATAATTGTCGCATAAAGTGTTTGGCTGGACAAGAAAGAGAGGGACTTTTCTGACTGTAACTCAGTTAAAAGCACTGGCTGATAGGTAGAATGGTTATACTGGAAAATTGTCCAGTCTTCCCCAGGAAGAGGTCCCTTTTCAACTTTGGGGCCTTTGGTAATATGGAGCAGAGGAGACTGGGGGTTCACAGAGCAGTCCTTCAGAGCTACGTTATTGAATAAGTTCAAAGGAAACCCTTTCAGTTGTGTAGTTGGTAAACTGTTCTCATTGGCTTTATGAAAACCAATTATGCTAACACTGTATTCTATACAGTATTTTTCTAAAAGCTCCCGGTTCCATGAGTCCATGCTGACGTACTTCAGAATATTTTCATAAATAATCAATGTGTACTTCCCTTTGCCACTATCGGTAAGAGGCGGTATGTCTCCCTTGCCTGGAGCAATGACCATCTGGTATTGAAACCGACTGGACTCCAAGATTGCTATAATATCTTGACCAAGTTGCGAATACTGGCTCTCTACAAAGAGAAGGACAGTGGGGTCAGTTTTGGATGTATCAATAGGCTTGATGGTTCTCAGCTCTATAGACCGATAAGGGAGGTCTTTGATGTCAGCACACTCTGCTTCTGCAGTCGTTTCAATAAGTGTCATTTCCTGTTTGTAGCCAGAGTACAGGAAGTAGGCAGAAATGAGGATGCTCACCAAGCAAAAAGTAGCTAAGAGAACAATCAGTGTTCGAAAGCTTCTTCGAAACTTTAAAATAAGATTCATTTTAAAAATCAATGCGTTGGGAGCCTTTTCTGGCTTCTTTCCCTAATGTGCCATGGAGAACATATACTAAGATGTTGCCAGTTTTCCTTCCCAAACATTCATGTAACCATTGCAAATCATGGGAGATTCTCGAAGGAATCACAAATGAGTCAAATCTGGTAGTCAGCGGACCAGGAGGCAACAGCTGAGATGCTATGTCCAATACCAAGAACTGCTGCAGGGTCCTTTAAGCATTATCTGAAAGAGAGAAGAAATGTGATAGCTAAGAGCAAAAAGGAAGAGTGTTCCTGGTTATGTTTATATGCTTATTGATATCTAAGAAGCCCATTAAAGAGTATTCTAGTCTTGTTACTATGACAATATACTAATAGAACCCGCTGATAATCTGGGTCTTGAAATTTGACACATAGAGTCCACTATGTCTTCATGGCTTCTTGAAAACTTTCTGCAGTTCTGTCTAAATTTGGTCAATTATCCACATGTACATAAGAACACATATTGAGACCTGTTTCAACTAATTATCTTGATAAGAAGGGGGACAAAAGAAGCACAGAGAAAATTAGATGCACATTATCTAGTCTGACATAAGATGGTGACCTTTTTCTTTGAATTCAGAAAGGATGAGATATCAATCTTAAGTATTAGAACTGTTCCTCCTAATAGGCAACAGTGAAAAGAATTTATAAAAAAAAACATATGGGACTAAATCTGTCAACCCAAAGAATAAGCGGAATTTAAATGTGACATTTATTTAACATCAGTTTGTTCTGAGTTAGGATGATCGATCCATACACCACAATGGTGCATGCCTGTGTTCTCAGACAGCTGAAGTTTAAACTGTGGAACTCATCCTTTGTATTCCACTTTCTCATTTCTCCATCCTTAATGATAATGGCTAGTCAACGTGGCAAAGTCTGGCCTTGAAAAGTGGTACACCGGTAATGTTTACTATATCCTGCTGCACAAATAAGAGATGTGATGATATTTTGTGGAATGCCAAGAAGATGTGGTCTGGAGTGTTTGATTCTCTAACCCAGTGCTATCGCTTAAAATAGAAAAAGGACAAGGGTGTGGCAGGCTTGTAGGTAGGGAGATGAGCCAATGCAAGAACATGTGTGTGTGTGTGTGTGTGTGTATTTAGATCTTTTTAAAAATTATATTTCTAAACACGTTATGTAAAATTAAGTTCTGGATAATAGGAAGGCTGTTCCACAAATGTAAAAATGTGTATTATGTTTTCCTAAAGGCTGCAAATTTATATGCTAAAATTTTAAGTTGATCCTCATCTAATCTTTCATGCAGGGTGTACCTGAGGACCAGCTAGCAGCACTCAGACTCTGGTGGGAGTTCTCTATTATTCTTCTGGATCTCCTGGCCCAGAGAACACAGGAGGCAGAGTCTGTGAATTACTCGTATGTCTGAAAAGCCAGTATTCCCCACCTCAGCACATCAAGGAAATCAAATAAGGTGTCACTCAAACTTTCTAAATTTGATTTTCATGTTTTACGAAATGTATGAACATAAACAGAATGACCCACCCTACCTGTCATAGCCACTGAAACCTTTCCCAAATATCAGATGTCTGACTATAGCCTGACTTCACTGAGGGAAAGGGTAAATTTTAGAACCAGTAATGTGATTTAGATAACATATATATTTCTATGTGTTATCCTTCCATGTGGCACATATAAACTACAGTAGAATGCATGCCTTTTTCATAAGTACCTCCTTGATGCCATAAATGATTCTTTTTCTTTTTTATTGGATTTTTTCATTATTTGCATTTTAAATGTTATTCCCTTTCTCTGTTTCCCCCCAGAAACCCCCTATCCTACCCTGTCTCTCCTGCTTCTATGAGGATGTTCCCCCACCGACTCCTGCCTCCCCACCCTGGCATTCTTCTACACTGAGGCATGGAGCCTTCACAGGACCAAGGGCCTCTCCTCCCATTGATGCCTGAAAAGGCCATTGTCTGCTATATATGTGGCTGGAAGCATGGGACCCTCTGTGTGTACTCTTTGGTAGGTTTAGAGGTAAATCATTGCAAATTTCTTTCTTTTTTTTCAATTTTTTATTAGAGATTTTCTTCATTTATATTTCAAATGCTATCCTGAAAGTCCCCTATAACCTTCCTCCACCCTGCTCCCCAACCCACCCACTCCCGCTTCCTGGCCCTGGCATTCCCCTGTACTGGAGCATATAATCTTCGAAAGACCAAGGGCCTCTCCTCCCAATGATGGCCTGCTAGGCCATCTTCTGCTACATATGCAGCTAAAGACACTGGCTCTGGGGGGTACTGGTTAGTTCATATTATTGTTCCTCCTATATGGTTGCAGACCCCTTTAGCTCTTGGGTGCTTTCTCTAACTCTTCCATTGGGGGCCCTTTATCCCATCCAATATAGGACTGTGAACATCCACTTCTGTATTTGCCAGGCACTGGCATAGCCTCACATTAGACAGCTATATCAAAATCTTGCTGGCATATGCAATAGTGTCTGGGTTTGGTGGCTGTTTATTGGATGGATCCCTGGGTGGGGCAGTCTCTGGATGGTCCTTCCTTCTGTCTCAGCTCTAAACTTTGTCTCTGTTAACTCCTTCCATGAGTATTTTGCTCCCCATTCTAAGAAGGAATGAAGTATTCACACTTTGGTCTTCCTTCTTCTTGAGTTTCATGTGTTTTGCAAATTCTAGTCTTGAAACAAAGACTACTGTAGCTAGGGTTGTTGTTTTCTTTTGTTTGTTTCTTTTGAGCTTTCATTCTGGAAATGTGAAATTCGGTGAACACTAGATCTAAGGACTGGCAATCACATTAAAATATGTCTGGTATTTATTACTTGAAGGTATTCTTGTAAGACAAATAGCTCAGCAAAGTTTACTTAAACTTGGAAAATAAGCAATAACAAGTCTTGCTGTCATTCAAGTACTTGCTAGTCATTACACAGTCTTGCTTGATTTGATTGTTCTGTTATTCTCTAGTTATTGATTTTTTAATGAAAAAGTTTAGAAAAGTTTTTAAAAGACTATGGTAACAATGTAAAATGTTTATGACTAAAAAGATCTGTAATCTAGCAGTTGCCCTGTTGTGGAATAAGGTGAAACTATGAACTTAGCAGTCAGAGTAATTAAATTTAAATCCAATGAGAATCACTTCTATTTCAATGTTCAAAGTTAAAATTGTCATAGTATAAATTTACTAGGAAAATAAAGACACATCACCATGTGAATTGGCTAACTCAAAAAGTGTTAAGTTGGAACAAGTCAAAACCTTTTATATTTTTTGCTAGGTTTGACTTTGGTAATAGTAGGCAAAACCAAACTTGGTCAAATATCCTGTTGCTAAATTTCATGAACTATTGTCAGGAGTCTTACTGATAATTTGGTCATATCTCATAATAATGGACCCTATGTACTTACTTAAGTCTATATTGTATAAACATTTAACTACTCTTTCTAAGGCACCAATATCCTTGTGAGTTCTCAAATTTGCCACTAGTTTTCAGAAGCATGTTGCCTTTTCCGTATCTGAAATAAAATGGGAATATCAGAGAAATACTGTAGTCCTTAAAAGCATTGTTAGTTGTATGTCTGTGTAAGAGTGTATGTATGTGCTTTTGTTGTGCGTGCATGCATGTATATGTTTGAGTGTGTGTTTATCAGAGATCTCCTTCTATGAAATTAGCCTTATAGTCATAGCCAAAAACTAGGTCAGAGAAGACAGAAATTATTTAACCTGGTTTTCAAAGAATTACAAATTTAAGTGGTGTTATCGGTCAAGATGAAGGTGGTCTGTAATGATTCTAAATATGAAAATGTATTCTAAGAAGAAAAGAAAATATATTCTGTTAACTCAATAGAAGAGTAGACTAAACATCTGCTGACATTATTATTATTAGTTACTTAAAGATCCCATCAGCTTCTAGGCTACACTATGCTAATGTTACTTCAGGAACAACCATGTATTCATAAATCATAACTGTTTTCTAAAATGAAAGTCCAGAGCAATGAATAGCTTTTGCATTTAATCAAAATGACAATGGTTTGCTATTTTGTGATTTTCTGGGGAAAAAAAAATCTTTTCAATTTTGGTAAATAACCTGTTGATTATTTCCTAACTTTTATATACTTCATATTTTTTCCATTTTTACTGACATAATATAAATTTATTTTAATATCCCGAGTATACATTTTTACTAGTAGAAATTCCTAAAAGTGCCATTTTCAAACATAATGAAAACATTACTACCCCAATATTATACAGTACCATAATATTATACTAGGTACATAGCTCTGAGCTATCAGCTATATTCATACTTCAGAAGATTATGGAGGGAAGTCAGTAAATAGAAGAGTAAATGTCAGGCAATTTCTTTTATCACCGTTTCCTGCAGATACATAAAGTGTGTGTGTGTTTGTGCGTGTGCGTGTACCATTTTCTTAGGTCTTATTTTTTAGATGGAAAACAACAGGATTTTTAAAATAGAGTGTATTTTTATGATAATCAAGTGGTAAATATACAATCATCACATTTATCTTAAAAACATAAGAACATCCAAACTATGAATTTGCTTACATATTCATTTGCTCTGTTTGTTATGAGATTTTAATTTTTATTATTTTATTTATTTATATTTTAAATGGTGTCCCCTCCCCTATGCGAAGTTCAAGGTATATAAACACAGTAGTAGAAACACTGTCTGTGGCCCTGTGAGATCTTATCCTAATCTTTTAAAGGTCAATACTGGGAAATTATTTTTTTTAATTTAATTTTATCTGTAATTCATTTTTCACACTCCATAGTCCATTCCCTGCCCCTCCCCCTCCACTCCTTGACTGCTCCACATCCCACACCTCCTCCCTACCCCACCCCATCTCCACGTGGATGCCCCCACAACACACCACCTGACCTCTAAACTCTGTAGGGCCTCCAGTCTCTTCAGGCTTAGGTTCTTCATCTCTGAATGAGCACAGACCTGGAAGTCCTCTACTGTATGTGTGTTAGAGGCTTCATATCAGCTGGTTTATGCTGTCTGTTTGGTGGTCTAGTGCTTGAAAGTTCTTGGGGGTCCAGATTAACCAAAACTGCTAGTCCTCCTACAGGATCACCCTCCTCCTCAGCTTCTTTCAGCCTTCCCCAACTAAACAACAGGGGTCAGCTCCTTCTGTCCATTGTTTGGGTGCAAATATCTTCATCTCACTCTTTCAGCTGCTTGTTGGGTCCCTCAGAGGGCAGTCATGCTAGATCCCTTTTTGTGAGCATTCCATAGCCTCAGTAATAGTGTCAGGCCTTGGGAACTCCCCTTGAGCTGGATCCCACTTTGGGCCTGTCGCTGGGTGAAACTTATTTTTAGACTGAACATTTCATCACTGGAATGCTACATCCTTGTTGACTAAACTAACAATCAAGTCTATAGAACATAGGGACCAGGACTAACCAGGACTAATAATGTTAAAGCTACTGTGTCTAATTTAAGGGTGTTCTTATGTGGCGTTCATGTGATCATGGACAGACCTGTGACAACTGCCTGGTTTCCTGTGGTTGTCGGAGGGATGCTGATTGAGCATATTCAGATTCAAGTACAGACCAGCAACAAAATCTCAACATTGGTTTGGCTTCTAGATTTCCCCCTTTGTGTAAGGAGTATAGGCATTCTTGACACACCTCAACAAATGGACACTTATTAAGAGCTGACTGACTCTTTGTTTTATAAATGTGCAAAATCAACTGGATCTCTTATCATGAGTAAAACAACCCAAATTCCATTGGTTTAAACTGCTCCTTATTTCGTCTATTTCCCTCTCCAAACCTATGTTGTTATGGACTTTTGTTTTTCTTGTTTTGTGATAGTGGGTGATTTTCACATAATCAGTTTAAAGTTTGTGTTTAGAGAGTTAATATAAAAAGTATGTGTATTAATCACACAATATGTATGACATTGTTTACATTCTCTAACTGCCTTTACTTTCTCTTAATGTATGCAATTTATATAGAAGCCATAGATGGCTGGAAAATTGTCATGCCATGTTATGCTTCCTTGTTTAGCACTTTCTCTCTTTCTCTCTCTCTCTCTCTCTCTCTCTCTCTCTCTCTCTCTCTCTCTCTCTCTCTCTCTCTCTCTCTCTCTCCCCCCTTAGTTCTTTTGGGAAGGTATCATTCATAAAGATGTTATGTAAAGCACCCTTAAAAACTCAAGACTGTGGACTTGCAAACTTTATATGCCCCAGTACAGGGGAACCCCGGGCCAAAAAGGGGGAGTGGGTAGGTAGGGGATTGGGGGGGTGGGTATGGGAGACTTTTGGGATAGCACTGAAAATGTAAACGAGGAAAATACCTAATAAAAAATAAAATAAAATAAAAACAAAAAAACCTCAAGACTGCTGCTTTTTTAATATAACAATATTTGTTGTTTTTATACTTCGAAAGCATTCTGAAAGAAATTGAAAACCCAGAATGTTAAAATAAAATGAAAAAATGTTTTACAAAATCTATTGTGCTTTACATGATATGTAATTTTTGAATGGATTGCTGACACACCAAACATCATCTCATCTCACCTTTTTACTTGATATCATGCTATAACTAATTATAGTAAAACTAAGGAGAATTTAAAGGGTTTTTGTTGTAGTTTGTTGTTTGTTTCTGCTTCTACTCTTTCAACTAGCAGCTCCCTAAGTCTGCTCAGATCACTAAAGTGTCCAGCTGTATTGTTTTCAAAGAAAACAGAGAGTGGTGCTGGAACTATTTCATACTCATACAGGAAAGTGGGTGGACACCTTGCATGACTCTTTCTAAGCCTGGGGTTCAACCAATGTTCCACTTGATACCCATCCCTGAGAACTATACATCCCCTTTCATCCATCCTATCATTCTCTTCCTTACTCTTCAAAACTAGTGTAATGTTTTGCCACCAACTGCAAAACCAACCTGTGTTCTTTGGTAAGGACATGTTGGTTCATTCTTGATCTCAGGACTCATCACACAACCGTGGCACTTTGTTTATTGTCCCTGTCCTGGATTTATTTGAGTTTGCAACTTACCATAGAATATTCTCTTTATTTTGGACAATATATCTGTTTATCTGATTTTTTCTTTATTTTTTTAAATGATAATTCTTTTTTTTTTTTACAGTCTAGTTATTATCCCCCTCCCAGTCAGCCCTCTGACTATTCCTCATGTCATATCCTCCTCTGTCTTCAAGAGGATGTCTCCACCCCACCCCATCAGACTGCTGCACTCCCTGGGGTCTCAAGTCTCTCCAAGGTTAGATGCATCTTCTCTGACTGAGAGCTGACCAGGCAGTCCTCTGCTGTATGTGTTGGGGGCCTCATATCAGCTAGTGTCTGCTGCCTGGTTGGTGGCTCAATGTCTGAGGGATCTCAGGGGTCCAGGTTACTATGAGTGCTGGTCTTCTTTTCTTTTCTTTTCTTTTCTTTTCTTTTCTTTTCTTTTCTTTTCTTTTCTTTTCTTTTCTTTTCTTTCCTTTTCTCTTCTCTTCTCTTCTCTTCTCTTCTCTTCTCTTCTCTTCTCTTCTCTTCTCTTCTCTCCTTTCCTTTTCTTTTCTCTTCTTTTCTTTTCTTTTTAAGATATTTTCTTTATTTGCATTTCAAATATCATCCCCTTTCCTGTCCTGTGAAGGTTCTATTCCCAGTATAGGGGAGTGCTGGTCTTCTTATGGGGTTGCCCTCTTCCTCAGCTTTTTCCAAGTTTTCCCTAATTCAACCACAGGGCTCACCAGCTTCTGTTGGTTGGGTGGGTAGGTGGATGTTAGTATCTGCATCTGATTCTTTCAGCTGCTTGTTGGGCCTCTCAGAGGGCAGCTATGCTAAGCTCCTGTCTGTAAACACATCAGTGTATCAGGAATTGGAGCTTTCCCTTGAGATGGATCTCAATTTGGGCCTGTCACTGGCCCTCCTTTCTCTCAGGCTTTTATTGATTTTTGTACCTGCAATTCTTTTAGACAGGAAAAATTCTGGGTTAGAGATTTTGACTGTGGGATGGCAACCCTCTCTCTCCACTTGATGCCTGTCTTTCTACTGGAGGTGTACTCTATTTGTTCTCTCTTTCCTCTGTAGGGCATTTCAATCCAAAGATCCTACCTATGATGTCCCACAATGGAAGAATAGATACAGAAAATGTGGTTCATTTACACAATGGAGAACTACTCAGCTGTTAAGAAGGAGGACATCGTGAGTTTCGCAGGCAAATGGATAGAACTAGAAAATAGCATCTTGAATGAGGTAACTCAGACCCTAATGGACACGCATGATACATTCTCACTAATAAGTGGATATTAGTCCAAAAAAGTACAGAATACCCAGGATACAACCCACAGAGCTCAAGAAGGTTTATAAGCCAAAGGGCCCAAGTGAGGATGCCTCAATCCCAATTGGGATGGAGAAGAAAGTAATCATGGAAGGCAGCAGGGGTTGGGGGGGGGGCAGAAGGAGGAGGGGACCAGGGTGGGAGAGCAGACAGAGAGGAGAAAAGGGAAACATGATCAGGTATTGGGGAAAAACAAGATTAAAGCCCTGATGACCAGCAGAACGAATGGAAACAGGCAAACTTGGGAGGTAGGAGGTGGCAGGACCTTCTAGAACCAAAGACCTGAGAGGTGAGAAACTTACATAGAATATTCTAGTCATCTTTAACTCAAGCGACTCCTTCCTATATGCCCTATTACATTCACATTCATTTGTAATTAAACAAGAGCATTAACATTTTTTTCTCATTTGAGCTTACATTTTTTAGATTTATTTGTTTGTTTGTTTGTTTGTTTATTTATTCATTTATTTAATGTGTGTACACTGTAGCTGTCTTCAGACACTCCAGAAGAGGGCATCAGATTTTTGTTACAGATGGTTGTGAGCCACCATGTGGTTGCTGGGATTTGAAGTCAGGACCTTTGGAAGAGCAGTCGGTGCTCTCAACCGCTGAGCCATCTCACCAGCCAGAGCTTAAATTTTTGAAAGATGTTTTTGCTATTGTTATTTATTTATTTATTTATTTATTTATTTATTTATTTATTTATTGTGAAATTCTCTTACCTTCTCTTTGGACTGGAGTTGTGAGCCATCTCTAATTGTGGAGTGGGATGGTTTATTTTCACTTTCTCTAGGCATGGACTACTGTAAAACGTTTTTAGAAATCCAGTTTGGGTGAAATCTAATAATCTAATAACAGCTCATTGAGGTAGTGTTTCTCCATTGAACTTTCACAGTGCAGCTTCCTGCACAGGAGAATTCAATTGACAAATCTCATATAGATTACCATAAAGACCAGGGGTGTGGTTTACTCAGAGGGAAATGTTGAAAGCTCTGCAGACTATCTGGTATTTCATCTACAATGGTATTTGCAGGGATGATCACTTCACACACACACACACACACACACAGTCATTAAAAACTTTGTACATTTACTCACTTTTCATTAATAAGATTCCAATTCAAATGCCATTATTTCTTATAGAGAGAAAGAGCACATCAGATCTTCAGTTTTAACATTAAAAAATGGGATCCTTAGCAAAGTTTATTTTTCTATTTTCATATATGACTCCATTCTCTTCAGAGAGATTTAGGAGTGTGGTCACCAACATATTGCTTATTTCTGTCTTTGAATTTTTTGCAAGAACGTTATGGTGTTTATATAAATCCCCAACACAACAAAGGCAAACAACTTTGAAACAGGAGTTAACTTTGTGACTGTGTTTCAAAGGATCAAATTCTATAATCTTGCAAATAAATAAGTTTCCCTACTTATATCATTCATTGACTAACTTCTAAATCTCTCAGAAATATACTGTTTCTAAACTTTATCTTGATACAAAACAAAATATTTTGTTAACAGACTTAAGGGTTTTTCTAAGAAACATTTGTGCATATTCCTGTAGCCTATCCCTTAAATTATGTTTCTCCTCATATAGTCAGATATTTTTGCTATCTTCAAGCATAATCTAATATGAATTATAAAACAGTAAATCTGAACTAATATTAAATAAACTTAGTTCTTGCTCTTATAATATTTTAAAAGTTTCATGACAATGGTCAAGTCTATGTTTTATAAAATTGGACAACCTATCACACCAAATTGTCTCTAAATTACTTGCAAGTAGACTATTTTGGTGCATTCATTTTGTTTGATGAGTTTTTATTGTATATGTATGTAAAAAACTTTAGTTATCACAAGTCTCTAGAATTTTTTAACCAGGTTTTGTCTTATGAGGAGAATGCACAGCCATTTGTCTTTACAATTTTTCTAAAAGAAATTTTCATTTTCCCATCACAGTAACAGGATATTGGGAATGAACACGAGTTAGCAAGCATGCATGGACTCTTGTTCTTCCCCAGGGAGACCCACAACCATGACCTTGTTAGGCAGTATAGTGAGGTCCAGTTTAAAGGTAGGCTGAAAATTAAGGACACCCAGTTTACCACCCATACAAGATCTTGACCTGATGACTCGTGTGACAAAGGTAAAGAGGATCCACAAACACATGTGTTGTTAATAAGGTCCCATTTGTCATTAAGGTCCCATTTGTACCTCCATATGTCTGGGGTCCAGAGGGCTGAGATTGTATTAATATTGATGTATTTTCCTGGCCGGGAATAGTGGTGCACACCTTTAATCCCAGCACTCGGGAGGCAGAGGCAGGTGGATTTCTGAGTTCAAGGCCAGCCTGGTCTACAAAGTGAGTTCCAAGACAGCCAGGGCTATTCAGAGAAACCCTGTCTCAAAAAACAAACAAACAAAAAACATTCATGTATTTTCCTTCAGAATTTATTTTTTGTTCGAAAATTCAAAATGAGATCTAAATTCTCACCTGATTTTAAGTGTAGCTATCATTGTAGGAACTATTTTAAATCACAGAATACCTTTAAACTCATTGCCCGAACCTCACTATAATGTCTCACAAGGTCATTGTTGTGGATCTCCCAGGGGAAGAACTACAGTCCATGCATGCTTGCTTACCCATTTTCATTCCCAATATCTAGTCTATCATACATACAATGACATGTTAATGGTTCTTTCTTCTTCAATCATAAACTATCTAGTTATGGTATTTTATAGATATCATTTTTTCTAAAGTACTTTTCACTCTGCTCATTGTTTCTCATATTGCAAGATTTCAGGAATGTAAATTCACTTCCTATTAAGCAGAGCCAGGGGTTGTGACACCTATAAAGCTACCCATGTCGTCAGAGAGACATGTGTTCCACAGTGTGCTCTTGCATTTTTAATAAGTCAGAAAGAAATCCATTTTGGTAATAAAATCAATGTATTTATAAACATATAGAATGTAACATACTCTAAGTACATTATCTTTACTGGAGCTATATATTACACAATACAGTGATGGAAATAAATGATACCCTTAAAATAATAGGCAAATTATTAAAATGAAAGAATCATCTGCAGTCCAATCAATATGTCATATAAGTGTTCCATAAAAGAAGGTTGGAAATTTGTTTTAGCAGCATCTGCAAACAATGGGTTGACTATTGATAAGTAATATTTCTTTGAAGAACAAAGTACGAATTTTATTTTTAAAATCTGTGTTTATTACTAAACAATCTTGGGGTCTCCTAAATCTCTCAACACAAGAGGGCAATATTCTCTTACTTTTATTGCAAAAATAGAGCAATCTCACACCTGTTCTCCACATAAAGATTAAAGAGGAAGGATAGTACTAGCTAGATGAGTCCACAGAGTGAATGTAACTCTATTGAGATGACTATGCTGTCGACATTAGGAGAGATCAGGGAGTCTTAATGTTAAAACATTAATTAAGTCTTAATTTCATACCTAATACATTTTAGTCGATTCTATTTCTCACTTTCTTAGGGAGCCGCTAATTGTATATCGCTTATGTGGTCTGCTGCGTCAGAATTTGCATTTGTTTTTGCACAGGTTTTCGTGTTTTTCTTAATGCACAGCTTGCCTAATCACGTAGCTAACTTTTGTGAACTTTTATACTTTGATGATTTTTTTTAATAAGGAACAAGCTATAATCAAATATGGTGAAATAAATTTTCTCAAGCATTGGTTGCACAATAGATAAATTTTTATAGATAAAATTTATCTATTATTTTTGCTTTATATAACATAAAATGAATTGCTTTTCCTTGTATTGAAATTCATTTTCACATCTTTCTGTTATATGACCATGCCATATAATAAAGTAACTAAAAAGTGATTTAAAGTTCCTGGTCTACTTAAATAATCAACGGTACATAGATTGATTAAAACATTTTTTATTATTCATTTATGTGTGTGTGTGTATGTGTGAATGCATGTGAGAATATGTGTGTGTGTGTGTGTGTGTGTGTGTGTGTGTGTGTGTGTACTTGCACTGCATGCATACACTACATATGCATTATTGTCTGCAAGTAAAGACCAAAGGATAACTATTGAAAGTCCATTCTCTTCTTTCACCCTAGGAGCTATAAGCGTGAATGGAAGGTTCAAAAACAAATTGGTTGTCAGGATTGGAGGTAGATGCCTTTACACACTGTTTCTTCTAGCTGGCTTTCACTTTTAATGTTTTTAAACACTGTATGAAATCTTAAAGTTATGTAATTAGGATAAAGCCAGCATGAAATGAATACACACAAAAAAATGTCTATGCTATGATGTGGGTTATGATACAATTCATTTCTCAGATATCAGGCAAGGATTATATTTGAAGAAATGGGAAATTGTGGCTAAATTTATATTCAGGCTGGTATTATCATTTATTAGTAAACAGGCTTTCGGGATCCTAAATTTTTCTTCTCTGAGTAGATTTTAGAGTTGAAACAAGATGTGCTTCCATTTTGATTTATTGATTACCCAAGACTCTGGAAACATCTCTTCATCTGCAGCATCCTTGTATGTGATTTGAGAGATAATGGATCACTAATGGTCAGGCAATTGGTCATCTTGAGTAAAATGTGCACAAGTATGGTAGATGTGTTTTCTATTCGGCCAATGAGTTTTTTGTTCACATATACTTTTTTCATGATACTCAATAATATTGTAAAGAAAAGTATAAGATAAAGGTAAGAAAACTTTAGCTAGAATAAAACTGTCCAAAGAAGATTATAGTTTATAAGATGAAGTTCAAATTATTAATTGTCTTTAGGTTCTGGCAAGGCAAGTATTTATATAATAATAATGAGAAGGGGAGGAGGCAGATGTAAGAGCTGGGGGTGAGGGAGAGGGAGACAGAAAGGGAGAGAGACAGAGACAGAGACAGAGAGAGAGAAAAAGGTGGGGTGAGGGAAAGGGAAATAGAGAGGGAGGGAGAGAGAAAAAGAGAGAGAGAGAGAGAGAGAGAGAGAGAGAGAGAGGAAGGAGAGAGAACTATTGCAGTTTCCGCATGAAATCTAGTAGAGAGAGGCTGGTGATATTGTTTGGTGGTAGAGTGCTTGTTTGGCATGCAGGAAGCCCTGCCTTGGGCTCAAACTTGGACTACAAATGAAAGAAACAGCAAAGAAACAAACCAAAACAAATATAGTACAAAAATGAGAAAAGGAACAGTTTTTAAAAATGTGATACTCAATCTATAATCATTGCACTCAGGAGGCTGATGTAGCAGAAGCAAGAACGTGAGAACATCCAAGTTCATTCACTAAGTATCAAGCAAGCATCGACTACACAGTAAGACCTGCCTTAATAAATAAAGCCATCCAGCATCAATAGCACATATTTGACTCATTCTACCAACAAAGTGTGTATGTGTATATATAGGACACACACACACACACACACACACACACAAGGAAGCCTAGAAAAGGTAGGATTCTAGAAATAAATAGTTCTGTGGCAGTTATTTGATACATTAAGAGTAAATAGGCCAAATTGTCTTTTTTTTTTTTTTTTTTTTTTTTTTTTTTTTTTTTTTTTGGTTTAATGAGACAGAGTTTCCCTGTGTAACGCTGGCTGTCCTGGAACTCACTCTGTAGACCAGGCTGGCCTTGAACTCAAGGATCCACCTGCCTCTGCCTCCTGAGTGCTGGAATTAAACGAGTGTGCCACCACACCCAGCCAAGTTGTCTTTTTAAAACAAAGGTTAGCAGATGAAATAATCCAAGGACATATGGATTGGAAGTGATATAAATGACACTGTGGTGGCTGGAGAGGCTCAGCAGCAAGGTTCCTACCATGCAGAACTGAGCTATGGAGTATGGGTGCCTCAGATGCTTAACTCTTGTCACCAAGCAAATGCCTTGTCTACAACCTTATATATATATATATATATATATATATATATACATATTTTATTACATATTTTCCTCAATTACATTTCTAATGCTATCCCAAAAGTCCCCCATACCCTTCCCCCCACTTCCCTACCCATCCATTCCCAGTTTTTGGCCCTGGCGTTCCCCTGTACTGGGGCATATACAGTTTGTGTGTCCAGTGGGCCTCTCTTTCCAGTGATGGCCGACTAGGACATCTTTTGATACATATGCAGCTAGAGTCAAGAGCTCCGGTGTACTGGTTAGTTCATAATGTTGTTCCACCTATAGGGTTGCAGATCCCTTTAGCTCCTTGGGTACTTTCTCTAGCTCCTCCATTGGGAGCCCTGTGATCCATCCAATAGCTGACTGTGAGCATCCACTTCTGTGTTTGCTAGGCCCCGGCATAGTCTCACAAGAGACAGCTACATCTGGGTCCTTTCGATAAAATCTTGCTAGTGTATGCAGTGGTGTCAGCCTTTGGAAGCTGATTAATGGAGTACTACTCAGCTATTAAAAAGAATGAATTTATGAAATTCCTAGCCAAATGGATGGACCTGGAGGGCATCATCCTGAGTGAGGTAACACATTCACAAAGGAACTCACACAATATGTACTCACTGATAAGTGGATATTAGCCCCAAACCGAGGATACCCAAGATATAAGATACAATTTGCTAAACACATGAAACTCAAGAAGAATGAAGACTGAAGTGTGGACACTATGCCCCTCCTTAGAATTGGGAACAAAACACCCATGGAAGGAGTTACAGAGACAAAGTTTGGAGCTGAGACGAAAGGATGGACCATCTAGAGACTGCCATATCCAGGGTCTACAACCTTTTAAGCCTAGCTTTTGGAATATCGTTTGAAAATCTGAAGTTTTGGAAATGACCAATTAACATGTAGTAGTTAGGACAATGAAAGTGACTATGTGGTTAGGCGTTCGAATAGTATTTCTGTTAGGAAGTCTACGCTTAAATGATTCTTTCCCCCTATCATTGCCACTGAACCCCCTAATCATATGCCAGGTATTTTTATTAAAATGAATAAATGTGTCTTTGTAGCTAGTTGATAATGTTAATGCCATACTTCATACTTCTGAGCCACAGCGCTCTTTAGAGTAGTTCATTTCAGCTATCATCCCAACATTAGCTTGTATTAAAAACTCAGTGTAACCCTGAGTCTGTTTCCCTTTCTCTTTTCATCTTAACTCACAGAATCGTACTTTTCACTCCGTGTATATCATATGTCAGTTATTATTTTTTTTTTTTTGGTCCAGTTCACAAACAGTTAAAACCTTTCCCCATCTGTTACATACTCTTTTCTGAACAAGAGAACTGGACAATTTCTTTCTTCCAGCGAATCAATGCTTGTGACTTTGAAGGTAGAAGAAATCCCCCAGTCTGATTATATTCCTGACTCATCATTTACCTGATCCATTAATGCTAGAATTTATGCACATATAGTTTGGGTTATCCAGTCATCTTCTACTCGTGCATTATCATTTAATTTATTTTCCTCCCTCTTCAAGCTTCTACCATTTCTTGCCTTTTTGCTACTCCTTTGTAATAATCAGGTGACAGAGAATGTATTCGAGAGATGGACGAGCTCACTCCACCTAGTCACTCATATTCCACTGGATATAGTGTCACTCATATTCCACTAGGTATAGTGTTCTTCTTGCCTCGATCAGGTGCCTGATCAAGATATGTTCACTGAAGATGCTGCTAAGAGATGCTGCCCCCATAGAGCTGCAGTAAGAGTTTCCTCTTCCATTGACCTAGTCACACAGAAAACAAACTTTCTTCCTTGTATCCCTCACCCCATAACAAATCACCTCATTCCTTCTCCTAGGGCAGAAAACATTTCAGAGTATCATGTTCAGTATCTCTAGACAGGTCACCAAGAAAATCCATGTTGAGAATTCAGTTATCAGTTACTGCTCATTTTTTGCAGATCAGCAGCACAGTACACTAATCCTATATAATGGACATTCAGTATTGCAAAAGAACAATGGAAACAAATACACTTCGAAGCTCACTGGACAGATGCAACAATTGTATTAGTGTCTACTGAAAGGACAGACACAAAGATCAATAGACGAGAATAGTGAGTTCCTAAACAAAGTCTCTGTGGAAAATTATTCCTTGACAAGGGAACAAAAGCAGATCTGTGGAGCAAGTCTTTTCAAGGAGTGGTGCTAGAAGCAGGAGTGGGTGGGCTAGTGAGCAGGGGAAGAGGGATGGGATGGGGGAGTTTCAAAGGGGAAATGAGGAAAGGGGATAAAATTTGAAATGTAAGTAAAGAAAATATCTAATAAAAAATAAAATGGAAAAAAAAAGATGTGGTCCTAGAACCAATTAACGTGAACATGCGAAGGGTTGTACACAACACATAGACACGTTCCCCAATTAACTCAAATGATCATATATTGCTCAAAAACATCTTGCACACATACATTATAGTAAGTGTAAGAACCAAACCTATGATACCCCTAGGATAAAAGAGGAAAAAATCCATTTGCCCTTGGTTCTGACAGTGAAATTAGAGCTCAGAGTCCATCTATGAAATAAAGATTTGGTAAGCTATTTAATTAAAAATATGAACGTTACTAACAAAGATGAGAAAGTAAGGTACATAAGAGAATAATATATTTAAAGCAGACATAACTGATATTTTTTAAAAAATCTCATACAAAGAGTTCTTTAAAAATCACAATAATAAAACAACTCAACATAAAGAGAAGAAATGGCACTAAACAGAACGTACATGAGTCAACAATTAAAGATGACCAGTACAGAGAGATGCTTCACTTCCTGATCATCTGAAGTTGTAAGTCATAGGAGGAATGGGATGCTACTGCTTAACTACCTAAGGCTCAGGCCAAAGCATAAACTTCTGACTACACTGGATTCTGGGAAGGTGTGAGACAGAAGTCTCTCATTCATTGCTTTTGAATAAAACATGGCATGGTTACTTTGGATGCCATTTTTAAAGTTTCTTACAAAACTAAGTGAAGTCTTAATTTGCTGACCAAAAATATTTCCATATCCAAATCAAATGAATTAAAATGTACACTTATAAAATCCTGCTGAGAGCCATTTCCATAATTAATTAGGTCAGCTTCAGTGTATCTGTACAATGGACAACAAAATGACCCATGGAGCCACAGAACATGTGAAATGGACATTAAATGTATTGCTACTAAGCAGAGGAACTTATATGAAAATACTGTGAGCTTTATGATACTACATATGAGAAACTTTGGAAGAAGCCAAAGTGTGGTGACAGATGAAAGGTTATTAGTTGTAGAGATGGAAAGGAATGAGGTGTGTATGGATGTGGTATGGTGTATTTAGGGTAGTGAAACAAATGTAGTTTGTATTACAATTATCACATCTGTAAGACATCATGTCTTACCTTGTGGTGAACTTAGAGTAGTGGTAATGTGCCACTTTGGTTTATTACCAAAGCTGATATTGTTGGGTAGACTGCACTTTAGGAAAACTATATCTTCGGGAAAAATTATTTTATATTAGATATTTTCTTCATTTATATTTCAAATGCTATCCTGAAAGTCCCCTATACCCTTCCTCCACTCTGCTCCCCAACTCACCCACTCCCGTTTCCTGGCCCTGGCATTCCCCTGTACTGGAGCATATAATCTTCGCAAGACCAAGGGTCACTCCTCCCAATGATGGCCAACTAGGCCATCTTCTGCTACATATGCAGCTAAAGACATGGGCTCTGGGGTAGGCGGATACTAGTTAGTTCATATTGTTGTTCCTCCTATAGGGTTACAGAACCCTTTAGCTCCTTGGTTACTTTCTCTAGCTCCTCCATTGGGGGCCCTTTATCCCATCCAATATAGGACTGTGAACATCCACTTCTATATTTGCCAGGCACTGTCATAGCCTCACATGAGACAGCTATATCAGGGTCCTGTCAGCAAAATCTTGCTGGCATATGCAATAGTGTCTGGGTTTGGTGGCTGTTTATTGGATGGATCCCAGTCTCTGGATGGTCCTTCCTTCTGTCTCAGCTCCAAACTTTGTCTCTGTTAACTCCTTCTATGAGTATTTTGTTCCCCATTCTAAGAAGGAACGAAGTATCCACACTTTGGTCTTCCTTCTTCTTGAGTTTCATGTGTTTTGCAAATTGTATCTTGGGTATTCTAAGTTTCTGTGCTAATATCCACTTATCAGTGAATTCATATCATATGATTTCTTTTGTGATTGGGTACCTCACTCAGGATGAAAACCTCCAGATCCATCCATTTGCCAAAAATTTTATAAATTTATTGTTTTTAATAGCTAAATAGTACTCCATTGTATAAATGTACCACATTTTCTGTATCCATTCCTCTGTTGAGGGGCATCTGGGTTCTTTCCAGCTTCTGGCTATTATAAACAAGGCTGCTATGAACATAGTGGAGCATGTGTCCTTATTACAAGTAGGAGAAAAACATTCTTCATAATTTAACAAAGGTCTGAAAACTAATATCTGCCAATGAAAAGAACAAATTCTTTTCAGGCATAATAATGCAAGGTTTTAACTGGACACTCCTAAACAAACTCCTAAACAGTATTGCATGTTTTTAAACATATACTTGAAACACACTGAGCTTCTCAACTTATTGTGTTATTTCTTTATTTTGTGTATATCTGTTTAGGCCTGTGTGTAAACACATGTACTGAGCTCAAAGGACAATTTCAGACAGTCAGGCTGGGTCAAGCTTCCTTAACTACTGATCTAAATCTCCAGTCCTGAAGCAGTACATTACAATACATATTTGTTTTCAATCTCTCTTTTCCCCAAGCTTCATTGAAGGCATCCTCAGGCTGACATACTCTTCGCTTCCTTTTTTTCACTCCCTTTCTCTGAGACTACTGTGCTGAGCCACTGATCTCCATTCAGAGCACAAGAATATTTTATTTGTGAAAAAACAAAATCCGTGAATGATTTACATTATTTGCTGGGAGGAAAAGTTGGTGAACACTCTTGTATAAATTTTATTTTGTTTGGTCATACAAGATATCTTGGGGCTGGTGAGATGGCTCAGTGGGTAAGGGCACCCGACTGCTCTTCCGAAGGTCTGAAGTTCAAATCTCAGCAACCACATGGTGGCTCACAACCACCCGTAATGAGATCTGGTGCCCTCTTCTGGTGTATCTGAAGACAACTACAGTGTACTTACATATAATAAATAAATAAATCTTTAAAAAAAAAAAAAAAAAAAGATATCTTGGCAGGGCCAGCAAGATGGCTCAGCAGACAAATGGAATTACTGCCATCTGAGAACTAGAGATTGATGCCAGGAATTGCCATGGTGGAAGGAGAGAACCTACTTCCACAGTTTGTCCTCTGATGTCCTCATCTATGTGCCTGTATTCATTATGCACACTGGGGGTTTTACACATACGCACACACACACACACACACACACACACACACGCACGCACGCACGCACGCACGCACGCACGTACACACACACACACACACACACACACATGCACATGCACATACACACACGCACGCACATACACACACACACACACATGCACATACACACACACAAACACACACATGCACACACACACACACACAAACAGAGAGAGAGAGAGAGATAGGCTCACACACCCAATAAGAACACAACCAAAACAAAATAGAGTTGCTATTATCTGTTGATTGACTGAATTCACAGAGGGAAAATATGAATCACGAATATAACCCCAAGATGTACTTGAACCTTTCCTAGTCATTTATAGATTTTTCCAATGGATAATTTTTGCCCTGACAGTTCAGTAGCACTGGAAATCCATCCTATGACACATCTGTGTAATAAAGTAATGAGAGCACCACATGATGAGTGAAGTCACAAGGGTAACTCAGTCATATATCAGTGAAGAAAGTGTGTTGAGCAGGAAGTAGTAGTATTTCTGTAAAACTAAGGAGATATGCAGAGAGACATGACACTAGGTCGGTGATTATGGAGGAAGAAAAGTCAAGGCCTGTGGTAAAAATAAAGTCCTTGGCTAGGAAACTCATAAATCCCAAGTACCATAATGATAATGAGAGTGGCTAGCAAGACACACACTATAGAACTGGTGCACAGCACCGCACAGAGTGTTAGTGAAGAAATCCAAACGATGATATTTTTGAATTCAGATAATACAAGGAATCGTAGACTTTGAATTTCCAAGAGAGTGCTAGTAGACTGGAAATTTTCTTTTATTCCACCTCACACCAGTCAGAATGGCTAGGATCAAAAATTCAGGTGACAGCAGATGCTGGTGAGGATATGGAGAGAGAGGAATACTCCTCCATTGCTGGTGGGATTGAAAGCTTTTACAACCATTCTGGAAATCAGTCTGGTGGTACCTCAGAAAACTGGGCATAGTACTACCAGTAGGTCCAGCAATACCTCTCCTGGGCATATACCCAGATGTTCCACCTGGTAATAAGGACATATGCTCCACTATGTTCATAGCAGCCTTATTTATAATATCCAGAAGCTGGAAAGAACTCAGATGTCCCTCGACAGAGGAATGGATACAGAAAATGTGGTACATTTATACAGTGGAGTACTACTCAGCTAAAAAAAACAATGAATTTATGAAATTCTTGGGCAAATGGATGGATCTGGAGGATATCATCCTGAGTGAGGTAACCCAATCACAAAAGAAGTCACTTGATATGCACTCCCTGATAAGTGGATATTAGCCCAGAAACCTAGAATACCCAAGATACAACCTTCAAAACACAAGAAAATCAAGAAGGCAGACCAACTCATGGATACTTCATTCCTCCCTAGAATAGGGAATAAAATATCCATGAAAGGAGTTGCAGAGACAAAGTTTAGAGCTAAGATGAAAGGATGGACCATCCAGAGATTGCACCACCCGAGGGCCCATCCCATAAACAGCCACCAAACACAGACACTACTGCATACACCAGCAAGATTTTGCTGAAAGAACCCTGATATAGCTGTCTCATGTGAGGCTTTGCCAGTGTCTGGCAAAAACAGAAGTGGATGTTCACAGTCATCTATAGGTTGGAACACAGGGCCCCCAGTGTAGGAGCTAGAGAAAGTACCAAAGAGCTGAAGGGATCTGTAACCCTATAGGTGGAACAACAATATGAGCTAACCAATACTCCCAGAGCTCATGTCTCTAGCTGCATATGTAGCAGAAGCTGGCCTAGTTGGTCATCATTGGGAAGAGAGGTCCCTTGGTCCAGCAAACTTTATATGCCCCAGTACAGGGGAAAGCCAGGGCCAAGAAGAGGGAGTGAGTGGGTAGTGGAGCAGGGCAGGGGGAGGGTATAGGGGACTTTTGGGATAGCATTAGAAATGTAAATGAAGCAAATATCTAATAAGAAAAGTTAAAAAAATTCTTTTTTTTTTGTTTGTTTTTTGTTTTGTTTTGTTTTGTTTTTCAAGGTAGGGTTTCTCTGTATAGCTCTGGCTGTCCTGGAACTCACTTTGTAGACCAGGCTGGCCTCGAACTCAGAAATTCGCCTGCCTCTGTCTCCCAAGTGCTGGGATTAAAGGCATGCACCACCATGCATGGCTTCTTTTTTATTTTTTATTGGTTGTTTTATTTATTTACACTTCAAATGTTACCCCCATCCCCAGTTTCCCCTCCACAAATACCCTGTTCCCTCCCCCTTCCCCTGCTTCTATGAGGGTCCCTCACCCCAATCCCACCTCTGTGCCCTAGCATTCCCCTATTCTGAGTCATGAAGCCTCCACAGGACCAAGGTACTGCCCTCCCACTGATGCCAGATATGTCAATCCTCTGCTATATATGCAGCTGGGGCCATGGGTCCTTCCATGTGTATTCTTTGGTTGGTGGTTTAATCCCTGAGAGTTCTGGGAAATCTGGTTGGTTGATATTGATGTTCTTCCTATGGGGTTGCAAACCCATCCAGCTCCTTCAGCCCTTCCCCTAACTCCTCCATTGGGGTCTCCATGCTCAGTCCAATGGTTGACTGTGAGCATCCACATCTGTAATGGTCAGGCTTTGGCAGAGCCTCTCAGGGGACATCTATACTAGGCTCCTGTTAGCAAGCACTTTTTGACATCAGCAATAGTATCTGGATTTGGTGTCTGCAGATGAGATGGATCCCTAGGTGGGGCAGTCTCTGGATGACCTTTCCTTCAGTCTCTGCTTGTACTCTTTATTCCAGCATTTCCTTTTGATAGAAGCAATTCTGAATTAATATTTTTGAGATGAGTGGGTGGCTCCATCCCTCAACTGGAGACTGTGCTTATCCACTGGATATGGTTTCTACAGGTTCACTCTCCCTTTGTTTGGTATTTCAACGAATGTCATTCCTGTTGGACCTCTTGTGTCCCTGGCATCTGGGACTTCCTAGTAGCCATCCCCAGTTCCCCAATGCTCAGGGCTATACACCTCCATTCAAATTACTGATTCTCTGTACTTTTCCTTCTGTTCTCCCACATCTGATCCTGCCCAACTTTTTCCCTCCCCCTCCTTTCTCCCTAATGATATCAAGGTAAAATGCATTAAGTTGAGGAGGCAGAAACGGTGAGCAATTTGAGAGCAACTGGGAGAGTACAAGGGGGAATTAATAAGAAGGCTGTTTTTTTTCTGTCTTGAGGAACACACACATATAAGCAAGTGAGATCCCTCAGCAAAGTTCCAAACGAATTAAGAGAATGAGAAAATTTCCACATACTGAAGCCATAAGAGCAGGATCTTCAGAAGACTGGAAATTGTTTTAATCATTTTGTATGAAAACACCATAATTAAATCTAACACTTCATATGCTTGTTAAATTTTTAAAGGAAATGATTTTGAATAAACAGGAATGAGTAAGCAAATAATACTTAAAATATTCAATAACAAACAGAATGAGAGGTTTTGCTTTGAAAGGAAGAGAGAAAAGGGAGACATGAAACAGAAAGAATATCTTCCATCCAGGACTAGAGTTTGCATGAGCCTCCTACTTCCATGGAATCGTGAGCAATCTCGATCCAGCACTATTATTATTATCATGTGATAACATGAGCAATCTCCTACTTACATGGAATAGTGTCTTCAGTTTCAATGCTTTTCTCTGGACACAAGTTCATCCAGCTTGGAGTCAATAGCACTGAGATGATTGGCACCAACTAAAGATTGCTTTGGTCTAGCTCAATACTCACTCTTTAGAAGCCATTGTTTGCAGATGTATTGATTTACATTCTTGTTAATTATCTCAGCAGTCTAACATGGAATGAGTCACCCATGAAATACAAAGCACTCACTTTGCTCTTGTATTCTTATAGCTAAGAGTCTCTAAAAAAATAGAGACCAATGAAACCAGAATATAGAAACCTAGTGACTTCTAAATGAGCAGAGGAGTAAACAAAATTAATATATGATATTTGACATAAAAGTTTCATCTCAATGAATTGCATGGATCGTTCTTAAAATGAAAGTTATAAAAGTAACCGCACTTTGTCTAATTGGCATTTTGTTATATGATTTCAATGTTTTTCTAGTGTTGTTACAATTGTTTCTTCAAGTCAGTACAATGATATTTGAAACTTCCTACAAACTTTATTTTAGTAATATTCTTTCTGAAGTTATGTATTACTTTATCATTATAAATGAAGTTTGCCAGCAGTGGAACTAACTAAAGAGTTTTCTTTCTTACAGTTAATTTCAACCATTACTTCTCCACCACCAGCTTTCCATGTAAAGTCATTTAAAGTAATCAATATAAAATTCACAGAGAACATTTAGATCTATCTGGGTAGTATAGCTAGAGTCTGCTCTGTGCTTCAGATGAAAAGCCCATGAGCTTTCACTTCATTTCTTATCATCATGTGTTGCTCTCAAGGTTTTTGTGTGACATTCAATATTGAGGACAGAGGACAGAAAGCGAATGTTAAAGGAACACTATTTATTTTGTGTATGAGGAAACATAAATTCTAGTTAATGTTATACTTATGTAAGAAGTTAAAGAATGAATATGGGGATATTTTACCGTGATTTGACAATGCCCACATTCCATTGCAGCGAGTCTGCATCACTTCTCTGAATACCAAGAAAGATACTTTCTCTCTGGAAATAAGCTTATTAAGAAATGATTAAGTAGACAATATTGTTGTGCTGATTTTTGTTTCCAACCTGAGTAGTATCCTCTGTGTCTTCTGTTGACTTATTTAATTTGCTATGGACCATCTGGGTATTACTGTATGTAGAGGAGTAAATATTTTCACTATTTTCATACATTTGTTCTATGTTTTATTTTACCATTTTATAGACACTACATAATGCAACGGAAGCTTGATTATCAGTAGGCAAAACATGGGAGGTAACATGTAAAACTATATTCCCACCCAAAACTAATGCAAGATTTCCAAATGATAATTTGGAAAGACAAAAAAAACTAATATAAACTGATGAGACAAGATTTGGCATAATTCCAAGTATTCTGTTACTTTTCAGTGACAATGTATCTTCAATTCTTTCTATATTTGGATTTGAAAACTGAAGTCTAGCAATGTTAATGGTGGATTAATAAGCACTGCATCAAAACCATCACTCAGCAAGTCAACTTAGTAAAAATTAATGGATGCTTATTAAGTGTAAAATATGAGAGTCATCTTCAGAACACATTTGGACACTTGGAGTTAAAGTAATCTTGTTTAACTTGTAGAAGAATGAGAGCAATTTAAAATGTACAAATAGATATGTGGTAAGCTAAAAGTAAAGTTATTAACATTCTCTCTGTCCAGGATAATATTAGTAATCTGTGACGGAAATCTGTGAACTATATTGGTATAGGTAGTAAAGAGGAGTGGTTAAGCAAGATGTCTTATGTTTCATTGGGTGACTACAGCAATGTGACTAGAAATGTTATTTAGTTTCTTATTTTAAAGATTTTTAAAAATTTATTTCTACATCTATGTGTGTGAGAGAGTGCATGCTGTGTGTGTGTGTGTGTGTGTGTGTGTGTGTGTGTGTGTGTGTGTGTGTGTGTAAGTCAGCGAAGGCACCAGAAGAATGTACCTGATTTCATGAAGCTGGAATTTTAGGTTATTATGACATAGCTTACGTAGGTACTGGGAACTGAACATGGATTCTCTGGAAGATCAGCAAGCAATTTTTAAAAAATTATCTTTAATCTTTGTATGCACTCTAGTTATTATCCCCATCCAGGTCTGCTCTCCAACAGTTCCCCATCCCATTCCTCCTCCACTGTCTCCAAGAGGATGTCTCTCTATGCCCCGCCACCCTGTCTGGCCTCTCTACTCCCTGGGGCCTCAAGTATCTCAAAGGTTAGGTGTGTGTATTCTCTCACTGAATAGAAATTTTAGAATGAGGTCTCTGCCTACTTCATGTATTAACCCGTTAGAGATTTAGAACCACAGACCATCTAAGAAACATTTTATCTTGATTCTTCTAATCTGATTTCACTTTTGGAAGGCTTGTTTTCTTCTTTTCTTCAGTTTGCACGTACCCCACTACTCTGCCATGGCTGGGCGTCAAGTTAGACTATTAGGAACATTTTCTTAGTGGTTTTCACACTGATCTGTGCTCTACTTTCTTTATTCCCATGTTTCATTTGCTTGTTAATTTTTAAGGCCAAGATGAATTTACCTTAAAATATTCATCAATGAAGTTTGATTCTATTAATCAATATTCAAACATGATGCAAATATAGTAGAGACTGTGATAAAATAGATGACTTAGATCTTTATTTCCGAGTGAAGAGTAATGAAAATAGGTTGACCACTGTCAACCCCATCACTTAAGGGTTGCTTGGAAAGAGAGCCAAAGTTATATTATAGGTTAAGGTCAGATTAATGATGCTTGTAATTAAAATTTAATTCCATTAATTTAAAATGTCTTAAGTTTTCAAATTTGCTAGTATTTTTTAAATTTATTTTCACATTTTACCTTTGCAGTAATTCTACAAAGTAGGCATTATAACCCCATTCACAGGGCCTGGATTTCTAGCACAGAAGTGTTTTACTTTTTAATCTTCTGAAGATTTATTCATAAGAAGGGCTAGCCAGACTTAAAACCAATATTGAGTGATCCAGACTTTACCATTATGATGCCTTATGCTAGTTCCTGACATTTGTTATTAAAACTAATTTGTATGGCTTGCTTAAATGTATATTTAATTGAGTTTGCATCCCAAAATTATTTAAAGAAGTTCTATGAACAAATAAAAGTTCCTAGAAAGCACAGCTATTGTTTTTATCAATGCCCTTATTTGATTATCTTAGTTAATGGACTGGCTCAAAAGTCTATAAAATAAAATGTTTACATTTTGAAAATTAAACTTTCATAAAGACATTTTAATCACTTCTGATTTATAAAGATTTTATATATAATATAAATAACACTTCAACAAACTTTTGCTCTGCTCAGTGCTGGAATTAGGTAGAGAGACTGCTTATGCAAACTTTTTATGTTAAAATCATAACATGGAAAAGGAGTAATAAAGTTTTTAGTCATATATATATTTCTAAGGCAAATGTTGCTATGTTTCTAAGTCGTTCTGATGGGTAGATCCACTTGTGTTGGTTTCTTTGATTGAGAGGAATCTCAATGATTTCTAAAATGTACCACTTTTCTTGTTACCAGCTAGAAATACCCTACTATCATTCATATTTTAGTTTGATTGTATTCCAGATTACAATACTTATGCCTCCACCAATAAATGCATCTTATTGGTCCGTTGTAGTATTTTTTATTCAAATATTGCCATTTCTTCAATACATGCATGGTTTCTACCTGTTCCTCATGGTTTTTATTAATGAAAACCACGTTCCCTGACTACTTTCTAGACATTCTCACCACTGAAAGCTTTAGTTACATTGGAATGGAGGGCTAACACAGGCATATCAATTATTTTGTAAGGTAATTGGTACTGGGTGAGAACTCTATGGGACAGAAAAATGATGCCCGTGTCTGTATGAAAGAAAAAGAAGTGCCAGAGAAGCCTGCATAATACAAGGCATTAGGAACCTAAGAATCACAGATAGACCAAGGGATGTCAGATCTCTGCCTAGCAGGATTATTGATAAATGTTTCTTTAGTACTGACAATATGATTCACTAATACCCTCTAAGGCAACATTAATGATATAGTAAATAGACTGTGGAGCTGAAGTTACTTTGTAGTTGGAGAAAGTAATGTATATTTTTACATATTCAGTAATTATATTATATGGAGAATTCTTTAGGACCAGCACTTGTTAGCTGTGTGATGGTTTTAGAATCTTGGTTCATACTCCCACTAATACATGAATATAGGTTAGGAAGTGGGCTCTTCTACTGCCTAGGTTTCAATAGTATCATTAGCTTTCAGTATATACACATGGTGAATGATCTAAGATAATTTATGTTGATATTATTTTTAAGTGCTTAGAACTGAGAAGTATAGAGGGAAAAAATGAAAACTCTATTTTGTAAAACTTTATATTACTTTTCTCCAAAAAAGTGTCACCAAAAGTGTGACTTAACTTAAATCATTCCCTGCAGCTCCAGAGAACTGAGGAGATAACCAATGGTCAGATACATACTCCAGACTTTTATTTTGCATATATTAAGAAATTTCTAGCAACAATCACATTTTTATTTAATTTTTGCTATGAGAAAAACTATCATGCCATTGAGTTCAGCATTCAAAATTTCACCGGATTGTTTACTGAGGGATAGTTTCTCAGAAGGATATTCACTAACCAGTCATATTTATAATTCTCATGTGTAGCTCTGATCCCCTTTTTCACTTATTCATCCTTAGAGGATTCATGCTCATGTCTCTTTTTTCCAACCAGAGTATGATCCTCATGAGAATGGTCTTCATCTTTCCTAGCATCTATCACATAATAAAGAAAATAATATTTATTATCATTATCATTAGGAACATGAGCATGTAATCATTAAAGCCTTTTTCTCGGTGGAAATGAGAAATAGAGTAATTTAAGTCTTAAATTGACTTCAACTTCAATTGGTCAATTGTCGCATCATTTTCATCATTATGTCATTCTGAGGAAAGCTTCTTTAGAAATTGCAATCTGAAGAACCACGTGCTTTCAATGAATTAATAAGTATCATTTACAAGTCGATATTTGTGTTTTACTCCACCTTTTAGAATAAGTGAACTCTTACTTGGAGTGACATGAAATTTAGGGAGAGACGGTTTGAGAAGCAGATCAGATTTAAATCCTGATTCTAATTATTCACTTGCACTTTAGAGTAATGAACAGAATTAGGACTTTTATATGCATTTGTAGGAGCATATGCACCGCCGCATCTGTTTCCTCTCCTTGTATTAATCTTTAGTGTTGCTATATTTATTTCTGAGGTTTAAATGATTTTTTAATGTAGGCGTGAAACCCTATTCAGTGCCTCAAGAACTCTTTAGAAAAGTCTGATGAAATATGACAAATTTTTGTGGATCAGCAGTCTACAGTTGCATTTCTGATTCAGGAATGGAGTTAAGCCAAACCATCTAAATGTGTACAATATCTGTCCTTCCCGTCTTCTTCTCTCATTAGCATGGCATCTGGCCTTTGGGCTGCATGCAGTTGTTATTATTTTTAAACTACTAAATATATAAATTATTAATATGGTGTTCAAATAGCAATTTTAATGAGTATTTACTTTTATAATTTTATTTTTAACTCTATAGTGTATTTTGGTGTTGAAAAAAAAATGTTGCTGCCCATGAAAGAGAGTATTATGCATGGGGATCAAAGCACTCTGTAGAAAGTATTAGAAAAGTAAATTACCTAACAACATAGCAGAAGAATAGCTGTTATCTTGAGAGCTACATTTCTGATGCAAATTTCCCATTTTATCTTCTCTTATTCCTTATTGCTTTAACCAATATTCCCCATACCATTCCCCACTTACTGTGGTCACATTGTGTCTTATATTTGCTGCCATGCTAAATATGAGTAGTTCACTCATCAGCTGTGCACTAAAGTTGTCATGGAAAAAAATGAATGGAGGTGGGGATGGAGAGAGATGAAAGAAGGAAAACTGAGACAGAGAGGAAAGGAAAGTAGGGCGTGACCAAATCAATGCAAATGAAGAAGAAAGGTGAAGTGGAGCACAGGTGGCAGCAGGTGGGGATAGAAAGCATCAGAGGCAGTGTGTGCCTATGTTTACTCCTTGCTTGGACATGTTGTACCTGGTCTGTTACCTTTCATCGCCTATGGGGTTAGAGACAAATGTTATTAAATAATTTTAATGAGGAGAATAGGTAACCTAGCAGTACAGCACTTGACAGTTTATTCATGTAAAAAGTCCTGTGTTTGGACCCCAGCACTTCCACAAAAAGTAAAAAAGAAAATAAATAAATAAATAAATAAATAAATAAATAAATAAATAGGTAGGTAGGTAGGTAGGTAGGTAGGTAGGTAGGTAGGTAGGTAGAAAAGAAAAGCAAAAGCAGTTCCATATTGGGGGGAAAATGTTTGGATTCTTCTAACTTAGGAGCATGAGGTGTTTCTGCTGATATGTATGTGTCTCTTCCTTTGCTAAGTGCTGTTCTCTATATTGAGGTTTTCAAATATTTCAAACAACTGTTCTTATAAAGAGTAAGGTAAGATTTTGGAATAGAAAATTCAATTCTACAACCCAATAGTGATTTTTGGTTAAAAAAAAAAAAAAAACAATAAAACACCCTGGATTCATCAAAGTATTTTCTAGAACATTTGAATACAAGTCATTTTATCCCTTCATGTTTCACAGGCACTTCTTTAAGTTTGAGTAACTAATAATGATTATTCATTTACAGTTCACAAAGTATCTTAAGTAATTCTTTTACAAAATGCTTGTAAGTGCTATATTCGTATAAGCTCATAGCAACATCTAAAAGTAATTATTGACTTGTCACGAGGCAAATTATCTTGTTAAAACCTCTCACTCCTGGATATCTTTAAACTGATATGAAAAGTTACAAGACAAAGGAAAGATATCTATCATGTAATATCTGCAAAACCTTTTGCAGGTAGGAATGTAGAGGAAGTTAGTATTTTTTATCTCAAAACTTTTATTGTCTCAGAATTATTTGTTTTGAAATATCTGATGCTTTAGTGAGTTTGCTATTATTGGATTATCTGATTTTTTTAAGGGAGGGGGAAATCTATAAATTCAGTATTATTACTTAAATATAATTTTGACTAGCCTAAAATGTGATATGATCCGTTAGAAACAGAGTTAAAGGAACCTTGGCAATATATTATCATTAACTGCTCTAGCTGCAGAAGCTTAAGCAGAATGAGTCTAAAGAAGAGGCCACTTAACACTCTGTGTAACAACATAAGCTGAAAGTTCCTAAAGTGTCAAGGAAAGCTTGGCTGACTGTTACATCGTGATGGCTGAAGGCAATGGCATACATCGTGTCTGGCACCTGCCCTGTTTCTCTCACTTTGTGAACTTAAAATAAACAGCAGACAGCATCCCCTTTGGCTTGTTACTTGGGAGGTGCACAATGAAGGAGAGTTTACCTTTTGTTGTCTAGCTACAAGACTATGAAAGGGTTTGGAAGTCCTACTTTTACTTGACTTTTTGGAGTTGGTTGATTGAATAAAACCTTGAAGTTCTTTGTTTTGGCACACGTATATATGGCACTTCTGGTCTTGCTGCCATTCCAAGCTAGTATGTAGAGAAGGCATTTCACCCTTCCTGTACTTTCCAGTACATATTGTGTTTTATAGGGTTTAGGCTATGATTTCATCCCAGCAACCTTTGATAAAGAAGAAATCTTTGTTACTTTACAGTTTTCCCCTAGTCTGGCAATATATTTGCTCCTGAAATATTCCAGTTTGTACAGGTTAGACTTAAAACATAATGCATTATCAATAAATTCCAGCCCACGGGGAGGGTGGGGGGAAGAGTAGGCTTCTGGGTGCATGGCTCTTCAGGCTTGGCTGACAGCCAGGGCTGATAGTCTAGCTTCACTTTATAAGTTTCCCCAGCTGCTTTTTAAATCTGGAGAGGCGGCATCAGCCAGAAAGCTTCTAGTTTGAACACAGTATGCTAAGTGTTTCTCTCTTCTCCCTGAGTAGTTGCTAGTAAATGAAATAGCATGATGGTATTTTATTCTCACTTTTTCAGTAAAAACAAAGTGAGAGGGAATCACAATACATTAAACTTCTCAGCTCAACTCTTGTATGGATTAGAAACATTTATTTAGCATTTAGAAACACTAGGTCTGACATTGAGATCAATTAAGAATTTGAGGTATTTTTCTTTTAAACATATGATCATGGCATGGTAGCATTCTTGGAGGAAGACCGAATCCGTATCAAATAGATATATTAGTTTTCATGCCTGATGAAATCTAAGATACTTGCTTCTCAGGTGAATGTATATACATGCATTCTATATGAACATGCAATTTTTTTTATTTTCAGGAAAAAGCAAAAGAATGATCTAGATTATTATGTACAGATGGCTTTCTCATTGATTTCTTAAAAATAAAATATAATAAAATTATCCAAAGCTTTTCTTTTATAAAAGAGTTACATCAGAATTTTTATCTGTATTTTCCATCAAGGACGACTTTCATGCTATAGATTGCCAGAGAATTCTCTATGGAAAAACAGCAAAAATCATAGTATACTCAAATATCTATTTCTGTCCAGAGATAAACATAAATGACACAGTTACTTTTCTTATTAAACATTCTAATGTTTGGGGGAATGCTGGTTCTCACCATGAGATCCTTCTGGTCAGGGGTCTTATGTTCCTGACTTAAACTTTATTGAAACAAACAAAACAAATTATCCATCACTACCTAAGTTTCTGCTTATAGCTAATTGGCCCAATTCCAGTAAAACAAATTAAAATAGTTGTGATCCGGAAAAATAACAACTCATTAAAATCATTTGGAGAAACTCATTGTCTCTTAGTTTTAGTGAAATTAAAGTAATTTTAGTAACTTCTGTCTTCACCAGCTTCTTCTTATTCCAAAATATACAGGATTTTAACTATGAAACTGACAAGAAAGTGGATAACTAAGCCTGAATGACAGAAATGTATTAATATCTTGCTTCAGCTTAACATTGAAAAGTTCTGCCTCCATGTAAATGAAAACTCCTAGAACAGACGCTGTGAAGGCAGGAAAAGGAGCGTCTGACAGAAAGGATAAACTCATTACACTTTCTCAAAGTTAATTGAGGAGCAGAACACAGTCTACCAAAATAAACAACACACTGCTTCTGAAAAAGTATATCAATTTGTAAATTAGGACAAGTTAAAAGGAAATCAATTTTTAATATTTTTAAACTTTGATTTCTTCTGATATAAGTATTAGAAACACTAAGACCACCTTTAAACATCTCGCATTTTCCAATGTGTTTTGTGTAGGGGGCTTTGGAAGTGTGTGTGTGTATATGTGTGTGCGTGTGTGTGTGTGAATACGGCACTGAGGTGTCGGTGTCCTGCTCACAATCTAGGATATGAATATGACATATATTACCCTGAGATGTTTTCATTTCTAATATGAGCTAGGGGATAGCATCTATTTCCTGATAAACAGCATATGCCAGTGTCGTTCAGTTTCAAATGTGTGTGCCAGCTGTTTCTCTCAAAATTCCATCAAAACAGAGAACACCTATAAATCTTATGTCCCAAGGAGAAGAGTTCTCATCTTGGGCAATTTGCATGCCACATTCTAAGTAATACTTCTTAGGAAACATTTAAACACCAGCCACAGTTATGACTGAAGGCTGAGTTTGCAAAATTAGTAGGTCCAGTAGAAACAGGACAAACCTGTTATCCAGGGAGGTGTTTTGGTGCAAATGTCAGAGTAACTGTTTAAAATTAATCTGCTGTTCAGTTCCCTTTTTACAGCAGGGCAATACATTCTATATACAATGCAAATATAACTTCTACATACTGACAGGTATGTATACACACGCCAGAAAGGGAGATTGAATTTGGCTCTAAAAGTATCTGCTTCTACATAAATCTTTCACAAATAAAACTTTAGTGCGTTTAACTTGTTTATGAAGCTAAGCCACACATACCCCGTCATTGTCAATTTCAACAAATTAGGGCAGTAACTTACCTAGAGAAGCATTTCAATTTTTTTTTCTTTTGCTAACTTGAATTTATCCGAAGTTAGAAAATGAGATATCCAGAATTCAGGTTTACTTGGCTCCACGTTAATTAGCGGAGCTTTCAGTTCGTGCCATCTGCCTCAACAGGATTCTGAGAGCACTCCTCAGCTCCGGTGCCGGTGTCTGGACCCTTCCAGCAGTCTTTTTATTTATACACACATTGTCCTTTTCAAAACAAGCAGCCAGCTGGAATGATTCAGACCTCTGTTCAGCACACCGTTAAAATGCAGCTTCCTTCTCGGACACGAGCCTTACCCCAGGGAGCAGACCGGGTACAGCAAAAAGGCTATGAGAACTATTTAATCACCGGAATACCAGCTGCTCCTGTCTGCTTCTGCCACTGCTGCTGTGCCTCTTGCTTAGCTGGAGTCGGTCTTTCCCTCCCTCCCTCCCTCTCTCCCTCCCTCCCTTTTTCTCTCACATCTCCAGAACTATGAAGGCAGCTCTGCCGGGTTATGATTGGCAGAAACAGCCAATTCCTTCAGCTAATCATCCTCAAGACTTTCAAGGACCTGAAGCTGTTGTGATGTCATCCAGGCAGTGGGATGTTACACATGAACACATTCCAGCAGAAGCTAATTCAGCAGCCGGCAGCCTTCCTCTCACACAACACTGATTGATTGATTAGGTGCCCCTTGAGGATTTGGATAATCGTTCACTGGACAGTTTGAATATTTCCTACATAATCCGAGAATAAGATTTCACTTTGCAGCTATGTCACTGTATCAAGTGGGTTAATAAAAGTTCGTGATGGGGCTTTCTGTTGTGAATATGTGCCAGCCAAAGAGTCTAATTTCAAACAGAACAAAAGCCAGCAATGAGCAATAGAAAACTTGGAGAACTGTCTGTGAGCTACCAAATCCTGATACTTATAATAGCATAAACATGTGTTATCAGTAAGGACAGATAAATATGTAAAACTATATAATGTTAATTAACAGAGGTAAAATTTGATTCCTATGGGAAACTACATTTCTATTTCTCAAATTTAAAAATTATATATATATATATTCATATATATATTTAAATATAAATATACAAGAAAAAAAATGAAAACTTGTTTCAAGACAGAATAGAGCTGCAGAATACTCTCTAATCTGGTGTGTGTGTCTTCAGTTATAAGCAATACATGTAATATTCGGACAATTTCAGTAAAATCCCGTGACTAGAGAGGGGGGTGGAAGTAGTGGAGAAGCCATTAAAGCTTGGCTTTATGATGTCTGTATCCAGTATTATTGGTGTTAACGTCTGCATAACATTTGTCTGCAAATTGCCTAAATTCTCATGCACAGTGAGTTGAGAAAAAGTTTATGTTTATAAAATCTTCAAGCAGCATTCAGCAACTTCTTACCCGGATGGCAAAGAAGCATTTGAAGGTCAAGACATGTTGACTTAGTGATGCCCATTACAATTGAGAGAGATAAGCATACTGCAGACGTATCTTTTTATCAATAATATAATATTATGAGGAAAATACCATGCCATGGTTCAGTGTTGATTAAAATGCATTTTAAATGCTAATTGAAAATTTCTATCTTTTATAGTTTTACCTGTCTGGTTATGGTGCTGGGAATTGAACCCAGAGCCCTTCAGTTTCTAGTATAGCCTCTGTTACCATACCAGATCCCACCATAGTTTTGCTTTTTTGTTGTTTTGCTTGTTTGTTTTTTAATTTCATTATTTATTTAGCATTTTAAGTTTTTGGAAAATTGCATAATTGAGGAAGAAACATTATTGCAAATTGTTCAACCCATTACAGTCTTGCTGCGTTCCTATTTCAAAGGCCAACAGAAGCAGTGCTATATACAAACGGTTGAACTTGTTGGAATTAAATGGTAGCTCCATGATTCTCACTGCAAAACTATCAAATAGAACCTTGAAGCAGGATCCACAGCCTTGTCAGGGTTATGGCCATGGACAGTGTAGAATCATAACAAAGGAAATAACATGATCAAGTCCATTATTACTCTAGCACCAGCTTTGATATGAAGATACTTAACCATTTTTTAATTGTGAGGACTTTGACAATGGAAGTGTTACAATGTTAGTCAGTTCTAAGACATACCATGGTATTTATTAAATATTAATTATTGAAACACATCCAAAGACAGGAAATTAAAATTCTGTAGTTGAAAAAGAAAAATACCACTTAGCTGACCATTTCTTTTTGATAAAACATAAAATAAATGTTCAAAACAGAGTTAACACACTATGTGTAACTATGAATGAATTTAAAGCCACCAACGTTTTCTTTCTTCTCTTGGAAAAAACTGGAGAAATTAATTGATGAAAATAAAAACATCCCCAAAATAATTTCTATATGAAAATTTTATGTAAATAGCCTTCTTATATTGGTTTCTCCAATTATTACAAAGGAACTTAGTCTCCAAAAGTGTTATCCATTGTTATTTTTTAACTTGCCTCGTTCAGGAAATAAAGATAATAAACATAGACTTTGTGGAGGGAACATGTTGTACAAGACAGAATACATTGAGAAATGATTGGCTAAAGCACTTGTTTGTTTCAATCAAAACCTAAATTCTACAATTGGCTTTAGACATCAGTCAGATATTCCAGCTATTCCATTAGTTTGTAATTAGACACAATATGTAAACATTTGGATCACTACTATAGTTGTGAACAGAAAATAAATGCTCTTAATTTTGTTTTAACACCTTGGTAAAGGCAATCTAAATTTTTTCCTTATTTACTAAGTCTGAATTTAACTTTTCCAACTTTAATTCAATATATTGTGCCAGTGAGGTTTGTAATCCCTCACAGGGTGCCTCTCTAGTTCCTTCAGCAGGATGTATATTCTTTAATCAGCTCAAAATCTCAGTATCACCTTACTATACCTTATATATAACATTCAAATATCTAGTGACAATTCACAAAACAGTAAAGAAAATGTATGTCTTAAGCATCGTTTAGAAATTAAAAACATGAAATTTTGAATTCATTGTTTATTATGTAGTTAAAATGAATAAATATAAACGATAACAGTTCTAATCTATAGCATTCTAATAGTATATTCTTTCTAACATGTTTACATCAATGTCTTTGATATTTGGTTTTGTTTCTGGTAACAGGGTCTCAGCGTGTAGCCCCACCTGGTCTGGAACTTGATATGTAGACCAGAATGTCCATGTTCTGATACTTGATTTCTGGAGTTAAAGATTTATGGTACGACTGGTTCAAAGCCGTTATTCAAAGGGAAGGTCATTAGTTTTGGTATTTGTTTGCTTTGTCGAGTCAATTTATTTGGAGGTAAAATTGAAAGTTAACCACAGAATGTTAGAAGACTTCGTTACAATTGTAGAAAATTAAATGATTCCAAGAGTTTACCTCACATGTTTCTTATGATTATTAAAGATAATGTTAAATTTATGCCTTTAAATAAATCAAATTTTGCAGATACACACCATAATTAGATGTTCATACCCTTTCATAGTTTTGCATTGCTTCTTGTTTTCACTTCTTTTCTTTAATGTTCATCAGAACTAACAATTTCAGGTGAGAAGAAATTATTCAATTTATAGTTCTCTCAGTTTTGACTGAACATGATTAATGTAATCGAAAATTTAACTCAATAAAGTTTATGAATACCAAGAAAACAGTAAAGCAAACAGATTTTAATGGACAACTGAGTCATGTTCATAGCTAAGCATTTTAAGAGAGAATATTTCTAATTGGGATGAGTAACTAATGTAAAAACCCTTTTAAGGGAGGGGAAAAAAACCGCCTCATGTTAGCAATTACTCTAACCAGAACTGCAGTAAGGGTTATGGAGAATTCACACTTCTTCCTTCTCTGTCAAGACATTTTGGGGAAAAACTGAGTACCAAACATATTTACTTTTATTCATATGTGTCCTGTAGCAGACATAGGACTGTGGCACATCTAGAAATCTTTTTAAATGTTGCTAAAAGATGGACATAAACAGGAACTTCAGATTGAGGAGGTATCATGTCAGTTTTACTTCAAGAACATCAGCATGCTAATGCCTTAAACGAGTCATTTGACAATATAAAGCTCTGAAGGCCATGAGGAACCAAACAGCTACAGCAGCCTGATTCCAGTTTGGCCAACAACTGCCTAAAGCCAGAAGATTTTTAATAAATAGCAACTCTTGGTCTAAGTATCATTGAATCACAAGAATATTTGTTGTGGAATAAAATGATCCAAGTGTGTCCTGCGGTAAGGGAAGGGAGCCCAGGAGAAATTACATTTACAATTATTCGCGGGTCTAAGGTTTTCTTCTGAGGCTTCACAAAGGTTCCGAGATTTCATAAGGTACATTAATCAGGCCAAGGTTTCCTTGGGAGTCTGTACCATTGGAGCAGCTTTGAATACAGAAAGTATTCTTTAACTACAGTAGGAAGCTTTACTATATTTCCTACCGGATCTGCATTTCCAAAAATTGATTATGATTTAGTGGCTATTTTGTTTGGAGTTAAACTTCACAAGTCAAGCCACTTTATATTATGTACTTTAAAGTCCTAAATTTTCCAAGTGAGAAAACTACATGGAAGCCAGAATCCTAACATTAGAGTAATAAATTCGATAAAGCCTTGTGTGTCAAACAGGGCATTCTATTTCATCTGTTAGAAAATTCCCTTTAACATAGGTATCCCAGCATCATTTGTTTTCTGTCTGTTCGGGTGCTTTGGGAGCAGGCCTCTCATTTATGAGTTACTCCAGCTAATGTGCTGATCATCATGGGAATCTTCATTTTTACTAAGTCTTAGTAAATCAGGCTTTGGTGAGTAAACTTGAATGTCTCATTCTAAATTATCATCACTCATGAGGAATGCACTAGTTCTTCTGTCTCCCTCAAAGTTGACCTTAGCACAGTGTGATATATGTATGTTGGTGTGGGTATGAATGTGAATGTATATATGTATATGTGTGCATATATGTGGGTTTAATTTGTGTGTGTATATATATATACATATATATATACATATACATATATACACACACACACACTTACATATATACATATATACACACACGTATCTGTTGCATTTATGTGTGCATATGTGTGTGTTTGTATATTTTGTGTTTATATATGTTATATGTATAATGTATGTTTGTGTCTGTTGTCTGTAAACAGGTTTGTGTGTCTGTATATATACAAGCTATATATATATATATATATATATATATACATATGTATGTGTGCAGTTTGAACATCTATGCATACATATGTGTATGTTTATGTATATATATATTGTATGTATATGTGCATATACTGTATGTGCATACAAACATATAAATGTTTATACATATACACATATATAAATATACACACATAGACAAATATACATACATATACAAAAGTATACACACACAACACATGTTCTCATAACTCTAGCATACACATGCATATACACAACCCATATACATACAAACACGTATGTATATGAACATGACAGTATGTATGTGAACATCTATATGTGTCTGAATATATGTGTGCATGTGGTGGTATTTGTAAGTATGTGTGTGTGTATGTGTGGTATATTTATAGTTGTGTGTATGTGTGTGTAGTGTGTGCATGTATCTGTCATGTATGTGTGTTGTATGTGTTTTGTGTATAACTTTGTGGATGTTGTGTGTATGTGTGTATGCATCTATATGTTCAGTGAGTAGGTGTTTATGTGTTGCATGCATGTTAGGGTGATGTGTTGCAATATAGTGAATAATGTTTTTAAAACTAGCTAGCAATGACTTGTATATTCCTTATGCTTGAGAGTTTATACCAGTAAAGTAGTCTAGTGCCCTGTGTCAACAGGCTACAAATACAAGCTTAACGTTATACTGCTATCTCTGTTTGTTAAATTCACACAAATGTGTTTTTGTGTGTGGACACACATGTGTGCATGGGTGGATGCGTGTGTGTGTGTGTGTGTGTGTGTGTGTGTGTGTGTGTATTCACCAGTCATTGTCTGTGCTCTGAGTACAAAAATCATGTCTAACTCTTCCTGTTCTCATGCTATGAAAAGTACCATCATATGGGGTAGGTACTCGCACTTTTCAAACCAAATTGATGAATGGCTGAGTGAATAGAACGTAGCGACCGAAAACTAGAAAATGGAGACAATGGTGTGTTAAGATTTCTCACATGGGAATGTTTATGAATGAAACTTGCTCTGTTTCTGTACTCCAAAAATAGAAATAGCTCATTTCAAATAGAAAATGCGAACGTGAGAGGAAAGTGCGTTTCCATAGAGAGAGCACACAGATTACATTTCCATTTCAGAACCTATGTCATTTTATTCTACCTAATACTCAGGAGTAAAATAATTTGCTAGGAAAAAGTCTCCATTTATTTTCATAATTTAAAAGTGTTTTATAAACAAAGTTAGGCAGAAAAAGCCCTGAAATGTGCAGGTGTTCTTCTGTGTGAAGGATTCATCTTCTGATCATGGTGAAGATCTCTTTATTTTTGAAATCTAATTTTGTCTTCCTCTTGTAAATAGAATATTTCAGTAAAATAATTGTAAACTTTCATGAAATAAGGCATTTCCTCAAGAGATAGTTTAACAAAATAATGTAAACCCAATAATTGGATATAATAGGAAATAAACGAAATGTATTCTGATGTTATAGTAACCCGGCTTTGGTTGATTTGCAGCTCACTATTTGTGTCTGTTAGAAGACGGAGGACAGCTGGAATCAAATAAAAAGAAATAAGAAAGGCCATTTGATGATCACAGAAGTAAAACAAACAACAAACACCCTTCTGCTTCTTCAGTATTTTAGTTCCCATAGAGGGCAATATTGTATAATAGATAGAGCACCGAGAACCTGCCAATTCATCTCTGTTGATCTGACTTAAAGAAAACTCTGCTGTTGCTATAAATTTGATGCTGCACTCCCTCAGACTCTGACTAATGTGCAAATGGCACAACAGAAACACAGAGCAGACTCATCAAATGCAAAGAAAATTAATTTTCTATCCTACTTACTGGTAGATTATCTGAGTGAATAAGCTCAAGTTTTTACCTATAATTGGACTCGATCGCTGAGTCGGACAGCAGTGTGCATTCCATTCAATAGCTAGCTTACATATTGAGTTAAAAACATTTGCAAATATTTACACGAGTGAAATATTAATAACCAATACCTTCTTTAACGTTTGGAAAATAAAAGTGAAACTTGTGTAATAAATGAAATGGATTTCTGATGAAAGTAAAATGTGAATTTTAATTCAAGTCTGGCACTTCAAATAGAACCCCAACATGGAACTAAACATTTGAGAAGACCTTCAAATCAGCATGCATTCACTCACCTCCCTAGCCTTCTCATAACTTAAAAAGCATTTGCTCCATAGAATTATTTCTGTCCCGTCAAGTTGTGGTAACTCCTATTTTTGAATATATGGAAGATAATGGACAATATACATTGTAAGGTATTGTTAAAATGTGATACTTTTACTGTCTGATCATTGGGGATCCATCCCATATACAGTCCCCAAACACAGACACTATTGTGAATGCCAAGAAGTGCATGCTGACAGGACCCTGAGACAGCTGTTTCCTGAGAGGCTCTGCCAGAGCCTGACATATACAGAGGCGGATGCTCACAGGCAACCATTGGACTGAGCAACCATTAGAACACCCTCACAGAAGCAGGGGGGGAGAGGAATGGGATGGGGGCTCTGGGGGTGGGGAGTGGATAACATTTGAGAGGTAAAGATTTTAATAAAATAAACCATTATAATTTTACAAAACGACTCATTTTAACAAGCTGATCATTACTGTTCTCAATAAAGCATTCATTTTTGAAAAAAAAAAAAAAAGGTTGGTTCTTTACTATTTAGTGCTTGAACTGTGTTTGTTTGGATTGCTGCATTCTAGGACTTCGCTAAACTAAGTACAGCTTTTAAAGGTTTGCGTTTTCAATGTCTACATGCCTTAAGCACCCTGAGTTTGTTGCATTTAGATACTGGGCTCTCAAGGATCTGAATGTTTAAGTATGAATAAACTGATAATATTTATAAAAGTTTCTAAAGTATACTATGTCACATATTCCAATAAAAGTATTGTTTGTTAGCTAGGCAATTATCAAAAGAATTGGATTTATAAAACCATGTAAGCTTAAATATAATTATCCATTTTTATTTGACAGCGATTTTTTTTATTTTTTATTAGATATTTTCTTTATTAACATTTCAAACGTTATCTCCTTTCCTAGTTTTTCCTTTGAAAATTCCCTATCCCCTATACCCTCTCCCCTCCCCCTGCACCCCAACCCACCTACTCCCATTTCTGGTCCTGGCATTCCCCTATACTGGACCATAGAACCTTCACAGGACCAAGGGCTTCTCCTCCCATTAATGACTGACTAGGCCATCCTCGACAGCAATTTTTTAAAATGAGGTTCATTCCACAATAAAACACCTAATTATTCTATTGGGAAAAAGAATGTCTGATCCTTACAGATTTCAGTGTACATGATGATATGAACACAAAAAGAGGCAAGATGCATTGTACTGGTCTGTCTGTCTGCTGACCACAATAGCCCGTTTTCCTCAAGAGAAATAATTTTGCTACACACTAATATGATATGTGATATCTCCTCCTACTTTGCTATGGTAGTATCGAATAATGTGTATTTCAATATTTATGTAAATAGGTGAAAATAAATATAACAATAAATCATATTTTTCAGTCCCATAGCCATAAGCAATAGAAAAGTAGACCTTTATTTAGATTATTTATTTGTATATGAAGGTTAAATAAAACTGCAAGAAATTGTTTCATTCGAATCAAATCATGATAATCTTAAAAAATAAGCTCTGTTATTTATCAAGTATAGCTTCCCAGGTTTCAATAATAATTTTATCCAATCTTCCAAAGCAACATAAGTAATTAAATAATACTCTCTTATGTTTGCAATTGGACATGTGTAACAACATGGCTTATGTTCCTAGTTTGGCCTGCCACAAACCTTGGAGGGAGTTAGTATTCAAGCATGAACAACTATTGTGTCTGTCTATTCCCTTCTATGCCAACTGTTAGGACAATAAAAAGAAAAGGCTACTGGCTAAATCTGGTTTCCATAATCATAGGTATCAGCTATCTGCTGTGTTGCAATATAACAATTTTAATAATATATTCAGTGTTCTGAACGATGAGGATACTTATAAACCCAGCATTAAACAGGGTGAGACGGAAGAAATATTTAGTGGATAGTGCTTGTCTGAAATAAAGAAGCAGATAAACAAACACACACACATGCACACACACACACCCATAAACACACACATTTACTCACTCATACACATATATCAATCAAATCCTAAAGTAATATTATTTTCATATCATTTATAAGTCCTCATAGAAAATTTTCTCACACTTCTATTAGAGCATTATGTCTGCATCTCACAAATTTGTTGGTAATGTTATATGTGCATTAGAACATCAAGACCCAGATCATATATTTGGTATGAACAATAACCATCTCCACATCCTGCCATACAAACTTTACAACATGTCAAATTTTATATATGGATAACTTTCTTCAAAGAATATTCTTTCATATATTCTGAAGCTTAATTATTACTTAAAGACATATGTTTCATAATAAAACTGGTAAAATATAGGTAAGATAGGTTCTAAGCTTCCAATCACTAGATCTAACAAAATATCAAGCATTTGGAAGCATTCATGATCCAACACTTATCCTATAAATTATCATTTTTATCACTGCAATACCCTAGGAAAATGAAGGAACACTGAGATTTTTTTTCCATTTTTTATTAGGTATTTAGCCCATTTACATTTCCAATGCTATACCAAAAGTCCCCCATATCCACCCACACCCACTCCCCTGCCCACCCCCTCCCCCTTTTTGGCCCTGGTGTTCCCCTGTACTGGGGCATATAAAGTTTGCAAGTCCAATGGGCCTCTCTTTCCAGTGATGGCCGACTAGGCCATCTTTTGATATATATGCAGCTAGAGTCAAGAGCTCCGGGGTACTGGTTAGTTCATAATGTTGTTCCACCTATACGGTTGAAGATCCCTTTAGCTCCTTGGCTACTTTCTCTAGCTCCTCCATTGGCAGCCCTATGATCCATCCATTAGCTGACTGTGAGCATCCACTTCTGTGTTTGCTAGGCCCCGGCATAGTCTCACAAGAGACAGCTACATCTGGGTCCTTTCAATAAAATCTTGCTAGTGTATGCAATGGTGTCAGCGTTTGGATGCTGATTATGGGGTGGATCCCTGGATATGGCAGTCTCTACATGGTCCATCCTTTCATCTCAGCTCCAAACTTTGTCTCTGTAAATCCTTCCATGGGTGTTTTGTTCCCAAATCTAAGGAGGGGCATAGTGTCCACACTTCAGTCTTCATTCTTCTTGAGTTTCATGTGTTTAGCAAATTATATCTTATATCTTGGGTATCCTAGGTTTGGGGCTAATATCCACTTATCAGTGAGTACATATTGTGTGAGTTTCCTTGTGAATGTGATACCTCACTCAGGATGATGCCCTCCAGGTCCATCCATTTGGCTAGGAATTTCATAAATTCATTCTTTTTAATAGCTGAGTAGTACTCCATTGTGTAAATGTACAACATTTTCTGTATCCATTCTTCTGTTGAGGGGCATCTAGGTTCTTTCCAGCTTCTGGCTATTATAAATAAGGCTGCTATGAACATAGTGGAGCATGTGTCCTTCTTACCAGTTGGGGCATCTTCTGGATATATGCCCAGGAGAGGTATTGCTGGATCCTCCGGTAGTACTATGTCCAGTTTTCTGAGGAACCGCCAGACTGATTTCCAGAGTGGTTGTACAAGCCTGCACTCCCACCAACAATGGAGGAGTGTTCCTCTTTCTCCACATCCACGCCAGCATCTGCTGTCACCTGAATTTTTGATCTTAGCCATTCTGACTGGGGTGAGGTGGAATCTCAGTGTTGTTTTGATTTGCATTTCATGATGATTAAGGATGTTGAACATTTTTTCATGTGCTTCTCTGCCATTCGGTATTCCTCAGGTGAGAATTCTTTGTTCAGTTCTGAGCCCCATTTTTTAATGGGGTTATTTGATTTTCTGAAGTCCACCTTCTTGAGTTCTTTATATATGTTGGATATTAGTCCCCTATCTGATTTAGGATAGGTAAAGATCCTTTCCCAATCTGTTAGTGGTCTTTTTGTCTTATTGACGGTGTCTTTTGCCTTGCAGAAACTTTGGAGTTTCATTAGGTCCCATTTGTCAATTCTCGATCTTACAGCACAAGCCATTGCTGTTCTGTTCAGGAATTTTTCCCCTGTGCCCATATCTTCAAGGCTTTTCCCCACTTTCTCCTCTATAAGTTTCAGTGTCTCTGCTTTTATGTGAAGTTCCTTGATCCACTTAGATTTGACACTTAGATAGTACAAGGAGATAAGTATGGATCGATTCGCATTTTTCTACATGATAACAACCAGTTGTGCCAGCACCAATTGTTGAAAATGCTGTCTTTCTTCCACTGGATGGTTTTAGCTCCCTTGTCGAAGATCAAGTGACCATAGGTGTGTGGGTTCATTTCTGGGTCTTCAATTCTATTCCATTGGTCTAATTGTCTGTCTCTATACCAGTACCATGCAGTTTTTATCACAATTGCTCTGTAGTAAAGCTTTAGGTCTGGCATGGTGATTCCGCCAGAAGTTCTTTCATCCTTGAGAAGACTTTTTGCTATTCTAGGTTTTTTGTTATTCCAGACAAATTTGCAAATTGCTCCTTCCAATTCGTTGAAGAATTGATTTGGAATTTTGATGGGGATTGCATTGAATCTGTAGATTGCTTTTGGCAAGATAGCCATTTTTACAATGTTGATCCTGCCAATCCATGAGCATGGGATATCTTTCCATCTTCTGAGATCTTCCTTAATTTCTTTCTTCAGAGATTTGAAGTTTTTATCATACAGATCTTTCACTTCCTTAGTTAGAGTCACGCCAAGATATTTTATATTATTTGTGACTATTGAGAAGGGTGTTGTTTCCCTAATTTCTTTCTCAGCCTGTTTATTCTTTGTATAGAGAAAGGCCATTGACTTGTTTGAGTTTATTTTATATCCAGCTACTTCACCGAAGCTGTTTATCAGGTTTAGGAGTTCTCTGGTAGAATTTTTAGGGTCACTTATATATACTATCATATCATCTGCAAAAAGTGATATTTTGACTTCCTCTTTTCCAATTTGTATCCCCTTGATCTCCTTTTGTTGTCGAATTGCTCTGGCTAATATTTCAAGTACTATGTTGAAAAGGTAGGGAGAAAGTGGGCAGCCTTGTCTAGTCCCTGATTTTAGTGGGATTGCTTCCAGCTTCTCTCCATTTACTTTGATGTTGGCTACTGGTTTGCTGTAGATTGCTTTTATCATGTTTAGGTATGGGCCTTGAATTCCTGATCTTTCCAAAACTTTTATCATGAATGGGTGTTGGATCTTGTCAAATGCTTTTTCTGCATCTAACGAGATGATCATGTGGTTTTTGTCTTTGAGTTTGTTTATATAATGGATTACATTGATGGATTTTCGTATATTAAACCATCCCTGCATCCCTGGAATAAAACCTACTTGGTCAGGATGGAGATTGCTTTAATGTGTTCTTGGATTCGGTTAGCGAGAACTTTATTGAGGATTTTTGCATCGATATTCATAAGAGAAATTGGTCTGAAGTTCTCTATCTTTGTTGGGTCTTTCTGTGGTTTAGGTATCAGAGTAATAGTGGCTTCATAAAATGAGTTGGGTAGAGTACCTTCTACTTCTATTTTGTGAAATAGTTTGTGCAGAACTGGAATTAGATCTTCTTTGAAGGTCTGATAGAACTCTGCACTAAACCCATCTGGTCCTGGGCTTTTTTTGGTTGGGAGACTATTAATAACTGCTTCTATTTCTTTAGGTGATATGGGACTGTTTAGATGATCAACTTGATCCTGATTCAACTTTGGTACCTGGTATCTGTCCAGAAATTTGTCCATTTCGTCCAGGTTTTCCAGTTTTGTTGAGTATAGCCTTTTGTAGAAGGATCTGATGGTGTTTTGGATTTCTTCAGGATCTGTTGTTATGTCTCCCTTTTCATTTCTGATTTTGTTAATTAGGATTTTGTCCCTGTGCCCTTTAGTGTGTCTAGCTAAGGGTTTATCTATCTTGTTGATTTTCTCAAAGAACCAACTCCTTGTTTGGTTAATTCTTTGAGTAGTTCTTCTTGTTTCCACTTGGTTGATTTCACCCCTGAGTTTGATTATTTCCTGCCGTCTACTCCTCTTGGGTGAATTTGCTTCCTTTTTTTCTAGGGCTTTTAGATGTGTTGTCAAGCTGCTAGTATGTGCTGTCTCCCGTTTCTTCTTGGAGGCACTCAGAGCTATGAGTTTTCCTCTTAGAAATGCTTTCATTGTGTCCCATAGGTTTGGGTACATTGTGGCTTCATTTTCATTAAACTCTAAAAAGTCTTTAATTTCTTTCTTTATTCCTTCCTTGACCAAGGTATCATTGAGAAGAGTGTTATTCAGTTTCCACGTGAATGTTGGCTTTCCATTATTTATGTTGTTATTGAAGATCAGTCTTAGGCCATGGTGGTCTGATAGGATACATGGGACAATTTCAATATTTTTGTATCTATTGAGGCCTGTTTTGTGACCAATTATATGGTCAATTTTGGAGAAGGTCCCGTGAGGTGCTGAGAAGAAGGTATATCCTTTTGTTTTAGGATAAAATGTTCTGTAGATATCTGTCAGGTCCATTTGTTTCATAACTTCTGTTAGTTTCACTGTGTCCCTGTTTAGTTTCTGTTTCCACGATCTGTCCTTTGAAGAAAGTGGTGTGTTGACGTCTTCCACTATTATTGTGTGAGGTGCAATGTATGCTTTGAGCTTTACTAAAGTGTCTCTAATGAATGTGGCTGCCCTTGCATTTGGTGTGTAGATATTCAGAATTGAGAGTTCCTCTTGGAGGATTTTACCTTTGATGAGTATGAAGTGTCCCTCCTTGTCTTTTTTGATAACTTTGGGTTGGAAGTCGATTTTATCCGATATTAAAATGGCTACTCCAGCTTGTTTCTTCAGTCCATTTGCTTGGAAAATTGTTTTCCAGCCTTTTACTCTGAGGTAGTGTCTGTCTTTTTCCCTGAGATGGGTTTCCTGTAAGCAGCAGAATGTTGGGTCCTGTTTGTGTAGCCAGTCTGTTAGTCTATGTCTTTTTATTGGGGAATTGAGTCCATTGATATTACACTGAGATTTTTATTTTAAGTACATAGACTATGCAATTAATTATAATTGCATGTATACAATTTATTTATACAATTTCCTTTTCTGCCTTAAAGACAAAAGATATGTAGAGATATGATCTTGATATATCTATGGAACTCTAAATATAAACACACTAAATCAATTCCTCAATGTAATCGCTGAAATTTTCTTCTGTTATTTTTAATGGAGCATTTTTATAGTCAGTACAATACTATTGTTATTTTTCAAATTGGCTGTCAGTAGCCAATGTAATTCTTTGTTCAATATAGAGCCACAAAGGCAGAACAGAACACCATACAAACATATAAATAGGTAGGTATATAGATTAATAGATAGATATATAGATAGATAGATAGACACAGAGATAGATGATAGATAGACAGACAGACAGACAGACAAATAATAGCTTCCCTATAATAAATGTAGTCCTATTCATGACCAGAATTGCTATTGTAGATTGGTTTTTGTTGTGATAAACACCCCAACTTAAAGTAGCTGCTTACTGGCTTGCTTCCCATGGCTCTCTCAGCTCACCTTGCTTTCTGTATATTAACCCAGGACCACCTGGCTATGGGTGGAACAGCTGATGGTGGGATGGGCCCTACCCTACCAATTTCCATATTGATCATCAATCAATAAAATGACAACTGTGCCCATTTAGTCAGCAACATTTTACTATCTGCGGAAGGCGTATATACATATTCAAGTTCTTTGTAACTTTTGTCTGTAGACTCTGTAGATGTTTCCAATGTTAAAATATGTCTTTAACCATTCTGTTATTGCCTGAGATCAATAGAATGAGGAATAGTGGAATTCTTTTCCTTCCAACTTGAGTTCATACATATAAGCATTATATATTTCTACTTGGATTCTTGTTAGAAATTACTACTGTGATTACATTGTGGTGAGTAATCTCTTATGTTCTTCTACTATTACTGTGACACAGTCAGTTTAAGGCATGTGGATCAACTCTGTTGCACTTAGGTACTCTAGCCTGGTATTGAGTAAAGTGAATCTCTAGCAAACCTATGGGATAAACAAGCCTAATAGAATTCAATAGAGGCCAGCCAACTATACTGTCCTAGCATACCTTCTAAGACTATTCATCAGTTATATTTCTTCCAGCCTCCTGTGTAGTAAATGTATGTGTTACTTTAACACTATAAATATTTACAATTATGAATCTAAAAATAACAAATGGTTTAAGGAAGAAATTTCTTATTTCAGGATCATGATAGCATAGACTTTGGTCCCCTCAACCCACAAAAAAATCTGGATACATCCATGCATATGTCTCTAATCCTAGAACACTTCTATTGAGAAATGGAAGCCAGAGATTAGAGAATTGCTAGAAGACATTGGTTGTAGCTTACCTGGCATTTGTGGTCCTGCAAAGTACAGAGCTAGTCTCAAACAAAGTAAAAGGCTAAATCCAATAGCTCAAGTTGTCTGATGATCTCCACATACATTTCTTGACAAAGGCAAAACTATACTCACAAATATGAACACATAAAAAAGATCTCCCTCTCTTTGCTTTTCTGACAGATAAAGTTCCTTTTTTCTCTTAATGTGAAACCATTGTTAAGATGTTATCAAGGCAGACTTCTTGACACACCATTGTATTTCCAGCAGTGAGGAGGCTCATTGAAAGTTTTAAGCCATCCTGATGGTTTACATAGAAAGTCACTGTCAAGTCAAGGCTACAGAGTAGGACCCTTTTCAAAATCAAAACAAATTTTAATTCAGTATAGTATATATAATATTGTAAGTTGAAATGAGAAAAATAAACATTACATGTTTTCTTATCACTAGATTTGTTTTAAATGTTATATTTATAATAAGATTGACAAATCAAAACCTAGTGAATATGTGTGGATAATACAAGATTTTTCTAACTTTATCCCCCTCCTCTGGGTTCACAGAGCCTCTTCATCCCACAGTTCTTAATACATTCATTACTTTGTTACAAAGATAAGAATGAAATTTAAAGTAGAAACAGTAACTCATGCTGTACTTTGGAGAAGCCTCAACAGCAATACAGATAAAAACTACATTAGAAAAAGCATTTGGTACTGATGAAGGTTTTTGAGTGGTGTGAGCTTTCATAGCACAGTAGTGCATAACCCAAGGATCAAAGTAAGATACTGAACATTCAAAGTCAACACTATTGATCTGCATTGGAGTTTTCAAGTTTGTTGTTTCTTGATGAAGATTAAGACCTGGACTTTTGTAGAAGGAAGCAAAGTAGAATCTATGCTTCATTAAATGTTACTATAGAAACTGAGAAGTCAAGGAAATGTAAGAAAAACTCTGTAGAGAATAGGACTTGTTTCAAAGGGGGGAAAACAAAAACAAAAACAAAAACAAAACACTGAATTTCCTTTGTGAAGGGGTATATAGGCCAATGGCAGAAACTGAATAAAGGTTGTCATCTTCTTGGGCAAACTCTTTGGGCACTGTGAGCCGAGCCAATGGGGGCTCTACACACTCTATGCTTGTAACCCTGGGCATGATCATACACTATTCATTTACTGCCCACATATTAAGGTTGGTTAAAACCCCACTTGGCCCATCTCTGACTATCAATTTGGCTATCTGCCCTTATGAGTTCTCTTGTCAACATTACTGTCTTCTGAACTTACAGGTGTCTCAAGTGCTATTAATTACCCTGTGCTGTCTTGTTCTCCTTGTCACTACATTTACATGGTCATCTTGCAGCTTTCCTATGGCAGAGGATTCAATCTAGTTCAGTCACCAAGATGTCGATGTAGCCTATTTTAGTCACCTCATATTTAGCTCCTGGCCTACACTGTAATCTCAGTGGTCTCCTAAGTGAAAGGTTCTTGTTGGAAGGGCTCCTTATTTGTGATATATTAAGTTGAAATTAGCCACAATAGAAGCAAAGAATACAGGAAAATACAACAGTGTTTTAGCTCTTGGGCTGTGGATGGGACATCACCTTGCAGTCACTGGCTTATATCCCTATTCTTCTTACATCAGACCCTACCTATCTCATATGCAACTAGAAAGCCTCTTTTTTTAAAAATTAGATATTTTATTTATTTACATTTCAAATGCTATCCCGAAAGTTCCTTATACCCTCCCCCTGCTCTGCTCCCCTACCCAACCACTCCCACTTCTCGACACTGGTTTTCCACTTTACTGGGACATAAAATGTTTCCAAAACCAAGGGGCCTCTCTTCCCAATGATTGCCGACTAGGCCATCTTCTGCTACATATGCAGCTAGAGACATGAGCTATGGGGGTACTGGTTAGTTTATATTGTTGTTCCACCTATAGGGTTGCAGTCCCCTTCAGCGAATTGGGTACTTTCCCTAGCTCCTCCACTGGGGGCCCTCTGTTCCATCCAATAGATGACTGTGAGCATACACTTCTGTATTTGCCATGCACTGGCATAGCCTCACATGAGACAGCTATATCAGGGTCCTGTCAGCAAAATCTTGCTGACATATGCAATAGTGTCTAGGTTTGGTGGCTGATTATGGAATGGATCCCCTGGTGGGGTGTTCTCTGGATGGTCCATCCTTTCGACTTAGCTACAAACTTTGTCTCTGTAACTCCTTCCATGGGTATTTTGTTCCCTATTCTAAGGAGGAATGAAGTGTCCACACTTTGGTCTTTCCTCTTCTTGATTTTCTTGTGTTTTGCAAATTGTATCTTGGGTATTCTTAGTTTCTGAGCTAATATTCACTTATCAGTGAGTGCATATCAAGTGACTTCTTTTGTGATTGGTTTACCTCACTAAAGTAGATATCCTCCAGATACATCCATTTGCCCAAGAATTTCATAAATGGATCATTTTTAATAGCAGAGTAGTACTCCATTGTGTAAATGTACCACATTTTCTGTGTCCATTCCTCTGTTGCGGGACATCTGGGTTCTTTCCAGCTTCTGGCTATTATAAATAAGGCTGCTATGAACATAATGGAGCATGTGTCTTTATTACCAGTTGGAACATCTTCTGGGTATATGCCCAGGAGAGGTATTGCTGAATCTTCTGGCAGAACAATGTTCAATTTTATGAGGAACTGCCAGACTGATTTCCAGAGTGGTTGTACAAGCTTGCAATCCCACCAGGAATGGAGGAGTGTTCCTCTTTCTCCACATCCTCACCAGTATCAGCTATTGCCTGAATTTTTGATCTTAGCCATTCTTACTAGTGTGAGGTGGAATCTCAAGGTTGTTTTGATTTGCATTTCCTGATGATTAAGGATGTTGAACATTTTTTTTCACATGCTTCTCAGCCCTTCAGTATTCCTCAGTTGAGAATTCTTTGTTTAGCTCTGTACCCCATTTTTAATGGGGTTATTTGAATTTCTGGTGTCCAGCTTCTTCATTGCCCTTATTTTCTCAGACTTTGATGTGCTAACACACAATCTTTCTTCAACTGGCAACTAAATTGAATTATTAAAATTTAACTAAATTATCCAAAAGACACTGAAGGAAGACTTTTTGTCAGTCATAAAATGTTTTATTTTAAAAATTTAAATAAAATTTGAAAGGCAACACATGGCAAAGAAACAAATTAACACACAACTTATGTCATAATTACACCCCTGAACTGTTTTTTTTTTTTTTTTTATGGTATGGTACACTAAATCTCAATTTCTTACATTCATGGCATTTTTAAAAATAACATTGTCAACTTAGAACTTAAAAAAGGATCTGTTAATATTATAAAGCTGCTTAAGACATTTTCCATTTAGTTTTCTATCGTTTCCCACATTAATGGAACAATCAACATACTAAGTTGGTAGGAAGTATACCAGTACTTAATAAATCACTCCCAAGTCTATGATAACTAAAGCAAGGATTTTTATAGTGTATTTAGCTATTTATTTTCTCAAAAGCATTTTCCTTCCCAACTAAGATTTTTTTGTAAGATACAAAAATTTTGTCTTTTTATTCCTAGTCAAATTCAGGTTGTAGTGGTTGTGGCTTTTTCCTAAAATATATACTTTAATAAATATATATTGATATACTCTACTCAATGTAAAATATAAAGTTCTGTATAAGTATGCATTTTATCTTGACAAAGTTTATAAAAAATAACCTCAACATTAGATAATAGAGAAACATGTCAGAGAAAGTCTACTTTTCTTTTCAAGCAAGAAACCAAGTATGTTTGGAAAGTTCCAGCAATCAATTCCATCAAATACTCAGAATGTACTTGTCAGACATATTTGAACATGGACAAATGTAACACAATGGTCTCTGTTGTCTCTTATGCAAGGAAAGCAGCCACAATCAGGCTAGACTGAGGCTAACCAAAGCAATGGAAAGAACATTCTATTCTACTATCACATTCTCTACATATTCTTGACTTTAAGAGTATTATTTGGAAAATAGAACTGATTGCATAAATCACATAAACTACTTACTTATAATTATTTCAAATTATTTAAATGTTGAAATTATGAATATTCTCAATATGACATTGTACCAAGAAAATTCTAGATTCTGTCCACTAAATAATTCTTTGTTTTAGAAATGAGATGTTTGATTTTTTAAAAAATCACTAAGTATTTTATGCTTCATAAAATTCTGAGACTATTAATTGTACAACTGAAACAACTTAAAAACAAACCATAATGCAAGAAACTATCAACTTTCTCTACCTGATATACCAACAGATAAACTCTCACTAGATATTTGACAAATTATTATTGAAGAAGAGAAAAATTAGCTTTCCATGGTAAAAGCATCCAAAAATAGGACTTATATAAGGGAGTACATAGTTGGGTGTGCCAGAATAAATGTAGAGGACAGAATTGGTAGAGTAATGCTGGAAAATTTTTTAATTATTTCTTCTATTTTTGACATTATAATTTAATTTCATCTCCCTTTCCATCCACTTTCGCCTTCTAAGCAATCTTGTATAATTCTCTTTGCTCTATTCTCAGTTTCCTGGCTACTTTTTTCCTTAAGAGTTGTTATATACATTCCTGTCTATATAACTAAAGACATAAGTATGACCTGCTCAGTCTGAACACTATTCTTCTCATGCATGGTTTCATGCTGTCTATTTGAAATTAGATAAACACTTGATGTGTTCTATTCCATGGAAGATATGTTCATAGTGACTGCATTTATGGTAAGTTTAGAAGGCCATCATATTTCCTGTAAAACAGCAGTATCAAAGAAAGGAAATGTAAGTGCAAATACATTTATAGCTAAGAGCACTCAATTCATCATGGCATGGTTTAGTCTGATTAAAGTATGGACAAATTAATTTTTCATTGGCTCTTTCTTACAGGATCATTTCATTTTACTCAGACAAAAATATGAAGCCAAGAAACAAAAACCTAGTGCATCTTAATCGAAACAAAGCAGTTACTAGTTGTTCTTTCTTCTTTCTGATAAAATTAAATACAGTCACAGAACTTTGGGGTAGGAACTATTTAAACAAATGGCTTATATACTTGAAAACACTCACCTTTGATTACTAAGATATTAGAATATTTCCCCAAGTATAGACATGTATAGAAGTGAACACAAAAATTAATAACATCACAAATAATATCAGCAAAGAACAAGGGTGAACATAGGAAAAGCAAGTAAGTGCCATTTTTAAAAAAATAGTATCTGAGTTGAACTAGATCCTAGATAAACCCCATTGAAATTTGTATTAGTCAGCATCCTCTAGAGCAGTAGTTCTCAACCTTCCTAATTCTTTGACATTTTAATATAGCTCTTCATTTTGTGGTGACCCTCAACCATAAAATTATTTTCATTGCCTCTTCATAACTGTAAATTTGATGTCTAGGATAGTAATGTAAATATCTATGCTTTCTGATGCTCTTAGATGACACCCAAACATATCATGACCCACAGGTTAAGAACTTCTAGAGGAAATGAACCACAAATGATATATATATATATATATATATATATATATGTGTGTGTGTGTGTGTGTGTGTGTGTGTAATTTTCTTCATAGTGTACAAGATATAGTCAGAGTCATCCAACAAAGGCTGACACACTTAACCAAGAACCCAGTCTTTGTTGAGTATACAGTGTAGGTTCTTCAGCCATCCTAATCTGGCATTGAAAGCAGAGAACTCCTGAGGGAGTCTCGGATGTTCTGTCTTGTTTGAAGGCCAAAGAAGTTTGTTCTAACATCTTCAAGGGAATCAATCAATAACGGCAGCCAATAGAGTAGACAAACTTGTCACAAAAAGTGAAGGACAATAGAAAAATACAAACAAAATTTTTATTCATTTCATTTTTTTTCTGCCAGCTTCCAGAAATCACTGCCCCTATAGGCCAACACAGTGTTGACAATCCCTAACTCATATCCCATTTCACATGATTTTAGGTTGCATCAAGTTGACAAAGAAAGCCATCACAGAGGTGATAGACTATGTAAATGCATACAATTTTTGTCCATAATTAGTTGAGTGATATGAATAACCATAACAAGAAAGAAGAAAAGGAAGCAAAGCAAATGAGATCCATTTTTTTTTTCAAGACAGGGTTTTTCTGTGTAGCCCTGGCTGTCCTGGAACTCACTCTGTAGACCAGGCTGGCCGCAAACTCAGAAATGTGCCTGCCTCTGCCTCCCAAGTGCTGGGATTAAAGGTGTGTGCCACCATGCCCGGCACAAGATCCAAATTTAAACTGTGCAGTTGCCTTATAAAGATCACAGCACACATTGAGTCTATTATCTTACAAGTAATTTTCTTCTACTAACTCAGTCCCTCAAAAACATCTATGTCATAGGAGTCACAGGATAGAAATAGATATATTAATGCACAGAATAGTTAAGGGCCTTACTGGTTCAGAGGAGAGAAGAGGTTTGAAAAGGAACTTAATTTTTACAATGAGCTCATGGTTTTCATCTGACTCCACATCTACACCAGGAGAAGCAGCATTAAGTCTGGCTAAATGTCAAGATACTAGGGATTTTCCTTCCATGCTTTATTTAAATTACAATTAAATCATCCAATCCTTATAGTTCAGTAAGTCTTAATTTTAAAACAAATTCAAAATAGTATAGTAGAAAATAAAGCATTAAATATTTATTAATATACCTTTAGAGACAATCAATTAAAAAGGAAGAAAAATCCATCTCAAATGATAATTAATGAGCTGAACAAGTCAATAGCAAATTAAATGGAACACAGCAATCAAGCTTAAGAATTTATCTAGTAGCCTGAGGAGACTGCAAGAGAAGTCTGCACAAGCTGCTTAGATACAGACAGTGGTGGTTAATTGCTGATGTTCAGGCTTTAGCTCAATGACATTTCACAGGTTTTTGCTATTATTCTCTTGAGACAGTATTTCTCCCTGAATCTTAAGGTGTAATAGCAGCAAACAACAGGACTCCACAGTCCCCTGTGTCTGCCCACTGTGCTAGAGTGCAGGTAAACACAGGGATACATATGATTTTTTTTTTGGGGGGGGGGGGGTCTTCGGTCCTGGGAATTTGAACTCTGGCATTCAAGCCTAAGCATCAAGCTCTCTTAACCATTAAACAATCTACTCAACAATAAAACAACTTCAATGTTTTTTAATAGGATGGTTCTATAGTGACCATCCTATTAGAAAACATTGAAGTACTTTCATAATGAACAGCACAATAATTATGCTTTTCAGGGAATGTTGAGCAGAAACATGAATGTATTTGATACCATTTCTTAATTTCTGAAACTCTGTAAAATAACTGTAGGATCTGCTGACATTTCTACAGGAAGTTTAACTCAAACATGCCTGAAAGGAAGAGTGACCACCCAGATTACCAGAAGGAGGTTGATATGGGCCACAAAGTGAAGGCTTTCCTTGATATTTTTCTTCTAAATTACCTTTCATCCTTCCTCATTCTCTGTCTTCTTTTGCATTCATGAACAGGGAAATAAGATGCTAGTGTTGACCCACTTCAAGGTAATATCTAAGATCAATGTGATGGTTTGTATATTCTTGGGCCAGGAAGTGGCACCATTTGGAGGTGTGGCCTTGTTGGAATAGGTGTGACCTGGTTGGAGTAGGTATGTCACTGTGGGTATGGGCATAAGATCCTCACCCTAGTTGCCTTAAAGTCAGTCTTCCACTAGCAGCCTTTGGATGAAGACATAGAGCTCTCAACTCCTCCTGCACCATGCCTGCCCAGATGCTGCCATGCTCCCACCTTGATGGTAATGGATTGAACCTCTGAATCTGTAAGCCAGCCCCAATTAAATGTTGTTTTTTATAAGACTTGCCTTGGTTATGGGGTCTGTTCACAGCAGTAAAACCCTAACTAATACAATCAGTAACAACATTTGAAATAAGTACACTCAGATTTAGTGTGTAAATAATATATAAAGTGACAAATGTTAAATTCAATAATACTTTGAGGTTTCTTTTTTTTTTTGCTAATTAGTAGACTCAAAAAGCAGGAGTCACTGAAAGTTAACCTGGCATTTGATATTATCATGACTATTATTTTTCAAATAATTATAGTTCAAAATTGGTGATAAAATTAGTTCATTGTGCAATTAAAGGTGAAATCTTTGATGGTACAGAGCATCATGGGAAAGTAACATGTTAACTAAGTTAAAATATTGAATTTAAATATGTCTGAAATTAAGTTAGAATATACATAATTCATGGCTGACTTGAAACAACCATTGTTAATATATTCCCAATGCAAGAGACACAAACTCTAGTGTGATTTTCATAATTTAAAAATGCTTATAGAAGTAAACAACTAGATTAACTCAACTACTGTATTTTATGAGAAAAATAATAGCTAATTTTAAATGTATGCACGTAAATATGTATGTATTCATAAATTTGGATATTAAAGTGTCTTTGTTCTTTCCTACCTATTATCAATAACATTTAAGAACTTGAGTATACGGAGCATCTGCAGGAGACATCTTAGTTCCCAGACACCACCGAGACTAGTCTGCACAGGTGAGAGTGTGGACTACAGAAGCTAACAGATTCTGGGACAGGTCCTGTTTCGGGCCTTCATCTTCTGCCAGGAGGAAAGTCTGAATGCCAGATATCTGTGCATCTTCCCTGACAAAGAGAGCCTGGCTGCAGAAAATGCTCTGACCACTGAAACTCAGGAGAGAGCTAGTCTCCCAGGTCTGCTGGTAGAGAATAACAGAATCAGGAGAGGAACAAGTTCTAACCAGAGACAACTATAACTACTGACTCCAGAATTTACCAGATGGCGAAAAGGCAGACTTAAGAATCTTACTAACAGAAACCAAGACCACTCACCATCATCAGAACCCAGCACTCCCACCTCAGCCAGTCCAGGGCACCCCAACACACTCGAAAACTTAGACCCGGATTTAAAGGCATATCTCATGATGATGGTAGAAGATATCAGAAGGACTTTAATAACTCACTTAAAGAAATACAGGAGAACACTGCTAAAGAGTTGCAAGTCCTTATAGAAAAAGAGAAAAACACATCCAAACAGGTGATGGAAATGAACAAAACCATACTACACCTAAAAAGGGAAGTAGACACAATAAAGAAAACCCAAAGTGAGGCAACCCTGGAGATAGAAACTCTAGTAAAGAAATCTGGAACCATAGATGCGAGCATCAGCAACAGAATACAAGAGATGGAAGAGAGAACCTCAGGTGCAGAAGATTCCATAGAGACCATTGGCACAACAACCAAAGAAAATGGAAAATGCAAAAAGATCCTAAGTCCAAACATCCAGAAAATCCAGGACACAATGAGAAGACCAAACCTACAGATAATAGGAGTAGATGAGAGTGAAAATTTTCAACTCAAAGGGCCAGCAAATATCTTCAACAAAATTATAGAAGAAAACTTCCCAAACCTAAAGAAAGAGATGCACATGAACATACAAGAAGCCTACAGAACTCCAAATAGACTGGGCCAGAAAAGAAATTCCTCCTGACACATAATAATCAGAACAAAAAATGCACTAAATAAAGATAAAATATTAAAAGCAGTAAGGGAAAAAGGCCAAGTAAAGTAAAGTAAAGGCCATATAAAGGCAAGCATATCAGAATTACACCAGATTTTTCACCAGAGACTATGAAAGCCAGAGATCCTGGACAGATGTTATACAGACACTAAGAGAACACAAATGCCAGCCCAGGCTACTATACCCAGCCAAACTTTCCATTACCATAGATGGAGAAAACAAAGTATTCCACGACAAAAAAAAAAAAAAAAAAAAAAAAAAAAAAAAAAATTCACATATTATCTTTCCACGAATCCAGCCCTTCAAAGGATAATAACAGAAAAAAAAAAAAAAAACCAATATAAGGACAGAAACCACGTCCTAGAAAAAGCAAGAAAGTAATCCTTCAACAAACCTAAAAGAAGACAGCCACATGAACAGAATGCCAACTTTAACAACAAAAATAATAGGAAGCAGCAATTACTTTTCCTTAATCTCTCTTAATATCAATGAACTCAACTCCCCAATAAAATGATATAGACTAAAAGACTGGCTACACAAACAGGACCCAACATTTTGCTGCTTACAGGAAACCCATCTCAGGGAAAAAGACAACACTACCTCAGAATGAAAGGCTGGAAAACAATTTTCCAGGCAAATGGTGTGAAGAAACAAGCTGAGTAGCCATTTTAATATCTAATAAAATCGACTTCAAACCCAAAGTCATCAAAAAATATAAGGAGGGGCACTTCATACTCATCAAAGATAAAATCTTCCAAAAGGACTCTCAATTCTGAATATCTATGCTCCAAATACAAGGGAAGCCACATTCATTAAAGAAACTTTAGTAAAGCTCAAAGCACACATTGCACCTCATACAATAATAGTGGGAGACATCAACACACCACTTTCACCATTGGACAGATCATGGAAACAGAAACTAAACAGGGACACAATGAAACTAACAGAAGTTATGAAACAAATGGACCTGACAGATATCTACAGAACATTTTATCCTAAAACAAAAGGATATACCTTCTTCTGAGCACCTCATGATACCTTCTCAAAAATTGACCACATAATTCGTCACAAAACAAGCCTCAACAGATACAAATATATTGAAATTTTCTCATGTATCCTATCATATCACCATGGATTAAGGCTGATCTTCAATTAAAAAATAAATAATAGAAAGCCAACATTCACATGGAAACTGAACACTCTTCTCATTGATACCTTAGTCAAGGAAGGGATAAAGAAAGAAATTAAGGACTTTTTAGAGTTTAATGAAAATAAAGCCAAACATACCCAAACTTATGGGACACAATGAAAGCATTTCTAAGAGGAAAGCTCATAGCTCTGAGTGCCTCCAAAAGGAAACTAGAGAGAGCACACACTAGCAGATTGACAACACACCTAAAAGGTCTAGAACAAAAGGAAGCAAATTCACCCAAGAGGAGTAGACAGCAGGAAATAATCAAACTCAGGGGCGAAATCAACCAAGTGGAAACAAGAAGAACTATTCAAAGAATAAATCAAATGAGGATGTGTTTCTTTGAGAAAATCAACAAGATAGATAAAACCTTAGCAAGACTCACTAGAGGGCACAGGGTAAGCATCCTAATTAACAAAATTAGAAATGAAAAGGAATTCATAACAACAGATCCTGAAGAAATCCAAAACACCATCAGATCCTTCTACAAAAGGCTATACTCAACAAAACTGGAAAACCTGGATGAAATGGACAAGTTTCTAGACAGATACCAGGTACCATAGTTGAATCAAGATCAGGTTAATGATATCAACAGTCCTATATCCTCTAAAGAAATAGAAGCAGTCATTAATTGTCTCCCAACCAAAAAAAGCCCAGGATCAGGTGTGTTTAGGGCAGATTTCTATCAGACCTTCAAAGAAGATCTAATCAAAAACTATTCCACAAAATAGAAGCAGTAGGTACTCTACCCAACTCATTCTATGAAGCCACAATTACTCTGATACCTAAACCACAGGAAGACCCCACAAAGATAGACAACTTCAGACCAATTTCCCTTATGAAAATCGATGCAAAAATCCTCAATAAAGTTCTCGCTAACCGAATCCAAGAACACATCAAAATAATCTTGCATCCTGACCAAGTATGTTTCATTCCAGGGATGCAGGGATGGTTCATTATACGAAATCCATCAACATAATCCATTATATAAACAAACTCAAAGAAAAAAAAACACATGATCATCTCGTTAGATATGGAGAAAGCATTTGACAAAATCCAACACCCATTCATGATAAAAGTCTTGGAAAGATCAGGAATTCAAGGCCCACACCTAAACATGATAAAAGCAATCTACAGCAAACCAGTAGCCAACATCAAAGTAAATGGTGAGAAGCTGGAAGCAATCCCACTAAAATCAGGGACTAGACAAGTCTGCCCACTTTCTCCCTACCTATTCCACATTGTACTTGAAGTCCTAGCCAGAGAAATTCAACAACAAATGAGAGCAAGGGGATACAAATTGGAAAGGAAGAAGTCAAAATATTACTTTTTGCAGATGATATGATAGTATATATAAGTGACCCTAAAAATTCCACCAGAGAACTCTTAAACGTGATAAACAGCTTCGGTGAAGTAGCTGGATATAAAATAAACTCAAACAAGTCAATGGCCTTTCTCTACACAAAGAGTAAACAGGCTGAGAAAGAAATTAGGGAAACAACACCCTTCTCAATAGTCACAAATAATATAAAATACCTTGGCTTGACTCTAACTAAGGAAGTAAAAGATCTGTATGATAAGAACTTCAAGTCTGTGAAGAAAGAAATTAAAGAAAATCTCAGAAATTGGAAAGATCTCCCATACTCATGGATTAGCAGAATCAATATAGTAAAAATGGCTATCTTGCCAAAAGCAATCTACAGATTCAATGCAATCCCCATCAAAATTCCAACTGAATTCTTCAAAGAATTAGAAAGGGTAATCTGCAAATTCATCTGGAATAACCAAAAACCTAGGATAGCAAAAACTCTTCACAAGGATATAAGAACCTCTGGTGGAATCACAATACCTAACCTAAAGTTGTACTACAGAGCAATTGTGATAAAAATGGCATGGTACTGGTATAGTGACAGACAAGTAGACCAAAGGAATAGAATTGAAGACCCAGAAATGACCCCATACAACAATTGTCACTTGATCTTTGACAAGGGAGCAAAAACCATCCAGTGGAAAAAAGACAGCATTTTCAACATATTGTGCTGGCACAACTGGTGGTTATCATGTAGAAGAATTCTCATTGATCCATTCCTATCTCCTTTTACAAAGGTCAAATCTAAGTGGATTAAGGAACTCCACATAAAACCAGAGACACTGAAACTTATAGAGGAGAAAGTAGGGAAAAGCCTCTAAGATATGGGTACAGGGGGAAAATTCCTGAATAAAACAGCAATGGCTTGTGCTGTAAGATCGAGAATCGACAAATGGGACCTCATAAAATTGCAAAGCTTCTGCAAGGCAAAAGACACTGTCAATAAGACAGAAAGGCCACCAACAGATTGGGATAAGATCTTTACCATTCCTAAATCAGATAGGGGACTAACATCCTATATATATATAAAGAACTCAAGAAGGTAGACTCCAGAAAATCAAATAACCCCATTAAAAAATGGGGCTCATAGCTAAACAAAGAATTCTCACCTGAGGAATACCGAATGACTGAAAAGCACCTGAAAAAATGTTCAACATCCTTAATCATCAGGGAAATGCAAATCAAAACAACCCTGAGATTCCACCTCATACCAGTCAGAATGGCTAAGATGAAAAATTCAGGTGATAGCAGATGCTTGCGAGGATGTGGAGAAAGAGGAACATTCCTCCATTGTTGGTGGGATTGCAAGCTTGTACAACCACTCTGGAAATCAGTCTGGTGGTTCCTCAGAAAATTGGACATAGAACTACTGAAAGATCCAGCAATACCTCTTCTGGGCATATATCCAGAAGATGTCCCAACTGGTAAGAAGGACACATGCTCCACTCTGTTCATAGCAGCCTTATTTATAATAGCCAGAAGCTGGAAAGAACCCAGATGCCCCTCAACAGAGGAATGGATACTGAAAATGTTGTACATTTACACAATGGAGTACTACTCAGCTATTAAATAGAATGAATTTATGAAATTCCTAGGGAAATGGTTGGACCTGGAGGGCATTATCCTGAGTGAGGTAACCCAATCACAAAAGAACTCAAATGATATGTACTGATAAGTGGATATTAGCCCAGAAACTTAGAATATCCAGGATATAAGATACAGTTTGCTAAACAAATGAAACTCAAGAAGAACAAAGACCAAAGTGTGGACACTTTGTCCCTTCTTAGAATTGGGAACAAAGCACCCATGGAAGGAGTTACAGAGAGAAAATTTGGACCTGAGATGAAAGGCTGGACCATCAAGAGACTACCATATCCGGGGATCCATTCCATAATCAGATTCCAAACGCTGATACCATTGTATTCACTAACAAGATTTTGCTGAAAGGACCCAGATATAGCTGTTCCTTGTGAGACTATGCCGGGGCCTAGCAAACACAGAAGTGGATGCTCATAGTCAGCTATTGGATGGATCACAGGACCCCCAATGGAAGAGCTAGAGAAAGTACCCAAGGAGCTAAAGGGATCTGCAACCCTATAGGTGGAACAACAACATGAACTAACCAGTACTCCCCGGAGCTCGTGTCTCTAGCTGCATATGCATCAGAAGATGGCGTAGTCGGCCATCAGTGGAAAGAGAGGTGCATTGGTCGGGCAAACTTTATCTGCCTCAGTACAGGGGAATGCCAGGGCCAAGAAGTGGGAGTGGGTGGGTGTGGGTGTGGGTAGGGAAGTGTGTGGGGGACTTTTGGGATAGCATTGGAAATATAAATGAAATAAATACCTAATTAAAAAAAGAGAACTTGAGTATATAAAGCCAGTATTTTATAAGGCAATCTAAAATTTTATAATGATATTTAAATATCAAGAGACTTCATCTCTATGCTTTGTTTAAATCCTTTCCAGATTCATCTATACCACTGGAGTATAGAGTGTCTCAAGAATGTGATTTTAAGTTTCCATGTTCAAGAGTTAGTGATGTTATCATTAACTTCACAAACAAGGCAGAGAATCAATAAAATTATACTTTATTAAAATAAGAGTTGTGCTTAATATATATAATAATATGTTCTTTTTTAACACTACATTTTAAATTATTTCCTTGTATTTCGGAATATCTTGAATTTCATGAGATCTTTGTGACTTTATATCTCATTGGAATCTTCCATACTATATATTTAAATGGAATAAAATCATGTCTTGTTATTTTCAAGCATAGAATATTGCAAATAATTAAAGTAAGTTCTCCTTGAATCCCTGTATTTTTTTAAAGTTGAATAAGATAATCTACAAAAGATCAAAATCTGTGGCTTGATATTTTGAGCCTTTTGTTGTAAACTAACAGAATAGGTTGCTTCATCCACACAGACAGTAGTTCACACAACTGGGCATTTACTAATGAAACTTTACACGAAGACCAATTCAGTAAAGGAGTGAATAATTTTAATGTATTAGTTATAAAGTACAACTCTGAAGAGTATTGAAGGAGATTTTAAAATAAAAGAAACACAGTAAAATTTATATTTCTGAAGCATATATCGACACATAAATGCTAGTGCAAAGAGACTAGTTGACATCTGTGACTAAAGCAAGGACTCATTGTGATTATAATCCCAGGTGCTGGGTTTACCTGGAGAGCATCGACAAATTCAAGGCCTTCTTGAATTGCAGAGTAAATTTAAGCCCAGCCTTGGTAGCTTATCAGGGTGGAATTTTAAAATTAAAACCAATAGAAACAAATAAACAAACAAAAAAAATTAAAACAAATAACTAGGACATAACTTAGTAACAGAATGTCTAGAAAACATCAGGAATAACCCACCTTCAATCTGAGAAGCATTAATTCTTTCCGCGTACGTGTCAGCAGTTACAATCTTCCTTTACTCTTTATTAGTCTAAGGAATTCTTTTATTTTGCTCTAATGTACATGGTATATGAAGTTTAATTGTATAAGGAAACATACTTTTGAAAATAATTCCCAAATAGGATTTATTTGTTTTAGCCCTGTCAATTTACCAAAGTAATGTGCTGACAGATGTATATGAAAATGTGAAATTCTCAAGATTTTAGTGTAGCATCTGCTAGTGAATACTTAGTATTGCAGACAAAGATTGGTAGTTTTGATCAAAGCTTGGGACATGTGCAGGCTTAGTCTGAACGACAGTCCAGCATGTCACATTCTAATGTCAGTGTTCCTGTGCTGTTTCTAGTGGCACAACATTTCGACAGTAGCTGGTCATCCCTATGAATATTAATAACAGATTTTTTCTACACTACACTTAAACTACATCCACAGTTACCACTCAACCATTCTTACCCAACTGAAGTCAGTACTAGACATCATGCAACATCTTCTGAATATGAAAATGGTATTATGAATATGCCGTGGGCTGTAAATTCCTAATGAATTGAGAAGATGTTGAATTCTTTTGGATTTGCAACCAACTGGTACTTGCATCTTAATAAAATTGGGAATATTTCATAAAGACATAAATTTTCTGTATCTATAGCTTACTATCTATAAATCAGTAATTATATCTAATATTGTAGAAATATTCTATTGGGGAATATAAATGGGGCAAATGACTTGATTCCTTGTTTAGGAATTTTTCCATAAGAGTCATTTAAATAAACATCAAAAGGTGACACTTGTCAATAGTCAATATTAATAGGCTTCTACTTTGAAATCCATTTTTAAATGTTGTCTCTAACTTTTAAATATAATTCTAAAAGATTGGGTAGTTAGTGCTAATCTCACCCTACCCAATCTCTGCCTTGAAAGGCTTCAAACACCACAGAAATATCTAAGCATTGCATTCTCCTTTGAAACAAGACTATGGTCTTGTGAATGTAGAATTCTCTCTACTACATCAATAATACGTTCGTGTATGTCTTACAAATGAGTTATCATATTGTGAGACAGTTGGTGTTTGACATTACTGTGGATAAACTGACTTGCTTATAATATGTAATTATTTTCTGAAGCTCTGATGAAAAACATATTTATGCTCATTCTCTATGTGAAAGTATTTGGAAAAATTATTTACTGCCTCATTCAAGTGTGAATAGGCATAGATACTTTTCATCAAAAGCTTGAATAGTCAGAACACATACAATATTTTAAACATTTTAAGTGTGGCCTATCCCCTTCACATATACTGTTCATATTAGTGATTTTAAACGTTGGCTTATTTGTTTGTTAACTAGATTCTATGATAATGAAGAAGAAATGATAACGGGAATCACATGCCTTTCACTGATAAAGGTGGTATAAATTGTTCAGTATCTGATTTTTTACTGTTGGTTAGATCTAACCTACAAATTATTTGTCCATTACAAGAAAAACATATCCAAAGATAACCCCAAGGCTTTCAACTGTCATTACTGTGAAACAAAATTACCTGGAAAGAAATGAGAAAGTCCTTTGGGTTTGAGGAGACAACGAGAATGACTGTCACAGACAGTTTCAACTTCATATTCCAATGAAATTCATAACCAGGATTTTCAAGTGACTCTTGAACAGTCATTTAGGCACATGACAAAAATTCTAGGGAGCCAAGTCTATAATCTCTTAACACATAGTGGAAAAATCAAGGAAGTGAATGAAATGAATGTCCATGAAGATATCTGCAGGGAAGAAGAGATTCAAGGGCTAACGTTTAAATTGCTAGACTGGCACAATGAGGGAAGAACTGAAAAAGGACCAAAATGAGATTAAGAACAGCCAGTCAATCATGATGAAGCCAGGATGTGTTTTCAGGGTATTTCAAGTAAAAGAATCATTAAGTATGCAGAGACTTCTGATGGGTCAATCAAATTAAGACTGAGGAAAGACCACAGTTTGTATTTAACATCGAAAAAAAATTTTTTTTTAATTTCTACTGCATAAAGAAGTATCCTACTTTAAATTTCAAAGTAAGATGAAGATGTAACTGAGACACTAGGAAAAATTAGTGTGTGTGTGTGTGTGTGTGTGTGTGTGTGTGTGTGTGTGTGCCTCCATGTCTCTATGTGTGGTGTTTTTTATGTATGTTTTCCTGCAGATATGAGCTGAGCATATGTGCCTGAAGCTGTGCATGCATGTCTATGTGCATGGGTGTTGGAGATTGAAATTAGTTTGCTTTCTCAGCTGCTCTCCATATTATTTTCTGATACAAGGTAGCTCAGCCACCTCAGTAATTTGACTAAGATGATTAGATAGTTCACTCCTGTTTGTACTGTGCTGGTGATCTCAACTTAGTTTCTTTTGCTTGCTTGGCAAAGGCTTAACCCACTGAGCCATTTCTCCAACCCAAAACAGCATATTTGATAACATTTGTTCATTAAGAAAATAAATGAGGAGTATTATGGGAAGTATGTATAGCCAATATTTTATTATTTAAAATTCAACCAATAGTAACTTTTTTAACTGTTGGGAAAGATCCTAATGGGAAAGAAAATTTTGTAGAGTCAAGAATGAAAAAAAACATAACATGTAATCCTTTGAAGCAAGAACATGAAGGAGAACATGATATTTTGCATACAGAAGGATACAGCATTCAATGGTAACACTGGAAGTTTCTGCATTGTAACAAAGAAAGGCTACTGAAAATATTTAATTAAATAATTGAATATTAAGATAGCTTACAAGAGTCAAGATGGTTGGAATTGAGTGATGTCTCTTGTTTAAAGGGTTAAACACACTCAGAGAGAACCTGAGAATAGCATATTAGATATGCAAAGAGTTGTGAAACTAAAATCAAATGTTCTGAGATAATGGTGTAATAAACAAGAAGGGAAATGTGAGCACACAGTGGGAAGTTTTAACTGCTGCTTTATACTGCAGTCAATCTTACACATATAGGACTAAAAATGGATTAAGACTTTACAAATAAAAGCAGGATGGAACAAAGTGGGTTGAGTATTTATTAGGAATGATAGGGAGTATTAGAATTCAAGTCCATGACAGGGTAAGAAAATTCGATTGAAAAGTGATATGTGTCAAATATATAATTCCTATGCAGCTGCACAGGGAGTTTGGACTAGCCTTGCTGTAAGTCAAAAGGATGAGGATCAGGAGAAGATTGAGCAGAGATGCTCAAGTTGGATAATAGCCAAGTTACATGAGGGAAGGATTTAATTCAGGGAAAGAACAAGAGCAGGGGATGCCCAGTTCCTCCTGAAGGCCAACTTCCCAGTGTCTGAGCACTTCAGCTCATTCTTACGCGATGCTTGCTATCCTGATTTTCATTTCTCATCAAAGGAAATATAACTTACACCTCCAGTGTTAACAGCATGGAATATATTGGGAACTTTCCTAGCATGTACAATTGCTTTTTCTTATTCGTTTATTATTTTCTCTAACATGCTTTTACTATAAGTGCTGACTGGTTTAGTTCTAATAATTTCCTACAAAAACTGTAATTGTGGTTGTTTTATCTGAGGCACTTGCTAATGTAATTGGAACTTGAGTGATGTATTCTAATCACCTAGCAGAGTAAGCCTTATAAATGTCTAATGACACATGGAAAACTCTTCCCCCCGTGCAAAAAAAAAAAAAATATCTTGAGTTTGGCAAATTTAGAAAATGTAAATCTATTTGAATTTATGAGTATTTGTATGAGTTTATTGTGTGCATCATGGATTTTGTGTGTGTGTGTGTGTGTGTGTGTGTGTGTGTGTGTGTGTGTGTGTGTGTGTGTTTTGTTTTGTTTTTTATGTCTGAACACTGTAACATGTCTAAGTGGAATTCATCAATGATTATAGTGCTTAATAACCCTTCCTGTAGTGTTAAATCTAGAAATTTTCTAGTATACACCAAAAAGACCAGTGAGGCCCTGAACATGCTGCTCAGCCTCTGTGAATCAGTCTGTGCATGGATCCTGTTGATTTAGATAGTCTTGTTTCCTTGGTCTCTTTCTTCTTCTCCAGTTCCTACGTTCTTTCTACCTCTTCTTCTGTAAGGCTCCCTGATTCCTCAGGGAGAGGGATTTGATGGAGACATCTTTTTTAAAAATTAACTTAATTTTTCAATATACCCCAACCACAATTTCCTTTCTCTCCCCTCTTCCCAGATCCCAGTCCCACCCCAGGTACCTTAAACTCTTTCTTAGATCTGCTGCACATCAATTCTTTGCAGAGTAAAGGTCTCCCAGGGATCTCAGCTGAACTCAACTTAACAACTTCTAATAAGACTAGGCACAAACCCTCATATGAAGGCTGGATGAGGCAATCTAGTAGGAGGGAAAGGGTCCCAAAGGCAGGCAAAAGAGTCAGAGATATTCTCCATCCCTTCGGTTATAACTCCCACAAGAACATTAAGCAACGTAAGAGGACCTAGCACAGACCCATGAAGGCCCCATGATTGTTGCTTCAGTCTCTGTGACCTCCTATGAGTGCTGCTTTTGTTGATTATGTCATCTGTGTGGAGACTTTCCTTTTGTTTGTTTGGGTTTTTTGTTTGTTTGTCTGTTTGTTTGTTTTTGTTTTTTTTGAGACAGGGTTTCTCTGTGTAGCCCTAGCTGTCCTGGAACTCACTCTGTAGACCAGGCTAGCCTCAAACTCAGAGATCTGCCTGCCTCTGCTTCCCAAGTGCTGAGATTAAAGGCATGCGCCAACACTGCTGGGCTGAGACTTTCCTTTTAAAGAGGAGTGTTCCAAAGTTCTTCTCTTGAGCATATTGTCTGTGTGTACGTCTCTATTTGTTCTCATCTGCAGCAAGAAAAAGGAGCCCAGTTTTCAAGAATAGAGTGCACTAGTAACTGTGGCTACCTTGCTGTACCTTGTTTTCAAACAAAGTGAAGATTTGTGTCTTCCATCATTTCCCCAAAGTCCCCATGTCTGAGCCCAAGTGCTCACAGCTATATAACATCTCCCTTTTCACACTCTACTTGTCTTTCTTGTCTGCCATATTTCACTTAAAGAGAGGTATCTTCGTACTATGTAACTGGCATCTCCAATCACACCATTTTTATGTGTATATTAATGTACACATAAGGCATTGCGAGTACAGAAGACAACCTTCAGGGCTAACCTGAGGAATGTTTTCTACTTCCATTGAAGCAAGCCTCTCTGCTCTCAAGTTCACCCATTATCTGAATGGTGAGTTTATAGACTCCAAGGATCCTGCTTTCTCTGCCTCCTCAGAGCTAAGATTACCATGGTATCTCCATATCTGTGTTCTAGGCATCAAATTTAGGTTCCCTTGCTTGTGTTCAAGCACCTTACAGATTTACCTAACTTCTTGGTGCTCAATCAGTTCCTTAAAAAGAATAGTCTTTCAACAGTAAGTCAGGATTTTGACAAAACCCAAAGTTATCTAGAATAGAATTGAAGTTTGGAGTTAGCTGCTCTGGATTTGATTTAAAATGTGTTTGTTATGTCTTTTGAATAATAGAGTACGTATCAGAGTATGATTAGCTTCACAGAGTAAGTTTAAGAGGATCCTTTGTCCCACTCTACTTTTTTATTAAAAGAGTTCTATAAGGATTTGGTTTATCCTTATTCTTTGAAAGTCAGGGGCTGGGGAGATGGCTAGAGAATTCTCAACAGAAGAATTTCTAATAGCTGGGAATCATTTAAAGAAATGTTCAACATCTTTAGTCATCAGAGAAATGCTGATCAAAAGGACTCCAAAATTCTATCTTATACCCTTCAGAATACCTAAAATCAAAAACGCAAGTAAAATTACGTACTGCCAATAGTGTGGAACAAGAGGAACATTCATAGATGGCTGGTGGGAGTAAAAACTTATGCAATGACTTTGGAAATAAATTTCTCAGAAAATTGGAAATAGTTCTACCTGAAGACTTAGCTACATCACTCCTGGCCGTATACCAAAGTAGATGCGACCCTATACCACAAGGACACTTGCTCAACTATGTTTATAACGGCTTTATTTGTAATAGCTGGAAACTTAAACAACCTGAATGTCCCTCAGCCAATAGCAGGATGGGAAAAAATTGATACACCAACTGGAATGTTATTCAGCTATTAAAAACAAAGACACAATGAAATCTTCAAGAAAATGCAAGGAATTAGAATATATCATCCTGAGTTTCAGAGACCCAGAAAGGCACACATAGTATGTACTCACTTATCAGTAGATATTAGACATAAGGCACAGGATAACCATGCTACGATCCACAAACCTAAGAAGCTAAGTAACAAGGAAGGTCCAAAGGAGGATGCTTGAATATCATCCAGAAGGGGAAATGAAATCAACTTCTGGGGAGGATGGAGAGAGGGAACTGGATGGGAGGGGAAGTGGGGAGGACAGGGGTGGGGATTAGGAGTGGGGAGAGAGAGGCAGTGGAGTACAGGGCTGAGAAAGAGAAAGGAAATCAGTGAGGGACATCTCTGGGATAAGCTGGTGATCTTGGAATGGGGAGGATCCCAGGAGTCTATGGGGGTGACTGTAGCTGAGACTTCTAGAACTGGGGATATGGTAACTGATGTGGTCATCTCTTGTAGCCAGGCCTTACAGTATAGGTAGGTGTACCTCAACCCACTCAAAAATCCTAGCCCCAAGTTTTGTCCTACCTACAAGATGTGCAGGAAGAAAGATGGAGTACAGATTAAGAGAATGCCTAACTAAACTGCCCCAATTTGAGACCCATCTCATGGGAAGAAAGACAAATGCTGACACTAATAATGATATTCTGCTATGACAGCAGACAGAAGCCTTGCAGAACTGTCTTCTGAGATGCTTCAAGAAGCTGGTGGAAACAGATGAAGAAACCTACAGCCAAACATTAGGCAGAGATCAGGGATTCTTGTGAATGAGTAGAAGGATGGATTGAGGGATCCAGAGGACTCAAGGACCAAAAGAAGACAGACAGAATGAACTCACCTGGACCCATGCAGATTCACAGAGGCTAAACCACAAACCAAAGAGAATGCATGGGCTGGACCAAGGCCCCCGACACATTTGTAGCAGATGTACAGCGTGGTCTTCATGTGGGTCCCCAACAAATGGAGTGTGTCTATCCCTGAATCTGTGGCCTATCATTAGATCCCCTTCCCTCACATAAGCTGCCTTGTAGGGATAAGGAGAATATGCACTTAGTCCTGGGCAACTTTGTGTGTCAAGCAGGTTGGTACCTATCATTGGCTTCCCCTTCTCTGAGGAGAGGGGGGAAAATGTGGATATGGTTTACAGGGTGGTATTGGGAGGAAGGAGGAGCTACAATCAGGGTGTAAAGTGAATAAATAAAAAGTATGACCAAAAAAAAAAACCCAAAAAACAAAAAACAAAAGTCTGGTAAACATATTTTGGTTTTTTTTCTTGTTAAGCTTCATATTATCCATGAGCTGAATCATGGGTATTCTGAACTTTTGGGCAATATCCACTTATCAGTAAGTGCATACTATATATGTCTTCCTTTGGGGTCTGGGTTATCTCACACAGGGTATTTTCTAGTTCATCTATTTGCCTGCAAAATTCTTATTATTTATTGAAGTTCAGACAGAATAAAATTGAAGGTAGCAAAAGTTGTTCATCTATTTATATAACATCTATATTTAATTATGTCACAGGCAAATCAGGGACAGGTATAGCAGGGGCAATTATGAGTGTTTAAATTTCAAACCTGCTACTTTTTCAAATAAGAACCCTGAGGCTGAAATCACCAAAGTTTCAACAGGAAGTTTTTTCTTCTAAATATGTTTTTTTCTTAGAGTGTGATACCTGAGTGAAAGAGATCTCTACTAAGTCATTTGTGTGCTCATAAATATTTAGAAAATCAATGCTCACATTCATATTATGATGCAAATCTGTTATTTGAGTGAATAGAGAAGTGAACCAATCAACACAACTTCATATTGGACATTTCCATAATGAACTACCGTGTATCACAGGCAATGAGAGAATGGAGTTGTTAGATGGGAGGGGATGATGTGCTAGAGATCATTAAATAGTTGATGACAGTGATTCAAAAAGAAAAAGAAAAAAAAACCACAATCATCGTGCTCCTTTGTAAGAACCATTATAGAATTTTTCTGTAAAAAAAGAAATGATAGAAATTACTAGAAAAATATTTTCTTGAAATTATAATGAACCTTTTTTTTAATACAGGAAACAAACAAAAAAACATAGGTGATAGTTATAATCTGGTATACTAATGAGAATTCAACCTCAGACCTTTTCATGAGGTATGTCATTCACATAAGCACAATATACATGCACCTATAATATTTACATATGTAGTAACATATATCTAATTATCTCAAAGAACTTATTCACATCTGGAATTATACTAAAATCATATATATATATATATATATATATATATATATATACACACATATATATATGTGTGTGTGTGTGTGTGTGTGTGTGTGTGTGTATTTGTTTTCAATATGTATTTCCAGTACAAGTCTACTTTCAATACTTTTTCAAATATCATGTAACATCTGTAATTTGGATGGAGAGATGGGAATTTTCAATAAAAAGAACGTCATATAGAAATATCTATGATGAGATGAGATATAAGGCATGATACCTTATATATCCGATGGTTAATGAATAAAACAAAACAAAACAAAACAAAACACATGTTGCATAGCGACTCTTGCTCTACCTTCAAGCCAATCTTTACAGATTTTCATTTTTCATTATATATATGTATATTTAAATGTATTTGTGTTCGTGTGGAGCATGTGTGTGTTGGCGTTCACTGGAATATCCAAGGTCAACTTTGAGGAATTGACCTCTTTCAGCTAGGGGCTCTGAAAACTGAATGCAGGTCAACAGACTTCTGCTCACTAAACCATCTTGATGGCCTTTAGTTAATGTTTGGATGTTCTAAGAAGAGCACTTGCTGGATGTCTATGGAGTTGACATATTATTGGAAACAAAATATCTGTGTAATTTTCTTCTTCCGGCTTGTTTTCTCAATTTAATAGTGAAATACAATATTTATGTAATTAAAAGGGCAAGTAGAATCATGAAGTTATTCTATTTCTCAATCATTATGCAAATTGTCTAACATTGTTTTATATTTACAATAGTTTTTACATTTTGTTCTTTCATTTAACAATTGAACAGGTTATACAACATGTGTGGCCATTAAAGATAGAAACTGATTAAGACATTATAGTTCAGAAGTTGATAATAAAGATGGAACTATTATTGATACACTAAGATCTCTATAAATAATACGATTGTAATGTAGAGATGTACTCCTAGTTCTCTAGAATACTGAGGAATTGACACTCAGTGTACCAGCTGTATAACATTGACTATACATTATATATATATATATATATATATATATATATATATATATATATATATATATATATATATGCATTTTCACATTTATCCTAGTAGTATGGATCACGAAAAGACAGATGCAATTGGACGAGTCTTAAATCTCTCTTCTAATACCAGGAAAGGGTGTTACCGCAGTCTTTAGAAATGTAGGTGTACAGAGAAAAGACTATTATCCATTTCATTCAGACAAAAGCCTACAAGAAGTGGGCAGAGCTAGGGGAAATTCATGTGAATCCACAGAATCACAGAATTGAGGCAAATACATTGTGCTGCCTGTGATTTCTATGCTATTTCTAGCCTTTGAATTATATGACCCAGTGCATTTCCTTTTTTGTTTAAGTGATACTGAATAAAGTAGTCTGACACATTTTACTTGTGAAGGGAAGATTGGCCAACATTCTGTGACCTTTCTATAAGTTATTAAAGCCATCATTGGCTTTACACATTGCCTATCCCCTTGATAACTTGTAACCCACCCAAAGAGGTTGAACATAATGCTATTAGCCTGTATTGTCTTTAATAATCACTCCAGTCAGAAGTAATTAATTGTTTCTCTGCCTTCCACTGTAGTGGGGCAGGGTCTAACCATGGCTTGCATTTTACTTAGGTGTTTTACTCAAGAATTTCTTCACTAATTTTTTTAATTAGAAAAAAAAATGAGTTTCAAATGTCGCCTCCTCCAATCACAAACTGGAAGCATACAAAACTTCTCCGACATAAAGGATAGCAGATGAATAAAATATAGAAGACATCTTAGAGCATCAAATAATGACAATAAAACTGTCATAGGATTAAACAATTAAATGCTAAAATATATGTTAAAGACTGACTGTGTTTCCAACAAAGAAAAAAATATGTTGAAATTTGAACTTCCATTACCTCATCACAGGACTTTATTGAGAAGTGGAGTTGCTGTAGATGTCAGAGGTGAAGATGAGGTCATATTGGAGGACAGTGTTCCCATAATCTAGTGTGACTAGTGTCATTACAGAGACATAATAGTGTACTAATAGACACTTAAGAGAGCAAGCTCTCTGTGACAATGAAGGCAGAAGTGGAAGCTGTACAGCTGCAAGCCCACTAACAGCAAAGAATTCTGGGAAGTACTAGACGTTAGGCAGAAGAGAGGGCACAGACAGGGTTTCTTGCTATTAATTTGATCTGCCATTTTATTTATGAGAAAGTTAGATTACGTCCATTGTTTTTTTCTAAATACATTCTTGCTACTATTGTTAATTAAAGTATATGTGTTTCATTTTATGTTCACATGTTTACATATGAAGTACCTATGGATTCAGAAGTAGAAATTCAGTGTCATGGAAGTGTAGCTAAAGCATGCTGTAAGACATACAATGTGAGAATTTGAAACCGAAATCTGTTCACTTAGAAGAGGAGCAAGTGTCCTCAACCACTGAGCTGTATCTCCAAACCCTGATTATATCTTAAATAACATACAGTAATTGAAGTAATTACAGGACGCAGAATGCAGAAAAAAATATATATATAAATCTAGAATGTCTCTGTGTTGGGAATACATTTTTTTCTTGTTATTTTATCAAATATATCATAAATTGTTTTAAACTATAATTACTCTACCATGTTGTTACAGAATAAAGCAAATATTGTCCTCTCGTATAAAATCTGCATTAATTTTGTTACTAATTATCATTTTGGTAGTTTATTTTAATTTTATTTATGTGTCTGTGTCTATGTGTTATTATGCCAAATGTGTGTATGTACTCATGAGGACCAGAAGAAACTATACAATCTCCTAAAGTACTAGCTACAAATATCTGTGAGTCTCCTGATATGGGTATGGGAATTAAACAGTATACTTAAGATGTATTCAATGATATTTCAAACCATGTAATTAGAACTTGACCAATTGGTATATATATATATATATATATATATATATATATATATATATATTCAGTAATAAATTAAGCAGTATATTTAAGATGTATCCAAAGATATTTCAAACCATATAATTAGAACTTGATCAATATATATATACTATGGCTTTTCCTTTAACTGATATAAGCATATATCTTTCCTATCGTACCCCACAGTAGATAATAGTGACCATGATACTTGTTTTTTTATGATATTAAAAATATTTCCCTGACTTATGTAAGTAAAAATTGGCTTCATTCAGTACTGGAATTTGTTTTTTTAAAAAGGTAAAAAATTACTAAATTAAGAAATTTTTAAAAATTATATTAATATAATCAGTTTAAATACTATATATTTCAATGATCTAATGCATAAATAGTTGCAACTTTTTAAAGTTCATTAATTAAGGAAGTGAAACTTAATTATATTAAGATATAGATACCATGCATTGTATATTTAATCTTCATACAGTGGAATTTATTTTGATTGGAAAATATTATAGAATCTATTCAAGAGGATATAAAAAGGCATATTTTGTGCTTTTTGACACAAATGGAAGCTTATGCAAGCATACCTTCTCTATCTCCAACTTATGCAGCAGCAATATGAAACTTCTTGCCACCATAAGTACATTTGACAATCTCTTATAATAAATATGTTTAGAGGTAGTACATAACCCTCTGACTCATATCCATGTCCACTAGAGGTTCTATTTTTCACAAATAAGATCAATAACTGACACTCTATATAAATTATTAATAAAATTATTTTTTTTATCTCATCATCTCCAAGTAGGAAATTTTGATCTAAATTGTGTAAGTGTCTGAGGCATATTTTCTTAAAGTAAGACAATTTTGCATATTTTGGCTTCTGAAAACACATGCCTTATATACCTTTGAGTTTCAATTTATGTTTATTGTGTGTAGTTATGTTTGATAGAACAATTGGTATGTGGAGATAGACATATAGTCCAAATCAAGATATACACATTTTTATAAAAATCTATATGTGAAATAAATTTTAAGCAATATTTGTATAATTGTATTCTACGCCCCTGGTGCTTAAGAAATATTCACTTGCCCATGTAATCTTAGTTGAACTTTGAATGATGTATAATGTTACCTTTATCTACTGGATACATTGACAACTAAAATATTAACTTTTCTTATTTAAATTTTTAGGACAAATACTTAAAGATAATAATTGTATTAAAGCTTACTTACCTTTAATCCAGGAGCATTCTTTTAAGCTTTTACTTAGACACACATATATGCACAAGCTAGATATAGGCCATTGTCTTCTTACTGACTTTTAAAATTGTGATTTTTTTATGACTGATTAGTTTAGCTCAATATTTTCAGATGTTAATGTAATCAAGTTCATGCTAACAATGAAGATAATTTATGATCTTTTGTTGCTCTTTCTCTCCTTCATTTGCCTCACTATTTTATCTACTTAAACATGATTTTTCATTAGTATATTCCCAAGTATTAAAGAGGAATCTGTCAAAACCATGACTGGATATGCATAAATTAATAAGAGTACTGAAATGAAATGCAGTGAAATCTTATATGCAATGCAGTTCAAATAAGCCATGATGAATACTGGGTCAAAAGCCATAAGGATTAATAGTTCCCCATCTTAAAACAATTACTGATAGGAAGAAGCCACTATAACAAAGGTCAAAATTTCAATTTATTTTATTTGTATTTATTTATTTGTATTTGTTTATTTAATTTACACTCCAGATTTTATTCCACATCTCCCCAGTCCACTCTCTGACTGTTCCACATCCTATACCTCTTCCACACTCCCTGTCTCCATGAGAATGTCTCCACACTCTACCCCTAACCTCATCTGATCTCTAAACTCCCTGGGGTTCCAGTCTCTTGAGGGTTAGGTGCATCATCCCTGATTGAACCCAGATCTGGCAGTCCTCTGCTACATATGTGTTGGGGGCCTCATATCTGCTGGTGTGTGCTGCTTGGTTGGTAGTCCAGTGTTTAGTGTACCAATCAGAAACCATAGCTTAAGAATGTTAAGATTAAAGCTGTTACTATTCTATTGCTAAAAAGAAACACCATGCATGACCAAGGCAATTCTTATAAAAGGAATAATTTAACCGGCAATTTTCTAAAAGTTTTAGAAGATTAGTCCATGATCATTGTAGTGAGAGGTTCATGCATAGCATTGGAACAGTATTTGAGTTCTTTATACCAGAACCGTAGAGCAGCAAGCAGAGACAGATGGACACACACACACAGACAGAGACAGAGAAACAGAGACAGAGAGAGACAGAGACAGAAGACAGAGAGACAAAAGACAGAGAGAGACAGAGAGATTGAGATTGGGCCTGTTCTGGGAAAACCATAATGCCCAAGCCAAGAGGCATACCTTTTTCAACAAGGTTATACATACTCCAACAAGGCCCCATCTCTGAACTCTTCCCAAATATTTCAACCAACTTGGGATTAAGTATTCAAACATATAAGTCTATGGGAAGCCATTTTTAGTTAAATCAAACCAACACATTCCATTCCCTGGCTCTCATAGTCTTGTAGCCATATTGTAATCTATAATCTATTCAGTCAAACTTCAAAAGTCCCAATAGTTTAACAGTCTAAAGCAGTCTATAAATCCAATGTTCATTCTGAGATTGAAGTCAATCTTTTAAAAGTAACATCATGTAGAATTGACCAAGGGGGGGGGGTACACAGAATATATAAGACCAAAACCTAGAAAAACACACTCCAAATTCTGCCTTAGATGGCTCTCCCTTGTAACACACTTCTCTCTTCTGATCTGTTTCCATACACTGTTACCAGCTTTCTTTGGCAGATACCCCAGGACTCTTGCACCTCCAACATCTTGGGGTCTTCAAAACAATCCAGGCTTCACAATTAAAGCTTCAAGCAATGGCCTCCCAAACATCCACACAGTGATGCTTATGACACATGCCTTGAAAGCCCTTAGTCAGAGGCCTTCCTTAACATGGGGGAGATTCCAAAATGCCTTTCTTGTATCTCTCTTGAAATCAAATCCAGAAACATGTGGCTAAAGCTCTTGATTTCTCTTGCTTGCTAAGTCTAGTACCTGGTCCCCTCCATGACTTATATTTGTATAAACTGTATAAACTTTCACTTGTTGATGGTTTTTAGGTAGAAAAAATTATTCAGGTCTATTCTTTTAACAGGGTACAGGATTAACTTGATATAGTCCTTTATTATTATTTTTTATCATTTGTATTACATTTAGCATCAGACTTTTCTTAAAAACTCTCATCTCAATGGGCACAAGATGTTCCTACAACAGTACATTTCCTGGTCTTCTTTGCCTCCTCAAACTTTACACCCTGTATATCTTATTGCCTTGCTTGTAGCTTTTCATTTTGAGACATCATAAAAATGATTAATAATAACCACCTGGCCCAGTTATTACTAGGCTGCCTTTAAATCTCCTCGGCCAAGAACATTACTTCCCAACTTTTCTGGTTAGCATCAGAAAGATTGTTTTTGAACAATGGCAGAAACAGCCACATTCTTTGACAAAATATCACAAGAATGTTCTCTTTGCCAGCTGCTAATATTCTTCCCCCTAAAACTTCTTGTGCAAACTCTATATTGTTTTCAACACCACTGTCTTCAATAATCTTACTAAGATAGTACATTAAACATCACCTAAAGTAGTTAATGGCTTTTTAAACCCAATTTCCAAAAAATCATCAATAGTTTTCCAAACAATAATATGATCAGATCAGTGACAGCAATACCCCACTTCTGGTATCAATTTCTATCTTTGTTACTGTTCTATTGCTATGAAGAGACACCATGGCCAAGGAAATATATAAAGGAAGCATATAATTGAGCACTTGCTTGCAGTTTTGGAAGGGGTAGTCAATGATCTTCATGGCAGGAAACAAACAGATATGGCACTGGTGCAGAATCTGAGAGCTTTGCATACTGATCCCCAGCCAGCAGAAAGAGAGGTGAGAGAGAGGAGAAAGAGGAGAGAGAGAGGCATAGAGAGAGAGGCAGAGATTGTGTCTTCTGTATAAACCTTAATGCCCCCATCCACTGTCACATCTGCCCCAACAAGGCTGCATTTACTTCAACAAGGCCACACCCCTAATCCTCTCCAAACAGTTTCACTAACTGTGGACCAAGCATGAACCTATGGGGTCATTCTTATTCAAACCAAAATGAGAAAACATCTAATAGACAAATCCTCTTCCACAAGTCTTTAAAAGTACATCAAATTAAGCAGATATAAGCCTTTCAAAGCATCAAGTCTAAGGCAAAAATTATCTTTTCTAATGAGGTTTGCCCATGTAATGAGTCCCTATAGGATTCTTATATTAAACTATTTCTCCTTTTCCTTATTAATTAATTTTCAATTGTTTGTTTACGTGTCAGACTTAGAGCTAAAGGTGGCAAAAAGACAATAGTGATGCATATTGTGACACAGTATAATGCCAGACACAATTTATGACATAAAATGGGGCTATCAGTAGTATATTTTTAATAATTCAAATTTTAGTGCCCCTCACTGGAAACCTTAAATAAAATAATAATGAAGAGATTTTATATGTGTGTGACCTTTATTGTTCTGCTCATTTACATGTGCACCTGTCAACTATACTTTAGAGTTTTCTAAAGGATAGTATTTTCTAGTCTTTAAAATGAAAAAAAGAAAAGTTACTTGGTTTCTATGTTAGAATTATCTTCCTGAAATTGTGTGGTGCACTGAAAAAATATCTATGTGTGAAGTTTTGCAAACACTTCATGTTGTGCATGAACTGACAGTGAATCTAAAGCTGCTCTTTTCCCAGTTTCACAGTTAAGTGTGGTCTTTAGGGAAAAACCAGGTCTTTGTTAAATAAGTGTGACAACTTGAATATCAACCATGTATCATTCTCCTGCCAATAATTTTCTCATATAATAATCCTACTTTTCAGACAATATGTATTTAATTGGAAAGATTGAGTCTTTGGGCAATGTGTTTATTTAAATCTATGAAAAGTAGTTTTTACCCATTGGAATCAACATTTTAAGCAGATTTTTTTTCTAGAAACAATGAGTAATTTTCATAAGCAATATTTTATATTTTTATGAATGCGATTAAACTTCTGGATAATTATATCACTTCATCGATTAGCCTAGTCCTGCATTGTTCTTGAAACTATTCCTAAGAAAGTTCTGGAAGACAGTGCATAAACACTTTCCCCAAATCATTATGGAATAAGAACCTACTGTTCCTGCACACTTTATAACTCCCCTCTCAAATCACTATGATATTACATTATCCTATGATGGATGGCTTTAGACATTCTATCCTAGGATTTAGTATTTGGTATTGGGGACAAATGACCTAAAACCTATGAAGCTGAGTATCCACAGGTCCTAAAGCACACGCATAGAGTCGGCACTCATGATGTTCCCAGAGCACCGGAACGGAAATGAGACAAAACATCACCACAGAATTTAAGGAAATGCTAAGCAACACTTCACCAAAGTATGTCTTCCCTTTTGCGCCAAATTTCTCAGCAGCCATTGTGTCTTATTATTAAAAAGCATTTGAATGATTTTAGGTAAAATGTGGAATCAGACAAAGGAGCTTGGGGACAGGAGTTGTGAGGTGAATCTGCAGTGGTAAGACACAGGTGAAAGGAAAGTTGCAGGTAGTTAATTTTTATTTGATATGGTAAACATGAATACCCATTGCATGTCTTTTTGTAGAGATTAGTTTCATAAATATATTTAAGGAACTTGGCTTATTTAACTTAGCAGAGCTTTGCTGACACTACAATGATCATTCTTTCTGCTTAGGCATGAAACAAGTATGGTTTGTAGTTTATAAAAATTGGCTCATGTATTTAATATTTTTCAGAACATACTTCATGGTTGGAAGTTGAAGAATAAAGCACAATGGTGCAGAAATAGGCTAAAGATTCATTGAATTTAAGGTGCATTCTATAAATGGTATTAATCCTTGCTAAATTTCTTGTAACTAACCATACCTCTGTTTCCAGGGATAGAGCAACAGAAATACTGGTATTATTATAACTGCTAGGATAGCAAAGGGAACAAAAATTCAGGAAATCAGGATAATTTGTAAAATAATTTGAAATTTATTTTGGTAGAAAAGGAATAAACCTGTAAGACAATGATGTGTTCTATGTTAATGTACACAGTATTGAAAGCCTTGGTGGCCTACTTTTGTGATATCAACATTTAGAGGCTGAGGAAAGAGTACTGACATAGCTCAAAACCAGCCTGATAGAGTACATTCCTGACCAGCATTGCTATAGTGATATATATGATATATTATTTATCATATAGATAAGCACTTTTAAATATATGAACACATGCATATATATATATACAAGTATATAAGTATATATATATATATATATATATATATATATATACTTAAAATTAAAGAAATCCTTATGAATAGATACAAATAAGGTTATACTCATACTTTTCAAATTATAGTGCCATGCATCTGTTTGTATGCACAAGTACAGGTGCATTTGTGCAAATGACAAACTTGGGCACCCATCCTCACCTCTATCTTGTTCAAGATAGTGTCTTATCATTGTTCATGCTAACTGGCCTGCGAATGTCCAGGGAGTATTTTCCACCTCTGCTTTCCATCTTGCTATAGGGACACAGAGCTTACAGAAGCAAACTATTGTGCTGTCTTTATGAGACCTGTGTGGATTCAAAGTCAGGTCCAAAAAAGCTTAATTCAAAACATACTTATCAATTGGAGTTTGCAAAAGATTTGCAAACCTACCAAGGAACAGAAGCAAGACAAATGTCTGATCATATTGACTAATACAATACTACATTAGCAAAACAACTAATGTTTAGTGGACATACACCTATATATCATTGTGTTGGATAGTGTGACATATACATTTATTTTCTATTCAAAATAGCCCAGTGAACACAGGTAATCCCAACAGTATCATGTTACATATTTCTTCCACTTACAAAATTATATCAATATAGAAGAATATATTCTCAGTGAAAGAACAGGAAATGGCTGTGATCTGTAAAAAAAAAATCAATGAATTTTTCTCTTACAGGTACTACTTTTAAAACTGTTTAATTTAGCATACATTAAGTGTGAAAAATGGAGTTTCATATTGATATTTTTATTCATGCATATAAAGTACATTGATAATTCACATCCTATTATCCTCTCTTCATCCCTCGTCTTTCTCCCTCTTTTTACTTTTTCTTTTCCCAGATAACAACTCTTCTAATTTCATAGCTTAAAAAAATCTAGATCATACATATAAGAGAGAACATGGGATGTTTCTTTTTCTAAATGTGGCTTTTTTCCTTCACTTGAGGAGCTCAAGTTCCAAAGGAGGCAATTCCGTTTTTATTTACCACTGAATCAAACTCCATTGTACATATCTATCACACTTCCTTTGTCCATCTATCTATTGATAAGCACATAGGCTGATTCCATAGTCTAGTCTACTGTGAATGATACTATAACAAGCGTGGTTGTGTGGATTTAGATTCTTCTGAGTACATTCACAGAAATACAATATCTGGATCTGCAAGTGGTTCTATTGCTTTTATACTAGTTTTTCCTTTATGCGGAAGAACTTTGTTTTCAAATTTGCACACAATGTGTTCATGTTCATACTTTTTAGAGTGTCCTTCATTGACCCCAGCTATACTAACACCTGTGTTTTCTTAATAAATCACTTAGTTATTCTCTGTGTGTACAGTGCTGAAAGCAACTGATCAGAGTCTTTTTCTGATCTATTTTTGTGCTATCATAATGTGCTAAGTGAATGCTAATGAATATTCACTTAATAAATTAATTAACAAGAATATTAAATGAGAACACTTGAAGAGAGAACTCTGACTGAATTTCTAAGAACAGTAGGTTTTAGTGCTGGCTGATCTCTGTGTGTGTTTAGTCTAAAATAATCCCAGACAAGACCCAGTCTTCCAGTATGACCCAATGGCCCTCTTTTGTTGGTTGTAGGGGGAGTGATAAGGTAGAGCTGAAAGAGAACTTCACGAAACAGTTACTCTGTGTCTGAAATAAGTTTTCAAGCAGACAATGTTGAACATGATTCTTGGAGCCTAGTACAGTAATGTTTATGTGGACTACACTGTGATGCTGTAGTTGAAGGCAATTGTTCTTTGCTTGCTTGTTTGCTTGTCTGTTTCCATTTTGTTTTCAGAGACAGAGTCTCTCTATGTAGCCGTGGTTGTCCTGGAACTCATTTTGTAGACAGGAGAGATTTCTGACTCACAGAGGTCTCTCTGCTTCTGCCACAACAGTGGCATTCACTAGGATTAGAGACATTCACTGACATACCTGGCCTGGATTGTCACTCTTCTTAGCTTCTCTCTTCAGAAAGGTGTAATGTTACAAGTTCCTTTCTTTCTTGTGTTTTTCCTTTTATTGTGTATTTTCTTTATTTACATTTCAAATGTTATCCCCTTTCCAGCTCTCCCTTCCTGAAAGTCTGTATCCAGTCATCTCTGCCTCTATGAGGGTGCTCTCCCCAACCCACCCACTGCTGCCTTCCCACCCTGACATTTTCCTACAACTTGGCATTGAACCCTCACAGGACCAAAGGCCTTTCCTCCCACTGATGTCCATCAAGGCCATCCTCTGCCACACAAAAGGCCAGAGCCATGGGTCCCTCCATGTGTACTCTTTGGTTGGTGGTCCAGTGTCCAGGAGCTCCGGGGGGCCTGGCCAGTTGACACTTGCCCCCCCCCAGGACTGTAGACCCCTCAGCTCCTTCAGTCCCTTCTCCAACTCCTCCATCGGGTACCCCAATCTCACTCCCATGGTTGGCTGCATAACAAAAAGCAAAAACAAAACAAACAAAAAAAAAAAACCCAACTCTGTATTTGTCAGGCTCTGGCAGAGACTCTCAGGAGAAAGCCATATCAGGCCCTGACAGCAAGCACTTCCTGGCATCCACAATAGCGTCCCAGTTTGGTGACTCTATATGGGATGGATTCCCCAGTTGGGGCAGTCTATGGATGGCCTTTCCTTCAGTCTCTGATCCACAATTTGTCTCCTTATTTCCTCCTGTGAGTATTTTGTCCCCCCTTCTAAGAAGAACTGAAGCATCCACACTTTGATCTTCCTTCTTCTTGAGCTTCATAAGGTCTGTGAATTGTATCTTGGGTATTCCAAGCTTTTGGACTAATATCCACTTATCAATGAGTGCATATTATGTGTGTTCGTTGGAGATTGGGTTACCTCTCTCAGGATGATATTTCTTAGTTCCATCCATTGGCCTAAGAATTTCATGAAGCCACTGCTTTTAATAGTCGAGTAGTATTTTGTGTAAATGTACCACATTTTCTGTATCCATCCTTCTCTTGAGGGACATCTGGGTTCTTTCCAGCTTCTAGCTGTTATAAATAAGGCTGCTATGAACACAGTGGAGCCTGTGTCTTTATAACATGTTGGAGTATCTTTTGGGTATATGCTCAGGAGTGGTATAGCTGGGTCCTCAGGTAGCACTATGTCCAATTTTCTGAGGAACTGCCAAACAGATTTCCAGAGTGGTTGTACCAGTGCAATCCCACCAGCAATAGAGGAGTGTTCCTCTTTCTCCACATCCTCGCCAGCATCTGCTGTCACCTGAGTTTTTGATCTTAGCCATTCTAACTGGCCTGGAGTGAAATTTCAGGGTTGTTTTAATTTACATTTTCCTGATGATTAAGGATGTTGAACATTTTTTTTAGGCGTTTCTCAGCCATTTGGTATTCCTCAATTCAGAATTCTTTGTTTAGCTCTGTACCCCATTTTTAATAGGGTTATTTGGTTCTCTGGAGTCCACCTTCTTGAGTTCTTTGTATATATTGGATATTAGCACTCTATCTGATGTAGGGTTGGTAAAGATCTTTTGCAAATCTGTTGGTGGCCTTTTTGTCTTATTGACTGTGTCCTTTGCAGTTTTATGAGGTCCCATTTGTTGATTCCCGATCTTATAGCACACGTCATTGGTGTTCTGTTCAGGAAAATTTCCCCTGTGCCCGTATGTCTGAGGCTCTCCCCACTTTCTCTTCTATAAGTTTCAGTGTCTCTGGTTTTATGTGGGGGTCCTTGATCCACTTGGACTTGAGCTTTGTACAGGGAGATAAGAATGGATAAATTTGCCTTCTTCTACATGTTGACCACCAGTTGAACTAGCAACATTTGTTGAAAATGTTGTCTTTTTTTTTAACTGAATGGTTTTATCTCCTTTGTCAAAGATAAAGTGACGATAAGTGTGTGTGCTCATCTCTGAGTCTTCAGGTCTATTCCATTGATCTACCCACCTGTCACTGTTCCAATACCGTGCAGTTTTTATCACAATTGCTCTGTAATACAGCTTAAGGTCAGAGATTTTTATTCCCCCAGAAGTTCATTTATTATTGAGAATAGTTTTTGCTATCCTGGGTTTTTTTGTTATTCCAAAGTTATTTGAGAATTACTCTTTCTAACTCTATGAAGAATTAAGTTGGAGTTTTGATGGGGATAGCACTGAATCTGTAGATTGCTTTTGGCAAGATAGCCAAGTTTTCTTTCTTAATAGTACAAGAAATACATACTTAAGAAACTATCAGTGATAGTTTTAGTTTGTCTCAAATTATCAATTTTCTAAGCAAATATGAGGTGGGTTTTAGACATGTGGCTTAAATTTAAAAGTAAAAAATGTCCTCTGGCTCCAAAGTTCACTGACTCTGTTGTTACCCCATTATGAGTTTGTAATATAAATCTTTCCACATTTAGAATCCTGGGTTATTGTTGTGAAGAGCTCTGTTTTAATCCCTTCCCTCAAATCAGCACAGGCCCTCCCTAAAGAAGCCCAGAGAACAGGAGGGCTGCATCCATCATGGATCTAAGAAACTTTAAGTAAATTCAATGTCACTATTGATTAAATCGTTTTTGTTTATTTTTTTGATTAAATGTTTTTCATTAGAAAACATACAAATGAAATATTTTCATTACTATACTTAGGTGTGATTATGGGTTTGTTTGTGTGCATGTGTTGCCTATGGTTGTATCTATGCTTCTGTCAATGTGTGTTTGTATGTGTGTGAATATCTCCGTATGATTGTGTGTCTATGCCTACATGCCTGTGTATCTGTCTTTTGTATGTACTTGTCTGTGTATGTCTGAGTGTTATCTGTATGTTCAAAAGTGTGTATGTCTGTGTATATTTGTGTCTGTGTGTATGACCATGTGTACATGTTTGTAAGTTCCTGTGTCTTTATGTCTGTGCAAGCATGTGCATGTTTGTTCATGTGTGTGCATGTTTGTCTCTGTCTGTCCATGTGTGTATATGTGCATGTGTATACAACCATATGCCTGTGTGAGTTTGTGTGTCTGTGTGTGTACGTGTTCATATGTCTGTGTGCATATAGATGTGTGTCCATGTTTCTGCATTTTGTTTGTTGCATATGTTGATCATGTCTATCTCTCTCCGTCCATCTTTGTGTATCTGTTCATGTATGAGATTGACTTTTTCTCTATGCATTTATGGTTTTCTACCTGTGTCTATGTGTTCATGTGTCTGTGACCTTCCTAGCACTGAATGCACTCTGCAAGCTGCCAGGGGAAAAATGTTATCAATAGTCCCACCAGATTCAGTGCTTACGAATCACAGCAATGGCCGACCTGGAAAGATATGCCTGTTGACAGGAAACAGCTGTCCAATTGACTTAAGGCCTGCTCAACACAAAGAAAATTATTTATGGTAGTAGAATTGTACACCACTACCCAGGTCTAATGAGGTGATGGGTCTGAGAAGAGGATCTACCACTTCTATTCCTCAAAGGCAGTGTGGTTCCTCACTGTATTTTAAGTACTTATTCTTATATTAACAAATTAGTATGGCTCTTTAGAGCACACAGAAAGCAATATAGAAGCCACAACTGGTCAAAACGCAGGGAACAAATGACACATTGTATAAAGTCCTTTTTTAAAAAAATTAGATATTTTATTTATGTTTCAAATGATATCCCCTTTCCTCGTTTCCCCTCCAAATACCCCCCATTCCATCCTCCCTTCCCCTGCTAATCAACCCATCCACTCCTGCTTCCCTGTTCTGACATTCCCTATACTGGGTCCTCCATTGGGGGCGCTGTGATCAATCCAATGGCTGTCTGAGAGCATCCACCTCTGTATTTGTCAGGCACTGGCAGAGCCTCTCAGGAGACAGCTATATCAGGCTCCTGACAGACAGCACTTGTTAGCTTCCACAATAGTGTCTGAGTTTGGTAACTGTATATGGGATGGATCACCAGGTGGGGCAGTCTCTGGATGGCCTTTCCTCTAGTTCCTGCACCACACTTTGTTTCTGTATCTCCTCCCATGTTTATTTTGTTCCCCCTTCTAAGAAAGACTGAAGAGCTTCATGTGGTCTGTGAATTGTATCTTTGGAATTCTGAGCTTCTGGTCTAATATCCACTTATCAGTGAGTGCATACCATGTGTGTTCTTTTGTGATTGGGTTACCTCACTCAGGATGATATTTTCTAGTTCTGTCCATTTGCCTAAGAATTTCATGAATTAATTATTTTTAATAGATGAGTAGTACTCCATTGTGTAAATGTACCACATTTTCTGTATCCATTCCTCTGTTGAGGGACACCTGGGTTGTTTCCAGCTTCTGGCTATTATAAATAAGGCTGCTGTGAATATAATGGAGCATGTGTCGTTACTACATGTTAAAGCATCTTATGGATATATGCTCAGGAATTGTATAGCCACAAACTAAGGCTGGTCTTCAGTAACAACAAAAACAATGGAAAGCCTACATAAATGCAGAAGCTGAATAACATTCTAATCAATGGTAACTTGTTCAAGGAAAAAAATAAAGAAATTAAAGACCTTTTAGAATTTAAATGAAGCTACAATATGCCCAAACTTATTGGACACAATGAAAGCAGTGCTATAAGAGGAAAACTCATAGCTCTGAGTGCCTCCAAAAAGAAAGTGAAAAGAGTTTACACTAGCAGCTTAACAGCACACCTGAAAGCTCCAGAACAAAAAGAAGCAAATACACCCAAGAGGAGTAGATGGCAGGAAATAATCAAACTCAGAGCTGAAATCAATCAAGTAGAAACAAAAAGAACTATACAAAGAATCAACCAAACCAGGAGCTGGTTCTTTGAGAGTGTCCTTGTTGAGAAATCTATTAACACAATACCTCCACCTGAGGCTCAGGGAATTTCTCAGAAAAAAAGGTAGAAAGATTAAAAGAGCCAGAGATTAGAAAATCTCCAGCAACATTGTCTCTCCTAGGAATAACAAGGAAACTGTACCCATGACAACTTAATAATATGCCTTGGCAGATAATACATGAATGATAATACCATCCGTATACACATTCACTGAGAAATGAGAAACCTCATGGGGTACCACCTATAAAACATGAACTACAGACCACTTAGGAACTCAGACAGTGGGAGAAATAGTTTTTTTCAAGCACAGGTCTCCTAATATTTATCTAATTCACAGTAGTCAGCCCTGAAAGTGGATACATAAAAGCAACACTAAACATATTCAGCCATTTATATTTATGTATTCGTGCACTGTGAAAGTTGTATAACAGTAATAATTAAATGAAAGGGGGAGGAACGTGAATTTGGTCGGAAGTGATTAGGGAATACAGGAAGCATACTTATGTTCTGTCCATCATCTTTAAAAGAGAGAGAGACCAAGAAAAGAACAGCAAACCTCATGGTTTCTTCATTTGTAGATGGGGATTGGAATGTGGGGATGGAAACACAGGATATCTTACTAAAGAACTAATTGTTTCACCTATTGCTTTGAGAAGGAATAAACTGAGATGCCCTCCTAAGCGCTTTCCATTGGCCAAGTGGTTGACTGAACCAGACTGCTGTGTTAGGTCTCTGCCCACACAAATATTCTATTCTTTTCACCAGAGCTCTTTTCTTTACTGAGTCAGATCTGCTACCCTAACATTCCCTGTCTCTGAAGAACTTATCCTAAAATCATGCTGGAACCAGGTTAGGGAATTGTTTTGGAATTTCTGGCCTCTGACAAAGACAGGGCTGACAAAAAGTTGAAGGACATTTCTATCCTTTAGCTCTGAAAGACATTGTTCATTTTTCTTTCAGGTATTTTCCCCCAAATTATCTAATTACTACCTCCTTTAAATATTTTTAATAAAGAAATGTTTATTATCCTGGAAAAATATCATGTAATATTTATCTAATATTTACTGAATTGTGTTAACTATTGAACATCAATATTGTCAAAATATGACAGAAAGGAAGAAGCAGTTGGGGAAGAAAATTTAGAACATTATTTAAAATGTGCTTTTGCTGAAGGCTTTAAATTTATGTAACTATTTATTTATTGAATATATTTTACACTGTAAAAGACAATGGTGATAAAAGGGGTGTTGTGTGACACTGTTTCTTGGGAGACAAGCAGAAATGTCTCCTGGTCCCCAGATAGAGAACCAATGACAGTAAACTAAGGGTGTCCCAAAATCCAACTTAGTGAACCAGCAAGTGTTTCTGCTTATAGATCTGGTGTTGGCTACTTCGAAGAACAGAAATAACTCAAAGACAGCTCTACCACTAAAACACTCCTCAATGGGTTATGGCTCATGAAATCTTTTGGAAAAATGTAAGCTCGGTAAACAATTTGCAACAAACTAGACAGGATAAAAAGTGTCTTCTTCGGGGAGAGAGGATGGTCTGAGTCTTTCAGGTAGCTCTATTCCCCTTTGCCTCTGCTAGGCAGCCCAAGTCCTCTGTTTCATCCAGGTTCCTCAGCTGGTATGACCCTCTTCTAGGCAGTTCACCTTATCTGGGATGCTTCTAGACAGTACAACTAGTTTCTGTCGTTTTCGGGTGTCTTGCATGTCTTCCTGCTTAAATGTGCTTGAGGAGGGAGGGGCTTCATATGCCTGGACAGTTTCAGGGACTTCCTGATGACTTTGAGTTTTTACTTCCTGAGTTTAAGGGGCTTTCCTGAAGGATGGGTTATTTCACCTCCTCTTCAAAAACATTCTGACTGTTCACCACATTTTTTAGCATCCTGTGTCATAATGAATTCCTTCTCAGAAACCAAGAGGGAGGTTCATCTCAGAGGAAATCCTTATACAACAAAGAAAAACTATCTTTTGCCTAATCTCAGAACAAGAATGTAAATATGACATTTTAATTTTGATTAGACAAAAATCTTCTCTAAGCCCAATTTGGTCTCTTTTATTTTATAGCACTCACACCTATAGATGCATGGATACATATTCATGTATCCTTGATGTGAGTTATTTCTGCTTCCTTTGTAGTTACTTCCTAAGATTGATGGGGGAAATGCCTGGATAAATTGGTCCTCTGTGTATCAGGTTGTTAAATATTTTTGATAAAATCTGAAAGAAGGTGAATGGGGATTAAAATTGTTCAACTCATTTGATTTGATTTCAGAATCTGTTATCCTAAGTATTTTTTCAGTAAAATGAACATAGTTACGGTGAGAGGAAATTTTCATTGCAATCGAAAAGGTAGCAATGAGAATTTGCTCCTACTTGCCAGTTGCTCCAGTCACTTATGTGTGAGCCAGAAACAGAGACAAGAACACACTGCTCTCAAATAATTTTTGTATTCTGAATGTTTTTTTTTTTTTTACTTGAGAATGTATTTTCTTGAAAGACTGCACATTCTGGAGGTAAGTTTGTTTCTGTCTCCCTAACAACTTAGGACCATCATGGTATTATGTAATGTTTAACCACACAGAGCTCCAATTTATATATATATATATATATATATATATATATATATATATATATATATATATATATAGTATTTTGGGGTATCATCCTGATAATGTTACTGGACAAGTTATGACACACCATGTCCATGTGTACAAATTTGTACAAAATAAAATGTTCTTGTTTTAAAAGACACTCTAGCTAAGACTTAATATATAGGGTGCCTCAGCAATTTAAATGGATTGACATTAATGTAATTTTGTTGGTAGGTTATTTATATGAGGCCTATCTGTATAAATAATTGGAAGATATGCTCAAGAAATGTGGAGGAAGGGAGCCAGTTCAGCAATTGTTTCAAAATGAACCATTTTCTTTGCGCTACATTTTCATCAGAGTTTTATAGAGAGCTTGATTTGATAAGTATCCTGGGAATCTCTTCTCTTCTCTAGCTAGTCACAGATTGCTGAGCTCAAAGGGATGATGTGTGGTTTTATGAAGCCACAGACTTTAGCAATAAAAAGGCCATTGGACATTGGAATGTTGCTTAGCAGATTTTGATTCAGTACACAGGGGAGCTAGCTTTATATTAATAGATAATGCTATGGTAACATGGTGCCTCCAAAGCATCAGGGTGACTACATTGCTTAACAGAGTTCTACCTTCTGGAATCAAACCCTCTGCTCTTATTCAAAACCTGGGCCAAATATCACATTTCTTACCTCACCTATAATCACAGGAGTTTTTTTCCTGGACTGTTATTCTTAATAATGAGTAATAAACCAAAAATTGATAACATATGTTTTTTAAAAAGAGCTAAAGTAGCACCAGGCTTAAGAATGTTACAAAACAAAAAAAGGTCACAAGCAAGAAAAAGAAAATCAATGTTTTCTAAGCAAAACAAGGATTAAAATGCAATGAACTTTTATTCACAAGTAGGTGCAGATGCACTTGTTAATGTCTACCTCTGAGTAGCAATTTAAAAAAATATAAGTAGTACCATTATTAAATGGATAACACGTTTAATGTCATAATGTATCAATTAATCAGAGAACAAAACAATTTATGCTAGAGTTAGGAAGAAAATTATTATTAACACTTAAGAAGATTATATAATTCAATGTATCAGATATTGAAAAACCAATACGAGGACGGGAACCTCGCCCTAGAAAAAACAAGAAGGTAATCCCTCAACAAACCTAAAAGAAGACAGCCACAAAAAACAGAATGCCAACTTTAACAACAAAAATAAGAGGAACCAACAATTACTTTTCCTTAATATCTCTTAATATCAATGGTCTCAACTCCCCAGTAGAAAGACATAGACTAACAAACTGGCTACACAAACGAAACCCAACATTTTGCTGCTTACAGGAAACTCATCTCAGAGAAAAAGATAGACACTAACTCAGAATGAAAGGCTGGAAAACAATTTTCCAAGCAAATGGTATGAAGAAACAAGCTGGAGTAGCCATCCTAATATCTGATAAGATTGACTTCCAACCCAAAGTTATTAAAAAAGACAAGGAGGGGCACTTCATTCTCATCAAAGGTAAAATCCTCCAAGAGGAACTCTCAATTCTGAATATCTATGCTCCAAATACAAGGGCAGCCACATTCATTAAAGAAACTTTAGTAAATCTCAAAGCACACATTGCACCTCACACAATAATAGTGGGAGACTTCAACACACCACTTTCACCAATGGACAGATCATGGAAACAGAAACTAAACAGGGACACAGTGAAACTAACAAAAGTTATGAAACAAATAGACCTGACAGATATCTACAGAACATTTTATCCTGAAACAAAAGGATATACCTTCTTCTCAGCACCTCATGGTACCTTCTCCAAAATTGACCACAGAATAGGTCACAAAACAGGCCTCATCTGATACAAAAATATTGAAATTGTCCCATGCATCCTATCAGATCACCATGTACTAAGGCTGATCTTCAATAACAAAATAAATAATAGAAAGCCAACATTCACATGGAAACTGAACAACACTCTTCTCAATGATACCTTGGTCAAGGAAGGAATAAAGAAAGAAATTAAGGACTTCTTAGAGTTCAATGAAAATGAAGCCACTTCATACCCAAACTTATGGGACACAATGAAAGCATTTCTAAGAGGAAATTTCATAGCTCTGAGTGCGTCCATAAAGAAACTAGAGAGAGCATACATTAGCAGCTTGACAACACACCTAAAAGCTCTAGAACAAAAGGAAGCAAATTCACCCAAGAGGAGTAGACAGCAGGAAATAATCAAACTCAGGGGCGAAATCAACCAAGTGGAAACAAGAAGAACTATTCAGAGAATCAACCAATCGAGGAGCTGGTTCTTTGAGAAAATCAACAAGATAGACAAACCCTTAGCCAGACTCACTAGAGGGCACAGGGAAAGCATTCTAATTAACAAAATCAGAAATGAAAAGGGAGACATAACAACGGATCCTGAAGAAATCCAAAACACCACCAGATCCTTCTACAAAAGGCTATACTCAACAAAACTGGAGAACCTGGATGAAATGGAGAAGTTTCTAGACAGATACCAGGCACCAAAGTTGAATCAAGATCAGGTTAATGATCTAAACAGCCCGATATCCCCCAAAGAAATAGAAGCAGCCATTAATAGTCTCCCACCCAAAAAAAAAAAAAAAAAAACCCAGGACCAGATGGGTTTAGTGCAGAGTTCTATCAGACCTTCAAAGAAGATCTAATCCCAGTTCTTCACAAACTATTCCACAAAATAGAAACAGAACGTACTCTACCCAACTCATTCTATGAAGCCACAATTACTCTGATACCTAAACCACAAAAAGACCCCACAAAGATAGAGAACTTCAAACCAATATCCATTATGAATATTGATGCAAAAATCCTCAATAAAGTTCTTGCTAACAGAATCTAAGAACACATCAAAACAATCATCCATCCTGAACAAGTAGGTTTCATCCCAGGGATGCACAGATGGTTCAATATACGGAAATCCATCAACGTAATCCAGTATATAAAGAAACTCAAAGACAAAAACCACATGATCATCTCTTTAGATGCTGAGAAAGCATTTGACAAAATCCAACACCCATTCATGATAAAAGTCTTGGAAAGATCAGGAATTCAAGGCCCATACCTAAACATGATAAAAGCAATCTACAGCAAACCAGTAGCCAGCATCAAAGTAAATGGTGAGAAACTTGAAGCAATCCCACTAAAATCAGGGACTAGACAAGGCTGTCCACTCTCTCCCTACCTATTCAACATTGTACTTGAAGTCCTAGCCAGAGCAATTCGACAACAAAAGGAGATCAAGGGGATACAAATTGGAAAGGAAGTAGTCAAAATATCACTTTTTTGCAGATGATATGATAGTATATATACGTGACTCTAAAAATTCTACCAGAGAACTCCTAAGCCTGATAAAAAGCTTCAGTGAAGTAGCTGGATATAAAGTTAACTCAAACAAGTAAATGGCCTTTCTCTACACAAAGGACAAACAGGCTGAGAAAGAAATTAGGGAAACAACACCCACCTCAATAGCCACAAATAATATAAAATACCTAGGCGTGACTCTAACTAAGGAAGTGAAAGATCTGTATGACAAGAACTTCATATCTCTGAAGAAAGAAATTAAAGAAGATTTCAGAAGATGGAAAGATCTCCCATGCTTATGGATCTGCAGGATCAATATAGTAAAAATGGCTATCTTGCCAAAAGCAATCTACAAATTCAATGCAATCCCCATCAAAATTCCAACTCAATTCTTCAAAGAATTAGAAAGAGCAATCTGCAAATTTATCTGGAATAACAAAAAACCTAGGATAGCAAAGACTCTTCTCAAGGATAAAAGAACCTCTGGTGGAATCACCATGCCCGACCTAAAGCTGTACTACAGAGCAATTGTGACAAAAACTGCATGGTACTGGTATAGCGACAGACAAGTAGACCGATGGAACAGAATTGAAGACCCAGAGATGAACCCACACACCTATGGTCACTTTATCTTTGACAGGGGAGCTAAAACCATCCAGTAGAAAAAAGACAGCATTTTCAACAAATGGTGCTGGCACAACTGGCTGTTATCATGTAGAACATTGCGAATTGATCCATTACTATCTCCTTGTACTAAGGTCAAATCTAAGTGGATTAAGGAACTCCACATAAAACCAGAGACACTGAAACTTATAGAGGAGAAAGTAGGGAAAAGCCTTGAAGATATGGGTACAGGAGAAAAATTCCTGAATAGAACACAATGGCTTGTGCTTTAAGATCGAGAATCTATAAATGGGACCTCATAAAATTGCAAAGCTTCTGCAAAGCAAAAGACACTGTCAATAAGACAAAAAGACCAACAGATTGAGAAAGGATCTTTACCTATCCCAATTCGGACAGGGGACTAATATCCAATATATATAAAGAACTCAAGAAGGTAGACTCCATAAAATCAAATAACCCCATTAAATAATGGGGCTCAGAACTGAACAAAGATTTCTCCCCCGAGGAATACCGAGTGACAGAGAAGCACCTGAAAAAATGTTCAACATCCTTAATCATCAGGGAAATGCAAATCAAAACAACCCTGAGATTCCACCTCACACCAGTCAGAATGGCTAAGATCAAAAATTCAGGTGACAGCAGATGCTGGCGAGGATGTGGAGAAAGAGGAACACTCCTCCATTGTTGGTGGTTTGCTAGCTTGTACAACCACTCTGGAAATCAGTCTGGCGGTTCCTCAGAACATTGGACATAGTACTATCGGAAGATCCAGCAATACCTCTCCTGGGCATATATCCAGAAGATGCCCCAACCGGTAAGAAGGACACATGCTCCACTATGTTTATAGCAGCCTTATTTATAATAGCCAGAAGCTGGAAAGAACCCAGATGCCCCTCAACAGAGGAATGGATACAGAAAGTGTGGTACATATACACAATGGAGTACTACTCAGCTATTAAAAAGAATGAATTTATGAAATTCCTAGGCAAATGGGTGGACCTGGAGGGCATCATCCTGAGTGAGGTAACCCAATCACAAAGGAACTCTCTCTATGTACTCACTGATAAGTGGATATTAGCCCAGAAACTTAGGATACCCAAGATATAAGATACAATTTGCTAAACGCATTAAACTCAAGAGAACGAAGACCAAAGTGTGGACACTTTGCCCCTTCCTAGAATAGGAAACAAAACACCCATGGAAGGAATTACAGAGACAAAATTTGGAAGTGTGACGAAAGGATGGACCATCTAGTGATTGCCATATCCAGAGATCCATCCCATGATCAGCTTCCAAATGCTGACACCATTGCATACCCTAGCAAGATTTTGCTGAAAGGACCCAGATGTAGCTGTCTCTTGTGAGGCTATGCCAGGGCCTAGGAAACACAGAAGTGGATGCTCACAGTCAGCTATTGAATGGACCACAGGGCCCCCAATGGAGGAACTAGAGAAAGCACCCAAGGAAATAAAGGGAACTGCAACCCTATAGGTGGAACAACAATATGAACTAAGCAGTAACCCGGAGCTCTTGTCTCTAGCTGCATATGTATCAAAAGATGGCCTAGTCGGCCATCACTGCAAAGAGAGGCCCATTGGTTTTGCAAACTTTATATGCCCCAGTACAGGGGAACACCAGGGCCAAAAAGGGGGAGTGGGTGGGTAGGGGAGTGGGGTGGAGGTGGGTATGGGTTACTTTGGTATAGCATTGGAAATGTAAATGAGCTAAATACCTAATTAAAAAACAAAAAAAAACAAAAAAACAAAAACAAAAACTATAAAAACAAACAAACAAACAAACAAAAAAGGAAAAATATAGGTGAATATTTAAATTACAGAGGCTCCCATTAATGCTGTTGCTTAATGTTCATTCTACAGAGCACAATATATTACAAAGTAAATTAGTCAATTGCCTTAAATAGAGAAGTCAGACAACCCCCCACCCCCTGAATAGTTTACTGTGTATACAGAGAGACCAACTTACATCTGGATTTGCAATTTAACAAAATGTTTAAGCGATCAATTGACCATCAATGTTTTTATTTGGAAATGTTAAACATGCAGACCCCTTAAGATCAGGGATATGTACCCTGGACCCCATATCATGTTAACACTTACAGTATTATAATAGGAAATGTTAAAGTTTTCCTATCAACATAATATTAAAGTCCTGAGAAGACAGCTCTGCTGGCTTCTAACACATACTAGTAAGCAATATTTAAGGAAAAGATGGAGGAATAGAGGAAAGGACAGAGAAAATTAAAAGGAGACTAACTCTGTTCAAGAGTAGAATTTCATACATGCTGTATTTATATCTCCCTTACTCCCCTTCTGCCCTGCCAACTCCTCCTTTTGCCTCCTCAGCTCCCTGCTATATTATGTTTTCTTCTATAAAACACACACACACACACACACACACACACACACACACACACAACCTACTGAGTCTATTATTATATTATATATTACATATGTAATATATTATATAGTATTTGTCTATAGATCTTTATCTGAGAGTGGGGCCTTGTGAGATTTCCTCAGACTTCCTTGCATATCAAGTAATAGCCATCTATTGCACACTGAGGCAGCAGACAGTCATTTATTTGCAATTTGTGACTGTCTTTGTTTCGCAGAACACAGGAAGTTAAGCAAAACCTTTACTACAGAAACTAGAAGTGCAGGCTGTTGAGCTTCACAGTGAACCTGAGAACCTCCCTGCATGCTAGCAAGTGCCGAAGATGTTTCATCTCTGACTGACAACTATAGGCATGATTTAAAGTATGTCTCCTATACAGAATTTCTAAGATTATAAATAATAGAGAATTATGAAAAACTAATAAAACTTATGTACCAATTTACTTTTCTAACCATTTCACCTGGGATCAAAATGGCATAAAACCTGAGATCCCAATGAATGCAGAAAGTGCCATGTGGATCAAGTTATTAGGTATTATTTATAGAATTATTTAATTATATTATTTATATGAGTGTTGTGCCTGCATATATGTCTGTGTACTATGTGTGTGGCCCTTACCTGTGAAGGTCAGGTTTTTAAAAGGGCTGGACCTTCAGTATAAATTTATTTCGTGTTTGTACTAAGAATCAAATCAGGGTCCTCTGTCTGAATTACAAGTACTTTTAATCACTGAGCCACCTCTTTAGCCCCATAATCAAGTGTTTGATTCATAAGATAGGCTTTGATTTTGAATAAACCAAGATATGTGATCTTTTTTGTGCTAGCAAGAAGAATCCATTACCTGTTTAAGTTTATAGGGATGGGTAGGAAAATCATGGATGCGATTCTGAAAGTGACAGAGATCAGAATCATTAGAAAGCAACAACCAGAGATCTGACACATTTCATGATGAAATGTTGTTTAGATGTACTTTGATTTTTCTTTTTCATAAACTGCACTAGTGGAGGCCAATCCCTTTTCTTTTTCATTAGTACAGTGCTTAAAACCTAAACAAAAACCAACCTCTATGAATAAAACTGTTCAGTATGTGCTAGTGTTTCATAAGCAGTTGATTAAGGCTAACCCAAAGTGAGAAAAGATTAGTAATCTGACACTTGACTCTACTCTATCACAGCTGTTGACATCCATTTCTGTAAAAGGAAGCATAGATATACATATAAGAGTCTCCCTGTCTTTCTCTTTCCTTGTTAGCTGTATTGAGATAAGCCGCTAATGCATGTACTTATTTCCAACATAACCTTTTTGTTAAGCTAACAATGTCAGCCATACTTCTGTAACTGAGACACTGGTGAACCACAGAGGGAAAGGAAACAAGGGAACAAGACGGATTGAGTAGAGTGACATGGGTTCCAAGTAAAAGGAAACTGTGGTTGGGCTAAACCTTCACTCTAAATAGAAAGTAAACGAAGCATCATCCTCTGTTTAGACAGGGCGTTATCTGAGCACACAAGCACGATTTTAAGTGTCCCACGGCAAATAACACATGGGAATACTGCCTCTGTTTGTGTACTGAAATGAATACTGCTCACTTACCTCAAGATAAGGAGGAGGCAATTGCTTGTCAAAATAATGACACACAAGAAGCAATTTCAAATTTTCAGAATAAAGGAGATGAAGAGGAATGGCATGGGGGAAGACTTCTGGGGAAAATAACCAATTGATTTTTCTGTTATCTGACATAAGACATCTTTTTGAATCTTTCAGGAAGGAGATGAAGTAATATCATTATTCTGAAATAGCTACAATACTGATACAACATGTTCATTTGGCTCGATGGTATAACAAAGGGACAAAGACATTTCATTTATTTCCAGTTAGATAGTAAAACATTCAAAAGACTTCAAGATTTAAGGCATGTTATCTAAAACAAATCAAGGAATTGTTGTCAGTTTTAATTGATAAACATGATATTTTAAAATAACATAACATTTTTATCACTTAATATTCAAAAATATTGTTCACTTGATATACTTAATTAGAAAATGATTATATTCCCCCAAATTTAATTTTTAATTCTCCCCTTTTTTTGAGTATAGTAAATATAAACTTAGTGGCCCTGGGGACATTTTACACAGGTACAGTATCCAACAAATATGAAAAGAAAATTTTTTCCATTTTTCTGAAACAGGATCTCACAATGTAGTTCTGTCTAGCCTGGGATTAACGTCAGGCTGGTCTTCAACTGATAGTAGCCCACCTGTCTCTGCCTCTCAACTGTTGAGATTGAAGGCATGTATCATCATACCTGACTCACTATTTATTTAAAGAAAAATCAATATAACAAACGTAGCACCATGTCCTGTATGTATACACACTGCTCATGGAAAAACTTTGTGGATGTTAGACACGAGTCTCAGTTTTAAGTGGCATAGACATTTTATTTTTGTTGATTTTATATGGTTCCAATTAACACTTTACTATAAATTATTATATGAAAATTAATATAGTAAGACAAATTCATAGTTACATATTATTAAATTAAAGAGCAATGGGTCCAAGATATTTTAGCTTTTAACTCTGTCATAGCTGTAAACTGGTTATATGATTTTAATATAATTATATGATTTAAGCTAAATAAATAATAGAATTTGGAAATAAGACAATTTCTGAGGCATTATGTAAATTAAATTTAGGTGTTTTGATTGTTTCTAATAGTTGGTCATTTCCCAAAAGAACATATTATAAAAATTATTATAACATTTAATATTGCTAAAATATTCACAAAAATCTATACATATATACATGCATGCATATATATATATAATATGCACATGTACTTATAGCATTAGTTATGTGAAATTAGTAATCTTTGTCCACATTCAACAATAATTAGTGAAATATTTTTTATAGACTCCAAAGAGCCAATCTTAAGTAAAGGTTGACACAGTTGATATTCCCACAGAGTATGAAGGAAGAGAAAAACATACAATGGGACACAATATTATGATAAATGCTAAAAGGAAGAAGATGCAATTTCCAAATATACAAAGAATTGAAGATGTTAAGTACAATATGTTTCAGTAAAGTTGAAGTTATTGAAAGTTGTCAATAAAAATAATGATGTACTCAGAGAAAATATAAAACTTGGTCTGATGAACTGAGAAAGTCCTAAAATGGTCTTCAGAAACAAAACAGAGGAGGAACCAAAGAAATGGGCTTTGAGCAGGTTAGAAATGCAAGGGAGAGTTAGGGAGATACTAAGATCTACTCTATTTTCTTTTTTTTTCTGGAATCTTTTAACTTTAAGCCCAATGGGACTTTCTTATGGAATGTTGAAGGATGGTTCCCAATTTCAGATGCAGTAGGGAACATGTCATGAAAAAATTTTAACATTCAATTTATGATTTGCTTTCTTACTCCAGTGACATAATAGAAAGAAATCAATACAACTAAAAGATGATTTGATGACCAAGTTAAGACCATTGAAATGTTAGGGAAACAAAGAGCATAATGGATACAAATAATGATGAATAGAAAGATACTCCTATGGTACAGGACATACTGGATTTAGGAGTTTGGAAAGGTTTCGTTTGGGGCATTATAATTTTGAAAGCTAGTAATTATGAATAAAAACTGAAATTGTATTCATCAAGACATTTTGAAGTACAATATATTCTACATATATTCTCAGAAAGTAACACTAGCTAACTAATATATATTTATTACCACAAATGGCTGATATTATTATGGTGAGTTCACTTTACATTCAGTCTCTTATTTTTAAGTATATAATATAATATTGTATGTCTATTAAAATAGTGGTTGGGAGAAAATAAGTTGAAAATATTCAAACGTGTATTTGATTTTACTGGTTTTAAACTATGATATATAGCTTAATATGTTTCACTGTAAAAGATTTTGAAATATTTTTTCACATATCCAAATAACTATAGCTTAGTTATACCACGATGAAGAACATATAGCATACTTTTTTACTCTTTTTCAACCAGAAAACCCAGACTCCCATAGGAGTCTAGGCCAAGTAGGACTAGATTTGACTAACACTATACATGTATATTACTTTTACACACATATGTATATGTATATCCAAAACAAACTATATTTCAAATAGTAAAATATTATTCAATTTCTTGGGAATGTAGGTCCTAATAATTAGTTAAAGTTGAAATTCACAATATAAATATGACTCATTAACAAACTATTTCTTAATTGAAAGAATACTTAGTGTAATGCTATTTGGTACTTTTTCATGAAAATGTAAATTACTAAGCCAAAATTTTGTTACTTTTTTGCTTTGTTTTATAATTCCCAGGCAAGTATTCTGCATATGTTAACAGAACAATTAAATTAAATAAAATACATCCAGTAGCATCAGCATATAATGTAAACATTTTAAAAGATTTTACTGCTAAAATCTGAAGTACACATCAATAACAAAAGTCTTATTCTGAAAGCTTTATCTCATCTAGCATAATATTGTTTTAATACATTTATCTGTGGTTTGTTCAGATGTCAAAATAAAGTGAGTCTTCTTTCTATTGTTGGCTTGCAGAGGAAGTTTCTCCTGTATTCTCTAAACCATAAAGTTATTAATCATCCCAAACTTTTGTTGAAATGAACATGTGGTATAAAGATGCAGTCATGACCCTATGTATCTGAGTTCTATTTTCAGACTTGTGCTTGTTGACTTGGGGAGCCATTTAGCTTCACAGAGGCAGATTTTTATGTATTCCTACTTCTGTTTAGAGTATGTCAGTGGTCGGAGCTACTCTTATTTCTATCAGTAGCTACTAAAGAGAATATCCAGGAATTCAAAGTATACCCCAGAGCTAGTGAACAACACTGGCGGATATTAAAGAAATTACCTATTGGCCACCTAGAGACTAGTCACATTTTTGATAGACTATACAATGCTTTCTCCTGCTTCATTATCTCTGTGATTTCAGGTCTTTCTAGACTAATTCACAGCGTATGTAATCGCCAGCAATTCGGTTTGTTTTGCTAGCTCATAGGATAGATATTATGAAGTGTTGAATACACACACATTTATGTTTCCACAAAAGTTGTATAATTAGAGTATTCAGAAATTAAGGTAGCCATTGAATGAGTAAGTGTAAAATGGTTAAATATTTCTACCAAGAATGGTGAAGATCAACAAATGAAATGACAGCTCAAGCAAGTGAGGATGTGGGATAAGGGAAACACTCAACAAATGCTGGCTGTAGTGCAGTGTTGTACAGCCACTACAGAAATCACTGTGATGGGTCCTCGGGAATCTAGGAATCCATCTACCTCAAGATCCAGTTATTCCACTCTTGGACATATAGCAAAGGATGTTTCATCCTATCACAGGGCCACTTACTCAAACATGTTCAAGTGTTGCTCTGCTCATAATAGCCCAATTAAAAACAACCTAGATGCCTACCAATGGGTGAAGAAATAAAGAAAAATTACATATTTACAGAAGCAAATATTACTTAGCCATTAAAAAAAACACAATGTTTAAGATTAGAGTAAAGTGATAGGGAGGAGGGATGGTCTCCTAAGGATGGATAAATAGAATAACTTTTATGGGTGAATGTGTGTTGGGCTTGAATGGGAGAATCATGTAAGAAGTGGGAGGAAAAAGGGGACAAGGAAAAGAATATATATAGAGAGAGATAGACAAAATTAGGGTTCATTTGAAGGCTTGTAGGGAAATCTACAATAGAAGCTTGCTAAATATCAACACATATAAAGATGATCTAAATGCAATTGACAAATGTTAGGGGTGACAAAACCTCTGATGGACATCTCTTGTCAAAAAAATGAAGTTTCCAGTACCAGGAATGGGTTACATCTAAACAAGTTGTTAGCCAAAGGGGTCTCATGGGAGCTCTCAAACAACTCAAGCTGGTGTCTGGTTATTGGTGGCTCTTCATAATCTGATAGTAAAGCCCCAGTAGAGAAAACAACACCTTCCAAACTCATTGAATAGGGAAATGTTGATTTGCCTCCTGTCTAGAGACATCACTTCTACTTACTACCATTCAGGGTACTAAGGTGCACCTTCACGATATGAAATGAGCAAGGTAAAGTCAGCTACAAACCCTTTGATCCATGATAATAATCAGTGTGAAAGATAATCTGATACAAGAGTGGCACAAATATTGTTGGAGTAACTTCCGAATATCTGATTTTGAATATCACTCCATGAGATGGGACTCCTAAGGATATCCTGCTCTATTAACATTTCAGCATCTTGCTCAGTCATCATCAGAGAAAGCTTCTCCTGTAGCAGATGGAAAATTACAAATGCCAACAGCCAGAAAATATGCAGAGTTAGAGGCCTCAACATTGGACCGTAAATGGGACCCTAATAGGCTCTCCATTAAATCCTGCCCTTTGGTGTTCAGGGAAGTATGTGGAAGAGAAAACAGAAGGAATGTATAGTCCTGAGGGTATGGAGGCCACAAAGAAAACAAGAACTTCTAAACAATACACAAGCAATGCACACATAAACCCATAGAGAGTGTAGTGACATACATGCACAGGGCCTGCATATGTCTGTACCATACAGGCTGTCAGAGTTGACAAGAAAAATGAATACAACCCAACCCACATGCTATATGAATTGATAAACACTTGAAAATGAAAGGATAATAATTTTATCTAAGGGATTCTCTGTGAGGAAACAAATCATTGTTAAGCCCATGTGTTGCAGTAGATGCCCAACCCAAAACAAGCTCGAGAACAATTTTTGAGGTTCCTTGGGTTATCATGCTGAGTTCAGTGATTTTTTTATGTTTTTATGCTTGTTTATTGTTTTCTTTTAACCATACAGGTCCTTTGCAATTATATTATGGCTTCCAGTTTTGTATTTTTATGGGATTCCTGTGTGTGCAATCTTGTGTGTCTATATGTGTTTCCTGTGCTTTTTTATTTTATTATATTTTAGTATTAGGTATTAAATACCTGTTTACTTTCTAAAAAGAGAGAGAGAAAGGGTGTGGATCTGAATGGGAGGGGAACTGGGAGAAGTAGAGGAAGAGAAACCATATTAAGGATCTATTGTATGAAAAAAGAAAAGAAAAGAAAGGAAGAGAAAAGAAAAGAAAAGAAAAATAAAGAAAAATAAAGAAAAGAAAAGAAAAGAAAAGAAAAGAAAAAGATTTCTGTCAAAACATATAAATCAAGGGGTTTTAATTTAACAGTTTTATGGATTGGCAGCTTTTAAATTCTTTGATTCTGTTTGTCTTCAGTAGAGTATATGTGTGTCCCACGGAGCACACTGTTCTCCAATAAATGCCAGCAGAATGTCTTGGGAGTGATGTGCTTTCTGTGGCTCTCTAAGAGCTGTGCTATAAAATTGTTGTTACAAGATAGCAAATTTATTGTTGTTTCGATACTCATTTCTCCTTCTAATGAAAAGGTTATACCTTCCCATCCACAGGCAGGTTCAGCGCATCCATGAGAGAAAGCATAACTGTCCCAGTGACATTGGGTTTTACCACAAGTCTTAACTTGATCAATGATGCATGAATAGGCATATCAGAGGTTTCTCGGGACCCCACAAGAAGGACACGACGGTTCTGCCTTCATCTATCCTAAGAATAGCCTGTTTCAGATAACGGCTGACTCCTTGAGGCTAGATTCTGAAGTAAAGAGTCTCCTGAATGATGATGGCATCCATCTACAATCACTGCTGTCTACTCCAGACAGGACAGGAGCTAAGTAGTTGTATAAGCTATTGCAATTCAGACTGGTTACTATGACCAGGAAAAATATAGCTACAGTATTCATTAAAAGGGAGGTATGATTAATTTCACATGGAATAAAAGTCTGATTTCAAAGCTTATTATTTTCCCTTTACTTTTAAAACAGTCTTTCTCATGTATTACATCCTAAATGCAGTGTCCCCTCCTTCCCTCCCCTCAGTCTCTCCATGTCCCCACCTCCCCTCTCCCCCAGGTCCTCCCCTACCCTGCAGCAACGTTTCTCAGCTAAGGCAGGCCTCTCAGGGATATCAACTAAACACAGCATAACAAACTACAATAAAATCAGGCACATGGCATCACATCAAGGCGAGATGAGGCAACTGATAGGAGGAATAGGGCCCTATAAGCAGACAATGGAGTCAGAGACCACCAGTCCCAAATATTAGGAACCCCCTTTTGGGGAAAGGCCAAATTCCCTGCTGTAATCTGAAAGTTGGGGGGGGGGGTACCAGAGTGTTGTGATTATTTTCCATAACTGAAAGTGCTAAGAATTTGGAAATTGCTCATGCAATAGAGAATATCCTATTTCTTTTTCTTTCTTTCTTTTTTTTCTCTCTCTCTCCTAAAAGAGAATTTCATTGACTACGATTTGCATTTGACACTCTTTTAATGTTGGCTCCTGACATTCAAGTCAATTCATTCTGAAAGGACAAAATAAACCCCATTTGTCTCCATTTAAGGACCCCATTTGTCTCCATTTATATCCCCAGCTTCAGGAATAGATCATATGTCCCAGAAACTATGCCTTAAGACACCAGCTCTGTGAACAGACCATAAAATCCAGAACAAGAGCATAAGCCTTCTCCCCAAGAACAGCCTGGGGATAACTACAAGGATGGCTAGGTCATCTGTACTGGGCAGTCCTATCTCATGACAGAAATGCAGATCACTGACTACCAGGCACAAGCCAATCAGGAGCTGACCCCTGCAACTCCCCAGCACCCACCAAGGAAATTATAGATTACATAACCTACTTTCTAAATATAGAAGAACTAACATAGTAGCCAGCCAAAGTTATACTAATGTCACCACTGCCAATCACATTAGGGATGACCTAATCCTTTTAGAAAGGTCTCCTTGTCCCCAGAAGAAGGCCAGAGTGCTTTTTGTCTGGGATTGCCATTTTGAGAATGGCTGATACCAGCATGCTGGATGTTTCTGGAGAGTAAATGCTCTTTGTCTTTGCACACTATCTGAGTCTGAGTCTGGGGTCTTCCTTCAATGATTTCCTGACCCTTACAATTCTAGCCTTTGTGATGTCATAAAATTTCTTTTTTTAGATTGGCTTGTTTATGGCCAAAAAGACTTTCTGTTCTTGTATCTTTCATGATTTTATTTTATTATTAATAATTAATTAATTAATTTGCATGCCAAGCCCTGTCCCCCTTCTGCTCCCCACCGCTCACTGTGAACCTTCTCCATCCTCCTCCTCTTCTCTGAGAGGGTGGGTCCTCCCTGGGTATCCTCCACCACCACCCAGATTAGGCACATCCTCTCCCACTGAGGCCAGACAAGACATCCCTGATGGGAAAGGATACAACAGTCAGAGTACAGCTTTAGGCAGAGCATCCACTCCAGTAGTTGGGGTGAATTCCAAGTGGAGACTGAGCTGCAAGTCCCCTGCCTATGTGCCTGGGGCTTCATTCCTGCTTAGCAGATTCTAAATACACTTTTAATGAGTTTTTTCAAGGGCAGCCCATTGCCTTTGTGGTAGTAATTTGGTTGTATTTGCTTCTGGGTCACCTACTAGACTCAGTTTCTGAGGCTTGTACTGACAAAGGAATTCCTTTGGGCTGGATCCCCTGGTGTCTTGATAGGTTCTTGCATTTGGGAAGACTTTCTGAACCAAGCAATTCCCAATGGAGATATTTCCTTTTATTACTTCCAGCTACATTTAGCCTCTTGAAGAGGAAAGGTATCCTGTTCCCTGTAGATGAGGAGAACAATCCTGACCCAGAAGGAATGGGCTGTAGCTGAATTTCCTTTGTCACTATTACACTCCAGACCACTTGCAGCTTCTTTTCTTCTTCTTTTTTTTTTTTTTTTTTTATTGCCTGTTCAACTCCAGTTTTTTGGTGATCTCAGCAGGACTTCCAGGCAATCAATAGAAAGGATGTTTCTGTCTGAGTAGCCTTTTCCTGCTTGTCTGAAGGCAAAATCCTTTCCTTTCATTCCTGCCCACCTACCTGGTCTGGGTGCAGCTAGGATGCCTTGTTGCTGTGTTGTTACTCCAACCTGGAATTACCAGGCGGTTGGTTACTTTGGTTACTTTCCTTTTTTTTTTTTTTTTTCCCCTGTTAAATTTCCACATTGCTTGCCTTTTGCATTGTCTGTCAGGTTTGTGGTTAAACTTAACAGTGAAAGACAGAAGTTAATTTGTGTCATCACCAGCAAGCAAAGGGCTTTTAATTGTAATTTTTAAAAGAAACTTTTCCCTAAACACAAACCACTTTATTTATTTCGACTCTGTTGGTCAGGTTTCCTTACCACCACCATCACCAAAGGCTTCACTTCAGCTGTACTGAAAACCCACTGATGAAAACTAATCAACATCCTATAGGAAATGCCTTATCTCTTTAACTGCACTTACCAACTGACCAAGGACATCCTACTAAAAGAATTACATTGCTTAGAGTTATCATTCCAACATGAAGAATGAACTTCGGTGGATAAAGTACATTTGAGGTAGAGTGGCCCCAAATCAGATTGTGTATCACATTGGCCAAACTGAAACGTGAATTGGGGGCAAAATGTGTTTGGAATTGCCATCATCAATCTAGAATCCCATGAGTGTTCTTAAAGCTAGTAACTACTTATAAAAATCTTCTGATTTGGAGCATACAATAATTTCTTTTCCTGGTGAGTCTGTTTAAAAATAGTGGCATTACAGAAAGAATTCCCTATGTGCATCTATTTTCCAAGGATACCAAGAATAAGCGAAACTTGAATTCTGAGTTAAAACATGTGACCACAATTTGCTTCTGATGACCATGGGGATCCATTGTAAGCCTCTCTCTATATCTTCTAATTGGTGTTCTGTCTTTGTCGTCCTCTGACTTGAATATCTGTACCTTTATGTTCATATCACATGAAGACACAATTCTTAATCAATTGAGGACCACATGAATGACTTGTCTTGGGAAGATTTCGTATCCACATCACATCAGATTCGGAGTGATTGAGGTGTAGAGCTTTGAAACATGAACATAAAGAAACACAGTTAGATTCATAGTACTGGCTCAAAGGATATTTATTTTGTTCTCTAAAACTGTTCAGAGGTATAATGACACCCTCATTGTTTTGTCCATGTACCACTTGTGTTTTATAATGGAAGTTTTACATTTTGTGTAAATTATAGACCTATTCATGCACTTTCTGTTACCTTAACATCCAGCACATTGGTTGTAGTTGTTATCACACCTTCCCTGGGTTACTTTAGCAGCACTTTAATCTGTCTTCCTGCATCTTTTGCAGACTGTTCTCCACATGGTAGCTGTAAAGCTGCCCACTGGCTTGCATTATAGTCACATACTTATTCATGAGTCGCTTTAATTTCGTGGGCTCATAAAGGCTAGGAATTGTATTTTTCTTGCCCCTTTCTTACTGAATCTGTGTATTCATGCTCATTCCATACTCTTCTTTGCACTTTGGAGACATGGGCTTAGTCTATAGCTTTTTTCCTGTTCTGTTTACCTCTAGTCAAGTTTATTGAGGTGTCTAAAAGCCTAGCTCATATATGTCCCTTGTTCCTTTTGTTGTTACTATTTCTAGGAGATCTTTCCTCACATACTATCTTAAATCAACTATGACATCAAATGATTTCATTTTCTTCTTCCTTCCTTTATTTATATTAGTAATGACAGCCATCTAGTATAACTATAGCACTGTTTAAACTATCCTGTATGTTATTCTTCTGTCATAATTAGTACTGCCCAGGGTCTTTGATTTTTCTATTGCTTTTATATTGATAATTCTCCTGCATAAAAAAGTGTGTCTTTCAAATAATGTTTGACTGAATATTTGCCAAATGAATCATTATATGTGAAAACTATCATCAGATAGCAGGTATTTTGCCTTAAATTTTTTGTAGAAGATAAAAATATGCAAAGTATACAAGGCATAATTGAGGTTATAATGTTTACTTACACATATTATAACAGACATGTATGTCTTTTTTAATTAAGTACTTAATTAACAAGTATAAAATATATGCATTACTTCATATTAGAATATTAAATTATCCTAGAACTTCAACTGTATTTTAATACATCGAAATTTATCCTAATTCCTTGTTCTTTTACTCATTCTATACATTGTATGCTCTAGAGGAATGGAAATGGGTACATCCAAAGGCAGTGGCTCTCAACCTATGTGTCGAGTCCTATTTGGGGAATGTATATCAGATCCTACATATCAGATATTTACATTATGATTCATAACTAGCAAAATTCCAGGGATAAAGTAGCAATGAAATAATTTTATGAGGGTCACCACACCATGAGCAGCTGTGTCAAAGAGTTGCAGTATAAGGTAAATTGAGAACTATATTTCCAAAGTTGTTTTGCTAACTTCTAATGGAGAATATTCATGGAGGCCAGGTTCCCACAGATGGGTAAGGTAGCATTTTCTTTCTGGTGTTGCTATTGTATCACTCTTGAAAATATTACCTTCCTAGTTATGAGTTCACATTGATCTTACAAAGTCAACATCTCATATTGCTTGCCATGATGTAAAAATAGTGTGTGGTTTCATTTACCACCAAGGCTTTCTCTGCATTGACATTTGGCATACCAGATGTCAGGATGAGTAAGCAACAAAGACAACCCAGGGCTGAGGAAGAGATATAACAGGCAAGGACCTTCAGTGCACTGTGTTATCAGTGTCATTTACTGAGATTGGCTTTTATAAACCTCTACCAAATACCAACTGTGCTTTCTTACCTCTAATATCCACTATTAACCATTACCTTGCTTCATTTTCTTCTATAACAACTCACTGGGTTCTGTCTTTAATTAGAGCCTAATTGTGAGATTAAATTCTATATTATTCATTGTTATATTCTCATTGTCTGAGAAAGTAATTGACACTAACAATTACTTGATAAGTGCACTGAACAAATGAATGGACTTGCTGGTCTATATAAAATTTAATGATCATGTGAAGAAATCAAAAATGATGAAAGTTTAAAGAATTGAATGAAAGCATAATGAGCTCATATGGAATTTCATGGTAAAGAAAATAATAGTATACTCTGAAATTTGCACCTAACAGTACTAAATGTAAACACTTGAAGTAAAACAAGAAAAATTAATTATATTGTCAATATGCAGAATTCTCTTGATTAATTTAGGAACAAATTCTTTGGAGAGGTTAAGTTGTACCAAATGGTTTCTGCAGGAGTGAATGGAATTTGGGGCACAAAAATGCATACCTTTTATTATCATTATTATTTGGAGGGAGAAGAACATGAATATATCTTGATAGATATGTATAAATATATGAGCTCTGGGTTTAAGAATGATTTAAAACTCTGTGATTTGATCATGTCCTCTCTTGTAGAAGTAGTTATTCAATAAAGCCTCAGAAAAAGGATAGAAAATAACTGGTGCTTCAAGGATAGGTAGATATCAAATTCACAATACAAAAATGGCTAATCTCAAGAAAAGATGTGTGGGTGTATTTACTGAGAACAGAAATGCCACCCTGCCTGTGAGCATGAAATAATGGGAGACAGTATTAAGATATGTAGAAATTAACTCTTACCCTGAGTTCAGCCCCAACTAGAGGACAGATAACTTGAAACTGTCTATAGATAAGAAAGCATGAATTTTAGATCTGATGAAGAAGACTGCCACGGGGACAGATAAAAGTGCAATACCTCTTCTGGGCATATATCCAGAAGATGCCCCAACCAGTAAGAAGGACACATGCTCCACTATGTTCATAGCAGCCTTAATTATAATAGCCAGAAGCTGGAAAGAACCCAGATGGCCCTCAACAGAGGAATGGATACAGAAAATGTGGTACATTTACACATTGGAGTACTACTCAGCTATTAAAAAGAATGAATTTATGAAATTCCTAGCCAAATGGATGGACCTGGAGGGCATCATCCTGAGTGAGGTAACCCAATCACAAAGGAACTCTCACAATATGTACTCACTGATAAGTGGATATTAGCCCAGAAACTTAGGATACCCAAGATATAAGATATAATTTGCTAAACACATTAAACTCAAGAGAACGAAGACCAAAGTGTGGACACTTTGGCCCTTCTTAGAATAGGAAACAAAATACCCATGGAAGGAGTTACAGAGACAAAATTTGGGAGTGTGATGAAAGGATGGACCATCTAGTTATTGCCATATCCAGAGATCCATCCCATGATCAGCTTTCAAATGCTGACACCATTGCATACCCTAGCAAGATTTTGCTGAAAGGACTCAGATATAGCTGTCTCTTGTGAGACTATGCCAGGGCTTGGCAAACACAGAAGTGGATGCTCACAGTCAGCTATTGAATGGACCACAGGGCCCCCAATGGAGGAATAGAAAAAGCACCCAAGGAACTAAAGGGATCTGCAACCCTATAGGTGGAACAACAATATGAACTAAGCAGTACCCCAGAGCTCTTGTCTCTAGCTGCATATGTATCAAAAGATGGCCTAGTCGGCCATCACTGCAGAGAGGCCCATTGGACTTGCAAACTTTATATGCCCCAGTACAGGGGAACGCCAGGGCCAAAAAGGGGGAGTGGGTGGGTAGGGAAGTGGGGGCGGTGGGTATGGGGGACTTTTGGTTTAGCATTGGAAATGTAAATGAGCTAAATACCTAATAAAAAATGGAAAAAAAAAAGTTTTTAGAGACTAGCCTACAACTCTTTAATTGCTAGAATGGCATGGAATAAGTAAGATTGGTGGCTCACGTTTGCGTTATTGGGGGTACCTGAGAAAACCAAGTCAGAATTTTGATATCTAAAATATTGAGGGTGGTGAAATTATGACAAAGAAAGACAGATTTATTTTTTAAAAAAAGAATGCTGTATTGATGACGTTGGTAATCTTTGCATTTTATTATTTTTATTCTTCTCTCATACAATACATCATAACTACAGTGCCCCCTCCTTCCACTCCTCCCAGTTCCCTTCCACATCACCTCCATTCATTCCTTCACCATGTCTCTTCAGAAAATAACAGGCTTCCCAGAGAGACCAACCAAACATGGCACCAGTTACAATAAGACTAGGCACACAGTCTCATATCAAGGAAACCCAGAAGGGAAAAAAGGTTCCTAAGACAAGCAAAAGAATCATAGACATACCCCACTTCCACTGTTAGGAGTCCCACAAGAACACCAAGCTATACAATTATAACTTATATGCAGAAGACTTAATATAGATCCACGCAGGCCCTGTGATTGTCCCGTCAGTCTCTTTGAGCCCCTATGAGCTTTCCTTTGTGGTACTGGGCAACAAAACCCAGTGGTACTCAGCTACAAAACCTTCAATCTATAATTTGTTCTACTGTAAAATGTGCTGGAATAATGGTGGCACAGAAAGTGGCCAAACAATGACTCATCTAACTCGAAGCCTATGCCACAAGAAGGTCTCCATGCCTGACACTGTCTGGGTGGCCAGGAACTAAGGCTGGATAGCCCAGAGGATAGAACCAAATACAACTGAAGAAAAGAAATAATTATGTCAATGAAATAATTCCTCACAATACTCTCCTCTTCTAATAGATAGGTAACTCACCTAATCATCATCAGAGAGACTTCTGCCAGCGCCCTGGGAACAGATAGGAGACCCACAGGCAGCCATTAGAGAGAGATCTGGAGAGCAAAAGGAATGACTGTGGTAGCTGGAGGAGTGGAGGACACCAAGACAACACAACCCAAAAATATTCAACTAGACATTGATAATCTCGATGTGATCAAAATAAATAGGACGTTAATAAGAAGTCTGATGGACAAATATTTGAGTTCCACAGGAAAAATATTAATAAAAAAATTAAATTACTCTTTAGGTACTAAAGTTTCTGAGCTTATTTATGAATATATATGTATACATACATACATACATATACACATACATACATGTATACAAACATAAGAAACTAAAAAGTGAGAAAAAATTTTTGTTGACTTTTGTGGGACAGTCTCACTATGTAAATCTGGCTGCCCTGGAACTCACTATGTAGACCAGGCTAGCCTCAACCTCACAGACCTTCCTCTGCCTCCCAAGTGTTGGGATTGAGGGCATGGGAGCTAAGGTGAGAAAATTGAAGTCAAAGTGTTCCATATTTAGTTAGCATATAAAGTTCCCAAATACTAGTAATGTAGACATGCCATTACAGGTACATGGACTATTGTGTGAGAAGTGCATAACCCTTGTTTGTGTAAGTCCTTGGTGTATGTAACCTACGATTGTAACAAGTAATGACAATGCCACAGAAAGATAAACTATTGCTGAGATGTTCAAAATATATAAACATTTCAGAAGGTACAATGAGAGTGAACAACTTCTGTTTGGAAGCAATAAGAATAAGTTGAAAGTGTGTTGAAGAAGCTTTCCAGATAGAACTAAGAAAAGTGAATACTTCTACTGTAAATATAGAGGCATGAAACTATATAGGAAAAGTAAAGGTTTGATTGATGAATGAAGAAATAATATAATCCTATAGGGTTTTTAAAGAGTCAGTAAGGATTTTTAATAGTAAAATTTATGATCTGGCAGCCATAATTGAAGGAAGTTATTAGACACTGAAGGCTAAAAATGAGGTTTGAAAACATGTGTTGGTATTTTCAATACTATAGGGAGGGATGTGTAATTACAGTTTGGAGCAAAGGCACCTGTCAGAGAAACTCGATATTCTAGGATTCAGTGTGTTATTCCCCATTTAACAGGAAGGGTAACATTTTAATGACAAAAGGAGAAATTAATCTCAATTCCTCTTCAATTCCCTCATTCAGATCCTTAAAATTGGTTAAATTCATAATAACTACCAGGTACTGCTTAGCACTTTATATACATAACCTAATTTTAACTTTGTACAAACCAATAGAAAATGTACCATCTTTAATATTTTCTTCATCTGTACCATGGCATCTCAGAATCAGGAGAGAAAGGTGACAATTCAGATTAGACTGATCCCTGTCATACAAATATTAACGGTAGCTGCATGTTTACAAATCTGAGCTAAACCATGTTCAATATTTCAAGAATAGTCTTTACATAATGGTCTTTAATCAAGGATTCCACTGATGTGTGTTAGAAAAAAAAAAAAAAAAACTTGTCTTGTGGTACTAAATCATTGGAGAAGAAAACAGAATATAATGGAAGAGCTACTGGGAAAGACCACCAGGATCTTTTTTGGGCATTTAGACACATGTAAACATGAGACATTCATGCAAAAATACATGTGTTTGAGAAAATACCAGGGAAAGAAAACACTGGTTTACTTTGTAGCTATGTGAATTATTAAAGCAATGATGAAGAACATGGATACTTCAAACACACAGAGGTTCCCTGTGACCCAGAAATCTCCTATAGAACAGATAGCCAATCTACATCTTAAAGAAGCATGTGCATTCCTATGATTCAGTGCTACAAATAATAATTAAGAAATGGCATCAACATATATAGCTCAGGCTGGCCTCGAACTTGTAATCTTCCCACTTCTGCCTCCTTCAGCAAAACCTACTGGCATGTTCTACCACATCAGTCAAGAAAAGAGGGAAGTTTAGGAAGGATTGGGAGTAGTGGGTGGAGGAGAAACTATGTTTGAGATTATTTGTATGATAGAAACTTTTAAAAAAGGAAAAAAAACATTGAATTAAAATAAACACTAAAAATCAAATGTCAATGACAGAATATGTATACAGTGATTAATGAATAATTATGTAAGAGGCCTTATATGAATATAGATCATTAAATTAAGTTTAAAAAAAAGCCAGGCACAGAAGGACATGTATGATCTCACTCAACTGATATATCTAAACTCTATCAGATATCAATAGAGATTATTATGGTATTTACTGGAGTCTGTGAATAATTAGTGCAAGAAGGATATGGGTGATATCAGTAAAAGAATGTTTAGTCACAGAAAGAATAGAGAAATACATTTCTATAGTTCTCTTGTACAATACAAAGACTAAAATTATGACAGTAACTGCATTCTTGAAAACTCAAGAGAACAGATTTGTATAATCAATGCTAAAATGATAACAAATACTGACATATTTGTTAGCTGAATTGTCTATTTCACAACACATATTATTCATAACACTGTGTTTTACTAGACAAAACCATATTATTTTCCATCTGAAAACTGGAAAAATTTAAGTTTATGTCTGACAAAATACACAGGAAATGTTAGGAGCAAGACATGTTAATGTGCTTGCTAGAAGAATTTGCTTAGCCTTTTGCCTAGCCTCCATTTATGTCCACCCTTTAAAGCAGAGTTTTTGCTGTTCAAGCAATTTAATTTTAAAAATCACCATATGTTTTTAGGGATGTGTAGTTCTGATCTCCTTTTATGTCTTTTTTTTCTGTCCATCTGTATCTTATCCTTCTCTTTTCATATAATTTGTAAGAATTCTATTAATAATTACTCTAGTCATCAGTTTGTAAAAATACAATCAAAATTGAATTTTAGTAGAAAATTCTCTGTTATGGTTATTGAAATAATTTCCCTACTTCGAAATAGAAACTTTTGAAATAACACACATTACATTTCACTGACTGGTACACTAAAATGTTAATTATACTCGGGGGGGGGGGGCGATGATGTAATTTATAATGAGTTCTGTCTTTTATACCAAGTACTGATTCAAAAAGTTTAGTCATTCATATTTTAAAGCAAAAATATATTATTTCTTTACGATTCCATTTCTTTACCTAATGAATTTCATGTTACATTATCGATGCACTTGTAAAATTTTCTGAAATACAAAACAAATACAGATGTTAGCCAATCAGTATAGATGAATTCATGGTTATTTACAGTATAGTATTATTACTATTTATTTATAGTATAACTTAAGACTACTATTAATACTTTCTAAAAATTAGAAGTCAGTATAGTATCAGATAAATCCTTGATTATGTACCTACATTTCTATAGAGGTATTTGGTCCTGTCTGCCAACTGCTAATAGATTAGTTGATAACCCACGAGAAATTCACATGAAAAAGCGTTAGACACAAAGCAATATAATCAGTCTGGAAGATAAATGCCTAATGTATTCACCTATAATACATGATTCAGGATTAATGGAACAGATCAATAAAGTCCTCCAATAAGCATATTACACATTTACATTGGTTTAATGAATCATAAACAAATTTATTAATTACTTTAAACTGAATAAAGCAAGTGATGAAATTGTTATTCATTTTAGGCAATATAATTATCTACGTGAGTGGTTTTCAGTATTGCTTTGTTTGTACTGGTTAGGTTTTGTCAACTTGCTACAAACATAGACATTTGGGAAGAGGGAATCTCAACTGAGGAGTTATGTCCATCAGACAGACTGAAGACTGTCTTTGATGTGCTTTCTTCATTGCTAATTAAGATATGATGATATAACCCTGGGAATGTAACCCAGTTTGGATGGTGACTCCTGGGATAGTTGGTCTGGGTGGTATAAGAAAGAATGCTGAGCAGAGAATAGGACAACAACATTCTTCCATGGTTTCTGCTCAGTTCCTGCCTCTGGGTTTGTTTTGTTTGTTTGTTTGTTTGTTTGTTTGTTTTTCTTTTGTTGTTTTTTAAAAAATATTTTCTTTACTTTCATTTCAAATGTTATGCCCATTCCTGATTTCCTCTCTAAAAACCTCCTATCCCATTCCTCCTCCCACTGCTTCATGAGGGTGTTCCCCATTCCATCAACTTACTCCTGCTTCCTGATGCTGGCATTACCCTACACTGAGGCATCCAGCCTTCACAGGACCAAGGGCCTCTCCTCCTATTGATGCCTGACAAGGCCATCCTCTGTTATATATGTGGCTGGAGCCATGGGTCGTTCCATGTGTATTTCTTGGTTGGTAGTTTAGCCCTTGGGAGCTCTGGGGTGGTCTCTGGGTTCTTGCCTCTGAGGTTTTACATCCAAGTTCCTGCCTTGAGTTCCTGTCTGCTTGACTTCCCCAAGGATGGAATATAACTTGGAAGGTGAAATAGGCCTTTTAATTCTCAAGTTGTTTTTGGTTGATATTTTATCACTTTAATCAGAAACCTTTCCAATGACAGTCCATGAGCAAGGTAATGCAAGACAAGAATGTGGAGACAGGAACTGAAGCAGAGACCCTGGAAGAAGGCTGTTTACTGGCTAATTCCCTCTGGGTTGCTCAAAAAAGTTTAAGCCTGAGACCAACTTCTCAGGGACAGCATTACTCACAGTGGTCTGAACACTCCTATATCAATTACCAGTCAGGACCGTTTTGTAGTTCAGACTCTTTCTTCTTGGGGATTCTAGTTTTTGTCATATTGAAAAAAAATTAATCAGCACAAGACCACTAATGCAAAGTGTAGCCACAGTTGTAGAGGAGACTCCATCAAACTGGAAATTTGTCTGGAATGACCATTGAGGAGAGTCTCAAGTGTGCAGTGGAGCTGCCATAGACTAGGAGACAAGCTGTGTGTTTTGCAGATGTCACAAATAGAGGACTAGTACAGTTAGTACAGTTCAAGTACTTTGGAGCCCAGAAAAGCATGAGTGCTTCTACAGGTCAGGTAGTAAGCTGCAGTATTTTAGATACACTGCTGGCCTTGATTTTTTTTTTTTTGATATAATTGTAACTGTGTCCCCTCTTTTCTCTCTTAGATTGAGTAAGTATATAAAGTATCTTTAATTTTACGGTAGAATACAAATAAGAGATTTTTGACATTTATAGAAAATTTGGAATTAAATTTATTTATTTATTTATTTATTTATTTATTTATTTTAGTTTTTCGAGACAGGGTTTCTCTGTATAGCCCTGGCTGTCCTGGAACTCACTTTGTAGACCAGGCTGGCCTCGAACTCAGAAATCTGCCTGCCTCTACCTCTGCCTCCCAAGTGCTGGGATTAAAGGTGTGCACCACCACGCCCACCTCAAATTTGGAGTTTTAAATCATTGAGAATTGTTATAAAAGCCCTTGTGACTTTTAAATTGTACTGTCCTTTATCTTATGGCATTAGCCAAAATCTTGAAGATAAAGAAAGTTATGCCTAAGTGATGTTTTTGTTTTTCAATGCTGACAAGGAGTAGAATTTCAAGTTTTTGTCAACTTGACACAAGCTTCTTCATATCCGAAAAGAGGGAAACTCAACCAAGGCTTTTCCTGGATCAGATTGGCCTGCAGGTATCTCTGTGGGTCCATTTTCTTGGATGCTAATTGATTTAAAAAAAAAAAGTGGCCACCCCACTGTGAGTTGTATAATCACACAGTCATGGTCCTGAGGTAAAAGGAGGTGAGCAAGCCAGGGGAAGCAAGCCAGTTTGCAGTCTTGCAATTCTGTCTTTGGCTTCTTTTAACCTGTTAGCCAAATAAAGACTTATTTCCTGTGCTGTCTAGACTTATGCTAACCTGATACAGACTAGTCATATTAGAGGAAGAAACACTGATTAAGGAATTGTCTCTATAAGATCATGGTGTAGGCAAGACTGTAGGGCATTTTCTTAGTGATTGATGGAGAAGGGCCTAGCCCATCGTGGGTGGTTCTATCCCTGGGCTGATGGTTCTGTGTTCTACAGTAAGACAGGCTGAACAATCTGTGGAGAGCAGTGTTCCTATATGGCCTCTGCATCAGCTCCTGCCTCTAAGTTCTTACTGTGCTTGAGTCTGTCCTGGCTTCCTTTAATGATGAACAGTAATATGGAAATATAAGCAAAAGAAACCCTTTCCTTCCCACCTTGGCTTCTAGTAGTGATGTTTTATTGCAGCAATAGATACCTTAACTAACATACTCCTCAATTTGCCTTGGCCATGATATCTAATATACCAAGTGAAAAAACCAGAAACCAAACTAAGATACTTCTAAAATACAATCATTTGGAGATTCAGCTGCCAGAGAAAATACAAGATATCCCTTTAAATGTGAATTTCTAGTATTGAAAAATATATTAGTTTAAATATCTAGACTTCTGTGTAGCTCTTACTTATACTAAGTGATTTTATTATTATTTATCAAACATACAAAGGCAGACATGCTGTTTTATTTCCTATACTAACTACAGAGAATTCTAATTCCCCAATCTTAAAACACAGCTTGTCTGCAATCCAAATTCACATCTAATTCCATAATCTCAATACACTTCTACTTCCCAAACGCCGGTATATGTCTAGCTCCTTAACCCAGCAGGTATCCAGTATCTGGTGCTATGTAGCATTCTGTCAGGTGATTCTGGTAAGTAGTCACTGTGAAGATGTTGTTCTGCCCACAAGAGACAGCAAAGGATTTACCAAGAAAATTAGTATATATCAAAGATTATTACATTATTTGGAGCATGGGTAATTGTATAACTCAGTAATGTTTTGGTATCAATAATGAGTTGAAAATGGGTAGATTCCAACTCTTACTGAGAGCCTCCTCTGCTGTTTATTTCTATCTGCACCGTTTGAGCTGCTGGTCTTTGCCTCTGTATTTCATTCTTATCACCTGATGATCCCATACAAGGAGTTTTATTGTGGGCTATCCAGTGAGGGTCCCTTGTTCCTTTTTCTCCACAGCAATTCTGTCCTCTCACTGGGCTCACTTACTGAATGGAGCATTAGTTTGTGGATGGCCCTTCCATTCAGCCTCTTTAGTGTTTGGAAGAACCTCTTCCTTATAGCCATTGGCAAGCAGTCCTCTGATTTTTTGCAATGTCTTTGGGAGTTCTTCTTACTGTAACAAGGTATGGCTGCAGTTCCTCTCCACAGTGGCTACCTTTGGCCTGAACGAGGCACCTATGACTGGATCAGAAGAGCCTTAAGTTTAGTAACCTTGCATTAGTGCAATGGGATTTGCTCTGAGATTTCCAGCACTTATGGTTTTATCTTTCTCTGCTTCTGCTCTGCTTCCTCCTTATACTGTTCTGCATTTTAAGTTCTCCATGTGCATGAACTATTCCCTGCCAGCTTCCTAGATTTGCCATACTCATATTCTTTCTGTAACCACAAATTGGTCTTCTACTTCTCCAGAAAACAAAAACAAAATAAAACCTCTTTTCCCCTGCTAGCTGGAGAGTAACAGCAGCTTTGCTCTACTTACCTAATCAAATGCTGTGCTCTAATCAGAGAAGCAGCCTCAGGTCTCTCTCTCTCTCTCTCTCTCTCTCTCTCTCTCTCTCTCTCTCAGTCTGACTCCTCTCACTGGTCATACTTTGCTACATAATGTACACCACATCTTGCCTCTGAGAGCTTTTCTGCCAATCCATCCAATTTCTATGATACACTCCTTTTTCCTTGGTTGGCCTAACACTTGAGCATCTTTTCTCCTCCATATGGGTACCCGGCTGGAACCTGCCTCCAGCTATATCCCAGTGAGAAACCTACCATGACTCCAAGTGCAGTTTCTCTTGGTAAGACAAGTACTGAATTAAAAGATAAAAATATATATCTAGTCAAGGTTCATTTTAAAGTGTTGGATTTCTACCCAAGTTTTATCTAATTATTACACAGTAGTCAACAACATCAGACGGGTCTAAGTGACTTTCTGGGTATCAAATAACCTCATAATCTAATGATATGTATGGAATTAATATATTATGTCATGTATTTTGTTCAGCTTTAACTTTCTTTTCATAAGATAGAAAGATTTATCTTTGTAAATGTTACCATGAATCAAGGTAAAATAAAAAGAAACTATTAAGTAGTACAAAATGTTAAAAATCACAAGAGTGAAGGTATTTTTAATAAAGAATTTCTCTGTAAAGTAAGACTTTATCCTCAGATGGCTAGATATTTTACAAGAATGTAAAAGAAAATTGGAAAGCTTAATCAAGTCATGATAGTGATGAATAAGTTGTATGAGAGAAGTAGATGATGAGAATTAGTTATGATGGGATATCTGTGATATTAAACTTTCTAAGGCAAAAGTTCGATTGAGCCTTCATTTAAATTAATATATTTATCATGAAATACTGATCTATTCTTTAAAACAAAAGTACTTAATTCCAAAAAAGAAACAAACAAACATTTGTGTGTGTGTGTATGTGTGTGTGTGTGTGTGTGTGTGTGTGTGTGTGTGTGTATTGTTTAGAAGTGCCCATTTTCTGGTTAAACTTTATGTAAATATTCCACATTGGTTAAAAATATGAGACAGGAGAAACTGACCTTAGCTTCAGTAACTATAATTGATAGTCTATGTTGATATGGACAGAGAAATTAAAAGGGTCAATATTTTCTGTTGCCCTCCAAGGTCATTAGTTTTCAGGGGACTGTGGGACATAACTCTACTGATTCTGCTTCTGGCAGGCTACAGAGACTCCATCACTTGGAACCTAAACAATGTCCATTCTACAAAACGGAAGGGAAAAAAATTCCTTTCGCTTCCAACTGAAACCATGGTCAATAAAGGTCTTTGACTTATCCTCACATAGTCAGAACAGCATTTAAAAGGAAGGCTACAGGAGCCAAAATATTCACTCAAGCCCAGTGATCCTAGGCCAAAAGCCATAAAAGCAAAGTGACTAAGTTTGTATGGTGGTAGACAACCACTGGAAATATATAGTGATTATTGCAATAATTGATGATAACACTGAGCAAACAACGAATGGGTCAGAATTACAGGCTTCTATGTGGTTGCTGACTTATAAAGAGGAATAATCACTTTAATATAGCATTCCAGCCATAATAAAATTAAAGCACTTTCATACTTTTCCTACCCACAAACAGAGATGTTTGTGTATATCTGCTATTTCTACTCATGTCTCTAATACTCAAGAAGATCTAAAAATCAGACCAAGACCATACCTCACACCAGCATCACATTGGAGAATAGCTCAAACATTAGGCATCTGGTTTGTCAAGGTAAAATCCAATTCATTCTTTGAAAACCTCAGTAGTGATGCTATTCATCTCTGGATCTCATTTAACCAATTGTTTTCTTAATTTTATCTACTCTCATTTGTGGATATCTACACGCAACTAGTCCTGTGGCAATGTGATGCCATCTATCTTGAACCCTCTTGATCACTTTTGGATGCCTGAAATTCAGTAAGAATGGAGACCTTAAATTTCTCTATCCCGCCCCCAAAGATAACAGAAAGCAGTTAGACTGACTCAACATCCATCTTCTAAATTATTTTAGGATCTCCAATTTTGAGGAGAGAATGGTAGGTAGCTAGACAGATATCAGCAGTTTTAGGAACAAGTGGGTAAAGGTATATTTGTCACAGCATCTTCCTCCCTCCAAGTTTCTGGTACCAGAAGCTTCCTAAAGATGTCCCTCAGTGAGGAGGGGCCCTCATCCAGCAGAAACAAGTTGACAAGGACTCTTTCTTCATTTTCACTTATCTAAAAAAACTAAAAGGTAGGAGTGTTCACCAGGGCCACATTACTTTGAAACATCCTGCCGGTTTCAGTGACCCACAGCTAAAGTAACTAACTTCCTGTCCCAGATTCCTGCCGTTGACCCCAAGCAGAGCTCCTTATCATGGCTGCAAACATGAAATGCATATCTGATCACCTGGTCTTCTTTTACTCGCTAATCACCATTTCTTGTCATTCATTGTAATGACCAATCTCCAATCAAAAAGGAAGCACTTCAACTGAATTTACCCGTATTCACCCTTTTTTACTCTATAACTTCCTTAGCGTGTAAGTGGATAGAAGGCTCTGACTGTTACAAGGAAACCCTCTATACCCTCTTTAGATTCAGTAAAGGTCTGTATAGTCTTTAAAAAATAAAATTGAAAGTGTGATTTTAAAAAAGTTCACAAACTCCCAGGTATTACAAAGTAATTTTTCTATCAGACATTATCTTGAACTAGGATACATAAGGCCCCCATTGAAAGAGCAACTTAATTCTAATATATATATAAATATATATATATATATACATTAATTATATATATAATTATATATATACATTTAATTCTATTAAATATATATATATATATATATATATATATATATATATATAGAGAGAGAGAGAGAGAGAGAGAGAGAGAGAGAGAGATTCACAGCCTGTTTTCTACCTTTGTAGATTTCCATTTCCAATCGTAAGATGTATGGTTTTATATCAATAACTCCCCTTAATTAAATTCACTGTAATAAATTATATTCAATTAATTGTAAAATTACTGCGAGGCATTCTAAAGCATGCAGCAAGGCAAAGGTATAGAAATAAAAATTCCCTGGAAAACTAGATTGACTGAGAAAGGAAGACACATCTAAAACAGCTAGAAGGAGTTGCAATGGCTGCTGGGAAATCAAAGTATGTCTGTAATAAATGTTTCAAAGATGTAAAAGTGAAAGGGCTTAACAGAAGCTTTCTGCAGCATGAAATGGATATTTGTCAAAAGTTATATCATTATTTGTTTCATATCTCTTTGTGTGTCTTTCTATGTATTTGTGTGCAAGTGTCTGAACAGATTCAAACACCATGGAACTGAAGTAGCAGAGGGTTGTCAGCCCCACACAGGTATCCTCGGATCCAGAGTGTGGTCCTCTCCAAGAGCAGCAAGTACATTAGCCACTGAGCTGTATCTCCAGCGCATGAAATAGATATTTAAAAGTAACTTTTAAAAATATCTTTTTATAGATATTTCAAAATATAAGCAAGACAAAGGAGTATAGAATTAGTGCCTTTCATTTATCCATCCATGACTTCAAAAATAATAATAAAAAAAACCTTTCTCATTATTTTTCTTCAGATTTCAGGATAACAACATATCAGTTTGCTCTTATGAATATTTTTGCTTAGTGTATAAATGACATGCAATTATTAGATCTAACAAAATTAATAACCCATTTATACTATTTAATGTTTTGTCCAAAATCCAATTTTCCTGAATGTATCAAGGATTCTGTGTGCAGATGACTTGTTCAAAGCAGAACACAAAATCTACATGTTATATTTAATTATTGTGATTCTTAACTGTCTTTCAGTTCTTTTATCAGCCGGTCTCTTTTATTCATGTCATTGATTGGTAAGGAAACCAAACCCATTTTCTTTAGTTACATCCTACGCTTGATTGACTGCCTCCTTGAAGTTGTATTAACTTGATCCTCTCTCCTTTATATTTCCTGTTAGATACAGTGTCTTGATTAGACTCAGATTCAGTTACATGGATAAAAAGCCTGTCTCTGAATTAGGTCTTCTGATTTTGTCAGTTATAAAGTGCACAATGGCTGGTCTTTAGACTAACATTTTAATTCCTCCATACATACTTCTTATCTTAGCTGCTATATCTCTCTAGAGAGCTTCAAATTTATTCCCTATCCAAGACCAAGTTAATCTCGATATAAATTAACAAATAATTAAGAGAATAGTGATTTAAGATTACAATTTCTTAGAGAATTGTATTCTATAGACTTTCTCTTGTTTCAAGACAAAGGTATTTTTGTATAGGGAAAAGTTAGTCATAGTGGTATTTGAAGTAGAAATCTTCCCCACATGATACTTGGACCCTAGGTGGTATAACTGTTGGAGAAGGTTGTCAAATTCCAGGATTTGCATCCTTACTGGAGGAAATAATTCACTAAGGGTTGGGTTTGAGAGACTAAACCCTTGCCTCATATCCAGCTTTTCTTTTCTGCTTTCTTCCATAGAAGTGATGTGATCTTTTAGCATCCTGCTGCAGTATGGACTCTCCCCCAGGGACCATAAACCAAAATAAACATTGATTAAAAAGGAAAAAGACACAAATGAAGACAGCTGTTGTTCAATACCAAGAATTCTGAAGAGGATTCAGCCCAGGAATGCTCAGCCTGGGAACTTACCAGTCTTCAACATTTGACAACCTAAGTTCAGTCCTTGGGACCCACAAGATAAAAGGGGAACACTCTTTGTTCTCAGTGTCTCCCATTGTTTTCTTCATCATGTTTCCATTTCTTGTCTTCTACTCTGGTATGATATTTAAGATTACCAGATTAATATTAATTACCATCTCAATTTAGTTTTGAATCATAATAGGCATTATATGTGGGCATGGCTGTGAGGACTTTCGAGATTGGGTTAGTTGAGACAAAAATACCCAACTGTGCAATTTTGGGCTGCAGGATCCTGTACACTAGAATTCTAGACTGCAGAAAAAGGAGAACCTGGTACAGTGCTCATCTCTGCTTCCTGACTGAGCATAAAATGTGATCATCTCACTCAAATGCCTTTGGCCATGACTCCCCTCATCATTATGGACATTTCTTCCCAAACTATGAGCCATATGCTACTCTTTTTTTTTTTTTTTTTTTTTTTTTTTTTTTTTGAGACAGGGTTTCTCTGTATAGCCCTGTCTATCCTGGAACTCACTCTGTAGACCAGGCTGGCCTCAAACTCAGAAATTCGCCTGTCTCTGCCTCCCAAGTGCTAGGATTAAAGGCATGCACAACCACTGCCTGGCTTTTTATAATTATTATTAAAATAAGATGTCGTCTTTATAAAAGATACAGGAGCTATAATTCAGTATGGGAGATAATAAGAAAAAAAGCACTGTACAGTTTTGCAAAATTTTCAAGTGCAACTCTTCTTTTCCTAAGGTGTTTTGTGATGTACTTTGCCACGGAATTGAGAAATTATGCAACATATTCATTCCATCAGTTCTAGTTGGATTTTTTTTTTTTTGGATGTTAGTCAATGGCACAATATGTAAGGCATCAGGTCATCATTATACATAATTGTAATTAAGGAAATTCAGACATTTGTTAATCAAAGACAATCAACCACATTTGATCAGATCTAATTAGACTCAAGAATAGAAAGAAATAAATGTTAATTTTATTCTCTGTTTTAGGATACCAATGGGGCCAAAGATGTTCAAGAAAGAAACATTTCCAGGCTCCTGAACACTAAAAATTCCTCTTCTTTCTAATTAATTTAACTCCAACAATGAGAAACTGTTGTGACCCATTTTTGTCGAAGTCTCGGGTAAGTGAATGAATGGCAGGCAGAAGATACCTCATTCACACTCCATCAGACTTTGAATCCCATTTGTTTAAATATTTGGATCTTCACAGGTACCTGATTATGTCCAGGACTTTTTTCACTTAAGTGTTTTGCTTTTTTTTATTCTTGAAAAGTTTGAGTTAAGTTTTAGATTTTTCTCCTTGAGCTTTTCTCACTTAGTTTCAATAGTCTTTATCTTCTTTGGCATTTCTCTTCAATAGGATTATATTGAAGAGAAATTCTTATTTTTAAGTGCATTTATTTAGAAATAATAAAGAAGACTTGGAAAGATGATAGCAGCGAAGCTGCTGTACCCTAGAGCACATTCTCGGTTCAGAGTCTGAGGGAAGCTTAACATTTTGCAAATGAGGAAGAATTGAGAACCCAGTGACACTGGGCAGAGGTATGGTGACCCCAGAGGCCCCTGAACTCCCTCTCTCCTCACAGCATGTTCAAATAATAATTACGTGGTGGTGGACTTCTTCACTTCTACCTTGTCGTCCAACTATTAATTAAAACAGTTCTCAAGAGCAGGCAGTTGTCAGACTTAGGGTAAGCAATTGATTTGAAAATGCTTCTTCAGTAACATGTATAAGCCAAATTTAGAGTGGTTCCCCTGTACTTGGGTCATCTCAGAACTGGGCATAAAGAAGAGTATGCTGTACTCTGAAGCACTGAAGAAATTAGCATGAGCTTAAAAATAATAAAGCCTGTGAAAAGGACTTTCCAGAGAGTCTCCATTTCTTATATAGATTCTGTAGTTTAAAAAACTATGAATTCAACTATTTTTTAAATTAGAAATAATATGTTCAATTTTACATCAACATATTATTTTTCTTAATTTCAAGAAATATAAAATATGAATTATCAATTAGCCAGTTCAAAGAAGCTGTGTTACTTACCAAAGTCAAATAATATCAAAATAACAAATATATATGTATATATCTATATCTTCATCTATAATAATCTATATATCTAGAGATAGAGACAGAAATAGAGATAGAGATCTTTGAAATGTTCACAACTAGGATTTTACAGAAATAAACGTTATTTTCTAGGCTCATTTTATTGTGGATGAGGCAGAGAATTAAAAAACATGCATAAAACAAACTACCTTTTAAATAATGAGTGCTACAGAGAAAACTAAAATTGTTTTAGAAAATTGTTACCATTTAAACATTGGAGATGAAAAGATTTTATTTGCTCCCATGTCCTTTGATGTAATATCTTAAGGAAGAAACTGTTGACACATATTAACCGGACGGGTAGAAGAATTTGGAGGTTGAAGAGAACGGGTTCAGAACCACACGTTTTATTCCTCCAAACCATCAGTAGGTTGAGCTAGACCCAAATGTCAGTGATCATGTAGTGAAGCCAGGTCTACAGGGGTGATATTGTTGAGAGATTGACCTTGTCTCCCTTGATAAGCTGCTTTGGTCTTTGACATTTACTTTGAGTGGAATGGAGATCCACCAGAGGATTTTGTGATTTATGAGCTAGGTTTTAACAGGATTACTGTACTGCTGTATGGAAGAGCAAACTGAACTGTGGCCAGGACAGAGCCAGAGACGCGAGTTCACAAGATTTACAGTTATCTAGGAAAGAGAAAGGGCAATATGGTCAGAGTGCTAGAGATGGGGAAAAATCAGGAGGCTCTTGGCTATATTTTTAAAGCCACTCCAAGATTTGATAGATGTTAGAAATGATATTGAAAGGAGGAAAGAAAAAAAGAATGAGAAAGAAAGAAAAAAAGAATAACACTGTCTAGCTCAAGCACCTGAAAAGATGTGTTGTTTTTAAGGTGTTGGCATGATAACAGGAATAAGATGTTTCAAGGTACTTTAAATTCAAAATGGATGTAATCTATTAAAGCTAAAAAGAGTAAAACGATCATTTAGATGAATATGAATTCAGAGTTCAGGAAATACTTCTGGAGTGTAGACAAAAATGTAGGCATCTTCAGGATAAAATGGTGTTTAAAATTATAATAGTGATATAATAACACTAAAAAATCCCACAAAAAGAAAAGGTTATATGTTTAAATGACAGGTTGACCAAACAGCCCAATATTGCAGATAAACCTGAACAAACGAATAAACTCCGAACTATTGAACAAAATGAGGTGGCGTTTGTGGCCAATAGAAGAAGACAAACAGAACCACAAATTTGAAGACAAGCAGTCATGTTTCAAAATAAATGTGAGTCAAACATTGCTAATAAATTAGTGAGGGCTGTGTAGACTGAGAATGGAGGTATATTTGACACTTCATTGTAATTTTTAATATTGCATTGTTCATAAGAGCAGAAACACTTATATATATATATATATATATATATATGTATATATATTCATATATATATATTCTAGGTTTTTATATAGTTTGCTACAGCATCAATATATACACACTGTCAGAATTGCCATGTGCTAATTTCAAAGATTATATTCTTTTACATGCATTGCTTAACTGTAATGAACTTTTCAGGGAAACCTTGGACAAAACAATATCATGATAATATTGAGGAAAATATACTGGAAACAGAAGCTGAGCAGGTGAGCAAGTTGATAAGTGTGGTAATAAAGGTCAGAATTATGTGACATTAAACAAAGGGAGAAGTGGAATTAAAGTAAAAATAACCCAAATAACTGCTAGTCTCAGCATTTTCTCTGGAGTCTAAGAGGATCTGAGTCTTGGCAAGAGCACAGTTTATCAGAATTAAATTACTGTCTGCAAGCTATTATTTGTTTCAACCCAATTTTAGGGACCAAGGCATTTAAATACATACCACTTTTCGATATATTTCATGAAAACATTACTTCATAACCGACAATTTAGATATAACTAGGTATATGGGCACAGATATCTACCATTGACTACATTACTCTCAGATATTTTGCAGAAAAAGCTCTATCAAGGCATGCATTAATGACATTTCTCTATATCCCCATACATGATTTGTGTTTATTAGCAAATGACTTTTTGAATTACAAGCCCATGCTCTTCAAGGTTTTCCAACTGATATAAATATGTAAAATGATAATGATAAAATCCTGAAAATAGCACAGCACATGTCCTTAACTCAGCTGAATGACTGTGGATGGTCACATTTCAGAGACACCTATTATCATGCTTTCAGAGACCTTTGTTCAGGCATGTCTGACCAACACATAACTAAATTCATTCTCACACCACATATAACCCTTGGTTATCAGAACTGTATTACTGCAAACCAAAGTAAAATATAAAGAAACCAAGGCATCTTTATAAGTTTTTATGTTATCAGTTAAAATAGAAAATATGGGCAAGCACTCCAACACCAATTATTCTATAGAAACAAATTGAAAGGAGAAAAATTCAAAACAAGTAGCTTTGTGATGGCAGAGGAAGTCTGTTTCAGGCCTATTATTTTATTTAATGAAATTTAAAGAATGTTTGAATGTTTAAATTATTGTAATTAAAATTGTTTCCACATTACCCCATGTGCATTGTGATATCAACTATGAAAACGTCCCCTGCAGCTTTACTTGAAAACAAAAATAGCCTTTAACGTGTCTTCAAGAAGTAGTAAGATGGTATGTCCTTAATACACTGCATGTTTTTAATTGAAGTTAAATGGAATGCTGCTATTTCCCTAAAATATCAACATATTATTACATATTAGTTGTGAATGAATTGAGGTCTTTGAAAAAGAAAATTGTGTGTGTGTGTGTGTGTGTGTGTGTGTGTGTAGTATTTGTAGATGTCTATATTTGTGTGTGTGTATATATGCATGTGTGTAGTATGTATGTGTGTGTCTCTGTCTCTGTGCATATTTGTGTTTGTTATGGCATAAGTACCACAGTGCTCATGTAAAGATGTCAGAGGATGGCTGAGAAGTCAGTTCTCTCTTCCACCTGGAGATCTAACTTTGCTTAGTGTCTTAGTTTGGATTTCTGTCGATGTAAAGAGACACCATGACCATGGCAACTCTCCTAAAGAAAAACATTTAATGGGGGCTGGCTTACAGTTTCAGAGACTTAATCTGTTATCATCATGGTGAAAGCATGGTATCATTCAGGCAGTCATGGTGCTGGAGAAGGAGCTCAGAGTTTCACATCTTGATCTGCAAACAGCAGCAGAAGAATCTGTCACACTGGAGATAGCTTGAACACGTGAGGCATCAAGGCTGCTCCCATAGTGACAGACTTCTCCCAACAAGACTACACCTACTCCAACAAAGCCACACCTCCTAGTACTGCCACTCCCTATGGGTCAAGAATTGAAATACATGAGTTTATGGGGGCCATACTTATTCAAACTGCCACAGTTGTGTTGACAGACTTGGTGGCAAATGCCTTTATGTTGATGAATCTGGCCAAAATTATTGTATAAATCCATTTGTCTTAGGATTTCTACAGCTATGATAATATATATTTAATATTATATATAATATATACTATATATTATAATTTGGAAATTAAGGGTTTATTTTACCTTAAACTCAATCACTGATCAAGAATTTAAGGTAGCAACCTGGAGGCAGGATCTGATGCAGATGTCATAGAGAAATGTTACTTACAGGTTTTACAGGTTTGTTCTCCATGGCTTGAACAGTCTATTTTGCTAAAGAACCAACAATGGACTGAGCCCTCAAATATCAAGGACTAAGAAAATATACCACAAATTTGTATACAGATTTTTTTTATGTTTTTTTTGTTTTTTGAGACAGGGTTTCTTTGTATAGCCCTGGCTGTCCTGGAACTCACTTTGTAGACCAGGCTGGCCTCGAACTCAGAAATCTGCCTGCCTCTGCCTCCCAAGTGCTGGGATTAAAGGTGTGCACCACAATGCCCGGCTAAAATTTCTTTCTTTCTTTTTTCTTTTTTTTCTTTCTTCCTTTCTTTCTTTCTTTCTTTCTTTCTTTCTTTTTTTTTTTTTTTTTTTTTTTTTTTTTGATATTTTGGTTTTTCGAGACAGGGGTTCTCTGTATAGCCCTGGCTGTCCTGGAACTTATTTTGTAGACCAGACTGGCCTCAAACTCAAAAAACTGCCTGCCTCTGCCTCCCAAGTGCTGGGATTAAAGGCGTGCACCACCACTGCCCAGCTAGAAAATTTTTATGGAGGCTTTTTTTTCTCATAGAAACAAACCTTTAAAATATGTATAATGTTTTTTATCTGTACCAATGGGGAGCATTGACTATTAATATAATAATTAAACTTCTGACCTCAGAATGCAAGGCAAACTTGAGTGCTACTCAACATATAGGATTTGCCTTCTTCATTCTCTGGAACACTCTCCTGAAACACATCCTGAAATACATGTGCTGTGCATCAGCATAGTCAGATGTTTCCATTGCCTTGAATAGCATCTTAATCTAGTAAGCCCGAATAAAGTATTTCCTTCCAGTAGTGTCTCATGAAATGCTTTAGGGAGTTGTTACTTAAATTTCAGCTGTATATATTTTAAAACAGTAAAATAGTTCAACAAAATCTATTATAACACACTTAGACTATTTGTTATTCAAGCTTTGTAGCTACTAAAATTTATTTGAATTATAGCCTTAAAATTTAACCAAGGTCCCGTACCCTAACCATCCACAGCTGAAATCATCCTTAATAATTTTATCTGACTTGATGCATAAACAACAATATATTGGCTTTATGCTCCATCTGGACACAGCTAATAAATTTGGGTTACTCAGCTTTAAAATTGTTTTGCAGAAAGAAAACTCGTTTAACTCATCAATTATGTGGCCACAGTCACTGTCTTTGGCTTTTTGGAATATAAATAACTTACTACATTAAAGCAACTCTACTGTTGTTCCATAAATGTTATCAGTTGAGGAAGTATTGTATAGATAAGATTGTAAAATTGGACAACTAGTGTACATGTATTTCATAGTATCTTTACTTTATAATTTAAACAGAGTTGTTAAAATATTTTCATAAAATGTATAAATATTTCATATGGCTTGTTAGTTTAAGTAATATATTGCAGTTGTTAGTTTAATAATATATCTCTACTCTCAAAGATACTTAATCAAAGATACTCTTTAAAAGAGGTAATATTCCTGGAAGAAAATCACATCTAAGATTTCTAGCATAAACACTTCACATGTGAGCATAGAACCTGGAGAAAACACAGCAACCAGAAAAGTAGAAGAAACCATGGGAGGCAGAGGAACAAATCAGCAGGGAGGATATGATAGGAAAGAAGTGATGTGGAGGGGAATGGGGAAACTGGAGGGAGAAGAGAGATCAACACAGAAGAAAAGGAGAAAGGACAAGAATCATATGCCTAAGAGAATCAAATAATTTTATATTTACTTAAACTCATGTAAAATATGGTATTTGTTTTAGCAATCTAAAACATTTTACATTATGAACTCAAGCTGAAAATATAAAAACGATACGTAAGGCAAAATTAAGAGGAATTCTATACACTAACAAGATTTTGCTGAAAAGACCCAGATATAGCTGTCTCCTGAGAGACTATGCCGGGGCCTAGCAAACACAGAAGTGGATGCTCACAGTCAGCTATTGGATGGATCACAGGGCTCCCAATGGAGGAGCTAGAGAAAGTACCCAAGGAGCTAAAGGGACCTGCAACCCTATAGATGGAACAACATAATGAACTAACCAGTACCCCGGAGCTCTTGACTCTAGCTACATATGTATCAAAAGATGGCCTAGTCGGCCATCACTGGAAAGAGAGGCCCATTGGACACACAAACTTTATATGCCCCAGTACAGGGGAACGCCAGGGCCAAAAAAATGGGAATGGGTGGGTAGGGAAGTGGGGGGGGGGGAGGGTATGGGGGACATTTGGGATAGCATTGGAAATGTAATTGAGGAAAATATGTAATAAATTAAAAAAATTTAAGAGGTATTCTAAAGTAAAATTTATTATATTTTATGTAACTCCTTTTGTTGCATTTGTGCTCAACAATCTTTTGATTGTTCTCTATTTCCGTTAGGAGTACCATTTAAAGTACTACACAAAATGCACAAAAAAACAAACCAAGTTGCCCACATAATGAGATGATTTTATACAATGGATAGAAATTCATAAATATATAATTCCAAACAACAGAAACAAAATTAATAAGAAAAATATACTTTTGTCAGAACTAGGTGTAAACTTAAATATTTATTCATTTTACATTTATAGCAATTATCAGTATTATAAATTACCAACATTACAGTGTATTAATGTATAAGGAAAGTCAATTTTTTGATATACATTTTGATATATATTATTCATATATTCTCATCATTTGACTTTAGTGAAAGTGTGATTAAACATAGCTTTTGATATATAAAAAAATGAGTGGAGATATGCCACTGCAGTTCAGAGCACTGGTTGTTTTTCTAGAAGACCCAGGTTTGTTTGCCAGATCCCTTATGGTATCCCAAACCACTATCAACTAATTCTGGAGGAACTGATATCATTTTCTGGCCTCAGTTGGCACTAGGCAAACCCCTGCCACACATATGTATATGCAAGCATAACACCCATATATGTAAAATACTTTTAAAGAACACTTTTATTTATTTATATATATGAATTAATTATATATTCCTACAGTTATAAAATATATTAATAATATGTATGTTTTAATAAATATATATGCATATATGTATATAACAGCATTTAGAGAAAAAAAAAGAGGCCATAGATTTGAAAAAGTACAAGAAGAAATATATGAAGAAGGAAAGGGAAGAAAGACTATATTATTTGTAAAATAAGTAAGGAATTTAAGGAAAAGGAAATTTAACATGGCTTTTGAGTGGTGTGTTCTCCTTTGGTATAATTGAGGAGAAAGTAGCTTCTATGAAATGAGACCTAGACATCTCCCTGTGGTTTGCTGGCTCCATTCCTAAATATAGCACAAAGCTAAGCACATCTCCATTGAAATGTCAAATTAAATATTAACAGGGTATAACTAGACTAGTACAAATGGAGATTGGAGTTAATAGCTAGAAGATCTTTGTGATGTCCAATATTCTGTTTAGTATTTTTTTTAATTGATAATGAAGAAACCAAAAAGATTTTCAGTAGAAATTGTCAAGATTCAAAATTTCCAGAATTGTTTGGTTCAGCCATTCAACATATTGTTCACAAGTACATTTTATTTATTTTGGAGAATTATATATTCAGAGACATTTAAAATCTACATAAAAAATAGAAGTTTATATTTTTCTATAGTTGTCATCTTTTAGGACTCAAAGTTGTTTTTTTTTTTTATCAGATCACTCAAGAAATAATATGGCTATCACATGACTGATGGTCCTCTCCTAACAACTGTATGGAAACAACAGATATTGAAATTACCTTTTCATTTTTTTAAACCATTTTAGTGAAAGTTGTGATATAAAGGAAGTGATTAACAGTAGGTAAACATTCCAATAGTATTATAGAAGATTAAGACTTTCATCTTAAACATGAGCTCTACTATTGAATGTTTTTACTTCCTCTGTTTTGTACTACCTACATTATAGAATTTTAATGATGCATGAAATATTGTGTTATCTAATTTATTTTCCCCTCCTTCCAACCTTCTTTGTACCCTCCTGCCTTCATTCCATTTTTATCTCTCTCCTTTTATCCCTTCCCTCTCTCGTCTTGTTTGACCCTTTTCTCTGTTCCTTTATCCTAGTTTTAATGTCTCTTCTTTGTCTGCTGAGTACTACTGACACTTCTTCCTTTCTTCTTTTATTTCCTTCTTTAACTGTCACCTAAATGGCAGATTATATGTGTATTTAGACTGCTGTAATTGCTGCAATTGGTTCAAATGTAACTATATGCAAATGTTCCACAATGTATGTGTGTGTATGTGTATGTGTGTGTGGAAATATCACATTAAGTCCACTGATATACACAAATTTGATATTTAATAAACCAGTTAAAAATAAATAAAACATATTTTCATTTATATTTGTGTAAGTATATATATTTTTTCTGTTTTCCCTCTCTCTGTTCTGGTTTTCTCTCTCTCTCTCTCTCTCTCTCTCTCTCTCTCTCTCTCTCTCTCTCTCTCTGTATGTGTGTGCATGCATTTGTGTGTGAAAATGTAGATGAATCCCTTCGATGTCATGTGCATATAGATCAGAAGACAATTATAGGTACCAATCCTCACACTCCAGTCTGAGGCAGATATCAAAGATGATGATACCAATTCTTGTGCTCTATCCTTAGACGGGTATGGAATCTTTTTCAGGGTGCATATGCCAAACTTTGTGATCTGTGAGATTCCAGGAATTCTCCTCTCTCTACCGCTAGTCTCATGGCAGAAGCACAAAGTTTGCAGGTGGACTCTGCAGCTACTGCTCCTAGGTTTCTGTGGGTTTTAGGAGTCCAAACTCAAGTCCTCATACATCTATGACAAACAGTAGCCAAGGAGATTAGTTTTTTTTCAATTCTTACTTTTATTACTGATATTTTCCTTTTAAAAAAATTAATTGTATAGGAATTTCTCATCATGCCCCTCAATCATGCGACCTCCCAGTCTTCCCACGCCTTCCTCACCTCCTGTGAAACCCCTGTACCTACCAAAACCTCCAAATAATTCCATTTGATTTTGTCCATACTCACTGGACCATCGTCAAATTCCTAGTGGTCAGGTCCCAAAGGAGGAAGAGTCTTTCTCTGCCTATATACAAGCCAGAAGCTATCAACTAAAAATAGCCCTGAGGTGGCCAGAGAGGGGCAGGACCAGCTCTCCCACATGCCCATAGCACTGCCTGTGTGCAGTACTGTGAGCATGGAAAGGACAAGGTCAGAGACATCAACAGGCCCCTTGCTGCATCAGGACCACTAAGCTACTCATGGCCCTCAACAGCTGAATAGTCTGAGTGTCTCAACATGGGCACTCACATCAGCATGCTCCTGCCCACCGCCCAGGCAACAAAACCAAAGGACATGACCATGGCATCAGGCTGTGGTACAGACTGCAGCCTGGGGTTGCAGCATAGACCACAGTCACCAACATGGCCTCTGGTGGCATGGTGATCTTGTAAGGAGGTTTAATCCAGAAAATGAAACTTTCCTCATCTTGAGTTACCCAGAACCAGGGACCTACTACAACCAGGTGGCAGGTTTGGGCATTGAATCTGTCTGGATAAGCTCCAGGCAGTTGTATACCATCCCTGCCAGACAAAGACAGCATACTGACCCCAGTCCTCTTTCCTACTTGTCCCCACCATGACATCTCCAGTTCCATCTTTCTCCATAGTGAGTGGACTGCTCTGTTTTTCTGTCTTCTCTAACTCTCTGTCACATAATTGTTCATCATGTTGCCTGCCATCATAGGCCACAAGGCCATGGAGGGGGCGCTCAGGAGGTGAATCTTTCAATCAGTATCATAACTATTGATTTGCTTCCAAAAACACTAGGCAACTAATGCCCAAGAAAAGCCACTATTAAGATGATAAAATATAGAAGTGCCATAAATGAAAGGGGGAAAATAAAGAGGTGAAAAAGTTGTAGAAAAGAATTTACAGGTTATTGTGAATTATATGTATGTCTCCTGTTCTGCTTCTGTTTTAAACTTTTTTTTTTAAATCTGTGGGGAGAAATACATGCCCTGGGTCATGGTGTAAGGACCAGATCACTTCAAGGAACACAAGTGACCAAGGGAGAAGAAGCCACATCCACCCTTAGCTCTATTCATAATGAAGTGAGGACAGCTGTGTTAAGTACATCGATACATATTCCTCCAAATAAATATTCTAGCTGGTAGGCCAGATCATATTATTTACTATAACTTCATGTTCAGCTTCAAAGTGTGAGAGGCATCCAACAGGAAATAAATGAGATTACAGGCTTAT